>NW_026526765.1:68225817-69564032 GCF_024362965.1 Panthera pardus | reverse complement strand
CTGAAGTCACGATCTCAGGTTCGTAAGATTGAGCCCCATGTCTGGCTCCACGCTGACAGTGCAGAGCCTGCTTGGGATTCTCTGTCTCCCTCTCTCTCTCTGCCCCTTCCCCACTTGTGCTTTTTTTTTCTCTTTCTCCCAAAATAAATAAATAAACTTAAAAAAAAAATTATCTCTCTCCCCCTCTCTCTGCCCTTCCCCTGCTTGCTTGTGCCTGTGCACGTGTGTGCTGTCTCTCACAAAACAAAAAACAAAAAACAAAGACAAAAAACAAAAAACCCTACTCTCTGTATTGGGCACAGTTCTGAATATTGGAGTCCTAGAGATGAACATGACAAAACTCCTGTCCTTTTGGACCTTAAATCCTAATAAGTTGCAGTGTGTGCAAGAGGTTGGTAATAACCCTATAAAACAATTTTTAAAATGAGATGTTTTTAAGTAGTGCTATGTTCTATGAAGAAAATCAAACCGGGTGACTCAATACAAGTGATGGCGTTGGGGCACTGTATCTATTTATAGACTCTATTTCACAAACATATTAGTAATATCACACAGTTTCTAGCAAAATAGGCTAACTCCTTCAATAAGATATGGTTACTAGTAGGTAGAAGTTCTCTCTGTAGAGGAGGAATTTGCACTAAAACCTAAAAGATGAGCAGATGCCAACTATGTGAAAATCTTGACAGTCCAGATAGAAGAGCTAGCAAGTACAAAGGCCCTGAGGCTGAACTGAGTTTGGCTTATCTGAAAGAAAGGCCTGTCTCTCTTATCTGGGGGAAAGGGTGGAGGACAGTGAATGAAGAAGAGGAGCAGAATATCTGCCCTTTCCTGTATCTACCTTATTTCACTTGGCAAAATATCCTAAAAATCAGTCCAGATCAGAACCTCCCTCTCCTTAAAGATTGCATGATATCCTATTGTACAGACATAAATTTATTTTAGCATTTTGTTGTCAGATGTTTAGATTGTCCACATTCTTTTGTTTTTACAAATAGTATTTGTGCTATAATAAATATCATTGTACATATGGTTTTGTACATTAGGGTGACTGTATCTGTAAGAGTCCTAGAGATGTGTGTGTATTATAAGTTTTGCTCTGTTCATTTCACATTTTGGTAGATATATCCAAACAGACTTCCAAAAATTTTATCAGTTTCCATTTCCACCAACATGGCCTTCACCCCCATCTATCCACTGAAGCATAAAATGTTTGGGTCTTACTAAATCTGTCACGTGAAAATGGTATCTCACCGTAGTCTTACTTTGCCTTATTTTTCTTTATTAGAGAGATTTAGTTTATTTTCATGTGTTTAAAAGCCATTTGCTTTTTGCGTATATGTGAATTCTCAGCTCATGTTTTTATCCCATTTCCATTGGATTACTAAGTTTATTTCTGTAATGACTTCATTACTGGTTGTCCCCTCCAGCCAACCCATAGGATTAGTGATTATGCCCATGAATGGGAAGGAGCAATGAAGATCCTGATCTTTCCCCAAACCCCACCCCCAGTACACTGTTGCTTTTGCTACCAGTCTAGAAATTGTTGTGGTAACTTTGGATTCTTCCCTGTACTCTGGGCTAGGAAGTGTAAACAGAATATTCCTAGTGGAGGGGTGGGGGTGAGAACCAAGATTCTTCTATCTCTTTTCACCAACCACCTCCAGTTTCTAAAATTTTGGCACAGAGCTGAGAAACATTCCTCACCTACAAGGTATTCCGAGAGAATCCAAATGTGATCATAGAGACTTCTTCCCACTTCCACATATTTCTCTTCCCTGACACAAATTGCAGAGGTTCTTGGTGGCAATTTGCCTCATGCTTGTACTTGTGGCTGAATGAACATGTGAAAGTGTTTCTATCATGCATTCTGTGTAGTTATAGCCATGAGGAATAGAATACAAATATGTTAATCAGAAAAACCAAGAAGAGTATAATATAGTACCTGTCTCAAAATCCTTTGGCATCAGTACCCTCTCTCCATAATATTTACTCCCCTATTCAAACACCCATATGCAGTTTTGTATAGACATTGGAATTTTTCTATGCTCACCAAGATTTAGCAACAGTAATCAGAGAGATATTTTTCTCACCAGAAATGGTTAAACAAACCATAATTCTGGAGATCAGATAATCACACATATGGAATATTTTTCCGTGGTGGAGACCGTCCCTGCCCTCCCAATTGATGTCATTGTAAATAAGCAGGTAGTCTCAGGTTTACCTAAATCCATTCCCATTTTCCTCAACTACAGATCACATGAACTTGTGCAGAGAATCGGAATGGGGTGAAAATAACCTTTATAAAAAGGTAAAAAGTTATCTCCAGGGATTTCAAAGGCTTCCTTCAGAAAGACTTTAATTTGAGAGCCTCTGGAACAAGATAATCATGCTCCAAAATTTAGAAAAATTACTAAGTGTTAATTATAATATAATTTACTTTTGTAAGTTCTCCATTTTACTTCTTGTCTGTGTCTTACCTTTAATTAATGTTTCTCTTTAAGTTAAGAGAGCAGTAATTTTCTTGACTGTTTCTTCACTAAGAGATTTGCTATTCTTTCCACATCTTGATCTTCAGCTTCTTTTCTACTAAGAGCAATCTAAGAAAAGGTATGCAGAGTCAAATACAGGGATTCTACATTCTGAAATATTGTTAGAATATTGTCAATCTCAGAACTTCCCTGATCCAGTGCTGAACAGTCTTTTCTATTTCCCTCTACGGCTATCATTAATTCATTCATCTGTTTGATCATTGGTTCATTTATATATCTATTCATCCAATAAAGTTGTTGGGCACACTTTGACTTTCTATTAAGGCATTTCATTTATAGGAGAGACATGGGAATGAATGAGTATAATATAAGTACTTTATTCTATTCCAACATCAAACCAGCCCTGTAAGTTAGTGCTACAGTCTGAATGTATGTGTCTCTCCTCCCCCACCACAAATTCATATATTGAAATCCTATCCCCCCAAGGATGATAAGAGTTAGGATGTCAGGCCTTTGGGAAGTAGTTAGTTCGTAAGGGTGAAGCCTCATGAATGGAGTTCATGCCTTGTAAAAGAGGCTCCAGAGATCTTATCTCTTTATTCCATGGGAAGACACAATGAGAAGTCTGTGACATGGAAGGGGGACCTCATCTGACCATATTGGCACTATGATCTTGACTTTCAGCCTCCAGAAATGTGGTAAGTTTCAGTTGTTCAAAGGTCAACTGTATATTGATTTATCTGAGTTTATCTGTTTGCTTATAGGCCTATTTGCTTATAGGCCACCTGGTCTGTGGTATTTTGCTGTCCCTCAGTACTGAATGGACTAAGACAATTAAGTAGGACATATGTTGTTATTGTCATGATAGGTAAAGACATGGAGGGTTACATGAGGATTAAGTAAATTGTCCAGGGCGCTACAAATAGTAAGTGTAGGACCAAAACATTAATCTAATTTTATAATTTCAAATTTACATTTTTCTCATTGCCTTGCTACATAGTGCAAATGTCCTACCTACAGAAGCTTCTGGAGTCAGCATTGCTGATATGACCACCTAACTGACCCTTACCATTTATGTCATGAATCATAAAATATGTTTACAAATTCATTAAATAGGCTAATATTATATTCACTTTATCTGTTAATAAAACAGAAAAACAAACTTATACTATACCCCCAAGTTTTCTATAGCTATGCTTCAGCAATAGCAACTTTAAAATCCAATTAAGTCCCATGCACAGAGAAATCAGACTCATCCCTCAAAGCAAACTAACACACATCTTCCCAATGATGTTATCTCCAGCACATATTTTCCTTTCTTGCAACAACCCAAATTATCATGGTGTTCCCTGCAGAGCCAAATTTTAATATACAGCAAGCCAAGTTTGATAAGCTTAAGAAAGAGATAAAGCTAGGTGTGTATTGCTAGCATAACAATATAAGCTGACTGACTACTCAGAAATGACTTACCCAAAGGCAGAATTCAAACATGGTAGAGAGGCCGGGCCTGCACTAGAGGAAACACACATAGGTACAGTAATTGTAAACAAATAACATTAGGATTGGGTAGGACTTCACCCTTGACCTTGTGACCTCTGGAGTGGTATATGATCTAATATAGAACTGAACAGAAAGAAGCTTCACATCCTGGATGTCATTGGTCACACTACCCCAGCTAAATCACTGAGACTCAAATTTGGGACTTTTGTTGGGACCATGGTGTGGGGGGAGGGGACTCTTTATTCCTTTCATCTCTCCCTTCTCCCTCCCTTCCTTCCTTCCTTCCTTCCTTCCTTCCTTCCTTCCTTCCTTCCTTGATTTGAGAATGGAAGTATTTAAGTCTCTATAGAGCTTGTAAGGTCCACAGCACTGAAAGGGTCTGAGAGTTAAATCAATACAGAGAAAAGCTGAGTAAAGAAACAGAAGAAAACTGAATCCTAGTATTATGTCGAACCCTGGACCTGGCCATGCCTGAAGTGAGAGTTACATACAACTTAGATAATTAGGCCAATAAATTCCTTTTTGTTGTTCTTTCTCTTGTTCTATTTCTTTTTACACCACTTTGATGTGTGTTTCTGTCACTTGCTATTAAGAGTTCTAATTCAGGAAAAAAACAATCAACCTTTTTTCCCCCAGTGACTTTGTATCTCTTTGTCTGAAAAATAATAATTAGGGACAATGACCATTTAGCCCCATAAATCCTTAGGTGTGCAGTCCACAAGATTTAGTCTTGCCCCTTTTCTTGATGTTTAGTGAACAACTGAAATATGTTTTGGGGAACACATAGCCTACAATGATATAAAATTTTATTTCTTAATGAAAAGTAAATTCTATTATGAAATCCTGAGACCAGAAACAGTAATATGCTTGCAAAGTTAATGGCATTTTCAGTTGCTGTAATAAAGTGCAATCTTTTATTTTAAAGATCACAGACATTTAAAATGATCCAATAAACATGGTACACTGATTTCATCACAACACTCTAGTCTCTTACTCATAACCTCTTTGTAATCCTGCTAGTTTCCCTTGGAAACACACTTTAGGTTTTAGGGAGATTCCGTGAGAAGGTAGTTCTACATGGTTTACTTACTATTCAGAACTGAAAAGGGAAGAATGGTCCCTAAAAGTAAAGGTCTGAAATCCCCAGGATAGAAGCATTTTTTAAATGGTGTTTCTTTCTTTTTCTTTTTTTTTAAACGGAGACACGGTTTTATTTATTTATTTATTTATTTATTTATTTATCTATCTATCTATCTATCTATTTATTTATTTATTTATTTATAAATATATGAAATTTATCGTCAAATTGGTTTCCAAACAACACCCAGTGCTCATCCCAACAGGTGCCCTCCTCAATACCCATCACCCACCCTCCCCTCCCTCTCACCCCCCATCAGCCCTCAGTTTGTTCTCAGTTTTTAAGAGTCTCTTATGCTTTGGCTCTCTCCCACTCTAACCTCTTTTTTTTTCCTTCCCCTCCCCCATGGGTTTCTGTTAAGTTTCTCAGGATCCACATAAGAGTGAAAACATATGGTATCTGTCTTTCTCTGTATGGCTTATTTCACTTAGCATCACACTCTCCAGTTCCATCCACGTTGCTACAAAGGGCCATATTTCATTCTTTCTCATTGCCACGTAGTACTCCATTGTGTATATAAACCACAATTTCTTTATCCATTCATCAGTTGATGGACATTTAGGCTCTTTCCACAATTTGGCTATTGTTGAGAGTGCTGCTATAAACATTGGGGTACAAGTGCCCCTATGCATCAGTACTCCTGTATCCCTTGGGTAAATTCCTAGCAGTGCTATTGCTGGGTCATAGGGTAGGTCTATTTTTAATTTTCTGAAGAACCTCCACACTGTTTTCCAGAGTGGCTGCACCAATTTGCATTCCCACCAATAGTGCAAGAGGGTTCCCGTTTCTCCACATCCTCTCCAGCACCTATAGTCTCCTGATTTTTTCATTTTGGCCACTCTGACTGGCGTGAGGTGATATCTGAGTGTGGTTTTGATTTGTATTTCCCTGATGAGGAGCGACGTTGAGCATCTTTTCATGTGCCTGTTGGCCATCTGGATGTCTTCTTTAGAGAAGTGTCTATTCATGTTTTCTGCCCATTTCTTCACTGGAATATTTGTTTTTTGGGTGTGGAGTTTGGTGAGCTCTTTATAGATTTTGGATAGTAGCCTTTTGTCCGACATGTCATTTGCAAATACCTTTTCCCATTCCATTGGTTGCCTTTTAGTTTTGTTGATTGTTTCCTTTGTTGTGCAGAAGCTTTTTATCTTCGTGAGGTCCCAATAGTTCATTTTTGCTTTTATTCCCTTGCTTTTGGGGATGTGTCAAGTAAGAAACTGCTGCGGCTGAGGTCAGAGAGGTCTTTCCCTGTTTTCTCCTCTAGGGTTTTGATGGTTTCCTGTCTCACATTCAGGTCCTTTATCCATTTTGAGTTTCTTTTTGTGAATGGTGTGAGAAAGTGGTCTAGTTTCATCCTTCTGCATGTTGCTGTCCAGTTTTAAATGGTGTTTCTTTTTTCCCTCCTTCCCTCCCCACTTCCTTCCTTTCTTCCTCCCTCCCTCCTTTGTTCCTTCTTTGTTCATTCGTTCCTTCCTTCCTTCGTTCCTTCCTTTTTTTCTAATAACAAAAATTTTCAAGAACTGCAGACTTGGTACACACAGCCTAGAAAGACATGTTCTCACTATCTAGTGGCAGAGAGGGGTGAGCAAGTCAATTTTTAGAGTGCTTTTTGTTTTCCTTACTCTAAAAATCTCAGTAATGTTTTTAATGTTTTCATTTGAAAACTCCTAAGCCCCCAAATTATAGAGTGAATTTTGGGCAAGCAACTTAAGCCAGAGACTAGTTTGTAAGTCACAAACAATTGACCCTTGAACAGTGAGGGAGTTAAGGAGACTAATCCCCCAGTGCATTTGAAAATCCTCATATAATTTTTGACCCTCTGAAAACCTGACTACTAATAACCTACTTGTTGACTGGAAGTGTTACCAATAATATAAATAGTTGATTATCACATATTTTGTATGTTATATGTATTATATACTGTCTTCTTACAATAAAGTAAACTACAGAAAAGAAAATGTTATTAGGAAAATCATAAGGAAAAGAAAACACAGAGTACTGTACTGTATTTATCAAAAAAAATCCCATCTAAGTGGACCTACAAAGGTTCAAACCCATGTTGTTCAAAGGTCAACTGTATATTGATTTATCTGAGTTTATCTACAAACACATATATCTAATATTGCCCTGATGGGTAGGTTAAGGTTTAAAATAAGACATAAAAACACTTTAATATATTTTTTAAAAGTAAATGTGTAACCTATAGTAAGTGCTAAAAGAGATAGTAAGAAAACCACCACTTATTATGTACTAATGTGCTAAGAACATTTTTTAATTTATTTTTTATTTGTTTTGAGAGAGAGAGTGAGAGGAAGAGAGTGGGGGAGGAGGGGCAGAGACAGAAGGAGAGAGAGAATACCAAGCAGGCCCCATGCTGTCAGCATAGAGCCCAACTTGAGGGTTGATCTCACGATCATGAGATCATGACCTGAGCCTACATCAAGAGTCTGACACTTAACTGACTGAGCCACCCAGGCACCCTGCACTAAGTACTTTTCTAAGTTTTTTCAATTAATTCTCAGAACATCAGAGATTGGCACATTTATCCCAAGGGACCATTCTGCTCTCTTGTTCCTCCCCAGGCAGACCCCATCCTCCAAGGCAGTTGTAAGAACCAGGAGAGCCCTCTGGGAGGCCAGCATGTTCCAAACCTCTATGAGCAAGTGCCAGGAGGGGGGGCACCTGCCACTTCCCAGTCCTGGAACCCTGATTTCTGGAGTTTGCTTCCAAGCAGCAGTCTGATTAGACTAGGTGGCAAAATGTAGATGTGCAACTACTTGATCTATTATTTACCTCTGTCTCTCACCAAACTCAGCCCTTCAAAAGAAGCAGCAGGTCATCAGCAGAGCATGACAACCATTCCTGCCCAATATTCTCCATCTTGATATACATCTTCATGTGTAACCTAATCCCTTTCCAAACTCTCTCCCACATAATTCTTAAGGCAAAACAAATACAATTAGAAGGAACTGTTTTCCTTGTAATGTCATTATGTCAAAGCATAGATCCTATTGTCAGGGAAATCTGATGTAAAGTGTAATTATGTACTTTTGATCAAGACCTTTATTTCTATCTGGGCAGAGTCCTACTTTGCTCCTGAGATTTCTACTCTATGGTTAAAGGAATGAATATCGTATCATAGTTCTGCCTCTTTCTTTCCTTGTTTTGTCTTTGTCTCTCCCTGTGCTCTGGTTGATCTATGCAGTTCCTCTCCTTTATTAGATAAATGCTTGCTTTTTCTACTAGGTAGCCCTAGTTATCCTCCTATATGACAGATGGCTCCTCTGAGCTCTCTCAATAATTCTCGGTTTACAAATGAAAACAATGATGTTCAGAGAAGTTAGTTACATCACTAGTAACACTAGGGCAAAGATTTGAATTCAGAATTGTTTTATTCCAAAGCCCATATCCTTTGCTTCTTACTATGGCTTCTCTCATAATTGCATCATTTGTGATTGACTTAGAAAATTACATTGTAAGGGTATGGACTTTTGGATTATTTATCATGAATCATCCCCTATGGCCAATTATCCTGCTGTTGAACATTTTCAACAACATATAAAGAAAATGTATATGTTCACATATTATAATGTTTTCATTATTATTATTTCACTTACAGACATCTAAAATTGATTTGTTTTCTCCCCAGATTTTTAGCAAGAATCAATCATTTCATATAGCCTTGCAATTTTTAAGAAAATTATACTGCTTTTACAAAAATCTGATGGAAGAATAGTCTCCAGAGGAGAAGAAGGAAGTGATAAATAATATACAAGGTTAACTCTGGTTTCCTCAGAATAACTTCAGTTTGTATGATCTTATTTGGTGGTGATATGTATAATACAACTCTTGATGAAAGTGCTTTGCCAGGTTCCAAGCGGCCAACAATTACACTTAGCACTGGAAGTTGAGAATATTTCCAAGGTTATCTACGTTTTGCAGTTTTGCTTGTGGTTTATTTTCTCCAAAGTTCTTCTTACTCTAATGGATAGGATGTTATTTTATTTGAGGGATTTTAGGACAATTTAACCTCATAAATGACCATGTGATAGAATGTATCCTTGAACTTCTGTTTCTTTTATTTTTATTTATTTCTTTATTTTTTTAATGGTTATTTATTTTTGAGAGAGAGAGAGCACAAGGGGGAAGAGACAGAGTGAGATACAGAATCCAAAGCAGACTCCAGACTCTGAGCTGTCAGCACAGAGCCCAACATGGAGCTGGAACTCATGAACCATGAGATCATGACCTGAGCTGAAGTTGGTTGCTTAATCGACTGAGCCACCCAGGTGCCCTTACTTCCGTTTCTTTTAGATCACAGTTTATTGTTAAAGTAGTTCTCAAGTTTCTCAAAGTCAATACATAATACGTGTATCAATGTTAGTAACTGTCATTATTTCCATCAAGTTTTGTTTTATTTCTAATTTATGCATTTAATCAGATTGATCTGCTAGCAATCCAGACTGTGAAAAAGTTTAGTTATATTCATTCATCTATTCATTCATCCAAATGATTTGAGCACCTACTATACGTTGGACATGCTGCTGGATCCTGAAGATAAAATAGCATTCAAGACAACATCTCTCCGCGTCAGGCTCTGGGCTGATGGCTCGGAGCCTGGAGCCTGTTTCCGATTCTGTGTCTCCCTCTCTCTCTGCCCCTCCCCCGTTCATGCTCTGTCTCTCTCTGTCCCAAAAATAAATAAAAAAAAAGTTGAAAAAAAAAAATTTTTAAAAGAAAAAAAAAAAAAAAAAAGACAACATCTCTGCCCTCCTGGAGTCTAGTTAGGAAGACAGATCACAAGCTAGTAAGCAAATATTGCACCCACTACTTCCCACCTTGTGGTGGTAGTGGAGAACTTGAAAAGCAAAACCTAGTGAAAATAAAAACTGAAAGTCCAAGAGCCTAAACTTACAGGGTCTGATTGGTTCATGCTTCACAAATATGGCCTTTGACACATATTCCTGATTCTTGACCACAGCACTTTTGCTGTTTCACCAAAATAGCGTTGTCTCCTTTCCCTTGCCCAACAGAGTAGAAAATTTAACTCAGTTAAGATCAAGAAGCAGGCAAAATCAGCATTATTTATTTATTTTCTCATTCCAACAAACACACGTTTCAGTTCTGTTAAACCCTTTAGGAAGTCAAGGGTTGTTGTAAATATTAGAAATGGTGTAAAGAAGGACTTCTGCTTCTGAGAAGTATAGTGCTAATAGCAATAGGCTGATACTCTTACTCTTAAACAAACAGAAAATATTACAAAAGTCATTTTCAGGAACATCAGAGAGCTGTGAAAGCAATGAAGTCTAAATGAATCAAACCTCGAGAGAGAGAGAGAGAGAATGATCTGAGGGGATCTGATGATAGCCAATTCCTTTTCTCCTGGGGCACTGGTCAGTCTGGGGGATGCACAGATCCTTGGGCTCCACCAAGGTAGAGGGGCTCTGCTGGAAGAAGAGCAACCAGTAGAGCTTCTGGCAATCTGGAGGAGTGCTGGATACTTGAGAAGCCTCAAATGCATGCCTGGTTCTCCCCACAGTATTGGAATTTCCCACAGTCTCCCAAAACTTAGAAAACAAATTCTCAGCAGGGAAGAGGTTTATCTCAAACCATGGCCAGTCTCCTGCTAAAGACATTTGTCAAATATTAAAGTTGCATGTGACAGGTAGAGAAAAAGCTGAAAACTTCTGAAGGGCAGAAATGTATCTCCTGAAGCCTTTCAGCACTAAAGAGGCCAAGAGCCACCATGCTTGCAGTGAAAAGCCCCAGGTAGCCATGCACCAGGACCATGAGTAAACCAGAAGCAGACTGAATCTCACTAAAATGTTACCCCAGTCTAGTGCCTGATTGGATTAGGCCCCATTCTCTGCCTAAAAGAGGCATTTTGTCTGCTTGGGCTTCCATAATGCAATACTGTAGACTGGGTAGTTTACATAAACAGGAATTTATTTCTCATTGATCTAGAGGCTGGGAGTGCAAGATCAAGGTTCTGGGCAATTCAATTTCTAATGAGAGTTTTCTTCCTGGCTTGCTGGTGGTCTCCTCACTGTGGTCTTTCCTCAGTACACGAGAACAGGAGCTGGAGGGGGGGAGTTCTCCTTCTTATAAGAGCACTAATCCTTTCAGATTAGGGCCCCACTTTTATGACCTCATTTAATCTTAATTACTTCCTTAGAGACCCCATCTCTAAATACAATCACATTGTGTGTTAGAGTACCAATATATGAATTTTGGAAAGACACAGTTCATACACAAGCATGAGCAGAAGGTGAGACTTTTTCTTGTGGAATAGAATAATATCTGGAACCTCTATGGGTCTTTTATACACAGTATCATACCTACAATCAAGAATTCCTACACATGTGAAGAGGCAAGGTCATATGACCAACAATCAAGAGGAAAAAAACAACAAAAGCAAACAGACAGATGATCTGCATAATTGCAGTTAGCAGACAAGAACTTTAAAAACACAGTAACTGGGGACTTCTGGGTAGCTGAAAATACTGACAGCTGCCTAACTACTTCCCTCCTGATATTTTCTCCTTGAATGATTCAAAACAACAAGAGAGGATATGTAAATCTACGCAAAACCGTACTCTTCAGCATTAACTTAAAGACAGAAAATGCCAAACCTTAAAAATTACTGTGACTAAATAGGGAAATGTCAACACATCCCAGCGCATGATCTCTCATTCTCTGGCTCAACCTCTGGACTGCTACAAGGCTATGTAGTGAGAAAAAGCACACTGAGAAACATCCCAGAAAAGCCAAAAAAGGAAAACTAGCAAGAGGGCTTAAGGTTCATCAGAAACCACCATCAAAGAGACTCGGTTTGCCCTCTTTATGAAAACATGATAACAGTGTCCAGGCAGAGCATAATAGGGCTCAGGGAAAGGACTTCAGAGTATGTGTGATTAAAATGATCAAGAGTTACTTAAAGGGCATCGTTCAAAACATTGTTTAAGGGGAGATAAAAGAGACAAAAAAGAAAGGAGAAGCACTCTGTAATTGGGTTGTGAATGGAAAAAGAAGCAAAAGGTGAAAAATTTAGGGCCCTGTAAAATCAATGAGAAAAGCCACATTGAAGGACTTAAAGCTCTTCCTCTGGTGACTAAAACAAATAATCAAAATAACCTCTAATGCATATGGATCTTGCTATATTGCTAAAAGATAAAACCATTAAGTGAGGAATCTTATAAGTCACCACAATACCATAAAAATGAACAGAGGGATGTGTGGGTGGCTCAGTTGGGTGAGGTTCCGACTCTTTTTTTTTTAAGTTTTATTTATTTATTTTGAGAGGGACAGAGACAGTGAGAGTGGGGGAGGGACAAAGAGAGAGGGAGAGAGAGAATCCCAAGCAGGCTCCACACTGCCAGCGCAGAGCCTGACATGGGGCTCAAACTCACAAAACTGTGAGATCATGACCTGAGCCGAAACCAAGAGTTGGGTGCTTAACCAACTGAGTCACCCAGGTGCCCCTTAGGGTCCAACTCTTGATTTGGTTCAGGTAATGATCCCAGGGTTGAAAGATTGAGCCCCACATTGCACTCTGCACTGAACATGGAGTCTGCTTATGATTCTCTCTCTCTGCCCCTTCACCCCCCAAATGTCTTTTAAAAGGAAATATCAACAAATTCATACAGAGCCATTGCAAAAAATCATGTTATAAATTTTTACATATACCAACTGAGTAACAACCCATCTCCCACAAGAAGCAGAAGTTTTTAAGTCAACACTCCAAACTGAATCATATATACTCATTCACTCATTCAAAGATATAAGAAAACCCCTTAAATTAGAAATTCAAAAACTAAGAACAGAAAAAGATGAAAACTGGAAGAAATAAGGAGAGAAATGATTGAATTCAGGAAGGAAATGGATTAAAAAGACAAAAATATCTGCAATTTAAAAATGATACATTATAAGGTGGCCAAAGGAGAAAGACTCACATAAAAATTTAATAGGTGCAGAACAAAGGCAGGAAAATAGTAAGAGGATTAAGTAAAAAGAAAGTAAAAAAAAAAAAATCAGAGAGAAAGTAATGGGAATGGAAGAAAGGCAAAGGGCAGTGCAAAAAAAAAACCCCTACAAACCAATATCCTTTTGGTAATGATCCAAAATACTAAATAAATATTAGCGAGCAGAATCTAATAACACATGAAGAAATATACCATGAGCATGTAGGATTTCTTCTAGGAATGCGAAGGTTTTTCAATAATAGGAAATCTATTAGTATATGATATAAAAAAATTTATCAATCACATGATCATCTCCATTGATACTGAAAAAACCTACCTCAAAATTAAACATCCATTCACAATAAAAACACTCAAAAACAGAAATTGAGGAATATTCTCTCAAGAGTATCAAATGTACATGTATGTATGTATGCATACATCCCTTTCTACCTTTCATGTAAGAAAATAGGGAATACATGCATGTATCCCTTTAAATTAGTATTTTTGTGTTCTTTGGGTAAATACCCAGTAGTGTGATTCCTGGATTGTAGGGTAGTTCTATTTTAAACTTTTTGAGGAACCTCCATACTATTTTCCAGAGTGGCTGCACCAGTCTGCATTCCCACCAACAGCGCAAGAGGGTTCCCCTTTCTCCACATCCTCACCAATATCTGTTGCTTCCTGAGTTGTTAATTGTAGCCATTCTGACAGGTGTGACATGGTATCTCATTGTGGTTGTGATTTGTATTTCTCTGGTGATGAGTGATGTTGAGCATCTTTTCATGTGTCTGTTAGCCACCTGTATTTCTTCATTGGAAAAGTGTCTATTCATGTCTTTTGTTCATTTCTTCACTGGATTATTTGGTTTTTGGGTGTTGAGTTTGATAAGTTCTTTGTAGATTTTGGATACTAACCCTTTATCTGATTATGTCATATGTCATTGTCTTCTCCCATTCTGTCAGTTGCCTTATACTTTTGTTGATTATTTCCTTCACTGTGCAGAAAGTTTTATTTTGATGAGGTCTCAATAGTTCATTTTTGCTTTTGTTTCCCTTGCCTTCTGAGACATGTCTAGTAGGAAGTTGCTGCCTGTTTTCTCCTGTAGGATTTTGATGGTTTTCCTGTCTTACATTTACATCTTTCATCCATTTTGAATTTATTTTTGTGTATGGTGTAAGAAAGTGGTCCGGTTTCATTCTTCTGCATATCGCCGTCCAGTCTTCCCAACATCATTTACCAAAGAGACTTTTTTCCATTGGATATTCTTTCCTCCTTTGTCTAAGATTAGTTGGCCATACATGTGTGTGTCCAATTCTGGGTTCTTTATTCTGTTCCATTGATGTATGTGTCTATTTTTGTGCCAATACCGCACTGTCTTAATGATTACAGCTTTGTAATACAGCTTGAAGTACAGAATTGTGATGCCTCCAGGTTTGGTTTTCTTTTTCAGGATTGCTTTGGCTATTTGTTTTTTCTTATGGTTCCATACAAATTTTCAGATTGTTTGTTCTAGCTCTGTGAAGAATTCTGATGTTCTTTTGATTGGGACTGCATTAAATGTGTAGATTGCTTTGGGTGGTACAGACATTTTAACAATATTTGTTCTTCCAATCCATGAGCATGGGATATTTTTCCATTTCTTTGTGTCATCTTCAATTTCCTTCAAAAGTTTTCGACAGTTTTCAGAGTGCAGATCTTCTACCTCATTGGTTAACTTTATTCCTAGGTCTCATGATTTTGGCACAATTGTAGATGGGACTGATTCCTTGATTTATCTTTCTGCTATTTCATTATCGGTGTATAGAAAAGCAACTGATTTCTGTACATTTATTTTATATCCTGTGACTTTTCTTAATTCATGTATCAGTTATACCGGTTTTTTTGGTGGAGTCTTTTGGGTTTTCCACAGAGTATCATGTCATCTGAAAAGAGTGAAAGTTTGACTTCTTCCATGCTGATTTGGATGCCTTTTATTTTGTTGTTGTTGTCTGCTTGCTGTAGCTAAGACTTCCAGTATTATGTTAATAATAGTCATGTGAGTGGACATCCCTGTCTTGTTCCTGACCAGAGAGGAAAAGCTCTCAGTTTTTCCCCATTGAGGATGATATTAGCTATAGGCCTTTCATATATGGCTTTATGATGTTGAAGTATGTTCCCTCTGTACCTACTTTGTTGCTGGGTTTTATTATGAATGGATAGTGTACTTTGTTAAATACTTTTTCTGCATCAGTTGAAAGGATCATAAAGTTCTTATCTTTCTTTTATTAATGTGATGTATCATATTTATTGATTTGCAAATATTGAACCACCCTTGCAGCCTGGGAATAAAACCCACTTGATTATGGTGAATGATTCTTGTAATGTACTGTTGGATTTGTTTGCTAGTATTTTATTGAGACTTTTTGCATCCATACTCATCAGCAATATTGGCCTGTAGACCTCTTTTTTAATGTAGTCTTTATCTGGTTTTGGTATCAAGGTAATACTAGCCTCATAGAATGAATTTGGAAGTTTTCCTTCCATTTATATATATTTTTGGAATAGTTTGGAAGGAATAGGTATTAACTCTTCTTTAAAGGTCTGGTAGAATTCTTCTGGAAGTCATCAGGTCCTGGACTTTTGTATTTTGGGAAACTTTTGATTACTGATTCCATTTCTTTGCTGGTTACTGGTCTGTTCAAGTTTTCTATTTCTTCCTGGTTCAGTTTTAGTAGTTTACATGTTTCTAGGAATTCATCATTTCTTCCAGTCCATTTCTTCTAGGTTGTCCAATTTGTTGGTATACAGAGGTTTTCATAATATTGTCTTCTAATTGTTTGTATTTCTGTGGTGTTGGTTGTTATTTCTCCTCTCTCTTTTGTGATTTCATCTATTTGGGTCCTTTCTCTTTTCTTTTTGATAAGTCTGGGTAAGGGTTTATCAATTTTATTAATTTTTTCAAAGAACCACCTCCTGGTTTAATTAATTTGTTCTAATTTTTTTAGTTTCTATATCATTTACTTCTGCTCTACTCTTCATTATTTCCATTCTTTTGCTGGCTTTTGACTCCACTTTTTGTTCTTTTTAGCTCCTTTAGGTGTAGGGTTAAGTTGTTTATTTAAGATTTTTCATGCTTCTTAATTTAGGCCTGTATTGCTATATACTTCCCTTTTAGGACTCCTTTTGCTGCATACCAGAGGTTTTGGATTGTTGTGTTTTCATTTTCATTTGTTTCCATGAATTTTTTTTTTGATTTCCTGGTTTTCCCATTCATTGTTCAGTAGCCTGTTGTTTAACTTCAAGTATTTGTAGCTTTTCCAAATTTTTTCTTGTGGTTGACATCAAGTTTCATAGCATTGTGGTCAGAAAATATGCATGGTATGATCTTGGTAGTTTTGTACTTGTTGAGGCCTGACTTGTGACCTACTATGTAATCTAATCTGGAGAATGTCCCATGTGCACTTGAAAAGAATACGTATTTTGTTGCTTTAGGATGGAATGTTCTGAATATATCTGTTAAGTCCATCTGGTCCAAGTGTGTCAGTCAAAATCATTGTTTCCTCATTGATTTTCTGCTTAGATAATCTGTCCATTGTTGTAAGTGGGATGTTAAAGTCCCCTACTATTATTGTATTATTATCAATGAGTTCCTTTATGTTTGTTATTAATTGTTTTATATATTTGGGTGTTCCCATTTTGAGGGCATAAATATTTACAGTTGTTAGAACTTCTTGTTGGATGTCCCCTTTATCATGATATAGCTCTTCTTCATCTCTTGTTACAGTCATTGTTTTAAAGTCTAGTTTGTCTGATAATAGGTATTGCTACTCTGGTTTTCTTTTGATGTCCATTAGCATGATAAATGGTTCTCCATCCTCTCACTTTCAATCTGCAGGTGTTTTTAGTTCTAATAGGTGTTTTAGTCTCTTATAGGCAGCATATAGATGGAATAGATGGGTCTTTTGGTTTTTTTTTTTAAATCAATTCTGACACCATGTCTTTGGATTGGAGTGTTTAATCCATTTACATTCAGAGTAATTACTGCTAGATATGTATTTAGTGCCATTTTATTACTTGTTTTTGTCATTGTTTTTGGAGATTTTCTCTGTTCCATTCTTGTTTTTGTCACTTTTGGTCTTTTTTTTTTTTTTTCACTCAGAATCTCCTTTAACATTTCTTGCAGGGCTGGTTTAGTGGTCATGAACTCCTTCAGTTTTTGTTTGTCTGGAAAATCTTAACCTCTCCTTCTATTCTGAATGATAGCCTTGCTGAAGAGAGTATTCTTGGCCACAGATTTTTCTCACTCAGCACATTGACTAGCCACTCCCTTCTGACTTGCCATGCTTCTCTGGAGAGATCTGCAGCTAGCCTTAGGGGTCTTCCCTTGTAAGTTAGGAACTTCTTTAGTCTTGCTGCTTTTAAGACTTTTTCTTTACTGCTATATTTTGCAAATTTAATTATAATGTGTCCTTGCAGTTCCTGATTCCACTTGTTACCATCTTATGATTCAGTGTCTGGAAGAGGCTCATCAGCTTAGCCATGCTTATGTCTTGCGTATGTACACTGGCTCCAGGGTCAACTAGAAAAATGTGTCTCAGGTGTTTTCATCTTCTCCAAGGGGAGCTGAACCATGGCTTATTAGGTGGAGGTCTCCCAAATCACCAAGGGGCTCAGGTACTGCTCAGTCAAAAAATGACAAAAGCACACCACAGAATTTTAGGACATGAAGTAATCATTGCATGAGAAAATGAGGGTATGTTCTATGACCAGACAAATTGGGTTAATGCTCTTTTCCAGTCTTTCTTCCACCTGTGTCACACTGTTCTTTACCTTCACCTCACTTAAACTTTCTCAGTCTTTAGGCAGCTTCTCACTCTTCTCACTCAAGGGTGTAAAGACAGTCCTTGATTTGCAATGGTTCAACTTATGATATTTGACTTTACATGGTGCCAAAGTCGTACACATTTAGTAGAAACTGTAGTTTGATTTTTTGGATTTTGATCTTTTCTCAGGCTAGGGATATTCAGTAAGATTCTCTCTTATGCTGGGCAGTGGCAGCAAGCTGCAGCTCCCAGTCAGCCATGCTGATCACTAGGATAAACAACCCATACATTTACAACCACTCTATACCTGTGCAACCATTCTATTTTTCACTTTCAGTAGAGTATCCAATAAATTACATGACAACATGTCACTATAAAGGCTTTGTTGTGTTAAGATGATTTTTCCCAACTACAGGCTTATTTATATCTAAGAGTTTCTGAGCATGTCTCAAGTAAGCTAGGCTAAGTTATGATGTTTGGTAAGTTAGGTATATTAAATGCATTTTGGACTTACAATATATTCCACTTATGATGGGTCTATTGGGAAGTAACCCCATCTTAAGTTGAGGAAGATCTGTATAATTTTGTTAGTAAGAGTAATGGCATTAGGCCAAGGATAATCTTGAATCTCCTCTAATTTATTTTAAAAGGCAAATCAATTTTGAAGTTTGGTATGCATTACTTTTAGCAAATATACAGTTGATTCTGATACATTATGAGTCATGATACCATAATGAAAGCATGTTTTGGGACAATAGTATCAGAAAAACATTCTGCTCAAAATGTGCAGGCTGAAGTTTCCTCTATGAACAACATTAACACTGAACCAAGGCCTCACTGGGTTTTGTTGTGTCCTCCTTCCCTTCTTTACTTTCTATTGAGTACTGAAGGCTATGCTATTACTAATATCACTTTGTTGTAGTGTCCACTTAAATTTCCAGTATCTTTCCACATAATCTTTAATCAGTTCTAAATAATTACAAATTTAAATACAACTTTGTAACCAGCCAACATTATTGCTGCTTTCCTCAATTACAAACCTACCCAAACGATTAAGTCCATAGGCTCGTTAATGTACAGTGCTTTCAATTTTAGCCTATTATGTCAATTACAAATCATTTTTTGGCATCTGGTAGAGGTGATTTGTGAATTGTGCTATCACCTTATTGAGCTTTTATCCTGTTAATGACCCTGCTGCCACAATTCTCACATCATTCAATCTAAATGAGCTGTGCTTCCATACCTTACTTCCATGGAATAATGTGTGTATGTGTGTGTGTGTGTGTGTGTGTCTTCAGGAAAACAAAAAAATTTAAAAAACACCTACTGTTTTGTTAACATTTTAGGTGTCTCTTACTCAACGGTTATATCCAGTGTATTGCCAGAGACCAACTGGTGCTTTTAACACCCTCAGGGGAATTCTACAGTATTTGCCATTGGCTCTCACCTCCAGAAAGATAAAGATATTTGTGTAAATTTAGCACAGAGGTCTCATGAGTACTCCTATCACCAATCTGGGATAGTTTTCTCCATTTTTTACTTATATTCTCTGATATAGTTTAAATTTCTCCTTTTCACTGGAATGGTCTGGGTACATCATTCTGAGTCCCCATTACCAGTCCCCTTCTTCTCATGACTCTGCTATGGGTGGTGAATAAAATTGACATCAAGTAGAGCATCCCCACTACTGTCCTAGGATGTCCCAGACTCTGCCTATCCCTTGTTTTCATTACACCTAGGGGGAGAGATGCCAAGCCATCTTTCACTACATCAATAGTGCTAATCTAGAGGAATCTGAAGTGCATCACCTCTACCTTTCCTCATCTTCTTTTCGATAGTGTTTCCAAAGTAAACAAAATGAAGAAAAGGGAATCAACAGAAGAAAATGCAAGTTGCTTGTATAATCCTTAGGCTACATAATTCAAGCCCTAAATAAACAAAGGATGACCTACATGCATATTTACGAACCTGAAATAGTTCCTGTTTGCTTTAAAAAATTTATATTTATTACATTTCAAGAGGTCAGTTATAATATAATCAATATATAGATATAGTGCTATATTATACCTGAATATACAATATGACATAATGTAATATATTGCAATGTAACATAAATCACTAAATATATAATATATATACTAAATATGTGTAACATATATATACTAAATATATAATATACTAAACACACATATATATAAAACACATCTAAGTACATCCACCTATATATAATTTACTTCTTAAAACAACTCTATGGTATAAGGATTATGGGAAATAGAAATTATCTGCTTTGAAGAAATCGATTTGATCGTCTAAAAAATTGGTCCCTAATTTGTATTTGATATTTATGTCTAAATTACTACTATAGGTTTTATTCTTCGAGATCCCCTAAAGGAATTGAATAATGTTAGGTGACCTACTAGAACGGCAGTTCTGCTTCTGGTAGCAGAAAATTAGGCTAGAATCCTCCGGAGATTTGCCAGCAAAATTAGCAGCAGAGGGTGTAAATGCAGCAACTAATTCTGCTAGAAAATGAACAGAAGGGACGGCACTAATCTTATTAGCCACTATCTCATCAGTCAAAACAGCAAGAATGTAGGAATGAAGCTTTGAAGGCTATTTTCTCTTTAAGAGTCCTTGTTTCTCCTCTTCTTTTAAGACCAATGGCAGGATAAAGAATAATGGTAGCAAATAAAATTTAAAAGAGGTAAAAAGGCAGAGTTGTATGATTGTTCTGTCATATAATTCTGCGAGAACTATACATGGCTCAAGAGTGACTTTGGGCATGCATAGCACTGACTGCCCAGATGTTACAAGCAGTTGTCACTGTGTTCAAATTATACTGAAAGCTTTGAAGAATACTTCCTCTGTGTAGGGTTAGCCTGAGCGAGTAGGCTAATAGATTCAAATATGAAGGACATGTACCAAGCCCTGGTATTCTTCATAGAAGGCAGTCTGCCTTGGGCTGGCCCAGCCCACATAGTACCAAAGCATGAAGATGGACCACAGACCATGAGAATGAGTTCTGTTCATTGGCCTCTATTCATAAAGACTGTATTATTGGGTATGTGGCCCAGCAGGTGGGGCTATGGGGGCACTCATCTCTCCTTTAATTCAGTGTAAGGTTATGAGTCAACAAAAACCCAGAGTTTGGTAAGAAACCCATGTTTCTTAAAAGAAAAAGACCCAAAAACTATACATAAAAAAAGATGATCCCACACTTCACTAGTATGGTAGACCTAATCCTAGATCATGGCTAAATGCTCAAACTTAGTTTTTTACATTTAACTTTTCCCCTGCTGTGAGGTGACCTGAATTTTATTCTTATATTTTAGGGCCTCTGGTCTCTCATCTATAAATTCCCCAAGTCTCCTTCCACTGTTGACACTTGGATTTTGTGAATAACCAAGTCAGACTCACAATAACTGGAACAGTTACAACATGTAGATACAGGTGTTTACATGGAGTCTTGTAAGGACATTTAGAAAATGGGACTTCTGAGTCACCAAATCCCATGACATTATCTTAATTTCCAACTAGATATAATCTCTGGTGAATTGACAACAAGGGCAATATGAAATTCAAATTACATTTCCTTTACCATTTTCACATTTATTATTGAACTGATAAAATATTCATTTGCTTAAAACCCATATGGCTGTTTAGTTTTCCTGAACACAATTAAGGAACTCTAAGTATCAATACAGTAATTCAGGCTGAATGACAGAACAGCCTCATGTGATACTTTTCAAAGAAAATTATGGTAAAGTCAGAAGTAGTTCTGGGGAGGTGAACAAATACCCATCTAGTACTGTGTTTGGCACTAGCAAGCTCAAAAATGTACTTCTCTTCCCTCCTTTCCCTGTATTGTCTAGTTTACTCAGAGAAAACCATGGGCTAAATCTAAATTTTCCATAATGCTACCCTGCTAAAGAAATTTGCCCCAGTTTTTCAAGCTGAGGTGTAAAAACTGGGCTCTCATATTAGCCTGTTGTTAGTTTGTATCTGTCCCCCTTCCACTCCTATTTTATTTGATTTTTAAATTACACCTTGATTTTCTTTTGGGGAGCCACTCTTTGCTGGCTCTTTACCTACTAAAATTTAGGTGACCTGTGCCAAGATGGACCCATGCCCAACTAACCAGTAAATTCAAGCACAATGATTCTTACCTCAGGTTACCTGGAACTCATCCACACATGGGCTTAGTGGTAATGTAATTTTATAACCTCCATTTCTTAATAGCCAAAAGAATTCTAGCCCTCTTATTTTAGAGCAAAGTCCTTTGCTTTCCACACAGGCAAATTCCATTTTGTGTGGTCAAAGTACCACCGCTGTCATGACATTTTTCATAGACAATGATAGTCCCATACTTGTCTAGCACTTTGATTTCTAAGCCCCCCGCAGATTAAAATACTATTGATTTTGAAGGTCAAAAAGGCTAATGCTTGGAAAAGAACACCAAGAAATGTGCAGTTGGGGCAGAGCTAGTAGAAAGTGGATGGAATATAGGAGCAACCTTTTATTCCCTCAAGATAAGGAACAAGAACTTTTCTAGAAGAAAGAAGAGAAGAAAACATAATCATCTATAAAAGCCCCAGTACGCATGGAAATAGAAAGCAATGGCTGCTGTCATTGTGTATGCCATAATCACTGAAAAAGAAAAAAGAACATTGAATGGCAGACAAATATCCTTCTAGAACTCTGACTTTTTTTAAGAGAGGTACTGAAGCATAATGGTCAAGGTCATAGCCTCTGGGGTCAAATTGCCTAGTTCCAAATTCCACCATGGTCATTTACTACTTGGGTTATCTTGAGCAAGTTACTTAACTTCTCTATGCCTTAGTGTCTTCATCTGTAAAGTGGAGATGAAAGCTATCACATAGGTTTTGTTTGTTTGTTTTGTTTTTAAGCAATTAGTGTATGCTAAATCCTAACAACCAGTGCCAGGCATTTAATAAATGCTAATTTTATTCTCGTGAGGTAGCACTGGGCCCTTTTACAGGCTCTTTATATTCTCAAGTTTCAGGACCACTTCATAGCTCTTAAATCTTATCTCCATCTCACCTGACCTCAGGTCATCCTCTCAGCTACCATGTTTCTGACCGTGGTCCCTCCATTTTCAAGTCTAAACTCAAAACTTTCTGCTCATCCCAAGCATTCCTCCCAGTGCGATGAATCAAAGAGGGGTAACTTTACCAGATTCCAGCTGAGCCAGAAGCCAGGGGACAGAGACATGTCCCATAAAAACTAACAGTTGTGTGACTGTGGTAATGTTTTTGTGCTTCTCTTGTCTGTCAACTGGGTACAATTCCTCCTGTTGAATTTATGCAGAGCTGATGTCAGAGTCTGGTTCCTTACCAGCAGTCCCTCCTGGTATAAGGCTGCAGAAGTCCATGTGAGTTAGTGGATTCTTAAACTGTGAATTCCCTGAGGTGAGGGCCAGCCCTTCCTGTTCACCATCGAATCTCTGGGCCCCACCAAAGGGTTGATACTGAAATACCTATTTGTTGAATAAATGAATAAGTGGTTTAAAGATAAGAACAACTTCAACTCTAGAGATGGCAATTGTTTAACTGCCTCAAGGTTAGTCACTCACAGGTATTGCCCCCAATAACCACTTGTCAGTGGGCAAAAAATTAGGCCAGATCAATTTCTGGGTCTCTAATGTTGCTAATCCCAATTACTAAGTTGTCCCAAGTGAAAGACACATTTTATATGTTTATAGTAATGCTTTCTTTTTAATTTTAGACTGGCCAGCTTTTTTATATCATGGATTAGTTCTGCATAAAGGCATAGGCTTTTTATTTATTCCTTTTCATGGAAGTTCATTTTAAAATAAAGGTAACTGAAATTGCTTGCATAGGGTTTAGTAACAAACCATGAAATCTTTTGGGGGGGGACATCCTCTGAGTGCTTTTATAAAAGTTATTTTCTTAGGCAGTTGCATCGAGAAAAACATTGTTTTTATGTGTGACATTTTTCTCTGGTTTTAATTTATTGGTAAATTTTGAACAACTTTTGGAATGGTGACCACAGGTTATGTTTGTAAAGCAAGACTGATGTTTCATTAATCACTATATCATGAATTTACATCAGGTTTAGAGACCCTTATACACATTTATAACATTTAGTTTTTCAATAACTTTCTAGAAGGAAAATCTTGACTAATGTGTTACTTGAGACATCAGTGAAAACAGATTCGGTTTATTTACTAAGGAAACAGTTGCTGTACTCTCTCAGAACAAGCCCCTCTTCCCTGTTGTCTTTATTGTGATCGACTTGCAGCATGTGAAACTGAGAACTAGGCTGCTTAAGACTGTGACTGAGAAGATGGGACAATAGGCTGAGCATTCGGAGGTACCTCCTTTTTTCTTTAGTGTGAAGTTGTAATGGCAAATATTTGTTACTCAATTTGTGTAACTCTTAGAAGTAAATCCAAATCCAGCTTTATTCATGGCAGCAAGTGATACAACTTAGTAGCCAGGTGTAAATTAACTGGACTTTGGGACAATTTTTTTTTTTTTTTGAGAACTTTAAAAACAAGGTCTCTGGCTTTAGATAACAAAAGTAAGTCCTTTTGTAAGTCTCAGAGCACCTCGAATCCATATTGGTTTTATGAAATTCAGAGAAGGGCTCCATTTTCTGTACAGTTGTACCTATGCACAATGCCACACACCAGGCAAGGAACAGCAGAATACTCTCAGGGGGTTCCCTGTGAAGAATGAATAACATACATACAACTAATTTGGGCACCCATTCCTCCACTGAACAAATATTAAATGCAAACTCAGTACTTTCAGTCCCTGTAAAAAACATAGAAGAAAAGGCAGGAACCAGAATACGGATGTTATGCAGTCCCAGTTTGATTTGCTACTGAATGTATAACTAAGTCCAATGTATGCAATACATAATAGGAATATGCATTCATTCAACTCACCCTTATTAAACTCCTACCGTACATTTTATATATATATATATATATATACATATATATATATATATTTACATTATATAGAAATAATGTAAAAACAAACCAACAGTGTTAGTCTAAAAACCTGAATTACCAGATTGGTGAATCCTCCCTTCACCCCTTCTGTGCACATACAGTCCCAGCCGTGAAAGCTGCTGCCTGTCTGAGCAGTGCTTCCAATTATGTACCGGGGGCTCTTCAAGTTCACTCCTGTTTACCAGGCTTCCCTCCACGGTATGCCTGTTCTGCTGACATCCACCAAGGGCCTGCCCAAAAGGAGCTCGACTGCCTTTTTAAAAAATAGTCTTCAGTTTCCAAGAAGCCTAGGCCGTCCGGGTCTGTTTGGCAGAAATCCTTGCTGCGGCCTCCAGCTCTGGCCACGTGCCTCCTCACAGGTTTCTTGACTTCTCTGCACTCAGACGCAGCTTATGAACCACATCATCTTGCTTCTTTCTTCCTTTCTGGCCCTGCCTGGCCCTGGCAATGAACCTATGCTGTGTTCCGTATCATTGTACTGCTGTCCACAGCATATTTGCCTTTCGCTCAGCTCCTTTGGGTGTCCTGATGCAGTGTTTAGTGTGGTGGGGTAGGAAGGGCATGGTTTGGGACTCAGGCAAGAGGTCTGACCCATCTTTGCTGTTTACAGAAGCTGTGTGATCTTGAACACAATAGTTAACCTTCCCAAACTTAAAAACCGCTGCTTTAACATAGATGATAGTTTTTAACTTCATCTGATTATTATGAGAATTAAATGAACTAATGTAGGTAAAATGCTCAGCACATAATTATGCTACATGCACATGAGTTAGCATTTTCTTCTCTTCCAGACCTTCACTTTAATTAGCCAATCTCCACACATGTGCACCTGAACAATTTATCAGCTTAGTTCCTGAATACTTATTTACCACATTTGTCAGCCAGGCTTCCTCAAGCCCTCCATGAAGACAGCCAGGTCCCTTCCCTACTGCCAGTCGAGGAAGACGGCAATTTCCATTACCAGTGTCCATGAAATAAAGTCATTCTCATGCATCACTTTCTAAGCACAATTCGTGATGGTTCTAATGAAGGGATGATGCATATAGGAATGAAAGGTTTAGCTTAGTCCAAGCCCTGATATACCTCAAGAATCTGCTGGAAGAGGTCAGGCAATGACAAAAGGTTGACTTTATTTCCTTTGGGTCCTCATCCCATTACTCACAGCTAGGAGTAAGCATGACATTGTGCTTGGAGGCTGCCAGAAATTTTAGAGCCAGACTGCCTGGGTTCAAATCCTGGTTTTGCCACTTACAAGAAGATGACTTTGAGTGAGTTATTTAACTTCACACTTCAGTGTCCTCATCTGTAGCACAAGGATAGTATCTACCTCATAGGGTTATTCTGACAGTCATTGAGTTCACATCTACAAGCTGCTTACAACAATGCCTGGGATATAGTAAAGGCTATGTGTTTTAAAAAATAGGGACACCTGGATGGCTCACTAGGTTAAATGTCCAGCTTCAGCTTAGGTCATGATCTGATGGTTCGTGGGTTTGAGGTCCACATCGGGGCTGAGCTGACAGCTCAGAGCCTGGAGCCTGCTTCGGATTCTGTCTCCCTCTCTCTCTGGCCCTTCCCTGCTCACACTCTGTCTCTCTCTCACTCTCAAAAATAAACATTAAAAAAATTAAAAAATAGAACATAAGAGCATCTAGGTGTCTCAGTCAGTTAAGTGTCTGACTCTTTTTTTTTTTTTTTTTTTTTAAGTGTCTGACTCTTGATCTCAGTTCAGGTTTTGATCTCAAGGTTGAGAGTTCAAGCCCTCAAGGCTGCAAGTTGCAAGCCCTCAAGTTGCAAGGCTTTTGGTCTTGCAACTGGGCATGAAGCCTACTTAAAAACAAAACAAAACAACAACAACAAAAACAATACAAAACAAAACAAAAAAACAAAAACAAAGAAACCCCACAAAAAACAAACACATTTAAACACATTTAAAAATGCAAGGTACTAAAACTGTGTCCCCAAAACGTGAAAAGCACATGCATACAGTAGCTCTCCTTTTGCCTTAACTGAACCCCAGAAGGCTCTATTGGAGGGCAAAAATTCAGCAGGTTCCTGCTCTTGTGTGTTTGCTCAAAACTGCACTGATCTGTGAATCCAGCCTCAAGATGAGCTTCCAGTACTTCTACCAGTACAAGAAGGATGAGGTCTTTATCAGGCTAGACCAAGTGATCTTTGACTGGATTATTGAAGACAACTACCCAACTAAAGAAACAGTGCTAGCTCTTTGTATATAAAACTTTTAAAAAAATCTTTAAAATAAAAATACTACTTACTCCTGGGGAAATACTTGGACCTGTGACTATTTTTCCCATCTCCCCCTACAGAATACATTCTGTCAGTAATAACTATTCCTCAAAGTCTTTTGCTCAGGAGCCTTCTGACATGCGGCGTTCCTTGATCTTTACAACAGGTGAGCCTTCTCCCACTTCGTTTACTTTGTCTCCTAAGTTCCTTTCACTTAATATTCTGAGGGAGCACTTGCCATGTACCAGGCACTAAGCCAGATACTGAGCTACACCAATGAATAAGACTCACATGAACTTGGAAGTCCTGAAGCCTTTAATTTTGAGGACAAGAACTATGTTTTCTTTGCTTTGTAACTCTGTCTATACATCTGGTAAAATGGTTTTCACTTAAATAGACACTTGATCAACCTGTTAGACTCAAAGAACAGCTAACAGGGAGCCAGGAGAACAGGACTCTGCTGGTAACAAGACTGTCCTCTTGGGTAAGTGACTTACATGTGGGGTGAATTCTGATCCCTTTCCTGTGTGATAGTAGCATCGACCTATGTTGCCTTCAAAGACCCCTGCCTCCTCCAACTGTCACTAAATAGTGTTTGTGAGAGTTGAAGATTATTTCAGGTAAGTACCTAATGTTAGCTGTCTTTTAAGTAAGGCAGTAGGACTTTAAAAATAAAAATAACCACCATAATATCTCTGAAAGGAATATAAATTTCCAGGATCAGTTTCGTAGGTTGCTTTTGAGTTGTCATAACTTCAGTGTTTAGATTTTTGTTTTAAAACCAGACATAGAACAATGAAAAATGAGTGACACCAGGTAAAGGACAGAGTTAACACTGTGTTTTTTTTTAAACTGCTGATGTGAAATTTTAGTTTCTCCATAAATATTTGGTGACAAAGTCTCTTTTCTTCTTGAGTGAGGTAAATACACCACTCGTCCAAAAAGGACTACACAGGGGGTAAAATTATTCACAAAACTTAGCTCAGTATGAGTCTGAAGTAATGACTTCCAAGGGCAATCAGGCTTATGAATCCAGGTTCTCTGCAAATTGTATATATTTGTATTTACAGTTTGATTTGTATATATTAAAGGATTGATGAGAGAAAGAAAGAATTGTTGTACAATTCATGTTCCTGTGAGAAAAAAAGCAGCCTAAATCCCATCAGAGTAGATTTTACTGAATGCAAAATGTCAAGGAAAATATATTATAGGTCCAATACTTCCTCATATCAATATTTAAAGTTGAGTTACAGCCATACAAACCTTTAAGATCCTAAAAGATGATATCATTAAAAACCTGCCATTTTGCAGAAGCCTAGAGAAAATAAGCAAACTTTCCAAGGCTACTCCATGAATTAGCTGGAATTCTAACACTCTCCTTTGGTCACTTAATCCCACAGACTGTCTCTGTATATGGAGCAAATGGCCACTGACGTCTTTGTTCCTCATCTTTTAAAGATAGTCAGTTTAGAAAGCTCATACTTTGTGAATTGGTTGTAGTCATTTCTCTTAGTCAAGCTGTTCCTTATTAAGCTAAATCCTTCATTTCTTCTTATAACCTAAACATTTCTTTTACCTTTAAGAGCTCCCCTTTTCTACCTTCTTCTCTTTTCCTATTTCTGTATCTTCTGTAAAACTTCCCTTCACTCACTTTACTTATCATCTCACTGGAGTTGGTCCAACTGTCAGTGCAGCCCTGACAACATCTCCATTCAGGATTCTTAGAAGGATTTTACTTTCGATTTTGAAAGCTGGTGCATGTGCATTCATATCTGGTGTTTCTTATTTCAATTATTTTTGAGCTGCTATCAAAGATTTAATGTTGACTGTGGAAACTTTCTCTATCTTGTCTGACACTTTGAAGACAAATTCCTTCATCCTGGATCATCCTAGGGAACCACACTATTAAGTCCTGGATGGAATGCTAGATATTACTTGACACATTTGTTTGCTAGTGGTACCCTTTTGAGGGCATAAGTGGGGGTGAGGGGGAGATAAACACATAAATGACTGAAGGAGAAAATAATTAAATATTTGATGCTACTTAGGCAAAGAAAGTTGTTACATGAAAGTGGTGCAGGTGGTTAAGTATCAGCTTCTCTCATTCCAAGTTGGTAAAACACATTCTCCCAGAAATATCAGAGAGAGAATCACTCTTCTTCACCTCAGCTTCTGCAGGGAAATGCAGTCATTTCCTGCGCCTAAGTGAACCTATAGGTTTATAATGTCTGAGCTCCCAATATAGCCTAATTGTTCAAAAAAAAAAAATCTTTGGGACTCTGACTTAATAATATGGTTCTAGAATAGTCAATGTCAAAAAACTGATAGGCTGGATATGTCAGACTATCTCATATCACAACAACCCTCCCATTGATTAAAATTATGAAAGCTGAATAAAGAAAATGTTTTAAGGCATCCAAGAACTTCCAAAAACTTTCTCTCTGTGCTTGAGGGGGCTACAGTGGATAAGAGGAGAGAAGCACAGAAAGAGCCTGACATTTAGCTGAACATTTCTCCAGAGCCATTTGCTGATTTAGAAGCAATGGCTAAAATCAAGAGAAGCTAAGTATAGCTTCTGGAAGGCTCACAAGGCTGATGAGACAAAAATTTGGACTTAAGACCCACCAATGAGGACAGCTGATAAAAACTTTAGACTTTTAATGCCCCCCCCCCCCCATGAAGACTTCAACTTTGGGGGCAAACAAGAAATATACCTGCTCTCACAAAAACTAAAACCAAGATTTGAGTCATCTAAATCCCTAATTACATTATGATCTGCCTCTAACCTAATTGCCTAACAGAAGCTGAAGTATATTCTCTCCAGGCAGAAGCTGACATCATCTAGAGCCTCAACTTATCTCTACAATCTTTCAAAAACAATGTCTGGAATTTAATTTTAAAATTATCAAGAAAGAAAATAGAAGAAAGTCTTTGTGAGCTTAAGTTAGGCAAATATTACTTAACTATGATATCAAAAGCACAATCCATCAAAGAATAAGTTGATATATTAGACTTGCTCAAAATTGAGACTTCCTGTTCTTTGAAAGATGCAGTTAATAGAATGAAAAGAGAAGCTACACTATGAGGGAAAATATTTTTAAATCAAATGGTAAAAAAAAAAAACAAAAAAAAAAAAACAAAAAAAAAAAAACAACAACTTTTAGCTAGAATATGTAAAAAACTTCCAAAACTCAGTAATAAGAAAACAAACTTTCCAATGAAAAAAATGGGCATAAGGCACATCTGGATGGCTCAGGAAGTTGAGTATCCAACTCTTGATTTCTCAGGTCATGATCCCAGGGTCATGGGATTGAGCCCTGCATCAGGCTCTGTGGTGAGCATGGAGCCTGCCTGGGATTCTCTCTTTTCCTCTGCCCCTCTCCCCTGCTCATGCTTTCTCTCTAATGAAAAAAAGGGGGCATTAGATTTTAAAGGAGACTTAACCAATGGCTATATATATATATATATATATATATATGACAACTAAACACACAGAAAATACGTAACATCATTAGTTATTAGGCAAATAAAATCACAAGGAGAACCCACTCTAGTTATAATGACAAAAAAAAAAGACAAAACCAAATACTTCCAAGGATGTGTGAAACTACTAATATTCATATATTGCTGGTGGGGACAAAAAGTGGTACAGCCACTTGAAGAAATAAAGGTTTGCAATGTCTTGTAAAATTATATATACACTTAAAATAAGACTTAGCAACCCTACCCCTATTTATTTTCTCAAGACAAATGAAAGTTTATAGTGGCTTTATTTGTAACCACCAAAAACTAAAAACAACCAAATATCCTTCAACTGCAGAATGGCTATATAAACTATAGTGCAATAGGATACTAACCAGCAACAGGAAAGAACCATCTACTCATACATACAACATGGCTGACTCTCAATGCATCATGCTGAGTTAAAGAAGCCAGTGTCAAAAGGCTACATGCTGTGTGATTCTATTTATACGACTTTCTGAAAAAGGTAAAACTATAGGGACAGAAATAAGACCAGTTGTCATAAAGAAAAGGAAAGACAAAAAGGGGCTTTGGGGAACATGGAGGGATGGTGGGACTGAGCTAAATGTAGACACAGTGGTGGTTACATGATTGTACATGTTTGTGAAAACTCTCAGAACTGGACTCTCACTTCTGGGAGTATAAACATATTTTTCACTAAGTACAATTAAAAACTCTGGGCTTTAAACATGAAATAAACATAAGAAGACTCTAAAAGGTGAAAAAGAGCAGGCAGATCACCTAGGGTCCTTGGGCTCCAAGGAACAACACCAGAGGACTGGGATAAGTTATGTATATGTAATTTAATACTTAGACAACCACTAAAAGAGCTATAGAGATACACTAAAAATACTTCAGAGAAATCAAAATGAAGCTCTAAAAAATGCTCAAGTAACTCACAAGGAGACAGAAAAAAGAAAAACAAAAAACAGAGTGAACATATAGAAAACAAAAAACAAAATTGTAAACCTCACCTCTCATGTATCAAAGATTACATTAAATATAAATGGTGTGGATACACCCAGTAAAGACAGATTGTGAGAGTAGATCAAAAAACATGACTTATTATATATTATCTACCAGAAACTCACTTCAAATATAGTAATATAGGCAGGTTAAAAATAAAAGGATAAAAGATATATCATGCAAACATTAATCAAAAGAAAACAGGAATAGCTGAGTTAATATCAGGTAAAATGGACTTCAGAGTAAAGAACAATAATAGAGACAGAGAGGGATAATGTATAATGATTACAAAGGTCAATCTACCAAGAAGACATAGAAATCATAAATGATATGAAGAGATATTTCACCAAAAAAGATACAGAATGGAGAATAAACACCTAAAATTTGTCAACATTAGCCATTATGGAAATGCAAATTATAATCACAGGATATCATTGCACACTTATTGAAATGACTAAAACAAAAATATACTGACAACACATAAATATTGGTAAGGATACAGAGATTGGATCATTCATACATTGCTGGTGTGAACACTAAATGGTATCATCACTCTGTTAAACAGTTTGGCAGGAGAGAATGAAGCAAAAGAATAAATGAAAAATGAATGACCATGAATTTTTAAAAAAATGGTGAAAGTATGAAGCAACAGATTCAGCAGGTGCTACAAAAACAAAACAAAACAAAAAACAAACAAACACACACATAAAAAAATACAGGATAAATGCAAAGCAAAGCACACCTAGGCACATAATTGTATGACTGTTGAAAACCAATGATAAAGAGAATTTAAAATAGCTATGGAAAAAAGACACCTAGAAAGGGGAGACAAAGATTTCAGCCTGATTCTACAATAGACATACAGGACATCAAAAGACAATGGAATGACTTCATCAAATAGTAGATACAAGAGAACCACACAAAAGTAATCAGAAGAAAGCTGAAGTAACAATATTAACATCAGACAAAATAGAGTTTAAAACAGGAACAATACTGGAGACAAAGGAGACATTATACAGACAAGAGAGCAGTATTTCAGGAAGATTTAAAAACTATATGTGTATATACACCTAATAATGGGGGCTCATAATACATGAAGGATATATTCTGAAAGAAAAAAATAGATGATTCAAAAATTATAGTTGATGATTTCGGTATCTCACATACAAGTATTAATTTGTAAGCACGCATTAGCACAGCTTTGAAACTTAAAAAACAAAAATTAACATATATAAAAGGAGAAATGACAAACTCACAACCACAGAGGGAGATTTTATCACACATCTCTCAGTAACAGATTGAAGAAGCATACAAAAGTTAGCAAGAATACAGACAATTTAACAACATGACTTACAAAATAGAACTTATGGATATATCTAGGAAACTCTACTCTAAAACTGCGGAATATAAATTATGTTCTAGTGATTTTGAATTATTTACAAAATGAGCTACACTGGACCATAAAGTATGCCTCTACAAATTTCAAAGGAGATAATAGTGAGCGTATTCTCTCACTACAGTGATATTAAGCTAAAGAATTTATCCAAAAATAGAAAGTCACCAAATACCCAGAAATACATATAATCCATTGGTTAAGGATGAGATGACAATAAAAATTTAAAAATATTTTGGACTGAAATATAATAAAAATAGAAATTAACAAATCTTGTAGAATGCAGCTAAAACTTATGTTTAAAGGTAAATTTATAGTTTTTTGTGCATATATTGCAATGACGGAAAAACTGAAAATCAATGATGTAAATTTTTCAAAAGGTAAAGAAAAAGAAAACACCTAGTAGAACCCCAAAAAGTAGAAGGAAGAAATAATATATAAAAATGCAAAAAAAAAGAATAGCAACAAATGCAATAATGAGAATAAATAAATGTAAAAGTTGGTCTTTTAGAAAGATTTAATGAGAAAGATAAACTCCTAGCAAGAATTATGAGAGAGAATGATGCAGAGAGAAGAATTTCCAATACCACTTGTGGAAAAGGTGAAATCACTACAGATTATTCATTTGTTACAAACACATTAGAGGATAGTATTAATAACTTTTTGCCAAAAAAAAACTTTTTGCCAGTAAATTGAAAAACAATAAAATGGGAAAATTGATAGAAAAGCCCAACTTTTCCAAAAATATTGTAAGAAAAATTTGAATTTGAGTATTCTTATATCTGATTTAAGTAGCCAAATTTTTATTGAAAAACCATCCCCTAGAAAACTCCAGTCACAGATAGCTCCACTAATGAATTCTTATAAACATTAAAGGACAAAATAATATTAATCTTACATAAACCCTTACAGAGAACAGGAAAAAAGTCAGCTTATTTTTGAGGCCAGCAACATCTTGAGAGCAAATTCCTATATGACTATCACAAAAAAGAAAAATTACTTCAATCTCTTTTATGAACATAGATACCAAATAATCCTACACAAATGCTAACATACCAAATCCAGTGATACATAAAAGGAGCCAAACAGTATGACTAAGAATGTAAGTTTGGTTTACTTATTCAAGAACCCATCACTATAATTCATTACATTAAGAGAACAAAGGAAAAAAAATATATGATTAATTCAGTAAATGAATTAAACACATTTGATGAAATTCAATACCCAATGAAAACTCACCAAAATAGGATTAGAAAGAAACTTCCTTAATCAGACAAAGTCTATCTACCAAAAAAGCCTACAGATAGCATCATACTAAATAGTGAGAGACTAAAATCATTTCCCTGAGGTTAGGAATGAGACAAGGACATCTACTACCAATACTTCTATTCATCATTATCTTAAAGGTCCTAACTTGGGCAACAAGTCAAGAAAAATAAGCAAAGGATAGTGTAATTCTACACTATTAGAATTAATAAGTGAAAATAGCAGTTTATTAATACAAAAGCAGTATACAGAAACCATTTTATATTTCTAGATATAAGTGGCAAGGATTTAGAAAATAAAATTTTAAATAATATTTCAAGGGGCATAAAATTCTAATACCTTAAACTAAATCTAATGACAGATGTACTCCTACACACACACACAATAAAACATTATTTAGGAAAAATAAATTATGATGTAAATAAAAGTAGGGATTTATCACATTCAAGCATTAGAAGTCACAATATTTATATTTATATAAATATAAGATATATAAATATATATTATATATTATATTATATATTATTTATATATTAATATATTCTATATTATATATATTTATATGTTATATATATATTATATATTATATATTATAAATATATATTTATATAAACTGAGAGCTTTCCTCCTAAGGTCAGGAACATGATAGGAATGTCCACTCTCACCACTGTTATTCAACATAGTACTAGAAATCCTAGCCTCAGCAATCAGACAATAAAATGGAATAAAACGCAAACATATTAGCAAGGAAGAAGGCAAACTTTCACTCTTTGCAGATGACATGTTACTCTATGTGGAAAACCCCAAAACTGCTAGCAATGATACATGAATTCAGCAAAGTCTCAGGATATAAAAATCAATGTACAGAAATCAGTTGCATTTCTATATACCAAGAATGAAGCAGCAGGAAAAGAAATCAAGGAATCGATCCCATTTACAATTGTGCCAAAAACCATAAGATACCTAGGAATAAATGTAACAAAAAGGTAAAAGATCTGTACGCTGAAGACTACAGAAAGCTTATGAAAGAAATTAAAGACACACAGAGAAATCGAAAAACATCCCATACTCATGGATTGGAAGAACAAATATTGTTAAAATGTCACTACTGCCCAAATCAATCTACATATTTAATTCAGTCTCTATCCAAACAACACCAGCATTCTTCACAGAGCTAGAACAAACAATTCAGAAAAGATCCCGAATAGCCAAAGTAATGTTGAAAAAGAAAACCAAAGCTGGAGGCATCACCATTCTGGACTTCAAGGTGTATTACAAAGCTGTAATCATCAAGACAGTATGGTACCAGCAGAAAAACAGACACATAGATCAATGGAACAGAATAAGAGAGCCCAGAAAGGACCCACAAATGTATGACCAAACTAATCTTCAACAAAGCAGGAAAAAGTATCCAAAGGAACAAAGACCTTAGCAAATGGTGCTTGGAGAACTGGACAGCAACATGCAAAAAATGAAACCAGACCACTTTCTTACACCATGCACAAAAATAAATTCAAAATGGATGACAGACTTAAATGTGAGACAGGAAACCATCAAACTCTTAGAGGTGAACATGGGCAGCAACCTATTTGACCTTGGCCACAGCAACTTCTTACTTGACATGTCTTGGAAGGCAAGGGAAAAAAAGCAAAATTGAATTATTGGGACCTGATCAAGATAAAAAGCTTCTGCACAGCAAAGGAAATAATCAGCAAAACTAAAAGTCAACTGACGGAATGGGAGAAAATATTTGCAAGCAACATATCAGATAAAGGGCTAGTATCCAAAATCTATAAAGAACTTACCAAACTCAACACCCAAAAAACAAGTAATCCTGTGGGCGAAGACATGAATAGATATTTTTCCAAAGAAGACATCCAGATGGCTAACAGATACATGAAAAGATGCTCAACATCACTCATCATCAGGGAAATACAAATCAAAACCACAATGAGATACCACCTCACACCAGTCAGGGTAGCTAAAATCAACAACTCAGTAAACATCAGATGTTGGCAAGGATGCAGAGAAAGGGGAACCCTTTTGTCCTGTTGGTGGGGATGCAAACTGGTGCAACCACGCTGGAGAAAAGTATGGATGTTCTTCAAAAAGCTAAAAATAGAACTACCCTACAACCCAGGAATTGCACTACTAGGTATTTATCCAAAGGACACAGGAGGGCTGTTTCTAAGGGGCACATGCACCCCAATGTTTGTAGCAGCACTATGAACAATGGAACAATAGGCAAATCATGCAAAGAGTCCAAATGTCTATCGACACTCTCTCTCTCTCTCTCTCTCTCTCTCTCTCTCTCTCTCTACACACACACACACACACACACACACACACACACACACACACACACACATAATGGAATATTACTTGGCAATCAAAAAATGAATTATTGCCGTTTGCAGTAACATGGATGGAACAAGAGTATATTATGCTAAGCTATATAAGTCAGTCAGAGAAAGACAAATACATGATTTCACTCATATGCAGAATTTAAGAAACAAAACAGATAAATATAGGGAAAAGGAAGGAAAAGTAAAATAAGACAAAAACAGGGAAGCAAACCATAAGAGATTCTTAAATACAAGAACTGAGGGTTGCTTGAGGAGAGATGGTTGGGGGGATGGGCCAAATGGGTGATGGGCATTCTACTCCTAAAACCAATACACTATATGTTGACTAACTTGAATTTAAATAATAATAATAATAAAAAGCTACAATATTGTAAACATTCCCCATCTTGTCTTCAGATTCAATGTAATCCCAACCCCAGTCTTTTTTTTTGGTGATGTTTTTGGGGGGTGAAAATTAGCAAACATATTCAAAAATATAGGTGGAAATATAAAGGGCCTACAGTAGCCATGACAATGTTGAGGAAGGCCAAAATTGGAGGACTTATGTGAGCAAATGTCAGGATAGTAATTAGGACAGTGTGATACTGATGCAAAGATAGACAAATAGGTAAATATGTGGACATTTAATTTATTACAAAGTTGTCAACATGCAGCAATGGGGGGATATAATCTTTTCAATAAATAGTGGTGAGTCAATGGATAGGTCTGAGGAAAGGAGTCTTTACCTCCGCCTCACATCTTACAGATAACAAACTCGAGATGGGTTATTGGTCTAAATGATAAAGGTAAAAAAAAGAAGTTTTAGGATAATAATATTAAAAAATACTTTTATGGGGCGCCTGGGTGGCTTGGTCAGTTAAGCGTCCGACTTCGGCTCAGGTCATGATCTCACAGTCCGTGAGTTCGAGCCCCGCGTCGGGCTCTGTGCTGACAGCTCAGAGTCTGGAGCCTGTTTCAGATTCTGTGTCTCCCTCTCTCTCTGCCCCTCCCCTGTTCATGTTCTGTCTCTCTCTGTCTCAAAAATAAATAAACGTTAAAAAAAATTAAAAAATACTTTTATGACTTTGAGGGAGGCAAAGACTTCTTAAAAAGGACAGAAGAAAGTACAGTCTATAAAAGAAAAGATTGGTAAACTTGACTACATTAACATAAAATTAAGTTCATCAAAGGAAACCATTAATAGAATAAATAAGCTCACAGAGTGGGACAATATATTTGCAGTACATAAAAACAAAGAATGATTTGTAAGAGGATACACACACACACACACACACACACACACACACACAAGTCCTACATTTCAAAATACAGACAAACAAATTTAAAAACTGGACAAAAGCTGAAACAGGTAATTCACAAAAGTGGTTATGTAAATATGGAAAACTGTTTTGCAGCATATACTAAACCTGAAAAATTTCATATCCTGACTCAGATTCAATTCCTAGATAGGTGCCTAACAGAAATGCATAAATATGTATGATAAAAACATAGTCAAAAACATTACTAGCAGCATTATTCATAATCGTCCAAACCTGAGATAACCCAAATGTCCATCAACAGTAGAATGGATAAATACATTGTAGTATATGTACATAGAGAAGTACTATGTCGCAATAAAAAAGAACACTTGATGTTATATTTAACAACATAGATTAATCCCACAAGCATAATGCTAAGGAGAAAACACACAAGAAAGTAACCACTATCTAGTACTATTTATATAAAATTCGAAAACAAGACTAATCTGTGGTATCACAATTCTGAATAGTGGGTATCTTTGGGGTGCTAAAGGGCTAGTATCTGGAAGGGAGCACAAAGGTTGTTTCTGTTGTGCAGAGAAGGTTTTGTTTCTTAATTACAAGAGTGTGTTCATACTATGGAAGTTAATCAAGCCAGACATTTATAATTTTTACATGTTATTTCTGTGCGTATTCCATAAAAGTTTATTTAAATGAGACTAATAGGGAGACCTAAGTAGAAGCACTTTCCAATTAAAGGAATAACAAAAACAGGTTATTTTCCTTTGTATAAAATCCAAAATGATAAACAGCATTATCTAGATAAAATTAATTATTTCTTTCATAGGAAAGGCAGGTTGTAAGGTAATAGCATGTTATAGGAAAATACTTTTTAACATTTACAGTGATTACATTTCCTTTGTTTTTTATTGTGTCTCTTAAATTGTATTTAAGGAAGTGGCAGCTATTTCCCTGGGAAACACCATGTTCTTAAAAAAAAACTGAAGTATTTCTTCTTCAATCACATTTGTGCTACTACTGAAGAGGGCACAGCAGATATAACTTTACAGTGTCCCCTGTAGGTCAAAGTGTTTGCTTTGGTACAAAACAAATATATTGTTAGATTTGGGAATTAGGGTTTAAATTTTTTTTTTTTCAACGTTTTTTATTTATTTTTGGGACAGAGAGAGACAGAGCATGAACGGGGGAGGGGCAGAGAGAGAGAGGGAGACACAGAATCGGAAACAGGCTCCAGACTCCGAGCCATCAGCCCAGAGCCTGACGCGGGGCTCGAACTCACGGACCGCCAAGATCGTGACCTGGCTGAAGTCGGACGCTTAACCGACTGCGCCACCCAGGCGCCCCGGGAATTAGGGTTTAAACACCACTAAAATTAGTGGGAGTTTTTAACAACTAGTTAAAAATAAATAATGAAAACTGAATATAAAGATAGGAATAAGGCCAGTGAAAAAAGGTCTTGAGGAAGCATAAAAGACAAAATGACCTAGGAAGACATGCATTTTATTGTTTACTAAAAATTAAAATAAATACATTTTTATTCTAGAAATCTTAGAAAGTACATGGAGTAAAAAAGAAAAGTAATTCATGATCCTACTACCCAGAGATAAAAACCCATGAGTTTGGCCCTATTCTTACCATTTATTTTCTGAGTCTATATTTCAATAGGTTTTAATGTATTATAACCAGCATTCTGCTCCTACCATGTTCCCATCTTGTTATACATTGTCCTGTATTTAATGGTTTTAAATTCTCCATATAATCACCTGTGTGCATTTTTAAAAAAAATACAGAAACCTGGATATTACTCCTGGCTACTGATTTGACTCTCATTGGAGAGACCTAGGCATAAGTATTTTGAAAAAGTTTTAACAGCTGATCTCAATGCAGAGCCAGGATTGAGACTATCCTTTTGACTATTCTTTTCCCTTTAACTGATGCATAGTAGTCATCATATGCATGTACCATAATCTATTTAACTTGTTTCCAGTATTACCAGACATTTATGTTCTCTTTTTTTTTTTGTGGGGGAGTGGGGTTGGGGGGCAAAGTATCAGATTATTTCCTACTATTAGATTCCTAGTAGTAAAGTTTTGGGTTCAATTTAACTGAAGCCTTTTTTTTTTAAGTTTATTTGTTTTGAGAGAGAGAATCCTAAGCAGACTCTGTGCTGACAGCATGACGCCCAATGTGGTGCTTGAACCTGCGAACAGTGAGATCATGCCCTGAGCCGAAGTCACTTAACCAAGTGAGCCACCCAGGCTCCCCTGACTTAACTGAAGGCTTTTGACTGTCACATCCTCTAGAAATGTTTTGTCAAAGTATTCCAGCACCAGCATAGTATGAGTTTTCTTGTTTCCCTGTACCATCACCAAATAATAATAAAAATTACAATTTTAAAACATTTTGACCAATTTTATTATTTTGATGTATGCCTTTCTTTGCCTATTGGTTAATAAAATTAAGCAACTTTTCTAATGTAAAGAAACAATTCTTACATGGAATGAGACTTGAGGAAAAGCCTAAAATTTTAAAGTAGAAATGAAAATGACTAGGTATTCAATGTTTCAAATCAGGAACTAAAGCAAAATTTAAATAGTTTTTATTGTGAAATCTAAGGTTGTCTTATGTATGTTTTTCTAAATTAAAGTTAATAGAATAAACTAAAACACCCAAGGCAAAATGGGTTGGCATTTATTTCTTGTAAGTGTATTCAACTTTGAATCAATGTCTATAAACTCACTTTGTAGATTATCCATAAAAAATTAAAGTCCAGGGGAGCCTGGGTGGCTCAGTCGGTTGAGCATCCGACTCCAGCTCAGGTCATGATCTCACGGCTCATGGGTTTGAGCCCCATATCAGGCTCTGTGCTCACAGCTCAGAGCCTGGAGCCTGCTTCAGATTGTGTCTCTTTCTCTCTCTGCCCCTCCCCCACTCACGCTCTGTCTCTCTCTCTCTCTCAAAAATAAATAAACATTAAAAAAAATTAAAAAAAAATTAAAGTCCATGTGTATATCTGCACCATCATTGCATCTCATTCCCGGTCTAAACATTTATTGAACACTGTTATCAGTTGGAGTTCTAACAGGAAACAGAATACACATATTAGCATATTTTGAGGAGGGTTTACTTATAGAGGACTAATTACAAAGATATGGGTAGAGAGATGGGACCGGTAAGGGATAGAACAAGAAGGGCTGCTCCATTCTCAATCCTGGACAAAGATAGAGTTTGTTATAGGGTACACCAGCCTGAGAGACGGGTGATCTTTGGTGGAATAACGTAGCCAGTCCACAACCACTTCATAGCGAAGAAGCTAGAACACAAATTCCCTGACATCCGGGTCCTGTACAACCTCACCTACATTCTTCAACATCATCGCCCACCATGCTCTCTCCAGCTTTTTGCATGCCTCATTCCCTCACAGGTGTCAGATCTCTGGCCAAGCATTACCTCCTCAAGAGAGTCCTTCCCTGCTGTGCAAAGTAGCCAGAACAGCACTGTTCTCCCTCTCCCTAATCTTTCTCCTTTCCTTAACTATTACCACCTAACACAGTGCCTTTGTGTGCTTACTTCTCCACTGATTGCCTCCACCACCAGAAGGCAAGCTTTATGAGGGCGTGGACTTTATCTATATCATGTGTAACTGTATCTTCAGTGCTCAGAATGGTGTCTGGCTTGCAGTCAGACTTGAAGGAAATGGCTAGTAAATGCCCACATACCATAAAAATGTGAAATGTCATCATACAACTGTGTAAATGCACACATCTTTTTGGATTATCCATTTTCACTCAATTGCCTTTTCTAGCACAAATAACTCATTTTCTATCTAATTATATTTATGGTAGATTTTACCTCCAATATATATTTCTAACCTGACCATGGTTTTCTGTCCTTACTGACATTATTCAAGACTCAACTACTATCTCCCACTTCAACAAATACAATAGCCCCTTAGTCTCTCTGTTCTTTCCTTTCCTTTCCTCTTTCAATCTTTGCATACAAAGCAGCCAGAGCAGGCTTTTTAAAAAACTGGTATTTCTCCACTGCTTAAAAAGCTTCAAAGTCTTCTGCTTTTGTGAAAGAAACTAACATGTGTAGCCTAACCTAGAAGGACCTGCATAATCTCACTGCTCTCCTCTAATCAATCCTTCTTTTCTTACAAAGCTGTGGCCACTCACTCCTGTTTCTCAAACACCCCAAACTCTTTCCTGTCTGAGGGCATCTCCACTACCTGCAACTCTCATTCCCCTTGCCCGTTCTATTTAATTTCTACTCAGTCCTCACATCTCAGCTTACAGGTGCCAGCTTACAGAAGCCCTTCAGGAAGGGCTTCCCTGGTCTTGACTGAGACGGGCTATCATAAGCTCTTAGAGCACTTAGTAATTTTACTTCTTTTTGTTTCTTTATTCTGAGAGAGAGAGAGAGAGAGAGAGAGAGAGAGAGAGAGAGAGAGAACAAGTGGAGGAGGGGCAGAGAGAGAGGGAGAGAGAGAATCCCAAGCAGGCTCCGTGCTATTGGTGCAAGCCTGATGAAGGGCTCCATTCCAGGTATCCAACAGAGAGATCATGACCTGAGCCAAATTCAAGAGTCAGAGGCTTAACTGGCTGAGCCAGCCAGGTGCGCTGGCAATTTTACTTCTTAAGGTTTTTACAATTGTAGCCCTATAATTATTTGTGCAACAATTTGTGTAGTGTGTCTTTTCCACTAGACTATAAACTCCCTGGAGGTGGAGCTGCGCCTATTTTGTTCCTGCCGTCTCCAAAAACTAAAATAATGTCTGGAATGCATGGACTTAATTTTAGAGTTTCTCTTTTGAATGCATAATATGGTTTATCTCTTTAAAATTCTTTCCTTTAACGTTTCAAAATGTAGTTTCCTTATATGTGAAACTGGCATTTAAAATTCAAGCCCGTGTATCAACTGCTTCTATTTCCTAGCACAGCGATTCTTATTAATAGACCTAGAAATAAACATTTTGGAAGAATTCATGAATGTCCCATAATGGGAAACTTATTCTTCACGTCTGGTTAAATTCTTGGCTCCTCAGGATAAGGGGTGGGGAGGATAAGCCCCAGGTCTCCACGCAAAGTAAAAATACACTGGATAAAGCAACATTATTTTTCTTATGGAAATCTTTTGTCATCCCAATGTCAGATGGTGACATTACACAACTTTCCTGATTGAAATGGGGTTCTGAGCCTTATAGCTGGTGGGAGAGGGTCCCAGGGCTGCCGCTAGCTCTTGGAACTCCTGAGTGGTTTGGAAAATGGTACCTCTGCTCAGGAAACTTCATTTCTATCTGTTGGCACATGTTGTAATATGCTACTGATTTTGTTGAAATTTTACTGCCCGAATTGTTCTAATCAGTGCACAAATCTGTAACACCCACAGTGTGAATGGTATGGTGCCACTGTACCTGCCCAAATGTTCATGGTAGCCCTAGGAGGTGCACCAGATGTAGAATACAACACCAAAATGCATCACCCATGGCATACTTGTGCAGTGGTTTTTCTTCAGCAGTGTTTCAAAAGCATTGTAAGTGTCAAAAATTTTTCTTCATGCTCGTTGGGATTTTTCTGAAGAAAGACTATAGCCATATACATAGGCCTTAAATATTTGATTTCTCATTTCCTCTCAAACCCCATCAGTTTTTCTCAATTCCATCTTGCCCCTTGTCACTGGCTGATCTTTTACCTCATTTCTGGGACAGACCTTTAAATTCACTTCTTAAATTCATCCCAGAGGGCATCATCTTTTCTGCCTTGAGGCAATGACAACAAACACAGGTAGTCTCCTGGATAACTTACAGGAAAAGGCAATTAAATTTTAAAGTAGCTTCTTTGTTGGTATGAATTTTCTCAGTTGCAATGAATTTTATCCTTTCATCTAGTATATCCTAAAGTGGTATTCTGTAGGATGGTGGAAAAAAAAATATTCTATGCTCTAAAAAATTATGAAACCGCCTGTTCGGCACATTTAACATGTTTTTGGAAGTTGTTTTTTGTTTGTTTGTTTTGTTTTGTTTTTTTATCCCCCAAAGCTTTTACAAAGCTGTGGTCACTAACTCCTGTTTCTCAAATACCCCAAAGGGGTGTTTTTCCCCCCAAAGGTTTCACCTAGATCTTTAATTAAGTTAATGTGTTTGTGGATTTGAAGAGTTTTAAAACTTAGTTAACGATGTACCTTTTGCATCACTTGCTAACAAAACCTTGAAAACAGTTCTGGAGAACACAGGTTACGGAAATGTTGCTTTAGTGATAAGTCCATTTGTGTGTGCTCTTGGGAAGCAGCCTACTGAAGCAGAAAGGCATTGACAACTAGGTGATGTGGTTTCCAGGCTTCTTTCTATTAAGTAGTTAGATACCTTGGGCAATAAACTAAATCTTTCTTATAAATTAAAAACAATGTTTTAATATTTATTTTTGAGAGACAGGGAGAGAGAGACAGAGCATGAGCAGGGGAGGGGCAGAGAGAGAGACAGGGAGACACAGAATCTGAAGCAGGTTCCAGGCTCTGAGCTGTCAGCACAGAGCCCAACACGGGGCTCGAACCCATGAATCATGAGATCATGACCTGAGTTGAAGTCAGACGCTTAACCAACTGAGCCACCCAGGTGCCCTTAAACTAAATCTCTCTAGGTCTAGCTTTCCTTTGTTCAAAATTATACAAAAATTATACAAAATAATATACAAAAACAGTATATTAGTTTCCTAGGGCTGACATAACAAAGTACCAAAGACTGGGTGGTTTAAAGTAACAGAAATGTATGGCCTCTGTTCCAAAGGCTAGAAATCAGAAATCAAGGTATTGGCAGGGCCATGCTCCCTGATGGCTCTAGGGAAGAATCCTGCCTTGCCTTTTGTAGCTTCTGGTGTTTGCAGGCAATCCTTGGTGTTCCTTGGCTTATAGATGCACCACTCCAGTCACATGGCCATCTTTTGTGTGCCTTCACATCATCTTTCTTCTGTGGGTGGCTATCTTTGTGACCAAATTTTCCCTTTTTTTTTTTTTAAAAAAAAAAAAAACATGCTTATCTATTTTTGAGAGAGAGAGATGGGGGGGGGAGGGGGTGGAACAGAGAGAGAAGAGAGAGAGAGAATCCCAAGCAGGCTCTGTGCTGTCAGCAACGAGCCCAATGTGGGGCTCAAACTCACAAACTGTGAGATCATGACCTGAGCCAAAATCAAGAGTCAGATGCTTAACCGACTGAACCTCCTAGATGCCCCCAAAGTTTCCCTTTTTATAAGGACACCAGTCATATTGGATTATGACCTCATTTTAACTTGATTACTTCTGTAGAGACTCTATTTCCAAATATTACATTTTGAGGTACTGGGAGTTAGGGACTTCAATGATATCTTTTGGGGGGACAATTCAACCCATAAGAGGCAGCCATCAATAAAATTTGCTTTTTCAACTGAAACACATTAAGTTTGCAGATTGTCTTCATTAGAAACTACACTTGCTCCCCAGTCCTATACTCCTCACCAGAACCAGCTTTCCATTTGTCTGCTTTGCCTGTTTATGGGCTGGCTTAACACTCAGCTGTACAATATGTGGCTCCCAGAGCAGCAGCAGCAGCTAGACCCTTGTTAGAAATGGAGGCTGGTGGGCTTCATCTCAGACCTCTTGAATCAGAATCTGCATTTTAAAAGATCTCTAGGGGATTCTATATGCACATTAAGTTTTAGAAGCGCTGAAGAATTAACTCCCAGAGATCAATGGACTCAATTTCCTGAGGTAGGAAATTGCTTATTTGGCCCTGAAACAGAGGGACCTGGCTCTCCAGGTATTCTCTTGCTGCCTTACCACTTTGTTGTCATTTGCTCCCCCAATTTGTCCTGACTGTGTGGACCCCTGTTCATGTCAGCCAGTTTCACCCCTGTCTTGGTATTTAGCTTCCTCATTAGTCCTTTCTAAGTCTGTCCCCTTTCCTGCTACCTACCTTGCACTATATTCTGCTGCCTAAGCGCCTACATGCTGTAAATAATTGTAAGTGCCAATGCACCTGGGGCACAAAGCATTCTAACAAAGCATGTCAAAGACCATCAAACAGACATATTACCATACCCTCAAATGACACCAGACTGTTGGTCTCATTAGTTTCACAATGTGTATGGCATCTCTTTCCCCCATTACTAATATAATCCACAAAACTAAAACAGAAGTTGCCCACCAGCTGGGAAAGTGTGTGATGTAAAGCAAAATCAAAATATTATGATATTGAAGTTATAAAAGTATGTATGTAATTATGCTGGCTCTGTTTTGCATTGGATTCTCTCCGAGGTAGAAAATGAAATCGCTTTCCTTTGATTAAAAAAGTAAAGTTCCATTTACGACAGGATAGCATTTGTTACAGAAGTTTCAGTTAATGAAAATCAGAGTGGCACAAAAGCCATCAATAAGCCGTAGGAGGGAGACTTGCCATTTTTATTTAATGTGCTGATTCTAATTCACTAATAAAAGGGAAAAAAAGGAACACTAAATTTATTATGCTTCATCATTATTTAAGTGAAGTGTTATTTTAAATAAAATTTTAAGATAAATTTCCAGCTTCTCTTTTTTTTAGAAATTAATTTGTATCATTAAGATTTTACTACCTGCTTATGAAAAGGCATTTTTTTTCCTATTGTCATTAACATGTGAATCTTTACGTCTCAGAGCTGGATTTTTTTTTAACTAGCAATACTTATTATCCTTTTTTCCCTATTTTTTATACAAAATGAAATAATGTCTTATTTTTAAAGGTATGTTGCCACTATCTATATGCAATGACATGAAATTGTTTAGCTTTCTTTTAAAATTCTATATATGGTTCTTTTCCCCAAAATCATTTTTTTTTTTTAATGTGGGCAATGTTTAAAATGGAGCTGTTTGCCTGAAACTTGATCATTAACAGTCCTTATCAATGGCATAGCGTTAGATTGAGATGTTGAGATCTAAATGGGAATCACTATCTTTTTTTATATAGCTCATATCATTTTCTTCCATTAAATGTGTTTTGGCTCGGCATACTAGAAAGAAAACATTTATGACCAGGGAAGTGCAGGCATTGAAACACAGAGCGGGCTGGAAGGAGACTGACATTTTACACTGAGAAGGCAAAGATTGGCTCAGAGGAAATAGAATTGGGGCTCAGTGTGACTTGTTCTGCTAGTAAATCACTTATATGGCTCTCGGCACTTAATTAACCTCTCTGGACCTCATTTTCTGTCTATCCAGGTAGGCTTCTACTTATGACAGGAAGGTGCTTTTGACATGAAATATGGAAATGAGCTGAATGAAAACAATTTAAGTAAAAATACTTTCCTATTCACTTATTTAGTCATTAAACAAGCAGTTTGAACACCAATCTATTTCCAGGCAACCTCGCTGAGTTGAGGAGTTAAGTCCTAATCTAAGGTATATATCATATACTTGGAACTATGGGCAGTGCAGGGCAGGAGAAAAATCTGATGATGTGTAGCTGGAAGGTCGAGCCTTAACTCTTACTAGCTGGGTGAACCTGGGTACATTACTGAACTCCTCCCCCTCAGTTTTCTCATCTGAAGAAATGAAATAATATTCTCGTCTGTCTGGCAAAGACAACTGTGAATCGCAAGTGCTGTCTAATCATTAGTTGTTATTATTTTCATTAATTTGTGGAAACTTAAAAAGTGCAAAACTATGTTGCCAAACTGTCAACTATAAGAATGACTATAGCACTTTAAACTTTATCTTATAGTTCAAAAGGTACAGGATGGAAATTGGAATAATTGTAAATATACTGCACATAAAATATGATATGGAAATCCATAACTGTAATTTCTCAATTCCAACACAGAATTTGATATAAATCTGGGCAATCACTCATCTCTTAACTACAAAGCCCTTTCAGATGAAAGGTTCCCTGTGAATTGAAAGTAATATTGTTGACAAGGTTTTATCATCAAGTCTCAATCCACAGACTGGGTGATCAGCCCCTGAATAATATCAGTTCTCTTCAGTACATGCAATTATTTTGCATGAATATTGCTCCAACAGGAATCAGGATCTATCTGCTTATCGTGCAGGCAGAGATAAACTTCTACATCCAGAGAGGTCTGCTGTATGCTCTAAAATCCCCCTTACTGACTCTGGTTGGATAGGGAAGGGTATACATAGGTTGGAGATTTATAAGTGAGGTGGAAAGAAGGGATGGAGAAGCTTTGACACAGAAGTGTCCCAAGTGAGAGAGGTTAGAGGAATTACCAAACCACAGGTCACAATCCAATAGCGATCTTGTATAAGTCTGTTCACCTTGGTTTTCTCAATAGTAAAACATTTGTAACAACAGTCTCCAAGAATCATCCAGAGGAGTAAATGAAATGACAGATAAGCACTGAGCAAGGTACCTGCTACATACTAGCTGCCCTATAAGGTAACTATTCTCCTCCTCTTTCTCTTCCTTCTTTATCATCATCATCTTATTCTCTTCCTTCCTCTAGGATCAAATGCCTTGGAGCTGTCCTCCTTCCAGAATTCTGTGGTTAAAGCTGGCCCTATAGCCGGTTTTTCTTCCTGCCAGGATGATGGCTTTAATTAATGTTCTAAATTTCTCAAAGACAATAATCTCATGTTAATTGTTACCTACTGAGCCTCTCTGGCTCTCTCAGCCTGTCCCTATCTTTCATAGGGAAACACGTGGCCATTTTTTCCTATTTCCCTTCAATAAATAAAATTATTTGCAACATTTGTGAGTCTGTTTCCCCTGTCATGAACTATTATTTATGTATCTTTGCATGATTTTAATGTCATTCTACCTTCTCAGTCTTGCCATTTATTCTGAGTGGAATTTCTACCTTTTGTAACCAGCCTGTATCTTCCTAATTTGAATTTCTTTTGGAGTCATTCTTCAACCAGCCCCTGATTTTTCTTTATGACATTTAAACACAACAGAGCACAGCTCTTATTTTTCCTTTTCACATTTAGAAAAAGATGTTTCTTGTAGAAGCTAATGATTTAATAAAACATTTGCCTTTTATTTAAGTAGTGTTTGTCTATGCCATCCTTCTGTACTCGCATAATGAAGAGATGATTATGAATTTGCCACTATTTACATTTTTATTAATTACAGAAATTATGGAAAATAATCTACGTTCTTGTCATTGTTGTTTGTGCCCCTGCTAGAATAAGCAGTGAAATTTTGAAAGAATAAATAAAGGGTTTTTATGCAGGAAAAGGATTTCAGTAATTACAGGCTTATTTATGGTTGAGAACTTGTTAAAAAAATAAAGTGAAGCTGTATAAAAGAAAATATCTCAGCAAGCAAGTTAGACATTAATCTTCACATCATAATTATGACTTAAACACCAATATATCCAGTGGCCTTATCTGAGAGCATGAGTACTGTTTTCTGTAGATAAGGTGGCTGTAACAAACAAGAGTATTTCTTCTGCTGTAGAATTCTGCAGTTAAAATGCTAAGAAAGAAAAGCTAGGTACCATAATGTTCCTTCCAGAATCTTTTCTTGCAGGATATTTAGAGATAATTCTCTTAAAAGAGCAAAACCAAATTATATGCAAAGAAGAATGGAATGTTAGACTCTTGAGGGAAGACATCCCATCGAGAAAGCATTTGTGAGGGTCTTGGCTGCACTTTGAAGGGAAATTTTTAAATTATTGTATACAGGTGGATGATAGCTACTGCAATAATAGTGAGTCACTGAGAAACGAGAGCCAAAGAGGTGGAATTTCTTGGAGTCATTTACTTAAGTCAATACCACTTAACCTTCAAAATTAAGATAAGCCAGGAAAGGGGCCCCCGGGTGGCTCAGTCGGTTGAGCGTTTGACTTCAGCTCAGGTCATGATCTCACGGTTTGTGAGTTCGAGCCCCGCGTTGGGCTCTGTCCTGAAAGCTTGGAGCACGGAGCCTGCTTCGGATTCTGTGTCTCCTTCTCTCTGCCCCTCCCCTGCTCGTGCTCTGTCCCTCTCTCTCTCTGTCAAAACTAAATAAACATTAAAAAATAAAAATAAAAAAAGATAAGCCAGGATGTGTTCACCAGGTTATGAGTGGTAGGGATTGTATGATTTTGAAAGCATGTTTAGTAGGAACTCTTAACTATAAAAAAGGAAATAACAGAATTAGTTTTCAAGATATTATTTTCTCCAGTCATGAAGTAGATAAATACAAGGCAATCATACTATAGACAAAATTTCCAGATAATCATGGAACCCCCCCCAAATTCAATCAAAAGGATAAGGAAGAAAGACAGGATACTTGCAATTGAGACAACAAATAATTAAAAGAGCTAACAGTTACTTAACAGCTTATTAACAAGATGTAAAATGATAGCCCATCACAAAAATCCTATGAAGTCAGTGCTATGATTGTGCTCATTTTACAGATGAGAAAACTGAGGTGTAGAGAAGTACTGTAACTTGCTCAATGCCACACATCTGGTTAATGACACATATGGGATTTGAATTCTGGCAGCTTACACTCAGAAACCAGACTCTTAAATTCTACAGCATACTGTTTCCCAGAGAGCAAAACTCCAAAGAACTGTTCATTCTGAAAAAGATAAATGTTTAGAGGATTGGTTCACAACATGAGGCATTTCCTATAACATACTCACTTCAGTTAACAGCATTAACAATTCTATTTTGAGAAATCCCAGTTCACATTAATTAGATTTGGCTTTTCAATAGTCTTTGCTGAATGCCTCCGGCCTGGGGTCACACCATGATTATTGTGTAGAGCAGTAATGAATGTTCAGACCACCTGCAAGAACCAGTATGCAGGGAAATTTTCAGAACTTGCCTAGAAAACGTCTCCCCATGTTGTCTGGGACTAGGTGGTCCCAGGTGTCAGCTACCTTGCAGTGTTTCTACATGGGGCCAAATCTCCACAGAGATCAGATCAGGAAGATTTACAATCAGTCACTATGCCTTCAATTTTGCTTAAGTAATAATAATAATAATAATAATAATAATAATAATAATAATAAATACTACTACTAATAATAAACACTATCTGGGGCACAACAAAAAGTCCAAAGGTAGGGATGCTCCAGGATTAATTTCCGTGACTCAACGCTATCATTATGGATCCAGGTTCTTTCTCTTTTGTCACTCTGCCATCCATAGTGAACTAGCTTTGTCTTGTTATGAGAAAGGAGTTGCAGCCAAGCTGATAATGTCCAGAGGAAGAGGAAACTATATTTCTTAGAAGACCTTTTCTCATGTTTTATTACTAGGTCACATGTTTACCCTGGGCTAATCACTAGTAAGGGGAAAGGAGCTACTATGATTGGCTGACAGAAACCCTCTAACTGGGGAAAGGACTTTAGTCACTTGGAAAAAGGATGGACACTCAAACACCATGATCCCCCAGCAAAGAGAAAGGAAAACGATCGTGGACGAGCCACCAATAGTGTGCACTACAGAAAGTTTGATTGCTCATTTTGAGACTGTTCACCTGTAAGTTAAAAAGAAAGAAAAGAACAACTCTGCCCTCAGTTCCAAAAGGTATATTCATAATACTGTCCATCTTTCTGGTTATGAGAAAGTTTCACAGGTGTTTCCTGCATTCGGAGACATTTTTCATATTCCCAGTTCTAACTTTGCAGGAAAAATATTATGCAAACATGATACTTAAATAGAGAAAGCAGAAGCTTGATGCACTGACTAATACTTTGGTCACTGAGGAGGGAGAGAAGAATCTGAAGTCACTCAGTACATGGGTCAAATAAATCTTAATGGCTCATCTTCCTTTCCCATATAAGTTCCAGACAGGGACATGAGAATGGTGGAAAAAGCACAGAGTGTTTGGGATTTCCAGGACTCAAGTCCTGGCCCACCTTTTTCTAGGTGTGTGCTCTTACGTGACACTCCATTATCAGTCTCTTTCTGCATCAGTAAAATAGGAATAATGACAATCTATGACAGGTTTGCCATGAAGCTCAAATGAGATATTGTTTATAAAAGCACTTTATCAGTTAGGAATAACATATTTTCAGTTACAAGTAACAGAAAAATAAAAATAGGAGTTCATTTTTTTTTCTCATCACAAGACATATCTGCAGGTAGGCAGGCAGGTGTAGCAGCTCCGTGCCATCAATGTCTCAAGATCCTTTTATCTTTCTGTTCTAGCTTCCTTAGCAAGTCAACTAATTGCTTCATTATCATAACATGGCAGCTGGATCTCTAGATATCATTCCAGAGTTCCAGGCAAAAAGAAGTATGCATGAACTTTGTCCATTCCCTTTTTCTCAGAACTCTTTCAACAGACTTTCACTTGTATCTTATAGTCTCTAGAACTGGGTGACAGGGCTTCATCTATCTGCAAGGGAGGCTAGACAAGCAGTTGGCTTTTCAGCCTCTATCGTGGGAGAGAGCCAGGGAGAGAAGGAGGTTAGATAAGATAATAAGTGTCTGCCACCAGCATTTTGTAAAGTGAAAACTCTGGGCAAATGTCCTAGTTGAAAGTTTCCCAAAAGTAAATCAGTCACTAAATACATGATGGATGAGAATGAATGAGTAGAATATATAACAAGAAGAGAAGGTTAAAATGTTAGCTTAGAAAGATGCCTAGTTTCCATCATATCACTATGGTAAACACCACTAGGGCAGAACTGTTACCTTCCTCACAGGAAGACATGTCCAAAACAAGCCTCCAAATGAAATGTTACAGAAAGCATGGATTAACTGTGCACTGTTACCTATTCTTATCATCATGTTTTACAAGCTGATGAAATCACTTGTGCCCTTTCCCACCCCCTGTTTAGAATTTGTCAGTAGAATGGAGTGTCAGAAAGGACTTACAATGCCTAAAACATTTAGAAATTAAAATAGTGTGCTAAGGTAGCATGACCTTTTCAATATGCTAGATTTTCAATTGTTCAACCATTCCTCTTGTTCTTTTCCCTGAATTTTCTTTATGGAAGAAAAAGGTGAATTGGCACCTAAAGTATGGAGTACTCACAGGAACAAAACTGCACATCACTGAAACAATTCAGAGGTGATTCTGTACTGCTTTAGAGTGGCAGGGCAACAAAAGAGGGGAACTCTATTAATTGTGACGGGGCCAGGGGAATGGATTTAGAAACCTGCCTTGCCAATTTTCCTCTAGTGTGCTTTAGAGGGTCTGCATGCAAACATCTGTTCATGTTCAAAATGTGACCCTGTCTATTCCAAAGAATAAAAACTAATAAATCCCCGATGGTATTGCCATTCTGCTTTTCTAAAGGAAAATGGGTGCTTCATCGTCATTTCAGTTCATGACGTTTCTTGGAATAACTCTTCTGGGGACTCCCAAGTGCCTCCTCTGGGTTTCCCTAGCACCCTACATGGTGTTCCCATGCAGAAATGATCGCATGGTATTCCAGGCTTCTATTCATTCACTTCATCTCCCAGATGATGATTTCCTGAAGGACACCTAGCACATGCCTGGTGCACAGGAGGAAGTCACAAAATGTTTGCTGAATAAATGCCATCCTGTGCCAAGAAGCAGGCCAAGTCTGCAACCAGAGGCCTCTCCTGCTCATCAGATGTTCTGCATCTCCGAAGAGCCTGTAGGAAACAGCAGGCACATTGTACATGTTCCTGGTTTTATCCCAAAGCTGACTTCAGCTTTTATCCCAAAGCTGACTTTGGTATAGTTCTCTCTATACTACAGAAGATTGGGATGACTACCTAAGAATTCTACAGATGCAAGTCAGCTCTAAAGCCACTCTGTTATCTTCTTACAATGAAAGAAGAGACAGGTGTCATTCTCGGATAATATCGGTTGTTTTAGAAATCAAAATAAAATTTAGAAACCCAGTTTCTTAAACATGTGTTTTTATACTTCTCCTTTCTTGATTCATTCCACAGGTGGCTAGTTCCAGAAACTGATAGCCAAGGATAGTTAGAAAGAGCCAGTCTATAAACAGATGTTTGCACATCCACAACAGACAGATGTCTGAGCAGAGCAGGTTCTGGCATCTGAGACTGTATGTTTATATTTAGGAAGGGGGGGAAACACTATTTTTGTACATGATTCTGTTAAATAAAAAAGGGTAATGGGTAAGCCATAATATATGTGACAGTGAATGATAAACCATATTATATTGGCTAAGAGTGAGGCCTCTGGAGTGGAAGGGTCCCAGCTCAAATCCCAGATCTGCCACATTGTGGTTTTGTGATCATGGATCGTTAACTTCTCTAATCCTTAGTTTTATATATATATATATATATATATATATATATATATATATATATATATAGTTTATATATAGTTTATAAATATAGTTTATATTATATATATAAACTATATATACTTTATATATATAGTTTATATTATATATATTTTTATAGTTTATATAGTTATACTTTTATATAGTTTATATAGTTATATATATAGTTTATATAGTATATATATATATAGTTTATATAGTTTATATATATATAATGAAGATAACAATAGTACCTACATCACATTAATTTGTTAGGAGAATGAGATATGATATACAGGGCTTGGTGACTGATGGGTTCTCAGCTATGTGACAATGACCTGCCATTGCTCTTCTAGGAGACTAGATATTTAGAGTAAAGGAGCTGCAAGGGTCAGCTTACCTGAGTTATAGACTGAGATCTGTGACAAACTATACACACAGTGCTGGGAAGTTCTTAGGGCCTTAGTTTTCTCATCTAATAAATGAGAAGGGTTTGGATGAATTATCTTTTAACTGATCATTCTGGAGTCTATGGCTTCTAGAAACCAGTGAAAAACAATCTCAACACTCCTTAAAGTATTTTCCATGGTATTGGCTATAGCAAAGATCTGTTTGCTGGGAGCATCTCTCAACAGGTACAGGCTTCAAGCCTGTATGTATGAGGTCCATGCCCACAAAAAAAGGAGTATGTATTTCCAAAGCACAGCTACTAGTCTTGTCTGTCAGCCCACAAATGAGCACAAGACACTGAGAACAACTGTCCTAGCTGGCTCCTACCTCTCCACATCCTTGAGAGCCACTATTTTGGGACTCCTGGATCCAGTTCCAACATGGTCCTAGCTGGCTCCTACCTCTCCACATCCTTGAGAGCCACTATTTTGGGACTCCTGGATCCAGTTCCAACATGGTATGTGGGGTGGGGGGGCAGGGGGTGCTGCCCACACAACACCAAGCAATCTTCAGACACCAGAAGGGTGTCTGAGTATTCAACTCAATTCTGACATTATCAATCCTGAAATAGCATCAGGTTCCATAGGTTAAATGTTCAGTCCTACAAGACTCCCTATCCCCTACCTTCAGACACCAGTCCTAAGCCCAAGGTAGTTACGTATACTTCTGATGGTCTGACTATAAATCAGAGATTTCCTGGACACCCTCCTCAGGTTTAATTAATTTCCTAAAGCAGCTTATGGAGCTGAGGGAAACACATTTACCAGTCTATTAAAGGATATGATAAAGGATACAGATGAGCATGGAGATGGAAGAGATGCATAGGGCAAGGTATGTGGGAGGGGGTACTCCTAATTCTCCCAGCACCTCCACATGCTCACCAACCTGGAATCTCTCCGAACTCAGGCCTTTAGGGGTTTTATGGAGTGTTCATTACATAGGCATTACTGACTAAATCACTGGCCATTGGCACTTGATTCAACCTCCAGCCCCTCTCCCCTCCAGTCCTTCTTCCCTCCTCCTGAGGTTGAGATAGGACTGAAAGTTCCAACCTTCTAATCACGTGGTTGGTTCTCCTGGCAACTAGCCCCACCTTTGGGTGCTTTTAAAAAGTCACCTCATTACCATAAGAAAATATGCCTTTATCACTCTTATCACCTCAAAAATTCCAAGAGTTTTAGGAGCTCTGCCAGAAATAAGGACAAAAACCAAATACATACACATATCTCTTATTATTCATCACACTATCACAGCCACTTATTTCCTCCCATTCTCAAATGCCTCTTCTTAGTCACTACTGAGGGACATCTTTTTTTTTTTCTTTTTAATTTTTTTTTTTAACGTTTATTTATTTTTGAGACAGGGAGAGACAGAGCATGAACTGGGGAGGGTCAGAGAGAGGGAGACACAGAATCTGAAACAGGCTCCAGGCTCTGAGCTGTCAGCACAGAGCCTGACGCGGGGCTTGAACTCACGGACCATGAGATCATGACCTGAGTGAAGTCGGCCGCTTAACCGACTGAGCCACCCAGGTGCCCCATGAGGGACATCTTTAAGAACATCTTTGTTCTTATGCTTTCTTCTTCTTCCTGATCCAATCTCACATTCTCCCATTCTTCCAAACTCTCTCCTTTAGCCTTTGACAACTTCTTTTCCATGGTCTTGAATTTTCCCACATCCTCAACTTCTTCAGGCAAGCTTTCCTCAATCTTTTTACCTCCACAGACTTTTGGCTTATAATCACCTTATCCACTTGTCCTGCAAACTTTTGAGTGGAGGTTGCTTTTTCTCTCCCACACTTTGTGTAGCTCAGGATTGGGAAGGAGAGTCCTCAGCCCATTACTTCTGCCTGTAGTCTCTTACAAATTAAAACTCTTACCTCCATGAAGCTCCTGACAACTAGACACAATCCCCGTCTATAGCTTCCCCTCACTCATTAATGGGTGACTTTAGCAACTAGCTAACCCGGCTCCCCCTCTACCCCAATTCCTGTCACCATTCTGCAGAATTTAAATGTGCATGTGGCTACCCTGCCCAGCACACAGCCTCTCAGGTCCAGGACTTCTGTTTGCCCAAACATTTCCTTCTCTCCAGCTGAGTCACTAAGTTCCATTTTCACATCTTGTACCTTGTTATGACCTGAAATTTTGCCACTTCAGAGATTTCTAATTAAGCCATCCTGTGCTTCAATGACAACTCCTTATTTTTTGAGATTCACTATTTATTTACTTTCTTTATAATTGATCATCCAATTTATCAAAACAGCCAGTCCCTTGACCTATCTACTTTCTCTTTACTCACAGGCCTTTCCCTGCTTGACCTCCCTCCCAATCAAGCTTTAGATTTCATGGTCCAAAGTTTCAATCACTCTCTTGAGAAAATTCTAAGTATTTTTGTTGCAACCACCTGGGAAAATCCTAACCTCAGATAAATTCACTAACTGCAGTCTGTATCTATTCTTGAGCTGCTCAACACAGCTGTAGAGAAAGAAATGATACAACCAGAAAACTGATAGCAGCATAAACCCATGCTTTCAATCAGGAGAGACTAGGTTATGCTGCGATAACAAACAAAATGAAACAAGAAGCAAAGCAAAACATTAATGACAATCTCAAACATCAAGGGCTTGACGCAGTTTATTTCTTGCCTATGCTGCAAGTCCAGAATGGGTTGGCAGGGGGTTCTGCTTCTCTTAGTCATTTAGGGACTCAGGGGGATGGAGGCGCCTTCTGAGCTTGTGCTTCCACTGTCACTACAACAGGGGTGTGGGGACACGGTGATAAGTGGACTGGCTTTGAAAGGCTTCTGTTCATCTTATATTGGCCAAAGGAATTCAGGTAGCCGTGCCCGAGTTTAAGGGGCTGGAGAGGTGCCTCTTACTATGTGCCAGGAAGGAGAAGAAGCAAATACAAGTATTTATGAATAGCCAGTGACTGTCACAGTCAATCTCAGCTACTCCTGGTATTCTTAATGTTTCTCCAACTAGCTTGCTCTCTCCATGGCAATAATTTTTTTAAAAAAGTTTTTATTTAAATTCCAGTTAGTTAACATACAGTGTATTATTAGTTTCAGGTGTACAATACAGTGATTCAACACTTCCATACAATACTCTTGTGCTTATCACAACTTCCTTTACTCTATTCAGTCTCTGACCCCTGCCTGGTTCTTATCCTCCCAAAACTGTATATGGAGAGAAATAAGACTGATCCTAGGACAGTGTCTGTGAAAATCTATCATCATTAGTTTCCTCATCATTACCACTGAAATAGTAACAACTATCAAGCTTACTTTAAGGCCAAGCAAGTGTAAAATTTAATTGAGAATGTATTTGAAAGTACTTTGAAAAGTTAAGCACTACATTTTATTTGTACTGTAAGATATTATTATTATTAGTTCAGAATATGTAATATGCAAAAAATGCAAAATGGGGATATTAGCATTACAGTGATTTAGAATTTAAGCTCCACATGGGCTGACTTTTTTTTTGTTTGTTCACTGATATATTTCCAGTGCCAACAGTGTCCAACACTAGTTGGCACTAATAAATATTATTTTTTAATTTATTTATTGTTTAATTTACATCCAGTTTAGTTAGCATATGGTGCAACAATGATTTCAGGAGTAGATTCCTTAATGCCTCTTACCCATTTAGACCATCCCCCCTCTGTTTGTTCTCTATATTTTAGAGTCTTTTATGTTTTGTCCCCCTCACTGTTTTTATATTATTTTTGCTTCCCTTCCTTTATGTTTATCTGTTTTGTATCTTAAAGTCCCCATATGAGTGAAGTCATATGATATTTGTCTTTCTCTGACTGACTAATTTTGCCTAGCATAATGTCCTCCAGTTCCATCCACGTAGTTGCAAATGGCAAGATTTCATTCTTTTTGATTGCAGAGTAATACTCCATTGTACATATATACCACATCTTCTTTATCCGTTTATCCGCTGATAGACATTTGGGCTCTTTCCATACATGGCTATTGTTGATAGTGCTACTATAAACATTGGGGTGCACTAATAAACATTGAATGAATGAATTTTTATAAAATATGTGATCTGATTTATAAGATAGCATTACCATTGTAGGATGTTATATTAAAAAATGTTTTTTCCAGATATATTGAGAATTGATACATATCACTGTATAAATTTAAGGCATATAACATGATGGTTTGATTTACATATTTTTTGAAATGATTATGGATGTAAATATTTTTATCTAAGTTCATGTACTAGGGACTGTTACCTACTTCTGTGTACAATTGAATATTTTCTTTTTATCCACTATAGTATTAGAACTGTGGGTTGGGAAGTAAGGGGGCTTGTTATCTCAAATAAATTAAATCTAAAGCCCTATCTAAAGGCATTTTGGAAGTAAAGATTTGCTTGTTCACTTATCCATATTCTAAATGCTGTTCAAATTCATATGAGCTTTATATGTGCATGATTAAATATTGTCATTATTGTAAATTTAAAATGCATTATTAAACATATGGCAAATGTTTGCCAAAAATGTTTTCATTATATTTTAAACAATGAAATATATCAAGCAAATATATAACTTGATGTATGGCATGATAGTTTACCAGGAAATATTTATAATTGATCTTTTTTTAATTAATTGGGTGCAACTCAGCAAATTAGTCATTTTTTAGCTTACATAAAATAGTTGTCTTCATTTTTTAAAGTTACGTTATATACAGTAGTATACATGAATAGATGCACAATTATTATTTATTTGGTTTCCCTTACAAATGCACTGCTTGCTACTATTTGTAAAAAATAACTATTTTTGAGTTATTAATCTTTGAAAGCATTTATAACTCTGGGCAATTTTTTTCAACTTGCAAAATTCAAAAAGCCCATTTTCCCTTTTATTGAAAACCTTTTTCATACATTATGGTTCTGCTCAGTGTGGACATTTAAAGCAGTGTTTAAAGTGACCACCATAAATGAGCAGCCTTCCTAAGAAGTCACATCCAGGAGTGACAGCCACAGAGCTGCCTGGTTATTACAGAAGCAGAGCCTTGTGTCTCATTGTCACTCAGGCCACAGATATCAAGTCAGTTGGATTTATTGTGTCACCAAATCCCCCAAAGTCTCAGGGTTCTCCCAATCACCCACTCTTGTGCAGAGATCACTGAGATGCTATATTACACCTGCTGAGGGCAGAATTGATTATATCTCTTGACCTAATTCTCCTTATCAGATCATCTGTCTTATGTTCTCTGCCCTTATGCCTTAGGAGGAATTTGGTACTCATCTAATGAGCAAAATCAAACTAAGCTGTTAATAAACACTTGATGCATTTCTCTTTAGCAACTCAAACACGTTTGAGCATCTATGTGGGGTATACATAGAAGGAGTAAGAAAAAGATCTTCAAGAGTCTCTATCTGTAGAATTAGGCAGTATACACTTGTATTAGATTTTTTAAAATCTATCTAAAGGTAACCAACATTTAATGAGAAAGTGTTATGGGTCAATCATTGTCCTGGGATTTGTATATACACAAGTGAATAAGATGCATTCTGTGCCCTCCAGGAACTCAAGGGAACTGTGAAGCATAAATTGCAAATTGGTGCCTGCAGGTCCATTCCTGCCTGTAGGTTCCTTCTGTTTTTGATTGACACGGTGCTTTAGCAAATTTGAGACTAAATTTGACATTGAGATTTCACATAAAATCTGACTTTCCAGTTTCTACTGAAAAATCATAAAGTCTGTTACCGTTAGTCCCACAATTCCTGCACACTCACCAACGGCTCCCTCATTTCACAGAGTGTCAGTTTCCCAGTTGTTGCTGCAGTCCTCACCAGTCCCTCTTTCTTCCTCAGGCAGAGGTTGAATCTTGGTAGGCCTTATCAATGAGTTTCAAAAATACTTGAGAAATATTTTTATACCTATGTCTGTATCAAACATGGAAAATGAAAGGCCCCAGGGACCACGTTTCAAGAAAAATGGAAGGGAGCATATTTCTAATTTTTTTTTAATGTTTATTTTTTGAGAGAGAGAGAGAGTGTGTATGAGCCCGGGGAGGGGAAGAGAGAGAGGGAGACACAGAATCTGAAACAGGCTCCAGGCTCTGAGCTGTCACCACAGAGTATGACGTGGGACTCACAGACTGCGAGATCATGACCTGAGCCGAAGTCAGAGGTTTAACCGACTGAGCCACCCAGGTGCACCTAGGGAGCATATTTCTTTAAAGAAGTAAATATAACCCAATGTATTTAATGTGCAACTAGTAGGCCTCTGTCATTCATTTAAGCCACATGCTTTGCTTCTTTAAGTATTTGGATTTGGGAACCCTGGTTTAGGGGATACCTGTATAAAGTACAAGATGGGAGAAAGAGATAGAAGAAATTATATGGGGTTATGGGAGAGAGGAAGAGTGATAAGGAGTGAGAAGTCCAAAAAGGCTTCAGTCAGATGGTGGCATTGTGGGTAGGGTGGGAAAGGTCACTCAGAGAGAAACAGCATCTTGAACAAAGTCTTAAAGGTGGGACAGCATTTAGTGAATATTGATGAAATAAATGGTAGCCAGACTTTGCAGCCAGGGAGGGGGGTGGTGAATGGGTGATAACCCTGCAATTGTAAGCTCTGATACATAAATTATAATGTTTTATGTGGGTTTCAGGGAGACTAACATGGGAATCTCTTTCTTATCCTTCTGGTAGCTCCATCCTTTAACCATCATAGACCCTTTTCATTGTATTTTTTAGGCCATCCCCTGAATAAAGCTGAAATACCACTCCATTTTTGGGTGATGCCAGTATACAATGCAGAATCATCTTAAAATCAGGCCCAAGATGTGTCTTTATCCGCCAACTGGTCATCAAGAATTCAGATGACAAAGCAGAGGACTAGGTGCTGTGGAAATCAGAGCCAACTGCTCATGTAGCTCATCTGTTTTCAAGGCTTGCTTGAGCATGATCTTGTTTATAAAACTTCCATTTGATTATGGAATGCTGCTGCCCATGCCCAAGTCTGTAACTCAGTGAATTTTACAATTTCCAGTTCATGCTGGGCAGCTCAGGATATGGTTGGTTGATGGACCATGTCCAGTCATTCTGTTTCTATGAGGGTCCAGTTTTATTTCAAGAGTTATTTCTCAAAAGGAGAAGAATTATCTGTGGAAGAGAATATGGTTTTGCCTTAAAATCCCAAGAGTTGCATTGTTATTCTCTTATCTGGATTTGTTAGAGGCTTAATACAGCATTTCCATTTGCAACAAGTGCTCTTTATGAATTGATATAAAGAAGAAAGAATTTGCCAGATCAATAGTGGCATACCTGATGCCAAAGGATGAATTAATTTGCTCCAGAAAAAAAAAAAAAAAACAACCACATTTGAGGCAGTAGTTGTAACTGATGTCACAAGCTGATTAAGTTTATGATAATCCACTGTTTTTCTCCAAAATTCATCTTTCTTCTGAACAAGACAAAGAGAGGAGGTTTATATAAATGTGATAGGAATAGCCACCCCTGTATCTGTTGAGCTTTTGGTGATGATATTAATCTCTGAAAGTCTCCCAGGATTATAAAATTATTACTAGTTTACTACTTTGATAGAAAGTTCCAGGGGCTTCCTTTTGGCCATTCCTGTCATAAAAAGCCCTCGCTTCAAGGATCAGGAAGTGAAGTCTGATCAGTTGCCAAATATGCTTTTGAAAACTGGGGGAAAAAACCACAAAGCTATGTTTACAGACCCTCTGGACCCTGTGCAAGATGGATTCAAGCCAAAACTCCATCTAGTATTTGACATCCCTAAGTCCCTACTCTCATTGGTGAATCCTAAAATTTGGGGATTAATTTCAGAGCCAAAAATCTTGAACTGTCTGGGTATTTTCCCTTCCCCAGAGTATACAATCATCCTGATGAATGGATGCATTTCTTTCTGGAAAAAATTAGAAGGAAATTTTATAGTACATTCTTGTTGTAGTCTCATTGGGTCCTTCCTCAAAGGGTGCCAGTCTCCCCTTCTTGTAGGGCACCCTGTTAACTAGCTCAGGCCTGAGAGTTGGTGAGTCCATGACTCTCTATGTGGCTAGTTAAGATATCTGTCCTGTAATTTTTTTTTTATTTTATAAATTAAGTTAAGACTTTCTTAGGTTGACAATCCATTTCAGTCCCAGAGACACTATGAAAAGTCACTGCCAAAGATCTCTGTAGATAAAACTACTCAGATTAGGTCTCTGGCCTGTTGTCTAGTATAATAATCTTGTCTGCATGGTGGCTAAATGCTATCTGCTGGACTCTGCAACTCCTGATAGCCCTTCTGAACAGTGTTATATTATACTTCCATCCCTAATATGAAAAGGGACAAATATCACTGAGACTTTCAAGGATGCTGGTGCTCCGCTCACTATTATATTCCTCAATGCCTTCATGATGAGAGTGTCTTCTGGGCTCTCCTTAGGGACATGGTAAATGGTGGATGAGCCAGTCACATATGATGGATCCATGCCAACAATTTTATTATTCCAATCCTTTGAATTTCCTCTTACTATCTCAGTTTCACTTAATGAAGGCTACTGTTGAGTCCTGGTTTTAGCCACCCAAACAAGCAAACTCAATAGGGTTGTTCAAACCACTCAAACTAAACATTGAATCTATAATCTATGGTAACTGTACCCATATTAACAAATTTGTCTATTACCCAAATTATGTTTCTTCCTCTCTTGTCTAAAACCATGAGATTCCTTTCCAATAATGTTTTCCAGGTTTCTGATATCCTCCCAGGGTTTGTTGAGCTCTGACTCTAGTTACAGGTCTGGTGGCAAATAAGTGGTGGAGGTGGACCATAGAGAGAATCTGCATCCTCATGAAATTGTATTGGGGTCTTCAAGCTAGGGAAAGCTAATGTCCTCAAACAGGGAAGAGGAGCAGCTCAGTGTGATTTAGAAGCTCATGATTCTCAGAGTCATTGGAATCCACCCAAATGTCTTCATTCCAATTTTTGCTCTTTCCTAATCAATGCCCTAACTTTTATATAAGAGGCCTGGCAAGTTTGTGAATTCCATTTGGGTTATAATTATGCAACCTACAGGATAAAAAAAAATTATACATTAGCCATATGGCTATAAGAGATATTTTTAGGGCAGTCTTAGAAGTTGTCTGGCTCTCTAAGTATGCCTTGAGCTAAGAATTTGAAATCTTAACCTTTTATTTAGAAGCAGCCAGCCCATACCACCGTCCTAACAATTCTTTTTTTTTTTCCTCTTAAAATACTACTGTAATAATTAGTAGTCTCTTAAAAGCTTTTCTACAGTAAGCACTTTACTCTAGAAAACTATAGATAATTATTTTGTTACTGCTTTCTATGGACTGCTAGTATCACGTTTTTCATTGTCTATGAAGTCTTAACTGCTTTCCAATCTAAGGAAGTTAGATAACTGATCCCAGATTCCTGTCTTTGAGTTTCTGTATCCTGGAACCACTTCTGGAGCCAAACACTGTTATCAGTCAGGGTTTTGCCAGGAAAGCACTTACCTCTCCAGTTTATAGAGGAAGGGATGATTAAATACAAAGGGAATTACAAACTTACAAAGCTGTTGGGAGGACTGGGGTAATTAAAGTTCATGGAAACATACTGCTGGCTTTGAGGAAATTTGGAAACCCAGGGCTCAGAGTTAATGACTGGTGATTACAGCTCTTGAAGTTTCAAGGCAGGTAATTCACAAGAGCTCACCCACAAGCATCATGTAAACTTCATGCTTGCTGTCAAATCAGCCACTGCTATGGAAGAATAATGGCTGTCCTCTCTTCTGCCTTCCACATTTTGTGCAAGATGCCTCTTACTGGCAGAATCTAAATTAGGCAGTGAGGGAGCTGAAGCAATGTATTTTTCAGGCTTCCAGACCCTACTATATAGGGAAAAGTTTGGAAGGGTGATGATGAGTGCAACAATAAATATTTGGCAGAGTATATGATCATCAGCTTCTCAAAAATATTTAAAATGTGGCAACAACAAGTAATATATAAACATGCAAGTTTTCTTCTATTGCCTTTCCAATAAGTAGAAGATCATGGTTTTCCCATGATCTGTTTCTGTTTTTCCATCACATTTTAGAAGCAGTTATTTTGAGTCTTTAAAATGAGACTAAGTAGGTAAAAAACCTTGGACAATGATTAAGGAAGGAGTTTTAAGAAGGTTGGAGAGAAAAGCTAGAGTAGCTACAATATTGAAGCTTTGGATGGAAGGGGAAAATGACTTTCAAAAGCACTGCTGTGAACTATATGACTATTTCCTGGTGCTCAAGAAACACAAATAGGGGATTTTAGTCATTTTGAAATTCCTTTCATTGCTGCACTTTGTATGTTTGTTTACAGCAGACATTCCACAGATCCTTGAGGGTCACTGAGAGTCTTTCAGGGGCTTCTGAGAGGTATGGTTATTTTCGTAATAATATAAAGACATGATTTGACTTTTTCGCCATGATCAAATTTCTACTGTTGTGCAAAAGCAATAATGGGTAAAACTTCTGGCAACTTAACAAGAATCAAAGCAGTGGTACCAGGTTACACTAGTCTAGGTCTGCTATTCTTCACAACCATGCACTTGCATCATCAAAATAAATTAAAATGGGGCACCTGGGCAACTCAGTCCGTTAAGTGTCCAACTTAGGCTCAGGTAATTATCTCGCAGTTCCTGGGTTCGAGCCCCACGTCGGGCTCTGTGCTGACAGCTCAGAGCCTGGAGCCTGCTTTGGATTCTGTGTCTCCCTCTCTCTCTGCCCCTCCCCTGCTCACACTCTGTCTCTCTCTCAAAAATAAATAAACATTAAAAAATTAAAAAAAATGAAAATGCCATTTCACTTACTAACACTCTTGATAAAGTAGTGAAAATTATTATTTTATTAAGTCTTAATCCTTGGGTATACATCATTTTAATATCCTTTTTGACAATATAAGAAGTACATATATAAAGTGCTCCTGCCGCATACCAAAGTACAATGCTGTCTTAAGGAAAGGCACTTCTGTCATTGACTTGTAAGCCGAACTAGGCAGTGTTTTACACAGAAAAATATTTTTGCTTGAAAGAACGACTGACAGACAAACTATCATTATTCAGACTTGGATATCTGGCAGACATGATCTTTAAAATGAACAAAATGAGCCTGTCGCTTCAAGGAAAATAATTTACACTCTATGTTGCCAATGTTAAAATCCAAGCTTTCAAATAAAAATCAACATTTTGGAAAACTTGTACCTACACTATGAGCTTGACAGCTACCCAATATTCAAAGATTTTTGTAATGAGACTGTTCGTGTTATTATGTGTGTGATGTTTTTGTTTTTGATAATGAGATGTGTCAACATTTGAAAGATCTGCATAACTCAGTGAACCAGTATTTTCCAAATGATCAATACATGATGCTGTAAAATCACGCATGGGCCAAAGATCCCATCAAAATGCAAGACAGATCGGTGGGTTTTAATATTACAGAGTACCAAGAGTTTATTGATATAGTGTCCAATGCTACCTTGCAACTCACCTTAAGTAGCTACCACTTGTTGAGTTTTGGTGTGGTATCAAAGAAGAATATCCACAACCATCTGGAAAGGTTATTAAAATGTTTCTTTTTTAAGCATATATCTGTGTGAGGTTGGATTTCCTTTGTATATTTTAACCAAAGCAACACACTGCAACACTGAATGCAGAATTCAGATGTCTTATTAAGCCAGATGTTAAAGAGATTTGCAAAATGTAAAACAATGCCATTGTTCTAATTTTAATTGTACTTTAATACAGCTATTTTTAATTAAAATGTGTATTTATGGTAACATGCAATGGGTTTATCATTGTTAAATAAATTAATAATTTTTGATAGTTATTATTTATATTATTATTTGATATACATTTGCTTCAAAAAGGAAGGCAAGGACAACCATAAGTATAAGTGGTTGACATTTGTCTTAAATGCCACAGGAGTGCTCTCTTCTCTCTCAGTTACTTGATAATTGACACTGAGCTGTGAGATGACAGGTTATCTTTCTCAGGGGTATTTTACAAGTTGAGAGGAGATTCTTAATGATAAAACAGTTAATTTTTAAATAATTTTTAAAAATTCAAGTATGGTTGACACAATATTATTTTCAGGTGTCCAACATAGTGATTTAACTGCTCTATACATTATGCTACGTTCATCCCAAGTGTAGCTATCATCTGTCACCATGCAATGCTATTTCAAGATTATTGACCATACATTCCCTATACTGTGCCTTTTATTCCTGTGACTTATCCATTCCATAACTGGCAGCCTGTATCTCTCACTCCCTTTCACCCATTTTGCCCAGCCCCTACCCCTTAAAAATGTCTCTGTTTCATTTTTGAACAGAATAAGCAAGATTAGATATAACTCACATAAACAAAATATTCCTGGGGTCCTCAATAGGTTTTTAGTGTAAACCTTGAGACTAAAAAGTTTGCGAATCATGGTCTCACAAGGACAACAGTCTTAGACTGAGAGCCCAATGGACTATGGCATTACATATATTACGTAGAACACTGAAGTACCTTTTTATAGAAGTTCTTTCCTTAAGTTAGTGTGTGTTTCACAAACTTATTGGTATAAAAAGCCTAGGATACTTCAAAACTTTTTTTGATTTCTTTTTTAAAAAATACATTGAGTCCTGTCACATATACAAATTAATCTAGGAATTTAAAACAATAAGGCAGAGTAGGAAAGTATATGACTTTAAAAAGCCAAATATAAACCTAAATCCTAGTTCAGCCACTACTTTACTTGTATTATCTTATGCTTTTATACTTATGTTTAAATATACTTTTATTTAATCTCTTGATTTTAATTTCTTTATTATCAACTAAAGTTAATGATACAGAATATCCTTACTTTAAAAAAGGATAACAACACAGACCTCTGTGACTTGGAAGCAGAATTACGTTTAGATATTACTTAGAATATAAGCTGAAGTTCTGTAAGAATGAGACCAAAAACTACAGCAGTCCAAACAAGACATTTTTTTTTCTTTTTCTCTATCTTTGCTAAAAGTTTAGTTGGTCAAGAATAACCAGATATTTCTGCACACAGAGAGTGAGGAGCCCAGGTAATTTTCATTGTGTTGCTTTTCCATTACCTGGGTTCAAGTTATACATGCATGGCCAAGCTAGTTTATGGGCACATCTGCATTCCATCCAGTAGAAAAAGAGCAAGATAGAGAGATAACCTAGGATAAGAAATTTTTATTCAAGTGATGCAGAAGTTGCATGTTATTCTGCCCACATTCTTTTGAAAAGCAATCAGTCACATGACTACTCACCTACAGGGTGCGCTGAGAAATAGTCTCCAACAATGGAAAACCATGTGCTTGTCTGAAAATCCATTACCATTGAAGAAGGAGAGAATACACTGAAAAGTCAACTATCAGTCTGCCATAGTTAATGTGTGTTAAATACCTTGTATAGTACCTGCTAATTTGTAGGTGCTCATCAACTGATATTTAGTTTAGTTTAATTTTTTAAATGTTTTATTTATTTTTGAGAGAGAGAGAGAGATAGAGACAGGGTACAAGTGAGGGAGGGGCAGCGAGAGAGGGAGACACAGAATCCAGAGCAGGCTCCAGGCTCTGAGCTGTCAGCACAGAGTCCGATGCGGGGCTCGAACTCGTGAACCGGAAGATCATGACCTGAGTCAGACCCTTAACTGACTGAGCCACCCAGGCATCCCAGATATTTAATATTATTTTAAGAGTAATACTATAGGGGCACCTCGGTGACTCAGTCGGTTAAGGGTCCAACTTTGACTCAGGTCATGATCTTCCAGTTCACGAGTTTGAGCCCTGCATCGGACTCTGTGCTGACAGCTCAGAGCCTGGAGCCTACTCTGGATTCTGTGTCTCCCTCTCTCTCTGCCCCTCCCTCGCTTGTACCCTGTCTCCATCTCTCTCTCTCTCTCAAAAATAAATAAAACATTTAAAAAATTAAAAAAAAAAGAGTAATACTATACACAAGTGTATGCTTTGTCAAATAAATTAAAAGGTTTACAGAAAGGTCTTCTGAGAGCTTTACAACAAAGTCGGATTTTTAAATGGAAGAGTAAGTTTGGTACGAATATATTTTTCTTGGTTTAATATAAAGGTTCATGGCCTCAGGTTGCACTTCTTCCACTCTGCTGCAATGTCTGAAATTTTTGCTCTGCTGCAATGTCTGAAATTTACAAAGAAATTATGGTCTAATTTCTTCGAATACACTGGGAATGAACAACCATTATTAGTATGAGATATTACTATCTCAGAATAAATTTATTAATTTCTTATCTCCTGTCCCACTCCTCTTTCTCTTTTCTTGTATTATAAAAGTTCAGAAGAATTGATATGGAGAAGCAAGGATTTCCTACTTGAGTAGAAGAAGAGAGAAAACTAAGCAAGGAAAGCCAAAACCTTCATTATAAACTCAGGGAAGATACTTGTCAGGATAAATGAGGGGAAAAGGTGAGTTTTAGTAGGAAAGGGAGAGTGTGGTTCTGAGCCAGGGCCCAGCCCTGAGAGGTTATGTCTTTGTGAAACTGTAAGAGGATTAGGTACTCCTGAGGGGTAGAAGGCAGCCCAAGGGGGCACCAGCAGTGCTAATATCAAAGCAGCTATTTCACAATTTTTTCCCAAGGCCAACCATACTTCAGAGACTTGGTTGCAGCTACATTTAGCTAGAAACAAGTAAGGTATATGAAAACTCTCAGGGCTTCAAACTTTTAAAAAGCTCAGTGCAATTTCTGGGCTTTGCAGTTATTTAATCAAGGCAAGCAAGAGGGTTATAAATTCAACAACTTTGTGATTGAGATTAATGTGCTCGGAAGTTAACTCTTGCTTTCACTCAGGCAGCTGAGGAATCAACATTAGACATGAAACAGTCTTTAAATTAAATCTGCCTGTTTGGTGGCCTAGAACAAAACATGGCTCCTAGAATTTAACCTCTTCATGGTTGGCACCAGAACTGGATTAAATAATGGCCAGTTAGCACACATTACCAAGAGTTGCAATCTATAAAGAGTGATAGAGTGTCACTAATAATGTAACACAATCGGTAAACACGATGTGGTTTTTAACCAGAACTTCTTTTAGAATTTACTGGAGGGAATAATTTGAATCTGTTATATAGGGTTGATACTAAACCAGACAAAGAGTTTGCTTAGAATTCTTTCTGTCTTCATTTAAGCCTGGGCTTCAAAAGCTGAGAATACCATAATAGGTTATAGGTGTTGAGTTGTGCTTACATTCCAAAACGAAGCGCTAAACCAGGCAAAGAAAGTTGATCAATTTTTCAGGCTCATGCAAATATTTGAGGATATAAACAGGTTTGGGTTGAAGATGTTGGGCAAGGGAGGGTGTTTTGGGAGGGAGGTGTTGGAGTACTGTGGCTAGCTCATCACTGGCAATGTTGACGTGGTAGGGTGTGTTTACATCTATCTCAAGGAAAAAAAGCTTCAGAAAAACTACTTAAAAAATGTGACTACATTCCTGAAGTTTGTAGCGAACAGAGCCTGGAAAAGTACAAAGATGAGAGACTGTGGCTGGTTTGCTGCTTTCAAGTGTGTAAACACCCTCTAAGCAGCAACAAGTGGGTAAGAGTCACAAGGGTCACTGTAGAAACTGCTAGGTAGGCTTGCCACACTCCCAGAGATTTGGCTGGCGATGTGACATAAGCCCAAGTGGATTCAGGTAGATTCTGACTACATAGCAAAAGCAAGGTCACCATGGTGTTAGCTCCCCATGTGTCTCTCCCACAGGACAGGTGTGGAGGTGACACCAAATATGAGGGGTGGTATGGGTAGCAGCCAGTCTACTGCTGAGAAGCCAACTCTAAACTATAGCCAAGAAGTTTTATGGACTTACACAGGAGACTACATCTGTATCAGAAGGAGGAAGGGGAGAGGGAGGAAAGCCCTGTGCTCAGCAGAAATTAGGAAGGTAGATGAGAAATGGTCTGTGGCAGTCTCTCACAAGATAGAAAGGCATATGAAAAACTCATTGGGCAGGTCTTCCCTAGGCTGCTTATCTCTCCTTGTTCTGGGAGGAATTGCAGGGTCTTTAGCCAAGGCTTGAATCAGACTGGTCAAGCCTTGCCTATGTGGCCTACATGGAGAACAAGGCTGTAAGTGTGCTGTAGTAAAGCTGTCACCCACGTCTGCCTTGATATGATAGATAAAAGAAGGTTGCTTTAGGAAGTGGCTGCTTTGGATTATACCTTAACAGACAGGATGGAGGACAGATGGAATTTCCAACAGTGGGGGATCAACGAGTTGCAAGTGACCAGAGGCTGGGGCAGGAATTATGAAATGCAAATGTAAAGAGATACATCTCCAAATCATATGAAATACAGTTGGATATTCCCAGTTGGTAAATCTCAGAAAAACATTCAGAAACACACAAGACAGAGAGAGCCTTGGGACATACATTGAGCGCAGAGAGCACTCATGCCTTATTATAACAGCATCACCAAGTACGGCCTCTCCTGTTGCCTAGCTTTTCTGTGTAACCCCAACTATGGCAGAAGTCTGAGCCAGTCTAATAAAAATGGAGTGCTCTAGAATAAGTACAAGGCAGAGAATAAAGAAGAGGCTGAGAGGAGCCTGACTGTACATCCATTTCACCATTGAGCAGTCCCCCCCACCCCCACTTAGCTATGGTTTCACTACGCATGGTTTTGCTTTCCATGGTTTCAGCTGCCCATGGTCAACTGCAGTTCAGAAGCAGATGATCCTCCTTCTGAAGTATGGTCAGAAGGTCAATAGTAGCCTAACACTATGTCACAATGCCTACATCATTCACCTCACTTCATCTCATCACATAGGGATTTTATCATCTCCATCATCACAAGAACAAAGATGAGTACAAGGCATAAGATATTTTGATAGAGACCACATTACATAACTTTGATTGCAGTATTTTGTCATAATTATTCTATTTTATTATTAGTTACTGTTGTTAATCTTTCACCATGCCTAATTTATAAATGAAATTTTATAATAGGTATGTATGCATAGGGGAAAAAAAAACATAGTATATATAGGGTTTTGTACCATCTACAGTTTTAGACATCCACTGGATGTCTTGGACTGCATCAGTTGTAGATAAGGGGAGATAAGTTTTGGCTGAAAGTAGCCCAATATACAGGAAGAAAGAGGCTTTCAATTTGATTGCAGTTTGCGATTTTGAGTACTATATTGGAAGGACGTTTTAATTACTGACATTGTGCTTTGCCTAGAAGCTCCTGGAGGACTTTTAAAACATTATCTACAAGTGCACATAAAAGCTAAGATTTCATCCATTGGCAAGGAAGGAATTAATCTATAGGAGGGATTTAAGGAACAATGAAGAAAAGAATTACAGTTTTCTCTTTGCATCATATTGAGTTCTACTTTTCTAACATCAAGGCTATACCAAAAAGTATGCTTGAGTAATAGCAGATGGTAAGAAAATGACTTTAAAACCTAGATGGGTGTCCTTATGCTTAGTGGGGGCTGCGGGCACAAATTTAGGCTGGAGTTGAGTTGCCTAAAGAAACAGAGGAAGGACCCAGGCTGCCCCTAGCCCCTCCTTTTCTATCTCCCAGCTTCAAATAAATATTAAAATAATATTTAAGAAATACAGATTTGAAGGCATGTCAAATTATTAGTCTGTTTGTGACAGCACATAGATTGGTCCAACCCTGGACAACATCCTAGTTAGACTATGAATCAGTCTAGTTTCAATGGAGATAACTCTAAGTGAAATAGATTTGCAGTCTGACGAGATGAACAATTCCTTGCTACCTTTATGAACAATTCACATGGGCTTTCAAAAACTCATCAGAGAAAAGTATTGTCTTCCTGGGCAGGCCACAGTTTCAATACAGAGATGGTTTATGTTTTATTATTAGGACAGATCTAGCAAGATTAGTATCCAGCAAATTTCAGTGCTTTTGAAAATATGAAACAACTTTTATATATAACTAAAGGTTTCACATGAAGATATGGTTAGCATGCTTTCAAAAGATAATTTTTTTAAACAAAGAGAAGAATTTGTTATAATCAGACACCATTCAGTGGTTCTTAGCTCTGAAAATTTTGTCCCTAGGTAAATACTGGCAGATGATTCATGACTGAATGGGAACTAGAGCATTAGGCCACTAAAAGTAGTGCTTAAGGTAAGTTTCAAAAGATCTTATCATTGTCCTAGTGACCAATTAGAATGTTTTCTCTTCATTCCATATAGCCAAAATAAGTATTCAACCTTTGTTTTCTAAATGCCAAGACTAGTATACCTCTAATCAAATAGAAGCTACATGGTGGTGCTCAGATTTCATAGTATGAGGGAACTAAAAAGAACCTGGAGTAATTTTTTGGTTCATTCAAATGAATGCCCCTAAATCAGGAATTTTCATGTATTTTTGGGACTTAATTCAGGGAAGCACAAAGGGGCTTTTAAAATACCCAAACTTGGGGCACCTGGCTGGCTAAGTCAGTAGAGCATGTGACTCTTTTCTTTCTTTCTTTCTTTCTTTCTTTCTTTCTTTCTTTCTTTCTTTCTTTCTTTCTTTCTTTCTTTCTTTATAGGTTTATTTGTTTCTGAGAGAGAGTGAGCATGAGCAGGGGAGGGGCAGAGAGAGAGAGAGGGAGACAAAGGATCCAAAGCAGGCTCTGCACTGACTCATGAACCAGAGTCAGATGCTCAACCGACTGAGTTATCAAGGTGCCCCCAAGCTTGTGACCCTTGATCTCAGGGTCATGAGTTTAAGCCCCACGTTGGGTGTGGAGCCTACTTAAAAACAATAACAACAACAACAACAACAACAACAATAACAACAACAACAACAAAATACCCAAATTTAGTTTAATTAACTTTAAAGCGATGTGCCTTAACATACACTTAGCAGGATGATTAGGTATAATAAAATAAAATTAATAGTGAAGGTATCTTCAGTCCAAAAGGTTGGGTCTTAGCATCTGAAACCTGTCAGAGTGGAAAGTTGTCTACCTATGGTTTCCAGAAATCGAGAGCCAATAGGTTCCCTCAGCAACCCATCTCAGTAATGTATTCCATGTATGTTGCATAAGCAGATAATCTCTATGACTGACACTTCATCCAGTGTCCCAAGTACTGAATGAAAGAGAATTCATATATTCCATGTGAATATGATGGAGATGAATTGAATTTTGTGTAGAGTAGAATGACTCAGGGCAATTACCATGTTCTCATAACTGGGGATGAGTGGGTCATGATGGTGATGGCTGGACAGAGGGCAGGTAGAAGGATCCCCCTCAATTTGTGCTCACGAAGATAGAGTTTTATACACATAAGATCCATTCAAAACTTTTAGACTCCTATCAAAGCAAAACTCAAGAGAATCCCTTTCTTTCCTTATCTCTAAAGTCAAATTGCCCACATGTTTCTTTCAAGGGTGTCCTTGGTGTTAATTTAAACATTACTGTTCCAGTGTGAACATTGTTTTCAGGCTCTGAGTACCTGGACAGTTAGTTCCAGATCTACACCCACTTGGATGGCCCTGGACCTCTTCCCACCTAGAAACAGTGACAAAAATAAGAACAAAGAGCCATACAAACCTCTCTTCAAATAAAGGCTTATTGTCACTGCAAGACATTTGTAACCTATCTTATTACCTATCATCATACTCACAGTCTGGGTACATCCCAGCTGTGTTTCTCCAGGGATCCTTTGTGTTTCCCCGATGAATCTTCCTTGGATGTTTACAATCTGCTCTCTGAACCAAATCCTCACAGAACCGTTCCCTCTGACTTGCATGAGAAATGCAAACGCAATAGTTTTATCATGATTTTTGGAGTTTCCCTGAAGATTTGTGTCATTGCATGAAAGGATAACTTTAGACACCACACAGCATTTTGGCACCATCTGCCTAGACCCCCTGTTTGCTTCCGCTTTCTCAGACTTCCCTTCAGCTGTCATTTGCTGCCTTTTCAAAACCTGTGTTATTGCCATGTGACACTCTGTATCCTGTATGGAGCCCGCAGGTTACTTGTAGAGTCCTTCAGACCTGTTTTGGCTTATTCTCAACCCCTTTCTTTTATTAATAGGGCCTAGATTTTCCTTCTCACACCCATGGCATGCCGTTTTGGGCAAAGTGTGAATCAAGGTGCCCTGGAGTCCCCAGTAGAAGGGCCTTCAGACCTAGACTGGACCAATCAGCTGTTCTATCCCAGTCTTTGAATCAGCTGAAATTGATTCATCCACAAGGTTGCACCCCCAAGAAACTGCCTATTTTCTTTCTAAAGCTTTTCCTTCAATTCTCTCACCTACACCATTTATTTCTTTTCTACTTAGTGCTAAAGCTGCAACCAAAGGGCCCCAAGTGATACCAAAATATTGACTACTTTCTTGCCTCAATTGCCTTGGAAAAAGCACTTTTTTTCTGGAATTCTAGCAAGTATTTGTTTTCATCTAGTTATATAAATATCATGAAAATTCTCACAGTTCTCAAATATTGTGGGTCTTTAAAAAGGGGTCAGAAGAAGAGAAAAAAAGATCCTTCAACTCTTTCCAATGGATTTTCCAGGGGGGAAGGAGTCTGAAGTTGATATACAAACTACAAGCCAATACACTTGAAGCTGCCCACAAAGGCTTTAGTATTTGTCCAATGTGGGCTGAGATGTGCAACTGAGATGTGTTCTAAAGGCATAATTCACTGAATGATGGAAAGATTTTCCTGGAAGTTAAATAGTGGTTTGAAAGTAATTGTTCCTTTTTATTTGAGGACTCAGACTGCCGGCACTCATTGTGGTGTAGAGTCTTCCTATTTGTCATGTGATCAATCAGAACAACTTAATTGCACCTTCTTCTCAGCTAGGAAAGTGCATTGTTAGTATGTTAAATATTTTATTGTCCTAGAATTTCTCTCTATATAACTAGATCTCTGAGTTGAAATTATCAATCAGGTTCACTGAATATCGAGTTCAAAGAAAATATTATGCAGGTCTCATCAAATGATCATCCAGCGTTTCTTGCAAATGTTAGAATATTAAGCCAGATTTTCATTTGGTCTTGCATCAAAAATACAGTGAAATTTAACAGTATTCTAAAATGTTGGTCCAATAGGTATCTTCAAGAAAATATTTCAGAGAAAAGAGATGTTTAAGAGATAAATATTTACATATGAGATATGCTTAGGTGTAAATGGTAAGATAATTATGAGATGGAGCAGGTGATTTGTGTTTTCACATAAGTTGAAAGGCATACTATGAGAAAAGATTATTATATAAAGTATGATGTTCTCAACAAAAATGACAATTGGTTTGAACTAAACTTCAAGTTGGCCTAATATTGTGATGGATTATCATGATTGCAACAGAACTGAGTCTTGAGGACTTAAGGCAGTCTAAAGTGGTCTATGGGTTGCCATGGAAACTCCCCAAAATGTATTCTTACACCATTTGGGGGCATTTCCACTGGACTGGATTGACAAATGCCTGATAGAGATAGACTGTTCAGTTGGTGCCTTACCAGAGTAGTTTTGGATTGGACCTCAGAGGAAAAGATAATTATGAGTTAGAATGTATATGTTACATTGCATTTTCCAAACTATTTTAAACATTTGAGTTTGGCAATGCTTATGACATCTATAAAGTAGGTCAGTATTATGACTGCCCTTTTTATTTAGCTGAGAAAACAAAGAATTGTGGAACTAGAAAGCATTTTTGGTAGGGCTATAATTAAGCCATCAGGAATAAACTGTCCTGCATTTTATTCTGAGAAATCTTTAACTTATTCACAACATCCTTGCTGAAAATAATTTTCCTTCATTCTTCAACCTATATCTTTCCAAGTAAAATTTAAGCACATTTATTAACAACAATCACAACAATAAATAATAAGATTTCCATGTATTGAACAGTAGGTGTGTGCTAAGTACTCTAATAAACTCTTTCTGTACCTTATATTACTTTTCTTGCACGCGGTTCTGCAAAGTAGGTGTTATTGTCTTTACAGAAGAGGAATCTGATGCTGAGAGGTTAGTTAACTTGCCCAAGTTCATTAAGTGACAGAAGCAGAATTTGAAACCAGATCTGTTTGACTCCTAAGCTTGAGTGCTTAATCATTTTGCCACACTTCCTGTTGCCATTTTACATTTGCATCTACCATGGATTTGTTTTGCCTAGCACTGTATATAATATATGTAACATGCATCTGAAGTAGTAGTGACTACAAAAACAGAAGTGCTGGGGTCAGAGAGCCTTGGGTTCAAACTGAGACAGGAAGTGGTTTGTAGCTACTGCTCTCTTTGATCATTGGAAGGATTTCATGACATTAAATGACAGCGTCAGCCTCAGGGCTTGGTACAGAGGCACAGAACAGGCAGTCAACCCACTCTCACTAACTCTCACAAAGAAGAGTTGTTCTCGCTTAATCCATTCCCCTTACTTCAAGTAGTTAGCCTATCCAAAATACAAATAAACATTCATTCATTCACTCCTTCATTCCTTCATTCCATAAATGCTTACTGAATTCTTACTATCAGACACTGCCCTAGGTGCTGCTGATGTAATAGTTAATACAGACTCCAGCTCTTTGAGTGCCATTTTCCTGCTGAAACCCTTCAAGAATGCCACATTACTTATTGGGATAATAGTCACATCCCTTACCAGGAAACAATTAATCATTGTTGACTAGGCTTCTATAATGGAGGAGTTTACCATAGAGTCTGCAGGGAATAGGAGACCTGGAATGATAGGAGAAGATAGGGAGGATGTGAGACAGCAAGAGACTGAAAAGCTCTGCAGGACCATGGACTGGAATTCAGGAAGCATGGATTCTGGCTCCAGCTGTGAGCTCTGTGTAAGTCCTCCTCTTCTCTGCCCTGGCTCGCCATCACCTTTTAAGCACCATGGGGGCAGGAATGTGGCACCCTTATCTGTGTATCCCTACTGCCTGCTCCAGGCCAGGAACATAGTAGGAGTTTAATAAATATTCCAACACAACCATCCTAAGTGTCTGTAGAAATTTAAGTTTCTAAATCTTCAACTTTGGGAAAGATTTTTTTCTTCCGTAAATGAGGCCATATAGATCCCTGCAACACAAAATATGGCCCCCAGAGTCACATCATTGCCGATACCTGGGAACCTGTTCAAACAAAGAACTCCAGGCCTTGCCCAAAATAACTGACTCTGAGTCTGCTTTTTAACAAGATCCTCAGATAATCTGCATGCATATTAATGCCTGAGATGGGATGGGCCACATAATTTTTATAAATGATTAATAATTTTAAGGTAAAATATAAGCAAGTCTGTAATACTACACTCCAGCAGCGTCTGCTGTTTTCATAAAAATATCATGGGGCAAATACAAGGCCAGGGCCTCAGTAAGATGCAACAGGATAGATTCAGAAATCCTGTAAACCTCCTTGGAAATTTTGGCACCCAAGAGAGAAGGACTTTATAGCAACTGACAAAGTTAGGAGGCTGTAGACAGAACATATTGCATTTGTCAACCTGGAAACATTAAAGAAAGTTTGTTCTTTTGTGCAATCATTTAGCAATAAGGTAAGGCTTGCCAGCTAGATTTATTAGGATATTGGATTTTATGTTTCTTGTATCGAATAATATTTTTTACATTGTTTATGTCTAAATAAATCTGTCTTCTATTTTACATCACCCTGTCGTATTGCTGCTTACAGATAAAGGGTTCAGGTAGCATAATTTGCTCTGCCCTTGGGATATGCTGCCATACATTAAAACCCAATCACATGGCGACTACAGTAGAGAATTCCAATGTGTTCTGAAAAGTTACACAGAAACAGTGAATGGAAAAAGCTCAATGAAGAGATGTGGTTTCTGATCCTGCTTTATCTAGTCTGTGCCTGGCAGAAACTGATTATCAGCAGATTCAAGCTCAAAGATGGTAATTTCAATGTAAAATCTATGCCCTAAATGTCCTACGTATGATCTAGTCCTTGCAATAGCTGTTTGGTAACACCCTGACTGTGTGCAATCAATATCTATATGATTTTGATTATTTTTATGGTGCGTGTGTCAGATATACATAGACAGATATACATACACAAACAAGAATTGAACCAGTAAGCAACAGTAAAGAGAAAAAACACAATCAGATTAGAGCTTAGAAATAAATAAAATTTTGCAAAGGAAATAATGACTATTATAAGGTAAATTCATGTAGACCCTTCTTTGTGCTTATAAAAGAAGAAATGTACTCTCATTTTGAACAGGCAGGATAAAATATGTCCATTTGTGTTACAGTCTTTATCCATTAGTCTGCTTTATGATTTGATTTCATGTTTTCATTGTTCCAAAGCAATTTTCCAGATTGAATCTTAAAAGGATTATAAACCACAAAAGTCACTTTAAATTCTACATGGAGTTAATATACCTACTGCTATTCTGTGCATTTATCTTTTAAATTTTATAAAGAAATTTGTTGACACTTTCCATTTCACTTGTTTCTTACCATGTATTTTGTGTAAAAATTTGTCAAACACTGATGCCTGTCTTATCTGATATGTTTTAAAACATGCTAGCCAATCAGCATAACTTCAAATGTCAAATATGATAGTTTTAATTTTTCTGCATTAAAATACTACCTTAAGTTGAAATCATTTGGTGATACAACATAAATAAATAAAAGCTTAAGTTTAGAAAACAGTCATTGGAGGTTGTTGTTGTTGTTGTTGTTTTTTCTCTTCTAAGTCTCTTTTTCTGACAAAGGGATGATTGTGTCTTTCTTTTCTGCTCTAATATGGAGCCACAGTTGATGGCATTGGGGAACCTAACAGATCAGTCTTCTTAGCACCTCTGAAAGAATCTGTGTTTGAAATGGAAAGGGGGAAGGGAATAAAAGAGTAATGAATCCTTCTAGCTACAGAAATAAGAGCAGGTGTAATTGTTCTTCAGCAGACCTAAAACATTTAGGTAAGTTGGCTAAGAGGAGCATTAATTTTTCAATTAGAAAGAGCCTTTTCAAAGAGAAATGAGTAGTTGCTGATATCTCCTTCAATTATTCTCCTCTTCATAATTCAAGTAGAGGAAATGGTTCGTACTATTTGCCTGCGATCCCAGTGTAAGAGCTCAGACCAGGTACCAGGAGTATTCAGCCAGGCCCAGGAAGTGAGTAGATTTTCCAGAAGTAATAGAGGAGCCTCATGGGAGTAACTTCACTGGGAACAGATGAAGAACAGAGGCTTCACAGGAAGGAGTTCACTCAAGGGGGTCAGAGTTAAAGGAGACATATCACCTGTAAAGACAAATTTTACTTGAAATTGTTCATGTGTGTAATCTGGCTTCTCTGGCTCTGCATCCACTCCTTTCTGTTGTTGGGTTTGTTCCTAAGTTTGAGGAAACAGACAGCCCAGAAAGCATGACATAGTCCCGCCTCTAGCCTATGGAACAGAGGAGCCACAAATGGAGAACAAGATATTTCACACCCTTCAGTGAGACTAGTATTGAAGGATGGTAAGGTTTGAAACAGACCATTGGCTATGAGTTCAAAGTAGCAACTCTGTCTTTGTCATGGCCCAAATCATGTCATGTAGCCACTGTCAGAACCTCTTTTTTTTTTTTTTTTTTTTTTGAGAAGAGAGAGACAGAACACAAATTGGGGAGAGGGACAGAGAGAGAGAGAGAGAGAGAGAGAGAGAGAGAGGGAATCCTAAGTAGCCTCCGTGCTTGGGACATGATCCCATGATCCTGGGATCATGACCTAAGCTGAAACAAGAGTCGGACATTCAACCAACTGAGCCACCCAGGCGCCCTTGTCTCATCTTAGAGTTACATATTTACATCTCTTACTTGATTGTCAGCTTGTGGAATACAGAGATGTAATAAATTAGACAAATATTCAATCTGCACTCTGTAGTTCTCCAAGCTAATATTGTACATGAGGAATAGGTAGGCTTTAGGCATGGCCAGTCCATTATTGATTTCTGTTATATTCTGTTACCCTTGGAAAGAAATCTATCAGGAATAGTGTTAGGTTCTTTTTTTAGTGATTTTATTGGCTTTTGTTTAGACTTCAACTCAAAAGACAGCAACCAGCCTGAGGCATAATGTAGACACCTGATTATCAATACAGTATCTGCATGTTAAAACTGCTGTGAGGATCAGAGTTGGTAGAAATGATCTGTACATAAAACAGTTAAAGATTTCCAGTGGAGTAAAACAGACTTGTGATCTATCCTCCTCTCTTTCTGTCTTTTTAGCTTTTAATGATGCAACACCACTTTGGGAACAATTTATTGCAGTCCATGTAAGAGGATATGCTTCTCTCTGCTAATACTGGGGGCAGGCAATTATCAATTTCCAAATTAATGCTCCAGTTGCCTGACACACCCCAGAAATGGGCTTTCACCCTTTCTTGGAATAGGTGGTTCCAATTCTTCTAGTGTCTCTGATGGCCATTTTCACACCAGTGCTACAAATGGTGTCTAAATAAATCCCAACAGATTGCATAACTGGAGAGGCAATGCTTGGGACATAATTACCCAATTAAGTTTTTTTACTTGATAAAGAGTCTCTATAAATAGGCAAAAACCAGAGCTTATTTTGTACTTTGAATTTGTACCTACTGAAAAACACATTGATTTTTATCAGATACTAATCCAGGGACAGAATATATCTCAATTGTTTAAAAAAAGAAAAAGGTAAAATTAAGGCAATTATAAAAATAACCTTTGTGATAAATTTCCACAAACCATATTAACAAAATTTTTCTAGAAATGTATTTGGTCAAAACCTTGAATTTACTATTCACTTTCCTATACTCCCACACTATTCCACACATGTTCACAATTCAAAATTGCCCTTTCTCCACAGGGCAGATGTAAGGGTATTCAATTTCTTTCACTCCCTGGTATGCATGGTGAGTGACCAAAAGTGAAGATCTACTGGGGCATGCAACTGCCTGTCACATTTCTCTCAATCTCTACTGTCCAGCTGCTAACGTGAAAGCAGATGCCAACATGCCAGTCCCAGGAGTATTGAGAGGCGAGCCTCTGTGCAAGTAGGGAGATAGTGAAGAGAGTTGCCCCTGCTACAGTTGATAGGGAAAAATTATGTTATGAGAGGGCCGACAGGACTGATAGGGAAATTCTAGTCCCCATCCCAAGACACCCCTTCCGGGTTCTTCTTCCTGCCCCGCTTGCCGCGAGCACCAAATTACTACTGATGTGGAATGCTGAAGTAACAGACTCTAAATTGTCCCCCCATGCTTGCGCTGGGGACTCAGACCTCTGGAGAGTGATTTCCTCTGAGCCTGCCAGTGTGAAATAAACCTCCTGCCTTCCAAGATCTCAAAGTGTCGCTTGGTTCTTCCACTGGGTGGTCCAGACCAGGTTCCATAACATTTGGTTCCCTGACAGGGAAGCCCAACCATGCTGGCCCATTGTTGCCACTGGTTTGGGAAAATGGCAAGGCAATGGCACAAGGAGGAATTGCAATGGAGAAGGCGTGCCCTGCCTGATATTCGAGACATTGGATACCGGTAAGGTCTGGGGCCCCTAACCCGGGCAGACCCAACTGTCAGGGTGGAAGGGGAACCAGATCACCTAGTAGAGACCTTTTTTAAAGGTCTCACAGGTAGGGATTCCCAGGAAGGGAATGTATTAACCTCTGGTCTGAATGTGTGAATGAATGTGCAGCCCAACCTAGTCCTCTAGTTGGGACTGAATCTGTGGCTCCATGGGTGGGCACCCTAAGGTCCCCCAAAGCCCACAGAGTCTGAATGGGCCTGTCTACAATTCCGTGATGAACGGCATACAGTGTATGGCGGCATTGGAATACTTTCTGAAGAATCATAAGTCACAAAGCTGACACTGCTACAGCTAAGGCTAAGCGTCACCTAAGTTCCTACAGGACATGGCCAGATAGGCCATTACAGGAGGCACCTCTACCCCTCTGTCTGTCTTTAGGATTCTGTCTCACAGGAACATCATGGGGTCAGGACAGAGCAAAAAAGGGGTTTTTGGGAGACTATGGAATTAAGATGACCCCTGGCAAGTTAAGGACACTCTGTGAGTTAGAATGGCCCACTTTTGGTGCAGGATGGCCCTCAGAGGGAACCTTAGATGTCCCAATGGTCCGCTGTGTCTAGAGTGTTGTCACCAGGGACCCAGGTCACCCTGATCAGTTCCCGTATATCAACTCTTGGTTAGAGATTGCCCAAACCCTCCCCTCTTGGATGTGATTTACCTGCAACAAACAGGGACAGGCTAGGGTCTCAGTCGCCTTGACAAAGTGGCCCAAGGAAGGTCGACAGAAGTCCCGACCTCCACAAATTTTCACCAGTGATCCAGAGGAAGAACCAATCTTGCCCCCAAACCCCCCGGTTCCCAATACTCCATCACCTTCGTTCTCCCCACCACCTCTGGACTTGGCAGATCCTCTCTCCCCTGGACCAGCAGCCAGATTGCACCCTTGGCCAGGCCCAGGCACTCTCCAGATGCTGGTCCACATCCACTAGTACCAAGAGGCTCTCCTCCGGAGGATCCAAGCAGGGACTAAGAAGCCCATGAATATGCCCAGCAGCAAGGGGAATCCCCCAGGGATTACTATGAGAGGCTATGCGAGGCTTACACCCCATCTGATCCCAAGGCACAAGAAAGTCATGGACGGGGAAGGTCTAGCTACCAAAAGGGGGGAGGCCCAGAACCTCCTTAGCAAGGGATCAATGAGCCTACTGCAAGAAGAAAGGACATTGGAAGAATGAATGTCCCAACCAGGGAAAGTCCCAGAAGCCCTGCCAATATTGAGGGGGACCAGGCTCACTTCTTCTTGGCCCCCATGAGCCCACGGTCAAAATGAAAGTAGGGGGCCAAACTATGGTTAACACTGAGGCTGAACATTCTGTGGTCACCTCCCCATGGCCCCCTTTAGCAAGAAGACCGCAACCATCTTTGGGGCCACCAAGTCTTCTGCCAAGACTGTCCATGTGAACTCAGGGGCTACATGGTACAGCATGATTTCCTCTACCTACCTGAGTGTCCTATCCCTTTCCTCGGCCAGGATATACTCTCAAAGCTGGGGGCCCAAATAACCTTTGAGCTGATGGGATGTACCAGCATCCAAATGGATCCAAGACAAGAAGAATCAGGCCCCCTTATAATGGCAATCACTACACTAAGAGAGAAAGAATGGAGGCTATTCTGCGCCCAGGCCCAACCAAGTGGCCTGCCCAAATTCAGGACTGCCTTCCCCACTGTATGGGCCAAGGAAAACCTCCCACCCCTGGACTTGCCCACATCTGGGTCCCTGTCATTGTAGAGTTAATCCCAGGGGCTCAACCACAGAGACAGCAGCAATACCCCCTCCCGCAAGAGGCAAGGGCAGGCATCCAAGAAACACCCCACTCTTGCCAGTCAAGAAGGATACCGACCAGTTCAAGACCTATGAGCTATCAACAAAGTGATTGTCTCCTTGCACCCGGTGGTCCTGAACCCGTACACCCTTCTTAGCCAGATCCCAGGCTCTGCCAGCTGGTTTGCCTTAGAATGGACCAAACCAGACACAGGGCATCAGATGTAACTGACTCAGATGCGCCTCCCACAGGGGTTTAAAAACTTGCCTACTGTCTTTGGGGAGGCACTGGCTGGAGACCTCGCCGGCTTTCCAAGGGAGGCCATGCTCTGCACCCTTCTCCAGTATGTGGATGACCTCCCCCTTGCCAGCAATACCCGAGAGAATTGTACAGAGGGCACAAGGGCCTTCCTCCAATTCCTGTCAGACTCAGGGTTTCGGCTCTCATGGGGAAAGTCACAGATCTGCCAACAGCAAGTCCAATACTTAGGATTCCTCCGCACTCAAGGAAAAAGGGCGCTAGGGCCGGAAAGAAAGAAGGTCATCGCCTCCCTACCCCAACCCCAAACTAACAGGGGGCTACGAGAATTCCTGGGGACTGTGGGATTCTGCTGAATCTGGATTCCTGGATTCTCAGCAAAAGCAAGATCCCTCTATAATCTCTTGGCAGGGCTGGATCAAGAACCCCTTGTATGAACAGAGGAGGCTGAAGCCGCCTTCCTAGAGATAAAGGCCACCTTGGGGCAGGCACCAGTTCTTGGCCTGCCAGATATAGAAAAGCCTTTTAATCTCTTTGCTCTTGAGAAGAAAAAGGTGGCCCTCAGGGGTTGTCACACACACTGTTGGCCCTTGGCAATGGCCAGTAGCATACTTGTGGAAGAGGCTGGACCCAGTGGTGGCAGGATGGCCACCATGCCTTAGGGCACTAGGGGCCACAGTTCTGCTCATTAAGGAGGCAGATAAGGGGCCCCTGGGTGGCTCAGTCAGTTAGGCGGCCGACTTCGGCTCAGGTCATGATCTCGCGGTCTGTGAGTTCGAGCCCCGCGTCGGGCTCTGTGCTGACAGCTCAGAGCCTGGAGCCTGTTTCAGATTCTGTGTCTCCCTCTCTCTGACCCTCCCCCATCCATGCTCTGTCTCTCTCTGTCTCAAAAATAAATAAACGTTAAAAAAAAAAAAAAGAGGCAGATAAACTTACCCTGGGACAAGAACTAAATGTCAAGGTCTCTCATGCTCTCATGTCTCACATAAACACTAAAGGATACAGCTTCCTCTACAACTCTCGGCTAGCACAATACCAGGGGCTCCTCTGTAAGAATCCATGGGTCACTCTTGAAACAGTGTGGACGCTGAACCCCACAAGTTTCTTACCTTCTGAGGAAATACTAAAGCTCTTCGAGGCCATCTGGCTTCCAAAAGAATAAAGAGGTGGACATAGCTCCCTCCCTTACTGTGGCTCTGATGCCCCCAGAAGAAAAAGAAAACAATTGGGCTGAGGTCAAAGGTGCCACCCAGACCAAGACCCAGTTGAGCTTACTGGCCACAATCCATAGCAATAATGGGCCTGAGTTTGTGGCAGACATTACTGCTTACCCACCTCAAAGCTCAGGGAAAGTAGAGAAGATGAATCGCACTCTTAAGGGAACCTTAGCCAATCTGTCAGGAAACAGACCTCCCGTGGCCGGGACTGTTGCCCCGGCCATTGCACACCAGGAACTCAAGGTTTCTCCCCTTTTAAAGTAAGATATGGGAGGCCCCCCTCCATGTCTAGGGAGCCTCCCAGGGAACCTACACCAAATAGGGGATAAGGGAATAAGAGAACAACTTCACCCTAAGTTACAATGATATACCATAGAGAGGGCCCCAATCTCTTTAGGATCCCCCATACACCCCTTCTCACCAGGAAACTCAGTCTGGGTCAAATATTGGAAAAAAAGACCCTCTCAAACCACAGTAGACTGGGCCTCATACTGTTATTCCGACCACCCCTACTGCCCTCAAGGTCACAGGTATCATTCCATGGGTCCACCACTCCAGAGTCAAAAGGGCCAATCCTGAGGAGCCCCAGACTTGAAAGACTGACCCAAGTCCGATGAACCTGCTCAAAGTGACCTTCCAGAGAGTCCTGGATTCTTAGGATCTTCAGCTCTTCTCTGGCCACATCCCGGAGGCTGGCTGGTCTATGCACAGCAGAAGCTTGAGGAGATCGCCAAAAACACTGTCACAAATGGGGCTATGGCCCAAGTGTTGGCCCTGCAAGGTTATTGGCCCATAATAAATAAAGATGATGCCCTCTAAAACAGCCTAGATCTGTTTAAAGGAGCATCAAAGGGGGGGAAGATAGGGAAAAATTATGTTATAAGATGGCTGACAGGGCTGACAGGGAAATTCCAGTCCCTGCCCCAAGACTCCCCTTCCGGGTTCTTCTTCCTGCCCCACTTGCCAGGAGCGCCAAATAACTACTGATGCGGAATGCGGAAGTAACAGACTCTAGATTGTCCCCCATGCTTGCGCTGGGGACTCAGACCTCTGGAGAGTGATTTCCTCTGAGCCCGTAGGTGTGAAATAAACCTCCTGCCTTCCAAGATCTCCCAGTGCCACTTGGTTCTTCCACTGGGTGATCCAGACCAGGTTCTGTAGCACAATCAGACACTCAGGAGAGCATGTGGTTGGTCTCCACAGGACACCTGAGCTCACTTTGTTTTATATGGTGGGTTTCAGGAGAAGCCAATTCACATTAATGTAAGAAAGTCATTCGTCACCAATTATCGGTAGCCTCACTGCATTTAACATTTGAGAATAAGTTTGTGACTATTTTCCAGGAGGCAGAATCATGTACTACAGAGTCTCCATGATAGAAACCACATGAATAGATACTAATGTAATTGTCCAACACCTAGAGGTATCATCATGCTTGGCCTCATCCAGGGCTCGATGTCTCTCACAATATTATTTCAGTAGAGGTAGCATGGATGGGCTAGGATGGGAAGGGGCCTAGAGCTTATCTGGTTCTATCTTCTTATTTTACATCTGAAGAAACTGAATTCCATAAAAGGTGTCTATGGGCTGACAATTCAGATAATTCACATGTGCTGCTTACCACACTACTTAACACATATGTATTCAATAAATATTAGCCATTATTAGTATGCTGGTCTGTAATTTGCTTTCTCTTGAAACATACATGCTTAAAATATATAAATCGTGTGATGAGGGAGCGTGGGGCTGAGGACAAAATGCAAGCTAGTGCACCTCCCACCCAGGTGGGGTATGTGTGATATTCTTCAGGCACTCCTGGCTGCCCAAGGACAAGGGAGAAGAAAGAAAACAAATGGCTAACTCATAATCACAGTCATCAGGACATGGGTCTCCATCAGTTTGCAAATATCTTAGTAAATTACAAGAAAAAGGCAATCTTACCAATAGCCTAATCTCCAGAAACCTATAGACTCAGTTTCCTGGAGACCCGACATCACTGTGCCTCCATAGTGATATGGGGAACAAAGGCAAGAAGGAAATGACAGGTAAAATTAAATTTCCTTATAACCTGCTGCCCATTGACAAATACTTGAGGCAAATACAGAGTATAACATTTCTCCAGGAAGCCCCTACCCTCCTAATGTTAATGATTTGCTAGATGGAAAAAACAACCTTAGCTTGACAATACCAAGGCCTCAGGTATCTTAGGAGTCTTCTTTAGTATATCAAAGTCCCTAGGAAGGCCTCCCTTTTGACTTCACCTCCCTAACTCCATAGTATATAAGGAGCCACTCTTCACAATCTCAGTGCAGCTCTTTCTGCCCCCAGGGGCCCGTTCCCATTCTTTAATAAAATCACCTTTTTGCACCAAAGATGTCTTCAAGAATTCTTTCTTGGCTATGGGCTCCAGACCCCACCATCACCCCCAGAAACCTCATCATCATGAACTTCTTTTAGATCTATTCAGTAATATGGATGTATTACTATTTTTTTTTTAAAAATTTTTTTTTTTAACGTTTATTTATTTTTGAGACAGAGCATGAACGGGGGAGGGTCACAGAGAGAGGGAGACACAGAATCGGAAACAGGCTCCAGGCTCTGAGCCGTCAGCACAGAGCCCGACGCGGGGCTCGAACCCACCGACCGCGAGATCGTGACCTGAGCCGAAGTCGGACGCCTAACCGACCAAGCCACCCAGGTGCCCCGTATTACTATTTTTTAAGTAGCTATCAAATGATGGACAGTTAGGTTATGGCTAATGCTTTTTCCCTTTCAACCAATGTACAACAAACAGCCTTAAATACGTATCTTTCCAAACACGTGTATTGTTTCTGTAGGCTCGAGCTGAGAAGTGGGATTGCTGATTGTGTATATTAAATTTTAAAAACTACTGCCAATATTTTTCTAGGGCTATTTTACTAATCTCTACTCTATCAGCCACATATAGGAAGATTTCCCCAAAGCCTTGCCTGCACTGCACTGATCAGCCATTTAAATTGGAAGGTTAAAACAAATTGTATTATTATTTTAATTTGCATTTTTATTATTAAGATAGAGACTCTTTCCATGGGAGTGCAAACATTTACTTTTTTCTGTGTATTGCCTACCATATTCTTTGCTTATTTTTCTATGGAGTGCCTTTTTCTTCTTGATTTGTAGAAGTGATTTATTCAACAAATTCTAATTGAGTGTCTGTATGTACCATTTGTTGTTCTTGCACTAAGGATGTAACAGTGAACAATGGCTACCATTTATGGAACATTTACTATAAACCAAGGACAACCTAAGTGATTCTCACAAAAATGCTATGAGCTGAGTACTGTTGCTATCCCCTTTGGGCCATTAAAGCTGAGATATTCCGAGAGGTTACATGACATGTCTGGTGTCATGTAGTTTGTAAACGGCAGAGCCAGAACAGTAACCCAAGTTTGGTTAACTCTCTTCAGGATACTAGGAACTCCAGATGACGACAGACCCAAGGACACTGCCAGAGGGAAGCTGGCCTGGGAGACAAAGCTCCACCCAGCAAGCACCTCGTTTTGAAATGCATGCTAAGAACCATTGGGCAGTAATGCTGAGGATGGCCCCATTAAGAACATGAACGCTTCATTACAAGGGTCACAAATATTTCCTCCCAGTTCTGATGCTTGAAAAGGGTTTTTCTGGAGGTTTTGAAAAATGTTGGTACAGATGGAACTAAAAAAATTATGTCATCATATGTTATTTTCCTTTATGGTTTCTGGATTTTGTTTCTTATTTATTAGAAATGTATCTCCCAAATCCAGATTTTAAAAATTATCTCATATTTCATTTTAATACTTTATGACTTTGATTTTTATTCTTAGATATTTAATTCATATGGCATTTATTTTGGGGCTGACTGTAACCTTAGATAATCCAAATAAACCTTTCTCTAACTAGAAACGAACTTCATCTCATTCACTGCCTCTATTACTTGTAGTTGTTAATTTATGTGCTGCTTAAAGGATTTCAGGTTGAGAGAAGGATATACAAAGGGATTGATAAAAATTCTACATGAAAGGATTTTGATATTTCAGTGCTTTTGAGAAGATTTTAAAGTGCCTTTGTATAGTTGGGCACACTAGTGAGCAAATGTGGACAAGTCTCACAATCAGCAACAGGCTAATTTCTTCTTAGGCCAATATGATGGAAGAGAAAGAATTGGGACTTTGGGATCAGACAACCTGAGTTGTCCTGGTTACATTACTTATCAGCCCAATGACTTTTAGCAATTACTAAACCTCTATGAAATTCAATTGCCTTGTCTGCAAAAATGGGGTAGGAGATATCTAACTTATAAAATATCCACCTTATAAGATTAAGATAATGTGTGTGTGTGGCGGGGGGGGGGGGGGGGGTGGGGGGAAGGGAGATCCATTCAGTACTTGACCAATAACAGGTTCTCAATAAATATCAGTTTTAGTTACGTTTACTGTATTTATTGTCATGTTACATGTGATTCAGTATTTTGTCTCCTAATCCACCAGATGTCCTTATACATTAGAGAACATCAGCAATTACACAGTTAATCAAATAAATGTTTTCATACATATATTTCTCACTTAAGTGATGACAAAAATCAATAAAAGCTTAAAAGTTCTGGTGCTGTGAACAATTAGCCTAGTTGACACGCATGTAACAAATGTAAGGGAGGAACCCATTAGAAGAGGAGCATCAGCTAAGTGGTGAAGGAAAGAAACAAAGACCTTAGAGGAATGAAACACATTCTAGATCCTATTGTTAATTTCTAAAGTAACTCCCAGAGGTCCATACAAGAGCTAAATGCAAAAGACCACATTCCAGGCACTCAACAGATTGTACCTAATGGTGGGAGACTAGATTATATGTCATCTAAATGCAAATAATCAGAGTACATTTAAGGAGAAAAGGGGTTTCACTTTCACCCACTATAGAATAACGGAAACCAGATTTACTCTCCTACATGAAACAAACAAATAAAAAGGGGACAAAATGATAGTTTGCAGGATACTAGATACAAGACAACAAAGGACAGTAACACGTGAGAGATGGGACGCAAATAGGTGAGCTCTATAATTGCCCCAGCTTCCTGCCTTCAGGGTGTTTTCAGGCCTTGGTCAGGGAGAGGAAACCCATTTGGATTCTCGTGGCTTCCTGGAGTTGAAGAGATGGAGGTGGGTATCCAGAGACATCAAGGCCACTAACTGGTCAGTGGACCGAGATTGCTTCACAGAGCAAAACTGTAGTGATATGCAGAGAATCTGCCTCAGTTGAAGTCTGGGCAGAGCATGTGTGTGCAAAACTACTTGATGTAAGAGAAAGAAACATTAAAAAGACAAGTGGCAACTGCCTGGTACTCACACAGGGCTGGGAATAGTGTCTGTTCTAACCAGCCAAATTGGAAAACCTCATGGTTTTCATAACGGAACTAAAGACAGTACACAGAAAATCTTACCTCAGTGGTAGAAAGCAAATATCCTTAGATTGAACATTATTCTAGTTCTAATATTAAATATTAAATATCTAACATTTCATCCAGATTAATAGATATCTAATATCTATATTAAGTATTAAAAATATTAAAAGCAAGATATTAAAGGGCCAAACTATTTCCAAATAACTACATTCCAGAGTAAAGCTTAAGTGTATTTATAGGCTTACAAAAATATCCAGCACCTAAAAAGGTAAAATTCATAAGAGCTTGCATATATAAAAAAGTACCAGGCATGCAAAGAAATAGAAAAATATGAACCATAATAAGGAGAAAATTCAATCCACCTAAACTGACACAGAACAGACAAAGATGTTAGAATTAGCAGATAAGGACATCAAAACATACATAACAGTATTATATATGTTCAAAAAGTTAAGATAGAAAAAGATCCAAATCAAAATTCTAAAGATTATAACTGTAATTGACCAAATGAATCTCAAAGTAAACAGAAGAAAGGACATAATAAAAGATCAGAGCAGAAATCGATAAAATAGAAAACCAAAAGTGATAGAAAAAAAATTGCTGAAATTATAAGCCATTTCTTAGAAAAGATCAATAAAATTGATAAACTTCTAGCCCCATTAATCAGGATTAAAGGAATGTAACCAATGAGTACTAATTATCAATACCAGAAATGAAAGAGAAGTCATCATCATAGATTCTATAGATATTTAAAGAATAATAGGGGAATATTTTAAACAGTTTTATGCCAATAAATTAAGAAACTTAGATAAGACAGACAAATTCCTTGAAAGACAAGGTTTTCCTTTAGCCAAGAAAAAACACATAACTAGTACAGACCCATATTTATTACAGAAATGAAGAAATAGATTCAGTAATTTAAAACCTTCCTCACCCTACCCCTTGTACCTTCAGTTCCAAATGCCTTGACTGGTAAATTCTACTAAATACATAAAGAAGAAATAACACCAATTCTATAAAAACTCTCCCAGAAAACCAAAGAGGAGGTAATTCTTGCCAACTCATTCTATGAGGCCAGCACATGATTTTGATACTAAAACCAAAGACATTGCAAGAAAAGAAAACTGCCAACCCACACCCCTCATGAATATACATGCAAAAATTCTAAACATAATTGTAGCAAATCAAATCCAACAACAGATAAAAAGAATAATACATCAAAATCAAGGGCAGTTTACCCAGGAACGTAGGCTTGGGTTAGCATTCACAAGTCAATGTGTCTTTTTAATGAACTTATTCTGTGTCACCTCAATAAATGCAGAAAAAGTATTTGACAAAATCCAGCATCTATTCTTGATAAAAATTCTTTAAAAAAAAATTAATGTCTATTTTTGAGAGAGAGAGAGAGAGAGAGACAGAGCATGAGCAGGGGAGGGGCAGAGAGAGAGGGAGACGCAGAATGCGAAGCAGCTCCAGGCTCTGAGTTGTCAGCACAGAGCCCAATGCAGGGCCCGAACCCACAGACCGCGAGATCGTGACCTGAGCCAAAGTCAGATGCTCAACTGACTAAGCCATCTGAGCACCCCTATTCTTGATAAAAATTCTTAACAAATAAGGAGCAAAAGAAAGCTTCCTTAGAGGGCATCTATAAAAAAAATCCACAGCTAAGGTGAAAGCTTTCCCCCCAAGATCAAAAACAAGATATCTGCTCTCACCACTCCCATTCAATATCATACTGGAGGTCCTAGCCAGTGCAAGAAAAAAAAAAAAATTAAGTATATACTGCATTATTCTATTTATACAAAGTTATAAAAAAAAAATCCACTAATCCATGACAGAAGACAGGTCAGTGATGGCCAGTGACTGCCCAGGATTCTGCCTGAGACCATGTGAAGTAGGAGGGAAGGATTACAAAGGGGCATAAGGAAAATTTAGGGGGTGATGGACATGACAAGTTCATTAACTTGATTGTGGAGACAGTTTCAAAGATGTCTGTGTATGCCAAACTTATAAAATTGTGTTTAAAATCTATGCAGTTTACTGTATATCAATTATACGTCAATCAAGCTGTTAAAAAAAATAAAGGGATGGACAGAGAGGAAAAAAAAAGAAAGGGTTATAAATTCATGGATGAGTGTATGGGGTAAGCTTTACTGAGGTAGTCTGGATTAGGAAATGCAGAAATGACCTTATTTATTAATGAGCCAGATTGTCTCCCATGTCTAAGTAATTCTCTAATAGGAAGTTAGGTGTATAGGTTTGAACATTATCTTTTTCTAGTCATCAGGGTGCCATTTAGCAGCTCTCTAGAAAACCAGCTATAATTGCAGTAATGCAGTAATTGCTCAGAGAGGAGCCAGTGACTCCCTGGGGACTCAGCAAAGCTCTCAAGACTCAGAGCATCTGACGCTCAGACAGAGGTCTCAGCAACACGCAGAGACAGTGACACAGAATCTTCAACGTCCTGTCCTAGGGAGAACCTGGCCTACCCCCAAAATAGTATCAATTTCCCAGGTTTTCCCCTGTATCCAGGGAACTTTCTAAATCTGCCCACTGGGCAGAATGAGCAAAAGTGAGGGAGGTGGCAACAGCAGTTCTCACTGCTCAACATTTACTGAGCACCTGTTCTGTTCCCAGCTTCTGTGCTCAGAGCTTAGAGCCCAGCCCCTCCTGCACAGGCGCAGGACAGCAGATAAGACTCTCTGCTGTGGCCTCCGAAGAAGAACATACTCTTTACCACAGCTGGCTCTGGGCACTTGGTGAAGTTTTTCTTAGCCAGGTCTTTCTCAAGGTTAAAATATGGAAATAAGCACCAAACTTACCTCTTATCTCAATAAATCTTATCCATTAAACTTGACTTCGTGGCTATTTGTGTGTGTGCATTTTAGATAACATTTCCTGAGTTCTTCCATGAGTCAGACACTGTTCTAAAAACCTTACGTGGATAGGGGCGCCTGGGTGGCTCAGGTGGTTAGGTGTCCGACTTTGGCTCGGGTCATGATCTCGCGGTTGGTGAGTTTGGGCCCCGCGTCAGGCTCTGTGCTGACAGCTCAGAGCCTGGAGGCTCTTTCAGATTCTGTGTCACCCTCTCTCTCTCAAAAAGAAATAAACATTAAAAAAATTTTTAAAAACCTTACATGGATTAACACATGTAATCTGAGTAATCTTGTGGGGTAGGTGGTATTATTATCTTCATTTAAAGATGAGAATACTGAAGCATGGAGGGGTTAAGTAACCTGTCCAACTTTTCAGTTAGCAACAAATGATGGAGCCAGGATTTCAACCCTGGTGTTCCAACACATGAGCCCACGCTCAGGGGATCACAACACTAACACGACTGAGTGAGGGCGAAGATATGATTGGCTGTGAGCCAGTCTACTCTTCAAGTGAAAAGCATTCTGTTTTGTGGTTACAGATGACTTAAAATGTTTACTTGTTGGTGACAAGCAGTATCAAGTGAAAGAAACAGAATGGCTCATTGTAAAGCCATTCTGATGACTTGAAAAACAGCCCACTGCTCAGTGAGTGCCAGCAGTGCCATGTCACCCAGAGGGCCTGGGTTTTCCTCCCTCTCATCTCTGCCCAAACTTTGCTCCTGAAAGGAGTGGGGGCTGCAAGGTCAGGGAGAAAGACAGGCATTGGAGCATCAGCCAGGGGAGAACTGCTGCCCATTGCCCGAAGCTGCCAGACAGTGGAGAGACGGAGCTGAGCTTTGTTCTCTGAGCTCTGAGGGAGAAAGACACAGGAATCAGGTTTTTTGTTTTTAAATTATTTTTAATTTTTTTAATGTGTATTTATTTTGGAGACAGAGAAAGAGAGACAGCATGAGCGAGGGAGGGACAGAGAGAGACAGAGGGGCAGAGAGAGAGGGAGACACAGAACCCGAAGCAGACTCCAGGCTCCGAGCTGTCAGCACAGAGCTCGACGTGGGGCTCCAACTCATGAACCACGAGACCATGACCTGAGCTGAAGTTGGATGCTTAACCTACTGAGCCACCCAGGTGCCCTGGAATCAGATTTTTAAAACATGATAAGAAAGAGGCCTTGGGGTGGAATAGTCAGTTGAGCGTCTGACTTTTGATTTGGGCTCAGGTTATGATCCCAGGGCTGTGGGATGGAGCCCATTATCAGGCTCCATGCTGAGCATGGTACTTGCTTGAGATTCTCTCTCTCTTTCTCTCTCTCTCTTTCTCCCTCTCTCTCTTTCCCTCTGCCCCTCTCCCCCACTCACACTCTCTCCCTAAATAAAAGAAAATAAATTAAAAAACACAATAAGAATGAACTAGAAGGAAATGTTCCAATATTTCAAGAACAAGTATGTCTAGTTGGTAGTGTTAGGGTTATAGGTTTTTCCTTCTCTCTGTATATATTTTCCATATTGTCTAACCAAAACCTATAGTTAATGTAATAACCTTTAAAAAGATAAATGATAGAAAAACATGCGTAAGAATTTTCTGGCAGAACTGCCAAAAGATAGAGTAGGCTAGAAATATCAATAGCAGGGCTTGGGAAACACACATACACACACAGGTGTTTAACCAGGAGGGATAAAGTTTGAAAGGGCCCCATCAGAAGTAATGAGATTTCTTTCACAGGACATAATCAAGTATAGGTTAAATGACTTCCTGGTAGGGATACAGAAGAAAAGATTCAAGCGTCTGTTGGGGAGTCTGTCTAGGACCCTGCTACCCAAAATATGGTCCATGAACTGGCAACATAGGCATCTGCGGGGAGTTTTGTTAGAAATGTAGAGTCTCAGGGCACCTGGGCGGCTCAGTCGGTTAAATGTCTGACTCTTGATCTCGGCTTAGGCCATGATCTCAGGGTTCATGAAATCGAGCTCCACAATGGGCTTTATACTAACTGCATGGAGCCTACTTGGAATTCTCTCTCTCCCTCTCTCTCTCTGCTCCTCTCTCATTCATGCATGCTCTTTCTCTCTCCCTCTCTCAAAATAGATAAATAAATATTTTTTAAAAAAGAGAGAGAAAGGGATGTAGAATCTCAGGTCCCCACCCCAAGCCACAAGAATCACCCAAGAAATATTTAAGTGTTTGGCCTGGCTCAAACCTGGGGGATTCATATTCAGTAGTGCCATGTCAGGGGCCGTGTTTAGGAACTCCTGGGCTAGGTGACCTTTCAGAGCCCTTGAAAGCTGAAGACTCTGAGAATCTCAGCTTCCCAACCCCAGTGGGCCATGCCCTAAGAGCCAGTAGCCTGCTTCTACACTAAATGTCAGAATTCTGCCAGCCCCGGCCACCTTGGGCATCCTCTGCTCTTGGGGCATATTTGGGGCTTTCATACTTGCTAGGTGGGATATCCAACCTCTACTCTCCTCACAATGTTTATTGTCTTCTCACCTTGCCCTCTCTCTCTCTGCGTGCCAGCTACTCACTCATTGGCTTACTGATGACTTCCTTTTGTATGCTTAGTTCTAGTTCAGTTCCATCTTAAACCAGCATTGTTGGAGCAGGAGTGAGAGCTATAAGCATAGCTCCAAGGTCTGTGGGAAGGAGGTGTTTAGTTACATCTCCCACCTAGTTCATGACATTGGACCGAGTTACCCTACTGCTCACCAGAGGGTGCTAGGGGTGACCTATAAATATTTGTGTTGCTCCTTAAAGTGCATCAAGTGCTAACCTTTTCTCTCTTTGGTCCATATGACTTTTCTGTGTCTGGTCCTGAGTTCTGATTTATTCCTTTTCTTGGTCTACTGCAGAATCTCTCTAGAACCCAAAGGAAACTAGTCATATTGGAAGACCTATCCTGTGCTGGTAACTTTTATGTTTTATCACATATACTCTTTACCCTCACATTAAGGAGAAGTTATTAATGGTCCTATTTTGAAGATGAGAAAAATCAAGGCCTAGAAAGATTAAAGAATATTTTCAATGTAGTACAACCGGCAAGGGGCAGAAATTTGACCCCAGAACTGCCTGATCCCAAATTTCTATGTTCATCTCATTGTCCCATCCACCATCCTAAGTTCCTGTTGGCAGCAGGGTGGCCTGGGGACCTGCGAGTTCTTGCCAGTCTAGCTCCATAGATTTAGACAATCTTGTGTAACAAGACAGAGACATTTTTGTCTGTTAGAATTCTAAGGCTGGGGGACTGTGAAAGACAAAGCAACCTGGTGGGGCCATGAGGTCACGCATCAGAGTATGGTCTTCAGAAAGCTACAGAGCATGACACAGTGGCTCTAGTGGAAGAGGAGGGGTGGAATGACTAGGGAACAGGAAGCTGGCAGGTGGTTACACCCTTCTTGGAGTTTATTATCTATCTGTCTCACTGATGAGAAATTGTAGGGAGATAGGAATTTCGTCTTTTTGTAACTGTTGTATCCAAAGCACTTATGACAGCAACTAAAACACAGTAGGTACTCAAGAAATGAGTGGATGTGATTGCCCCTTGCCCTCCACAAATATTCAATAAAACTACAAAAATTATGATAGAACTCTGTGTGATTGGATTTCATGTGAGTTGATGAGGGATAAGGTTTGCACCCAAGTTAGATCCATGGTTTGGTGAGGATCGATGCAGGAGTGGAGTCAGAGAGAGCCATCAAAAATAAGCCTGGAAAAGTATAGTAGTTGTGGGCCCTCAATAATCCCTAGTTGTGAGGGTGGATATTTGAGGAAAGTTTACCTAAATCTCAGAGGGTAGAAAAATCCCCAAGTGACTCATGAGAGACCTCAAACAGACATGACAACTATATTCTTCCTAATTTTTAAATACCAACCGACATCCTCACCCTACATGTATATTGGACAAATAACAAGTTTCCAATATGGGACAGAAGCAATTTTCTCTTGGGCACTAGGTCTCAGATTCCCTCTTGTCCCAAATGATGCCCATTCCTCAGAAAGACTAATTTAGTTCAGTGGCTACGTAACTCTGGTTCATAGCCATAGGGTCTTGTACTCAAATCAATGTTTTCCTTCTTATATCCTTTAAAATAGGTACACAGTGATGACAAGCAATAGCAATGTTAATGAGATTAGGTGTAAATGATTAACTACTTCGGACTATTACTACGGTTATTGTGATTTGCATAGCTCTACTGTTGATGTCCAGCAATTAAGAGATTCAAACTAGATCTTAACCATAAAGTGTGGAGTATTAAGGAAGAAAACCACATACAGGAAAGCAGTAAAGAGCAATGTCTTGAGCCCAAAAAATCCAGGACTATGACATGGACCCGTGTTCTTCTCTGGCTTTTGTCTTGGCTCCCGCCGTCCTCATTGGTGGCCCATCTGCCTCATCTGCTGCCCGTGGCCGGGTTACAAAGTACTGCTAGGGCTCAGGGGCACAAGCTGCAGGTCCCCCATCTTCCATCTTATCTCACAATCATCATGGCACCAGGCTTGCCCCTCCCCCGGCCCGTGAGCTGCCCAAGGCTGGTGTCAACCCCCCTCATACTCTTCACACTTTCTGTGCATACACATAACATGTGCTCAATAAATGTGGCTGACTGAGGAGATGTTGGATCACTCTGATTTTTAAAGTCCTGTAGGGCAGCACTTGTATCACCTAACTTGACTCTAGGTAGGGGAGTCCTCAAGGGATGGTGGAAGCTCTAAATTTCCTTAGTTATGCTTCTGCACAATTTTGGTGCTATAGAGTTTTTCTTTTTCTTTTTTTTTTTTTCTGCACCAGAGGTTCTACTGTCACTGAAATTCAGTGAGACCTCAGTGAAAAAACAAGGCTATAGAGACACATTCCAGAGAGGATGAGAAAGACAGTTCCTGACTTTGAAAAAGGAAAAAGAAGTCATTATCTTTTTTTTTTTCCTTCTTATATCCTTAAAATAGGTACACAGTGATAACAAGCAATAGCAATGTTAATGAGATTAGGTGTAAATGATTAACTGTTACGGACTATTACTACGGTTATTGTGATTTGCATGGCTCTACTGTTGATGTCTAGCAATTAAGAGATTCAAACTAGATCTTAACCATAAGGTGTGGGATATTAAGGAAAAAATCCACATATGGGAAAGCAGTAAAGAGCAACCGAGTTTTTAAATTATGGAGGGTCTTTGAACAGGTGTGCTTGCTGAGGAGCTATGCAGAATTTATATGTGGGGAGCCACAGGGTTCTAGCAAGCATGGTGATGCGGCAGAGGGTCTTGATGATGACAAACAGTAGAGTGCACTAAATACTGTTCCTCCTCTTGCAGGGACAGAAGGGGGAGATTCCTGTCTTCAACCTGCGTCACCCTCATCCTCTATCTCTTGGCACCTTACGGCTACTTTGAAATCCTCTCTTTACAATTTGCTCTTTCCATTCCTGCTGTGCCCCATCCTTTTTCTCATCCACACTATTCTCAGCCCTCTGTTCATTTCTTTCTGTACCTTCCCTCAGAGACCTTATTCACTCTCAAGGGATCAACTGCCGCTTCTGAGCTATTAACTACCAGGTCTTTATTTCTGCCCCTAGTGCCTTTTTCTAGGCAAGGGCACACATTTCCTACTTGATTTTCTACTTCGTTTCCAAATGATGTGTCACTTGGATGCTTCAGGATGCTTCAAATTGAACTCTGTCCAAGCTAGTTCCTTTTCCCAAAGTTTCTCTTTCCAAGTGCAGTCTCACCATTCCCTTAATTCCCAGCTGTGCCTCGCCCTCCATATCTAATCAGTCCCAGAATGGCATGCATTTATTTGATCTTCACACTTCTCTCATCCAGCCCATATATCCAGGCCCATTTGCCACTGCCAGAGTTTGGGAGCTGAGCCCTTTTCTGGACTATTAAAAGAGCCTCCTATTGATGTTCCTGCCCTTAATCTCATACTGCCTCCTTCCATCCTAAAATCTGCTATCATATGAACTTTTTTCATATACTGCTGGGATTGTTTCATTTCCTTACTCAAAAATTCTTATAGCTCTTAATTCATTGACGAAAGAACAACTCATGCAATCACTCACTGAACAAATATTTATTGAGCACCTAATATGTGCCATGTTGGGATTTGACAGTGAACAAGATAGAAAGGATTCTTGTTCTCATGGCTTTTGATAAGATAGGCAGTAAAACAAGCAAATGAAGAAGATAACCTAGTGCTATGAAGGAAAAGAAGTGTTGTAATGGGTAGAGAGTGAGTTGCTGGATAGAAAGGGAACTAACTGCTTTAACAAGTTGGTCCAGGTAGACTTTTTAGAAGAAATGACTTTGATTAAAGACCTACATAACAAGCAGAACCTCATTATCTGGAGATCTGTGGGGAAAGCATCTGAATAGAGAAAACAGCAAGTACAAAGGTCCTCAGGAGGGAAGGTGAATTATTTGTCATTCTTGGACCTTACCATGTTGATCCAAGCTAGTTTTTTAGTCTAATCTTATATAACAACTCCACACAGTACTTAGGCTCTGGCCAAATCATCCTTTGTACTGTTCTCCAAACATGCTTTGTGTTCCTGCCTCCATTTTTTTTTTTCCATTTTTCCCTTTCATGTGGAAAGCCCTCCTCTTTCTTATCTATGACTATTGATAACCAGCAAAACCCAGTTCAGAGGCCCCCACGTCTGTGAAAGCATCACTGATCACCCCCAGCAAAAGTCCACTTTTCTTTATTGAAATCTTATTGCACATGTTGAAACCTCAGGTTTCAATATCTTACTTGCCACATCCAGATAGTGCCTTAGGGGGCTGAATTCCTGGAAAAGGCATGTAATTGAAATACAAAAGATGAATCTGGATTTTGTCATGGAGACTGTGTCATGATAATGCTTATACTCTTGGTCAAGGACCTGATTGCTAGAATATAGAGAAATGTTCTGGAACAATAAATTTGAAGAACTCTGTCTAATAAATCCATATGCTATCTCAGAGTTATTCAAAATTTATTTTTAAGCTCCCCAATAATATATACCCATGTTTTCCACTATATAAAGTATACAAGAAGAGCCAGTCTGGTCAAATCAGGGAAAGGAGACCCAGGAGCCATCTTGCTCAGCTTCTTTGCCCTCTGCAAGGAAGATCTTCCATTTTCACCCAGTTTTTCAACCCCCTAAGCCCCTGAGACCCCTGAGCATGATTCAGTGATGCACAAGCTTACCAAAATAAAGCATAGGTAAGTCAGTTCATTACCCTCGTATTTTACTTTTCTTTAGAAGAAATGTACTGGAGGCTTTGAGGATGTAGGCATCAGGGAAGGCCATTGCTGTAAGGCTCACAGAAGACAGCTGGCCAGAGTATTCACAGGATAGAGTTTCTGGGATCCTATCTCCATCTTCTATTTTTAGCCAACTTGTCAGTCTCAAATTAGGGGTCATTTATTCCCAGAAACTTCCTCTTACCCCACACCTAGGTTATATTCCTCTGATATGAATTTGTATATCACCTTGCGCTTTCCTAACCACAGCTCCCTATTGCAACGGCTTGTTACACAGTGATTGCAACAGTGGCTCCTCCACTGTTCTGTGATGTAAGCAGCAAGTGTGCCCACCTTGTTCACTCCAGAACTCCCAGTGTCGCCAATACATGGCACAAGGTTGGTGCTCTGATCTGTTGGGTGGATGGATGGATGGATGGATGGATAAAAATAGGAAGGGAGCAACTGAGGGCAAGAGAAGGCAAAGAATAGGGCCTTACCAATCAGAGCCCATGTGCTGGCACCCTGATCCCATGTAGACAGTAAGCAATCTGCTGCAGTGTTGTTAAGAGATGTTGTTGAGCACCTTAGACTGTGGTACCGCATACGTGTTTATCTTTCCTTCTAAATTGTAAGCTTGTTGGGAGGCTCCGTCTACAGTTTCTATCCATGACCCTTTAGGGAACGTGCCTAATATCCATACCCTCTTCTTTTAAACAGTCGCCTTTGGTAACTACTCCTGCACCCTTGTCAGCCAGGTGCTGTTAATGGACTGACCAGACTCTCAGCTCCAGGGTGGATGCTAATAGCTTCAAGCCAATCAACATGCTGTTCCCAGCAGCCCATAGTGATTGGTTCAAGAAGAGGTACATAACCCAGAAACAATGACCTGTTGGCAGCTCTTAGTTGAGGCTTCTTCAGAGAAGTTATAAGCACAAAAGTTAGCTCTAGACTGGGTCTGAGTCTCAGTTGCACGACCATCTAGCTGAAAAACCTTGGGAACATTACTTAACCTCTCAGTGTCTCAGTTTTTGTTTTTTTTTTTTAATGTTATTTATTTTTGAGAGAGAGAGACAGAGCATGAGAGGGGGAGGGGCAGAGAGAGAGGGAGACACAGAATCTGAAGCAGGCTCCAGGCTCTGAGCTGTCAGCACAGAGCCCGATGCAGGGCTCCAACTCACAAACCATGAGATCATGACCTGAGCCAAAGTTGGAGGCTCAGCTGACTGAGCCACCCAGGTGCCCCTGTGTCTCAGCCTTTTCTTGTGTAAAATAGACACAATGAGACTGTAGAAGTATATACAATACAGATATACTCCCATATATATTTGTATCTATTTCTGTACCTGTGTGTATGTATTGCTTAGAAAGGCACTGGAGATGGATATTACTTTGATTGTAGTGAATATTTCACAACATACACATACATCAAATCATTAAGTGGTACATCTTAAGTATATACAATAAGGAAAAAAAGAAAAGAAAGAAAGAAGAGGTACCTAGTGCACAGATCAGTAGACAGTAGCAGCTGTTGTTTCCAATGTTGTCGTTGTTATTATTCCACAGACTATGGTGGTATGCAGATGCCAGGCTTTGGGCTGTAACCCTCCTGCTGCCTCAAGGGAAGCCAGCCAGAGAGTGAGGCAGGCACAGAAAACACTGAAGTCCAACACACAGAGAACTGAATCCAGAGCCATGATTTGAGTCTCTGGACTAAGCCATGCCTGAAACCAGCCTTATCCTTAGACTTTAAAGATGTGAGCTAATGAGTTCCTTTTCTTATTCAAACCACTTAGAGTTGTATTGGCTATTATGTGGAGTGAAAAGATTTCTTATCGGCACACTGTTCTTTGGTGGCTAGTGAATAAATAGCTTTTTGAGGACAAATGTGGGAACCAGGTGATCTTCTATCCTCTGTTAGTCAGTTTTGGGTGTGTTATATCATTTAACTTTCATTATGACCTTTAAGATAGATATGTAGGGTAGGTTTATGCCCTTTGTATGGATGTCCACACTGAGGCTTACAGGGATTAAGTGATTCTCCCAAGACCAAGAGCTAATCAGGGGTGGATCTGAATCATCTATCCTTTGACACCAAGGCCTGTGTTCTTCTGCAACAACCTTTACCCCTCCTGAGGGAGGAAGAACAGATAAGACCTCAAAGGAGAAGTGTTCTTTGTTTAGGTACTTGGAAAAAACTTTGAGTGAAATTCAGTTCTTCCTGATTTTGATACTTCCTCAGTATTATGCAATAAGACTCAATCCCAGGGACAAGTGCTATTTAGCAACCAAATGTTTAGAGAATCAATAATCTAATTTTTAGAAAAAGAATTAATGCCATATTTAAATTTTTAGGCTCAGATCTCATTTTCTTAGAGCTACTTTAAGCCAGCTGAGCATTAAAAATACAAAAGATCATGAAATTAGCATGCAGAAGTTTTTTTTGGGTTTTTTTGTTTGTTTTTTTGTTTTTTTCCTTTCCTTTTTTCCCCTTCCTTCTTTTAACCCCAGGCTCTGGATAGGAGGCAATCCTAATTAGGAAATGATTTCCTTTCAATTAATTGTAGACAGCCACGGTCATACTAAACTTTATAATCTGCAGCTCAATATTAGTACCTTGGGCCAAAATTTTGTGTTGGCAAATGTTCCTGTGGTGAATTGTGATTGTCCTGTTTTTAATAGTTATTTCCCTCCTGCTCTCTGTAGAATTAACCTCTTGTGAATCCACTTACAAACTGTTAGCAAGAAGTTTTAATTGTGAAGAAAATTATATGAATTCTGTGCTCCTTCATGACACTTACTCCACACACTCAGTTCTCCACCTGGTGATGGAGGGCCCTCATTTGAGAGCAAAGCTTCTCTCCCATACACTGGGTTGAAGGCTGCTAGTAGAAGGAAGGCAGTTTGTGGGAATTCTAACCCTTCCATGAAAAATCCCCAGCATTTCTGCCATTACAGTTTAGTGATTCATTATTCCTGCTGCCACTTATAATATTTTCTTTTTTTAAAAGGCACAAGTTACAAACCCTTGATCATGGCTAGTGTAAGTTCTTCACCCCACAGTATCCCTAGTGAAGAAAAGATTATCAAAGTTGGTTTCTGAAATACAAACATCATGAAACAAAACACAATTTTAAAAGTAATAATTTATAAAAAGGAGTATTGATAGGTGCATGTTTTTAAGGATGTGTAATTAATTCTTTCAGCTCACCTTTTCTGATTATGCTTGATGTTAATTTTATCTATGTCTATAGTTTAAAAGAATTGATTTTGCAAGAAAAAGCAACAGAGGATGAAGAAATCTGCCCCTGAAGTTGCTTTGGGGGCATTTATTTGGAGATAAAGTGAATAATACTTTTAGTAACTAGTTAATGTATATGTTTTTACCATCGTCAGAATTCTTCCTTCCTCTAGCGCAAATGAGTGAAAGGGTTATCAACCAGGGACGGTGGCAGTGGAAAGTTGTTGGAGAGGGTTTCTGGGATACTTTATACCATTTTCTTACCTGGAGTTTAGGACAATGAATGTCACTTCACAGTGAAGGCTTTGGAAGAGGGAGACCTGAGGAGTTGTAGGCCTTCCCCTTTCCCTGTTGAAGTTTATACGTGAGGGGTTGCACACTGGATGAAGGAAGTATCATGTTTTGGATGCAATTCTAATGCAGATAAAAAACAGTATGGTTTTATCATAATCCACTATGCATGTTCACCAAAAGCAAGCTTGCTGTGCAAACAGTACAGAAAGGTCTTTGGGCAATCCATCAGGAATGGTCGCTGAAGGTAAATTTGTGAGGTCATGCTCCCTGGACTCTTTCATCAGACCAACTCCTCCGGCTGTCACACACCCTATGCTTAACAGGCGTCCACATCTCTGTAATATAGCCCTTCTGTCCATCCAGGGTAGGAAGCAGGTTGGATAGTCACACGGCCTTCTTTACTGGATGGTGGGTTGGTTGATCCTTCATGCCCTGCCTTGACTCCCTTTACCTTCTACTCTGGAAGAACTGAGTTTGTCTGCAGAGCAGGGATGGGGTGTGGAAGGGCCTGTAACTGCATGGCTGATCCCTTCTCTCAGCCAGGCCAATGTTACAAAGAAATCCTTAAACTATTCTTAGTTCCTTACCTCAGATTCATGTAATATAATCTACTGGACATAATCAAATTGTGGTAGGTGTCTCTAGTCCGGTTAATTTGTTCCTATGCCTTGTCTACAGGTATGGGCACACATTTCTAGCCCTCTGGAGAGCTACACATGCCTACCATATCAATTGCTGGCAAATTCTCCATAAAGTCCATCCTTCACATTGTTTTAACCCCTTCTCCACCCCCATCCCAAGTGTCTGCTTCCTTTATTCCCATACTGTGTTTTCTGGCATCAGGTTCAGTCATTCTCAACACAAGACAGAGTGGAGGGGATACATAGCATATAGACCTCAGAGGGGGTATGGGTCATCAAGTAACCTGAAGCTAATGTATCTTTCCAAAAATCTTATTTTTCACTTTGAAGGTCACACAGACTCTCCCCACCCCTGCAACTACCAGCCTATTTTAGCTCACAAGTATATATCTCTCTACATGTCCAGTTAGCACAGTGATGGTCTTTGCATATTTCTGCTGCTATCCTGTATAAGTGTTCCTATCTATTTTCATTTGTAACTGTCCCATTTTCTTGCCTGTGTATTTTTTCCCTCCATTAGATTTCACACTCCTAAAAGAAGAGGCCATATCTTCTGTTTCATTTAATACCCTAAACTCTCTACAAAGAGTCTTAATGGATGCTCTTGGCTGCCTGATATGCCTTAACAAATAGTTTTGATTCTGCTGGTGCCCTGGGCTTTTCACAGGAAGCTTGTCACATGGAGGTGCCCCCTTTGACCTTGAGCAAATCTCTAAATCCTAGTCAGCTGTGTATTTTCCTTTCATCATAAAAATGCTGCTGCCAAGGAACTGTGGCCCAGCACAGACTCAGGAATCAGACCCCAAATTTGACCCCACTCTCGATACTGAGAACAAGAAGACCACAAGTCACACCCTGAACACTGGGTTTCTAGCTCTAGGGAAATTGTCTGTAATGAATAGTTCTGCTGACACAGATTCAACCACTCACTTCCTCTGAGAAGAGAATGCTTGCCTGACAGGCTCCTGATGAAATTCTTTTTGTCCCTTTCTTGTATTCTAAAAAATAAAACCAAGGCCATCCGCAGAATAATGACATCAAAATAATACGAGGCTTGTGAATGAGTGTAATGAATGCAGAGAAAATTGCTGGCAATTAAGGCTGAAACATTGTCTCTGTCTTTCTAGGCATAGCAACGCCTTTCCCAAACTGCCTTCTTCCTCCTCCATCCTGCCCAGGTTTTTTGAGGACATTTAGACATTTGGTCATTTTAGCCTTTGCTATGTTTTCCCCTTGTGATTTGTTGAGGAGTTTGTTGTTTGCTCTTTTAGTGTTAAAACACCTTTCATGCATTAGGATGTTCAAGGAGGTTGTGAATGATTCCATGGAAGATAATGTTTCAAAAGCTCCTAATTTGACAGATAATGAAGACACTAGGGTGAACCAGTAAACAAAGAGAACAAAACCTAAGCTCAGGGTTTGGGGAAAACCAGCGTTGATACAGAAATCTGAGGTCATTCAATCAGGCACTCAGAAACCCAATATGGGTTATAGTTAGTGTCAGATGATGTGGAACACTGGTCAAGATACAAATGGCATCATGCTTGATGATGGGGGATATTGGGCTGGATGCTTTTATTTGGACTGATTATACTTTGTAACTAAAGTGGCAAATGGTGGACATATTGCTTATCAGATAAGCACTGTTTAAGAAAGTTGGAGACACATTTCTTCTAACTCTGACTTTGTCTTCCGGATTAGGCTCCGGAGCTTCATTTTCTGTTGATCCACTGAAAAGTGATGGATACCCAAAGTTATAATTTCCTTTTTGTTGTTTAGAAGAGCATTGCCTTCACTCTGCACCTCACTTTCAAATTTTCCTTTTCATTTCAGTATAATTAGCTCTCCCTTGTTTATGTGTCATCTTAAAGGGAAATTCAGCATATATTTATGAGAATCAGTTCCCCCAGTAAGGAGGAAATTCAGACTTAGTCTATGTTATTGAAGGCCAGAGAGAAGGAGTCCTTTTATACACTAATCTTGAATCCACTTTAAACTTCATTGCTCTTATTTTCAATGTATGGTGATATCCCTTGACCTACCTTGAATCATAATTTTTTGTTTCCATGCCCTTACCTGCCTTGACGTGAAGATTCTGTGCTTTGGATTTCTTTTGATACCCCTAATGCCTGAAATCATGCTGGGAATCTTTACAATTTAATAAACAGAGAAGTATGATGTATTTACCCTGCCTCTGTAGATACTCAGGTCTATATCACAAAGAAAATGAATTCATCTCTAAGGTTCAGGGCTTCCTAACTGCTTCAAAGTCATGCACTCATATACACTGATGTGAATATGTACATATACATACAGGGCTTAAGAAATAGAGTCCCCTGCACACTGCTGCAGCTGGGTTCTGGACTAGTGAAAACGCAGCTGGGAATTCTTTTCAACTCATAATGGGCTCTACTCCAAGCTTCAACCATCACACTGCTTGTTTTAAAACACTTATTCAACTCCTAGGGAACATACAAATTCCTGCAGGAAGTAGTGGGAAAAGAAGAAGGCACAACTCTGCCTGCCAAGGTCTAGAGGTCATGAGCCAACCTCTTCTGAGAGATGAGTTAGAGCAGAAGAAAGAGTCTGGCATTTTCTTCATTTGTTCTGCACTTACTCTCTGGCAGCTGCTAAAGTCAGTACCAGAAAAAAAGTTGGTCGAAAGGAAAGGCGGGGGAGAGGGTAAAGAAGGTAGTTTTGATTATTTGGTATTAATAAAGACATCCCAAATCTTTCCCCCTCCATTTCCATTGCAAAGAAAAGATTCAACCAAGAAAGAACAGTGAAGTTAGTTTGAAAACTCCCTTTCAGAGGGAAGAAAAATTCCACACACAGTGAGAGTTGAGTAAATCCTATACTGAAACCGACACACATAAACATTAAGCTTTTGAACAAACTCCTCCTCTTAGGAAGTCAAGATGTTCTCAGTATAGCCAAGGATTTGTCCACAAAATGTCTTTTCCCTCCCTAATATATTCTTTTTAATTATAAAATCAGATGTCAGAAGGCGCTTATAAATATTAATTTTTGCTCTGGATACTACAGCTTTTATCTACCGAGGTCTCTCTCTCTCTCTTTTTTTTTTTTTCCTGACCATGCCTGGAGTCATTGGTCAGCCATATACTCACCAGCTTTTGGGGGAACAGCAGCCAAACTGGGCAGCGTGCATGTGTACACACACATAAAATTCAAGTATTATTGTGAGCACTAAAGTTTGAAAGGATGAGAAACTGGCTCCATGCCCTGTCATGACTTGCAATTGGTCTGTTGATGCGTAAACTTTAGTTGGAGGAAAATAGGTCCTCTGACAATAATTCTGAACGTTAATTTTAAGTGCTCTCCCACAGATTTATTTAATTTCCAAAAATACCATGCTTCAAATTAATGGCCCATTTGTTTGAAAAGAACGGACGCAAAACTGGCAAGGATCGCACTGCGACACTCTGCTCAGAGGCAGGGCTCCTGGTTACCTGCTAGATAACCCGCAAGGGGAGAAGAATGCGAACAGAAGTTACTGGTAACACTCCTCCCTTCACGACAAGTGATGACACTTTTACAAACACAAAAACGATGTGTTTAGAGTTATCTTTTGATGAATTTACATTCTAATAACTTTGCAGGGTTTATTTTATTTTTAAGAAATTCAATGTCTCTCCACCTATTCTCCCTGCTCTCCAAAAATGAATTGAGAGCTTGTACTGGGAGCACGGTTTCCTTATTGTGATTTAGGAGTGATCTTTGATAACAAAATGCCCCATACTCGCTCGTTCGACAAGTATTATGAGTGTAAATTACTGGGCAGGTGCTGTGACAGATGATAAGGAAACAGTGAGTTAAGACCCAGTCCTTGCCCCACAGGGAACTTGAGGAGTCTTGAGGAATCTTGAGGAGTCTTGAGGAGAAAGCGAAGTTAACAGGTGATTACAATACAGAAGGATAAAGATCGTTCTGATGGTTAATAAGGGGTACTTGGGAGCACACCCCAGGTGCTTGGGGAAGGGATTAAGGCATACTCTCTGGAGGAATAGATGGGTAGGCCAAGACCAGAAGAATCAGGAGTTATGGGAAAGGAGTTAGTTCAAAGTTGGAGCATGTGGGAGAATTTTTCAAGAAGACAATGTGTTCAATCCTGGCTGGCAGTGAAGAGGGGTGAGTTTCCCATCAACTAAAGCTGCCAAACTCCAGTCATCATTTTTGCTTACATTCTCCAATATAGGAGAGGTCAATAATGAGTGTTTCCACAGAGTAGGTAAATATGGAAAACAACTTGGTTTTGAACTTGGCCATAGAGGCAGACATACCAGGGGACCATTTTGCTTTAGGATGGGATTTCATTTGGTTGATGATCAAAAAAACAACAACAACAAAAAAAAACAACAAGCCACAACATAACATCATATATGTATACACATTCATACATACATACATACATACATACATACATACACTATTATATATATACATATGTAAACATTTCTATATATACATATATATAGAAATATGTATACATATTATATACGTGTGTGTGTGTGTGTGTGTGTGTGTGTCTGTGTCTGTGTCTGTGTGTACCTTGCCTTATTTCCTCAACAGGAGGTGAATATCATCCCTAATTGGTAAATTAAACAATCCCCCAGGTTTTTTTAATGGCTTCATAGTGTTCTGTGTTATGGATATAACATATAATGGCTTTACTATACAGACATTTGGGTTTATCCAAATTTTGATCTCACAAATAATTCTGCAGCAGTAACCTTATATATTCCTGCAGGTTAAATTTCCAGAAGGCAAACTGCTAGATCAAATGCGCATTGTAATTTTGCTAGATATTGACAAACTGTCATCCATAGAGCTATGTCAACTTATACTCTCATCAGTAATGTACAAGAGTCCATGTTTCCTCCCAGTCTGTATAATTTTTGTATATTTACCACTATGAAAGATTTTTAAAATGATACATCAGAGTAATTTTAATTTGCATTTTTTAATAAGTGGGATTAAGCATTTTCCCTCTTTTCTAAAGAGCTATTTAGGTCGTTTTTTTGTAAACTCTTTACATAACCTTTGACCCCATTTCTGTAGTGTTTTGAATTTTCTATTGGTTTGAAAGAGCTCTTTAAATAGATATGATATGGATGGCAGATAGTTTTCTTTTACATGGCTTAGTGTGGGCCTAAATACTTTTGGGGCCCAAAGTTATTTTAGGTTACACTCCAGTTTAGTAAATGGGGTCTTAAGCACTGGTTCAAGTGATAAAAGGAAATCAGAAGTGTTTCCTAAGAAATATCTTGACTTGGATTTCAAATACACCTGCCCTTCTACATAGAGAAGAATATGCCTTATTTTCATCATAAAATACCCTTACCCCTCCTCATCTACATGGTTTTCAAAGCCAATGAATTAGCAGTGACAAGATCATTTCATTCAGGTATTCCTAAGGAAGTAGAAATTTGGTGCACATAATACCAGCTCCCAGGAGGAGCTGTTTAAAGGTAATATCCTCAAAGTGTGAGGTGTGATGAGGTGTAGGGAAAATGCTATCTGATTACTCCTCCAGTATGGTATTCTAAGTTCTGTCTATGTGTCATTTGAAGACCTCAGGACTACAGACTAAAACCAGAGCCCTATAATTCCTTAAAGAACTGCCTTCATTGGAGTGATAGTTGCATGGGCATATATTTACCTCCAAACACATCAAGTTGTATACATTAAAACATACAGCTTTTTACATGTTAATTATACCTCAATAAAGCTTGCATACCATGGTTAAAAAAAAAAAAACTGCCTTTAATTTGTCCTTAAGAATGAGAATTTCAGAATTTGTGCCAGGGAAAAATCTGTTTCCTAAAGCACTAGTTTGTTTCCTCCCTTTAGGGAAATAAAATTCGAATTATACCACTCCAACCTCTTCTATGTAAATGCTCTTAATTATTGTTATTGCTATTTATGATTAATTTTATTTTTTATGGAGGAGTTATCCAGCTAATTAATAACCAATTCCATCAATATTTCTCAACCCAATTTATACATTAAAATAACCTGGAGAGATTAAAAACCTCCCCACGTCTCAGACAACTCAATCAGAATATCAGAATAAAAGATATCAGAATATACTTAGAAGCTGCCCAGGTGATTCTGATGCTCTGTGAAGCTTGAGGATAAGTGAACTAACTACACAGGTAAAATTATAGAGGCAGAGTAGAAACTGCCCAGTGGTATCATTATTTCTACTCTCTGTGTGATTAGTAAAACGAATAGCAAATAGGTATTGTATTAACACTCATAAATTTGAAATGACGTTGGGGGTGCAGAGTTGGTTTCTTTCTCTCATATTCACCCTGGAGTGCTGGAAAGTAAGCTTCATGCAGTGTTTTTCTACAAAACAAGAACATTTTCTAGAAAATCTGACTGAAGAACTAACATTGTCCTGGGCCTTTTGAGGTGAGATTTTGTCATTTTTTCTCCCTCCCACTTGGTAGAGCTCATTAAAAGCAATAATCATGTCTTAACCATTTTGTATGCTCAGTGTCCTACATCTTGCCAGGCATACAGTTTGTACTTAATAAATGTTTGTGAAAGGAAAAAAGGAATTAAGTTTATAATTGTTGCAATTACCCATGAGTATATTGAACATTCCATAACTGTTTTGTCATTTTATACTACATTTAATCACTTAACTAGAAAGCCTGTTATGAAAAGGAACTGGTCTTTAAAAATTACCTAAATAATTATCTTATGAAACAGGCATTAATGTATACACAGAATAAAGACACGTTCAATAACTGTGTTGTATATTCCATCCCACTCCATATATGCATTTATCTGTTGTACCTCATTCTCATCTCTTTAATGTTCATGTCTGTAGGAAGAAAGTGAATCAGTGTGGGAGGAAGGGTTTCAGAAAGAAAGATATGGGAGTGGAAAGAGAGATTCAGAAAGGAAGAACAAGAAGAGAGAGATAAAGAGAAAGGTACAAAAATACAAAGTAAGGATTAGGTCTACACACATGCTACTAATAGGTGAGAAGCTGAAAATAATGATCATGACATTTTTCTATAGGAAGTGACCCTTCAGATAGAGATCAGGAAGGAGGTGGTATAAAGGGGCCTTCATCTATAGGAAGGGAGCCCAAACCAACTACACAGATAGCATATCATTTAAAGCCATTCTCTCGGCATCCTTTCCATTATGGCTCCACAGCCCACCCAAACACTATTAATTCAGAAGAAGTTCACTGAGTACTTAATATTTGCAAGACATGGTGTTTATGTGAATATGAAGAATGAATCAAGATGATTGCAACAGGAATTCTGTCCTCAGAGACCTTATGTCTGTACCTTCAACTATAATTTAAAATAGAAAGTAATATTTGCCTTAAAAAGGTACAGATATAATGGATTTTATAAGAGGGATAGCTTCTCCACTGATTCTCATTAGCAATCCTTTTGATGTTTTCTTTTCAAAGTGGTATCATCTCTAAATGTCTTAACTTCCTAGAATCAATTTATTACGCCTAAAAGGAAATAACTCCTTATTCTCAAGTTATGGACAAGGTATCTCCCAATTCCTAAATTCCATATAATTATCATTAAATAATGTTTTCTAAGTGACCAGATATATATGTCATAACCCTAGACTGTTAAACACACAGCCCTTGTTGTTAAGGAATGGATAATCTCAGTAGGACATCAAACAATATATGAACACACATATGTATTGTATATATGATGGAGTCCCCTGTTTATTTGCAGGAATGAAGTAAGAATTGACATAGACATCTTTGGAGGTTCTTCCATTAATGGGACCAATCAATTGGAGTATAATACAGGAGAGTTAGAGCCAGGCTTGACACCAAAGGAAACCTTACAAAAGAGTTGGGATTTCAATTGATAGAAAGGACGGAACAGAGCTAACTTCCAAGTACCAGAGTACCTCAGTTAAATGAAATAAGATGGGAAGGTTCATGTTCAGGAGAGATGAAAAAGAAGGACTCTTTTTTAATCTCAGATTGGAATAATACCTGATATGTTTGTAGATGTATAATTTTGTCATTTTAAGATTAATGATAGACTTGGAAAGGGCTTCTCTTGGGCTCATCTTAGGAATGCACTAAGGAGATGCACTTGGGAGATGAGTGGAACCTATTACTTTGATATATGGCAATCATCTTTTCTCACTGTCTGAAAGAAATCAACTTCTGTGGCCATTCCAATAGGAGACACTGATTCTGAGGTAGAAAAGGCCAGGACATAGAGGTCTTCAACTTGGCAGGTTCTATGCTTTGGTACTTGTCTGCTCTTCACTTGGTTTTCAAGTGAGAAATTCCTTTTGAACAACAGAAAAAGAAGTGGTGCTTATGTTTCAGCAAACCAATAGCCTGGAGACTGATTGATGGGTCTCATTTCAGTCAGCTCAGCCAGGGAGCAAGATGGGGCCCAAGGTACACAAAGCTGGATGATTGGAAGAGGAGGTGAGGACACTGACTTCTCTTCACCTGGGTCTATCCTTTGCCAACATTAAGCTGACCTGGGCTAAGAGAATGAGGAGAATCTTAAGAGGAGCCATTAGAGGTGACTGGTTCATCAGAGCACCTTGGTCAAGGACTTAAGGATGATATAGTTAAGAAGGCGTGGGTGGGCTCTGGGGAACTATGGTTAAGGAGAAAAGCAACATGGTCAAGGGTGGGGAGAGACATCCTCCCGGATGTGAAAGCAGTCTCCTAAGGCAGAGCATGCAAATTCTGTGAACTGCTGCCATGAATCCAGCTGAGCTGGCTCCTAGCCCTCCATATTGTACATGTCATTGTCAATTTGGTAAACCCGGCAGTGACGGAAGCCACCATTTCAGGGGCCTCATAAAGCGAAACTGCATTATAACACTCAGCAGTGTTAAGAGAAACTGAAGGTTTCAACAAAATGAAAGCCTGTAACTATAGATATGAAGCTCTATCTTCCCTGAAAACAGCTTTATAGCATATAAAACCAACTTTCCTTTCTACAATTAAATCAGGACAAGATAAATGTGTCTATTCCTTGACATAACGGCCTTGGAGCATCTTAATGGAAACACTCTAATAAAAGTTTATCTCAAATACTGACCAAAACCTCAGCACTGGCTGCTCTGAGAACAGTGAGCAACAGCCCCAAGGATTCAGCCTTATAAAACAAAAAAGAAAGGAAAGAAAGAAAAGAAAGAAAGAAAAGAAACGTCTGTGTCAAAACTTGGCAATGAAGAGATCAGGATGAATTGTGAGACATGTGGGACAAGAAAAATACAGTGACATTGGGACCGAACCCCTCCCCTTATGATCTCAGAGAAGTTATTTCAGATCTCTCAGTCAAAAGGTCTTCTGAAGACCTCGTGATTCCTCCATCCACCCATCTACAATGGCTGGGAGATGAATGCAATGGTTTCCAATCTCTTTTTCCCTGAAAGCCGCCTGACCGAGAACAGGACATCACTGGACTTCTCACGCTGGAACTGAGCTCTCTAAGAATAATATCCCTGATTAATCTCTAAAAGAAAGGAAAAGAAAATCTTTGAGCAGCCATAAAGGAAATCCTAAGATGTGCTCAGAGAGAAAAGCACTCCTAAGAAATGCACCTCTTAGCACTAACACAACACCTTCAACATAGATGGAAGGCTGACTGCAATTCCCTTGTACAGTTTTCCATTTCCACAGGAATCATGATGTTTCCAAGCTTTGCCTCCCATAATTCCACAGCATTCCACAAACTTCAGGCCCCATTCACATGAATAGCCCACTCCCCAAACTTGTCCCCTCAGCAGGGAACTAGGGATTGGATTGATCCTCATTTCAGTCAGTGCAGTCAGGGGACGAGATGGTGCTTGAGGAACAGAAGCAAACAGTAATCAAGCCACTTTAATCTAAAAGAAGCTATTACATTGGGATAAGCTGTGTAGTCATTTTCATGTCCACAAAAATCATTTAGTATCTTTAGCTTTATTTACTGAAGGGGAAAGCCAGAACAGAAATTGACCCTGTAAACTGACACTGAAATTTAGCAGTCAAAAATGGAATTCAATTGCTAACTTGATTTCCTATTGTTCACCTTTGCTTAGAAATACCACCTTGTACTAGTGCTGTGTTCCGACCAGAGTGCTGGGAAAAGCCATCACTTTAAATGACAGTTACTGTTCTTAGACTGTAGAAACTCACCTAGTCATAAGTCAATGGCATGTGATGTAGTTTTGGAGTGATGATGGGGTCTGGAGTAGACGGCCAACAGAGAATTCTTGAGATGTCTTTTGTGCAAAAAGGTGATTTTATTAGAGAATGGTGACAGGACCTGTGGGCAGAAAGAGCTGCACTGGAGTTGTGAAGAATGACTGATTATATATTATGGAGTTGAGGGAGGTAAAGGCAAAGGGGAGGTTTCCAGAAGAACTTTCATAAGCCTAAAAGGACTAATAAGATACTGGAGGCCTAGCTATTGTCAAGCTAAGGTTGTTTTTCCCTCCATTAGGGCATTAACATCAAGACAGTACGGAGTTCCTGAAGGAATGTTATACTCTGCCTGCCTCAACTATTTGTCAGCCAGCTGCAGTTTATAAATACATTTAATTTAATCTACCATTTCCTTCTTGCCTTTGTTCTCCACATCACTATGGAGGGGATGGTGATGTTGGGGCTCCAGGAAACCGAGTCTTAAGTTTCTGGAGAGTAGGCCACTAATATGATTGCCTTTGTCTTGTAATTTACCAAGACATTTGTAAATGTCTTGTTTATCTGAGTAAAATAAAATTAAATAGAATTCTTTATCACCAAACCTCCAGAGCTTTTAATATGCTGAGGTACCTTGTGTACAGCATTTTCAAAATATAAATATGTTTGAACAGAGGAGGACGGGGATGTGGGAAGGGAGTGAAACAACGATAGGAACTCATGTCCTTTATGACTGGATCTCTATCAGTTGGCCATTGGTTTTTCCCTCTCCTTTGTTCTTGGGCAGCTAGGAGTGCCTGAGGAATGTTACACATAGTACACCTGGTGGGGGAGAGGGGGTTTGCTGGGTGTCAGCTTGCCTTATGCTCCCACATCACATAAGACTTTCCAGTGAGTCCCTGTTTGTGTTTGTCTCAGTTCGAGTCTCTGTCTCATAAACTATTAACTCTATGACCTTGGGCAAATTACACACCTCTCAACATCTCAGATTTTTCATCTGTAAAAAGGCAGTTACTTCCTACATGTGTTGGGAGGAGAAATTCAGATAAGGGTTATAGACAGTGGTATCTGGTACAGAGTAAGCGCTCCATAAAGGGTAGATGTTAGCGGTAGTATTGTTACATTCTCAGGCCAAGGACATATAAACCAGACAGAATGGGCCAGGGCTGAAATATTCAATGCATCTTCAGTTTTGTTCCACTTTCTGGGTATGAAAGGACATCAGTGAGGTTTTTGAGAAAATGGATCCAAATTTTACTCTGTATGCAACTGGTACCCTTTTTGTTTGGCCATGAACACATTGCCACTGTGAATAATGAAAATTCTATAATGTTTCACTCAACTTCTGCCTCTTGGCAGCCATGACCAAAATCACCCCGCAGCTGTCATTTACAACAGGGATCCCCAGCCAGTCACTTGCAGCTACCCTGCTGTGAAGGGCAGCTGCTCAAGAGTATTTCAAGCAGGAAAGTGACAGAGCCAGATGCTATCAGGAATCCCTCAATGAGGTCAGAGCATTAGAAAAACAGTAAGCCTTGCCCCCCCCCAAAAGGATGGGGACTCCTGCTTCCAACTCATGCCAGGCGACTAGCCATCTGATCTTCCTGAGATCTCCTTAATTACAACAAAGGACCAGACACGATACAGTGCTTAGAGATCTACAAAATTAGGTGGAAACCAGTGAAGCGAAATGATAGTTTCAAGGAAAGGTGCTCTGTTATGACAATCCTTTAAACCTTTCCTGGAGGAGTTGAGAATTTTAAAAAGCAATTACATAAGTGATAATAACACATAAGTTGAACTTGCATACAACTCTTTTAAATATATAATACACCTTCTTTCCTTAAAATGCTCTGAATTCAATAACGTATTTGGGTTTTAAGACCTTAATGTTTTTCTCGAATTCTTCCGCCAGTAGATTGGGAAAGATGTTCAGAAAAACATTTTTTATTCGTTGTTTGAGAAATGCTAGTTTCTTGGGCCAGCCACAGGTATTACACAAAAGGTGCATTTAAATTTGTCTGAGCAAAATAAAATTAAATAGAATTCTTTATCACCAAACCTCCAGAGCTTTTAATATGCTGATGTACCTTGTGTACAGCACTTTCAAAATATAAATATGTTTGAACAGAGGAGGACGGGGATGTGGGGAGGGAGTGAAACAACTATAGGAACATGTCTTCTCTGCAACATACTTAGGGAAATGTAGTCTCAGACTATAAATATCTTGAGAACAGGGACAATATTTCATTTTTATTACTCCTAGACCCTAGCACAATGCCTAGTAAAAATATTTGTTAAGCGAATTAATAAATGCTAAGTTGATTCTTCAAATTTATTGATAAATACTTATGCAGCAAGGAGGAGAAAAATAGTTTCTGGTCAGTTTCTGGCCCAAAAGAATGGATGCTAAGATGTGTCACCTGATGAAGGTCACAATCAATTTTGTAGTAAAACTGAGTATATTGAGTAATATTAGAGTAAATTGAGAATTCAAAAAAGAAAAGACATTGATATGACAGGGAATCAGAATATAGTCACATATCTAGCAGATGAGAGAAATTATTTTAATATAGGAAATTCAATAAATGATGATTTTTTGCAAACGAGTTCTTATAGAACATTGTCTTCTACCTGCCTATGCTCTGGTGATGGCAAAGAGTGACCTAAAAGCCTGCCATGGCCTAAGGTAGGATACCCCCTTGTTCATCTTCTCTTATTTCACCTGCAGCACACAAGAAAGTTGAGGCAGCTTCTGCAGGTGTGATTGCTCTATAACCCCTAGTGAATAGACAGGTGACAGTGGGAGGAGAGGAAACAGTTTGAAGGAGGTACATTTCTCCACCCAAGCCTCCCTTTCATGCCCCAACACACAACAGGGCTCACACCACACACCTGGCCACTGCTGCCCTGTCTGCAGCTCTTCCCTCACCCACATGGCAGTGTGAAAGCCATCTGGACCACTGCTTGAGGGTAGTGCGGATAATGAGTGCCCCATTGGGTAGCTGCACAAATGATAATGAACCCCATATCAGCTGCCAGGGCACCGGTTGCCAAGCCTAGCACCTGCTTCCCACGGAGACTTACAACCATGCTGGAGAGGATTGCTGTGGACCTTCTCACACCTGGCAGCATGGTTGATACAGGGAGATACAATTTTTCACCTATCAGAAGGGAAAAGATCAAACAGTTTGATGATCAACTATGCTCACTCATTTTCTTAAAACTGCATATTGTTCATTCTGAGAAGACTAGGCTGGTCAAGAGTTTCTGGTAGACTGACAAATTATCAGCATTTTGTGTTGAAGGCAAAAAAGGTGTTATTTGGGTACAGCAAGATAATTAAGTTGCAATTCTTCAGTGTACAAAAATACCTTTAAATCTCTGGCAGAATATCTATAATCTAATATCTCCTCTTCTTATGCCAGCAGCTGCTGAATTTTAAGTGCTTTCCTAGGGATTCTATGTTGCCAAAAAATACAATTACTTTTCAGTAACTTCAGAAAACTTTTAAACAAACTGTCGGAAAATGTCAGAATCCAAAATAAGAATCTGCAAAGAAACTTGTTTCAATCACATCCATTTTGGCTGCAAGGTGCAAGCTTGGTGATTCCATCTTGATAGATTGTGTTTCATTTGCTTTGTAAGCACTGTGTAATTTATGTCTAGGGTTGAATTCTATCAGTGGAAATCTGAGCTCTGCGGGATTTGCTGTCGGGCTGCTCGCTGTGTGTAAGTTAGCATGTAAGACCTAGGATCTGTCTTCAGGTGGAGCCTAGTGTTCTGTTAGATTGGCAGCATACAGACCGGTAAGGACAGTCAAGTCTCCAAACTGCTCTCATACGATTAGAAAGTGACAGTGGACATAAGGAACTTCTAGCAAACCTTTATGATTTCTGAAATGGCTGTAGACTTCTATTTTTAAAACTAGAAGACCACCATCCTTAAAAAAAAGCAAAGGGCTGTGCTTAAAGAACCAGGTTGTCCCAAGCCCTTAGTTGATCTCTGGAAAGGAAGGAAAACCTTTGACTGATTGAATGCCTATCATTTGCAATTAATGCGATTTCAAATGATGACTTTGATGATCCTATTTAATACTCACAAACCCCTGCGATGTTGGAACTATTCTCCCCATTTCCCAAGATGGAACATCCAGATACTAAGAAATTCATTCATGTGACATAAATCATACAACCAATGTATTATGTGGCAAAGCCAGAATTTGAGTCCAAATGTGTCTAAATCCAGGCTCTTTCCACTAAATGACATTAATCTGGTCAGTTCAGTAAGATGGTATTTGAGATGCTTTTGAGCTATTCTGTTCGAGAAAGTTCTCAGAACAGTTTATCGACTTTCTTATTACACACAACTTTAATTGTGGACCAGACAAGGGGGAAAAGTGTACAGGACTGTTTTTGTGCCCACAATTCTAGTACACTTACACACCTTGAAATGCAGTGGGATGGAATTTAGGCAGCCTCCACAGAAGCCCACCTTGAAGCAGATAATTCTGTTGGCACTGGGAAAATGTGGCCCATTCAGGTGAAGCCCATCTTCATCTTCCATGCTACACCACAGAGAAATAAGACAGATTTCTCTTAGTCCCATTGGTCCTCACCATGACCTGCCTCATCCATCAACTGCCCTGTGTAGATTCCAAGAGCATGGACTGCTTAATTTCATTATCAGGGGAATGCAAACACTAGTTGCAAGGGAAGAAGGTGTCCTCCTTGTCCCCTTGGAGTCCTGGAGTTCAATGGTGTGCACAGTCTTCAATAACAAGCCCAAGGTCATAGTGACAGAACCCGAAGCTCATATCGGGCTTGAAGCTGGAGCATCCTGTCAGAGGGGAAACTTGAAATGTCTCAGAAAAGTGAAAAGGATGGAGTGATTCATTAACTCACACTTTGTCTCACTAGCAACAACTGCTACTCAGCTCTACCTGGATCCAGTTTAGTAAGAAACATAGTGTATCCTTTTAAAGAACATCTGGGCACTCTGACATGTCTGCCATCCTTTATTAAAGTATTTATTTCTTCCACTTACGATGTGCCAGGCACTGTTTTAGGCACTTACTGGGTATTCAACAATGAAAAAAAAAGACAGTAAGTAATCACTGAAAGACATTCATGAAAATAAACTAATACAAATTTGAGTGCATGCTTCAATTGCAACTACACCTCAAGCTAAGGAATACAGCAGCAAATGTACAACTGAAAATAACTATATTGGTATGCAGGTGACAGTTGATGTTTAAAACTTTTTTTCATATTTTTCTTTAATAGTTGTTTTATACTTACAACTTAAAGCATAAAATAGGAAAATAGTTAAGTTAGACACTAGAGTTAACTCGTTTGTGCTGCACTTTTGTGGGTTTCTGGTTCTTTAGGGATTTTTTCCTAATTTTAATTGGGAACTTAAATTCCTTGAGTACTGAGCTTTTAGATCAATGTCATTTGTGATAAAGGTTAGAGATGGTGTGGCTGTAAATCTATAAAGAAGAGAAAAATCTAGCTTCTAAAAGAAGCACCTGCTAAATCTTGATATCCATTTGTTACGTTGTCAAACTGTAATTCCCAATGACAGGAAGGGGGAGATGGAAAGGAAGTAGATCTTATAAGCAAGAATTAGAAAATAGACAAGGTTATGAATTAAAGTATATTCACATATACTTTTGTCCAAATGAATTTATTATTTGAGATATAATTTTAGAACCACCATAGTTTGCCTAGAATATCCTACAATGTATTGTTTCAGAAGAGCCTGTGTGTGCATAGTAGTTGTGCTCTTTAGCAATGTGCACATTAAGTGGACGTTATTGGCAAAAATATGGTGATAAAGTATTGCAATGAAATACTAAGACCAATAATGTCACAGTGAAACTGCACTTTCTCTCTTTCGCCACCATCTTTTCATCTGTGTGAATAGTACTTTCTGTTATAGATATGGATCATCACTGAGGTGACCAGGCAAAATAAAATCACATCCAGGTTGTTGCTTTTTTTTTTTTTTGGTGGGGGGGGGGGTATTATTTATCAAGTAAATGTCTCAGAGTACAGGTCTTATTTATACATTCTGTATTAATGAAATAATTAATTATATCATTACTACTAACTCATTTGGCCAATTTCTTGTTATGAACTTGCAACATTTTCTGATTATCAAATACTTTCAAGCATTACATAAATAATTTCCAATTGAGCAGGTCTTAAGGAACTCTGATGCAGTACCAAACATCACTTGTAATGTTTTTTCTTCGTTAGATGGGTAGAAAGTTTTGTACTATTGCTGAAAAGCAACCTGGTGGATTCACTTTACTGCATCTAGAAAGAATTCAGCCTCATACTGTGGTTTTAAAAATATAAAATAAATAAAATGCACAAAATGAGAAGCATTTCCATGAGTAATTTCACACATGCTGCTAAGTACTGCAGAGTATTGCCAAGACTGGCCTTTAATCTCTATGGGAGCCAAAACAGCTGTAAACTCTCATTTGCTGTCAAATGTCTTTTTCAGGGTTATTAGCAAAGACAGGAGATAAGAAATCCTTCCAAGTTATCTTACTTTATTTTTTGACCTGTTTTTATTATCATCACCACTTTATATCTGTTGATAGCTCAAATGTGCCTATTTCACCAGGCCCAAGCAACATTATGAAGTGGGATTCATGAGGTTTTGGTGTTTTCCTCACTCTGCTTTCTAGGTTCTCACCTACATTTTCTCCCAGCAAGTTTCTGGCCCTCCAAACCCAGCTCCTGCCCTCTCTGTCCAAGCCACTTTTTAACAATTTTAAGGACATATTCTCAGCAAAATGCAGACCAGTGTGATCTACTGACCCACATTCATGGGTCCTCATGTTATATCTCTCAGGTAAGGATCTTACATGAGAGACTGGACCTAAAAGAGTAAAGCTAAGCTGTAGAGAAATCAGACTTACTAAAGTTGTCCATCTCCTGAGTGGGGGTCCACTTCTAGATCATTAGCAGGCTTTGAGTGTATTCTAGCTTTTCTTCCTCTAGAGCTCCCCAGATATGCTTTGCAGTATTACTGGATTCCTGTACCCTCACTTGCATCACCCTGGGCAAAAACCGATTCTACTCTACAGTGTACCAACTTTACTGATATCCCCCTAGTGCTGGAAACACCCTCCTAGTTTTAAAACCCTTTAGAATTTGTAAGGAATAATAATTCCCACTGTTAACTGTGTGAGGGTAGGATGGGTGAGGTGGGGGGGGGGGCTAGTATCAGTGGTCTGTTGGGCCTGGAGAGCTGATTGGTAAACTTTCAGGAATTTTGAGAGCCAACTGACATGACCTTGGCAGTTTACAATCAGCCACAGGTGGAACAATTTACGCCATGAATTGGCAAATGCAATACCAATTAGTGTCACCACCCCCAGCTGGTGTGGAAAGAGCTGGGATTGGCATGAATAATAAGCAGCAGTAGTATTTCCTCACCATACCATAAACTTTGTGTGTCTAGTTGTTCTGTATCTACATTGCTCATTCTTATATCCTCCTTGCCTGGAGCATGTTAGGTCTTCACTAAGTGTTTATTGAATGAATGAATGAATGAATGAATGAGCAAGTTGGAGACATGGGATTTTTTATATAGTAAGTACATGTTCTGGTGTTTGCTGAAATGTCAAAAAAAGTCCAGGCCTAGTCCATCCTGACCCCTCTTTAACTACCAGTTTAGAGGTTCCTATGGTAACTGCCTCCTAGCCTACTCCTCCTGTCACTTTTATTCTTGTAACTAGAGCTCCGACCATTTCCTCTACTCCCTACCTCACACCCATTACCTCACCCATTTTTTTCTGCCCCACAGGTTCATGGATATCCTACAGATATGTTCCCAAAAAGTTAGGAAGAAAGAATAAAAGAACACTGTCTTAGTCTGTTCAGTCTGCTATAATAAATTACCACAAATTGAGTAACTTATAAGCAACAGACATTTATTCCTCATGGTTCTGGAGGCTGGGAAGTACAAGATCAAGGCACCAGCAGAACCCTGAAGGGGTCTCTTTTATAAGGGCTCCACCCTCATGACCTAATCACCCCCCCAAAGCCCCATCTCCTAATGCTGTCACACTGGGAATTACATTTTGGGGGAATATAAACATTCACTCCATAACATTAACTTTTCATAAAACCCGACTTTTAGTCTCAGCTCAGCCACATGATATCTATGTAACCTCAGGAGAACATGTAATCTCTCAAGTCTTTGGTATTTCCATGTGTGAGTTATTAGTACTACTATACCTGATTCAGTGAGTTCATGAGGATCAAAGAAGGTGATGCATATAAGAAGGCTTTGCAAACTGTAAAGTGCTCTATAAATGTAAATTTTTGTTAAAGGTAGCCAGATAGAATGAAATAATTGTTGACTTCAGAAACAGCAAAAATTGGATTTTAAACCCATCTCTGTACTTCCTACCTCTTTGACCTTAAGCAAGAGTTTTAACTTTTCCTCAGCCTGTTTTCTCCTCCATAAAATGAGAACAATGACATCTAACAGGTTTATTGTTAGTCTTAAACGAAATCATATGGGAAAAGGGCCTATCACAGTGTCCCAATAGTGTCTCCTCCCTTTTCCAACTTTCTAGCTCACATGTCTTTGGGAGGATATTCTCCTTGCTATTAGTCTATCTTTAAGTTTCCGTTGCTGTCAAGGGACAAAAATTTAGATCTTATTGGTCAAGAGAGAAAGGTGTAGTGCCAGGTCACCTGGCTTGAAATCTTGCCTCAGCTACTTGGTAAGCCTGTGATTTTGAAAAAGTCACTAAACTTCTCTGGGTCTCCATTGTTTTTTGTTTGTTTGTTTGTTTGTTTGTTTGTTTGTTTCACTTATTATAGTACCTATCTGGCGTGGTTAACCATCCCAACTTCTTTGAGACTAAGGAGGTCACTGGGACACAGGATTTTCAGTGTGTAAACCAAGAAAGTCGCAAGCAAATGATGATGAGCTGGTCACTTCCATATCTGCCTCACAGGATTGTAATGAGGATGAAGGGAGCTGTACATGTGAACTACTTAACTGCATGCAGTTAGTAGGTACTATGCGGGACCTTTAGTTATCACTCTTATTTCTCCAGATACATTCCTTTGGTTCAAAAGTTGAAAAGAGAGATATATTTTTTTAATTTTTTTAATGTTTTTATTTATTTTTGAGAAATAGAGCGAGTGGGAGATGGGCAGAGAAAGAGAGGGAGACACAGAATGTGAAGCAGGCTCCAGGCTCCAAGCTGTCAGCACAGACCCCAATGCAGGACTTGAACCCACAAGCCATGAGATCATGACCTGAACTGAAGTTGGACGCTTAACCGAATGAGCCACTCGGGTTCCCCTGAATAGAGAGATTTGAGGGCACAGTGACACACTGTTAGAGATGTTCAGGAATAGAAAGCTGACCGCAGCTGCCTGCCCAGGCCTGCTGCTGACTTGTTCTGAAATATCCTCAGGTTCACAAGGTGAGAGGCAAAGGGGGGCCACGCCAACCATTGATCTCGTGACTGTCCTTCTCATCACTTTGAACTTGTTGCTTAAAGGGAGGAGAGAGGTCAGGGGAGAAAACAACTACCTGACTGTCGATTCTTCTTGGGAGGACTGACCAAGGCCTGGATGGTGAGGGGAAATGAAGCCGGGGATGGGTTTCAGTCCAGCTTTCCCTATCCTGGCTCTGAATAGGGCCAGCAGGGGCCCTGGGCTGTATTTTTGATGATGGATATTGGACACTATTGTGGGAACTTATTAATTCTGAGCTTCTCCCTGGGTCTGAAATCAGGCTGCCTGGGTTCCTGTGTGCCTCTGCCCCCTGCTAGGTTGCTGACTTTGGATAAGTGATATAACTTCTCAGTTCCTTCACCTGTGAAACATATGATTACAGGATCAACACCATGAAAATGTTGCAGGAATTAAATGAGATAATCCATGTAATGAAGTTTGCTCACTGGCGTAAGGGAAACTCTTGATCATTATTCCCCTCAGTGACCATTTACATACAGGGGTGTTGAGGGGACATGAGGACTCTGTGGTGTTGTTTCATAGCTATGCTTATATCTGCAGATACTAAAGGCTTCTATTTAGCTAACGAAACTAACATATATTTACTCACTCATTCTTAGCCCATCTCTGAAATCAGAATGTGAAAAGTGAGACTAAATATTTTTCTAGGCCTAATGCTAGTTGAAATGGAAGTCATGTGTGGTTTCTCTGCCTTGTTAAGAGTTTGTTTGCTTTTTGTCAATAACCAATACGAATTTAAAATCTGTGCTTCTGAAAGCTGGTTCCAGGAATTGGGGTTTTGTGTGTCATCAGTTCTCTCAGAAAGAATGCCAGAAATGAACATCAAACAATAAAATTATATCTTGCAAGTTTAATTGCTTACATGTTTACTCAAATCACGTTTCAGACCAATAACATTCCCAATCCCCCCTCTTATCAATGTTTCAGAAGCAGTTTTAATGGTGATAAGGAAGTCAAACAATGCCTTAAAATCCTGGTTCTATTTTCCCTTCCTTTGTGCTCTACTGGGTTTGGCTGTCTGGCATTCTCTAGTGTTTTTCCATGCAGAAGATCTTGTTCTTGGAAGCACAACGCAAGGCAAGCCTTCCTCCTTCAGACAGACTGGTGCTGGCAGAATTCCCTGGGCTGCTCCCTCTCTCTCCTACATGCTCCGTACATAACAGAACAAACTAAGGGTCTCTAGTAAAGCTCCAGGGCCCAGATCATACTACCAAGAATAGCCCTCTGCACTCTTCTCTCACATAATACTACTCCTCCATAACAGGCCTTCAGGTCACATCACTGGTGGTGGCGGAGGGGGAAGGGTTTGAATCACAAAAGGGAAAAATCTTCTGGCCTTATGCTGCATGGTCTTCCCAGAGAGCACTGATACGCATCGTTAATTTGATGTTCCAGTATAAATAGCCGGGGAAAAAATATAAAAATTTTGTGTATTATGATCCTTGCCAAACTGTACCCTCTGAGTAAATGTAGCCCAAAATATATTTTAAAGGTAATTTTAATAATCAGTCCCATTTCTGTCTGAATTTCCTCTAGCCCCAGGGATGCTCAACTTGTGGTCTGAAGGTCAAAGACAGTCTCTGAAGTTTATGGCATCTTAGTTTTAAAAACTAGATCCTAAAGTCTGGGATTGTGATGCTTCCTGCTTTGGTCTTCTTCTTCAAAATTACTTTGGCTATTCGGGGCCTTTTGTGGTTCCATATGAATTTTAGGATTGCTTGTTCTAGTTTCGAGAAGAATGCTGGTGCAATTTTGATTGGGATTGCATTGAATGTGTAGATAGCTTTGGCTAGTATTGACATTTTGACAATATTTATTCTTCCAATCCATGAGCATGGAATGTTTTTCCATTTCTTTATATCTTCTTCAATTTCCTTCATAAGCTTTCTATAGTTTTCAGCATACAGATCTTTTACATCTTTGGTTAGATTTATTCCTAGGTATTTTACGCTTCTTGGTGCAACTGTGAATGGGATTAGTTTCTTTATTTGTCTTTCTGTTGCTTCATTATTAGTGTATAAGAATGCAACTGATTTCTGTACATTGATTTTGTATCCTGCAACTTTGCTGAATTCATGTATCAGTTCTAGCAGACTTTTCGTGGAGTCTATCGGATTTTCCATGTATAATATCATGTCATCTGCAAAAAGTGAAAGCTTAACTTCATCTTTGCCAATTTTGATGCCTTTGATTTCCTTTTGTCGTCTGATTGCTGATGCTAGAACTTCCAACACTAAGTTAAACAACAGCGGTGAGAGTGGACATCCCTGTCGTGTTCCTGATCTCAGGGAAAAAGCTCCCAGTTTTTCCCCATTGAGGATGATGTTAGCTGTGGGCTTTTCATAAATGGCTTTTATGATCTTTAAGTATGTTCTTTCTATCCCAACTTTCTCGAGGGTTTTTATTAAGAAAGGTTGCTGCATTTTGTCAAATGCCTTTTCTGCATCGATTGACAGGATCATATGGTTCTTATCTTTTCTTTTATTAATGTGATGTATCACGTTGATTGATTTGAGAATGTTGAACCAGCCCTGCATCCCAGGAATGAATCCCACTTGATCATGGTGAATAATTCTTTTTATATGCTGTTGAATTCGATTTGCTAGTATCTTATTGAGAATTTTTGCATCCATATTCATCAGGGATATTGGCCTGTAGTTCTCTTTTTTTACTGGGTCTCTGTCTGGTTTAGGAATCAAAGTAATGCTGGCTTCATAGAATGAGTCTGGAAGTTTTCCTTCCCTTTCTATTTTTTGGAATAGCTTGAGAAGGATAGGTATTATCTATCTCTGCTTTAAACGTCTGGTAGAACTCCCCTGGGAAGCCATCTGGTCCTGGACTCTTATTTGTTGGGAGATTTTTGATGACTGATTCAATTTCTTCGCTGGTTATGTCCATCAACTGATGAATGGATAAAGAAATTGTGGTTTATATACACAATGGAGTACTACGTGGCAATGAGAAAGAATGAAATATGGCTTTTTGTAGCAACATGGATGGAACTGGAGAGTGTTATGCTAAGTGAAATAAGCCATACAGAGAAAGACAGATAACATATTTTTTCACTCTTATGTGGATCCTGAGAAACTTAACAGAAACCCATGGGGGAGGGGAAGGAAAAAAAAAAAAAAAGGAGGTTAGAGTGGGAGAGAGCCAAAGCACAAGAGACTCAAAAACTGAGAACAAACTGAGGGTTGATGGGGGGTAGGGGGGTGGGGAGGGTGGGTGATGGGTATTGAAGAGGGCACCCTTTGGGATGAGCACTGGGTGTTGTATGGAAACCAATTTGACAATAAACTTCATATATTGAAAAAAATAAAATAAAAAAATAAAAAATAAAAACTAGATCCACTCATAAAACAGGAGACCAAAAATCTGTGTGTGTTCCCTATGTAAGTTAAACCTAAGCTTTAAAATAGAGGGATGAAAGTCCCAAAAAAGTTAATTTAGGACTTCTTGGTGGTAGACCTGAATATGAATGTATTTTTCAAAATGCTCCAGGTGATTCTAATGTGCAACCGGGGAGGAGAAACATTACCTTCTAATAGAGGAAAATCAAGGGCAGTTTGGGTGCAGGGTTTAGGGCATATCTGCATCTCCTAGTACTAAACTCCTACCCTCAATCTCTAATAGTATGCTACAGAAGCTTCAATAATGCCATTCTCTTCTAAGCTGGTTGGCACACCTTGCCTTTTCTCATCTACACCTTATAGAACCTTATGTATGCATTTGTGAAGGGTATTTACAGTCTTGTTACCTGGAAGCAATGACTCTAGATTATCTTTTCTCATTCATTCCCCCAGTATGGACATTTGCCTTACTGTGAGATCTAAAAATGCAATGAAAAGTTGAGCTTATTCTGTTCCTTTAATCAGGGAGTAAAATTATTATTTTAATTCCAGTATCATTAGTTTGCATCTCTCCTTTTCTTTGCCCTACCCCCCTTTCTCGTCAGCCACAGAAGCACTGCTCCATGACACTTAGAACTAAGAAGAAACTGTGAGTTTCACATAGGAAAGAATAGAGTATGTCCACCGTAGACCATAAAAAACATAACTGGCAGCTTCCTGGCCCAGCCCAGAAGCCAGAGTGTGGCTTGCACTGGAAATGACAGAATAACTGGTATCTCTTCCCTCTGTACCTACTGGCAGAATATTTTTGAAAAAATGACATTGAGCATCCCATGTCCTTGATCAGAATTTTCCAGTGTTCCTGCTGGTTGCAGGACAAAGTGTAGCCTCCACGGTCCACTACTAAATGTCCTTACTCCTCAGGCCCACAGCTACTAATTCTAGCCTTATTTTCCACTACGTATTAGCATTACTCCTTGTTCTTCCCAAGCAAATTCTTCCCTTTCCACCCCATTTCCTTCCCTGTGCCTTATCCCTGGAACACCCTCTCCCCCATTCAACCAAACCTCAAAGTGACCTTTTCCTTTCCCCAAAGTATAAATAAGATTGTGTTCCTACCAGAATGACTATGGACTTTGAACTAAAACAAATTCACTTTAAAATCCCATGACCTTCGGTAAGTTTTTGTCATTCTTTATATATATATGTATATATATATAAAAGGGAGTGATAGTAATACTTCTGGGGGATGATTGCTATAAGAATTATATGAGATCACATGTGAGTGCACTTAGATGATCAATACATATTTCCCTTCCCTTTACCACTCAAATAGCATTGCTCTCTATTGTGGGTTTCTGAGAGCATGTCTTACTGTCTCTGTAACAGCATAGGGTCCTTGAAAGCAAGGGCCTTTTCTTAGACTTATTCGAATATTCTTTAACACTAAGAAGAGTGCCTTGCACATAGAAAGCTCCCCATAAATATTGCTGATGGCTGAATAAATTAAAAAATGTATTTTCTGACCCTCTGTTGGATAAAAGTTAATGGCATGGAGAGAGATGTGGAGGAAAGAGCCAGCCCACATAAAATAGAGTGCCCTGACAAATGTTATGATGATTAGCATTAATGATAATTATGGAAAATGCATTAAATAACATATCCAGTCAAATCCCACCCTATTTAGGCTTCCTGGGCATGGACATGAGGATTCTAACTTCACAAAGAATCATTAAGCTTATGTTTCATACAACAGCAAAGAGGTACCCAGTATCACACAAAAATAAATTCACTGACATTTGATGTCCTTACACTTGCAACGTAAAGAATAAAATAGGCGCTTACAGTTGCCTATTTAAAACTTGCCTTTAATAAACTGCCTACTGCTGTGTAGTCCAGATGTCTATTTAGTATATCAATGTACAGAAATGCTTTAAATTCCCTGAAAAAAGGGAGGAGTCCAGGCAGGGGTAGTGTCTCTTTCATAATAGGAACAAAACACATTTTTTTAAAATGATTCTGTATATAGAAAGGTTGTTGCTTCACTATGAGATGAATAACTGTTTGACAAAGAGATGATGCCAGAAAGTTTCTATACCTTAGGAGAAATATCTTTGTCTTCTTTCAAGAAAGAAAGAAAGGAGAACTAGATGTGATGCTTTTGAGTGTTTACTGCTAACCCTGCTAAAAAAAGCATTCATAGTCTTATTACATGACACAAGAACAGACTCAGTTTTGTATTGCAAGGTAGGAATGAGCCACTTATTGATGTTTAGGATCCATCAAGACTTGCAGGTAAATTGAGACTCTTGACAGATGACCTTGAAACAAAGCAGTGCTGTGTGATATTTCTCTACTACCAAAAAGAAAAGACATTTTTGACAGCTGAGAAATGGTGACCAGATCTTGAAGTCATTTTTTTTTCCTCTTAAAGGTATTTGAAATATAAGACTTAAGAGAGAGGTCACATCTTTGCTAGGCTTTTCAAGAGCTTAAGGTAATATCAAGATCCCGTAGATAAACAATGACTTCTAGTCATTAAGTTTTTTAAGAAAAAATAAATAATAGGATTTAGTGAGGATTAAATTGAAAGCACAGTTTAACAAATGCTGTCTCACAATTCACAAGGACAGATATTTATGCAGTTGGATCTTTATGTCATATCTAATATTAGTGGGAAAAATACAGGTTCACATAAAAATTTCTTGGGGTACATGTATGATAATAGTATGATGGCTCTTTCCCCAGCTAACACTCTATTGGGTGATAAGTATGACAGAACTTAAATAATGCTGCATTTTATCAGCCCCTTCAGGATGTTTTTTACCTATGTTATTCTTTCAAGTGCCATAAAACCCTATTAGAAGAGGAAAAATCACTTTTCATATTAATGAGGAAAAATCACTTTTCATATTAATGTCTGATGTTATAACTCGTAGATAATCAATGACATATGATTATTTTTCTAATAGGCTAGATTGATTGACTGATTGATTTTTCTGAAAGGTTAGATGTAGAATGGAAAGGAAAAAAAAATAAAATTCTAGGTTCTATCACTCTTACCATGATACAAGACATTTAACAAAAATCAAGTTATAAATAGTTAATGTTACTGTTATCTTTATTACCAAATAAGACTGTTATGCTAGAGATTTTTTTCCAGTTTCTTTCTCATGTAAGCCTAAGAGATATAGGTGAAGAAAAATATGCTACAATTACTTACTTCGCTGTCTTATGGAAAGAAAACTTTTGCTGACACCATTTCTGAAATGGATACCCTTTCTAAAGCATCAGCTCTGTTTCTGAACTTTCACCTTATAATGTGCAAGTAAACAGACTTAGTAAAGAGACAGAATACAAAATGGGAATTCATATTTTAACGTTGCTCTTTTATATATTTTTCATCAATCACATAGCTGTCATTTTGAGGCCATATTGTTTCCCTAATCAATAAAAGTGAAAGTGGAAGGATTTTCAACAAATGTTATACCCAAAAGTGATCTAAATGTATTAGTTTTTATTTAACCTTAATTATCCCAAATCAACACCTTTGTCTAGAAGTTTCTATGTATTTTTTTGCTTTTAATCTCCCAGGTACTCTAATTGCCTCCACTTTGTAAAGAATGAGCATTGTCATGACAACTAAGAGGAAACTTTGCCACCATAAGTTTTTCAAAATACAATGAAATACTTACTGTTGGGCTTTCTAGTGTTGGCTGAGATTATAGAAATGTGCTTTATGCCTCCTACCTCAATGTAGATCAAAGTATTTTGTCTGCTTACATCAGGGAAAGAGTGTTTGCTTTTAATTTTTGTGTGGGTTTAGTTGGATATATTTTAGTTACAGTAATGGTACATGGAAAAAAAGACCATTTAAAGCAATAAAACCTAGTTTTCATGGGCTGGGAAGGTAGTGAAAATGCAGCGGAATAAGTATGTGGCTGGTCTTAAAGGACATGGAGCTTCAAAGACATATGCCAAGTTAAAAAAAAAAATGGGCAAGGCTAAACAGTAGGTAGGGTCTAGGTTTGCACTCTTGGGTAATAAAACTATAAAGCAAAGCAGTTGGGTATAATTATAAAAGTCAAGGTCGTGATTGCTTTGAGGGGATTGCTTTGGGGTTGAGACAAGTCATATGGACAGGCTTCTAAGGTGATGTGGGAGGTGTTTACAAGGGTGTTCGTCTTATAGTTCCATAAGCTATACATTGATCTAGCTTTCTATATCTGTGTTTTGTTTTACAATAAAGAGTTTTTTAAAATGTAAGTGTATGCAGCTTTATTTTATTTTTAGTTTTTGCAGCTTTAGATTATGAGCATAACTGTAGGCTACTTATAATTGGGAAGAGTTTTCTTGGACTTTAAGCAATACCTCTTCCTTTGTACGTCTCAAAATTGCACAGAGAGGTTAGAGCTCAAAGAGAAGGATCAAGAAGAAATGTCATAAAGAGAGGGAAAAAACCCAATTATTTGAAAATAAAATTTTAATTTAGAATTGCTTTTAAATTATTATTGAATTATTCAGTGTAATTTTTTTCAAAGAGATACATACTGAAGTATTTATAAGTGAAATGATATAATATCTGAGATTTTCCTCAAAAATGATCCAGTTGGATGGGATATGAAAAAGTGGGTTTACAGGTGAAACCAGAGTGTCCACATGTTGAAGACTGTTAAAGCTAGGTGCATGGGGGATTATTATATAATGTTCTATGCTTTTGTCTATATTTGAATACTTCTGTAGTAAAAAGGTTTCAAAGTAAAATAAATTATAAGGTATACAGTGAGAATATATATATATATATATTTTATAAAATGCCTTCAGATACTGTAGTCTGTAAGGAGTTTGTAGCATTCCAATCAATTTTATATACTTAAATATGACTATTTGTAAAAATTCAAACAGAACTATTTTAGTTTTTAAAAATTTTTAATGTTTATTTTTGAGAGACACAGAGCATGAGCAGGGGAGGGGCAGAGAGAGAGAGAGAGGAAGACAGAATTCAAAGCAGGTTCCAGGCTCTAATTTGTCAGCACAGAGCCTGACAGAGGGCTCAAACTCATGAACTGCAAGATCATGACCGGAGCTGAAGTTGGATGCTTAACCAACTGTCACCCACGCGCCCCTCAAACAGAACTATTTTAAAGTTCCTTCATTTGGAACTAGATCCATTACAAATCAGTGCTTAAAGTAATGATAATCCAATGGCTCTGAAGCTGAAATAAAGTAAATCCAGGTTTTTGAGCAGGTACATAGTTTTGCTGTCCCAGGCATTCAGAAAATTGCTGCATTACTGCTAACCCACAATGAGGAGACCAAGGGAGACATAACCAGGCTAGAAGGTGCACAATCAAAACCAAGTAGAGAATGGAATTAATTCCTTAGCTAATCCAAAGAGGAAAGAACTAGGCGACAGCAATGATTTCTAAAGAAGCGTTGTAACCTTTGCTTTTTTCCTTCTCAAGAGACCATACCTGTTCTATGGAAATCAAAGCAGTTTGTTCTCCCTTCCATACTGTCATTTATTTTCACATAAAATGTTAAAGCTATAAATAAATTTGCTATAACTCACAATCTTATATTCTTCCTGTTAAAATTTTGTTCATTCTTGAGCTAACAGTTCCTCAGTGTAAGGAAAAAACTATCTTCTCCTGGATCAAAATAGTAGTCATAGCCAGCTTCTTTAGCTGCTTTCCTAATTTCTGCCATCTTCTCTATAGATCAGTGTCCTCTAAAGGACAGGAAACTGGCTCACTGTAAGAACACCCATTCCTAAACAGGAATCTCTTCAGATGAAAAAAACCCTTTTCTTAGAACATCTTCCCAGACATACAAAACACATAAACAAGTCCTAGAAAACAAACCAAAAACCCCTTTAATCTGGAAATAATTTCAAATGTATATAAAGATGCAAGACAAAGAACATTACAGAAAATACTAGTATATACTTTACCCAGTTTCATCTATTGTTAGTATTTTACTCCATTTATTTTATCATTTGTCTTAGGTATCTATCATCTATCTATACACAGTGTGTTTATATATATATATATATATATATATATATATATATATATGTGCCTATATATGTATATCATATACACACACACACACACACATATATATAATATTTTTCCATGAACAATTTAAAGTAACATGTATATGTTATGCTCTTTACCCCTAAATACTTCAGTGTATATTTCATAATATTAGGGAATTTTTTTTACATAAATAATCACAATATAGTTTTCAACTTCAGTAAATATGGTAATACTGTTACCTAGTCCACCATCCATATGTGAGTTTTGTCCACTAATAATAGCATCTTTTTTTAACTTTACGTATTTATTTTGAGAAAGTGAGTGAACTAGCATGGGGGAGGGGCAGAGAGACAGGGAGGGAGAGAGAATTCCAAGCAGGCTCCATACTGTCAGCGAGGAACCCAAAGCAGGGCTCGAACTCACAAACTGTGAGATCATGACCCGAACTGAAATCAAGAGTCAGATGCTGAACTGACTGAGCCACCCAGGTGCCCGTAACACAACAGCATCTCAATAATATTTCTTTCCCTCCAGTATAGGATCCAAATATTGCATTTAGTTATCAGCCTTTCACTGGAAAATTTCTACAGGCTCTGTTTGACTTTCATGTTATTGATTTTTTTTGAAGTATAAAAATATACAATATTTTTTATTTGGGCTTGTCTGATATTTCCTCACGATTTAAATCAGGTTATACATTACTGGCCAGAATATCACATAAGCAATTTGTGTCCTTTTCAAGGTATCACATCCAGAAGCACATGATGTCTATTTATTCTTCACTGTGATGTTAATTTTGATTACATGGTAAAGGTGTCCTGCTATTTGTATACTACATAATTATTATTTTTTCCCCTTATAACTAACAAGCAGCCTATGGGAAATTTCTTGAAGACTATGAAAATATTCTGTTCCCCATCAAAATTAGTCCTATATTTAGCATCCACTGATGACTCTTGCCTGGACCAATCTTTGCAAATTGATATTTATCTAACTCTAGCCTTCCTTCCATGTTTGCCATTTGACATGCAGCATTATACTGTAAGCAAGAACCCTTTTTCTCCCTTATCAATCTATCTTCTATATTTTTAATTAAACAATTTTTTTAAATATTTGTTTTTGAGAGACAGAGAGAGAACACAAGCAGGGGAAGGTCTGAGAGAGAGAGGGAGACAGAGAATCTGAAGCAGGATCCAGGCTCTGAGCTGTCATCACAGAGCCCAACACAGGGCTCGAACCCACAAACTGTGAGATCATGACCTGAGCTGAAGTTGGACACTCAACCGAATCAGCCACCCAGGTGCCCCTCAATTTATCTTGTTATCAGTATGAACGCATGGATTCCTATCTTATTATTAATTTACAATTCAACGAAGAACTCAGTTATTTTGGTAATAACACTGTCCCCAATTTTGCCAGTGTTAGACCCTTCAAACTAGCTTCTATCATTTTTTAAAATCACTTCCTTTATTTCTGGCACAACAAAATGCCATAGGTTCATCTTGTACCCATTCTGCTCCAGTCTTCTGCTATTTCTCTAGGAAGCCCTGCTTCCTTTTGATAAAAGAATATTAGACACCAAAGTATGGGTAAGTGTGCTCCTCTGAGGCCTCTCTACTTGGCCACCCTCTTACGGCCTCTTTAAATGGTCACTCCTCCGCACGCTCATGCTCCTGCTATCTCTGTGTCCCAGTCTTCTCGTCTTACAAGGACATCAGTGAGATTGGATTAGGGCCCACCCTAATGGCCTCATTTTAACTTAATTACCTCCTTAAAGATCCTACCTGTTCTTAGGTAGTGGGGGTTAGGGCTTCAACTAGGAATTTTGAGGGGACACAATTCAGCCCATAACACCTTCCTATGTTTCCTTTTGTAAAGATAGGTAGGTACGTGAATGCTTTTTTACTTCTTTTTACACAAATGGTAGCATAGTATTTATAATCTTTTGTACTTTTCTGGCTCACTTTTCTCAGAGGCATTTTTATGAAACACGGTTTTGAATTTTAGTATCCATTATGTAACCTCTGTTACATATGTTCAATAGATTTCCAAGAATTTTTATGCATTTACAATGACTGCATGGATTTTAGTCTCCTAGAAACTGTGTCCAGACTAGAGAGTAGGGAGTCATTTTGGACGTTTGGCCTACTAAGAGGTCTTGCAAAACAATAACAACTAGCTGCAATGGCTTAATCCATTAAGGTTGATATGAAATAATTAAATAACAAAATTGTCATGGCTGCAGCCAGGGAGTATTTGATGGTGTGACAAAAGAAGGAGCACTGTAGCCAGTTATTCTTGCTCAGAAGGAGAATCTTTTTCAGGTATGAATTGATACTTTCTCTCCAAAAGTCAGGATGATCTGTATAATCCTTATTGTCACCACACATCAAAGAGAGAAAATATAGAAATATAAAAGATATTCCTCAACCCCCTATACCTCCCCCCCCAAAAAAAACTCTAAAAGCAATTATATTGCAGATTAAATTTGGATTGGTACAATAAGAAATTAGGAAAAGTGGTAGCTCATTCGGTAGAAATATACTTGCCAAAGGCCCTATCACTACAGACTAAAGATACATCATTGACACACAGACACCAAGTTATCTTTGCAGAGGAAACTATCTGGAATAGTGAAAAGTGTGCAGGGGTTTTAGAGTCAGATATCTGCATATTTGTTAAGTGTCAATGGCCACCCAGCTAAACCACCTTTAGGTGTTTGGAGCATCTGCCACTATGTGTATGAGTCTAGTGGAAGTCAGGGACTAGGTTCCCATGATGAAAGGAAAAATAAAGAAGCTGCTTCATGGGGCACCTGGGTGGCTCAGTCGATTAAGCATCCGACTTTGGCTCAGGTCATGATCTCATGGTTTGTGGGTTCAAGCCCCACGTCAGGCTCTGTGCTAACAGCTTGGAGCCTGGAGCCTGCTTTGGATTCTGTGCCTCCCTCTCTCTCAGCCCCTCCCCCACTCACATTCTCATGGTCTCTCTCTCAAAAATAAAGAAACATAAAAAAATTTTTTAAATTGTTTATTACATGTACTGCACATGAATATAATTATGCAAAAATGCAGAAATGTAATCACATACACAAGCATGTTTTTTATTTTTTTGTTCTTGATTCTATTATCCCTCATCCTGCCCTCTGCCTCACTCAGCAAAACACTTCTGGTGACAAGCTAGAATATATCCTTTCATGTCTTTCTCCATACCATGTATTCATGTGTGGACAAATACATATTCATGTATGTGTATATAACTATCTAGGCTCTGATGTTTTATAACGATGGGATCATATTATAGATACTTATCTCCATCTTGCTTTTCTTACTCAGCAACTTCTTGTGGAAATCTCTCCAAGCTATTGGCAAGAGCTCAGTTCATCTTTATTAATGGCTGCATTATACTCCATTAATTCCATCATAATTTATTCAGCCATTCTCCTTGATGTGTCCATTTTTGTTTTCTACTATGAACAAGTAGTATGACTTGGGCTAAACTCCTGACTGCCTAGCCTCCCCTTTGTTCCTCTAAACAGTTTTGAGCCCACTTCACCATAATATGACATCTTTTTTAAAGGGAAAAAATTAGGGGTGCCTGGGTTGGTCAGTTGGTTAAGTGGTCAACTTTGGCTCAGGGAATGATCTCGCAGTTCATGGGTTCGAGCCCCACATCAGGCTGTGCTGACAGCTAGAAGCCTGGAGCCTGCTTTGGATTCTGTGTCTCCCTCTCTCTCTGTCCCTCCCCTTACTCACGCTCTGTCTCTCTTTCTTTAAAAAATAAGTAAACATTAAAAAAGGGAAAAAAGGAAAAAAAATAAAGAAAAACATTGTGAGGTCTCTGATATCCTTCCAGTAAATTACTGTTCTGCTTATGTTAACCAGAATCAGAATCTATCATTTGCAACCCAGAACCCTAACTGGTACACCAGTATTCTCATCTCAGCTTTGATACTATTAATTATAATTATTATTTATTATTTATCTATTTCTAACCATGTGCCTCCTTTGAGCCCTTACTTCCTTGTAGAATTATAAGAATTCGGTAAATATATACAATATGGTTGGTACAGTGATCAACCCATTCTAGGTTCTCAATAAACGGTAACAAGAATCATCATTAATAATAAGTTGCTAATAACAGTTAAAGAACATTAATGAGGATCAGTGGAAGATATGCAAGAAGGTGAGGGTCCAAATGAGACCAGGCTCGGGGTGCCTGGATGGCTCAGTGGGTCAAGCATCCAACTTCAGCTCAGGTCATGTTCTTATGGTTCATCGGTTCAAGCACCGCAATGGGTTCTCTGCTGTCAGCACAGAGCCTATTTTGGATCCTCTGCCCCCCTCTCTCTTGCCCTTCCTCTGCTTGTGCTCTCTCTCTCTCTCTCCCTCAAAAATACATAAACATTAAAAAATAATAATATAATAATATCCTTTAAACAAACAAAAATCAAATGGGACTAGGCTCAAGTCTTCACCAATCTTTTAATGAGAAGGATTTGGGGTTACTGAGAGAACCATAGAGTATTTGTATGCTTAATTTCCTATTTATGATCCCATGTACTAATTCCCCAGTCTGGATCCAGACATTCTTATTTTGTCCTTTCCTTTGTCACTACAAAGTTTTGCATTACAAGAATGCTTTGTGATATTAACATGAATACTGAAAGGAGTAGACGCATTTGATGACAATAAGCAGGATTTGGCCCAGAATGGGTAAAGCAAGGAAGCAGCTCCTCTTACCGCAAAGCCTATCCTTTGCAAGTGCCACATGTTAAATTACCACGTGACAAACTCCAAAAATGTATGTATCCCTTTGAATTTTTCCTTACCATGTAAGGGTATGGTTGCAGCAGCTATTCCAATGAAAAGAATGTCTACATTTAGATGTCGGTATTTTAGGTGGGTCATGAAATTAAATTTCCCTTCAGTAGTGAGCATATGCTGACAGTGCGTGGCAGAGCTGTGTGTGTGCGTGAGTGTGGTTAGGAAGAAGGGAAGAGGCCTTCTGTCTTTTAGATGCATATTCATGGGGAAGCTCATAAAGTTCTTTGAGAAAAGTTTCATTTATATATTTGATTCTTGATAATTAAAGCAATTGACTGAAAAAGAATCATTAGTTTCACAGTTTTCCTTATAATTTAGTGCTGTTAACACATGGCAACTAATGTGTTTAATGTATTGTTTAGCATTTATTTTCTGGTTGTTCTATTTTAGAATCGTGAGATAAATTTATTTTCACTGAAAATTATTTATCTCACTTTTTGGGGGCCAATAAGTGATTTCCCTTAATTAAGCTTTCAATAGTTTCTCTGATATATTTGACATTTGCCATTAACTGTCCTTGCAGTTTTTTATTAAATATTTTATTTTCAGTTTTAAACTAGTTTACTATTATAATAATTCATGCTCATGGCTAAAAATTCAAAGAGTATGATGGTGTATAAACCCAGAAGCACAAATATACCTCTCCCCATAGTTTTGTTGTAGAGGTAGGCACTATTTGCAATCTCTTGTGTATCCTTCCAGAAATAATCATAGGTATATATAATTTCCCTTTAAAAAAGATATGTATATGATGCCATTACATAACTAGAATTATTTTACTTAAAGGCTATCTTGAATATCTTTCCATATCTTGAATATTTCTCCACAATATATATCCTTATTGCTCTTGTGATTTCTGTATTTACATACATTTGTGCATATATGTTATTTTCATAGCTGATTAGTATTGAGTTGGATGTATGTAATTTTTAATTTTTAATTTATGAACATTTAAGATATTTCAAGCGTTTTGTTGTTACCATTGTTGTTAGCTTACTTTTAATAAATGATTGACATCAGTTCAATTGTCCATCCTATTATTGAGTCATGGACATAAACATGGACCAGAGGAAAGACTTGAAATTCACCAATATCCAACCCATGCCAGCTGCTGTCCCAACAATGATTCAAATTGTGCTTCTCTAGCAATATTGTGGAAACCAGTTAACTAAGCAATAACCTTCCTAGAAGCATTACTTTTGTCAGTAAAATTCACTTACACTTTCATTTCTGGGTGAGAATTTGCTAAGACTTAAGGAAGTTGATTATTTTAATGGTTGATTATTTAACTTTCTTTTTGATGTCAACGAATGCTTACCAGAAAGGTGATGATGGGTAAGATCTCAACTGAGCCTGTGTACATTGCCTAATTATTCACATGATTCCCATAAGAAATGTAGTAACAAAAGCAAGATAACTCAAAGTGAAAAAGAGAATTCAACAATTCTCCTATGATATACGCCAAGTGCTTCCCACTTATCTCATTTATTTTTGTAGTTTTTTGTTGTTAATTGCTTTTGAACCTTCAGCAAAAATTTTCGCAATTGCAATTGATTTTTTACTTTTCTATTAATGGACAGATTTCTCTCTTTTGGTTGAAAACCCATTTTGCAGTACCTACAAACATTAAGCTAAGAGTGAATACACATAATTTTATCTTTAAGTTTCAGAGCTTTCTTTTTCCTTCTCTCTTATTTCATGAATGGTTTAAATTTTATAACTAGTATCTTTTTCATATCTGGATTGCTTATTTCTATTTATTTTGAAGTCATCACTATTGCAGACATCCCACAATGCATGTATTATGTGAATTCCTTTCATCCTCTTCTTTTTATTTCTTATCTTTATCTTTTCTGTGATATAATGATTCCTAATGCAGGATATGGCTCTTTGAATGAACCCAGCCATCGTATATAGATTGGCCAGGCAGTCTCCAGTTATTTCTCTGTTTTACCATCAGCTCTGAAATATGCATTATCTTTGTTTCTTGCTATTCCTCTGTTCTTCTGTAGCAACATGTAAAAATCCTTGTGTTGTGGGAAGTATATGTACATATACATATGTGTGTGTATATATATGTATATGTATATATACACACTACCAAAACAAAAAACATATTTCATTTAGACTGTGAATTTTCAAGGTGTTTTCTTCTTTGTGTTCTCAGTACCATAGAATAAGGCCTGATACTTCACAGGCAATCAATAATTGCTCATCAGGGCATTTATGTGCTTTTGAATAGATCCAAACTGCTGTAAGTGTAACTGCAAAATTATGTTTGGTGATGGAGAAAATCAAAAAAGAATATAGAAAAATAATAATTGATTTGTTAGGGTGGAGGAGTAGTAGGTGGTTTGCTACTCATTTTTATTGTTTGGTACTATTACACACTGAATGAACAATAAAAATTTCTGTGAGAATTCATCTGTTACAGATCTGAGCCTGAATTTACCATTCCCTCCTCTTTTACTAATGACAGAGCACATTGTGGGCCTTCCCTGACTCACTCCCAATACTTTTTGATATGATAAAATTGAAATGAAAAGAGGATCCAGATTGATGTTAAGGATAATTATAAAAATAAAAGCCAATATTACATATTCACCCACAGGCCAAGCACAGTATTTATCTCCTTGCTTGTACCACCTCATTTAATTCTCATGACATCATTAGGAGGTAGGGTTGTCTATATTTTAGAGATAAGGAGGCAGAAATCCTGAGAAATTAAAGAACTTATTTGGGAACTCCCAGTACCTTGGGTGTATCTCCAAAGTCCTTTCTAGTAACTATAATGGAGACTGTTTTAAGCAATTTAGAAGGGAAGCTGGTAGGCACATCTACTTTGCTCCAAAAGGGATAAATGGAGTTGGTTGACTATTATTCTTTGTTCAAGGATTGTGGCTGCTACCTCAGCTTATTTTAAAGTTTATTTATTTTATTTTGAGAGAGAGAGAGAGAGAGAGAGAGAGAGAGAGAGAGAATACCAACCAAGCAGGTTCTGCATGTCAGCACAGAGCCCAGCGTGGGGCTTGAACTCACAAACCATGAGATGATGACCTGAGCCGAAATCAAGAGTCAGACACTTAACTGACTGAGCCACCCAGGCATCGCTCAATTATTTGCATAAAAGACAAAGGTATGGGCTGGGGAAATAATAAATAAACAAGGAAAACAAAACCCACAAAAACCACACTCTTAATCTCAGTAATGAGAATCAAGACTGCAGGTTTCACTTAAGCCTCATCACTCACTATCAGAGGAAAGTACCTGTTCAGGTCCATAACACTCCCTGGGCCTGGGAACGATGGTATTACAAGCAAGAATGAAGGGGCTCTTTTGCACCACCTCTCTGAAGCTTTGACAACACCACTTTCCCAGCCACATAAAAAACGACATGTAAAGGGGTAAAGTGTGGGGCAAGGAACCCCTCACACTATAGCCTTAATTAAGAGTTTCATCACAGGAAGCCAAAACAAGCAAGAAAAAGAAAATGGAGATGACTTATTTCATGGGTTCCTGTGAGACAGCCCTCGTGTTCATATTTGGACTACTCCCAGTGTTCAGAACTACCTTCCTTTCCTTCTGACTGCTTCCTGGAGTCATGCCCCACTGGATGAGGGTCAGTCCTACTAGAATTCACTATACCCAAGGAACAGCAATATTTTATTATTTTTATTATTAAATATTGTTGTTCTATGAAGATAGTGAACTCTTCAAGGGCAAGAACAATATTATTTTTTATCTCTTCAGGAGGGCTTAGCACAATGTTGGGCATAGAGCAAGCAGCTGATAATTCCTCATTAACCTAATTTGACATTAGTTTGGTTCTTATTGTAAGTAACTCAAAACTTTACAAGGTTGCTAAAAGGTATAAATGAAAAGAAGAAATCCCTCCTTCCTGGCTATCACCAAGGACAACATTGCTTAGAAAGGATTAAAACATTTTATATCTCTACCAACCATTTCCCTGGGAAGCCAAGCCAAGCCTGTAATGCTGATTAACAATGTTAATGTTCTCCTGTAGGCGGACAGGCAACTCAGAGGCTTGCTTCTCACCTTCCCCCTCTTCCTTAGATAGAATGACTTAACTCCTCTAATTTTCGGAAAGAGCTAGAGAGGAGAAAGAGACTGAGACTTATTTACAGTTATGTAGACTCTACCTGGTATACACATATCTTACAGGAATTTAGAAAGCAATGAACTTTAAACTGTAACAACACACATACTCTAGTTTAACCCTGTCTACTGTATCAGAATAAATTAGGAACCAAGAACCGAGAAAAGACTTGATGCTTTAGGCCATTTAAGGGCCTTTTTTGCTGAAGTAGTGAAGTTTCAGTATCAGAAAGAGCTGCAGCCTCTCGATCTCAGTGACTATGAGAAAAGTAAAATATAACACACCTGGCTGATCAAAGTCTTTCAGTTCAGTTGTTTATTTATATGTTACCATGCACTTTCTTGACAAGGAGACCCCATCTCTCTAACTTATTGCCAGACCTTATCTACTGCCAGATTTCCCTGAAGATTGGGTGTTTGTTAGTTTGCTTGCCCTTTGGTGGAAGTTACATGGTGGGATGATTGTGTTTAAATAATTTTTTTTAAGTGTTTATTTATTTTTGAGAAAGAGAGAGACAGAGCATAAGCAGGGGACGGGCAGAGACAGAAGGAGACACAGAATCCAAAGCAGGCTCCAGGCTCTGAGCTGTCAGCCCAGAGCCTGATGTGGAGCTCGAACCCACAAGCTGTGAGATCATGACCTGAACTAAAGTTGGACACTCAATTGACTGAGCCCCCCAGGCACCCCTGGGATGGCTTGCATTTGAAAACTAAGTTTAATAAAGCCGATTTATCCATGGCCACAAGGAGTAAGCCCTGGTCCAGGAGTCAATAAGTTTTAGCCTAACTGCTTTCTGATCTTCAGCAAAAACCTCATCTCTTGGGCCCCATGTCCTTGCCTTACCTGTAAATTAGCAGGTTGGACTAGATGACTTTGAGGATCCAGCCCAACTCTGATGTCCTGTGCTTTCATCTCTGAGAAAGTGGGGTGTGACAGAACTGAAAACCAGACGACATGTCTTGTAGTCCCTGCCTTGCCATTTAAGAGCTCGTTAAACCTTCCTGAGCCTTAGTTTCTTTCATCTGTAAAATCCATCCCAGTTCTTAATTCTATGATATTTATGATGTTGCTTATCAAGTTGAACAATCACAAACATAAGATCTCAAAAATTACCTTTAAGATTTTCATATTGTACAGATTGTAGCGTATCAACAACCCAATTTGATCACCAACCACCAGCATTTATTGTGCAAGCCAAGGTTTTATCATCAAAACCTTGCAGGGGTGAGAGGATGCATGTTTTGCCAATGTAATTCAGTAGAGGTGGCTTTACTTGCCCAATTGCAACCGAATTTTAAATCACTGTTAGTATTTAGCACTAATTACCTCCATGCTGTCTGGTTTTCATGAGGTTAAACACTGTGTCAAGTTGATAAGTTATGTATTTTTAAGAGTCTAGATTGCCTGCTTTCTATAGAATGGTGCCACTGGCAAGCAGCCAAACAAGCACAGATTGGCACCTTCACATGATTGGCCATTGGAAAGCTGCATGCCCACGGAGGTGCTTATGTAGCCTGCTTCCTGTAGTAGGTTCCACTTTAGGGTCTGGCCAATTCGCCGCCTTCCTCCTTCAGGAAATAAAGCATCATTTTTTGTACTCACTTGATTATGGGCCAGGCAGTTGTCTGAGCTGTGAGAGTACACTGAGCAAAGAATGGCTGCTCCCAAAGAGATATCTATAAGATGCAGCTTGCATTGCTCTGAGGTGCAGACTGTGCTCATCATTTTCCATTCTGTCTTACTGGCTTTCCTCTAAAAGCCTGAAACACAAATGTTGGCTGCCAAAGATGGTTTGAATCTTTATCTGGCAGCTGCCAAAGTCAAAGAGAGAGACAAAGAGATGGGGGGTAGCATTTATTGAGCACCTCCTGTTGTTGCCAGTCACTATTTAACTCATTCAATGCTCATGAAGTGACATCAGACATGATGGAATCCACAAGCCCAAACAACATGGTCAGCACTCTGTCTCTATCTCCCAGCTCCGCTTTTCCCCACTTGACTGTTCTCACGTGGGCACTCTTCATGCAGTAGCAAGATGGCCACCAGCAGTCCCACTCTCACATCCTTCTAGGTTTGCAAGCCCATGGATGGAAGACTTCTCCTTTCCCCTTCTGGACAGCAATCTCAAGGAGATTCAGATTGGCCTTATTCTTTCACATGTTCATGACTGACTCCATCACCCCTCTGCAGCATGGCAAGCTTGTTCAAGAGTCAGGGTGGTACAATGGTGGCCAGCCCTAGTGTAGAATGGGGAAGAACTTTCTGTAAGGAACCAAAAGAAGAGGAATGGCAACCCTTGCTAGACAGACAAAAACTCTGTGTCTGTCCAAATAGCTACCACAGACCATTGCAATGACCTACTTAAGAATAATGTTAGTTTGAGTTGTCAATTTGAATGTTTTCTCTAGTAGAACTATATCAAGAAGCAAAGGGGAAAGTTAAGAGCCATTTACCAAGTCTCAGTGAGAATGTATATTAATATACAATTTATCAGACAAGCTACATAAATCCCTTTTCATCTTTTTTTCTTCTTTTTTCATCTTTTGATGACTCTTGTGGAGAAATGGCAGTTAGCTTTCTCTTGGATACGTATGCAGTCATCTAGATTTAAAGGCATATGGTCTATCTTGGATCGTTTACAGATTGCAAGATGGCTCTGAAGCCAAACTTGCTGCTTATTTCATGCCCTGCACATTTAATTACTGCTTGATGTGAATGAAGCATTTTATCCGAAGATACGTGCTGCTGAAATTTTAGCTGGGTTGAGTCATAAAACAGTTTTCAACAGATTGAGGCAATCTTAGAAAGAAGTTTGTGAAGAAAGTTGGCTTGAACTATTGCACTGTAAATCATAAATGTTTTGAAATTAGTCTGATCATTGCTGGATAAGATGACAAATACAAGTGTTCCTGGTTTAGTATTTTTCTGGAAAATTCTGGGGCTAAAAAGCAAAAGTCTCCTATTGGGATTAATCAGTATTAGTAAATGGTTAACTATTAAACAGACAGGTTCTGTAAGAAAGAGGGCATTTCCCCTGGCCACCTCTTTCATTTTTGGGTTACACTTTACTTTTAGTTTGGTACAAACTAATTTTTCTGCAGCACAAGCTTTCTTATTTCTACTCTTTGGCTTTTCTTCCATGACTTCATGTGAGTGAAACCATTCCTCTAGCTGGTCATCTTAGGTGGTACTAGCCTGGGCAGGGAAGGAGCAATAACTGGGGAGACTGTATAATCTGGTGTTTCAGCAGAAGAGCTCACGAGTTCAGGTTGTTCTATCTCATGCGTCACTCTACCAATTTTTTTTTTTAATTTTAAATGTTTTATTTATTTTTGACAGAGAGACAGAGTGCAAGTGGGTGGGGTGGGGGACAGGAAGGGAGACACAGAATCCAAAGCAGTCCCCAGGCTCTGAGCTGTCCACACAGAGCCCGAAGAGCGGCTTGAACTCATGAACCATGAGACCATGACCTGAGCTGAAGTAAGATGCTTAACTGACCAAGCCACCTAGGCACCCCCCAATTTTTAATTTTGTAAACATAAATGTAGGGAAGTGGCTAGGCTTATGGTAAGGACTGGGTAAAATAATGCTAGTAAACTGCCCAGCACAGTATCTGGCAAGTGTCCTTCATATAAAGTGGCTGCTGTACTGTTATCATCCAAGGTTTCTGTCCATGTACATTCTTCATACTGGAACACTTGAGTGGTACGGGGTAGCTACCAGCCACTTATGGTTCCTGGATGCCTACTCTGAACTGTCCTCTGCTTTTTGCTTCTCTCCTGCCTTTCCTCCATGCAAAATAACTCTGTCAAAATGCGGGGGAAAAAAATTATCCAAGCTCTGATTCTAAGAAACAGGCTGGAGAAAGTAATTTTATTGACTTATTTAAACTCCCCCAAATCCCAGCAAGCATTATCCACACTTCTGAGTCTCCACACAGGCTGTTCATTCAGTCAAGAACACTTTTCCTCTTGGATGTGGTTCATGAGACTTCTCACGATCAAGATCATAGTTTACATTCCTTTCTCTCCAGAAAGCCTTGCCCTACTCCTGCTCCGAAGCCAGGGTTCGATGATGCATCTTCTAGGTCTTCTAGGCCTCCTAGCACATTAGACTCCCTTACCACAGCAGTGTTCACTCGGATGACTGATTATGGGAGTTCCAGGAAGGGCAGAGGTCATTTCTGCCTCATTGATCCGTATTGATCATTGTGCTTTTGGCATCTAGCACGGTGCCTGGCCAAGGCAGGCTCTCAATAAATGTCCTTCTTTGGCAACACATGTCAGTTCCTTTTCTAGAAGGGGCTCAAGGATCATTTGCACTTCTGTATCTCCTCAGGTTATCTGCCTCCTGGAGCAGTGCTGCTATTATGGTGGAAATGTTCAATGGCTGTGCTGGCTCGCAGAGTAGCAACTAGCCACATGTGAACATGTGAAATGTGGCTACTGCAACTGAGGAACTTACATTAGTTTAATTTAAGTAGCCATATGTGCTATCATATTAGCCAACATGGTCCAAGAGCCTGAGGTTTAAAGGTTTGTTTCCAGGAGCTGTAACCTGAGGAACTTTCACTTTTTTGGGAAGACAGAATGATCACAAAATCCAGAAGATTGGCAACAGAACCCAAGTTTATCTAATGTTTGGAAACAGGTTCCCAAATAACACATATATTGCGTAACTTGATGGCTGATGTAAATAAGCATTTGGGTTTTAGGAAAAGCAGCTTAGTGCTTACCTGTTCTGATACCTTATAGCTGTGTGATTCGGGCAACTCACTTAACATCTTTGTGTGTAAGTTTCCTTATGTATAAAATGGAGTTGATCATAGTTTCTCCCTCAAATTGTGTTCAGTGACAGTGTGTGTCTGTGTGTGTATGAGCATGTAATAAAGTGTTGAGTATAGTGCCTGACACATATTATGTTCTCAAAAATGCTAATCACCATGATTAATTATCCTAGTCTTCCATTTCTAAATCAGTATGGCATTTGAGTATACAGAGGTATGTGTATGTGTGTATGTATATATATACACACCCCAATACACCCAGTACATTTGCCTCCTAAGTTTTAATCAGGCAGAATAAGAATGTGAGTGTAAAGTGCTAGGAGAAGGTCAGACATCTATCTATGTCTGATGGAATGTTAACCTGGACCATTAGTAGAGAAGGTGGCTCATTTTAGAAAGGTAAAGTATCTTGAAATGTTGTTTTTAAAGAGCAACAATGTTTGCAGTGGGAGTAGACTTACTGCTTGCAGAAAGGCTTTGTTACAAACATTTCTATTCTCCTTCTCCATTCGTGTCACCTGTCCAGGTTGCCCTTTTGCCATCCTCCCAATAGGCAACATGTTGAGTAGGCAGCTGCCTTGTACCATGCACCAAAGGGACAGAAATGAGCTGAAACAGTAAGTCCAAAATCCAACCTTCGAGTTTTACTATTCAAATCAGTGTGGTATACAATGTTTGTGTATTTTTGTGGCCCCTTAGCCCCATTATTAGGAAACTGTGTGAGCAAGGGTAGGTCAGGGAGAAGGTTCACAGAATCAGTAGCTGATTTGCAAGCCCAAGGAATCTGCATGAAAGGCAGCAGTAAAAGTCAGTCATCAGCTCTGATATTTATAGTGAGAGGGAAGAAAGAAACAAGAGAAAGCCATGAAATGTTATCAGCAGGTCAGGAAAACAGAGCCATTCAATGTAACTCATACCTTACTACCCGTTCTTCACTAAAAAAATGTGTATGGTGTATATGTGGGGTCTTCTTTTTAAGAAATGGAAACAAGGAACTGTCCTCCCTCTGAGCAATGGTGTATGGTAAGCTACTATATCCTTTTGATACAAGAAATTGAAATGAACTAACCACAAATGTCGAGTGAGGAGATATAAAAAGCAATATAAGTCTTCCTTTGTTATTTTTCCCCTGCTTTTTTATGTCAGAAGTTGGGGAATCATGCTGAATTTCAAATAATCTGCTTGGTCCCAATACCAAACTGTTGAGTATTATTTTGCAACTTGAGATACATCTTAAAAAACATCTTATAAGATCTATTTGGTAGAGTGAGAAGACAGAAAAAAACATAGTGCTCACATGATATTAGAAGACTATCTAGTGGCTTGCAAATTAGGAACAATACAATATTGTACAAGCAGCAAGCATTCATTTTATTGTCAATACTCACAAACAAATAAATAGCAATAGTCTCAGGGGCTCTGAAAACTATTGAAACTCCTGAAATGCCACAGAATTGGGGAGTTTTAACATGCCCTGATGGCCTGCCACTATGGTAAGTCCAGAATTACCTGGAGTTATTGCTTGTTTTTGTAACTTGGATTTATTATCATCCTGGGAGATTAGACCATGGTGTTTGGAGTTCTAATTGACCCTCCATGTTTAAAGATTACTCCTTTATACTACTGAGAAACTGGAAAGCAGGCAAGCCTTTTGGGGGTAATTAGGCTCAAATATAGATTTAAATGAAAACATATATGTACCCATTCTTAACATATCTTCTTGGGTCTTGGAGAGGCATCTGTCTTAGCATTGAAATTGCTCCTTGGATTAGAATTACGTCCCTTTGGGAAGGCTTATAAAAGCATTTGCTTTTGTGAGGCCATTGGTTTTCCACTGCAGTAAGTTAATGAAGCTAGCAGCAACAACAGAACATTAGGAGTCTGAAGGAAGAGTAGCTCTCTCCACCCCTCATTTTGCATGTGAGAAAACTGGAACCCCAGAGGTTGAAGGCTCTGCCCCGTTCAGCTCACATGCTGGTCAGAGGTAAGACTGGTCCTAGAATGGCACTTTCTAATGCTCGTCTCGTGCTCCTTTGACCCCAGCATGCTCCCTGGAATTCTATAGCACCCAGCACCAACGACAATGACTGGCACATAGTAGGCTCACAATAAATGTGTATTAACTAATTGAATGGCCTCCGAGCCTTATATTTTTAAAACATAATTTTTAATTAGTTACAAGTGCTGACCAAATCTGGTTTGGGGAGAGGCTGGCCAAATGCTAACAAGACCATTACGAATAAGAAGAGGAGCTAATTGGCTGCCTCAGTCGGTAGAGCATGCTACTCTTGATCTTAGGGTCATGAGTTCAAGCCCCACGTTGGACCTACAGCTTGAGTAAAACAAAACAAAACAAAACAAAAAGAACAAGAATATAAACAGGAGGAAATAATTCATCTGTAGCCTATAGTAGTAGCTGAAACTTATCTCATGATGCAGAGAGGCTGGAAAGGTGGTAACCTGTGACTATATCAGAAGCACTAAAACATTCTTGGCTATGATGCAGAAAAACATACTATGAGATTCCTTTGCTTTCTGCTGCTATTCAAACAGCAGGTGTGTGCTCAGAATGGTTCTTTTAGAGAAAACAGGGTGAAATTTTGACATCAAAAGGTCTGGAGATAACCATAGTAATAAGAATGACCACTGGGGAAAGAGCATCCCTCTTTTAGACTGAATTAGAATATAGCTATTTTGAGCATTTTTATTCAAAAAAAATGGAAATTTTGCTTAATTTCCATTTATCCTGCTCTAAGTCTACCAACCCTGCAAAGCAGAGGCATGATTGATCTTAAAATGTCAATCTCTCACCTAAGGAGAGGAAAAAAAAGATTTATTTAAAGAATAAAATGTCATAGGGGTTCTTAGGAAAAAAGCTCCTGGGTTTGGATTTTCTCTTGACAGCCAAGCTTCCAAGTGAGTAATTTTGCCTCTCCATCCATCTTGTAGCAGCTCCCTAGATAGCTATGAGCACAGACATCCAGACTAGCAAATGTTTGCATGTTTTAGGCTCCTTTTTGGCAGTTCATCTACCTGGGCACTGGCTTTTAGTAAAGAGTTCTTGGTACCAAAAGAAAAAGTCCTCAGGACTTTAGGGAGATAATAAAGCTCTACTCTTGAATACGTTCATGCCAATAAAAATTCATCCACTAGGCTGGGGTTGGGATAAAGGAGCTAGAACTCAGTGTCTTTGGTTTAGTCCTAGGGGATCCAGGAGGCAAGTGAAACCTACAATGTAAAGAGCTCACTTGAGTGCAGTTTAAAGTATGAGTGGGTACAAAAAGGTGAATGGATTCATCAGAGGGCCCAAATAATTCTCAGCATCTCTATGCAGTCTGCATTACATTGTATATCCAGCTTCTGTAGCAGTGCCTGCCTGGAAAAGAAGTGTTTGATGATTATTTGTTACAAATAATTCAGTATTAAAATTAGAGAAAATCTCCCACTGGTTTAGATATGGACAGAAATGTATATTGTTTGTAAAAAATGTATCCATTGTTTTAGGACCCTGTGAACTGAAAAATAAAACCAACAAAAAATGAATTTAAAAACACCTTGAGGTGTTGTCTAAATTGGCCTCCTATTTCAGGAAAAAAGTCTTACTCAAATCACTCTAGATGAATGAATTCCATTTCTGAAGACCTTTAGATGGACAATGGCAGTATATATAAGTCCAGGGACGGGGGCTTTGGTTTTCTTTGTGTGAGGGTAAACAATTCCTGTTCTTGACATTTTCTGTGTTTTCCAGATGGTGGGCAGATTAATGGTACCTCTTATTATTGCTCTGGACTGGCTGCAGGTGGTCCCTGGTCATCCTGACAGCCTGGAAAACTAGTTTCCTCTCCTCATCCTTGCAGTCATTACAGAAGAGCAAAGGGCAGAAAGAAGAATCCCTGTCATAGCAGAAAACTGGACCAAGGAAGAACCACTCTAAAGATAGGAATCAATGGCCTGCTCTCACTCTTAGGGAGCTGAAGGAATGGGTCACTCTCTCTAAGGACCAGTAGGCTACTAGAACTGAAGACTTATTTGTCCTTTTAAAGATGGGAAGGGAGAGAGAGGCATACCTGAGAACACAGATGCAGTTGGCTACTCTGAAATAACTTGGAGAGTATAGCTCCAAGAAAGAAAAAGGGGAAGGGAGCCAACAATGGCCTGAATGTTCCTGTGTCTCCCCATATTCATATGTTAAAATCCTAAGCCCCTAAGGTGATAGTACTTTGTGGTAGGGCCTTTGGGAGGTGCTTAGGTCATGAGGGTACAGCCCTCATGAAGGGGATTAGTGCTCTTATAAAAGACAGCCCTCTTGCTCCTTCCACCATGTAAAGACAAAGACACAAGAAGAAGTCTGCGACCTAGAAGACAACCCTCACATAACCTTGATGGTACCTAGATCTCAGGTTTCCAGCCTGCAGGTCTGTGAGCAATAAATTTCTGTAGTTTATAAGTTCCCCAGTATATGGTACTTTGGATAGCAGCCTGAACTATGACAGAGTCAAACTAAGAGTGTTCCTCATTAATTCTCTAAAGAATGAGTCTACCAGGAAACCACCTATTCTAACTTTCCATATAATGCAAGTTTCATTCATTTATTTATTCATTCAACAAATAGAGCAGCTCAGACCAAGATTATGGATTGGCTTGGGAAATATCTCTGCTTCTTAGCAGAGAATCATGCAGGAAATTTACATGTGATTTCAGATTATTTTAAATAACTTCCTTTTTTTAAAGTTTATTTATTTAAATAATCTCTACACCCAACATGGGGCTTGAACTCATGGTCCTGAGATCACAAGTCACATGCTCTTCCAAATGAGACAGCCAGGCACCCTACAGACTGTTCTAAATACTTTCTGTAGGTGACATTGTAACATGCATATGATCCAAACATACCAAGGACAAAGAGGATAATCTCAAAATAAAACCACCCTTCAAAAATTATTATTATTATTATTATTTTTAAATTTTTATATTTTTTTTGAGCGAGAAAGAGAGAATCCCAAGGAGGCTCCACATTGTCAGTGCAAAACCTGATGCAGGGCTCGATCTCATAAACCGTGACATGACCTGAGCTGAAGTCAAGAGTCGGACACTTAACTGACTCTTCAAAACTTACTAAAAAGGCTTGGAAGATGTTACAGTGAAGAGATAGTTTGGCATGAAGTCAGGGTCCGAATGTACCAGAACTGCTATATCTTAGCAAATTTACTCTCCTAGGGGCAACATAATATACATGAAACTGCAAATGCAAAGGCCTTCCACTCCCCAGTGGCTGTAGGGAAATACTTTGATTTATTTGGAATCTGCCAAGAAAACAGTTTACCCTTTCAGTTATGTCTCATTTTATGTTTTTGAATTTTTAATAAGTTTTATTGATTCTTGTTGACCATTTTTCTATGACACACTGAGAAAAGTAAATTGTTTTAGTATTTTCTCTCTAAACAACCTACATAAAATTTAATTATATTGCTTTTCATTTGTATAGTTCTTGGATGCTATTTTCCCCTCTTTGTATCAATGACTCATCATAGGAAAAAAAAAATATTCCCATCCATTTCATACTTGGTATTTATATGACTGTAAGGAAAGACATTGGCTTAATCCACAAACTACTGTAGCCAGATTGTTGCAGAAATATGAATTAATTAATGCAGAACTAAAGTACTGCTGTTACCAGGAACCAGAGAGTTAAATCCAGGATCCAAGGTAAGTGCTATAAGTGAAAGTGGCTGGGATTTGTGTCTGAATCATGGTGGAGGTATTAAAATGTAAGAGAGAGGGTGGGATGGAGAGACCGAGAAAACCTTACTACAGCACGTGGAAGTTTCTCCTTAGGAGAGCCTTGTGGCTCATTGTGCCTGTCAAGTAGGCTAATGTGCCTGTAAATTTCCTCTGACAGAAAACACATCACAGCAGCAACACCAGAAAACAACACAACCAAACTGTGGAAGACTGAAAGCCCAGTGCTTTCAAGGATGATCAGAATATAACACAGAAAAAAAAATACAAGGCATTGAAAATAAACAAAGGCTAGGAAGAAATGAGATCACTTTCTAAGAAGAAAGCATTTATCATTTATAGGCCAAAGGAAATGCTTCTCCCACATCCATTTTTTATATATTGTTTGGCGGTCTCAGTTCAAGGTCAAAAGTATCAGAGGACAAAAAGAATATGACTCAAGATTTAAGATTTGTCATGACTGGCTTCGTAATTGCATAAATATTAAATATGTAGAAATAATTGTAAGCACATTATCTCCACATCTCCACACGTTGCTTTAATTTTTAATGTAATCTTTTATCCGCCGTTTCCTTAGCTGGCTGTGGGTTTGTGATTTGCATAGCTAGAATGATCTGGTGCCATCAATTTGGTAATGAAGTCACTCATTGAGCAGAAGAGGCTTCTAAAGATTATACTAAGCTGTAGGAAAGAAGAGTGTGGAAATGAAATTTTATGTTTCAGGTAAATGGGAAGTTTATTTTATAGCACATTTCCCATTGTAAATTTAATATGGCCACTTTAAAATAAATTTGGAAAACAAAGAAGAGGGTGTACCCACATTTTCATCATCCTAACTTTTCAGTGTTTTATATTCTGGTCTTTTAAACCTATGTATATATATTTTTAACATAGATGTAACCACTATGTGTGTGTTCATATAATGTCGTATCCTGCTTTTTTTCTCTTACTAACATAGTTATCATAACTAACTTTTATGACTGTAAAATAATGAAGAAAAGAGAGGTCCTTAATTTACTCACCCCTTAAGTTTCCGGTGGCTAGTATAGCAAAGTGGTTAAGCAGCTCATACTGGAGCCAGATAAATCAAATATCAGCTCTGCTACCTAAGTGTGTGGATTTGGGCAGGTTAGTGAAGGCTGTGTCTCAGTTTCCTCATCTATGAAGTGGGGATAATAACAGTGCCTCTATGAGGGTGTTCTTTTGGCAGTTTAAGGAAATAATCCATGAAAAGCACCTAGCCTGTCTCTATTATACAGTAAGTACTAAAATGAAGTGTTATTAAAGACAAGAAAGTTAAATACATGACACTGGGTTTCAAAATTAACAACAAAAAAAAAGCTTGAGTCCTACAAAACTGAGTCCCCTGAGACAATGCCACCACCCCAGAAGTTCCCATGTGCCTTTTACTGGTAACAACTCCCTACCTTCACTACTAACCAGATTTTGACGGTTAACATGTCCTTGTTTTGCTTCATACTTAACATGTAAGTATGCTTCCCAGAAAATATAGCTGAGTTTTGCCTGCTATTGAACTTGATATAAATGGAATCTTTCTCTCTCTCTCTTTTTTTAATGTTTATTCATTTTTTTGATGTTTATTTATTTTTGAGAGACAGAGACAGAGCACGAGTGGGGGAGGAGCAGAGAGAGAGGGAGACACAGAATGCAAAACAGGCTCCAGGCTCTGAGCTGTCAGCACAGTGCCCAACATGGGGCTCGGACTCAGACTGTGAGATCATGACCCGAGCCGAAGCCAGACGCCGAACTGAGTCACCCAGGTGCCCCAATGTTCATTCATTGTTGAGAGAGACAGACAGAACATGAACAGGGGAGGAGCAGTGAGAGAGAAAGAGACATAGAACTCGAAGCAGGTTCCAGGCTCTGCACTGTCGGCACAGAGCCCAACATGGGGCTGGAAGTCATGAACTGTGAGATCATGACCTGAGCCAAAGTAGGATGCTTAACTGACTGAGCCTGCCAGGTGCCCCCCACCTCTCTCTCTCTCTCTCTCTCTCTCTCTCTCTCTCTCTCCGTTACACACACACACACACACACACAATATCACTTTGTATTTAGGAGGCATACAATTCAAGGCTTGATTTTGTTGGGATGAAGAAAGGTTTGGACAGGGAGCCAGAGAACTTGGCTTCAAGTCCAGTCTCCATGAGATCTCAGGCAAATCTTTGTGCCTCCCTGGGGCATGTAAAATTTTCGTATGTGCTAAGTGTCTTTGAAGCTTTGGAGTACTAAATTGTTAAGCTTTTCCTATTTGAGTACTGTGCTGGCATATGAGAAACTAGAGCCAAAGATAATCCAGAGGAAGACCTGGGGCCTGCTAGATATAAGCCTCCTCTTCCCCAAAACCATGCCAATAACAGTGTCAGCAAACAAAGGACTATAAAAGAATGAAAGTGATCCTACACCACAAATAATTTTCCCTTCTCTGTTATGTCCACATCTAGATATATTATTGGCCTTCATTGTCATGTGCATGGATGACATTTTCCCCAAGATAGCCATAAAGATTTTAATGTCAGGAGTTTGGAATTCAAATTAATAATTACATATTATAAGTTTTCCTGGACAGAGTCAGTTTTAAACATCTTAACCCATTTCGTGTGTTTGTATTTCTCCTAATACTGCTGGTGGTTAAGTACTGCAGGTTGGCTCATCTAATGCCCATTCCACTTTCCTCTTATGGCATCTTTCATAATGCAGACTGGAAGCTTACAACGTTTCCTAGATTTCTTTGCACCTAGAGCTATGGATACTGTCAATTAGATATATTCATGCAAGATTTAGAAAACATAAGAGAAGACAGGACATCTTCGTGAGCACTTTTGGCTGTATTTCTCTTATAATTAATATCACTGAAACATTTTTTTTTTTCTGAAGCAGTGTTCCATGGCCCATCATTCAGCCCCCTGATGACAATAAGTAGTTGTGGCAGTTGGGACAGCAATAGTTTTCTGGCTCTACCTGCCCTCATGGGTTATGTTTTTGAAACCAGCATCCAAGAGTCCTCAGCAGTTATAGCTCCACTGAGAGGTCAACTCTGTACTGTACTGGAATCATTCATTCTTGGAGGCTCCGTCTATAACTCACTTCTCCAATCCTGACATTCATTTTTGCAAGCACAATCTATTAAATGCCTTTCTTCTTAAAAATAACTAAAATTGTTTCTATTTGTTCGTACCACCAAACCCTGACTGATACACATCCTGAAAATTACTTCAGAAAATCTATTCACTGTATACAAGGTATAAGATACCATAACTCTGTAGAATGCTGTATCAAAAAGACAAGGGGTTTGGAAGCCAGAAACAATAAACCACACCATTTAGTATCTCTGTATCCCAAAGCAGATTGCTTAACCACTCTGTATCGAAGTTCCTTTATATATTAAATAGATTTTAACATGCTAAACTTCCAGAGTTGTGAGAATTACATGGGGCAGCACAAGAAAAGCACAACTGGTCATAGCACACACTGGTCATTCACTATGTGGAGTTTATTTCTATCTATCCCCATATTGGAATTCTCTTTGTAGTTAAGATAATTAGTAAAATAATTTGGGGAGAAATTCTATTAAAATTTTATACATACCTACATATGTGTATATTTATCTATCTTTTCTCTTTCTATCTATATAAACACCCTTATAGGAACACAAAGATTGAGTGCTGATTGATTCACAGTGACAAGAGGAGTAGGTTTAAATGCAGTTCAAGAGCAAAGAGACTTCCAGTATGAGCCAGAGCAACCCATTATGAGTGTTACCAATTCACCCCAACTGGTGCCTCAAGGCCCAAATAATAATTAATTCATTCAATGAATATTTATTAGGCCTTGACATTTGTAGACACTATTTTACTCACTAAGATACAGTGAGAAATCAAAAGGCCCCTGACTTTCAGGAGCTTGCATTCTATTGGAAGAGACACACAGAAGACAATAAGTAATTTCAAATAGTGAGAAACACTATGAAGAAAAGGCACTCTTCTTTTAGCTCTGTTTCCCTTACCTTCTCCGAAGTTTACTGTTACTTGACTCATCCTCTCTCTCAGCTTCCTTTCAGGGAAGGAAAAGCAAAGGGAGGTGAAGATTATGTCAACAATGTCAAGATTCTCTTAGGTAGGCGAGTAGTTTCAAGATCTGTGAAGGGTCTTGGCCTGTCACTATTTTATTGACACCAGCAGAAAACACGAGATGCCTGGATTAGAGACAAAAGAACATGTCAAAGCAGCATGAGCATGATGTTGGTGTTAGTTTCCCATGTCCCTCAAATCCCACAGGGTCTAAAGAAGGAGCCCAAGTGGGTGCCATATACATAGGAGATTTCTGTCATAGGCCAAGGAATACTGAACTTGGAGAACACACTGCTTTTATAGTTTTGGTAAGTAAGCCTACTCTTTGTTTGGAAGAAAGTATTACTTGGTTCCTCAAGGTTGCTGGCTGCAAATACAATCCTGAAAAATGACCCAAATAAAGAGAAGTCAGGGTCTCTTTTATTCTTGGCATACCCAGAAATAATGTGTAGAGATGCTCAGGGCCCTTGGCAGACTGATTTTCCCAACAGGTAGGAGATAAAAGGATTGAACCTTCCATCCTTTATGTTTTATGCAATCACAATTATAAAATTTTCTAAAAGTTATGAGTACTCAGAACTTTGTTCCTTCCTCTTTCCAAACTTTTACCTTAGATATGATGTATGTAGGCAACTGAAGAGTTCAGACAGACTTAGAGTAGCAGCTGGCAAGGGAAGAGATAAGTTTTCCAGTTGTTACCAAATATAACCTCAGGATCTTCTGTAGATACAGACCTTCTAATCATTAGAAGCATGGAACTAGACCTCATACCTTCCAGAAACCTCACCCCAGGCTTTTTTCCTGTTCAATATTACATTGATTGCCCATTTTAACAAACCTCAGCTGCAAAAATATACTTATGTGGGTAGGGAAAATAGTATAATATGTTCCTTCCCTGAGCACTCCTCACATGGCCATTGCTCTTGAATCCTGCTACAAAGGGTCCTTGCTGGATCATCCTTACAGCCAACTTTCCTTGGATCAATGTCAGGGAGAGAAAATTGCAGACTTCCTCTATGACATACCAGTGCTGTCCAATGAGGGCTCCATTATCTGCTTCCTGTAATGGCTATTTCATATGTTCTCTACCCTACTCACTGCTTCCTGGAAACATTCTTCTTTCCCAGAGAAAATGGAAGGTGTCTGGGGAATGCTCTCCTAACATGTTATTTGTTACCTCTTGTAATCCTACAGTAAATGCTGAAAAATAGCTATTACTATCCCCATGTGGCATGTTGGAAAATGGAGTTTTGTAGATATCATGTAACTTTCCCAAAGCCACAAAAGCTATGTGTCCTGGAGAAGGAATCAGATTGAATCCTTACGATATGGGTCCTGCCCTGCCCTCATGCAGCTTCCAGATACAGTAAAATAAAACTTCTTTTTTTTAAAAAAAAAATGTTTGTACAAAAAACCCTAGCTTCCTAAGCCACAGAAACATAAGCACTATAGAGAATATTTGCTTTTACTTTTCCTAATACATTTTCTCATATCATAAGGATGAGACCTTTAGCTGTCTGTTTCCCTAATAACAGAGTTAATTGCTCAGATCCAAAGGGAGAATAAAACTTCTCTTATCTTCCCCAGAGCAAAATATTATGTCCTGGGATAGGCACCTAGGTTAGCTCTGAAGGTGCTGGGAGACTGGATTATTACCTTTCTAGTTATTTAAATTCCAACTAGGAATGAAGTCCCAGAGCTCAGAAACATCTGGAGTAAGGAGGAGACTCTTTCAGGAGATGAGGAGGAACAGCTGTATCCTTTACCTTCATAAACACAGAAAAATCACTTCTTGTCCCCTGTCTGTAGAGTACCTGGCCACTGATGTAGAAAAATTTTCATTGTCTTTCATGATATTGCCCCAGGGGTAATACCTGGGGCAAGCTGGCAGGGGGTAGCATGCAGTTCTTACTTACTCTGGGGTAGTAAGAAATCTCTGATCCAGAGCACCTCATGTGCTCATTCAAGATAAAATGAATAAAGATAACTATTAAAAACACATCACTAGACAATTCAGAGAAGGGAGAAGAACACAAATACTTCTAGACCATGAAATAAGTAGTTATAACAAATACCTGGTAATGTATTTGAAGAGAGAGTGAGTTTTTTTTGTGTGGAATGAGTAGGAGTTTGCTGATGGACAAGGCAGTTGAAAGGCGTGCTAAACATAAAGAATTATACCAAGGATATGAGGTGCACCTTTGTTCAAGTTTTATAAAATTGGACCTTTATTCAGGGTGCTTTATTTCCACATATCACAAAATTGTCATATTATATTAATTTCATTATGATAAGATACTCTACTGCCATCTTCCAGAAGATAGTTCCAATAACTACACAAATTGACAATATCAGCAATATGTACAGCACCGCTTAAAGGTGTCCTATGTATGGTCTATACAATTGTACATAGTGGCCCTGCGTCCTTGGCTCAACAGGGAGAAAGCAAGTTGTTTAGCATAACTTGGATGAAGATTGTGTGTGAAAGAGCGGGAAGAGACAAGGCTGGATAGAAAGGCAGGGGTCAGAACTGGAAGGAAGGAACTTAGGGTCCATACCAATGTGATTAGAATTAGATCTGAGAGTGCTGGGAAACTACTGATGGATTTTAGGCAAGAACATGTGATTGAAATTTTCACAAAGCTAGAGCATTGGGAAAGTGGTGACAATAGGACAAGATCAGACAGGAGATCCAGTAAGAGACCAGAAGATCACAGGAGCTCTATGATGGGAAGACAGGGAGGAGGCTGACTTCTTTGGTCTTAGAGGGAGGAGGGGAGGTCTTCTTCCTGCCAGAGTGATTCTCTTTTTCAGAGCTTTTGGTTCCCATCACTATACCTTCTTTGCTACCTACCACCGTGCTCTTTCACTTTTCCTTTTCCTGTGTCTTTAATCTCTCTCTCCACTTGCTTCATCCCTGCAGGCTTCGGTTACCCTAATATGTCAAAGTCTTGCTTCTGCCCACCCTTGTTTTTCTGCATGAGTATTTTCTGCTGCATTAGAGTGGCTTTATTCACTCTCCAGATCAGGAAAATCCTACGCTTCTAACCAACAAGTGGTTGAATACCCCCTATGCAGCGGTGTGGTAGCTGGTAGAACCACAAGGATCACTACTGAAGTTACTATGTTGGCTTGCCATGCTTCCAGAGATTCAACCATTAAGATGCTAACAGGCTCAACTGGCTTTAGGTAATTTATTACTTACACAGCAAAAACAATATCGGTGTGGTGTCACCTCCCCACATCTCTAGTTCCACAGGATGACAGTAAACTGGAGGGACCTGATGACAGAGAAGAGTTATGGGTTGATCTTCTCCTGAGAAGCCATCTAAACTATAGCCTGGCAGTTTCTAGACTTACACAGAAGCTTGAACTTATATTTGAAAGTGGGTGGAGTAACATAGAAAGTCCTGTGCTCAACTGAAACTAGGGAGTTTGATGAGAAAAGGCTTTAGAGCAGTCTGCTTCTCTAAAGAAACTTATCTCCCCTTGGCTGTGGAGGAATTGCAGGGCATTCCACCAAGACTCTGATCAGACTTGGCTTATGTAAAGACATGGAAAGTCATGTGGCAACAGGGCTCTATACCACTGACTCCACCCCTGACCTTTCATGTATCCAAGTAAGAATAATTTTCAAGAGTCTGGGCCACCCATTAGATTACCTAATTAATTATAATGATTGATTGTAGAAATTTGGACCAGATATTTTCCATTCATCTTAGGCCAGAGCAGATCAGAGTGACCATGACTATGACTCCTAGAAAGATGGTCAGTCTAACTTGAAAGATAAATTACAAAAAGGTTCCCCATCCACAGTCAAGCCAGTTAAGTACGTCTCAGGTGTTGTTGAGACTGAACTGAGAAAGCCACACTGCTTTCTCTCTAAGGCAGAAGATAGACTGTTTCACTTTCCTGATTCATTAATCTAAGTGAAACAATAGGTGTTGGCATTTGAAAATATTCTCCCTTGACTGGCTAGCAGGAGGTCTGGGGCAACATGATTGTTTATAATCACTTGGATTAGAGAGTTTAAAATGGTTTATGTTTGTCAGGCAAGTAGAGGTCTGATGTCCACATGAGTATAAGTACACTAGTGGGGGCAAAAACTGTATTAGGAATGTTAAATGTCCTTTATTACAATAAAGGTGAGTCAATTCTGTGTCCCTTATGGTGGGCAAACTCCTTGATTGGAGCTAAATAATTTCCTGCAAAGCAGGCTGCAATGCTTCTGAAGAGAACAATCTGGCTATGATAGCCAACCAGCCTAGCCCTTATGGTATGGACTGTTCCAGGTGAATTAGATTCTGCTAATATGTTTGTAGTGACTTCAGCAATGGCATTTTGCTGACATGGGTGTCAAGGTTTAATTCTCCAATGTTTGAAGGAAAAGCTGTTAAGTTTTTGTCAGTAGGGTCAGGAGGGAATGATAGATGCAGCAGTTAAATTCAGCTACTGCTGGTCTGGAAAAAACATACAAGAGAATTTTGTTTTTTTCCTTACATGATAGAGACCCCAAGGGACTGACAATAATACCAGCCTAGCGGGAATCTTAATGATGTCCAGAAAATTAATTTTGTTCTATCATCTCAGGTGGAGGTCATCCACCTGAAAGGTAACAGTCCTTAGTTTAAGATCTGAAAACTACAGATCTGAGTTTTAACATCTAAGAGCCCAGGATTTAAGTTAAGGATGTATATTCAAGCTTACAAAGGAATTCTGAGAGGACAGTCCAGGTCAGGTGTCCTATAAGTGAGAGCCAAGAGAAGCTTAGTGATTCTTTCCCCAACCCCTGACTTCCCAGGGTTTAGGGTATTCTTTTCCTACCAGCTGGGCTGTTGATTTCCTCCCATAGCCACATGATTGGTATGACCAGTCTCTGCAGCAATCACTTTATTCTTTTTCCCAATCCTCATCATTTCTAACCTATGCCATTTTATTGGATTCATCTCATCTCTCAGTGGCTTTTTTTTTTTTTTTTTTGTAGAGCTTGTACCATCCTAGAACTTGTCCCACCCTAAAAGTGTGGGACATGCCAGGACCACTTTAGAGTTGTCATCTCATGCTCATGATTAGTTTCTCCTGCCCTCTAATTCAAATATACCATACCAAGACATCTGAAATACCTGCTACTTCCAGTTCATCAGATCCAATTAGCATAATGTTGTCATTATGAACAACCAAAATGAACCAGTGTGATGCTTTGTGGAATGTCAAGAGGATCAACATTTCTGTAGGCTATATTAAGGAGAATTGATGTGCTCCCGAGGTAACCCTGTAAAGGCATTCCATTGGCCCTGTTAGGTAATCACCAACTGCTTCTGATGGTTTTTTATAAATAAGTATAGAAAAGATGGCATTAGCTGTATCAATAGCTGTATACCAAGTACCAGGTGCTATGTTGATTTGTTCCAGTAAAAATACTGCATCTGGGACAAAAGCCACAATTGGAATTACCTCCTGATTAAGTTTATAGTAATCCACATTTTCCAAGATCCATATGACTTTTGCACTGGCTAAATAGGTGAGTTAAGCAGGAATGTGATAGGTATCACCACCATTGCTTCTTTCAAGTCTTTTCTGGTGGTATTGTTTCTGGTTTGTTATCTTTGAAGACAGTGAAATATCCAGGAGTTTCCCATATAGGTCTTCTTATCATAATGACCCTCATCTTATGGGAAAAAAGCCAATGGGCGGGGGGTATTGTCAGTTCTAGAACTGAAAAAATAACCACACAGTTGTTGTGTGGATCAAATGAATTAACAGGACCAACTGTGAGTAGGACATGAGCTAAGACTTCATTTAACTACTGACCAAGATAAACTCCAACTTTGGTTGAATCATAAAAGTGGTGTTTTTTTATTCTTAGGGATTAGCATCAATTCAGATCCAGTGTCTAATAAACCTCAAAAGATTTGCATATTTCATTTTCTCCAATGTACTGTCACTCTAGTAAATGGACACACAGCGCTTAAGGGAGCATTTACACTGTGTATTGTAGCAAAGGTGAAGGGTCCTTTCTGAAGGAGTCTCCTTCAATCAAGGGGTTTTTGAGTCTGTGAATTAGTTTAGGTGTGAAAACTGAGTGAGAAGCTGTGATTGTCCACTATACTAACTCAAGTTAGATTTTACCTACCTGACTTACAGCTTTTCCTATTATAAACATCAAGCAGTACTCTTATTTGGTTGCCTATCTGTTTTGTTCCTAGGGTACCTCTGTGGGCCAAGGCAGTCTGAGTGCCTGTACATACTTGTCGTTGCCCTTTAACACAAATGTAACCAAATTATATGTGATACCCAAGTGCCACTTGTCCCCTTGCTATTAGGTTCTGTCATCTCCACTGAAATCCAGATGCCCAAATCAATGGTACATCCTCTATAATCATACATGGCCTACAGAGGGGGACATCCATACAGATTTTCAAAGATTCATGTCTTCCTCTCACTTATTTCTCATTTTTTCAGCTTAGGGAGTGTCTCTGGGCCTTTGACAGAACACAGTTGAAGATGGGTATGCAGATTGTATATGATAAGTCAAGTATAACATTTCCCTAAACCATGGATTCCCTGTTCCACATGTCTGGGAAAGTTGGGCACCTCAACTTCACCAATTGTATGCCACCAATGAGTCCAAGTTTCAATCAACCAATCAACCACCTCTAGCTGCATAAGCTAAAAAAAAATTAACATCCTAACAACGAATTTGGTTCAATATAGTGTTCTACTCCACCATCCATGGTCTGATGCGGTAGAAGCCACTCCTACACATGTTCAAGAGGTTTCTGCCTATGTATTAACATAGTAACCACATTGTAGTTACCTTGGTGTGAACCTATCCTCCAAGAGCATGCAGCGTTAAGACTATAGTGGCATCAGAGGGTGATTGTGGTGGGTTTTGAGGAGAATATATATTCCCTTTCAAGCATCGTCCCCAGGTGAGGTTGTCACAAAGCTTTCAAGCAGAGGAAATCTACCTCCTCAGACACTGGAGAGCAACCCACTTCCACTGGTAAGAAAGGCCCAGAGTGACTTAATGTTTCAAAATTGCCAGTTTCATCTGGGCCCAACCCATTCTCAGTTTTGAAGTCCTATAATTTAATAATCAATACCCTAACTTTTACATGAGAAACTTGGCACATCTGTGAATTCAATGGAAGTTGTAATTCAGTAACCAGAAATTTTTAATTTTGTGTTTAATTTTCAGAAATATCATTTATCTGAAATTCTCTTAGAGTTGTTATGGAAGCTCTCTGGTTTTCATGTCATAACTTTGATCTGTGCTTGTCGTTTCTCTTTGTAAGCATTCAAAGGAACTCAAAAGAATCCATATCACACCATAGTCCTTGTAGTCACCTTACAGCCATACCAGTCACCTTACAGCCACAGCTACTTGGGCCCCCAAGGCACATGGTTCAGTTGGTACTTCATCACAATCAGCCACAGGAAATTGATTAATTGGGATGCCCCGGGTGCCATGAATCACTAGCATCTTATTTCCCTTTGGCAGGGAGTTCAGCATCGAGCTCAAGCCAAAGACCCAATCAAACCAAATTCCTAACCTCATCTCTTGGGGTTACAGGTAAAGCTTAACAAAAAATAAAAAGCTTAAGCAAAAATATTATAAACTATAATAGATAATTAATGAGGGATTCACTAGGGGGAAGATAACCTCTAGAGTATATAGAAACAGCAGTTTTAAGGAGCAAATCTTATAATTAACCCCTGGGCTGGGACAGAGCTCCCCAAAGAGGAGCTCGTCAGCCCCTCACAGGGCTAAGATCCAGACTTTATTGGAGAGGGCAGAGTTCTCAAACTCTGGCTCACTGAATGGCAGAGAAGTCACACCTACAGAACACTACCCTGTGGAACCTAATACAAATCTTGTCTCTACAGAGCCTGGAGAGTTATTCATGGGTAGTGGCTCACTTTAGGGCCTCCTCTACAGAACCACTAGAGTTAGGCATGATGGAGGAAATTTCTGACCTCCAACCACTAGTGGAGCTTGGCACTGGAGAAAGCCAGGAATGCTACAAGCGCCTGCCTACCCATATACCAAAACCAAGAAGCAAAACCCTTTTCTTCCTGCGATGTCTCTTCAGCGCCCTCTACTGACAAAGCTTCAGCACCTGCTGGCAAAGAAAAACTTACTTAAAAGGGCCCAGATCCATTTTCACGGTGCAGTCAAAAAGGATGGATTTGGGATTGAGTGGCAATTAAACACTAACCCCCACGAGCATTACTTCTTAGGCTCCACTCATAGATTTTGTAGCCAGCTGTCGTTGGCAGTCTCCTTTCCTTCACGTTTCATCAGGAAGTCGCCAAAAGCAACAGAGGAAAAGAGGAGCCTGAACGTAATGAGAAGCCCCTTTCTCCTCTATTTCTACAGCTCCTCACCAAGTTGCCGTCCCAGACACGCCAGGCCCGGTTCCTCAAGGACAGGAAACCTGGGCACCAAAAAGGAAATGAGGAGAAAGCTCACACTCTGTGGAACGTGGGCTGCTGGCGTCTGAAGGCCTCAGAGGGCCTCACCTCCACCCAGGCTGCCTGCCAGTTCACAAAAGCCGTCCGAGGTCTTCTCTCCTCCTGGGCTCAGGAAGGAGGGTGCGGGGCGGGCCCGTTGGGCGGCGCACTGTGATTGGGCACCTGAGGCCCCGCCCCACCCGGCGCGTCGAGAATGGGCGGGGCCAGCCGCCTGCTCTGCTCCAGGGCTGCGGGCGCGTATTGACCCAGCAGCCGCCTCGCCGCGGCAGTTTCCTCCTGGTCGTGGCGGACGTTGTAGGAGCGCCGAGTGGCGCTGGAGAACCGGCGCTTCGTTTCGCAGCTGCCGCCGCCATCTCCGCATTTACAGGGCGGGAAGGAGGGAGGGGACTTGCGGCTGCAGCTGGAGCGGGCTTCTCTCCGGGGACGCTCCTCTTCTTGCTCTCCTTTTCCTCCGCCGCGCGCCGCCGCCGCCCGCCCCCTGCGCCCTCCCCGCGCAGCCCGGGTCCGGGAGGGGAGAGGAAGGGGCGCTGGGGGGCGGGAGAAGCCGGCTGGCGGACGCGCGCTCGGAGGAAACTCCTGCCCGATCCGTGCGTCCCCGCGCCCGGGGTGCACCCTGGCCCGGCCTCGGCGGCGGCGGCGGCGGCGGCAGCAGGAAGGCGCTCCGGCGGGGGTGGCGCCGCGGGGGCGGGTCTGGCCGTCCCGGCGCTAAGTTGTGGGGCCGGGCTCCTCCCGACCCGATTCTTTTACCCTGGGCTGCTCAGACGCAGCTCGGTGTTGTCTACCCCAGCTCCGCCGATCCCGCATCTCTTGGGTGAGGGGGACACGCCTGCCCTCGTCTAGAAAACTTTTCCTGCTGACTCTGTCGGGGCGGCGGTGGCAGGAAGTCCGGACAGCGACCTCTTCTCCTCCTGCCCTACGCGCCCTGCCGGGTGCCGGCGCCGAGCTCGAGATCAAGTTTGCGGGGGCCCCTTCCGGGCTGCAGGCGGGTCCCGCCTTAGGAGGGGACGCCCGACCCCAGGGAGGGCGGTGGGCCCGGGTGAAGGCCGAGGGCGCGTAGTGGCGCCGGAGACAAGGTGCGGAGTGCGGTCGGAATCCGCACCCACAGCCGAAAGCGCGGAGAGCAGGAGCCCGGGAGCAGAGAGCCTCCGGCGGCCGCTTGCAGGAGTCCACAGCCCTCCTCCTCCTTTGGTGAGGACAGTGTCCTAGCCCCGAGTGTATCGAGGAAAATGAAGTTAAGCCGGCAGTTCACCGTGTTCGGCAGCGCGATCTTCTGTGTGGTGATCTTCTCGCTCTACCTGATGCTGGACCGGGGTCACTTAGACTACCCCAAGAGCCCGCGCCGCGAGGGTTCTTTTCCTCAGGTAAGCACCGGCGTGGGGCTCCACGAGCGTAGGCGTGGGGGCCCGTGTTCCCCGCTGCTTCGCGACCTCTTCCTCCCGCCGAGGTTCCGCGCCGGGGCAGGGCGAGGCCGAACTGGAGGAGGCTCCGAGCCTCCTACAGCCTCGGCTCTGCAGCGTTCGGACGACGGTGCCGGCGACCCGTGAGCCTCCTCCTCGCGGGCGCGCCGAGTTAACAAAGTGCCGGGCGGCATGCGGTGGCGGGATCGCGCTCCAGGGTAGTGGCCATGTTCCCGCACTCCCATTCGGGCCTGTTGGGGTGGCCTGGGGCACCTGCCTGTTGGGGAACCGACGCAGCGCCCGATTACCGCTCTTGGGCAGCCCCTCGGCACACACAGGGTTAAGCTGCACAGACCGCCCCCCCGAGCGCCCCCAGTCGCCAAAATTGATCAGACAGACCCCATCTGGTCTGTTTTATCACCCCACTGTCTCTCGAGTAATAAGCAAAAGTTTATTTCGTGTTGCAGACCTCTTAGATGTGAATCTGTAGGGTTGATTTTAGTGTCGTCATTCTTCAGCTATTACATAGGGTTTGTTTGGAGCAGACGTGGGAGCCCAGTAGGGAAGCGCGTGTTATACTCAAGCCGGAAGCTGTGGGGCGCTCAGTCCTGCGCCCAGTGGTCAAATTCTCCATCGAGTTGGGAAACCACCGGTCTTAAGTCTTTTATTTAAAGTTACTAAAAATAAGCAAACAGACAATCGGCTCTGTTTGTAAGGATACCGCGCCGCGTGTGCGATTTCAAGTTTCAATTTCTTTGCCCCTGACCTGTGCAGTTAAGAAATTTTAGTAAAACTGGGTGTTGTGTATACTCTGTAATGAATGAACTTGAAGATCTCAAAGCCGTGACAAGCTGATCTAACTACTCGACCCAGGGATATTGAACAGGTTAACGAGGTTTTTTTGTTTTTTGTTTTTTTCTTTTTTGACCATGTAAGTGCCAGAGAATATCCTTGCCATTTGTTCTTGTGTTATGCTAGGGCGAAAGGCTTGAATTTAATTAAAATTAAATTGTGAAAGTGAAAAAAGACCTCTTTGTGGATGCCGTCATCCATACAGAGCCCTCAAAATGTTTTGCAGGTGATAGGTATTAGAAATGCTGTTGCAAACATGTTTCAAAAAATTTAAAAGCTTCTTCTTAGGTAGTAAGCACTGTGGAGCATCTTTCAATCTTCACTTCAGAGTCTGTCCAGTGCCTGTTGATGAGACTGGATAAAAGTTATAAAAGGGGGTGGGGAGTTCACCCTGTGAAGCCATAGCAAAAGGAATTCTAAGCCTTGCTTAATATGTTGTATAATTTGGGGACTAAACTTGCTTTGATTTTTTTTTCACCCCAGTAATCACATTTTCAGAATTTTCTCCATTACAGGAAAAATCATAAAAGCTGATATATTTTACTTAAGCTGTTATCTTGAATAATGTCCTTTGGCTTTGGCTTGATGATCACTTGGAAGTGATTTATGCAAACATCTGGGGCTGGGGTTTTCTGGCAACCTTGACATTTTACTGTTTCTAAAGAAGTGAGTGACTCATTCAGTTACTGGGAAATCTTCGGCAAAGTTAATTCCAATATTTTAATATCCAGCCTTAGTCCTCCTCAGGGGGCTGAAGTTCTGCATAGAGCAGAATGCATTTGATGGAAAGTGGCGGTGGTTGCTGGAAGAGAAGGCTCTTGTATGTATTCTGTTTTGTGTGCAAGGAAGAGGATTTGGAAGGTGGAGCTTTTTATACTTAAGGTTGCTGTTCTCAGATTTTCAGGACTGGATTTTCATTTCAGGAAGAAAGCACTTTTTACTGATTTGGTTTTGGAGAGCCACTGAATTCCCAAACAGGTGGACAGGATAAACACTCTGTAAGTCCAACTCTTATATGTCTGACATCAACCTCTGTGTCTTACAGGATAAACTCGATTCCCACCGCTAGTAGATGAGGAACCTGAGGCACAGAGAGATTAACTTGCCCAAAGTCACACAACTAAAAGCTGAGATTTGAACAGGTGGCCTGTGGAGTCTAGGTTCTCAGCCACTAATAGTATACTAGCTCATAGTAGTTCTTTGCCTAATGTTTAGGCCTCAGTCTGCCTGCAGAAAAGGTCTGATGTGGAAGATAGAGCATGTTGCTCTGTGGTTCCTTAGCTTATGACTTTTTTTTTTTTTTAAAGGAACTTTCATTATGAAGCTCTAATGAATGTGCTCCTTTCTCTGAAACTTTAACGTTTGAGATTTGTATCTCTCCCAAAATGTCTTGTTGCTCACTTTGCAGCTAAATATTGTAATGAAAACCATTATGCAGCACAGCATATAGTCTTTTGAGTTGCTTTTTTATTTTTTTTTCATTACTGCTAACTCCCATGTAAACCTTAATTTGATGAGAACACCAAACATAACAAAAGGAGCTTGCAATATATTATGTATCTTTGGTGAATTTGAAGCAAGCTAGTCTGTCACTATGCATCATTTTTGGTATCTAGTAGAATGATTTATCTATAAAGGGATTGATTTCCACTGAATTTTAGCTTAGGATTTAGGATTTTAGTTTCTTTTAGTCAGTGTGGAACCTTTAGTAATGTATATGGTCTCTTTGTAAGCAAGGTATGTTTTAAAGCCATCCTAAATTGAGAGCAGTCTATTTGCTGTTCTGGCTTCATCCGTTTTCCTTCCTCCTACAACTCTGTGTTTTCTACTACTTGGCCAGACTCTGGGGCAGAAGTAGGCCCAACTCAGGGTACTTTCATTTGTCCCACCCTGGGACAGCTGCCTGCCTCTGACATAGTCTTTGGAAGGCTTTCCCCTGTGCTCCTGGGAGGAATTCCTTTGAGGATTGGAGGCAACAGGTGGTCTTACCTGTGTTAGCTTCTCTGTATATTTCAGGGTTAATAAATCTCAGCTAGAAAAATTAATTAAACTTACACTTCAGTTAAGAGGCTGGCCAGGGCCTAATGCCCTGAAAGATGCTTTGAGGTATTGCAAGAATTCGAGCAGCTGGAAAAGAGAGACTTCATTAAGGTCTTCCTGAAATTCTTCATCACTTCTTATAAGCAGATTTAACAAGTTGCTTACTGTCTACCTTGTATGCAATAGGATGTCTTATTAATGTCTTATGTTTGGATATGTAGAAAAATAGGGTGTGCCTTGCTTCTCCGTACTCTAGTGCAGAGAACCTCTCTCTAGGTTATAGCATTTGTTGCTAGGGCTTGTGCACTTGTGTATAAGGGATTTTGTTTCATTTAGGGGGCTGTACTCTTTGAGATCTGTGACTTTGGGGACGTGATGGAACTTTGACATTGGTGGCAAAAGGGCATTGAAGAGGAATGCAAGAACAGGAAAGCCCCTGGAGAGGCTGGTCTCCACCACCCCCTCTTAAGGTCAGCAGTTCTGCAGAACTCCTGCCCACCAGGTCTCACTAAGACCCAAGCTCACTTCCTATACACCACCTGGGGCAAGAGTGCATCTGGTCTGAAGACTTAAGTCTATTATTTTTTTAATTGAATTGAATTTGTTGTTTCCAGATCAGCACTGCTCTCAGTGCCTAAACAAATACTTTTGTTTGGGAGATGTTGTAATCCTATTTATCAGAAAGGCATCTTCTCTGTGACTCATTAATTAGCATTATGGGGTATCTGGGCTGAGGGCAAATTAACTAAAATTACCACTTTGTTGTTTTTACTTTGAGTCAGGTTTTTTTTTTTTTTGTTTTTTTGTTTTTTTGTTTTTTTTTTGATAGATGTTAAAACTTTGGTCTTTTTTAACAGACTGGAATAAGTGTTGAGATTTTTCCTGGAATTAGTAGTTCAGTAGCAGCCCTTTATCCCTTGCTTTATTCTTCGATCCCAGTGGTCCTAGTTTTCCCTTGTTGTTCCCTTGCTTCCAGAGAGACCTTTAGAAAGTGGGAGGATATTCAAAAGCATGGGATATGACCTCTGGATGCTGGATTGGAAGGGCCTTACTCCCTTGTGTCTTGGTGGTCGAGTTCCAGGTAGCATCAGCTTTTACAGTGCAGGTAGAGCTGAAGAGAGGAGGAAGAACTCCCAAAGAGTGGGTTTTGCTTCTTTTTATAGTTGTGATTATTAGGTTGATCAGGAATGCAGATAGACTATTTTGGCTAAAGTGGGTTTCTGTTTCGGGTGTAAATTTCAAGCCAGGCTGCTAATTTTAAGGTTGAAACCATGTTTAGGTTCAAACAAATTTGAGGGGTGATTATACTGGTGACCTAGGGCTTGAGTATTGCTATATTTGTCTTGTGATGGGTAATAAATAATCTGATTTGAATTAAATGAGTCTCTCAAGGGTACAATGTAACTTTTGTGAAATAGTGTATTTAATGTCATGTTATTTGTACTGTTAGGCAGACAAGCACATAGTTGGTATCCAGTAAATATTTTATGTTGTGTTTGTAAGTCTAACATACTGTTTTCTAAATAAAAGGTCACCTTTGAAGTACTTCAGCTGAAAACTCCCATGCCTTTTCTATTCTGTGCATTGTAGGATGCTTTGCAGCATCCCTGGCATCCATCCAGTAGAAACCAGAAACACCTTTCTTCTTGCCCCAGTTGTAGCCACCAAAAATGTCTACAGACACTGCTAAATCTCCTCTGGGGGAAGAAATCAACCCTGTTGAAAATCACTTGGCCAAAGGCCTGTTCTTTATACCCTTTGCACTTTGTTAGCATTTTGCTTTTTAGGAAGGAAAGATCAGAAGACTTAGCTCTAATTCTCAAAAGGAGAAGTAGCATTTTTTTTATATGAAATGAATCCTTTCTCTGGATGCCGAAAATTCACTTACATTTTTAGGATTCTAAATTGCAGTATGTTACTGAAAACACAAGCGTAGATATTATGTTCACATGCAAGTTAAAGAAAAAGTGGAAGATTATTGTAATGAAACTTCCTTTTTTTTAATTGAATAGACTTGTGCTGAGAAAAATGTTATGGCAGGTGATAGTAAATAGATCATCTTTTACTTTCCGTAGGTTGAATTAGAGGTTAAAAGTAATCTAGGTATATTCCCCTTGTCTTTTTGCCTAGGAAGGTAAGATACATTGATTAGTATAACAAGGTAATATAAAAATCATACTCAAACATAATTTGAGGTGTGTGAAGTTTTCTCAGGCAAGCTATTTACTTTCTAAAGTGCATTTGTTCTATTTATGTTAATTTTGATGATTCTAGTTACTGCATTTGCTATTTCTTCTGGAGGAAAACCAGGAAGTGGATAGAGATTTCCCTCTTGTTCATTTCATTTGTTTTAAGTAGGTTTCCTTTAAAGGAAGGACGATGGAAGTGGGGTAGGGAAATAATGAAGTTCTTGGCAGTTATTCCTTTCCTTTTGTGCCCCCAGATGTCTGGTCTTGAACTCAGTCTAAGTCAGCTAACTGTGGCCAAATCTGACCCACCACCTGTTTTTTGTAGGGCCATAAGCTAAAAATGGTTCTTATGTTTTCAAGTGGTTAAATATTTCATGACATAGCCACACTCGTTTTGCTACAAATCATCTCTGGCTGCTTCTGTACTACAGAAGTTGAGCAGAGCTGAGTAGTTGCCACAGTAACTCTCTGGCCCAAAAAGCCTAAAATATTTCTTCTCTGGCCCCTTACTGAAGAAGTTTGCCAACCCCAGGTGTAACCTGTGTTTTTCTATTATTAACGTTAGAGGCAAATAGTACGGTTAGATCTGTTGAAGCAGAGGTGTATGTTGAAAATAAAATTCTTGTTCTTGTCACCTGGTTATTAGATAAACTTAGTGAAACTTAGTTTGTGTTTTCAGAGTGTGTTTTAAAACTGGTGTTATATACATGTTTCACGGATTTCCGAGTATCCTTGGGGAACTTCTGTGCTGGAGCATGGACATGCTTGACATGTTTAATTTGTTTCCCTTCTATCACTTGCAGATTTCTCACTACAGGACTGCTCTGGGATGGAGGGTTCTGGGGCATGAACTGCAAAATTGATCCATAGTCTCCAGATCGAAAACCATGACTTTATTGTATTTTAGATGTGCTATAATTCACAGATAGGCTGAATTCTGAGCCTAATCAGACTGCTTGGGTTAGTTAGTATTGTGGAGGGAGAGCATAGGTCCGGGCATCTTCTTCATAAACTGTAGATCTAGGATGGAACTTGGCAGACCTCTCTGAGACCCTGAAGGCTGCTCACCTCGGAGGCAGAGAACTACCAGCATGTCTGCACGGGCACCGGACTGCTGCTCTTCCAAGAGTAATTAATTCCTGCTGATTTTGATCCTTCTTCATGCTTCTTGAAGGTTATGTGTGACTTTCTTCATTCCTTTTGGCACAGGCCACCATCCCATTTGTGTCCTCAGAGATTGAACTGTCATCATTAAATTGCAGCACACTTAGTCTGAACAAAATGAGCGTAATGAACCTAACTGGTGTTGCGATTTTTAAGTATTTTCCCCCCTATTTTTAAATGAATGCATTTGTGCATTGTTCACATGCATCTGGATTTCTCACTGGCTTCCTTTGCAGGCAGTCAGTCACCTTTGGGAGTCAAGAGAAATGAAATTCTTTTTCCAAAGGCAGAGCAGGCCTCAGATGTGACTTTTTGCCACCAGTCAGCCTCCTTGTCCTGAATGAGGAGTCTTGAGAGCAGGGAAATTGGCCAGTGATTAATTGATTGATTGATTGATTGATTTTTCTTTGTAAACACATGTTTTTTTCTAGGACGTATGGTGTTTTGTGATGGGAAGCACTCCTCCTCATTCAGGGCAAGGCTGTACTTTGGGGCTGAAGATAGACTTTGTAGCAATTCTCCCCTGCTCCTTCATACCACAAGTATGGAAGAAAGTGGGACTTGTGGGTCCTGGCCTTTGTGGTAACATTTTTACCTGTGGAACATTAGCAGATAGAAGCCAGAGAATATGACTTACTCTCACATTTATTTTCTCCATAAAAAAGTCCTGGATCTGCATTTTGAGAGTCTATAGGGATAGTCATTCTTTTAATAGTCATGAGCACCCCTAGAAAAGTCATAATAGGAAGTCAGGCATAGAATTTTAGAGTAGGGAGGATCCTTCCAGATCAGGTAGTTTAGTCTTTGATTTTTCAGATAACACTGAGACACATAAAGTTAACCTCATCAGTTTGCCCTGGGTCCTGTAACCAGTCATAGCATACCTGGAATATGCATCCTGGCCTATAATTCAGTGCTTGTTGTTGTACTTTACTCAGCATATATTTGAGAATTACCTTAGAGGTTACTAGATAATGTTACTTGCTTTGCAAGAGTATTTTAGTTATTTGAAGCAACGCAACTGCTGTTTGTGAAACAATTAGAGACAGCTGAATGCTATTTATTCATCACAAGAGTTAATTTTTAAAAGTTAGAACGGTGCCTGGCACATAGTATGTATTCAGTAAATGCTAGTTATTACCAATGAACACAGATTTATGGAGTACCTATCATGTACCAGGCACTGTGCAGGGGGTCTTGGGACACAGGACCTAAGAATAAAATAAGAGTCCATGATCTTAATTCTTATTCTTGGTTTAAGGGCAGAGGCCTTAAAGGGAATTCAGCACTTAAGCCAGGTAACAACAGCCTGGCTCAAGTTGACCAAAGGACCTGGGACAAAAGACAGGCTTTTCTGACTGGGTAGGACTCTGAAGAGAGAAAGAACATTCCTAGTGTGGAGTACAGAGCTTCTGAAGGCTTGTGGTAATGAAAGAGCCTTGCACCATGAGAAGAGGTGAGGAGATTGGTTTGATTTGGGATCTTTGGTGTTTGTAAAGAGTAACTGGGAAAACATGATAGGTAGCATGGTATCAGATTGTGAATTGCCCTGAGAGCCAGCCTGGGAAGTTACATGACTCAAATGGTAGTGAACCATTGAAAGTTACGGAGTGTATCAGGAAAAGCCACGTTGGAGAATTAATTTCATAGAAAATTATAGACCTGGAAGGGAGCTAAGAGTTTTCAATCTAGATTATTCTGGTAGCAGTGTGTAGGAAGACTCAGAAGCAGAAAGGCAGCTGAGAATCTGTTTGAGGTAATACAGACATAAGGCACTAAATCCCTATATGTACCAGTATTGAAATGGCTAGAATCAAGAGGAAAACGTGTGCAGACATTTTGTGAAAAGAAGCCTCAGGGCTTTCTAACAGATTTTTATCAAGGGTAACGATGGGTGTGGCTTGAGTGAAAAATTTTCCCTCTTCTTTCCTTTAGGGCATTTGGAGAATTAGCTAAAACTGTTTGCAGAAAGGGATAGTTTGGAAGATAACCCGGTTTGGGAAACCAACCTCAGGTTCATGTATGAGGAGGTGGATGTTAGTGGAGTAGCCACGGGGGCTGGGGTGCCCAAGTGAGAGATGAGGGAAGGGAGATGCTGATCTGGTAGTCATCAGCAAAGTCGGAGTGGATGAGCTCACTCTGGACTGTGCTTTGTGAGAAGAGAGCAGACAGCCAAGGAACATTTCTTATAGCCAAAGCTATGCTTCTCATATTGAGATTATTGTGTAGCAGATGCTAATATAATGAAGCAGCTTGTATTCAAATTGTCAGAAACCAGCTCATTGATCAGCATACCTAAGAAAAGATAAGACTGTCCTAAGGAAGGATTTCAAAGGAGCATTTCAATAGGAAACTAAAAAAGACCCTTCTCATTTTGGGCCCAAATTATGGAGCTAAAGGATTTTTTTTTTCTAGGTTATAAGAACAGAAAATAGGTAATTCTCTCTCTCTCTGTCTCTTTCTTTCTCTGTGTGTGTGTGTGTGTGTGAGAGAGAGAGAGAGAGAGAGAGAAGAGAGAGGGAGAGATGGGTTTATTAAAGATCAAAAAACAACACTTAAAATAGGGACTTCATAGCTTACGGTTGTTTTTAAGGTCAGATAGATTTCTGAGTACCCCCATACTGCCTCTTGTTGATAGTAAAGAAGAGCCCTTCCTTTTTGATGAGTGGCTGACCACACCCTCCCCCCAAACTGAAGAAATTATAACTGTCTTTGACTCAAGGCCAACTTTTGAAAATTTGTAGGGTCCAGTGACAACACTTGAGATACAAGGTATTTCTTAGAACTTTCAGGGAGAAGATCTAACCAATGATTGTTTGTAAGAAAGAAAAAAAGATTTGAGAAGAACCCAAGGAATTTGTATCCTTAATTCATCTTTATAGCTGACTGTGTGGTACTTAGAAATTTGTTTTCATTACATTTTTATATATCATACTGTGCCTTACTATTGCGTTTGTTCCTTCTGTGGTATTTACCACGCCCCACCTTGCCCTTACAGATCGATTGGTTCAGATGGACTTTTACAAAGTCTGTAGGAAAGGATTTGTAAAGCTTTAGAATCTTTGCTGCTTGTACAGAAGAGTTAGGAAATTCAGAATTTATGATAATTCAGATGGGACTTGGCTAAATACTTACCTTTCTCCGGTCAGTAAGGAATAAAATGGGCTTATTCAGTAGATGATTAGTATAAATAAGATTGGAGCCAGGCTGATTATCTACTTAAAACAAGTCTTCAGAGGCCCCCAATACTATTTCTGTACGAAAAACCATCTTAGTCATGTCAGTTGCATTTATTTTAATAGGCTAACACTGTTTAAGTTGATTTGTATTTTCCACTACAATTCTTCTCTTTTTACATTGAAATTATGTTTCTGAAAATTACTTGGGTAAACATGTCTACGGAACTTTTATCATCAGATCCTAGCATACAACATATGCCATTCATCCATGCACAATGAGTTTAGGTGGTATGTAAATAGTACATAATGACAACCCTTGTGCATAAAGACAGGCCTATCTCCAAAAATATAAGACAGAGTAGCAACATCGACCAGCAGTCATTGACCAGGTGATATATGACAGCATGACCCTGGTTCCTTGGGATTTGTTGCTGTCTGAAAGTATATCCCATGAACTTTCATTCATGTTCTTGGGTGGGATACACTGTTGACATTATCTCAGAGTGCTATATATAAGAATAGAAATACATTAAAAATACGTTGTAGAAATAAAACCAGTGTGGTTTTCAAAAAGATATTTTGCAAAAAAATGTAAAGAAAGGTAATGTTCCACAGAACAGTTTGGGAAGTAATGAATTAAAGGAAGTATTCTATTCGTCAACACCTAATTTGCTTAGCACCACTTTATTTGCAGTCATTAAATGTATCTGAAAGTTATAAAACTGCATTGCATGGACATATTTTACAGTGTAAACACATTGTGCTACTTACAAGCCCTTGTTCTAATCATCCTATTGAAGAAGATACCCATTTTGCAGAATCTCGCTTTATATAATAGCTTCATGTCTAAAATGTTGTCTTAACAGGAGGTGGTTTCTTTGCAGCTGCATTGGGGTGGTGTGGATGGGGGCCATATAGTTCTTTTTTTTTTTATTTTTTTTTTATTTTTTTTAATTTATTTTTATTTTTTTAATATATGAAATTTACTGTCAAATTGGTTTCCATTGGGGGCCATATAGTTCTAATCTCAATATACATCTGGAAACTCATGGAGGGGGGAGGGATGGGACTGTGTCCTGGAGCCTGGAGAAAGCGCCAGCAACCGGAGTCCTGATCCCATTTTTGGAGGTGGCAAGAGGATGGGGGTTCACAAAGAGTGGGAAAAACCGGTGTGGCCTGTTGTTAATTCTAGGTCTGGACTGGAAGGCACAGTGATTCTGGCAGCTGCAGAGTCCCAAGGGTACCCTCCTGGGGCAAAGCATGGTGAGCTTGAAGTCCCAGCTCTTCCCTTTACAGTCACCTGCACGCTTGTTGTCTACCTGCATCTGAGTAGCCTCTATTAACGTCATACCCAGGCGCACGTGAGATTTGTGAATAATGATTTGCCAAGGCAAAACCCGATGCTCCTGTGTTTTGGCAAGGTTTTACGTAATTAAGTGTTCTTTGTGCTCACCTGGTGAGTGCATTTATTTCTTTGAGTGGACGAGTGGAAGCACAAAGACCATAATACCTTGGAAGAGATTCAGGCATGATAAGCTTCAGGTCTGGAAAACACCATTAAAAGGTCATTTGTCACTGTGGTTTGTGGCTTGTAACAACTTGGTAGAGTTACATGTACAAATACGGTCCCTGCCTCAGTTCACGCTTTTTTGGGCTTCAGTACTATACATCTTAAGATGGGGAGTGGTCACTTGAGGGGTTTCTTGTCATTTGATGAAACCCAAATGCCCTCCTGTTAAGTGCCTGAGATCTGACTAAATATAAATAGCAGGGTTTTCTGTGTAGCTGAATGGCGGCTGACTGACCTGGAACTACTGCGGTAACAGTGACACCCTGCTGCAAATACAGACTCTCTTTTACCAAATCTCTGTTTTTATATTTAGTTTTAATACAGCGGCTCTTAACTGGGGATGTGTGAGAATTGCCTGGTGAGCCTTCTACAATTATTAAAGGCAGATCTGTGCTCTCTGTCTAGGTAATCCCCATTCTTATCCATTGCTTTAAATTCATATTCACACTGACCACTCAGGTTTGTGTATTTTCCTGACTTTCAGACTTTGTTGTCACCCTCATACCACCACTATTCGAATACCACATTAGACACCATTAGACCACTTTCTAATGGTTCCAGAAGAGAACCTTTGCCCCCCCCCCCCCATTCCTTCCCCAGGACTCACTCCTTACTTCCCTAAAATGCCATCCGTTATTTTCCCAGTTGCCTCAGCAAAAGAAACAAACAGAAAACCCCCCAAAAGGCTATGTTTCTTCTTTTCCTGTCACTCCCTTCCCGAACTTCCTCTGTCTTGTCAAATCCTTCCTCTTTCCTCTGCCTCCCCTGCCTTGGTCCAAGCCACCTTGGTGTTTGGTGTTTGTCCCGATTGCCCCTCCACAGCTCCAGAATAGCTTTAAAAACACTTTTTATTCATTGATCCTACAACTGTCTAAGATGAAGATGTTGATGTTTCTTTCTGAGAAAAGTATTTTTAACTATAAAGTCTTTTCCTACATCTTTTGTTCAAAGATAAGTGCATGGTCTTGTGAGACCAAAAGGAGCCCCTCGGAAAGAGGTTGTGTAGTCACATGGTGTCACCTTTCATTCCTCCATTGCATGGGCTCTGGGTTGCTGGGGCTCACAGCGCTCCAACTCTTCTGATGGGGATTTGGATGGACTTCCTCTAGTAGGGACTGCAAGTGGGCGGACACTTTCTAAGCTTTATATAGGGTCAGCTCTTTACCAGGTGTACTTGTTTCCTATAGTTTCTGTAACTTAGTGGCTAAAACAAGAAAAATGTATTACCTTCCAGTTCTGGAGGTCAGAAGTTTGAAATGGCTCTTAGTGGACTAAAATCAAGATGTTGAGAGGGCTGCGTCTCTTCTTTGGGCTTTAGGGGAGAATCCATTGCCACATCTTTTCCAGCTTCTAGAGGCTGTCTGCATTTCTTGGCTCAAGGCGCCCTTCCAGTATGGCATCACTCTGACCTCCTCTTCCATCTTTAGATCTCCTTTGACTCTGCCTCCCACCTCCTTTTTTTCCTTTGTAAGGACCCCTGTGATTACATTGGGCCTATCCAAATATTCTGGGACAGTTTTCCCCATTTCCCAATCCTTAAGTTACTCAAATCAACAGAGTCTTTTGCCATGTAAAGTAACAGATTCACAGGTTTCAGGGATTAGAACATGGACATCATTGGGGTGGCCATTATTCTGCCTACCACACCAAGCATCATTTAAACTGATTTGTAGCACTCATAACCACCCTATGGGTGATGTATTATCTCCATTTTACAGATGAGGAAACTGAGGCACAGAGAAGTTATGTAACTTGCCCATGGTTACTCTGGGGTAGTGGAGCCAGAATTTAAATTTGACTGGGCTTTATTTTTTGTTTTATTTTATTTTCCAGCTTTATTGAGATATAGTTGATGTATAACATTGTATAAGTTTAAGGTGTACAGTATGTTGATTTGATGCACTTACGTGGATATTATAAAATGGATATTACCATAGTGTTAACTAACACCTCCGTCATGTCATATAAATACTATTTATTTCTTAAGATGAGAACATTTAAGATTGATTCTCTTAGCAACTTTATGTAATACAGTATTAACTATAATCATGCTATATATTACAGTCTCAGAACTTACTCATGATTAGAAGTTTTTTTGCTTAGTTTAGTTGTTTTTGTTTTTTATAAGTGGAAGTTTATACCCTTTGATCAACATCTCTCCATTCTGCCTCCCAACCTCTACCATTCTAGTATTTTTTTGAGTTCACCTTTTTTAGATTCCCCATGCAAGTGCTATCATATAGTATGTGACTTTTTCTGTCTGACTTATTTCACCTAGCATTTCCTCAAGATCCATCTATGTTGTCACAAATGGAAGGTTTCCTTTTTCTGTCGCTGAATAAGATTCCACTGTGCGTGTGCGTCTTTGTATGGGGATATATCCATATGTACATAGATGGACAGCATATGCTTACATCTTGTTTTTTTGTTTGTTTTTTTTAATCTATCCAGCCATTCTTTGTCTTTTGAATGAAGAATTCAGTCCACTTACTTTTTTTTTTTTTAATTTTTTTGATGTTTATTCATTTTTGAAGGAGAGAGAGACAGAGTGTGAATGTGGAAGGGGCAGAGAGAGAGAGAGGCACAGAATCTGAAGCAGGCTCCAGGCTCTGAGCTGTCAGCACAGAGCCCGATGCGGGGCTAGAACTCACAAACCGTGAGATCATGACCTGAGCCGAAGTCGGACACTCAACCAACTGAGCCACCCAGGCGCCCCTCTGTTTAGTTTTAAAGTAATTATTGATAGGTAAGAACTTATACCATTTTATTAATTGTTGTCTGGCTGTTTCATAGTTTCCATGTGTTTTCTTCCTCTTGCTGCCTTCCTTTGTGACTTGGTGATTTTCCATAGTGGTAGGCTTTGATTCTCTTCTCTTTATCATGTGTGAATCTGCTGTAGATTTTGCTTTGTGGTTACTATGATCCTTACATAGAACATTTTATAAATAGAATAGTCCATTTTACTGTAACAACTTCGATTGCATACAGAAACTTTACCCCTTTACTCTTTTTCCCTGCTTTCCTTTTTGATGTCACGACTTCCCTTTTTCTATTGTGTATCCATTAACAGATTATTGTTGCTGTAGTTATTTTAATACTGTTGTCCTTTGACATTTTTACAAGAATTAAATGACTAACACTTTACCATATTAAAATATTACTTTGAATTTGACTATATACTTAAACTTTACCAGTGGTTTTTATATTTTCATAGGTTTTCATGTTACTAATTAGTGTGTTTTATTTTAGTTTGAAGAACTATTTTCTGCATTTCTTGTAAGGCGGGTGTTGTGTGATGAATTCCCTTAGCTTTTGTTTGTGTGGGGAAGTCTATCCCTCCTTCACTTCTGAAGGACAACTTTGTCAGGTAGTGTATCCTTGGTTGGCATTTCTTTTCTTTCAGCACTTGGAATATATCATCCCACTCTCTCCTGCCCTGTAAAGTCTTGGAGAGGATCTCTTTAAGTTGATTTGGTGTGGTGACCTCTTAGCTCCATGAATTTGGATATCCAAATCTCTTCAAATTGGAGAAGTTCTCAGCCATTATTTCTTTCTTCCTTTCTTTCTTTTTTTTTTAATGTTTATTTTTGAGAGAGAGAGAGAGAGAGAGAGAGACAGTGCGAGCAGGGGAGGGGCAGAGAGAGAGGGAGACACAGAATCCGAAGCAGGCCATTGGCCTGCTGTCAGCACAGAGCCTGATGTGGGGCTTGAACTCATGAACTGCAAGATCCTGACCTGAGATGAAATCGAGGGCTTCAACTGACTGAGCCACCCAACGCCCCAGCTGTTATTTCTTTAAGTAAGCTTTCTGAACCCTTCTTTTCTTCTTTTTTCTTGAATTGTAATAATGTGCAGATTGGTTCTTTTGTTGTTACCTCACAGATGATGTATGCTTTCTTCACTCTTTTCCTTTCCTTTTTCTTTTTTCTTCTCTGGATAATTTCAATTGTTCTGTCTTGGAGCTCACTTATTCTTTCTTCTGCTTGGTCAAGTCTTATGTTAAAGGTCTTTGTTGACTTCAGTCATCATTGTTTTCTTAAGCTCCCGAATTTGTTTGGTTTTTATTTATGTTTTCCATCTCTTTGTTGAACCTCTCATTTTGTTCTTACATTGTTTGCCTGGTATTGTTAAATTGTTTATCTGTGTTCTCTTGTAACTCTGAGCATCTTTAGAACATTATTTTGAATTATTTGCTGGGAAATGTCTATATTTCCATTTTGGGGGGACCAGTTACTGGAGGTTTACTGTATTCCTTTAGTAGAGTCATGTTTTCCAGATCCTCTGTGATCTCTATAACCTTGTATGGAAATTTATGTCTTTGAAGAAATCTGCACCTCCAGATTTTATGGACTGGCTTTGGTAAGGGAAGTCTTTCACTCGCGGGGGAGAGGGGAAGCAGGAACATGCTAGTGATCCCAACATGTGACCCCAGGTCTGCCACCTGTGACGCAAGTTCAAGCGGTGCAGGGGCATGTGGTGGCATCGGTTTTGAGGGTGGCATGATGTCTCTTTGGCTCAGGTTGCTGGGGTCCACAGCATTAACAGCTGCGTGGTCCTTGGCAAATGCTGCAGGGTGTCTGCAGTGGCTGTGAGGGCTGTTTGAGTCCTCACTGGCACCTCCAGGCCCAGTGGGTAGGGGCCAGGGCAGACAAGAGTGGTGTCCTAAGCTGGTGGTGCCCTCAGCTGCAGAGGCCTGTGTGGTGGAGGGCTGGTTGCAGACATACATGTAGTGGTAGGAGCCAAGGCAGGCAGCAAGGGCTGGGGCCAACCATGGAGGCACTGGTAGTTGCACGGGCCCTGGATGTTGATGTGCCATGAGCCACGACGGCTCAGTCTCATCACGGACACACAGCAGTGGAGGCTGGTGATGGGGGTCAGGCTGAGGACATGCAGTTGCGCAGCTGGAGTGTTTGGCGCCAGGTGAGTGTGGCGGTGCAGGCTAGTGACCGAAGACAGGGCCTCCTCCGTGCCCGTAAGCAGCCGTGGAGGCCCTGGCTATAGGCTTGCTCTCCTGTGGCTGCAGAGTCTCTTCCTGAGTATGTGCAGGCAGTGGAGGTTGGAGACAAGCATCAGGTTGGCGGCATGCAAGTGCATCGCTGGAGGGGCTAGCTCCATGGCAATGGGGGTCGGCCGCGGGGTTCTGGGCCGGAGTTTTGCACTTGAGCAGCCGCAGAGGCCTGGGCTGGCTGCTGGTGTTGTTCCTAAGTTCCAGAGAGGCTGAGTGGGGAGAGAGTAGGAGGGACACAGGTGGCTGGCATCAGTAATGCCAATACATGTGAGGTGAAAGTTGGTGAAATCTGCAGAGGTTCCATGGCAGATGTGCTGGCCATTGGTTCCCTCTACAATGGTGAAAGCTGCTGGGTTTGTCTGTAGAGCAGGTCACTGTGAACCATTCTTATTCATGCTGTGTGGCCGCTCTTGGTAGCTAGCCCCTGCTTTTTTTTATTTTCTTGTTCCTAGATATCTCTGTATATCTCTTGGTGTGGTACTCCCAGTGACTGGGAAACCTGGTTTTACCCTGCTCTTCTTTCCTACCAAGGGGAACTGTTTCTAACTGGGGAGTTCCCTTGTGGCCCTGAGCAGTGCCGGCCTGGGGGATGGGATTATGCGCACAAAATGAAGCCATCTTCCTTCTTTTACTGTGTGGTTATTCTCAGGTGTTCTGTTCCACTGTGCTGTGAGGAGACTCCAGGGCTGTCCCATAGCTGTTTTTGTTCACAGATAGCTGTTTCATTGTTGATCTTTGTGGGAGGATGGAGGCTGGGTCTCCTGTCCTGTTTTGATGATAATACTCTTGGCTTTAGAGTCTTGTTTTTTTTTTTTTTTTTTTTAAGTTTATTTATTTTTGAGAGAGAGCGAGAGAACAAGTGAACAAGCAGGGGAGGGACAGAGAGAAAGAGAGAGAGGCGGGGAGAGAGAGAGAGGGAGAGAATCCCATGCAGGTTCCGCACTGTCAGCTCAGAGCCCGATGCAGGGCTCGAACTCACTAGCCTTGAGATCATGACCTGAGCCAAAATCAGAGTCTGACACTTAACCGACTGAGCCACCCAGGTGCCCCTAGAGTCTGTTCTTAATCACAGTTGTACCCTGGAAAGTTGTACCCTTCAAAGTGATTTTACAAAGCCATACTTTTATTGTAGCAACAACAGAAGTAATGTCTTCTTGAGTGCCTGCTTCTTGGAAGGCCCTGTGCTAAGTTCTTTTGTAACCATTCCAAGCAGTAGGTATTAGCACTTTTTTTCCCCATAAAGAAACTGAGGCCCAGAAAAATTAAGTTATTTTCTGAAGGTCACAGTGCTAGTGTACCAAAGGTGTTGTTGGAACCCACATCATCTGACCCAGTGCCCATGTGCTTAACCATTCACCTAAACTGCCTTTATTAGCTAAAAGGAGTCATTAAAAATAAAGGTAATCATTATTTGCAGTTACTTAAAAATGTGGTGAAGTGTAATATCCTAGAGCATGAGATGGAAGAATCTGGTACAAGGATAATTAGAAGAATTAATACCCAGTTAAGCAGATTATCAAAAGATGCATGTTTATGAATTTATGTTACCCTCTAGTTTAGGGGTGATTTGGCAAGTGGATTATTTTTGGCTTGTTTATCTTAGATATTGCACTGACATGTGTGAAGTCAGAGACATCAGCCCCCAACCTGGCTGATCATCAGAATCACCTGTGGAACATAAACACTGCAGTTTCTGAGACTCTTCCCAAGATTCCAGGGTGGATTCCTGGGTCTTGTAATTTTGAGCAGTCTTTCAGATGCTTCTGATGGTTATTGTTAGAGCCTTTTACCCAGTCACATTTACTGCATGGTGGGCACATTTAGTGATGGAATCCAGGTCCAGAAATATCTTGATGTGATGGAGTAATATACTGAATCTAACAAAATCCAGCAATACAGAGGAAAAGAAAGCATGAATGATAGGTGGTATGGAGCTAGAGTTTCAAACTTACAAGCACATACATTTTGGAGTGAAGTTTTGTTTCTTTTGAATGCCGCCTTTGGTGGCATTGGTGGTTATCTTATAAACATGTAATACTGTTTCCTCTATAGGTCTCTGAACTAGAAACTTGATTTGGTTGAGTGAAGATTTTCTATCACTATCATGGTAGGAAGAATTTCAGAATCACCTTGGGTTCTTTTATCAGACTCTTTCCCTCCCCCACATCAGTTGACAGAGCCCATTGAGCCATGCTTACTAATGGTAGTGAAGGTTGAAAAATTGTGGTTGGACTGTACAAAATCCATAATCTCTGTTTGCCCTAGAGGAGGAGTCACATATTTTACCCTACTCACAAAGTCATGATTGTCACTGTGGCCAAACATGGCTCAATTTCTATATTATTTCCCTCTTAGTCGATGAAGATCACCCTATAATTGAGGACGTTTACTTCTCATTCTTACCTATGTTTTGGGTCACAGTGAAGATTTTTGTTGATTTATTTCTTAAAAAATGTTAGTGTTTCATTTTTATTCATATTATTTTTGGTGTAAACTGTGCCAAAAAATGACATTTAATACTTCCTTATCTTAGAGAAAAGGTTGCACACAGTTTCCCCCACCCCCAGTAAATATTTGCAGTTCTTTTGTGCATCAGGCATTGTGCTAGGCATCAGGGTATGGTGATGAATAACAGTAGCTGTGGTGCCTGTTCTCAAGATAAATATTTATTTAGTGATGAAGATGGGGAAATAAATAGTACATGAATAAAATAGGTAAAAGATGTAGTAAGACAAAAAATAAGTTGACATAATACAGAATCACATGAGAAGGCTTATTTATTTATTTATTTATTTATTTATTGAAATGTTTATTTGTTTTGAGAGGGGGAGGGAGAGGCAGAGAGAATCCCAAGCAGACTCTGCACTGCTCAATCCCACAAACCTTGAGATTATAACCTGAACTGAAATCAAGAGTCTGACCCTTAATTGACGGAGCCACCCAGGTGCCCCTGAGAAGGCCTGTTTTATACAGGATGGCTGGGGAAGGCTATGCTGAGGGGACATTTCAGGTGAGATCTGAAGTACTCTATAAAGGAAGAACGTGTATGAAGGTCTCGAGATGGGTTGAAGAGGAACTGGTTTAGAACTGAGATGAGATGAGGGTGAAGCTAAATTGGGGGCGGGGGGATAGATGGATACAGGTCCTTACTGATGGTAGTGTAAGTGCAGTGAGAAACTAGCTCTGGATTGTATTGTGAGAAAGATACAATGCAGCTGCATAGGTCGCGGTTGAAGGATGTAAGCCTAGGATTGGGAAATTAGTTAAGAGGCTGCTGTGTACGAGACAGGAGAGATTGTCGGAGGATTGGATCAGCATGGTTGCAGTTGAGAGGGAGAGACGTGGAGTGATTCAACAGCTATTGTAGAGGTAGTAAGGAAAGAGCTTGCAGATAGACTGGATGTGTGAGCGGGGTGAGGAAGGAGGAAGAATCCGTTATGCCACCAAGATTTGGGGAGTGACTAACTAGGTGGACATTAGAGCTACTTACTGAAGATCTGAAGATGCAGAAGGCTTATTTGGGAGGGTTCTTTGGGGCATAAGTTTGAAACCCAAGTGGAGGAGCGGAGTAGTCATTTGGATGTATGGGTTTGTTTTCCAGAGAAGAGGCTTCAGTTAGAGATAGAAATGTAGATGAGACATCAGTACAAATGATGGAATTTAAACCATGGAGTGTATGAGATAGTTTAAGATAGTATAGAGACTGCAGAGGTCCCAGAAATTAACCTTAAGGCCCTTCATCATGTAGTTACTGGGGAGAGAAGGAGACTGATAAACCAGAGGCAGAAGGAAACCTAGAGCATGCTGTGCTGAGAGTAGGTGAAGAAAACGTTGCCAGGAGGAAGAAGTGGTCTAGTGTGCTAGATGCTCCTCAAGATGATGAGTCAGGTGAGCACAGCGTGTGCTTATCATGACTGACTCCATGGAAGTCTTTGGGGCCTGTTCAGGGGCAGTTTGGGTGGAGTGGTACGCACAGGCTGAATACAGCGGGCAGATGAGAGAATAGGAATTTATAAGGAATGTATATAGTGAGTACAGACTGTTGATAACCTCTGTATGTCTCTGAAGGTGCTGGGGCCCTGGAAGGGGATTGTGGGGCTAAGGGAAGCACTGGAGTTTGATTTGGTGTTTTAGACAGAATATCATGCTAAGTTGAACCCTAGGAAATTGGTGAACTGTACTATATTTGATTTATGAGAATGGCAAATTTCATATAGTTTGACCTAATGTTACATGTTATACTACTGAGAATGAGTTACTTTTGAAAAGGGAGTTTGATGAAGCAGTGTTGAGAGAGTTTTAACCAAAAGAGTACAGCCTTTGAGCTGTTGAGAGAGATGGGTTTGGAGCTCCCCAGTCAAGTGTTGGCCTTTGAAGCGGGGAGGGGGAAGGCACACAATTTTTCCACTGTAACAGGAAGGAAGATGCTGATGTACAGATTCAGCCGAGTTTCAGTGATCATCGTGATGCCGATCCCGGCAGCTAGTGTTTACCCGGGGCCAGTAATTGCGGAACAAGCTTTCATATTTGGCTGTAGGTGCACATTGATTGATTTTGTTCATAGGGCTGAGTGGCTACTGATCCTGTTTTGCCTTGTAGTAGGCTCTAAATTTTCTCCCTCAAAAGTCATTGATATCAGTGAAATTTTTTTTTATTATTATTCAGTTTTTCCCTTTAATCAAAAGCAGAGTACATCAAATAGCATGACCTCCTTCTCCACTCATCAGCAGTAAAACACCATGGGCCTCCCTATAGAACTGATTAGCAAATCAAAGAATAAAGTGTTTTTCTCACAAGTGATTTTCTTACCCTACAGAAAATTGTCTTTTTCAGTATTGCTATCAGTATTCTTTGACTTGTCAGCATAATTGAAACGATACCTGTGATTTCTGTTACTTCAATGCAGACTACAAGTGCATCCTTTTAAGGTCATACTACTCTTCTTCTGTCTTGTGTACAAGAATTTGCTTACGAGGTATGTATATTTCAAGAATTTCAGCTGTCCGGAGGGAGGTTTTATTCCACTGCATAATATAGTTTAAAAAAAATGATTTTCATTAGACCATTCTGCTGACATATCCCCAGGCCACAATTTTCTCCATGGACTTATTAATTCAGTACAGAATTCCAGGTACTGATCATTAATTGTATCTTAAAAACTACAATGAGATCGAAGTCGTCTTTAGCGCCTTCAGGATTATTTTTCATGAAACATCTACCTCCTGTAATATTTATTTTGAATAATATGCTCATCCATGGGTTATCGGGCTAGAGCCATTGTAGGAATATTCCCAGATGTGTGTGCTTGTTTCTCAGTGTGTGCTTGTTGAGCTCTAGGCAGCTTTGCCTTGTGCATGGCTCCAAAATTATCTTTTCCTGAAAGTGCAGGTAGGTCTGGAGAAATGCAGACACTGTATTAATTTATGCACTGTAAGTGTCCGATAAAACATGCTGCATCTTTAAAAGCTCTAGGGTGGTGGTATTTTAGACAAAAGTTTTATTTTATGGATGAGGGTAGCTTTACTGGAGGCAAGATAAGCCAACATGTTCTAATTCTGCTTGGAATCAGGAACTCGATTTACTGTTGTTACCTGCTGTGGTAGAAATTGCAAGCATCCCTGACATAGACTTGTATCTTCAGTATTGGAAATATTCAACAGAATTCATCAGCAGTGATTTCAAAAAGCTGCAGTCTCTGATGTTTTGATAATAAGTGAAGAAAAGTTTTCCTATTATTTCAGACAGCCTTTGATAGCATGTCATTTTATGAAAATATGCACAGATTAGTCTGTTGCATACCTGATTCAAATGTTTCTAGCTTCTTTGGGTGAACTTTGGGTTATGCCAAGGGGGTGGGGGACTCCCTTTGGCCTTTCTACTGAGAACCACTGTCCATCCATATGTGCTGATAAAGAAGTGTTTGTAGTATGATAGTGCTCAATGGGTTTGCTGACCTGGAATCTAACTGGTTCAGCCAGCTTCTCTTTGAGCCCTGAACTAGTGTTGTACTGATCCATCACATTTCCTTTGCTTTGCCATTTCTGGTCGTGACCTGGTGCGTATTCTTTCTCTTGCTTTTCCGTAGAGGAAATGGGGCTTGTCTTACAGGGTGAGTTCTGTGCTAAAACCTTGTACTTCCTCCTTCTATATATGCTGATGAACAGGTTTCAAAGTTCTACCTCTTAGAAATAGCCCACCACCCCAGCGGTGACAGTTTTGACATGCATGGGCTTTTTCTGTCACGTGCCTCTAAATAGACCTGGGAGAGCATCTTTCAGGTCTAAGGAGACTGTCTTTTGCTCTTCCACCTCCCTCCTCCCCACAAAGACAATGTGCTGCTGATTTGCTTCTAATTTTGGCTATTTCTTTTCTCATTCCAAAATATTTTCTCTAGTCCCTTCAGACGTCTTTCAGTTTACACAGTTTGCTGCAGTGGCCTTCCCTTGGAAGACTCCAGTCTGCTGACCTCTCTTCTCCCCTTGTTGAAGTGGCCACTAACCTGGAAGTAGAATCCTTTTCTTCTCCTGGCTTCCCTATCAAACAGTCAACAACTATTCATAACAGACTAAAGTAGAATTTAAATACCCATAATCAGTTTTTATCATCTCGATTATGTATTTTTTTTTCAAAAAGGGATGGTATCAAATTACTATTTTTTATCCATGCTTTTTAAAGTGGTTTTTCTCCATTGTATCTCCTGAAAACACCTTCTCATATATTTTAATTTTTAAAGAATTTATGTTTCTGTATTTTCAGGGACTGAGAACATCTTCATGATATAGATGTACCATTTGACCAGTTCCTTACCTGTGGACGTTTAGGTGTTTTCCCTTTTCCCTCCCTCCTTCTTTCTGTCTTCCTATTATTTACTGGTGATAGAACTTTTGTTTTTGGGTGTCCAGAGTTGTTTTTCACTATGTATATAGTTATGTTTATTAAACCCTAGCATGGACTTTTTGAGTAGTCTCTTGCTAGTTACAGCGTCACTTTGTGTTAAGGTAAGGACTCCTATCTTACGTATATCTGTCTCCCCAGTGTAGCATTATGCCTGCTACAGTAGGTGTAAAGAATTCTTGTTGAGTTCTAGAAATATAAGGGCCATGTGACAAATATTTAAGTATCTCCTGTTTATTTGAGATTCCAGAGATAGGAGTGAACAAGACAAAGATTGTCCTTGCTCTCATAAGCTGAGATATTATTCTGTATAACAAGGTTTATGTTGTAAGGACTACAAGCCTCTTAATGTGAGGATCACTTAAAAAATCATAAAGTCACACAGTATGGTAGGAGAGTCCAAATGACCTACAGTATGATTACTTGGGGGACCTTCATTCCAGGTTTTTTCATGCATATGGCTAATTAAGAGTTGACTAACTGATTTTCCTTTAGATGATATTTCTTACCTAGGATTGTCCACAAGGTTGCCAATTATGATGGAATGATTTTTTTCAGGTTCACGCTTTTTGACCCTTTCAAGTGACTAAAATCAATTATACTTAAATTTAAAATTTCATACCTGAACATAGTATGTTGTTCTTAGGTATTATAGAGAACTCAAAGATCTTTTAGGGCTGGGTTTGGGGCAGTAGGAAGTATATCCCTAAATATTTTTGGTCTTTCTGTTGCACATTTTAAAATATGATTAAGCAAAGATTGAAGCCATGGAGATTTTCTGCTGTAAGTCGGTGTTTCAACACTGCCAGCCATTCACGCTCTTTGTGATCCCACTTACAGAAGTGGAAAGTGAAGGGTGAGTAGCTGCACTCTTGGGCAGGCACATAATTTTTTAAAAAAATGTGTGTGCCTCAGCAGAGCTATATTAGAGTTTCCTATAGCTGCCTTTTTCTTTTTTATTGTAGGGCCAGCTCTCAATGTTGCAAGAAAAAATAGACCATTTGGAGCGTTTGCTAGCTGAGAATAATGAGATCATCTCAAATATTAGAGACTCGGTCATCAATTTGAGTGAATCTGTGGAGGATGGTCCAAAAAGTTCACAAGGCAATTTCAGCCAAGGTGCTGGCTTACCTGTTCTGCCGTCAAAACAGCTGTCCCTCGTAGTGGACCCTGAAGACTGTTCATTCGCTTTACAAGGTGGAAGTAGGCATTCAGATGTGCAGGTAATGTATGCATTCATTAATAATCATTGGGCTTCTTTGTCTTTTACTTTCTTTTTTTGATCTGGTGTCTGTTTTAACTTAGTTGCTTAAACTGTCTGTAGTTTAGATTGTATTTTTGTAAACTGGCTTGATTATTCACCTGATCATTAATGTTCTTTTTAGTGATAAAATTCTGTAATTCTGTGTTTCCCCCAATTTTTTTTTTATTATTTTATGCGTTGTGGCCTTTTTGTATGTTTTTTAGGTCTGACTTTCTCTAGTAGATGAAGTTTAGAGGTTTAAATTTGGTCAAAGAGATTTTCTCATCTTCCTATAAAGAGTACAAGAAAAGCTGTATTCTTACTATGTCTCTGTTATACACTATAGGTTTCACACGGTGTAGGGTTAGATTCCTTTTGCTAACTATCTCTTTGTGAAAGAGGGAAGGGAAATACTGTAGAGCTGTGCTGTTCAGAATGGAAGCCACTGTCCACAGGTGACTACTGAGCATGTGAAATGTGGCTAGTTTGAAGTGAGATGTGCTCTAAGTGTTGAGACTTTTTACGAAAACAAAGGTAAATTGTTCATTTTTATATTGATTATATGTTGAGAAAATAATATTATGAATACATTGGGTTAAATAAAATATATCAATAAAATTAATTTCACTTAATTTTATCAGAAAATTTAAAATTATGGATTTGGCTTGCATTCTGCTTCTCTTAGATAGCATTCTGGAGGGTAGTGGAGTTGTAAACCAGGATATAAGAAAGGACTTCTACTTTTCTTAAATTTAGGGTGTGTCACATATGCTCTGTTCTGCAAATTAGCAGAGTTGTGTTTAACCTGTACCTTAGACCTGAAGCTGGAACTTGGTGATGGGACCCTGAAGGGTGAATATTTTACAGCTGGATAAAATGGGTTGGCTCTGGCCTTGCTTCAGAGTAGATGTTTTCACTAACTTCTGGGGACCGAAAACATGTTATTTTCTTGAGGCCGTGGCTCACAGTCCAGTCCAGTCCGTAAGCTGGAGACATGGGAGTTGTCCAGGCCTTGTGCCTATAATCTTATCAGCTAGTGCGTAGCCAAGTTCAGACAGTATCAGGATTCTGTGCTTTAAAAGTGTATCTATTTTTGTGAGTCTTGGCTTTGTTTAGGTTTTAAATAAGTACCTTTTAAAGGAGAACCACAGAACTTTTTTTGGAGGTGGGCTGGACAGAAACAGCCCTGTTGCAGAACAACCATGGAAGGCATGCAGAGCAAGGCAGTGGGGAATCAGGAGAGCTGCAGGGCCGGAGAAAGGACCAGAAGGAATAACAGAGACTGCTAACACATCCTCCTTCCCAGCTGGTTTTCAAAGATTTATTGACTCATCCTTGGGAGTGTTATATTTATTAAAGTCATAAATTCTGAAGTGAGAGAGATGTTACTATCTTAAAATACTTTGTATTCACTTTTTATATAATTTGTTCGATATCTTTAAATTTTTTGTAACCCACTTATATATTAGAATATAATTTTTTACATAATTTAAATTTTACCACAGTCACTTGTGTTCTTTATCCCATTTAGTATTAGAGGGAATATTAGAGAGAGTATTACAGGGAAAAATACAAGGTTTTAAGGTTTTGTGGGGTTTTTTGGGCAGTATTTTTTCCTTTGTGTCCAAATAGGTTATTACCCAGGACTACTACATTGGAAGCTTAAGACGACATTTGAACATTAAGAAACTGAGTCTTAATTTTAAAAATTCTTCCATTTTTAAGTGATTATGCCTTGTTGACTCAGTTGTAGTTTTATTTTTAGAATAAAAAGGGCAAACAGAACATATGCTAAATGAAGGCATAGCTGTAGATGCATTTCCATTCTGATACAGGTTTTAAAATATATGAAATTAATTGTAAAATAAAGACAACTCAAAGTAAAAAGTAATTATCCAGTATTGTATTTGAAAATGCTGAAATATTTGCTCATAATCACATTTCATCAGAAATTGTTTGCTTGCTGTTTAGTTCCTATTAATTTCTACTAGACTGTAGTAGAAGTAGAACAGGGCAAGAAGGAATTGAATGGAATTATTTTTCATTAGAAGCAGATGGGGCGGGCATTATTTATCAGGATAGTTAAGTAACACGGTAGCATTTTAAGAATTTGAATGGTAATTAAATGTTTTCTGCCTTAAACTCTTCAGTTAATGTCTGCAGAAATAGCTTTATCTAGTAAAATGCATACACACAGTACAGCAATGAATAGCTTTGAGCAAATATTTTCCAACATTAACTTTAAATTAAAAATGGTAATACACGGTTAAATTTACTTTTTTTCCCCTTTATTGTGTCTTTTATATTTTTAGATGTTGGATGTTTACAGTCTGATTCCTTTTGACAACCCAGATGGTGGAGTTTGGAAACAAGGATTTGACATTAGCTATGTGTTTAATGAATGGGACTCTAAGCCCCTTCAAGTCTTTGTGGTGCCTCATTCCCATAATGACCCAGGTAAAATTTACACTTCAAAAAAACTACAGGTTATTAAGCCCATATAGGCACAGAGTATTTTAATGAGAAGGTGGTAGACCTAATTTCTCACATTTTTGAGACATTATTTGCTGACTTGTGACAGCAACATATTCCTTTTATATGTCTTGTATTTTGAGTTTTTACTTAATCAGTTTGTGTGCCATTCACAGATAGGACTTCTGCAATATGAAACAGTAATAAACACAAGAAGGTCTTAGTTTGGGGGTTGAAAAATTGCACTCACTTAAGGGGCTGATTGTTCATCTTAGTTACTTTTCTCTAAAATATTGCATGAGAGAATTATTTTGTGTTCATAAACTCTACATTACAAAATGCAGAGTGTTTATGGGAACATTTGAATCTTCCAAATGGAGAAGCAAAATGTAAAGTGGTTAAGAGCCTTGGTCAGGCAGATGTGGGTGTGGAGTCCCAACCCCATCAGTGTGAGACAACTTTAGGCAAGTTACTTAATATTAAAGTAAGTTTTTTCCTAATAGAATCAAGATAAAGTGTCTGCTTCATAGGATGAGATGTTAAGGCGTGATGCATGGCCCAAAAGTAACTGCTGTCGTTATCGTTGTTATTATTTCATTTGACAACTTTTGTTACTTATTGGTGCCACAGATTTTTCCCTCCAAGGTAAGGGAAAATTGCTAAAATTACAGTGGGAAATATGATTCGATGCATATATTTGTGAGTGTGAGTACACTGGCACAGAAGAAATACTTAATGAATTCCACTGCAGGAATTTTTTTGGGGGGGGGAATGCACTTCCAAAGACTTCTTCCGAAGGACTTACTTAGGCTTCTATTTGTTACTTTTCTCAGCTTCTCCATTTCATCATTACTATCAGAGGCACCATTATTCACCTGTACTTTGAAGTTTTTTCTTTATTCCAACATTCATTTATCTCCGACTTACATTCTTTCCCACTGGTTTATTGGCATGTATTCTTTTCTTTCTGTTGCTAAGACAGTAGAACTTGTTACTCTATGTCTGGAAGTGTGATTTGGTGAAGTGTGTGTACAGGTGGGTACAGGCACATGTGCTGCTTTTTTGGGTGTGTGAGGTACACAGGGAGAGAGTTTGGATGCTGAAATGTTTGAATTTCCATAGTACTTCAGTGTTTATTATGCAGAGAGGTATGAAATAGAGGAAATTAGTATTATTCTGGAAATTTGTGTTGAGCAGTTGCTGCACGAGCTTCTGACTTGGTTTCTCTTTGGTCTTAATGACTTTACCTTTTCCTACAAATACCTTTCAGCCTTATTAACTTTTCCTCTTAAATGTTTGCATCATTTTCCTCCTTCGTCTTAGCCTGTCCCTTCAAATCCAAGTTCCGATGGCTGGGCATCATGGAAAGACTGCAGGTGTCTGGAACCTGGCAGAATGAGGCCCACATCCCGGCTCTGCCATATACTTGCCCCCATGTCCCTGGGGGCACATTTGTGTATCTGTAAAATGCAGATCATATGGTTGGAGTAGCATTTTAAAGCAGGAGTTAGTTATCAAGTAAATACAAAAGGTGATGAAAATCACATCTAATTATAAATCTCATTCACTCTGAAACATTCCCTTATTCAGTGAAACAGTGGCAGAGCGACTGTAGTATTTAAATTGTTCTCTCCTTTTTTCTCTGCCAACCATCGACAGTTTTGTTCTTGTCACTTAATTTGTTTTTAAGTTTTTATGTATTTATTTTGGGAGAGAGAGAGGGCACCTGAGTGGGGGAGGGGCAGGAAGAGGGAGAGAGAGTCTCAAGTAGGCTCCACACCATCAGCACAGAGCCCAATGTGGGGTTCCATCCCACAAACCGTGCGATCATGACCTGAGCCCAAGTCAAGGGTCAGATGCTCAACTGACTGAGCCACCCAGGTGCCCCTGTTCCTGTCACTTAATTGGGTGTGTGATGTGATTCCATTGTGTCCAATTTCTTATAGGTTTATACATACACTTTGTGCTATGTCTTGTGAGTCCTCGTGTGAATCCATTTCTCCTGCTTTTTAGATTTTTAAAGACTTTTTTTTTCCTTTTTCCCCTTTTCTGCCATCCTCACTTTCCACCAATCTCATTTCTTGTAATTCTATAACATGCGCACTTAACTGTAGTAATAAAATTTGTAGTTTATCAGGCAGTCTGCGAATGTTTTATTAACATCTAATGCTCACAATAACCCTTGGAGATCAGTGTCACTATTCATGAGGAAGATGTTACCAAGTTTACGGGGGCAGGAAGTGGCCCCACAAGAATGCCTTATTAGTTTACCTGGATCTCCCACCTGAGTATACTTGAGAGTCGGAGTACATGTGCCTCCTGTTAGAGTCGTCCTCATTGCCTAGCCTGCCACTTGACATACGGTAACCTGTAAATATACATAAGGCCTTCTCCACCTGTCTCTGTGTGCCTCCTTAGCTTCTTGAACTTTGGATGCACACCTGTACATAGGCACAGATGTAAACATTTATAGCACTTCTGCATCGTCTCTACTCTAGAATGTAAACTCCATGAGGGCTCACACTTTGTGTTATAACCACCAGGTCACTAACTCCCAGAATAGTAAGCAGCACATAGTACTGACTCATTCAGTTAAATAAGCTAAATGAGCCAGGGCATCTGACTCTGCAGCTTCAGATAAAGCATTTGACCTTGACATGTGGTTTTATCTTCCCTCCTTCCCTTCTTCCTGTTGTCTTATTTTTATTCCTTAAAAAAAAATATTTAAAATATGCTTTGTAATTTTAAATACAAACACCAGATGATATTAAGCTCTTCAAGGGCAGGGATTGCCTGCGCCTTTTAGATTCTGTTTGTTTGCCTCAGCAGTGCGGTGAGCAGTGCCCGGTGTGGTTCATGTGTTGTTCTGTGGGGAGACATCCCTAATAACTGGTCCTGACTGCAATAGAGGAATCTGTCTTTTGGTATCTTAGCAACCACAATTGAATCTTTTTGTCTTAGTAAAAGATGTTAATGACCCTTAACCTCAGGCCCTCCTCCACTTGAGGAAAAAATAATGGTCAGACACAGACCTTTTAAAACTACAGCGATTTTTTTTTTTTTTTTTTTTTTTACTATAAAGCAAAATGCTAGAGAATAGAACCCACTGACTTTTTAAATAATTTTCACCGCTCCGGGGTGCCTGGGTGGCTCAATTGGTTAAGTGTCCGACTTCAGCCCAGGTCACGATCTCACGGTTCATGAGTTTGAGCCCCGCGTTGGGCTTTGTGCTGACAGCTCAGAGCCTGGAGCCCGCTTTGGATTCTGTGTCTCCCTCTCTCTCTGTTCCTCCCCTGCTTGCGTTCCGTCTCTCTCTCTCTCTCTCTCTCTCTCTCTCTCTCTCTCAAAAAAAAGATTAAAAAAAAAATAAAAAAATTTCACCACTCCTTAACAAAAGTAGAATTTAGGTAAACTAAATTGTTCTGTGACAAGCCAAATCATTCAGATCATGAAGAACCACACTTTCAGTTGAGGAATAGAGAGAAGTATGTGCACAAACATTCCAAGTCCAAATGTGACTCTGTAGCAGGAAATCTTTGTGGAATACGCCTAAATGAATGTGCAATTAGGCGGTTTACTTTCTAAATGAGATTTATAGAGACTTGTTTGCATTTTCTACAGCAACAATTTAAAACTTTAGCTCGGTAGTTTGTTTCATTGGTGGAGTTTTGTCTGTTGGGGATAGAAGTACTGAAATAGATTTTTAAAAGATTCCTGTATTTTCCCTAACTTTAAGAATTATGTTAAAGAAAAAGAATTATGTTGTTGTGTTTTTATATGTGTAGATATTTTTCTTTTTTGGACCATGTTCTGATATCTCATAAGACAGATAAATTTCAAATTATGTTTATATTTTAATAAATTTCTAATTATGTCTTCTTCCAGCCCATGAGGACATGTAACAGTTGTCATATATTTTATATGGTTTACATGAGTTAAAACAAAATTGGAAGGGAATTGTTAAGTCAGTGCTGATAACTTTGCCCTGTTACGCTTTTAAAAAGTTTTGAATCACAGACCATGAAATTAAATGTTAGTTGATTGATACATGTTCATGTTATATTTAATAAGCTGATTAAAACACAATTACAGCACCTTTGTATCTACAATCTTAATTCTTTGCTTCCCACTACTTAAACTGCTGAAATGTTTAGTTAATTTTCCTTCAAAGGAATCGCAGTGTGTAGAGAGAAGATAAGGTGTACTAAATGGAAAGTTGGACAGCATATTGTTAGTTAAGCAATTTGTAAAATGAACATTAGAAAATAATCCCCCATGTGGTCTGACTCCAAATAGAAGGGAGACCTAGGTACAAGAGTCACACTGGAAAATAATTTTCTTTTGTGCATTTGCAGTTCTTTTACAGAGTTTTTATTGATTCAAATGAGTGAGTAGAATTTTTTGACTTTCTTTTGTGGCAAATTGAAAAACAGAATTTTGCATTTAGTACTGTATTATAATTTGAAATGAGTTTATGTGCTATTATTCTTAAAAAGCAAAAGAACAAAAACATGGGGAAATCACTGTGTAATGTTATTTTTAAAGCTTCTCTGTTATTCTTAACAAATATACTTAACAAAATATTGTTAAGAACAGTCATAAGAGAAGAGCTGTGGTCCCCCCACAGTTGGGTAATGCCCGGGTGGGCGAAAGCAGGGGGGACTTGGAGCTCTGGCTTCCAAAGGAACCTGCCGAATAGAAGGAGATGGTGAGGAGAGGGGAGGTTGGTTTGTGGACAGTTTGGGGAGTCCTTTGTTCTGGTTAGTGATTGAGAGATGAAGTGAATTCTTTGGTTTTGGCTACTGTGGTGGGAAATTTGAATTTCTGGAGCTAAGATAGTATGAGGAAGAACGGAGTGAGAACTGGTATTCATTGTGTATCTTACATTAGTTTGTGTAATACATTCTGCAACCCTCAACACCAGTAAATCACACATCATTTACCAGGTGAGGACAGTGAGACTAAGCAGGTATACTAATTTGTTCAAGATCCATCAGTTAGACATTGGCACAGGATGGCAGTTAAAGCTCAGATTTGCCTGATTCTGAGGTCTGTGCTCTTTCCATTTACTATGCTGCCTCTCAAGATATGTTACTTAGTTCAAATGATTTTCTTGCTTTATGGGCATTAGCTAATTCAGCACATTTATCTGAACTTTGGGTTGTTAATAGCATTGCCAGATTTGGCTTAAAAAATGTTTACATTTCCAGTAAACAGTGGATAGTTTTTTTAGTATATATGTCTTGCAGATCTCATATGGGATTCACTTATAGTAAACATTTATTCATTATTTATCTGAAATTCAAATTTAACTTGGCATCCTGTATTTTATCTGGTAATCTTAATTAAGAAAATGTTGGCATTATGAGTTAAATATTTACATGGCTCTTTAGAATTATCTTTTTAAGAGATCTCTAGAGTTGGTATATTGAGGTTGTGTTTTAGAGGGGAAAAGTCCATTGGGGCTCTAACTGGACTGCATTCTTTAGGAGCACATGTATCAGGTATTACCTAGAGATGCAGGTGATTGTCACACATGTCCCCATTCTCCTATTTTCGTTACTTTTGTCTGTCTTTTGAGTCTGATGCTTCAGAGCTCACTACTGCACCAGTTATATAAATGATTGCTAATACTTATGGGACTTTACTATGTTTCAGGCACTATTCTAGGTACTTTACATGTATTAAATCCATTACTGCTCTTAGCAACTTCATGACAAAAGTCCTGTTATTACCCTCATTTCACAAATGAGAAAACTAAGGCAGAAGAGAGTCCAGGTAATGTGTTCGTGTCAGGGCTGGGCTTTAACCCAAGCCGTCTGGCTCTGGAATTAGGACTTACAACCATTACTTAATATTGTCTCTTGAAGGTAATACTTCTGAAACCCACAGGCAAAGCTTCCAGGAGGAAGGTCTTTTAAGTGTTTCCAAGCCAATGTCATCTACTTTAGTATTTTTAATGATAAAAAACATTTTATGAACTATCTTGGAAGAGTAGACACCTCACCACACTGTTCCTCATCCTTTTTTTTTTTTTTTTTTTTTCTTCTGGTCTGTCTTTACTGAAATGGATGTCTCTGTCCTTAAATACTACTTGAGTCCATGAGATGGTGAGTGGTTTTCCTCATTGCTACATATTTTACAGTTAGAAAGTAATTTGGAAGCAGTATTTTCCAGCTTTTAAATGGTTTCTTTTAGAAACTTTGATTATATGCCCAGTATTTGCCTGCTCATAAGGCTAAATAACCTCACGTACACTAGGAGTAACTCCTCGAAGGAAGTCACTGTTACTTTTACTTCTAAGGATGTCTCTCATATTATAGACCGGTCTCATTATTTCAAACCACTATGCTCTGTTTGGGGAAGACTTAGTAGGCCTGAAGTGTCCTGCTCCGTGTGAATTGATGATGCTCATGGATGGAATCCTTAACAAAGGAGGGAAGTAACTTTAGCACAGATTTAGAAATTATTGTGGAGGTTGATCTCATAATTGCAGGTGTCACATATCAAGGTACACAGGTCTTTTAAAGGACATTTAGAAAAGCAATAGAGTAAAGGATCACAATTGGACATTGTGCATATTACAGCTGCAGGATGAACAAAACTCCAGCTCTCCTAACAGTGATGCAGATGGTTCCTGTGGTGTGGGATAGAATTACCAGTGACAGCATCTTACACTGGCTCAAAAAGTGCTGTATCTCAAACACCTTAGTGGAAGTGAAGCTGATATGCTTTGAAATCTGTTAGATGACACTGAATCACCTGGAAAAAAGGTGAGGTTATTCTGGAAACTTGAGTTCAGAAGCATTTGTAGGATTCAGCAGGTTTAGGTCTTTGGAAAACCTCAGCTTCATCTTTGACTCTCTCTACTCTGTCTTGGAAGCTTCAGTCAGCTAACATATGCTCTTCATTTTGCCTCATTGGCCTCTTATTTCTATTTCCAGAACCATTTTCTAGCAGAACTTGTGCAGTGGCCTCATTTCCTGTTTGTCTTGTACACTGAAGTATATCCTTTACGCTCACAGTAGTCATTTTTGAAAGCACAGAAGACGTTAACTTCCTTCACTAAGAAACAAGAATGGCTCAGAAGATTTTCAGTGGTCTGCCCCCACTTCTGTTTGTATTTCTCACTGTACCTCCACCATGTAAGCTCCGATATAGCCACACCTGGCTGCCTTCTCCCTGAGATTGACACAGGACTTCATGGCTTAGTGTCTTTTCCATATGCCCTTGCTTCTATTTGGGATCTACCCCCTTTTCCCTCTATCCACACGATGACTATTCTAAGAATCTTCTGTCCTTCTGCTAGGAATTTATCACTTCTTTATTCCCATAGCATTTTGTTCTTATTTTTACCGTAGAATCTGTTTTCATTTATTAGCTTTTTTGCTTTGTCTTATTAGATGTTTGATTTGTGTGTGAATGGATAAACTAGAACAGGACATTAATTAAAACTCAGTTTATTGTTTGAGTTATGATAATACCAATTAACATAGTATGCAATGTCTTAAGTGTAAGACTGGATGTTACAATCAAATATGGAAGGATTTGACAAGTGATGGAAGAAGCCTGTTGATCATTTGTTGGTAGACGATGACTTCATTACTAAAATAAAGAAGCTTTCTTGTTTTATGAATCCTCTTTGTACTTATTTTTAAATTAGAGAATACTATGTTAAAATGGAAGTAACATGAAGCTTAAGTTGCAGTTTTTAAATGTTTATTATCTTGTTATAATTATTTTTGATGCAAGATTTATTATCTTTTCTTAACAGTTGGTACCTATTTAACTGAGTAGAATTAATGTAGTCATTAAAAAATAATTGTCATAGTAGTGGGAACCACAACAGTGTAACAATGATTTGAGGGGCATGACTTCTTTGGGATGCATCTTTTAAATCATCTTAGGGCTGACAGAGCCTTTTTAAATATAAGCTCATAACTTAAAGATATTGATCAAAGATGATTAGGTTAGCAGAACAGACAGTGGCTATGTTAGAGCTAATTGTGTGTGTGTGTGTGTGTGTGTGTGTGTGTGTGTGTGTGTGTGGTGTGGTGTCTTTTCCTTTTTGTTTCATTTCTAATTGAAGTAATAAATTTGTATTTATACTCTATATACCCTTTTCCCCTATTCTTTTGGCTATACATTTCACTCATCTATCATGTACTTATTCAACTTTTGATGGTGTAGTCTTCATACCGGGTGCTAGATTCATGAGAATTGACTGGTTGGGAGTTCAGGTTGTAGGTTCCCAAATTTGTAGGACTTGGTATAAAAGTATGTGGATGCCCTCAGACCCTTTGTGTAAACATTCGAAAGTTATAAATCAAACTGATACATGATAAGTAGAATAGGTCTTTTCCTCCTACTTTGAGGAATAGCACAGTTATCAGGAAGGCCACATGTGGGTTGAGATTGCTGGGGCTCCAGTTCCCCACTGCAGTGTGTTGAGTTTGTGTGGGAAAAGCAAGCCTGTGGGGCAGCCCAACCTCCTTTCCCAGAAATGGCCCTGTCCTAAACCAGGAGGGGCTTTGCTCACAGATGCACAGACACGCCAGCACTTTTCCCACATCCCTGCAAACTGTATCCCCCTGGCCATTGCTCAGGCTACAGAGATTACCACCTCCAGGTCAACTGTCCTTTAGAAAGACATATAGAAGGCCCCTTCTGGGCTCTAGAAACTGGCTTGGGGCTATTTGGACACATTTCTGGGTCATGGTGCTTAGGAGGGCAGGTCAAGGCGGGCTCTGGGTTGGCAGTTCTTTCTTTGCCTTGTGAAAGGGATGTGGTCAGAGGAAGAATAGGAAGATCCCTCAAGTCCAGGGCTCAGGGTGAGATACCCTTGCCCAGGTCCTAAATCAGTGCTGTGTATGCCCTTGAACCAAGTAAAACTAAGTGTTCCTCCCGAGGATGAAATTGCCACAAAGTCTTCAGACTACAAAGCTAGATCAGGAGTCAAATTTCTAAAAATGGTGGTTTGTCAGCGAACGGTCACTAAGTGCTTAATTGTTCATGCACATTAAAAATAAGCAGTAGAGCTTTCAACATAACTAGGCTTTATATTATAGAAATTAAATTCTTTCAAGTTTTATTTCTTTATTTTGAGAGATAGAGCGCATGTGCACGCTCTTGTGCGTGCGCAAGTGGGTGGGGGAGGGGCAGAGAGAGAGGGGAGAGAGAATCCCAAACCTGACACAAGACTTGAACTCAGGAACGGGAGATCATGACCTGAGCCAAAGTCCAGAGTCGGCACTTAACCGACTGGAACCACCCATGCGTCCTTAGAACTTAACTTTTTTTATGATAACATAGAGCAAATTTAGAGTTATTCATCCTTTACAGAACTTCTAATTGTGTATTCTTTGTTGCAGATATTTCCTCACTTACTTAAAAGTAGTGATTAGCTGTTTTATGGGTTAGAGTGTTGTCAGAGTGGAAAACAGTAAATGGAAAGGTTTTCTGTGTGCTGTTCTAGCCCTGGTTCAATTTCTAAGTGTATTCAAGGGAGAGAAAAAGGCTGTGAATTGACCACTTAAGTAAATCAGTTTGCAACTCAATGTCCTAAGTTATTAAATCCAGAGGTAGGAATCTAATTTTATGTCACAAAAATTCATCCCATACAACTTTTCATAAAATACTATCCTTCTGATTGGTCTCATGTTAATATACAGTTGTAGTTTTACAGTAATTTAGGGAAAGAAATAGCCAATTCAGTGTAAAAGGGAATACTTGATTACTCTATTGTATAAGAGCAATAAAAGCTAATTTACTGTTAGATTACTCAATATTGAAAGCTGCAAGAGGCTATCTTTTAGTTCATTCTTCATTAATTGTGCTATATTGTAGTGATATTAATGTCTATTATAGATGAGCTTTATGGAAGGCTTTTAAGTTGACATCTCTGAGCATGTACTTTGGCTCATGTAAATATCTTTGACATATATCCTGCATGATTGTTGAAGGGCAAATGAAGTGTCGAAGGCAAAATGGATTAATCAGTCACTGTGATTCCTTTATGACAACTCCAATGATAAACTATTCTTTGAAAGGGTCTTAGCTAATAATAAATTATAACTGATGAAAACAAGTAATTGTACTTAAAAAAAAAACTTGTTACTTGTTCATCTTCATAAAGATGATTTCTTCTAAATTCATTTTCTATGTTAGGTTACTAGAGTTTTGTTGTTAATTTTGGAGTCATTCCATTGTTCGTAGTTCTTTTACTGAGTAAGTAGCCAAATGATTAGGGCTTAGTTTTGATCTCTTTGTTAAAAATGTAGGTAAAAGTTGTGAGTGTTGCCTTAAAGACGGTAGTTCTCATAGAGCCATTTCGATAATTTACGTGGTTCTTACTGCACATATAGAGTAATAATAGCATGGGGTAGAAATTGTTGTCACTTACGTGCATTTGATTTCAGTTCAGTCTTGCAATATGGAGGTACTTTATATATTCAATTAGATATTATGACAGTGCTTAGTAAAATAAAAATTCTTCCCACATTGCATTCTTTATTTTTGGGGTGGTAGCAGCACTCATTTTTTTCTAGGACTATATGAGTTTACTAGGGCTGCCATACCAAAGTTCTGCAGACTGGGTGGCTTATTTCCTTACAGTTCTGGAAGCTGCAAGTCCAAAATCAAGGTGTTGGCAGTGCTGGTTTCTTCTGAAGGTCTCTCTCCTCTGTCTTTCCTCTGTGTGTGTCTGTGTCTATCTGCTTGTCCTTACAAGGGCATATTGGAGTAGGGCGCACCCTCATGACTTTACTATACCTTAATCACCTCTTTAAAGACCCTGTCTCCAGATATAGTCACATTCTGAAGTACTGAGGTTTAGGATTTCAACGTAGGCATGTTGAGGGGACACAATTCAGCCTACAACGGGCATAGAATGAATTCTTTGCAAACAATAATTTTGGGTAACCAGTATGTTTAAGATGTGGAACAATTTGTGTAAACATTCTAAATAAAGGTATCCTTTTCAAAACTTACATGTTAAAAATATCTTTTATTTCCTTTTTTACCTGCTTCAATTATAGAGATGGGGACGGGGCAATTAAAAACATGATGATGATGATGATGATGATGATGACGATAGCAACTAATCTTTATCAAGTGCTATATTATATCCTGGGCTCATGTCTGAGCACTTGATGTTTTTTTTCTCTTGGCATGGTCAGCAGCAAGTTTGAACATTCCCATTTAGGGGTAGGTTGGATTTTCTTTGCTTGTCCCTGGGAATCCAGATGTGGATCTTGGCTTCATACACTGGGACAGGAGTCCAGGTTTGTACCTTCCTCAAGCAAGATGGGATTCTTTGCAGACCATTGTTTCATGAGATATCTTTGAATTTTCTATAGGTGCAGGCTTTTTAGCATGGAAAAGTTGAATTATCCAGGTACCCTTCTTTGGTGACTTGAAAGTGCCCCAGATCAAGAAAGTCCTGTAAAGACAATTTTCCACTGCCTTCCTGTTTGGCTTCTAGTTTCATACTTGTCGCTTTGTACATGCTCAGTAAATAACTCTAGAATGAATAGATCGATAGATTTTAGTTAAAGCAGAAGGGAGAAATACAGTCAGAGTAGCAATGCCCTTTTCAGAAGCTCATGCTTGTATTGTCAAAATACTTGTATTGTCTTCTCTGCCCTAGCAGATTTTCATTTTTTTTTCAGTCAGTATACTGTACTTCAAATATTAACTTAATTATAGACAAAAGAAATAACCAGTTGACTCCTTATATTTTAGTCCTCCCACATGTTTGAGTTTTGGAAATAAATAGAGTGGTAGTTTAGCCTGGATGTATAGAACACCCCTATCTCTGTAAGATTTCATAGATAAGAGGTTGTTCTTGGAGGATCCACTTGGCTAGTAGATAGAGTTGGTAACTGTATGCCTCAGCCGCTTATCAGGTTGTTTTAATACTCTGACAGATAGGGCTATGCTTAGACTTGTGGGTCTTGTTAAAAAGGTTTCTTTATAGTGAAATTGCAAATATCTTTAGATAAAGTTTCCAGGGTATTTGAGAAGGAGGAAAAGTCGTAGAATTAAGTCATTAACATCTACAATTTTCTTTTGAAAAAGACTTCATATACACTTGTGTTGTTTTATTAGTGTCAGTCTGTGCTTCCAAAAAATGGAGTAATTTGCAGCCTTTGGAAACTAATGCCTGTGCTTGGCAGAATTCTACTTCTCTGTATTCATAATAGTGCTGTTAATTACCTTATTGCTTTGCTGCTGGCTTTTAGATATAGTTTGTACTTACGATTTTCTTAGTTTCACTTACTAAAATGGGGAGAGAATTTCAGATGTGGTATGAAAGGATACACTCTTAATTCCATATGATGAGAACAGTACTGCCAACTTGTTAACGCTGTTCAGATTTTTAAAATGAAGACAAATTCCTTACATTAGAGATAAATTATACATAATTGAATCAGGTACTATAATTATCATGCATAAATAAATGCTTTTTTTCCTCAGGTCATTTGTCTCATTTTTCTCATTTCTTTCTGACTTTGTACAGATTTCAGGGTATTTTTGTTATTGTAGCATTAGTGTCTTTTTGAGTGTCATGTGCATTCAAATGGAATTTCACTACTTGAAATTCACTACTTGAAATATTTGTGAAATTTGTAAATGTGTCTTCATATGAATGAAACATCTAAGGGCATCCAAAGGTCATGTAATGGAATGTGACTGAGTTGAAATCAGACATATGAATCAGACCTTTGTTGTATATTTGTGTTTTGATTTAGGTTGGTTGAAGACTTTTGATGACTACTTTAGAGAGATGACTCAGTATATTTTTAATAACATGGTCATCAAGCTGAAAGAAGACTCACGGAGGAAATTTATGTGGTCTGAGATTTCTTACCTTTCAAAGTGGTGGGATACTATAGATAAGCCGAAGAAGGATGCTGTTAAAAGGTTTGTTTTAAGATTTTTTTTTTTTTTTTTTTTTTGCAATTTGGTAATATTAATTAATTATACAGTGAAACACGTGTTGAATTTTTAGAGGATGAAAATTCTTAGCCTTCTGTCTGAAACTTAAAATATTTCTCCAAATCTTTTTTTTCTTTGATTCTGCTTCATCTGTGGGAAAGTGACTTGAAACTGTTCTATTGAAATCCTAATGTTCCAACTCTGTCCCAGAAATTGAATTACTAGGTCAAAGGGGCTTAATATTTTAAATGCTTTTTGAAGCATATAATCAAAGTGACCCCTGGAAAGATTGTTTCCATGTACCAGTGTGTCTGCGTTTTGGTCACCAATATATTTTTTTTCTAAAACTTTGACCAATTTTGTGGTTGAAATATTTAAAAAATTTTTTAAGGTTTATTCATCTTTAAGAGAGAGTGAGAGAGAAGGTGAGCGGGGGAGTGTCAGAGAGAGAGGGAGACACAGAATCCGAAGCAGGCTCCAGGCTCTGAGCTGTCAGCACAGAGCCTCATGCGAGGCTCAAACTCATGAACTGTGAGATCGTGACCTGAGCCCAGTGAGCCACCCAGGTGCCCTGATGGTGGCTGAAATATTTTAATTTGAAAATTTGATTACTGATAATGTTATGTACTTTCTCATATGTACAGGCAAAGTTTTTTGTGAATTGCTTGATGGTATAATTTTCTTCTTACTGATTTGTAAGTTTGTACACACATGCGTTAACCCTTATTTTTTCTCAAGTTATTTTCTTAAATCTTAGCATTTCATATACATGCTTTAAACATTTTATTGTAATCAAACATATCAATCTGTTTTCTTGATAGCTTTACTGTCATATTTTAAAAGGTTTTTCCCAATCTAGAGATCAGAGGAAGAGTCCTTTTTTTCCACCCAGTTTAACTTTTTATCATTCACTTTTTAAAATCCTGGAATTTATCTTTTTAATATGGTATGGTGGGAGGTTCTGATCCCCATGCCTCCCTCCTCTCTGCTCCCAAGAGTATAAAGATTATCTTAGCATGCATTGCTTTCTTTTATTTAGTATCACATGTACAGCGCTCACTGTTTTAGCGCCTGTTCTGATACTTCACAAATGATAACGGATAATCCTTGCAGCGGTCCTGTGAAGTAGGTACAATGACTGTCCTCATTTTACAGATAGAGACACTGGTCGTCCAGGGTCACCCAGCTGGGACGTGCCGTGCTGGTGTGCTATCTGGTGCAGCCTGTCCAGCCCCACAGGTTTCCCTCCCATGCTGTGCTCTGCCGCTTTCCTCAGATCTAAAATGTCCCGGTTTTTTCCTACTGATTTGATGTGCCATCTTTATTGTCTTTAAATATGCGCTGATTTCTGGGCTTCCTGACCTCTTTCATGGACTTTTCTGTTTGCAGTTGTGGTTTGATATGCTTCGTTGACAGTTAAAAATCTCCTCTTTCTTTACTGAAAAATTCTTCTAATGAGTGACCACTTCATTTTCCCAAAGAGTTTTAGAATTAATTATTAAAATCTTCCTACGCTACTGAAGGAAAAAAAAAAGGTTTTGATGGAAATTGACATAAACATTTAAAGATAATTTGGAGGGAATTGGTTTTCTATCATTATCCATCAGACTTTTTTTGATAGGGTGCAGCACTCAAAAACTTTGTTAGTGACATGCACACACAAAACATGGGAACCTAATAAAGATGCTAATAGAGTTTTATGTATGTTAGATGATTAAGAAATACATAATGCTACAATAAAAGACGTAAAGCTTGCTTGTGGACATGGGTGTCAGCAAGGGTACACGTTGTGAGTTGGTGCAAAGTGGTAGAAAGTGAGTTATCTGAAATCTGATCAAAAGTTGTTCAGCATATGTGCATTGGTATGACGACAGTGGACTGAGGTAGCTGGTAGACCTTGGAGAGAGAGAGAGAGAGAGAGAGAGAGAGAGAGACGTATTCCTATGTGAATGGGTTCAGCTAGGTGCAGTTTTATGCCTTCTTCACTTATTGTTTCTCAGGGACAAAATTTCACTTAAGCAATACAAAATTTGTTCCCTAATCAATCACTTTGGAACACATTTTTGTTTTTGAAACAAAAAATTTTTCACGTAAGGAACTATACCTATTTTTTGCCACTGTTCCCCTGTCAGCTTCCTTTTATTTTAGGTGTTTTATTTTTCAAATTCAGTACCTAAGGGTTCATGCCTGATCTTTTGTTGGCTTATTAGCTCATTTGTTCATTCATTCTACAACTCTTTCTGAACACCTACTGTGGGCCAGTTACTATAAGGTTTGGGTACTCTTGGGCTGAGTATTTCTTTCTTCTTGATTGTAAATTGTATCTTTCACCATTGACAAATAACTATCTTTTCTCCATTTAAGAACTAAAGTGCTATTACTACCAGTCACTTGTAGTTGTTTGGATTTACCTCATTTGTGCTGCCCTTTTTCCTTAAAAACAGGCAATTTAGAGTGGTAGTTCAAATGGCTGGTCACTGGAATGAGGCTACCTGGATTCAAATCCTGGCACTCCCATCTACTGTGTGAACTTTGGGCATATTACTTTTGTGAACCTCATTTTCTTCATTTGTCAAGTGGGGATAATATTGAGACCTCTTCTGGTTTTTTTCAAGGATTGGATGAATAGAAATAAATGCTTAGGACAATGCCTGGCATATTCTAAGTCCTTAATAAATATTGGAAGCTCTTGTTACTTTAACTTTTATTTGTCACTCTGAGTATTTCTCTTGGACACTGAATATAGTTTTTAGTTTTGAAGTCATCATGAGAGTCTTCATCTTATTTTTTGTAATGTTTATTTATTTATTTTGAGAGAGTGTGCATGTCTGTGCACAGGAGAGGGACAGAGAGAGAGGGAGAGAGAGAGAATCCCAAGCAGGCTCTGCACTGTCAGTGCGGAGCCTGACATGGGTCTCGATCTCATGAACTGTGAGATTGTGCCCTGAGCCGACATCGAGAGTCAGACGCTTAACCGACTGAGCCACCCAGGCGCCCCTAGTCTTCATCTTTTAATAAAAGCATCTAACTATAAAATTAATGTTTTATTAAAAAAACCTTTTTAATGTATTGCTTCAGTGAAGTTAACCTTCCCCGCCCCCCCCCATCACTTCCCTGCTCAGATGTTTTTAGGATTTTAAAAGTTTTATCCATAAAATTCTAAATTTTCACCATGTATCTAGGTATGTGTATAACTTACTATTAACTTTTCCATATATCAATTCAGACATCTTCAGTTTATGTTTTCTGCTGTTATTACTTACTGTTTTTATTTCCTTTGTTTTAGGATTAAATTTTCTGGTTACTGACTCTTCTGCACGTGCATTTTTTATTTCTTTGTTATATTTCCTGTGTTTGGGAGATTTTTCTTAAGGTTTCTTTTCTCTCTCAGGTTCAGTTCTTTGTGGTATGGAAGGTGTTCTTTTCTGGCTTTGAATGCTTGGTTTTAACTGTTTTTGTTTGTTTTTTGCCCTTCTGCATTCTTTACATTGTACCCTGTAAGTCCAAGTATTTTCCTCCTTTTTATTCATCCTTGAGCAATAACAGATGTGTCCACACCTGGAATTTGTCCCAAAACAGAGAGTGTAGCAGGCTTCCAGTTCCTTCCTGTTCTGACTACTTTGTTTCCTTGTGGTGGGTGTTGGTTAAAATGGCTGGCCAGCATCCATTCCACCTGGTTTCCTTTTGGGAAATGGTCTGTCACACACGTAAGTCAGACTCTCCATCTTCCTGCCTCAGGTCAGACAGACCAGCTATGACCTGAGCTCAGCTGATCAGTATAATATTTCCTAGGGTCTGAATCTTTGGAGAGTGAAGCGAGGGTGACAGATGGAAGCAGGGGAAGCAGACACGGAGGGAAGGTTGCAGGCCATCCCTCACGGCACTGGTGCATTCCCAAGACTCTTCTCATCCGTGACATGGTCCCTGTGATCCCTGTAGCACGGCCCCTCATTTTCTTCCAGCCCTTCGTTAAGCCTGGACTTTTAGTCCTCGGTTTTGCGTGCTCAGGAGAGTCTCTCAATGCAGTTGCTCTCCAGAGCCGGCAGGTGTTGCTTGCAAACAAGAAAGCTAGCTGATGTATTTCCCCCTGCTCATATCCTTTGTTGGAGAGCTGGATTCTGAAAGGCTGCATGAGCATCAGGGGCCCAGCAGCTGGAAAATATGTCCTTGATGTGAGCAACACTAGCCGAGGGGAAGAGACGAGCTGGGACTGTGGGAAGATGGAGAAATTTATGAAGTGTCTGCTCTTTGCGCAGCCCAGGATTGGCTTTCTTCATGTAGCATTTTTTTTTTTTTTTTTTTAATATGACCTGTAAGCCAAGTAAGAGCTTTGGCCTGTCTGAAGGTTCTGCTTCATAAGAGTGTAGGGAAGAGTCCAGCCAAGTCTGAAGGAAACTAGGCTTGCTGCCTGCTGCTTTTGGTAAGGTGAGGCCATGCTTGGTTCCTCCCAGTGTGGCTGTATTAGGGAGCCATCCTCTGTAGCAGTAAAGAGCTTGGGGTGGAGAGACTTTTGTAGGAAGAGCCCAAAGAGAGAAGCATGAAGACTGTGATTAGTGTTTGTCCCAGGATTCAGCTTTGCTTCAGTCCTTGGCCCTCCAACTTAGGGGCTGTTGCCCAGTTCTCTCTGAGTCTTTTCTCTTCATGATTCGGGACTCCTCGTTGGTTTCTCTTGCAGGGCAATTGCAAGTCTGTACTTGAATTCTTTCTTTCACACTTGAATTCTTTCTTTCACCTCCACAGTATGTCAGAAATGCCACCAGTTTTATGGCATGAGGGTAGTCCCCTTTACCTGATTCTATCTGGATGCAAGTTTCTATCCCTTTTTCTTTTCTCTTGGCCATTTTACTTAGGTTGAACTGTATGATATTGCCAAAATTGTACCATTTTTGATGTACGAAAATGTCAGTTTCACGTGATTCAACCTAATACTAAGAAGAGAGAATGGTAAGATGTTGGGAGTGGGAATGCACATTAGAATCTAATGTTCAGTCTTTTGTCTTAACCTTCCTTTGAGAGATGCTGTTTTGGCAATGGGAAATATTCTGGAATATAGGCCTGATCTTAATGATATCATTTTGCTTGAAGAATGTATTGCTTTATGGCAACAATAGGGCAAACGAGTTTTATTTCTGGTCAAGCTTTGGCACAGTTTTCTCCCTTCTTGTTATAATCATTCACTTTTACTCATTTATTACATTTATCTGTGGAAAGAGGGTAATAGCATTTTTTTTCCCTATTTACTTAAACATAACATTCTTAATCCTCCTTGCCTGAATGCATGTTTTTTTGGGAAAAGTTAATAAATACATAGGTGTGCTCTTATTATTTAAAATTCTGAGCTTGTCCCAACTGGCAGTAGTGACAGAATTTTTTTTTTTTTTACTGCTAGTATAAGGCTTATGCAATGGTTTATTTTTTCCCTTTTGAAGATGAGTCTATGGATTATATGTCTGTACCTAAATTTGCAAGCTAGCTGTTGCAGAACAGAACCTGTTAATTCCAGCAGAGTTCCATGTAAGCTTTTATTGTCCCTGAAGAATACCAATTGATTGTGGAAACTTAACAGAAACATAACTCAAATGATCCCATAATCTATTCTAGCAGTGACTTGTTTGATTCTTACCCCCTGTGGCAGCAGTATTCAGCTCCATGCTTTTAAAAATGAGAATCTAGTTAACTAAAGGAGATCCATGCAAACAACATCTAGCTTTTTTATTTTGTGTGTGTGATTCAGTGTAATTTAATCAATTATAGTCACGGTGCCTACTTGTAACACATAGCCAGTGCATTTAAAAGAAACTGCCTCCTGTTAAATAATCAGCACATTTTCTGTCTATGCTTGTTTTATTTTTGAAAATGACTAGTATGTTAACATTCTTTTTACTTTTTAGGCTTCGTATTTGAATATTTTTCGGCTAAATGCAGTTAAATACTGCATGATGTTTATAATACATCAAAATGTGAATCCTTATTCAGAGTCAAGCAGCTGAAACATTAGCCTTAGCATTTCCTTTGACTAGCACCCAGCATATTACATATTCATTTTTCCTCTCTGAGCTCTGAGACATTAACACAGTTTTTACAGTGTATGTGCTCCTGCTGTTGAGACTGGTGTTCAGTGAAGAAGCCCCATGAGTTGTAAGAACCTAGAATAGTTTGTGTGTTTACCAGAGTCTTGACCAGCTTCCCTGTGTGGACCTTTTGGTATGAAATAAGGCTTCAGATACATGCTGGGAGGAAGGTTACCATTGGTGCATTGTTATGGAAGTTACAGTTAATGAAGATATTTTATCTTCGTCACCTTGCTGGGTTTCATTGCTTTGCCAGGAATGCAAAATCTTTAATCTCTCTACCCTTCTCTTACATCTTTTTTCCTAGGTCTATATTTAAGTGAACCTTCTACTCTCTTTTCTTAACCCTCTGTTTGCTTATTGAAATCAGAGAAATGTTTGAGATTACATTCTTAAATAATATAAATCCTAACTTATTGATGTACATTTTGGGTTTCAGTTTCTAGAAAAAGTTCTTATACAGGCTAACTTATTATACATTTTATACAGGTCAGATTTTATGGTGTTTGACCAAACGCTGCTGTAAAATTTGCAGAGCAATGAGAAGTTAACAGTGTGTCTTGTGATGTTCAAGGTAAATTGCAGATTTGGATTGAGTTTAGAGCCTAAAGATACATAACATTTCATCAAAGGAATCAAAGCAGTTCACCGGTGTCTAAAATAACTTCAGTGCTAATAGTTGAAGCAGCAGCATATGTGTATTTGAAAAAGTATGTATTCCTTCCCCACTTCGTCCAATCCCTGTTCACTTCCAGTGAGGCCGCTTTGCTTTTCTTCCACCCCTCAGTCACTTCAGCTGGTGGCTTCTCTTTACATGGTGGATACTGGCAAAAGCCATGAGGGACTACCAGCATCGGATGTTTCCTCAATCCTCCTGGGAGGACTCTTCACAGCAGCGACCCTGATCGCTCTAGTCTCATTGAAATTCTTCCCATTTTTGTCTTCTGTGACCCAGAGCTCTTTCTCTCCTGTTCCTATTCCTGCTTTGCTGAGCATTCCTTTTTCATCTCCTCAGTTTCTTCCTCTGCTCATTTCCTAAATGTCCCTTTTCTCACCTGTGGGGTGGCATCCCTTGTTCTCCTCTTCACTTTGCAGGCTCATCCACACTATTGTTTTAATTACTGGGTGTTTGGGCTGCTTCCAGATCCAAAGCTCCAACCTCAACTTCTTTTTTTCCCTATTTAGTTATAATATTAACAGCTAACACTTCCTGAGTGCTTAATGTATACCAGGCATGGTGTAAGCATTTACATGTATTTACTGAGTTGGTCCTATAGCTTTCTTATGAATTAAGATGACTTAGGTTTCCTTATGAGGAAACTGAGGCAGAGGTGTTAAGGGATGCACCTAGGGTCCTCCAGCTAGTAAGTATGGCATGAGGACCAGAGCCAGACAGTCTTGACCTGGAGCTGGTGCCCTGACCTATTGTGTGCTCTACCTTCCCACTGGCCCTCAGGCTACATCCAGTCAATCCCCAAGCCTTGTGAGTTGTGCCTCCTTAGTATTTCTGTGCTCTGAATCCCAGCTCCAGCCCCATTACTCTTCGTTTCCTGCTATTCTGAAAACCTCCACCTGGTCTTCCCGTTTCTAGTTGTGCCTCTTGCAGGTGTTCTCCATTTCACCAGGAGTTAGGCTTGTAATAAATGATTTTGTCCATGTCGCTTCTTGGCTTTAAAATGCTTCAGTGATGCTTCAGTGTCAAAAGGTACAGATCTATGTCCTCTGTCTGGCACACACTGGCTTTTGCTCTGTGATTCCTCCCTGCTTGTCCACCCTTACCTCCCATCACTTAGCCCTTCTGAGCCACGTGGGTGTCTGCAGACTCTTGCTATTTCTTGCTTAGGAATTTGCCTGTCAGTTGAGCTTAGAGTTTGTTTGGGTTTTTTTTTTTCCCCTTTTGTGCACTGGTTAATCTCAGTATTACTCATTTTTCAAGACCCAGCTGAGACAATATTTTATTATCTTATTTCCAAAACCTTCCCTTATTGACTCCACTCTTCATTCAATAAATATTTACTGTGCTAGACTCCAGGGATATAGGTGATCAGTAAGACAGACCTGATCCCATCCTTCAAGGCAGAGCAGGGAAGACATATAATTAAATGCAGTATCACAATCAAGTGTTTTCCTTCTATGGATGCGTGAAGGGGGTCTTGGAAGACTTCCTGAAGCAGGTGGTGGTATTCAAGCTGAAACCTGAAAGGCGGTTAGAATTAGCCGGGTATGTAGGAGGTGGCAGAGGGTGGGGAAGGAATTCCAGGGTATGAGAAGAGAATTGTGATTATGGGCCAAGGATTAGTAAGAGCTTGGCATGTTCAAACACCTGGACACAGTGTCTGAGGCTGCAGCAGTGTGGAGGAAAGTGTGTGTACTTGGGCTGGGTAATGTACGGTCATCAGGGAGATGCAAATTATAACTACTCTAAGATTCTGTCCCCAACCTTTTAGAATGGCTAAAATCAAAAAGACTGCCAACACCAAGAGTTGACGAAGAAGGTGCAGCAGTTGGAACTGCCCTATTGCCAGTGGGAATGTAAAATGGTACAACTGCTCTCTGAAAGCCACTAGAGTTTTCCAGAGTTAAACATACATCATGTGGCCTAGGAGCCCCCTCCTAGGAATTTATCTAAGAGAAATGAAAACATGTTCACAAAAAGACTTGTTCACACATTTTCATAGGGAAGTTTTCCTAGTAACTTCAAACTGGAAACATTTCAAATGCCCATCAACAAGATAATAGATGAAAAACTTGTGGCATATTTGTGCAATGGAATACTCCTCAACGATGAAAAATAATGAATTACTGAGATGCATAGTAATATGTAAATACGTTCTAAATAAAAACATATTAATATGTAATACGTTCTAAAGAACGTATAAAGCAAAAAAAAAAAAAAAAAGCCTGATGCAGAAGAGTAAATAGTGTATGATTTTATTTTATGAAGTGTAAGAGTAGCTCAGCTTATCTATTATGATGGAAATCATGAAGTAAGAAGAATGTCTTTCTCTTTGGGGGCACTTGAGGTAGGAAACGATTGGAAAGAGGCATGAAGGAACTCTCTGAGTTAATGGAAATAGTCCATATCTTGTTTTGGTGATTACAGGGATGTAAACAGTTGTCAAAGCTGATCAGACTAAACACATGTATATTGTGTGTTGTTGTCTCAATTAAAAGTCTTTTAGAAAATACATTGCAGCCCTAAAATAATGATAGGTCTATTTATTAATATGGAAAGATAGGTTGCTCATGGTATAGTATTAAGTAAAATAAGTTGGTTAAAAACTCTACCATGACCCCTTATGCATTTATAGCAAGATACTTAGATTTTTAAATTCTATTCCTTAACCTCTTATGTATTTTCTGATTCATTTTGAATGAACATTTATTTTATTTTGGAGAATGAGAACATGAAGTAATATTTACTATACAGTGAAATATTTAAAGGATAGCCTCTTTTCTTTTCATTTTTTTAAGTTTTTATTTAAATTCCAGCAGCTAACACACAGTGTAATATTAGTTTTATGTGTACAATTTAGTGATTCAACACTTACATACAACACCCAGTGCTCATCACAAGTGCTTAATTCCCATCAACTAATTAACGTAATCCCTCACCCATCTTCTCTCTGGTAACCATCAGTTTGTTCTCTACACCCAAGAATCTGTTTCTTGGTTTGTCTCTCTCTTTTTTCCTTCTATGAGTATTTGTTTTGTTTCTTAAATTCCACATATGAGTGAAATCATACACTATTTGTCTTTCTGTGACTAATTTCACTTAGAATGATACTCTCTAGCTCTATCCACGTTGTTGCAAATGGCAAGATTTCATTCTTTTTATACCACTTCTTCTTTATCCACTTACCAGTCTATGGACATTTGGGCTTTTCCCATAAATGGCTATTGTTGATAATGCTGCTATAAACATCGGGGTGCATGTATCCCTTCGGATTAGTATTTTTGTATCCTTTGGGTAAAAATACTTAGTCGTGTAATTGCTGGGTCATAGGGTAGTTCTATTTTTAATTTTTTCAGGAACTTCCATACTATTTTCCACAGTGGCTACACCAGTTTGCATACAGAACATCCTCTTATTAAAACTTTACAGAAATGATTAATTGAGCCATCTAATATGGGAAATAGTCTTAAATAAAATTTTATGACCATCTTATGCTATGGCTGTGTTAGTTTTCAATGCTTAGGAGAAATCAGAGTATCACATTTATAGTTTAGAAAAATTTTTCATTAATGTTTTAATGTAAGTCCAAGTATATGCAGGGTACATAGTGAAGGGTAAGAGATAAACCACCCCTGTCTCCATGTCATCTAGTTCTTCCCACGGGACACAGCTGCTGTGAACAAACTTATTTTCTAGATATACAGGAAAATATATGTAATATATACATATGTACAAAGACATATGCATGTGTATTATGCAAATGGCAGCATGCTGTGCACATTGTACCGATTTTTTTAGGAGTTTTTTTTTAAATTGTGGTAAAATATTCATAACATAAAATTTACCACTTTAGTGATTTTATGTGTACCATTTGGTAGCATTAGGTCCATTCACATTGCTGTGCAGCCATAACTTTCCTCTGTCTCTAGAACTTTTTCATCATCTCAAACTGTAACTGCGTACCTGTTAAGAACTTGCCATTCACCTTCACCTCAGCCCCTGGCAATCACCATTCTATTTCTGTTTCGAGAAGTTTGCCTACTTCAGGTACCTCATAAGTGGAATCATATAGTATGTGTCTCATTGTGTCTGGCTTTGCTTCACTCTGCATAAAGTCTTCAAGGTTCACCCATATTGAAATGTGTCAGAATTCCCTTCCTTTTTAAGGCTGAATCAGGATAATTCATTGCATGATTTACCACATTTTGTTTATCTATTCATCCATCAAAGGACATTTGGGTAGTTTCTTTCTGTTCTTTTTTCTTTTTTTAAGTTTATCTTGTTTTGAGAGAGAGAGAGGGATAGAGTGAATCCCAAGCAGGCTCTGCACTAATAGCACAGAGCCCAGCGCGGGGCTGGAACTTAGGAACCATGAGATCATGACCTGAGCCACTAAGAGTCAGATGCTTAACTGACTGAGCCACCCAGGCACCCCTGGGTTATTTCTACCTTTTGGCTCTTGTGAATAATACTGCTATGAGCATAGGTATACAAATATCTGTTCAGGTCCCTGCTTTTAATTCTTTTGTGTATCTGTCCAGCAGTGGAATTACTGGATCATGTAGTAATCCTATGTTTAAATAGGACATGCAGGACCCCCATGTTGTTTCCCACAGCAATTGCACCATTTTACACTGCTACCCATAATGTACAAGGTTTCCAGTTACTTTGCATCCTCATCAGAATCTATTTGCTGTGGGTTTTTTTTTATTTGTTTTGTTTCTATTTTTAATTTCCATACTAATGTGTATTGTACCATGCTTTTTAAAAAAAAAATTATGAATATAATTTATTGTCAGATTGGCTTACAAACAACACCTGGTGCTCATCTCAACAAGTGCCCTCCTCAATGCCCAGCACCCATTTTCCCTCTCCCCCGCCCCGCATCAACCCTCAGTTTGTTCTCTGTATTTAGGAGTCTCTTGTGGTTTGCCTCCCTCCCTCTCTGTTTGTAACTATTTTCCCCTTCCTCTTTCCTGATGGTCTTCTGTTGAGTTTCTCAAGATCCACATATGAGTGAAAACATATGAAATCTGTCCTTCTCTGACTTATTTCACTTAGCATAATGATACCTTCCAGTTCCATCCACACTGGTGCAAATGGCATGATTTCATTCTTTCTCATTGCCAAGCAGTATTCCATTTTATGCATAAACCACGTCTTCTTTATCTATTCATCAGTTGATGGACTTTTAGGCTCTTTCCATAATTTGGCTATTGTTGAAAGTGCTGCTGTAAACATTGGGGTACAAGTGCCCCTGTGCATCAGCACTCCTGTATCCCCCTTGGGTAAATTCCTAGCAATGCTATTGCTGGGTCATAGGGTAGATCTATTTTTAATTTTTTGAGGAACCTCCACACTGTTTTCCAGAGTAGCTGCATCAGTTTGTATTCCCAACAGTGCAAGAGGGTTCCCATTTCTCCACATCCTTGCCAGCATCTATAGTCCCCTGATTTGTTCATTTTAACTTCTCTGACTGGTATGAGGTGGTATCTCAGTTTGGCTTTGATTTATATTTCCCTAATGATGAGTGATGTCGAGCATCTTTTTATGTATCTGTTGGCCATCTGGATGTCTTCTTTGGAAAAATGTCTATTTATGTCTTCTGCCCATTTCTTCACTGGGTTATTTGTTTTTTGGGTGTTGAGTTTGGTAAGTTCCTTATAGATTTTGGATACTAGCCCTTTATCCGATATGTCATTTGCAAATATCTTTTCCCATTCCGTTGGTTGCCTTTCAGTTTTGTTGTTTGTTTCCTTTGCAGTGAAGAAACTTTTTATCTTGATGAGGCCCCAGTAGTTCACTTTTGCTTTTAATTCTCTTGCCTTTGGAGATGTGTCGAGTAAGAAATTGCTGCGGTTGAGGTCAAAGAGGTTGTTGCCTGCTTTCTTCTGTAGGATTTTGATGATTTCCTGTCTCACATTTAGGTCTTTCATCCATTTTGAGTTTATTTTTGTGTATGTACCATGCTTTTTAACCTTAATATCTTGGAGAACCTTCCAGGAGAGAAGAGCCCACCCTCCCCCCTCTTTTTTTATGTTTGTTTATTAAAAATTTTTCTTAATGTTTATTTCTGAGAGAGAGAGACAGAATGTAACTGGGGGAGAAGCAGAGAGAGAGGGAGACACAGAATCCGAAGCAGGATCCAGGCTCTGAGCTGTCAGCACAGAGCCCATCGTGGAGCTTAAACTCATGAACTGCGAGATCATGACCTGAGATAAAGTCAGATGCTTAACTGACTGAGCCACCTAGGTGCTTCTGAAGAGCTCCTTTTTTAAAGATGGTATAAAAATCTATATTATCAGTGGACCTTAATTTATTTAACTCTTTGCAATGGATGCCCATGTAGTTTTATTTCTGGTCTTTTGTGAATGCATGGAATGTATCTTCATATGTAGTGTACATAATGCTTTTGTTTATTTTTATACTTTAAAATACTTCTTGACTTTTTTAATGAATATGTACAGAAGTATATATGCATTTTAAAATTTGATAGTTATTGCCAGCAATATGTGACAATACCTGTGTCCATACATCCTTGATGTCATAGTGTGACGTCACACACAACATTTTGATGTTTCCAGTGTGATGAGTAAACGTGGCATCTCATTGAAGTTGTAATTTGCACTTCCTTCTGAGTGAGACTAAATTTCTTTTCAGTTTGGGAAGACAAGAATTTCTGAAATAAATGCTTCACATTCTTTGTTCACTTGTCTTATGAGGTCTTGGTACCCTTTTCTAAAAGGAACCCTGAGTAGTAAATATTGACCAAACCGGAGGAGACTCCTGCCTTCATGCAGCCTACAGTCTGTTGAGGGAGAAAGACAGTAAACAGACAGTGTGTAATTAGGTTTTGTGATAAATGCTATGAAAGAAATTTTAGGGTTTTCATGAAAGATAACAATTTAGGTGGGATGGGATATGGTGGCTACAACGGGCTCCCAGTGGATCTGTAAGAGCCAGTGAGGTAGATGGTTTCTGGGGGGAGGTGGTATTATTCCAGGAAGAAAGATTGCACGGACAGTGAACTAAAAGAAGGAGTATGGCTGGAATGAAGTGAGGAAGAAATGATGGGAGATAACTCATTAGCCATTTGTGCCTCGTGTACTAAATCTTTAAAGACAGGCATCAACAATATTGACAAGTATATGACGAATTTCCCCAATTATTCCTATATGAGGAATCTTAAAACAGATTTTACTTTTCTTATTAGGTACTTCCCATGAAAGGCATACGAATCAAGCAAATGATAAGCAAATGTTTTTAGGGTATTAATTGATTCATCGGGAGCCTCCATCTTTTTGAATTTTCCAGTTAACTAAATTTTTATTTAAGAATGAATCCCTGTACATCATCTTGTATTATTTCATATTTCCCCAGATGTATGATTACAAATTCAACTCGTTTTCTCATGTGAAATTAATTTGTGATTCTTTGAAGCTTGCTAAATGATGCATTTTTTACTACTAAGTTATCTGTAACAATTTCCCCATTAGGGAAAAAAGCTCTTTGAGTCTATCCTTCTGTGTGTGACCAAATTCCAAATGTGTGATATGTCTACATAGGGAAAAAGTGACACTCAGAGAAAATTATTTGCAGCTTCATGTGCTTGGCAAGTACATTCTTAAGTTAAATTCTACATCTTAGGCAAAGTGAGCCTAATTTTGATCAGTTATTTAGCTAAGCTTTTTATACCAAATTCCTAAGCATTGAAATGATAGAAACATAGAAATGTGTGATGCCGTTACCAGTAGTTACAAGTCAGCCATTTAAAAGAGTGAAACAGGAGTGTTTTGATTTTGAAAGTTAATTTTGAAAGTTAGTGCCTGGTTTCCTGTTTTCTAGATTTGCTGTGCATATATATTTTCTTTCCTTCCCTTTTCCTGTCTTTTCACTTTTGCTTCTAGATCTCATGTTTATTAGGAAGTATGAGGAAAAATTGTACACGTAAAAAACTTGCCAAAAGCCAGTTTCTTGGCAGAAACTAAGCAATAGATCCTATGGAGGGAGCATGTCTTTTTTGATTTTGTATTCTCCTAGTGCAGAGAAATAGCTCAGGTGATGCTTGTTGAATATGGAGTACATGGAAATTGGAAGCACCTGTATTTTTTCTAAGTAACTTTTTCTGTAGTTATAGGTATTTCCTGTTATGTGATTAAAAAAATTATTAAAGTCTCAAATGTACAGTTGCGGTCCATCTTAATTTTATTTGCATTGTGTTGCTAACAGTGGCAGTTTTAAATATGGCACTTTTTTGTAGGCTAACATAGCTTTCCTGTTATTTTCCTGTTATTGCTTATATACATTGGTGGGGGGGGGGCTGTGTGGCTCAGTCGGTTAAGCATCAACTCTTGGTTTTGGCTCAGGTCATGATCTCTTGGTTTGTGGGTTCTAGCCACACGATTTAAATTTTTATAAATAAAACTATGTCCCATTCTTTTCCACTTATTTAATCTGCTATTTTAATAGTATAAATATTTTATTTTTTTAATGTTTATTTATTTTGAGAGTGAGAGAGAGTGCGAGTATGAGCAGGGGAGAGGTGGAGGGAGAGAGAAGATCCCAAGCAGGCTGCACACTCAGCACAGAGCCTGACGCGGAGCTTGATCTCACAAACTGAATCATGAGATCATGACCTGCACCAAAGTCAAGAATGGGACGCTTAACTGACTGAGCCACAGTCGTCCCAATGGTATAAATACCGTAAAAATAGATTTCATAGCTTTATAGTCTGACCCACCAAAGTGTCTATTTTTGAGTAAGCCACAGTTACATGATAGCTTTTTAACTATAAAAATGGCTTTTATCAAGTAGAATGGCAGGTTTTACTTCATCACTGTTTTCTAGAATGTTTCAGATTCTTTTTATCTTTAACATTTCTTATTGCCTCTCTTTTTTTTCCCCCTTCTGTTTGGTCCTTGACTCTCCTTTTGATTGTTTCTCCTGACTTCCTATCCTTCTCTGTTTCCTCTTTGTTTTAATCCCCTCAAGCTTAATTTTTATATCGGCCTCTTTTCCTTAACTTTTCTTTTACAGTTAGCTCCTTTTAGATGTCTCACTGTCATATCAAACAGCCTTATCCAAATTTACGTTTATGATCACAAAGTGACCTCTCTTCTCAACTGCACTGTGTGTTTAACACTGCCCCACCATTAGACACCAGGAATTAACAGTCCCAAGCCATGTGGGCTGTAATCCTTTCTTCTATCACCCCTGATTTCTTAATTCCCACTGATTTTTCATGAAAACGCCTCCTGTCTCTCTCCTCTTCCATATTTCCTACCACTTTCTAGGTTGTACCACCTCATACCTCATATTATTCCGAGACTCCTTTCCACCTGGCCCTGTGCTGACCGGTTTATTTTGTGTATGTCTCCGAGCTTCATATAATGTAAAACTCTCTGTAAAAAGCTGAGCTGAGAATCTCGTTACACATCCCTCTTACATCTCACAACTATCAGAGTGCCTATTTATGTGCCAAACATGCTTCTCAGGGCTGGGCGTGGAAAAGTGAACAAAACAGCATATCCTGGTTCATGCTCTCTGGGAGCCTATGTTGTGTTCTGATGGTGGGTGGGGCTGAGGAGGGAGAGAGAGAAGACATGGAAATGAACAAGGTAATTCTGGTGTGTGATGGAGTGTGGTGGTATGGTGGGAGTATTTTTAGATTAGGTGCTCAGGCTGACTTCTTTGGGTAGGTTTTATTTGAACAGAGACATGAGGACCACTGGGACCAGTCAGGTTGGGAAAAATAGGAGAGAAGAAAATAAGTAGGTGAGAATATTCTGGAAAACATTTTAATGCATGGGAGGCTTTCCATGCCTTCCCAGAATGAAGTGACAAGACAGTCCTTAAGGTAACCGTTGTGTTCAGGGGTGCCTGGGAGGCTCAGTCGGTTAAGTGTCTGACTTGGCTCAGGTCATGATCTCATGGTTCGTGGGTTCAAGCCCCACATCAGGCTCTGTGCTGACCTCTCAGAGCTTGGAGCCTGCTTCAAATTCTGTGTCTCCTCCTCTCTCTGCCCCTCCCCTGCTCATGCTCTGTGTCTCTCTCTCAAAAATAAACATTAAAAAAAAAAAAGTAACTGTTGTGTTACCTTTCATACATGATTAATGCATGATCATAGTAGCATCTGGGCATCATGGGGAGGGGAAAGAGATAGATTGTTTACAAAGAGACCTGAGAAACTACTTGCTGTATATAGTAGGTGTGATTCTTTGCTCAGTTTGCTGTTTCTTGGAGCCCATTCATGCCTATGGGACAGGAATTACGTAGCAAAATAAAACTGATATAGATGAAAAATTACATCATTGGAGTGATTTTTTTTTTTTTTCATTTTAACTTTTAGTTTTTTTAATCTGTAATTTCTCTTCTCTGTTCAGAAGCAGCAAAGACTTTGTTTGGCCAATTTATTTCTGAAATTTTCCAGAAGATCTGTTTACTGGAATACTGAGATAAGGAGTCACACTTCTATATTTGATGGCCAGAGATTAAATCCCAAATCTGTCCAGACATCTCAGGCTTCCAAGTACTGGCCATAAGATGTAAGAGTCTGGGTCTGGGCCAGAGCCTCCAGAGTGTGGCTAAATCGGGCAGTCGCCAGGAAGATAAGAAAGAGAACTGACTGGAAGTAGTTTGACAGTAAAAGCAGGTCCGAAGAGCCTTGGATTTAGTTGTATTCATAAAGAAATGCTTTTTTTTTTTTTTTTTTTTTTTTTTTTTTTTTTAAATTTCCAGCTTCTGTACCATAAGTTCTTGATTTGGGCCTATGAGAATCCGAGGTTTGACTGGACATTTGGTTTTTTTTTAGACACTCTTAATGAGCTGTCACAGTCTCTATGTGAATTGTTAGTTGGTGATTCCCATGGCAATACAGATTAACCTTTATGCAAGGAATTATTCATTCATTCTAATTATTTTATGATTTTTAAAAAATACTTATTTTTGACAGAGAGCTTGAGTGGGGAGGTGCAGAGAGAGAGGGAGACAGAGGATCTGAAGCAGGCTCCTTACTGACAGCAGAGAGCCTGATGTGGGGCTTGAATTCATGAGCTGTGAGATCACCGCCTGAGCTGTAGTTGGACACTTAATCGACTGAGCCACCAAGGCGCCCCCATTCATTCCGTTTTAAAAAGTGTGTCCATTATCCACTCTGTCACTGATTATACGATTACGCATATGTTTGAATAAATCAGATGTTGTGTTAATGCTGTGGATTCTGTTATAGGCTTTATAGGAAAATGTTAATCTTTTATGTCTGGTCTGCTTCAACTAAATTTGGCTTGGTACTTGACTGTTAGTGGTAGGTATCCAGTGATGTGTATGCTTATTAAAGCTGCTGCTTTTTTCTGAAATTTTACACTATTTTTCAAACCATCGTGCTGTAGACTGACAAGTCTGTGACATTTAAGGTGTTTGCTTAAATTCTTGACTTGTGTACTTCTTCAGGTACTTCTTCAAATTTTTAGTCATGTTTCATTTTTTTCCTTGGAGGAAGCTATCATCTTGTAACAATTCAGTTGCTCTAGGGCTGGGAATCTAGTTACCTTGTATGGCATTATGGCAAAGGAGTACCCAATGGACGGATAATGGTAATGTTACAGCTTTTCACTCAATAATGTAAAATAAACTATACAGATAACATTTTAGCTGAATTTGGAGCAAAGTGCTTAATAATGTTTTCTATATGCCCAGAATCATGTGATATTTACTAGCTTTACCTTTATTATTATTACTTTTGTGTAGTTTGCATGATTAACTTACCAGTGTCAGAAAGACTAAAATAAATATTGATTTTTTTCAATATAGGTGTATTGAAACAAATGTAGTGCTTAAAATGACAGTCCTTCAATAAACCCTCATTCGGCATATACCACAAGTAAAGCGCTTTGCTAGGTGCTTTGCAAGATTCAGAAATAAGTCAGATGTGTTTCCGTCAGGATCTTTGAAGTTGTCTGGGAGATTATAACTTTATGAAAAGGAACTTCCAAAGTGACCTACAGTGGCTTTGCCTGGGGTGGAAGTGGTGGGGGGGGAGTGTCACCACAGACACTTTACTAAGAATGTTTTATCACCAGGGTCACAAATTTGAAATTTATTCCCTGGTTTAAAAAACTTTTTTTAATAACTAATATAAATACTGGTTACACTTAAGGGCTGTCCCTAATGTTTATGCTGTTTTAAATCTTTTATTTGAACTTTTCTTGTGTGTTATTGTAAACTCCTATATTACTTTCTCTCCAGTTTGCTACAAAACGGTCAGTTTGAAATTGTGACAGGTGGCTGGGTTATGCCTGATGAAGCTGCTCCACATTATTTTGCCTTAATTGACCAACTAATTGAAGGACATCAGTGGCTGGAAAAAAATCTAGGTATGTATTAATGTCTTTCTCCTTCATTTGGACAACTTTGGGCAGTTAATTTGGGGGAACATGAGATGAGGCTTTATTTTATTTTTTTTTAAATAACCAGTTTTCCCAGTATTTTTTATCCCTCATCAATTTATGATGTTTATTTGATCATAAGCTAAGTTACATAAATGTAATATGGTCACTTTTACAGTCATCTACTTTGTAATCTATTATTTTATGTATTATTCTTATTAATTTTAGAGTAGTTTTTTTTCTAATAATATCCCACTGGGGTTTTAGTTTTATATTAGTTATAACTATTAGTTAGAAGAGGCAAAAGTCTAATTTACTTGCCTAAGAAAAACAAAAGAAGAATGAAAAGAAGGTATTCGTTTTGTCACTGAGAATACAGAGATATATATGGTAACTTCAGGTATGGTTGGATCCAGGGGACTCGAATTTTGTTGTCTAGGCACTGTCTCTTTTGGTTCTGTTTATTTTTTCATGGCTTTCATCTTCTCCTGGCTCTCTCCACATGGTGAGTAAGATGGCCATAGGCAACTAGGACTCTCATCTTCCTAGTTGAACCAGGAGAAGTTTTCCTTAACAGCTTAACTAATTGGCTCACTTTGGATTAAGTGCATAACCCTGAGCCAGTTTCTGTGGCTAGAGGTATAGGAGCTGAAATCACCAAGGCCTAGTCACCTCTTGGAAATGGTCATGGGGCGGAGGGGTTTGTTGAAGGCAGGGTAAGCCTCACCTGAACCATGTGAATGGGTCGTCCATGAAAGAAGAATCCTGTTACTACTGGAAGAGGATGCTGCACTGATAAAATCAGATGTTCACTATAACTTGTTATGTGTTAATAATTGGTAAATCTAGTTGGAAACTTTATCGGAGTTCTTCATATGATTCCTACACCTTTTCTCAAGTTTGAATTCTTCCAAAATAAAAATAAAGAATGAATGGGGGTGGCAGGGGTTTTAGCTGAATAGTGTGTTGTTTGGAAATACCACATTTGTTTCTCCATTTTTCAGTTGCTGGACATTTAGATTATTCCCCTTTTGGCTGCTGTGAATAATGCTGCTATACACACTTGTGTAAGTTTTTGTGAGGACATATGTTTTCATTTCTTTGGGATACATACCTAGGAACGGAAGTGCTGGGTCATTGGGCAGCATGCTGTGTTAAGCGTTTTGAGGAGCTGCCTAATTGTTTCCAAAATGACTGCACCCTTCTATGTTCTCACCAGCAGTGTAGGAGGGTTCTAATTTCTCCACATCTGCAGCAGCATTTGTTACTGTCTTTTTTATTTTAGCCATGCTAGTGAGTGTGAAATGGTACCTCATTATGGCTTTGATTTGCATTTCCCTAAAGACTATGATGTTAAGCATTTTTTCACGTGTGTATTGTTTGTTTGTATATCTTGTTTGGAAAATTGTCTATTCAAATTATTTGCTATTTTTACAATTGGGTTCTTTGTCTTTTTATTGTTGACTTGTAAGTGTTCTTTATATATTCTTCATACAAGTTTCTTGTCAGACAATGATTTGCAAATATTTTTTTTCCATTCTGTGGGTTTTCAGTTTCATGAAGATGTCCTTTTTTTTTTAATTTTTTCTTAATATTTTTAAAATATTTATTTATTTTTAAAAGAGAGAGAGGGAAACAGAGTGTGAGTGTGTGGGGGGGGGGGGCGATGCACAGAGAGAGAGGGAGACACAGAATCTGAAGCAGGCTCCAGGCTCTGAGCTGTCCGTACAGAGCCCAACACAAGGCGCGAACTCACGAACCGTGAGATCATGACCTGAGCTGAAGTCAGTTGCTTAACCGACTGAGCCACCCAGGTGCCCCATGAAGGTGTCCTTTGATGCACAAAAGTTTTGATTTTGATGAAGTCCAGTTTATTTTTTCTTTTGTCACTTGTGTTTTGATGTCATAACCAAGAAGTCATTATCTAACCCACGATCATGAACTCTGTAGTTTTTTTCTTAGAAATTTTATGGTTTTAGCTCTTAAATTTAGGTAATGAATACATTTGAGAATATGAAGTTTCTTCTGGTGGGCTTTGGCTGCATTTTGTAAATTCATGTTCTGTTTTGTTTTCTAAACAGTTTGGAACAACATGTTATTTTGGATACTTTATTTTTATATTCGGCCATGGAATGCTTTTTTAAATTGTTTAGGTTTTTATTGTTAATTTCTGCTTTTATGAACTTTATTACACTAATATCATTAGAAACTTTTTTTTAAGTTTGAGTTTTTCAGATTGTCTTTTGCCCAAAATACCCATTTTTATAACTGTTCCCTGACTTGTCTTATGTTTTAATACTAAATGTACTTGAAATAATCCAGTTTTATTAATTATATTATTCATATTACTCAGGTTCTAATTTTTAAGTCTATTAGGTTTGCCAGAAATTGAGTGGTGTACTTATTCTTTTTAATGATGCTTTCCTGTTATTTTTCCTAACAGTTTTTACTTTTATATATTTTGACAATCTTAATCTTACTTTAATAGCACAAAATCTTTTTCATGAAAGGAGGTGAGAGCTAGGCAGAGACCTATAAAGGATGCCAGTACTGTGCTAGGTTTTCCTTGGTACAGCACATATTTTTTTAGGAGGAGTTAAGGAGCAAATTGAGGTAAAAGTATAGCATAAAACAAATCCAAACTTTTATAAAGAGGTCATGTTTGCCCTCTTGTGCAGGCTCGCACACATGTGTGTGTTATAAAGCCATAAGTTAGTACTGATACCTCATGTTTCAGTTCAGGATCACAAAGTACATCCTGCTCTCCCACATTTACATATTCTGTAGTTGCTTTTCTTAACAGTGTGAAACTTGGCTCCCTTGTCTCAATTTGCTCAATCTCAGAATGCATGAAAAGCAGCTCCAGAATTTGTTAAACCCATACCACCATAAAAAACCCAAAAATACTAAATAGGGTTCAGGATTTCTTTACAATTTTTAGAGGTAAATTACATATGTGAAATGCAAAAATATGTGGGCAGTTCTTTGAGTTTTGACAGATGCTCTTGGCCCTCTGAGAGTTCTGACTTTTTCTTATCAGTCTCTTTTGCCAGCTTCTCATCTCTGTTCATCTTCAGGATTGTTCTCCAGAGTTCTTCCCTCTCCTCTCTTTTCTGCTACTCTGTGTTATACCTATTTGCATGATACTTTGTGCTGTTAGGATCAGGATTAACTCCTGTTTTAACCCTAGAACCTCTCATACCCTTAGGTTTATGGAAGGTGCTAAACTGGTGTTTGAGTAAAAAAAAAAAATGCACAAGGTAATACTACTTATGTAGATTTATATAGGTTGTATGTAGAAGTTTTCTTTGAGTGTACTGAATAAATAAAAGATGAGGTTTGTATAATGCCAGGTAAATAATCATATTTCATTAATCCAGTCTTTACATTTATTATGTTTATTTTTTACATTGTATCCTTGGAGAAATCGAGGTATATCTTTAGTCAATAGCTCTTATAATTGATGTGAGTCAATTGTGAAAAATTCCATTGATCCTTTCTAGGTGGAGAGAAAGCACCAGCATCAAAATGTCTTAAGATTTAACGAAATACGGAACAGTTATTTGGGCCAGTTCTGCCACTGCATAATAAGATGATACAGAACTGTTGTGAAGTATGAAAGATGGCCTACAAATTCCTTAACTTGGGATTGAGGAGTACAAGTTGAAATGAGTTAGCGTACTTTTCTTTATTCTGTAACATCAAGTTGCTGGGTTGTCCAACTCAAAGCACAACAAGACTGTGAGGTCTTAGAGGGCAGGGCAGGGGTTAGGTCCTGTTTGTTTCTCCAGCTTCCCTGCATGGCAGTAGCTTGCTAATACCTATTAAAGATGGCAGAGTGCTTCTTTCAGCTCGTTGATTAACCTACTGTGCGATTCCCCTGCCTGGGAGGACATGACAGGGCCAGGATCCTTTCCTCTGGGAGCCCTGCTGGGAGTGTTTGCTAAAGGGGAATGAATGCTGGGCAGATCGTTTGTCCTCAGACCTGGAATACCACAAAACTCTGATGGCTCTGACGGTAATGTGACTTCTTTTCATGTCATTGTCAGTTAAAAAAATAACACTTATTTTCTTTATCAACAGGAGTGAAACCTCGGTCTGGTTGGTCTATTGATCCTTTTGGACATTCCCCAACAATGGCTTATCTTCTTAAACGGGCTGGATTTTCTCACATGCTTATTCAGAGAGTTCATTATGCAGTTAAAAAACATTTTGCATTGCATAAAACGCTGGAATTTTTTTGGAGACAGAATTGGGGTATGTAGGGTTTGATGAACGTGGAAGGTCTCCCTTGACCTAGATGTTATTTCATAAGGGTTATGAACTCAGGCTGTTACAGGTTTTATTCAGAGTGTCAGTCTTGAAAATTAGGTTGCTTAAAGACACAGATTCTTAGAATTTATTCCCCAGAGTTTTTGTGTTAAGACTCTTTTAAGCAATGGTGAAGATATTTATCTATAGAACATTGTGGATTCTTTTTTACGCCTAAAGGAAGTAAATAAATGTAAGGAATTAGTCTTTTGTAAATGCTTTTTTTTTTTCTGTTTTAAAAAGAACCTGTTTTATACAAAGTTGAACATGTGTTATATCTTATATCCAGTCATTTATTTCATGTTCAGCCTCTGTTTCCTTCTTCTGTCTTTCCTGTCTCTGCATCTAGTAAGAATTGCCTTTTAAAACCTTAATCCTGCCCTCCTAGAACAGCCTTCCTGTTATCTGTACTGCTGTTCTCACGTTGTATTCTGTGGGTGCACAGGTGTTCCAAGGTCAGACTTTCGCAGCTCTTGGCTGGGGGTGGGGGGTTGAGGAGAAGACAAGATTTAGGCTTCTTAAGATGTTTTTGCCTTTCCCAACACCCATTTAATTCAGAATACTTTATTATTTCTTCTTTATTGAGTTTTTATTATGGGCCATGCATTGTATTGTATGCTTTATATCCACTCTCTCACTGAACCTTTATCCTTTAAATTCAGTTCTCTTACAATTCCTTTTAAATGGTGAAGGAATGGATGCTAGGAACGTGAAGCCATTTGCCAAAAGTCATAAGGGCAAGTAGGTGCAGAGGTGAGGTTTGAATCTGTCTTTGTGTAGTTCACAAACCCAGGCTTTTACCTCTCTGGTATTCACTGCCATCCTGATGCTGAGTTTTCCTTAAGATTCCATCTGCAAAAAGGATTTTGTTGCTAAAACAATGTTCAGAAATTACTGTATTACATCATATTTTCTTTCCTGTGTAATTTAGCTCTCTCCCGAGTGTTCTCAAAAAATCATTTGTAAATCTAGGCAGTAACTCCCTTATATGTACTGCTGTTTTTTTCAGTAAGGAAAGAAATTAACTGTATCATTTTTTATTCTGGAAAATAAAAACCTGGAGGGAAAACAAGAACTTGTAGGGGGTTGTATCCTGTATAGTTGGATCAAGTGCAAAGGAGCATATTAATTTAAAAAAAAAAAGATCGTTAATTTGAAAAGGCCCTACTTAAACGGTCGCCTATATTCAAATTGTCCATAAATATCAATCAGCAAGAAATTACTAAGTACTTTTATGTACTTAATACCATGCTTGGAAAAAACACAGAAAACTCCCTTGCCTATAAGGAAATTACAGTCTTAATTTGATAAAAGACAACATCAAATGCAGCAGATAAACTGCAATGTGAAAATGAGTTGCTAAATAGTATGGGGTGAGGTGAAGCAGTGGGATGTGGAGTGTGTCTTCGATCTATAGGAAGAAGGAAGAGAAGGTGCCATCAGTGTCTGAGGTTGTGACAGCCTCTGTGTTGAGAGCAGGTATTAGTGACCAGCATCCATGATGTCATGCTGGAATCTGATTCAGCGAAACAACTTACAGCACAGAAAAGTACAGATTATAATAGCTTTGAAATTTGGGAGAGAGCTGGTAATTACTTTAGCTAAATGGAGTATGAGATAGAATCGGAGTATTGTAGGCTCACCAGATAGATTTGAAGATGTTACTTCAAAATTATGTTGGAATTCAGTTGAGCTTCTTTGTGTGTTCTGATTCTTAATGAAGCAGGTATTTTCATTTTTTAAAATGTGCATGTTGCTTTTAATTTTTTATTTGTTGTAACTGTCTTTATTATGAAAGCAGTACATACCCATTGCTGAAAAGTAGAAATCCATACTTCAGTAAAGGCGGGGAGGTACTTCTAGGTCAGGAGTCTATAAAGATAACCATTTTTAACTCCTGGTTAAATCCTGCACTCACTGGGTGGTAGGCTTCTGACCTCTCAAGGGCAGTGGTAAGACTTCGTGGCATTGAGGTTTTAAATAAAAACAATTCTGCATCAGGAACTAGTGCTTGCTTTCTATATATATACATATACACATATACACATATACACATATATACATATATATGTATATATGTGTATATGTGTATATGTATATGTATATATATGTGTATATATATGTATATATATATGCGTATATATATGCATATATATACGCATATATATATATTGTTTGTTTGTTTGCTTTATTTTTATTCTTGGTGGTTTTTTGTTTTTTTGTTTTGTTTTGAAAATTACTTTTACTTGTCCTGTGCTGCCTTCTTGGTGAAGAGTACCATTGGCTCTTTATTGGTGAGCATCTGGGAGACTCTCTGAACTCTTCTGGTGGCACTTCCTTCTCCTCACAGCAAGAAGTCGATAGGAATTTACCCAGTATTCTCATAAGCCTCCCTACTTTTCCTTTTCTCCTTGTATTCTCTTCATCTCTTCTTACCCTTCTTCTGTGGCTAATTTAATGGTCTTTCTCAGTGTCTCCTATTACTGATGTGGGTGGGCAGAAGCTGGCAGCCAGGGATGGACATGGCCATAATTTTGGATGAGCCAGTCACAACTTTGGCTTTGGCTTTGGTTTGGTTTGTATCTTCCTAGGTCAGTGGATGCTGGTTAATGATGAGTCTCTGCTAAATTTAGATAGAGGAGGTAGAGACTGGGGTGTGAGTCTCCTCCTTCAGCCTGGTGGTTGTTAAATGTCATGGAAGCTTATGTATGGGTAGTTTAATAGGTTGTGGATTAGGGTCGAACTTGCATTACGTATGTAGAAAGTACTGGCATTTTGAACAGTTATAGGAAAACAGAATTTATAAATTCAGGTTTGTCTGTTGGCTCTTTATTTTAGATCTGGGATCTGGCACAGATATTTTTTGCCACATGATGCCCTTCTACAGCTATGACATCCCTCATACGTGCGGACCTGATCCTAAAATATGCTGCCAGTTTGATTTTAAACGGCTTCCTGGAGGCAGATTTGGTTGTCCCTGGGGAGTCCCCCCAGAAACAATACATCCTGGAAATGTCCAAAAGAGGTATGAAAATGTGCATTTCATAAGACACCATCGAACAAAGTAGCAACTCAGCTGCTCATTGCTAAAGGGTTCAGTAGCCAACATTATCCATGTTCAAGGTATTCATTCAAACCAGATTTCAAGCGACTTAAAAATGCCAGAGCTTTGTGCCTTTTATGTGTTAAAATTTAATGGAAAATGAACAATAGGTGATCAATGTACAATGGAGAACCTATAATACTCTGTTATTACCATCTCCTTTGCCCTTATTATAAAAACTGTCTACTATGTTTGATTGATTTCATATACTTTTGTTGATAATAAAACTTCTGGTCTCTATTGTATAAATTAGTAAGAAAAGCAACCCAACTGCAAAAACACATTTATTGAAATGGAACACATAAAGAGTGTAATTATCTGTTCCTTTAATAACAATTTCAATAATAGTAAATGCTGCCCAGCTCTGATGAATACACTCTTTCAATCTTTCTGACATTTTTGGCTTATAGAAAATTTTAATTAGGAATATTTATACTTAAACATATTTATCTAAATAAAAATCAAAGGAATGAATCACTTTTTTAAGAAGAAGAAAATTACTCTAATGATAGAAGCATCTCATTCTATCTAGTTACCTATACTTCTAATTTGGGTGCTTATGAAGCTTAATTTCTTCACTTAAAAATTATTGCCGTATAATGCATTTAAATAAAACATTGTGTGGGGCACCTGGGTGGCTCAGTCAGTTAGGCGTCCAACTTCAGCTCACGTCATGATCTCACAGTCTGTGAGTTCAAGCCCCGCGTCGGGCTCTGTGCTGACAGCTCAGAGCCTGGAGCTGCTTCAGATTCTGTGTCTCTCTCTCTCTGCCCCTCCCCCGCTTGCGCTCTGTCTCTATCTCAAAAATAAATAAAAACATTTTAAAAAATTAAAAAATAAATAACTAAAACATTGTGTTATAATATAGAGGCGCCTGGGTGGCCCAGTCGGTTAAGCATCTGACTTCTGCTCAGGTCATGATCTCACGGTTCATGGGTTCAAGCCCCATGTCAGGCTCTGTGCTGACAGCTCAGAGCCTAGATCCTGCTTCAGATTGTTTCTCCTCTCTCTCTCTCTCTCTCTCTCTCTCTCTCTCTTTCTCTTTGCCCCTCCTCCAGTTGTGCTCGGTCTTTTTCTCTCAAAAAGAGTAAAAAACATTAAAAAAAACCTTGTGTTTTAATGTAAACCACTCATGTATGCCAGAAAAGTAAAATAGTCTTTTATTTTATTTTTTTGATCCATCATGTTATTTATTATGCAAATGAGGAAATTTTCGAGAGTGAGATGGGAAATTATAAACAGTTAAACTATGATGACAGCCATAAACTCTACAAACCAGAACATTCTTTAACCGTAGTTTTAAGACCCTAGTATTTCAGGTTTCCACAAACCTACTCTGCCTAGGTTCTTGTACATGTCGTCCTTAAAAAATTTTTCAGTAACATGACGGTAACACAAGTGTAGACATATTTTTAAACTCATCAAATTGTAATACATGGATTATATAACAATAATTACGTGCAGTTTTTTTTGCCAGTCATAAGTTTGATGGTTTCAGGGAACTCCATGCTAGCGCAGCTTGCTGAGAAGAAGCGAGGCATCCTACCTTCCACAGGAGGGTTAAAAAGGGCAAGGGTGAGGCAGGTCAGTACTTAACAACCACAGCCACCCAAATCACCCAGGGAACTTTTTAAAAGTCTCCAGGCCAACAAAATGAAAATAGAGTGCCAGCATAATCACCCCAGGTGATTGCAGAGCACAACAATAGAGCCTTTTAAATAAAATAAGATCTTTGCACTAGGTACTGTCAAGTCTATTTATTTTTAAAAAATTGCTTTTTAAAAATTGTGTGTGGAAGAGGAAGGTGAGATTGGGTCTCTCTGCCTTGAGTGAGTCCTTGTGGCCATGAAATATTCCATTGTGAGCTTCTCACTGTGGCACATACAAAAGTGTTTTATCATGGCAGCCTTCTTGAAGCCATAGTTCCCTTCTAGCAAAATCTATTTATAATTTTTTTTTTCTAAGTGTCCAAGTTTAGGAATCAACCTGGTTTCATTTTCCTGGTTCCTACAGCAATGAAAATCCCTGAGGAACAGTGAATCCCTGCTTTCTGGGATTAGGTTAGTTAGGCATGGGAGAGTAATCCAGTATAAGGTAGCAAAAGGTACAGTGAAAAAGAAGAGGTAAGGGTGGGGAGAGTATCCTCAGCTCAGGAGGTCAAAGATAGGGAATTTCTTTGAAGGCAGCCAGATGCTTCAGTTGGGGACTCTCAGTGCACCCAAAGGCCTTGTGAGGCTCCTCTTTTTTTTGGTCCTCCTATCTATTTAAAGTGCATTATTAGGGGGAAAAAAGCCATTTTGTGTAATCCTGTGGCTGTGTCCCATCTGACACTTCAAAGATTGCCCCCCAGGAACATATTTGCACTCAGTCAGTTCCACTGATTTTGCAACTGGTTTCCAGACACCTGGGGGCAGAGAGATGAAAGAGTCTATTTAATACTTAAGTAGATTTTTTAAAAAAACTTCTCATAAGTCTTGAAATCTTAACTCTACTGGTTACTTCACATCCAGACATCACCTTCCTTTTTACTTCTTGATGAATGAAGATCAAACACGGGCCTTCCAGATTAGTGGTGCTTGGTTTTAATAACCTAAAGGAAATGAAATTGAACTGTAGTTTACAGGTGATACACTTGATACTGTTTATTAGTTTAGCAGGTTCCTCTACTTCCCAAATAAAGAAACACCATTCTTTATCAAGTTGAGGTTTTGTTCTCATGCACAATATTTTACATATGATGATGATTTACATGTCAAATGATAGGATGTTCTAGGGAATTTTTTTCTTGGTTCTAGTTAAGTTGACATTTCGAATCTGGTGAAAGAATTGAAGAGCAGATTGCTGCTGTACATCTTCAGAGTGATAATCCATTGGTTCATTTGTCAGTAGTGTACCATGTATTTAATAAATATCCACTGTCTACCAGGTAGTATAGGTTGGTTCCTTGGCTTTCTCAGTGTTGACACCTTCTGAGCAGGAGCCTGGGCGCGAGGACAGATGCTAAATGGAAAAGGCACGTTTAATGTTTGTGATTTCTTTCCTGTTATGTGTCTTATGTGTATGTACACAAGATATGGTATATCTAGTAGTAAACCTTGGGATTCATTTAAATGATCACTTACTTTTTTTTATTCTGGTTGCCTGAGGGATCTGATGGATGCTCTGTCACATAGAATATTTTATAATCTGTGATTTATATGTTTGGTTTTCTTCACTTATTTATTTTGATTTTATTTGTCTTTCTGTTTGATTAATCTTATTGTACGTGTATTTTTTAATTATAAGTAAAAATCTAAAATTGTTTTTGGTAAGTGTGGAATATTAGTAAATTATTAGTAAGAATTAAGTACTCCACTGAATGCTAATCTCAGAAAACTATGTTTTGTAAGAATATTATGGTTATAGTTTACTCACCAAGTTACGAAATTTTGCTAATAATTTAATATTTGCAAAGCAATTTTAGAGACTATCATTATAGAAAGATCATGAGATTCTAAATTTAGTTAAATGTTTTTTTTAATTATTTCTATAAAATACCTCTTTCATCATTGGTGTTCTTTGAGTTTCTTTCATAAGTTTTTATATTGTGAATTAGAACCTACTTCTGAATAACCCTTGAAATGAAAATTGGAACATTGGGTAAAAAGCATATTAGTGATTTATCACTAATTTCTTAAGTGTGTCATTACAACATTGAGAACTACTCTGAGTTCATCTGCTTGTTTAATTTCATTTTGGTAAACCATTCCTCTTAAATACCTTATATTCGTAGTCATCTTCAAATGTTGCCCCAATTCAGCATTTGGCAAAAGGATTTCCTACAGAATTACTAGAATATGAAATATAAAAGCACATCAGCACATTTAGTATTTAGCTGTCCTTTTGAGTCATGGGTGGTTAGAGCTGAGGGAGGTAGAATCCAGAAAAGCTAATTCAATTCCTAAGCTTGATTCGTTGATCAGTACTGAGAAGGACACTGTGACAGATACAGAGTTTATTGATGGCAGGTGTTAAGTGAGTTGTTTTTCTTCCTTTTGAAGAGGAAATACGGTTCTATAATTGGTTTTGTTCAAACTATTTTTTTAATGTTTAATCAGGCAAGTTTAGCTTAAATTAGAGAAAGAGATGTTAAATCAAAGCAAACTTCAAAGTTTATGTAGATGAGAAATCCTTATTGTCTTTTTGGACCAAATCATTTTAAAACACCGGCTGTCCAGGATCCAATATCTGTGCCTGGGCTTCAGGAGGGCCATTGATGTTCCTAGTAATTATATGCCAAAGTTGGTCTGTGACTTTATTTCTCTAAGGATAAGAAAAACTATGGGTTTTTTTCTCTGTGATAAGAATTTATGAATATTTTAAGTGGACAACAAAAATTAGTATAGTAGTTTTCAAAAGTCTGCCTTATAAATCATACTAACCTAGAATTCAGGTAAAATATACAATTTCTTTTAACATAATACGCTTTGTAATGAGTTGCCCCATTGTTCTTTTCTTACTACTGTTCCTTTTTTCCCTTTTTCTTTTGTAGGGCTGAGATGCTTCTCGACCAGTACCGAAAAAAGTCAAAGCTGTTCCGTACCACAGTTCTCCTGGCCCCTCTGGGAGATGATTTTCGCTACTGTGAACGCACAGAATGGGATCATCAGTTTAAGAATTACCAGCTGCTTTTTGATTATATGAATTCTCATCCTGAGTATAACGTTAAGGTAATGAGAAAATATTTAATTATGAAAGTGCATTTGAAGTTGAGGCCTCATTATTAAGTGAGGCTAAAACACAGTTGCCTTAGTTTCTTGTCCCCATATCTCAGTATTTACTTGAATATGTGGTCCTTATGTAAACCTGTAGTTCTCACAGAGGAGAATTCTCTAGTGTTATAGTTGTGTTTCTAAAGTGATCCCTTTCTCCCCATTCCCGTAGAATTAAACAGGCATGAGTTTTAAGTGGCTGTAAACATGTAAGGTGTGAAGTTCATTTTTCAGTGATGTCCTGTTTTTCTACCGGCGTTGAAAGTTTGTTTCTCTCTGACAGTTGCATCCTGGTGATTTAGTAGTGTGACTGGCAGATGCAGATGGACATGTCCTGAATTTTGCAAATGAATGTCTTGTGTCCAGAGAATACACTAGCATTTTTCTTAGATGAGAAGACTTCTAAAATCAATCGATTATTTGCCTGTAGTTCTCACTCTTTTTTTCCCCTTGTGGAAAATTTAAAACGTACCCTAAAGTTTTGAGAATGACTCAAGTACCACCACCCCCCAACCTCACCCTGCCTTCCCAATATCCATGGCTCAATTCTAGGTCACTCTCTTCAGCTTCAGCTGTGTCTCACTCGCCCCTCCCCCTTCTCCCCGGGATGATTTTGGAGGAAACCTCAGATGTCATGTAGTTTCATCTGTAACCATTTCAGTATCTGTCTCTAAATGATAAGGACTTTACAAATGAAATCATAATGCCATTATTACATCACAAAATTAATAATTCAATAATATCATATATCCAGATAGATTCACATTTTCCTGATCCCATAAAAGCATTTTTTTTAGCAGATGTTTCGTGAGTCACCAAACAAGAGTGATATATTAGACTCTGTAAGAAAATTACCCAGTGTATTTATTGTATTTATACACTAATCCATGAGACAGTAGAATATCTGTGAAAATACTGTAGAAAGGAAGAGAATGTGGCCTGTCATCAGCTTTCTAATTTCCTAAGGTGAGGTTTTTCTCTGTGATAAGAATTTATGAATATTTTAAATGGATAATGAAAATTAGCATAGCAATTTTAAAAAATCTGCCTTATACATTATATGTAAGTGATGAATCACTAAATTTTATTCCTGAAATCATTATTACAGTATATGCTAACTAACTTGGATTTAAATTTTAAAAAATCTGCCTTATAAATCATACCAACCTAGATTTCAGGTAAAATATAAAACAATTTCTTTTAACAAAATACACTTTTTATTTATTTAAAAAATATATATATTTTTAATATTTATTCATTTTTGAGAGACATAGTGTGAGCAGGGGAGAGGCAGACACGGAATCCGAAGCAGGCTGCAGGCTCTGAACTGTTAGCAGAGCCCGACATGGAGCTTGAACACACGAACCGTGAGATCATGACCTGAGCCAAAGTCAGATGCCCAACCACCTATGCCACCCAGGTGCCCCAGCATAATACACTTTTCAATGAGTTGCTCCGTTGTTCTTTTCTTAACACTATTCTTGTTTTCTCTTTTTCTTTCATAGGGCTGAGATGCTTCTGTTTAGGAAGCATATGTTACTGTTTAGAAGATTAGAAAGCTGACGATAGGCCACATGCTATGTCGTGAGAATTCAAGTTTATTAAGTAAACTTAAATAGTATCAATAGATAAACTTAAAATATAAAGTATATTCAAGATATTTACAACTGACTCTCTACCAAAGTATGAACTCTGTGCATGGGGTCTGTGTTTTTTTAAATTTTTTTTTTTTTTCAACGTTTTTTATTTATTTTTGGGACAGAGAGAGACAGAGCATGAACGGGGGAGGGTCAGAGAGAGAGGGAGACACAGAATCGGAAACAGGCTCCAGGCTCCGAGCCATCAGCCCAGAGCCTGACGCGGGGCTCGAACTCACGGACCGCGAGATCGTGACCTGGCTGAAGTCGGACGCTTAACCGACTGCGCCACCCAGGTGCCCCCATGGGGTCTGTGTTTAAATCATCTCCTTAATCTCCTCGAAGACAAAGCTCATATACGAACACTTGATTAGGAGATGGCATATGTATATGGGTATTTTATCCCTAAATACATCTTCCTAGCGAATGTTCTTGTGGTCCACAAAAGGATCTACCACCTGATTCTTCAGAATTAAGTCCTGATTTTAGTATTTTACCCATTTCCTCCTTTGTCCACTAGGGCAATTTTTAAAGTAATTAAAAATTGAAATATCACATACATAGGAGATATGCACAAATCCATAAGTGTACAGAGAATTTCTTCAAATTAAAAAAATCCCATGCAATCACCATCCAGTTTAAGACATAGAACATTTATGGCATCCAGAAGAGTCCCTTAAATCCCCTTCAAATCATTGCCAACTCTTAACAAAAGTAAGCTTATTTTCCCTTCTGTCATCATGATTAGTGTTGTTTCTTTTTAAATTTCACAAGAAGGGGATCTTAAGTATCTGTTATTTTGTGTGTGGATTTCCTTGCTCCAGGTTGTGTTTGCCACATTCATCCATATTGTTGCATGTAGCAGCATATTCATTTTTAATGCCGTATAATATCTCTAGTATCCATATGATACAATTTGTCCATTGTATTGTTGATGGATATTTGGGTTGTTTTCCAATTTTTGTCTATTATAAATAAAGCCGTTTTGAATATTTTGTGTATGCTTTGATATACACAAGTGTGAGTTTATGTGGGTATAAAGTGGGATGGAAATTTTTGGTCATTGAGTATGCACATGTTGAGCCTCAGTAGATATTGCCAAACAGTATTCCAAAATAGATTGCATTAATTGTTGCATTTTATGACAATTTTAGTTGCTCTACTTCCTTACTCAGACTTTGTATAGTTATGATTGCTTTTCATTTTTATATTTTATTATAGATGTGATTGTTTTATTTTGTATTTCCCTGGTAGTTATAAGGTTGAACCTCTTTTCATAAGTTTGTTGCCATTTAGGTACCTTCTTGTGAGGTGCCTATTTAAAACTTTTGATGACTTTTCCTTAAATTGGGTTATCTGTCTTTTTGTACCATTTATAGTTCTTATATATGTTTTCCTTTGAGTCTTTTTTTTTTTCAGATAAAAGTTTTGCAAATATTGTCTCCCACTATGTAAGCCTATTTTTTTTCTTAATACTGTCTTTTGATAAACAGAAATCCTTCATTTTAATTAAATATAATAGTATTTTCCTTTATGATAAGTGCTTGTTGTGTCCTACTTAAGAAATTTTTGTTTATACCTCATAGTCATGAAAATATATTTCTTATGAAGTTGTCCTCCAGAAGCTTTATTGCTTTACCTTCAACATTTAGGTCTGTAATGTATTTGGAATTGATTTTTTATGAATTTTATGAAGGTAGGGATCAAAGGGCATTTTTGCCCATATGGATATCTACCACTATTTATTGAAAAGACCAGTTTGCCACTACACTGTAGCATCATCTTTGTCATTCATTATGCATGAAACTATATTTGTGTGGATCTTGTGTAGACTGTATTCAATTTTGTCTGTTTGACTCATCTCATACTGTCTTAATTACTGTAGTTTTAGAATAGATCTTCATGTCTGATAGCATAAGTCTTCTTTCTTCTGCCCCCCTGCCCCCGCCCAAAAAAAAAGTTGGGATTTTGATTGGCATTGCTTTGAACCTATGGATCAATTTGAATATGGATCCATATTAGGCCATCCATGAACATGGTATAGTCCATGTATAAAAAATGTAATTAACTTTTGCATTCTAACCTTGTACACAGTAACCCTCCTGCATTTCCTTTCTTTCCAGAATTTGTGCATTCAAGTGTTGGCTGCTTTGATTGCCCTTAGATACCTTTCAAACAAAAGTGGGTTGGTTTTTTTTTTCGGTGTTTGTTGTTTTTTTTTTTTCTCTGTGATTTATCTAGTTATGTCTCTTCTCTGTAGGGTATTTGAAGTTATTTTGTCTAAGCTGGAAGCTTACATTTATTATTTTCTTTTAGTGAAAGGAAAAACAAAAGTAAGTAATTGAATATAGATGGCTAAAAAACGGACCTTGAACTAGCCAAGACAGTCAGTTTGCTATTGATCATCACTTCTTTTACAGTTTATGTAAGTTTTCCTGTATGTTGTCCAGATAGAGGAGTTTGAGGATCTTTAATATTAAAGTTATGTTTAAGATATTATTTATTGCCTTTTAATGTAAAAAATATTTAACTATTTTTTTAGTTATTTGTTTAGGAATCCCAAATATGTACTTTATTTGAGCTACCAAAAAGTTCTGTAAAAAAAATTTAGTCTTAAATAATTTCTTTTGAAACCTCAGCATGAAGGATTACGTTTCAGTCCTTTGAGACTGAATTAAGTTTGTAAGAAAGCCCACCAGGCCACTTACGTAAACTTTGCCCTGGGAAATTGCCAGGAAAGAAGTATATTCATCTTGGCTAATACCAAAAATTAACTAAAATATTTTAAAATATTTAAAATCATCTGTTTTGCTGTCATAAAATATTGTGTCACAATTATATTCTGATAACTTATATTTGTCTTACTAATATCATTGTGTTTCCAGTTGAAATTTGCCTTGGCAATAGAAAAATAATAGCTAAAACTTACACCATTATTTGCCAGTTGTATTTCTAAGCATTTTACTTAGACCCTATTATCTGTAACAAAGACACAGAGACAGTATATAATATGCTCAAAACCACATGTTAGGTAAGTGGTAGAGATGAAATTTAATTCCATATCACCTGGATCCAGGTTCTGTGCTGTTCTTAACCACTCTACTAGAATGCTACTCACTATTTTTAACTACTCTTATTTTTCTGCCACATTGAATCAAAATGGTTTTAGTCTCTGTGTGTGTGTGTGTGTGTGTGTAAGGTAGGAAACAACAAAATTAGCATGTTACCGTTACTCAAAGAAATATATTCCCTGTTAAATTCTCTGTTTATTTCTAAAAACCATGCCTTTTAATATCTGTTTACATAGTCTGGTATAATGTTTCTTTTTTCCTTTGATTTATAGAATAGCTTGGGCTCATAAAAATGGATTTGTGTTCTGGTAATTTAAATCATTAGTCAGAAGACCTTTTCGTTTGAGCAGTCAACCTTTCAATTCTTGTCACTCTTTGTGTTTTACTTCTATTCAGTGTTACCTGCTGGTAGAGAAAGTCCCTTTTTTGTTTTGTTTTGTTTATTTTTTTTTAACGTTTATTTATTTTTGAGACAGAGACAGAGCATGAACAGGGAAGGGGCAGAGAGAGAGGGAGACACAGAATCTGAAACAGGCTCCAGGCTCTGAGCGGTCAGCACAGAGCCCGACGTGGGGCTCGAACTCATGGACCGTGAGATCATGACCTGAGCCGAAGTCAGACGCCCAACCGACCAAGCCACCCAGGCGCCCCTGTTTTGTTTATTTTTAATGATCTGCTGTTCTTGAAGTCTCCCTTATAAGAGCTCAAACTAGGGAGATGGGGAGGCCAGGAGAGTGTATGTGCATAAGACCTATGAAAATGCTTAACAAAACTGTTACTCCAGACTTCTGGAACATTTTGCTCAAAATGTTATAGCTAAATATATGTAAATGAAATGTTTTATTTTTTCTGCTTCCTCCCAACGTTCATTCATCTCTGAATAATTCTATGCCATGACCCCTGCATATTTTGAAATTCTGGAGATTTGTAAGGAGTTAATCAGATTCCCAAATTTGTATATCTAAATAGCTCTTCTAACCCCTTAGGTATATCAGTTTTATTTTAATTTAATTTGGGACTTGATGCAAGTAAAAGAAAGAGTCACTGTGTATTTCCCCCCTGCTTTTGAGTTTGGTAAAATCTGAGCTAGATTTTCATCTTAACGTGGAAGCACATCTTAAATATTTATTATTAACTTCTCCTTTCAGTGCTAGATGTAATTTTAAGGTAGAGATGAATAATTGAAGTGTAACTTTTTTTTTCATTAGATACAGTTTGGAACTTTATCGGATTACTTTGATGCACTGGATAAAGAAGATGTAACCAGTGGAAAGAATAGCCAATCAATGTTCCCTGTTCTAAGTGGAGATTTTTTCACTTATGCTGACCGAGATGATCATTACTGGAGTGGCTACTTTACATCCAGACCCTTTTACAAGCGAATGGATAGGATATTGGAATCCCATTTAAGGTACATTTATGTTTAGATAGCTACATTAATTATTCACCTCTTTTGTATTATCATAGCCTTTTTGTAGAGTCTTGCATAATATACGAAATTTATGCAGTGTTAGGATGTGTTTAATGTAATTGTGAAATTTTAATGTAATCAGAGATATGTCTCCAAAGCATAATCAAATTATTACATGGGTTTTTGTTCTGGAAGGAAAAGCAGTTTATGTAATTAGATTTTCTCCTATATTTTATGTTTTATATGTTTCTAATTAATTACCTGTATTGTTTGCACACCACAATTATATTCATTGGCATCAGCATGTGTGTCTGAAAATTAGTAATCAGAGCAAGGGTCAAAAGGAACAAATAGGGGCGCCTGGGTGGCGCAGTCGGTTAAGCGTCCGACTTCAGCCAGGTCACGATCTCGCGGTCCGTGAGTTCGAGCCCCGCGTCAGGCTCTGGGCTGATGGCTCGGAGCCTGGAGCCTGTTTCTGATTCTGTGTCTTCCTCTCTCTCTGCCCCTCCCCCGTTCATGCTCTGTCTCTCTCTGTCCCAAAAATAAAAAAAAAAAACAAAAAAAACCAAAACGTTGAAAAGGAACAAATAGGGCCCCTCAGTGGCCAAACTGTGGGCCTCAAAGTACATAATCTAAAACTAATGTATTTTATATGTAGGAGAACTTTAGAGGCTCCATCTCAGTTCTTATTTATTAGAAATATATTTCTTATAGGTATGATTTTCTGCTTAGAAGAACAAAACTTGAAAGAGATGAGAACTGATGGAGGCAGAGTGATAGGCTGAAAAAGTACAGTGACATGGAAAAGGCAGAAAAGTTGGTAGAAAATAAAAACGTTCTAAACCATCATTATCCAGTAGAGCTTTTTGTCAGTGTCCAATAGAACTTTCTGCAGTGATAGAAATATTCTGTCTCTCTTTTCTGCACTGTTTAGTATGTAGCCACTAGCCACGTGTAACTGTTGAGCACTTGAAATGTGACCAGTGTGGCTAAGGAAATGAACTCTTAATTTCATTCAATTTTAACTAATTTAAGTGTAAATAACCACATGTGGCTAGCAGCTGTCATAGTGAGGAGTGTGACAGTGTAAGTAACTGAGTCTTGGTGTTTTTTGGTAAAGATTAACCACCCCAGCAACTCATGAGGCTCGTTCTATGTGTATGTAGCTCAGGAGGTTAATTTATTTTCCTGTTAAGTTCACTTTCAACTTCGTTCAGATCATGAATTCATGATGATTAATTTTCATGATGAATCTCAGTATTAAAAAGTAATGTCACACCTACTTTCTTCTTATATACTGGTAGAAACAGTACATTTTGGAAAGCCTTTTTATAAAAATCATGAATTTCTTCAAGCGTTGTACTTTGGTATAACAGTATGTTTTTATTATTTTTACTGTTACCATAAGTGTCATTACCATTATTTCAAAAACCTGATCTTTGACTATTTTCTGGGATACTCAAAAATGTGCAAAATGAATACATATTATTGTATTTGTAATAAAATAGTATTTCTATATTAGAGAAATTTATGCATTTCTACCCAATAGAATATAATTATCTATTATGTTATTCTAAACTATCCATGATAAAAACAGAGAAAGTACTAAGTAATATAGAGATTTCTTTTGGACCACTGCATTTTTTGAAAGTGTCACCTATTTTTTAGTGATAAATAATTACAAAATGTGGGTTCAATCTTAATTTATTGAGCATACTTAAAATGGAAGTACTTAGGGCTGGTAATATATTTTGAAAATTCTGCTTTAAAATAAAACAACAAAAAACCATTTAATTGTGAATTTCAAAACGTAATTATTTGAAAATAAGTTTATTGTGTGGTAATAGGTACTTCATCTTATAGCTTATTTGTAAAAAAATACTTGGATAAAATAGAAGAGTATAAAGAAGAATATAATTTTTAAATCCCATTTTTACATTTTGGAATATCCTTATATGTGTGTATTCTTTTCAAAACCAGGAATATGTGCTGTGGATATATATGAGCATATATACAGTTTCCTTCACTCAAATTTAGTGTTTCTCATGCCATGAATTTTAGAAGGGTTAGAATTTGAAAGTGGAGATTATTTAGTAACCTTTAATTATTGCAAAATTTAAAGGAATTCTTTTTTTTAAGTACTTCACATTTCTTTTTCCCTATATCTTTATACATTTTTATATTGCCTTGATTTTCTCTCCATTATCCTTAATACGTTTGGCATAAAGAGCCTTATTACATTTTTTACTTCATCAAGCCATATCTCCTTTCAAAGAACTTCTTTTGAAGCCTATCTTGAACCATATCCTCTGATGATGAAAAAATAAAAAAGTGTTAAAATGATAAATCCCCGTATTCTTGCTCAAAAACTATTCTTAAGCTGAAGTGCTTTTTTTTTAAATAAATGAGAAAAGACAGCATATGTTTTATCATCTTTCAGTTTATATTGTTGAATTCAACACTTACATTGTTATCATTCAACACTTAGACTAGCTATTGTCACTGAGCTGTCAAGCCATCATTTTTCTGCGTCTGCTTTACTGTTACTTTCCCACGCATGTGACCATGTATCTCCACACCATCTCTCCTTTAATGTACATATGTGAGAGTAAATGGCTTTCTGGTGATGAAGTTCATCTTTTGTGTCTGTGTTGATCTTGGAGATAGAAAGGACAGAAACCATTAACCACTTCTTACTGCTGTGTTGAGATAGGTTTAACTTACATAGAACATAGTGAAAAAATATCACGCTGCCAGTGGGTACTGGCTTCTTTCCAGGAACGTCTAGAACAAGGGCCCTTTATATCAATTTAGACGTGATGTTCTCTGATGATCAATGCTTTAGGCTTATTAGATGGATACCTTGATGGTTTTATAGAAATCTTTATTATCAGTATCTTTTTTTAATAAATAGCACTAAAATTGTGGGTTTTTGAAAAACCACATTTGAAAATGTATCAGTACCACATGTTTTAAATAGTCAATATTTGTTTTGAAATAAGAATTAATGACTGTTTTATACAACTAGGGCTGCTGAAATTCTTTACTATTTCGCCCTGAAACAAGCTCAGAAATACAAGATAAGTAAATTTCTTTCATCATCCCATTACACGGCACTGACAGAAGCCAGAAGAAATTTGGGACTATTTCAACATCATGATGCTATCACAGGAACTGCAAAAGATTGGGTGGTTGTGGATTATGGTACCAGGTAATATAGTTATTTAAAAAGTGATTATAAAACAAAGTCTTTAAAAATTTTGGGTCACAGGCTTATATCTTTGATGAAGTTTTTAATGTACATTAGACCATATTACTAATGATATGCATTATAAGTATTGCTATAGAAAAACATCAATTTTCAAAGCATTTTTCAAGAAACCTGTTGATGTTATACTAGCTGTTCTAACTTTTTATTGCAGTGCATTTCTGCAAATGGAGTACTGACACATTAGTATAAAACTGTGTTTTTTCTTACGTATTGTGTGGTAATTGGGGTTACCTTCTTGACAAAGGATTTGGTATCAAATGGATCATAGCTATAATTCAGGGAGATAAAGAGCCACACTTCATTGTATAGCAGCTTCATTTCCTGTTTCATATCCGGTTGTTCTCAGATACTTCATTGTTTTTTAGAGGGACATTGACCAAAAAAATCAGCCTAGAAGATACCCAGCAAGTAGAAGAGCCTTGCAACCTTGATATATATGGATGGATGATATAAGGACTTGAGATGAAAGGGGATGGCCTGGGTATTGATATCAAAGGCATCTTCAGCTCTCTGAAAGTTTATGAAGATGAGTGAGGGAGTAGAAGCTCAGGTGTTTTCACAGTGCAGAATTGGAAACAGTGAGTACAGGTTTTAGCTCAGAACAGCAGGGGACTTTGTAAAACAGTGCTTCCCAATAATGGAAAGGCTTACCTTTTAGGATAGATTTTCACCATCATGCCCAAGTTTAGATTACCATTCATTAGGATCAGTGTAGAGAAGATTTCTATGTTGGGGAAGGAGTTTTGACTATTGTTTCACTATGATTTAGATTATTTTTTCTTCGAGATTTTTTCCTGTCAATAATGGTGTGCTTTGATAATATTTTTAAATTGTTAAAATATGCTCTTATTTTCTTATAATATAGATTTAAAAGGTGACTCTTTTTGAAATAAATGCTCCCATATGTGAAGTGTATACAGCACATAAAGTCAACATTAAAAAGTAATCCACAGCTGATATTACTAATCGTAATAAGTGTTAATTAAGATTTTAGTTACAATATTTTGACTCTTTGGGGGGAAAAATCTTGAGGTTTCATTAGTTGACTTCAGTCCTTGAGAATACATTCAAGGTAATATCTTGATATATTCTCAGTTTTCTTGTGGCAAATGTATTTGGCATCCGTTGCGGTTGAGCTGGGCTTAAAGTGGGAAACACTCAATGGATGGTGATACTGGTTTTTCGCTCACAGAAGTCATTTTTGAAAGTAAGGTCAGATCCTCAAAAACTTAAAAACCACTTGCAGGCAAAGCAAATGGCCTTGGAATCGGTCCATGATAATAGTTCAGTCATGGGATCAGACGGGCTAACTTGCTTTTTAGGGTCTGCACCACCCTCTCCATCCACTGTTCCCCCAGATCATGGGTGATTCACTCTCCTTCCCTGCCCTCACAACCCCCATCCTATGAGGCATTTAGAGGTTATTGAATCTGGTTTCCCTGCAAAACAAATACATTTATTATTATAAGTGAATATTTTCTAAAATAAAATTTCTGAAGAAATATTTTTCATTGGAAAATATTTTACTAATATACTGAGAGTACTATGAAATTAGTCCTTGTTTTGTTAGAAACAAGTATTCGTTTTAAATATAGGTTGTGGCTACATGTTGATCTAAGAGCATAAGTTAAAGAAAAAAGTTGTTATTTATATAATGAAATACTAATACTAACACAAAGAAAGGATAAAGACACACTTAATATATGGATTCAAAAATCTCTGTGAGATGTATTGTAAAACAAAACAAAAGCAAAACAAAAGTTGCAGAAACAGTGTGTATAACAATAAACTATTAAAAAAAATAAAAGTAAGGTCAGATCCTCCATTTTTTCCTTTTCACCTGCTCCTGCCTTCTTGGTTTATTGAGAGTTTAGAAGTGAAGGTGCTTAGATTCAGAGCAGAGTTTCTAAGAGGAAATAAAAAGTCATTCTCCTGCACTGTATACCTGCTCTCCGTTGCTGCCATATTGAAAGAGACTTGGGTACAGGTCATAGAGTTTTTGCTTCAGGACATTTTCTGTCTCGTAACCTTTCCAGAAGTCCTGTCATTATTTCTTCCATATGTTTGGTTACGCTTTTAGCGTATAAAAACATGCTGTGCAAAGTTGCATCTTAGAGAAAAAAGACACAATAATTCTCAAATTGTACTTGACATTTGTAAATTTGCTTTGCGAGCACTTCACACTTCATTGAAAAGTCATACACAATTATCAAGTCATTAGCGTAGACATTTTAAGTAGAAAATTTCAAAACACAAGTTAGAGAATTACAAACAAAGAAGCAGCTAGCATTGGGTGTTCTCTTGTTCTTGGACTGTTGACTGTTTATTCAGATATTGGCAGAAGTGTCCCTGTGAACAAGTGTATGAGTTAAGGATTACATTTGGCTGCTACTAATAATAACTTGAAACTGAATAAATTCTGTTCTTTTATGCCGTATAAAAGAACTCTGCAGATCCTTGGTTCAGGTATGGCAGCTCCACAATGCTAACAGGGATCCAGACCCTTCTAGCTTTCTCTTCTGCCATCTAAGGGTGATTCATACTTACATTACTGCTCTCTCAACAGTAGATTGAATGTTTATAAAATGATAACGTGGAGAGCAAGAATACCTCATGGCTATTTGAAGGTTAATTCTAATCATGGCATGAAAAAATGAGTTAGACTGGGACACTTTGTGATGAATGTTCAGCTTAAAAGTGGATAATGTGGCTATGTAAAAGAGAAGAAATGGTAATGAGGTCAGCTACACAAAGATTTAAAATTCTGCCAGTTTATACCTTGTAATTAAGGTAGGTAGAAAAAAATGAACAAAGGGTGAGTATGAGGGTCCAAACATATAGATCAAACTATTCATTGAAACAAACATAATACCAGCTTTGAACAGCAGTAATGATAACAAAGTAGAAAACTGATTTCTAAGTGATGTTCTCTGAACTGTTTGATAATGATAGGATAAGGGCATGTTAGGAAATTAGAGGCTCTGAGAAATCCCACAATGCTGAAGTGGTGAAACATTAAAATTTTGCTTTACCCAATGTTTCCCAAACTTATTTACCGTGTGTAGTCTTGTTTTGCCTTAAACAAAACAGCTTTATACATCCTGAGAAAGCTTTGGGGAATACTGTATCAGTACTTAGTGCTTATCTCATTAGAAAACTGTGTGTGTGCCTTTAGGATACAAACATTGATTTGTGGCATTCCCTCAGTTTAATTAGGACTCTTCAGTGTGCTGTAATACATATAAGGTTTTAGCTGATGGAAAACATGACTTTTATTCTGCAGGTTCAGACAGCCTAATAAAGATAGCTATGTAGATAATAAAAATAAACTTAGATCGAGGGGCTTGTTTCTAGAACTGAGTTGTAGCCATTCATATTGTCTCTTAATCTGGAGAGAACACTTGTTATCATCTAGGAAAACATTTGAATAGACTGAGAAGCTTAGCTGGTTGATGGCCTGAACTCATGTCCTTAAGACTTTAATACTGTGTATGTATAACACATTTACCTAGTTAATTAACTTACGATTATGATCACTTAAATCTTTGAAGGTAATCTCAATGCTCTGCAAAAAGAAGTTATTTCTGATTCTCTTACAATTTTTTTTGATGTTGTTGCATGCCAGCAAAATGTTCCTAACGTATAGATGCAAAATTGCTTCCTATGTTGGGGAAAATGATATAATCACTCTAAAACATAATAGACTCCGTGGTTGATTAAAGCATGAGTCACCAAGTTTCTCTACAGATTTCTCCAGTGAATTTACTTAGAGATAACTGTTCTATAAACAGGGATACTTGTTCTTTAAAGAAACAAGACTGAGCTTGAGAAAAACTTCAAACAAATTCTTTTCCTATGTGTAGTGTTTCAGCAATAGCTGGTAATGTACTAAGATTATATTCTGGAATTGATCTTGAATCAGTTGACTGGTATGCATCTCTTTGGTTCCTCTAACGTAAAAATACAGTTTGAATACAGTTAGCAGTTTTAATGGCCAAGAAAATTTAACAGGGACAAAGACAATTTCATTAGCCAGACTTGTGAAAACTTTCTCTTTTTTTTGAACAAGAACATGAAACGAAATTCAACAAAATATTTATTTGAATTCCCCAGGAATTTGAATTTTTTGAAGTGTGTATACTGATTGAATTTTGTGAGCAAGAGTTAAACTCATGTCTTCTCTTGCTATTTCAACACTTGCTAAAGAATTTTCTAAAGTATCAAAGTGCTTTTTTGGTAAGAACGCCTTAAAGCTGTTGGAGTGATCATGCACGGTATTATTATTTGACATGATATTCATAGAAAGTATCAGCAGTTTAAAAAAAAAAGAAAAAAGAAGAATCATTTTGAATAAGTTTATGTGTTTCAGGTATGTCCAGAAAGTTTTCTACTTTAAATGAATCCTTATTAGTGGTATCTTGTGATTAACCCCCCTCCTTTTTTTCTAAGTACTTAATCGTGGGCAAAAAGTATCAATTCTTTATAGGTTCATTATAGGTTGCACTTTGTGAAGACAGGATGAGAGTAATGGTGGTTTGGCCATTATTAAAGAAGCTGAAAATATTGTATAGAGATATTTGAATTACTTCTCAGACCAGTAACATTTTTGGTTCACAGACTCTTTCATTCCTTAATGAATTTGAAGAAGATAATCGGATATTCTGCACTACTTCTTATTTTGAAGGACAAAACCTCGTACAACTCTTACTCTTTTGATAACCTCCTAGACATGGTTAGTTGATATCTTTTATATTTATCATAAAAGTGTGTGATTCTTTTGTTCTTAATTTGGAAAGGGGGATGAGAAGCCTAGTGAAAAGAGACATTAAAAAATTGTGATTTCCTTGTACTTAGAATTTATATCATTTTATATGAAATATCTGTGTGTGCTTCTTTCCTATCTGTGTGTCTGTATTTGGTTTATGGTGTATATTTTGTTCTGACTAAATCTAAGCATGAAAAATAAAATGATGAACTTACTTTGTTATGTGAAACATAACAGGCTTCCAAAACACTCTTAAGTGTGTTGATGATAATGTATTGTAAGATGATATGGTAAGATAACTGGGCATTATAATTAGTTATTTTTGCTTGGCTTAAATTAGAAGCCCCTTGGTGTTTGCACTGCTGCTGTAAATACTTAATCTGTTCTTGCTGAACTTCAGTTTGAATGATCCTAAATTGTCTTCTGGTTTTAGGATCAGGCCATGGAGTGCTGTGGGCAGTGCTCAGATGTGTGTAACAGAAGAGGAGTGGTTGAGGAATTAGGAGACTAGCTTTTAGCCTCAACCTCTGAACCTGATCGCATGGGCCTTGAAAAAGTTGCTTAACATCTATGAGCCCTGTAAGATGAGACGATACCAGACATAGCTTATACTGTTGTTAGGATCAGATGAGCCAATAAAACAGAACATACTCTGAAAGGAACAATATGCTATTCCACAGCAAAGAACAGTTGAAAAAAATGGTTGATTGAGACTTCCACTTGGCGACTCAGATATTTTAAAATTGTAATTTTTTTTTTTATCATTAGAGTCTATTATGAATGATAGGCTTTGAAATTTTGCATGTAATTGGAACTTACACATCTGGAATCAGAGATAATTTCAGTATTTTCATATACTGATGCTTGTAATCAAATTATGGTTACATATTTTCATATTAAGGTAAAAAATCCAACAAATGGGCAAACATTGCATAAGGATATGAATGAAACCTGTGATACAAAGGTAAAGTAGTAAAACTTTTTGCAGTTATCTTTAGGACTCTGATATATTTGGTTCCTAATTGGAGCCTGGTCCCTGTGACATATGCCGTCCTGAGATCTAAATGCACACACACACGTATGCACACACACAAGAATTACTTATCTTGAACTTTGATGGACTTTGTGTAGCTGGAAAGAGGATTTTTTCCCCATTTTACCCTTTTTAGGATTCTTGTAAGTACTATTATATAGCTAATTTTGAAACTTTTGAGTTTTAAAATTAAAATTAAAAAAATTTTTGCTTATTTTTATAGGATTTGAAACAAAGCTCACAAAGTTCTCTACCACAAAAAACTGTAATAACGCTGAGTGCAGATCCAAGGTAAATACATAATTTCTCACAAACTTTTGCTGCGGTTCTGACTTGACATTCTTGCTTTTCAACATTTTTTGCTCCAGCCAGTATATATTTTGAGGAAGTATTTTATTTAATCAATTTATTAATTGTACAAAGTTGTCTGAAAAAATGAATTTTCTCCCAGGGCTGTCATGTTTGGTGTTAATAGCTAACACAGCGCTTGGTACATTGATTGCTGAATGAACTATTATAACAGTATTTTTTACAGATATTTGGTATGGAATGGTAAATACAATTTATGGTTATGTTCTTTCTGAACTCATTGTTTTACTTACCTTATTTTCATTAATCCCTGATCCTATTTTTAAAATGAAGGAAGAAACTTAATTATTAAGGATTTTACTGCAAACTGTTTACTAGTTATTTGTCATTGTGCTGGTCAGACTGTCTCATTTTAGCATTGTGGGTTTATGTTAAGGTAATTGGGAAGGGTGCTCAGGTGACCTAAAAATGGAGTGACTAATTGGTGGCTACCTCTCATTTAGAAAGAAATGTTTTGTGTTTTTATTGGTAATTATTTAACCAAGTCATCTGTTTTTAATAACCAAATATCAATAGATCAGTACCCACAATACCCAGATACACAGTGTATTCTTATGTTATATAACTTTTTACTATCCGAGAAACTTAGTATTTAAAAATTGTAGGGTAAAAGAATAATTGTAAAGGATAATTCATAATTTTCACTAGGTATTCTTTATTGAGATTATTTAAAAATAAATGGAATAATAGTATTATAGAAAATACACAATTGCTGTAATAAAGTTGACATTTTGGTTAAGCATAGAATAAAGCCTTAGTTGGCTAAATTTCTTCAAGAAGTAGAGACTTAAAACATATACAGTTCATACCTTAGAACAAGAAGATAAGTATTTTTTAGTTACAGTAAAGTATCATTGAAGTAATGGCAAAGAAATCCTATATTTCTTTTTTTTGGCCAGAAAAAGAAGGGATTAACTGGAACAGATAGTTTATATCTTAACTTGAAAGTCCCTTCAGATTTTGTGTCTCCCTCTCTCTCTGTCTCTCCCCTGCTCCCACTCTGTTTCTCTCTCAAAATAAACATTAAAAAAAAAAAAATTAAAAAAGCAGGGGGACTTCTGGGTGGCTCAGTGGTTAAGCATCTGACTTTGGCCCAGGTCATGATCACCTGGTTCATGAATTCAAGTCCCACGTCAGGCTGTGTGCTGACAGCTCAGAGCCTGGAGCCTCCTTCATATTCTATGTCTCCCTGTCTCTCTCTGCCCCTCCCTCCTCTGCTGTCTCTCTCTCTCTAAAAAAAATAAATAAACATTAAAAAAAATTGGGGGGGGGGGGCACCTGGGTGGCTCAGTTGGTTGGGCATCCGACTTTGGCTCAGGTCATGATCTCATAGTTTGTGAGTTCGAGCCCCGTATCAGGCTCTGTGCTGACAGCTCGGAGCCTGAAGCCTGCTTTGGATTCTGTGTCTCCTCTTCTCTCTGCCTCTTCCCTGCTTATGCTCTGTCTCTCAATAATAAATAAACGTTAAAAAAAATTTTTAAGAAAAAAAAATTTTTTTTTAAAGAAAGTCTTGTTGCAGTCTTAAAAGCTTTCAGATTGTCAGGTCATGAAAGAGTAATGATACTGCAACTACTAAATGTTTTCTTTGTCTTAAAATAAGTAAATATTTGGGGTTACATGGCTATTTCTTAAATATTGTGCCCCTAATAAATTGTGGTATCCATAAATCTCTTTGGCTTTAGGCCTAATTCTCTTAACTTTTCCTCCTTTTTGTATTTTGGTGGGGAAAGATCTTTGTTTCTGCTACCATAAAAATATGTTATGCTTGCTGTAAGCAATTCATGCCCCTTCTCCCCGCCATTTGTCTTCCTTTGGGTGCTTGGAAGGGTGTGTGGGATGGAGCCACAGTGAGTGAGAAACCCTGTGGCTTCTCTTTTTCCTCTACTGTCCTTGCTTTAACTAGCAGTGATATTTAGTCCTACTTATGCTGGAGGAAGAAAGGAGATACAGGTGTATTAACTAAGGAATATGTTTTTTGGCTTTGATATTGAGGAGATCTAATAGAATTTTTGAGACTATTAGTAAAATTGTCACTTTTTAATATTTCCTTTAAAACAGTTTGTATTTAAACAGTGTTCTTCATCTTAATGTTACTTCTTCACAGTTCTTTTCTATCAAACGTCAATGCTACTACTATTTCTGTGGTTAGGTGAATTGGGGCACTTAACAATTGTCGAATTCTTTTTATCTCTTTTGTACTTGAGGACCTCATGAATAGAACTACTTACTCTTCTGGTTTTAAAATCTCTATTTTACTTGTTAGCCACAAATACTGAGTCACTCTCAGTAATATCACTGAAGAATGAGGAATGATGGTAACCTTTAAAATGGAAGAGTTTGATAGCTTTATTTAGCAGGTACTGAAAGTGAAATAAATGTTTGCACTTCTCAGTCTTTGAGTTAGAAGTTTCAGAAGTATGGTCACACATTTTTCTCATATTCTTCATGAATCTTACATAATCATCTAAGGCTTAGCATTATTTTGATTATAAGCATAGTTCTTATTTAAGTAACAGATTACTAATCTAACTAAAACATGCATTCTCAGTGAGGGAGATGTCCTTCTTAGGAGGGTAAAAATCGGTTCTTAGAGTTTGAAAAAAAAAGTACTATTTTTTTAAATATATAAAAATAGCATAAAAATGGTATGTGCATAACAGACATACATTTAAGTGTTATATTAAAATTGTATGAGGGGGATGAGTAGCAAAAAGTGTCTCAAAAGAGTCTTCAAGGAATTATGATGTAAAAAGGATGAGAAACCCATAGTTTCTAAACCCATAGTTTCGGTAACACATGTAAATGAATTTGATCATGTTGTTGGCAACATTAGTTATAGCTATGTTAATTAACGTACTTTAGTTTGTGAGTGTTTAAAAAGTAGTCCATAATCTGCTCACAGTGATGTAATATATGTCCATGTACCTGCTTGAGTCCACAAGGTTACGTAAGCTATTGTAGTGTATGCATTTGTAGTCTGTGTGGAAAGCAGGTACAACAAGAGTTAAAAGTTAGGGCACCCTGAACAAGTCATAAATTTTCTAGCCTTAAATAATCCTTAAACGCACAGAGATGTTTCTTTTTCTCTCTGCACACATATAATTGCCTAAGGAAACGGTTGTAAAAAGCTTTAATACAAAGATTTAGAGGATTAGGAGTCCAGAGGACATACAGGATGGAAGGTAAACTTTTGAGACATGCAGGGATTTCAGTCTTGTTTTGGCATTTGGTCCTTCAGGCAGGATGGAAACAAATGTTGCCACAGCTCAGGCCAGCAAGTTGTGTGTTCTGACAGTGTATAAAGGAATTTTTTTTTTTTTAAGTGGATAATTTGAAATGCCACCAAGTATACAACTAAAATTACATTGAGATAACTTCTGTAAATCTGCAAATTTAATTTTTCAAGTAGAAAATTTTTTTTAGTTTGAGAGTAATTTATTCAAATCAATTATAATTTACCATTAAGTGCTATTAATTTTAAGCCAGGCACTTATTGGCAAGGGATCTTATGTCTCTTTTGGCCCGAAAAAAAAAAGGGCTTAATTTTATTTTTTTTTTTATTTTTTATTTATTTATTTATTTATTTTTTATTATGCACATAAAGCAATTAATTTTATTGTTTGCTAGGACTTGCTCTCAGACAAGATGTATACATACATACATATACATGCATATATATACATATGTAAATACATGCATATATGTAACTATTAATGTGATATCTTTTTATTTATTTATTTTTTTTTTTTTTAATTTTAAAAGAAACCATCAAGCATGTGGAGATACAAAAGAAGTCAGTGCTTTGGACTTGGGTGACTTCAGACTACCAGATATAAAAAACACTTAATCCCACAAAAGGCACTTGATACCCCCATTGCCATTTGCTTGTTGAATGGTTCTCCCTGGATGGCTGCCCAGCACTTCTAATTTAATTTCCTCTGGTTTTCTCCATGCATACTTCCTTTTGGATCGCAATCTTTATTAATAGTATCCTTCTCTTTTTGGTTGTCTAGGTTCTAAAACCCCAGAACCCACTTTGACTTCTACCTTTTCTTGCTCTTTAAGTGTCAGGGACTGAAGAGTCTTTTGGATTTTCCCCTCTACTCATCTCTGACATCCATCATCTCCTGCCTTCCTGTTACTTTTCGGTTTCAAGCCACTTTTTTTTTTTTTTTTTTACGTTTTACTTGAACCACTGCAATGCCTTCCTGCTCTTTTGTTATCAGTTTCTCTCTGCCTCTAATTTATTGCATGTAGTTGTCACAGGAATCAACCCACAGCAGAACCCTGAGAAAGTCACCTGAGTGAAAGCGGCAAGGCTTCTAGGACTTAGCCTCAGAAGTCCTAGGAGGTCCTTCCCACTACATTCTTAGTCAAGCAAGTCATTAAGGTCAGTCGAGATTCAAGGGGAGGAAATTCTTCTCCATTACATGATGTGAGGAGCATATATAGGAAGCAGAGGGAATGATGGCAGTCATCTTGAAGTCTGTCTACTACAGTTTACCCACTGGCCACTCCAGTGCACATACCTACCATATGTACAGTATTCCCCCTCCCCTCTAGATGCCCAAAGTGTCATCCCATTATGACGGGGGCCCTAAATGTTCGTCTAAATCAGGTCCAAAATGACTTACTCATATAGCTGTGAATGGATTTTGTCTTATTTCTGTCAGTATAATTATTTGAGGTTAAGTCTGCTAGATTGTAAACTCCTTGATGGTAGGAACTATTTCTTTTATTTATTTCCCCCAACATACCTTTGGAAGTTTACTCAACATAGCAAGAATTGAATAAAGACTTGTTGAAATACAATTAATTATTGATTGAAGAGAATATTGAACTTTAGACACCAGATGTGCATACGACATGGCTCACATTGTATGTGAAAATGTGGTATCGTGGCATATATTTTCCCTAAATAGTTCTTTCATCTAATATTTGGAGTCTGGATGCCAGAGGGCTTCCAAATACACTACTACTACAAGCAAAAATAAACAACAGTTAGGAAGAGCTTTGAATTTGCTCAACATTTGGACAACTGCTCACTTGAGATTTTAGAGTTTCATACCATGAGACCTGAAAAATTTTAGGTTGCATCTCAGCATCATTATATTCTTACAGAGTTAACTCCATTGAGATTGCATTCTTCGAGGCTCTTTGCACTGAGTGGGTTCAAAAGATACTGAATGAGTTGACTTGATCAGATCAGTTTTTACACATAAGACTTTCTGTTGTTGTTGACAAAGAGGATTTGCCTGATCCCACATTTTGTGTTTTTGATGTTATCACAAATAGTTCTTCTCACAATAATTACCTATAGTGTAATGAGGTTCAAGACTTTAAATCATTTTCTCATCAGTTACCATGTCATCAATGTATTTTTATACCAAGTCACACTCAGAAAGTATCTAAGAAAAGTATCTGATATCCCTAACAGTTGTTTCAACTTAAGTTTTAAGTGAAGAAAAGGAGAGATAGAATTCTAACTGCTCAGATTCCGTCAGTGTTATATATTGTAATACAGACCTGGTAGAAGCATTTGTACAGAACTGAACTGAGATTCCATGACTTGAACCAGAGTGGTTTTAATATGAACACCTGGAGTCTGTTGAGAGAGCCATGAACGTCAAGATGGAGCTTGACTTGTGACTCATGGTTTTTCTTGGGGGAGATTAACAGTGATACCTAGTGTAAGAACTGTGCTTGTTGCTCGTGGATTGTAATAGTGTGAGCTCAAATCTTGTCATGTACTAGAAAACTAGTACAGAAATACTTTCACCTTAGTTAGCAAGAAAATGTACAAAGTCCGGAAGATTGAGGATTTCCATTCTTGAAAGTTGCGGGCTGCATTTTAATATTATCCTAAGGGAATTCAAGGTAATAATAGAATACATGATTTGACTAGGATTTGACACTCTGGACCTTTTGCAGGTTCTATTAGTATGAGAGTAGCTGAAATGTCCTTTTCTTTTAAAGCTACTTTAGAATTTTCTTTTAATGGGGGAATTGTTAACTGACAGCAGTGGAGAATCTCAAAAATAAAAAAACTGAGCTGTTCTAATCTAGTGTAGGTCTTTGTGGCTATTAATAGTCTAGTCTGTTTAAGAATTAATACTCACTAATGGATTTGAAGGATGAGTTCCTAAATTCTCTTCTGAGATGCTTTTCTGTTTAAGTATTAATTGCTTGTGAAAGGTGTTTATGTATTTTAATCTGTTGCATCTGAGTTATATTTTATTAATTTTGACTTCTTCAAGATACAGATTGACCGGTTCTCCGATTATCCAGAAATACATTTCAGGCTGTGTGTAATCTGGGATATTTTTAGAAAGGATGTTATACTGAAAAGACTTCAGTAGACTATAGTATATTACTTGAAGTAACTGAAAGTTTCTTAGGGAGTTGGAGATAGCTTCAACAGATATATTAGTTAATTTTATGTTAGAACTTATTTTAGAGCAATCATGTCTGGATACCAACATCAAGTACTGTTTTTTGGTGTTTGCGATTCCAAATCAATCATCTGTCAGCTTGTATTTTGCCTGGTATTCCACCCCCACCGCACCCAGGGAAATATAAAGGTCTTTGGGGGAGGGACAAGGAGAAAAGACTCTACCTTTTCCCATGATTGTCTTACTACTCTTAACATTTCTATTTTTTTATGATACCAGACATGATGAGTTATTAATTCCTGAAATACTGTTTCAACCTTACATTGACTTAGATGAATAACACCTATTATATTAAAAAACAAGAAAGTTGACACTTTCATTTTATGTGATGGCTGATTAGGGACCCTGAGACTGACTCTCTCAGTTTCCTGTTGAAACTCATGAAAACAAAGATGATAATGAACAATCAGAGGAACACCAAACCTTGGCTTGACGGTCAACCTATTGCCACAATTTAAGATATCCACAAACTATAAAGTTGATCGACTGGACTGAAAAATGCAATTATTCACTGACCAGTGGTAAACAGTTAGAAATAAAAGCAACATTGCAGGTCTCTAGAAGCAGATATGGGGATTGATTCCTTTTCCTTTTTATAATGTCTACTCCCACAGCTTTGAAATTCCGGTATTTTACCAACCAGACAAGAGGACTAATATTTTAATACAGGGACAGTGCTGTTTTTTGAGGCTGTTAAGGAGATAGGTAGCTATTATTTTCATTCTCTCTGCCTAAGATTTCTGTTAACCAGTCTCCATTTAATTAGCCAACTAGATCAGTTGATTCTTTCCATTCCTTTTTGGTGCCCATCGTACCTTGACTTTGTCATCAATAAGCTGCTAGCTAGGGAAACAAGTACAATTCTCTCCCTCTGTAGTTCAGTTGAGTTGTATGATTATCACGAATCGATTATTTATTCCCAGATCAGTTGATCTTGTTACTTTTCTTGCATGATTTGATTACTTTTTATTAAACTGATGAATTATACAAAAAGCTTGCTTTTATACATGAATTTGGAGATTTTCAACAAAGGTAAGTCACTGATTGGTGAGATGCCTATAAAATATTTGGGAAGAAAATCATAAAGATGGAGAAGCAGTCTGTACTCCTGTTGCCTAATATTTTTTTTTAAATGTTGAAGTTCTTGGTCTACTTCACAAAAACCTAAGCTGGAAACCATACATGATCAATCACATGATGATTATGCAGTAGGTACGACCCAGGAATTAGTGGTCCCATAGTCAAAGTAGCTTTGCTCTTGTATCAGTAGATTAGGAAATTATATATATGTAAAACATACATGAATATGAGTTATTGAGTCATATATGTATAACTTTAAAATGTCCTACTTTACCTTTGACTTTCAAGTCAACTTTATCTCTTTCAATTAACAGATCTATTGCCAGCCTTAATCACAATAAGGGGGCTTCCATTGTGTCTGTATTTTACAACCAATTTGGAGACTTCAATCTGACAGAAATAAAATAGGCAGAAACAAATGGGGAACTGATGGTAGAGTACTGACCTAGGAAAGTACCCATTCAAGGAAATTGCTACTGACAGTGGCACGGGCCAGAAAGATACTGTGATATTCTTTGCTGAAGAAAGAACCTCTCCATTTGTTCACCAGAGCTGGCATAAAAGAATGAATACTACAGCCATAGCCACCTTGATTGATTGGCCTTTTGGACCTTTGCATTCAGGCTACCTCTATGCATCTGGACTTCTATTCCTTATTTTATAATTTATGTTATTATATGTATATTATATTATTTATATATGTATTATATATATGGTAAAACTTATTCAGTGTTCTCCATCACTGCATTTTCTTTACCTCCTTCAAGCGTTATTAACAAACTGGTTATTTTATTTCTTTCTTGCTGTCCATCTCTCTTGCTAAAATATTAGCTCTATGGTGGCAGGGAACTTACTTGCTTTTGAATCCCCTGGCAAATACTTGGCACATTATAGGTGCTCAACAAATACTTGTTAAAAAAAAAACTAACTCTGGAATAAGAGAGGGAGTTCAGCCAATCCCAGAATAAAGACCAAGGGTACCTTTAGCATACACAGAGTCTGGGTAGATGTCTACTTCTGAGAGGGTAGGTAAGTAAATGGAAAGTTACCATAGGAAACCTGTGCAAAGGCCCTACAGAATGACAAAAAGTAGGGGTACAAGAAGACTCGGGACAACGATTTGCCTTTTAAAATGATTTGTAACAGAGACTAGGAAAACGTTTCACAAAGACCTCTTTGGTGTTCTCAAAAAGTTTGAGTCATGATCTCTAAGAAGCCTGAAACAGAACGCAGAGAGCTGAAATAAAAAGATGGCGAGCCGGCTTGGGGGAGTCACAAAAGGAAGGGTTATTGGTGGGGGTGCGATGAGAGAGCATCTTCATTATTCGTACTGAAGAGTGAGGCTGACATTGTGCAAGAGTGTCCAGTGATATGACAGAAAAAACCCATGAGACGCTTTGCCAGAATGCAGCGCCAAGGAAGACAAGTGGAAACAACAGGACAGAAGATGATAGGCATGGAAGGCAAGATTTTAACAAAAGACTTAGAGATTTTCTTCGGGAAAAAAATGGAGCAGAAGCAACGATCAAAGATACAATTGATGAAAAGTTTTCTGAGCCGAGAAGGTCTTGCTTTATAGATGAAAAGGGTGAAGTTCTGGGTAATACAAATGAAAAGAGAGTCACCCCTGGTGTGTCTTGCTAACTTAGTTCAATTAAAAGGAAAAGGACATATTGTAAAAGTACCCAAGCAAAAAGACAGATCATGTATAATATGGAACAAAAGCTAGACTGACTTAGGTTTCTTCTCGGTAACGACAAGTCTGTGGAGGTTTGAAATCCTTTTATACTCACAGTTCTCTTTCATATGTGAAGGCAACAAAAAAAGACATTTTCAAATATGAAAACACCTATAAAAATGTACCACAGGTACTCTTTAAAAATTTTCTGGATAAAGTCAACTCAGCTGACTAATGTGTGAATCAAAAGTAAGAAGGCACTGGAAGTCAGGAGACGTCATGAATCCAAATCATTGTTGTAAATTTGGTTACCGAAACTGAAGGTAAATGTGTACCGTAGAAAAATCTACAGGAATACAGATGTGTAGCTTGAGATTATGTTAACATCTGAAAGAGGTGGAGAGTCAAGAGCATATAAGACATCTTAAATAAATAATTGTTTTGCCTCAGGAAGATTTAAAAGATAAAAGCTTCTGGTAAGAGTGATATTTCCTACTCCATTGCCTTCATTTATTGTCAGCGTACCGTTGACTCACCACATGTATATCTCTATTGAGAAAAGTCTCTGGAGTTCTGCCCACGGGCCAGGTGGATAGCTCCATTGAGATGGCTCACTTGTACCTCCATCTCAGTGTTCTCTAAAACAGAACTCCTAGTCTCTACTCATACCCACTCTGTGGTCCCAAGCACTTCAATAAAATGTCAGCTTTGTCCTCCACTTACTTGGGCCACAATTTAATTTTTTTTAAATGTTTTTATTTATTTTTGAAGGAGAGAGAGAGAGACGGAGCATGAGTGGGGAGGGGCAGAGAGAGGGAGACACAGAATTCGAAGCAGGCTCCAGGCTCTAAGCTGTCAGCACAGAGCCCGATGTGGGGCTCGAACTCACGAACTGTGAGATCATGACCTAAGCGGAAGTCATACGTTCAACCAAATGAGCCACCCAGGCGCCTCAACTTGGGCCTCAATTTTAGAGTGAGCGTGTATTCAGTTTTTCATTAGTGGTCCCCTTTGATTCTCAAAGGTATATTCATTTGGATAATAAATTTCAGGATTGCCCTGGTCATCTTTGTCTCTTTTCATTCTACTTTCTAAATGTATTGCAGTTTTGTCCACTTCTCCTTATCTTCAGTGCCAGTACCCTATTTTAGGTTGTTACTGTCTGTCCTCTGGATGATGGTGACACCCCAGTGGCGGGTGTCCCTTCCTCCTACATTTGTTGGAGGAATTAAATAAGTTTACCTATATGAACTTAATAGTATAGAATGTAGTACTTCGTAGGCCTATAACAGATACTAGCAATGATGTTCTAACTTCTTTGTTCAAAACTCTTCTTCTTTTCTCCATTGCCTTAAGGATAAACTCACAGACTCTTTAACTTGAATCATGTGTCTGCGTTTTGGTGTCTTGCGTCATCTTTCACATCACCTCGGCCTGCACTATGTGCTTCAACCCTTCAACTATCAATTCTCTTGACATACTGTGTTCTCTTACTTCTAGACTGTTGCTGCCTAGAAGCAAAACAAAACAAAAACCCTTCCCACCACATCCCCAGTCATATACACACACGCACGTGCACACACACACACACACACACTCTTCCTGATTATCTTTTTAGAACTCAATTTAGATGTTACATTCCTGGAACCTTTTTCTGATACCCTTGAGTTAGACTAGGTGGCACTCTTACGTGCTCCCATGTGACTATGTGTTTAACCACTGTTGTCCAACTTAGCACCTATGTAATATTCTGCTGAAGGAACTTGCTATAAATCCCATGAAGGCATAGGTTGGATTTTGCTCACCATCCTAACATGACACCTGGCAATCTTTCTGGAAGGTAACCTAGTAATATGTGCCAGGTGCATTCAAATTAGGCATTGCACTGGAAGAAATGTATCCTGCAGAAATAATCCTATATAGAGGTGAAGAGAACTGTAGGCAAAATATGTCTCTCAGCTTTATCATCCAAACAAATACTTTAAATGTTTAAAATACTTAAATGTTCATCAATAATAACCAGAAGGGATTGGTCAAATACTCTTATGTTCATAAAATTCTATATAAAGTTTAAAATAATGCCTACATTAGCATATCTTTCTGTATTAAAGAGAGCATAGGTTTGGTAAATTCTGAGGTTTGAGCTTAAGTTTTTATGAAATCTGCCTTTCAACTTCCATGGAGAAAATGAAGAAGACTTGCTTGAATTGAAGACGTTACAAATGATTGAGTGAAATGAGGAAGAAGTGCTTCATATGGTGGAGGTGTTTGCTGAATTGGTAACTAAAAATTCAGGTAGAGAAGGTAGCAATTATGAGAAGTTATGTGTAGTATTTGATAGGCAGTTAAGGACAGATTTAAAACTAAGCAACCCTCTAAGGAAAAGTATGTCTATAGTGATCAATCTTTATGGGAAATTTTTTGCGCTAGGAGAATCATCTTGCATTCAGTGCTATCTTCTTTTAAGATTAATATGAGTTCTTGGTACTTCAATATCGTTTCTTGTGGGTATAGTGTTTCTCTTCAGATTGTATTCAACTGCAGATAACAAAAACCTTACTACATTGGTTTCACAAGAAAGCAGTTTATTTTTCTTAGGTATGAGTTTCAAAGTAGGTAGTTCAGGACTTGTGATGTGTTCCCTGAAGTCATTAAAGGACTGGGCCCCTTTTACCTTTCAGCCCTGCCTCAGCCTGTGGCAGTTGTTCTCATGGTCTCAAGGTTGTGCCTGCTTCTCCAGACGTTGCATTGTGTTCCAGCTAGGAGCAGGGAGGAGGAGCAGAGGATGAAACTTATGCCACTTGAGTCTGCTGACTTTTATTAAATTGAAGATACAATAATTTTCTGGGAAGCTCCACTTTGTGAATTCTAGTTGCATTTCATTGGCCAGAACTGTGTTATGTGGCCACCTCAAGTATGGGGAATCAAGGGCTTTTTTTTTTTTTTTTTTTTTGTAAGTTAAAGTTATTGTCATCCTCAGTAAAAGAAAATATGAAAACAGCTTGTGGGCAGGCAGCTAGCATGATCTACTCATTAGGTTCGTTTTCTAGACCCCAGGCTAGCTACTGTGTTTTCTGATCATTGACTACTCTTCCCTGTCCTCATCAACTCAGACTAGAGTTGTGTTGTGTACACTGTAGAAACAGATCTGCACTGAATAAATCAGTCCTGGGTGCTAGAAGCTTCTTAAAAACTTGTTCTCAAGACTCTTCTACCAGTTAGGTAGAAAAATCATATCCCACACAATTATTAAGAAACAGGTTTTCCATTTATTCCAAAACCAAAACTTAATTAGATACTGCAAAATAAAGAATTGGAAGAGAGAGAAAGTAAGAGCACATATGTTCTATTGGGATTAGGGGTGTTCACGTATGAAGAAAACACAGTATTCTTAAATGTTCACTGTTTCTTAGTGATCTATTTAGAACCATGTTAAAATATACTTATTCCCTAGTTCAGATAGTCATTCGATGACAGATTTATTTTGTGTTCTTGCCTTGTATAACACTGTACTGAGATGTGTTCATGTTTTCCTTCTTTCATTTCCTGTTGGTTTTTGTTTGGTTTTGGTTTTGGGTGGGTTTTTTTGTTTTGTTTTCTTTTGGCTCAGTACCTACACAGATAGGATGTCTGCTGTAAGTAGTCTATGACTTGGACTGCTGCATAGCCTACCTCTAAATAAAATCCTCAGTCCTTTACCTGAAATCTTTGTAAATTCAGAATTTTTAAAATTTTAGGAACTTAATATGAATATATGGCATATTGCATAAATAATATTTTGGTCTGGGACAGGGCTTATCAAATAACTTAAAATTTCCGAATATTAAGATCAAGTAGAATAAATAATTATATGTGGCTTCATGTCAGTTCAGGTTTTGCCACCAAATGAATTTTGAAAAACTTGATTTTCAGAGTTTTTTAGATTTTGAAGATAGAGATTATAGATTTACACAGCAATGGTTTGGAAGAATTATGAAGTAATTAGTTAAATAGCAAATTGCCTAATAAAGACACAGTACAGCAGAAAGTACCAGAACTCTCTGACTGACATCAGATTGTTATTAGCATCGTGCTTGAGTGCCTCAACTTTTCTTCTTTGTTCTGCTTCCCATCCCTTCCAAAAATTGAAAAATGTCTGTTTCTTAAGAAATTTTTTCAAGTCAAGTAGTGCTGACTCTTCGCCCATGGTATCACATTCTGTAAGCACAGAGGTATGTAAGTGTTGACTTTTCTTCTTTGTAAGAGTCCTTGCCTTGACTCTATTTGTCTGCTAGTGCTCTAGCTTCTTGACTATGCTTTAGGCTTCCTCATTATCAGAATTAAAAAAGAAATTCTTAATGCTTTCTTGCACCTCCTGAAATAATACCTTTTACACATCTTGCATTAGGCAGTTTAAAGTTTGTAATAGGCAACTTTAAATACTGTAACTGTCAATTAATTATATACATTTTTGTTGCCATTTAGAAGTTTGAAGAAAATGTTTATCAGTAGCCTGCTATCATTCTCACATAGTGATTTCTAAATGATTTACAATGTGGATGGAATTTGTCTTCTTACTGCTTTCAGGGCATGGTATCTTAAATCATTCTTTTCATCAATTTTATGTGAACTTGAAAAGAATCTTCCTTCCCGGGCTGTTATAATTAGTCTACTGTGATTTTATTCCTAGGTACAAAATTATTTTAGATTTTATTAGCTTTAGATTTTATCTGTGGAAGTGGTTGAACAGACTGCATTTGAAATGATAGTTTTAAGTTTTATTTCTTGAAAAGCAATGGCAAAGTAGTTATGTGTTGAGTGAACACCTGCTAAATTGCCTGGTTAGTCTGTGTTTTAATTGCCTTTTTATTGTTTATTCTTTAAATCAAACTTTCTTAACTAGCTGTGTGGTTCTAGTTTATTGTCAGATTATTATACAGTGAATTAAGTTTATACAAGGTGTTTTAGTTGCATGGTTTGTCTAATGAAATTAAAGCGATTTTGTTTGTTGCTTCCAACATCTTGCAATTACCCCATCAGAGATCATAATCAGGAAAGCGCAGACGATGGAGAGGAAAAATATGTGTTCTATATATGTTGGATTATGGTGAGATTTGCCTTACAGTGTAAAGGCAGAGTTACCCTGGGGATTACCACCTACAATCTAGGAAGGATTATAAAAATTTCCAGTTAAGGTATTTGGAAATACATTACTTTGTGGAACCGAAGAAAAATTTTGGAAAGGAGATGAGACAGTGCCAAAGAAGAGCTGGCATTAGTTTTGGTGTATCTGCTGGATGATGCAAATCTTGAGGGATTCTGTTCTGTTGTAGTGCCAAAGTTTTTCCCCCTGTTGGAGTTATAGAATGCACTATGGAAGTGATAAAGTAAATTAAATATCTGGAATGTGAGTGATTTTTAAAAGTGATGTGTATTCGGGTGGGGGGAGGTGATAATTCTACTAGAGAGAGTCCGTAGTTTGTTTTTCTGATTTCTTGCACATTTAGTCTTCTGTTCTCTCTCTTCTTTTCTCTCCATGTCCATCCTGTCTCCTGAAATTACTAAGATACAGCTAATTAACTCAAAGCAGTTCACAGGAAAGACTGAAGTAATATGGCATATTTCAAAGTCTTCTGTTCTTCTGAACAAGATTTTTTTTCCTTCTAAATGCAGATTAATAAAGCGTGCACTACAAGAGGAACAAGGAAAAGGATTTTAGTGAAAGTATCCTGATCCTGAAAAAGTCAGGAAGGGCTTCAAGCCCATCTTGGACTTCAGAACACTTCACAACTTTGTGGTAAAAGAAAAATTTTAAATAGAGCCTTTGGACTTATTTATTTCATCCTTATTTGGAGAGCAGCATTATTTTATTTTATTTTAGGCAAGAAAATTGTATGTGTAATTAGGCTACCTTTCAAAGTAAAACATACCTGGGTTTTAGGGTTTTTTTGTAGGTGCTTAATATATACTCAAAGTATCATAGGTAGTTGGATGGCTTGTGTGTTTTTCTTCATGTGTTCTTTATCCCTTGTGACATTGTGTTTGCCTTCACTGTGAGTGATGTTTTTTCCAGTGTTTGTGTATCTTCAATTGGTTCATTGGACTGTAGAGTAGAATGTCTTTCCCAGGACCAATATTGTGTCTAAAAGTGTTTTGAAAGTAAAAGTGGCTTGTGTTTTGTTCTTTTCATATTTTTACCTCTTATATGGTGGCTCACTAGCACAAATAATAAGTTGTTGTTGTTGTTTTCTTTTCACCTACAAACCTCACACAAGATAGATTTCAGTTGTCGACAAAGACATACGCAGTGAATATAAACGTATTTGCCTTGTCTGTCTTTAGTAACAAAACAACTTTATTTTACTGCATTAACTTTTAAGGTCTTTTTATTTGTGAAAATCAGCCTGTTTATGTACTATGTGTTCCTCCAAAGTTACAGCGTTACAGTTATTGGAGAAATGAAATTTTCTCTCAGTAGATGAAAATTACATTTTGATTGAACATCATTCCTTATGCAGTCACCCATAAATATAATGTCTTATGCTGTCTTTTCAGAAAATGGCTACAGATGTGATTTCTGAAATGACAAGAAAATAGAACATCTTAATGTTTTAGGTAAAACAGATGGTATTTTTGTTTTAGGCGAAACTCCTCTCAGAGTGAAAGCAACTTAATTGGTGACAAGACTCTTAGGGTCAGCCAAATTATGTACAGTTTTTGTATCTGTTTCTTATTATTGCTTTAGTATCAAAGGTTTTAGAATAGTTGGAAAGGAGTACTTATCCTTCTTATTGCTATTTTCCGTTATGCACTGGAAATAGTTGTAAGATTTTTCAGGACTATTTAAAAGTTACAAAATTGCATGTTGATTCTACTTTGGTTATATTTTGGCTTTGAGAAGTGCTTTCCCCGTTCCTGAAATAAGCAGTTGTACTTTTGAAAGTTAACACTTCAATTTATAATGTTGAATTGCAACTGTAAGTAGTATCTGCAGGGATAATATCTGATAACATTTATGGTACTCTTTTGTTTCCATACCACTGAGCTTTGAGCAGATTTCATGGTCAGGTGCCTAGCACGCACAGTATTATGAATGGTCTGGACCAAGAGTCAAGGGCTTATTCTAGTCCCACCGCTGTCACTAACTAGCATCTTTTTCTTTGAAAATTTAATTCCAGTCTCTACATGTGTTGGGAGAGAGGGAGGCTCAAGTAGGTGATTCCTAGGGTCACATCCAGCTAACATTGACTTTCTTGTCTGGTGTTTTTTTTTTTTTAGTGTTTTTTTAATGTTTATTTATTTTTGAGAGAGAGACAGAGCATGAGAGGCAGAGGGGCAGAGAGAGAAGGAGTCACAGAATCCGAAGCAGGCTCCAGGCTCTGAGCTGGAAGCACAGAGCCCAACACGGGGCTTGAACTCACTGACTGTGAGATAATGACCTAAGCTGAAGTTGGACGCTTAACCAGCTGAGCCACCCAGGCACCCCTCTTGTCTGTTTTTTTAAAAACATAAATCGTATATGAAGCATTCATTTGGGCAAAGGAAGTTTTTGGGTAGAAAACTCAATTCTGGAAATTAAGCACGTTTGTCCAATTAACAGGGACATAGGAAACTATTTTCCAGAATATCTCCACTATTGCAAGTTGGTGACTTATTATGGCAGTTCCCTTCCTACCACCTCTTAGAAAAATTAAGTACGGACTGAGGGAACAGCACGTGTTGGCCCTGTAGCAGCTCAGGAAGGTTAGCCTCATTTTCACCTCAAAGAAACCCCTTTGAACCACAGTCCTGCCTTTGGAGGTGGTTAGAGGGTTCTTAGGTGTAGGCTTTTCACTGGGATGGATACAGAGCTCTGATGAAGCAGCATTCCGAGAGTTTTGGGGACATGGGGACTCTGATAGGACTCCGAGTGCTACAGATGACGCAGCTGTATTTCTAGCACGTACACTTTGAGCGTCTTCCCCCCCCTGGAGAGAAACAGGACTGCCTTCTGCAGTCAGCGGGAGTTGGATTGCTTGAGTTTCAATCCTGGCTCTGTCACTTAAATGGCTATGCGCCCACGAGCAGGAGGATACCAAACCACTCCTACACATCTGTAAAATAGTCCTGATTCTAGGACTTCATAAGTTAGTTGTGAAACTGAAAGGAGTTAATTCAAGTAAAGTACATACTGAGTGTGAGGCAGTGTTCTAAACGCAAATTAAGTGCAGCTGTTGGTGTTATCACTATTATTGTTATCGTTACCATTATATCTGAGAAACCCTCCACCACCTGCCAAGTCAAATTGACTTTGGGTTAAAAATAGCAAAAATATTTCTTTAAGGTACAGTGCTGTTTCTGATTTACTGCTTTGTCGATTAGTATTACAAACAAGCATAATTCTCAAAGTAATTATTTCCTACAGTATAGCTTTCTAGAATATTTGCTTAACAATATCACAGACTTTTCATTGAAACTAAGAACTTTTATTGGTAATATTTTGTGGAATTCTTGGATTTGAGATAGAAGGGTTTCTCAGAAATTAAATACTTAGTAGACAATAGCAATTTTAGGTATTGCTGTCATCATATTGTTTCTTGAAAGACTGCTTTACATTTGGATTCACTCACATATTCAGTGCACTTGTAGACTTTCCTTTTGAATCCTGTCCTTGGGCAGATGACTGTTTATAGGATGATAGATTCAGAATATTTTTTGTCCATAAATTTTAAGAAAGTTATTTCTCCTAAATATAGGAAAAAATGGTGAAATAATCATGGGTTAGGAAGATCAGGTAACATTTATACACTATTATATTCAAGTATAATCCTTATTACTGAGAAAAAGAGTGTTCTGTTCCTTAGTGTTCAATTTTTTTGCCTCTTAGATGAGACTATGTTTGTTACTTAATCACCTGGAAGCTTTCAGAAAACATCAATTTTTTTAATTTTTCTTCTTACAAATATAAATTCCATTATCTGGTAATTGAAGAGAAGAAAGACATATAGTTTCTAGAGAAATTTTTATGGGGAAAACAGTTAAGTATTTGCCTGAGAAGGCCTCATTTATAAGATTAGAAAGATGTTTAAACTGGGAGGCCTTGGAACTTACATGAAAAATCTTGTGCATGTGTGCATTTCTCCAGTGAGTGGGGTCTGTTTAAGGTTTTCAAAGATTAGAAAATAAATATAATTTTTAAAAAGCTGGGAATAACCACCTTAGTCTCTGCAAGGGACTGTGAGTCATTTGCTTCTCACAAAAGTACAGGTTTGGGGTTTTCCTTATTTGCTTTCTCAGTAGTGTTTGCTGTGGCCACCTGTGCTAGGACGGTGGGATTGGGCCACATCAGGCCTGGTGGTCAGTGGATGAGGATGTGGGAGGACATCTTCCATGGGAGAGAGGGTCAGACCGCTGGATATACTTCATTGCAGTCTTTTCCTTGGGCCCAGTTCCAAAGACCCCAAGTTCTTCTCATTGCTCTTTGCCCACCCCCACCCTGCCCTACTTTTCAGACCTCAAGATTTTCTTTAATTGGCTTGGTGGTACAAAGTCTCATTCTTTGTGAAACCAGAGTTTAGCCTTCATTTTCAAGAGGAATAGTGTAACCTGGTGTTAGTTTCCTATTGTGCTGTAACAAATTACCACAAACTCAGTCTCTTAAAAAAGCACTCATTTACTGTCTTACACACAGTGCTGGAGATCCGAAGTCCAGAGTCCGTTTCATGGGCCTCACGAAGTGTTGGCAGGGCTGGTTCCTGCCACAGGCTCCAAGGGGAGGATCTCTTTCTTTGCCTTGTTCATCTTCTGCAGGCCGCCTGCATTCCTTGGCCGGTGACCCCTTTCACACATATTCCAGCCTCTTCCCGCTTCTGTTGTCATGTGGCCTTCTTCTCAGTTGGACCTTCCTCTGTCTCTCTAATAAGGACCCTTGTGATTATATTGGGCTCAGTTGGATAATTCAGGAAATCTCACCATCCCAAGGTGTTTAATTGAATTGCACCTGCAAAGTGTCTTTTGCCATATACGTTATTCATAGGTTCTGGGGATTCGGATGTGGACATCTTGGGGGAGGGGAGTATAAGTGTTCTGCCTGTCATACTTTTGAAACCTAAATTTTGTATTTCCAGGGAATAAGTGGATTCTGAGTTTGGGATAATTAATTTCAGAGCATCAAAATAAATCTATGTAGATGTATCTCAGGCACCTCAAATTCAAGAAGTCTGAACCTGGATTTACCACCTTCACCTTGAAAGCTCCTCCCACTACCCAGGTGGTAGTTTAGTTCTTCATTAATGGCACCACCATATCTATCCCACCCTAACTGAAAACCAGGAATTGTGGTAGATGGTTTTTCTGGTTTTACTCAGCCTTCTGCAAGGAATCCAAAGAATTTTACTGACACATTATCCTGCCTGCTTCTCAGATTTGTTCTTTTTGCATTTCTACTACTTTTGTAACTTAGGTCTTCACCTTTCCTACCTGGGCTGTTATGGCCACTTGCTTGGTCTTCCTGCTTTTAATCTTGACTCCTTAAATTATTCCTCTACCTAGCAACTAGAAATATCTACTCAAAATGAATCTGACCATGTTAAACCTTTTAGTCACTCCCTATAACTAATTGGGTCTGTGCACCTTATAATGATTTAAATATACCCACTCCTCACTGTGACTTAGTGATTTAGTTCCCCTTCTAGCTCATATATTGATATTTTAGAAGTTCACCTTACTGTGTAGATTTTAGTGGTGTTGGATGGCTTGTATGACCTGAAAATAACATCCTTTTTCTTGTATCTGTGCTTTTATTCTTAGAATTTTTCTACCTAGATTGTATTTCCCTACTTTTCCTTTACCTGGCTATCCCTCCCCTGCCCCACGTTTAAAAAGGTTCTTGTTTATGTTGTTGTTGTATTTTTCTAATTGCTTTAAAAATACATACTTGATGTAGAAAATGGTTTTACGTCCAATGTATTAAGAAGTAGTTGCAGAATATTCACTAATAATACCAGAATCTAGAGGAAGTACCTTGTTAATAATGTAAGTTTTCTTTTGTTGAATATACTCTGTTGTTAAATATATCTGTGGAATTTGTAATTTCAAATACTTCTCCTTTCAGAATTTCATTCAGTTTAGTCTTGATGTATTCAGTTTCTGTGGTGAAATTGTTTATCTTTTCGTCTCTTTATTCATATTTTCATCTTTACTTGGACATATTAATAATTATTTTAGAGTCTTTTCAGTTAACTCCCTTATCTGGATCATGTGTGGTTCTAATTCTTTTGTCTTTTTCTCCTTGGTGTTTAATCATGTGGCTCTGTCTTTTGGATGTCTTGAAATTTTATATCAAGTAGTAGACACTTACATAGGCTCCAGAAAATATCTTCTTCTAGGAAGCATTCAGTCGTCCTCCAATCCAGCACTATGCTAAACTGAGGCTAATTTGTATCTCTTTTGTCTAGCTCTCCAAGTTTTCAACTGATAGTCTAGTATATTCTATAGGCACTACTCCCTGGTAGGTTCTAAAATGTCATGAGATGTCTCTGCTCTACTTTTCATAAGTTTTTGTTTAGGCTGTAAGCCTCCCTTTCTGTGCAGCACCCCAGCATTTGGCACATGAACCGATGAGAAAGCCAAATGTACACTTGAAGCCTCCTAAGCTCCAGCTAAGTGCTTTTTGGCCTCTCTGTTCCCACCGTGATCCTCCTCTAGGCTTTTCATGGAACTCAGCCTTTCCCAGTGCTGAGAATTGGCATGTCCCAGGGTAAAAATGGCTAGAGAAGGAAGCTCACTTCTCTGAAGTTCTTTTCTTTCCTCAGCAGTTCCTGTTGCTTTCAGGCAGATGATTACCATATTTATCTGGGTTTTCTAGTTGGCCATAGAATTGAGAGCTCTTGTCTGTCAGCTACTCCATCTCTCCTAGAAGCTGAAGCAACATTTATATTCCAACTTAAATTTGATAGTTGGGAAATGTTCACTTTTTCTACTTGGCTGTTTATGTTGCTATTGATTTTGTAAGAGCACTTTACAAATTTCCCAAATTTGATTTTCTGTTTTTTATTATTCTTTAATCTTATTTTTAAGATAAAAAATGCTTAAGCTTTTGTTATCAACTCTGCTAGCCTTTCACTTAGCTATTTTTTTTTTTTTTTTTTTACTGTTATGGTTACAGAGACCTCTATGCCACAAATGATACATTTGTTTTTTTTTTTTTCTACTAATCTTGTCATTGTTTACATTTCTCAATTTTTTAAATCTAGAATCAGTCCTGGCATATTGCTTTAGTGTGTCTGTTTAACCATTTTGTCTTGCCTGTCTATTATTATAGGTAAATTACAGAATTTTCTTGCCCTCTTTTTCCCAACAGGAGGATTTCAGTGGGATTTTGGTTAGCAACATGTAAGATTCATGAATTAATTTTGGGGAAGTTGGTTGGTTTTTGTTTTTTGTGTTTTGTTTTGTTTTGTTTTTTTAATTTTTCCCTCCTAAAATAAATGTCTCTCCATGTATTCATTTTTATGTCTCAGTAAAGTTTTATAATTTTCTGTATATGCGGTCATTTTGTATAAAGCTAATTTCCTATTTTGTATATTCTCCCGATTAATTCTTAATCATCCTGCCACCTTTTTGTGTGTGTCACAGTGCATACTTTTGTCTTATTACTTACCCTATTATATTGAACTTAACAGCTTCTTTTCCTTTTTTTTTTTTAATATAATTTTTTGTCAAATAGGCTAACATACGGTGTGTAAAGTGTGCTCTTGGATTTGGGGGTAGATTCCCATGGTTCATTGCCTGCACACAACACCCAGTGCTCATCCCAGCAAGTGCCATCCTCAATGCCCATCACCCATTTTCTCTCTCTTCTCTTAGATTATAGATCCTTCCAGGACAGGGGCTATGTATTCACATTCTTAAGTTTATAACTACACATACCAAGAGATATCCTTCTGTCCTTTTTTTCTTGCTTTTTAATTTATCCATATTCCATGTGGTTAACCCCTTGGTACATGGATGTATTGTATGCACCTGTGCATTTATTTCTACCCCCCCCCTCCCCCGACCCTGGTCGTCTGAACTCTTGTTTCAAGGTAGATCTGTGTTATCACATATGTGGTCTTGTTAATTTCTGTCATTTAGATTTTTATATGCCTTACACAGAAAAGCATTTAAGGCAGCTCAGTGACCTGGGTTAATTAAAACATTCACTCCACCATCCAGTGTGATTCATGTACCAGAGTCCTTGGTCAGGACGCCAGGAGGATTTTGTAAGGAAAACGAGAGATTTAATCGCTATTGAGATTCCACTTTGTGCCAGGTCTGAGCTATGTGATTTTCCAAACATTTTATCTTTTAACCCTAATAAGAGTCTTGTCTACTGATTTTATAGATGAGGATATTAAGGCTTGGAGAAATGAAATAACTTGCTCAGGCCTCTCAAATTCTAAGTGCCATGATGGGGTTTTCAGCTTGAATATGTTTCATTCCAGAACCCAGGAATCATAGAACTGTGTGATTTTTGAAGAACTGACATGTATCAAAAAGCGTCCTTTTGTTTTTAATATCTTGATTCCCCACCCCCCCCCCCCCCCCCCTCGCCCTGGTGGCTAATATGGTAAGCATTGTGTTTTAAACCCAGAAAACTAGGGGGACTGTATCAAAAAGACTTCAAGTGTAGAAATTAAAATTTCTATAAACATATAAATCTATATATTTCCACATTCAGAAAATTATGTAAGTTTACTACTTTTCTTTAGATTACACTCCACTAATGAGGCTACTTAGAGAAGATGTATATATTCTTATTTGAAATGAATTTTTTACTCTGCTGTCATTGATTAAGAATCAGACTGAACTTTAGTCTAATTTATTCTTAACTTTCTCTGTAATCTTGGATCTGTCATTTCCCGTCTTTGCAAAGAGGTTAATTATATAGCTTGTTGACTTTAAAATCATTTTTTTATGGAATTGAAGTAATAGAAGTGAAAATGATCTGATAAACCTCTAAAGCCCCACACTGGTAGGAATCATTTATAAATGATATCTTCTCCTAGTGGGATTTCTGTGCATTACTCATTTATCAACTATTTATTGAATGTTATTCTGTGTCAGGTACTACACTAGACACATGAAGCTACAATGATTGTTCATATAACCTAGTGTTTGCTTAATTGGTTTTAAACTGTATTTAAAGGAGACTTGCAAATATTTCTCATTTGTGTCTCCCTTACGCAGTCATAAATACACATAATGCTTTTTAAATGTTTTCCTTGAATATTGTTTTGGTTACCTCACATAGTGAAGTTATAAGATGAGCTCCTTAGTGTATAGTGCAAGATTTTTTTCTGTTCCAATGTTCCAGTTTATAAATTTTCTTTCACAACTATACTGAAATATAAATAGCTTTTTGTTCATCCTGAGCTTTCTGAAGAGAGAGGCTCCATGGGGATCTTGGGCATCGGTGAGGAGAGAAAGTTCTTCACATATGAATTTGGAACTAAGGGAATCTCCACATGAAACCTCAGTTGTCAAAAAGGTGCTTTTAAGCTTGTCCTGTGAGTAAAATGGTTAAGAAGATGGCTAGGGAGGTAAGGCCAGGTTTTGAGCCTTGTTTTGGCACTTTTCACTGGGTCAGTGTTGGCAAAATACCTAGCCTCGATGACCCTCAGTTTCCTACCTGCCCAGTGGGAAGGATGAAAGGCTGTGTCTTATAGGTTGCCCGTACAGTCCTGACGACTGGGCCCCGCATACAAGAAGCCATCTAAGAGATAGCTCCAAGGTCACTCTGACTAAGGACATGCTCCTTCCACTCTACCCTTCATCCAATCCTAGAAGGAAGCCCAGTGGTCCTAATCTGTTGTTCATGTGGGCACTGATTAGATTTGCCTTAAAGAGAGGACTTGGATTGCCCCAGGTGTCTTTCTTATCATGACATGAATCATTTCTACAAAAGGGGTGAAGGAATTCTAAATATACTCCTCCTCGATAGAGTCTTCAAGGACAGAACCATGTGTACAGTGGAATTCTAGTTTTCCCATAAAATGATTCCCAGTTTGACATGAGCATACAGATGTCTTCATTTTTCTCCATTCCTTTTTCTCTCAAAGTAGATCATAATCTGTCATCTAATTGGGTTGGCAGGTACCATATGAATGCTTTGTTATCATGAGGTGAGGATTGTTCCTTTTGTATGGAGAATTGGGATACTTGCTGTAACCCCAAGTAAGTTAAGGGGGCTTAGTATCCTAGTGAGAACTAGGAGTCTGGATGGGACTTGGTGATAGGTGATGGGAAGCGAATGTAAACGTGGGGACAAGTGGGGGGGAAGATGTTCTGAGCTTCCTGTACAGTTACTTCCAAGATGAAATAGAAATTAACTATTCTAATTTTTAGGATATAAATATTACTGTTTTCTTTTGTTAGCGTGGATCAAGTATTACTAATTTTTAATAACCGAGTTTGACATTTAGGATATTGAAACCTGTTGGTTTTATTCACAACTGATGGGTTTAAATGAACTCATGTTTAGGGATGTTGGCAGTATAACAAATGTTTGACCCACCAAATATGATAATGAAAATTAACATTTAGGAGTGCCTGGGTGACTCATTCGGCTAAGAGTCCAAGTCTTGATTACGGCTCAGGTCATGATCTTATGGTTCTGTGAGTTCGAGCCCTGTTGTCGGGCTCTGTGCAGACAGCCTCAGACAGCCTGCTTGGGATTCTATCTCCCCCTCTCTTTGCCCCTCCCCAAAGCAGGCTCACACTCTCTTTCTCAAAATAAATAAACTTTTTTTAAAAAGTTAAAAAAAAAGAAAATGAATATTTAGTTAATTTTTGATTGTGTACTTATTTCCAAAGGAAATATAATTCATTCATGATTATACTTTCTCTGTACTCTACTTAAAATGTATGTAGATAGGAGTTTGTGTGTGTATATTAGGTAAATTTGTGCTGTGATATACTTGAAAAACATGGTGTGGATTTCTAATTATGTTAAAAAATTATTTTCTTTGTTCAGCATTATACTCATAATACTCTACACATGTAGTTTTTGAATAGATTCCTGGCATGATAATCATATAATCATTCAGTACAGTAGAAACATCATTATGGTCAAATACTAATTAGCTACTAAAACAAAACAAAACAGAACTTAGTTCCCAGCTTATTGTAAAAAGCAGTTTAATAGTGTACAGAACCACGTGTATGGTTAAAACTATTATTTGCTTTAAATGTGAATCATTTTCCCCTCTATGGGCAATGGGAAGGAATGAGTGTTCTGAATGCTTATTACCTAATTTATTGCTTGGGCACATGTTACAATTTATTATTCAAAGCCTTTATGACCAGCTCTATGTAATGGAGCATCCAAAGGACTTGCCAGTAGGAATTCCAGGTTCAGTACCTGGATGTGCTTCAGGGCTTCTACAAAATTAGGAAGCTGGCCTGAGTCTTTAGACCGTGTCTTAGAGTTCTTCACATACTACCTCTAAGCCTCTGGTAACATGGTGTTCAGCAGTAAATCACTCATTTCCAGGATGATGGTTTGAACATCTTTGGTGCTGAGGTTGGGTGATCCTCAACTGTTTTACTTCCCCAGTGCACCTTAGGAATATGGTATTGTCTTTCTGTAACAATGAATCCTGGCAGCTGTGATTCTCCAGATGGGTTTGTGATGGAACAAGTCAGGTGACATGTAAGCAGCAGCTAGTAGAGGGCAGTGGGAGGGTGCAAATAGGTTGACAGATCACTCAGGTAAGTCTGTTTAGCATACCTCTCAAAGGGCCGTTACCCTTGCTATTCTTTAGAGTTGCTTCTGTGGATAACGTAGGGTTCTACCTAGTACCTCTAAGCTTCAGTGTCCTTTGTAAATATGTTTTTGACAACATGGCTTTAGTCTGTCTTCTCTCATATACATATGGTATCACTGAACATAAGTGATGTAAGTTAGCTTGTGTGATCCTGATACATACTATAAGCGCCATTCTTATTGCTGTTACTGTCACTTTGGGCATCTCAGAATATTATTTCTATCATAAGTGCTTCCCCTGATAAACCATTTATGAGTCAAACATATTATAGATTTTATGCTACATCCTCTTTCTTTTTTTGTGTGTTTTCCTGTTGTCCTTCACTTTAGTTTTGACCGCTGTGGGCATTAATTTTGTTTCTCAAGTGATTGGCAATGCAGTTGAAATACACAGGGCACATGTAGGATAAAATAGCACTACAAGGCTTTCTGATGCGCTAGGTACAAAAAACTAGTTTGTTTCCACCATCTCTGATGTAGCTACTATGAGTCAGTGGGTGTGGGATTGCTATCTGACTATTCAGTTCTGTGTTCCTGCATTTACAGAATTGCATAGGAAACCAAAGTATTTCAGATCATGAAAATATTCACTAATAAATCAGAGAGTTACATTATTCAAACATCCTCTCTTGAAATACCTTTTGATTTATTTGAATCTAATATGATTCAAATTGATTATAAAGTAAAATCATAAATCTTTCAAAGGCTGTGTATTTCATGTCTGTGATATGATGGTATAGAATGTTTCTGCTCACAGGCAAAGCCATGAAACAGTGGGGATCTGCCAGAGTTACACAGCTGAGAAAATCAAGGATGCTAGATACTCCAACGAAGAATTCTTTCAATATCAAAGAAATGAGAGAGGACTTTAGGAAAAATGATGAAGTCCTTGAATATTTTTTACAAATGTAGTTTTGTTTAAAACCACCCTATAAAAATTAAATGTAACATGAAGGATGTCATAATGTGCTAATATAAAATATTGTTGGAAGAAGTCTGCCAGAAACTCCAGTTCATTCATTATTTTTGTTCCTTCTAAGAAATGCATATAGTTGCAAATATTACCTAACCTTACCTTAATAGTTTATATTGTCCTTTTTCTAGCTAGTCGCAATCAAACCTTTTTCTAGCACTGTTTATTATAAAATTTTAGCCCCTATTTTAAGTGGACTCACTTCAGATTATCTTTTTACCAGAACTAACGTCTTGGATAATAAGGGTCCCCAATATATACAATATATGTGTGAATTAATGTGATTTTGTATGGATAGCCATAAATTTTTGCTGTGTTTTAGTGGTCTAATAGGAATGTCAGAATTTTAATTTAAATTAATTGTGACTAAAATACCAATAGGCAATGTATGGGGTTTTTTTACTCAGTGAGATTAGGCAGGGATCAGGATATTAGTTGTATCAAGCTGATTATTTTAGAAAGACTAATAAAGCCATGTTGTATATAGGTCATTTTCTGGGCCATGGAAATAACTTTATTATAGTTGTTTTAATGTCTTCCGTTTGTATAGCATTTTATTCTTAGAAAGTGAATCATTATTTCGTTACCCTTTGTACTGTGTTTTTTGTGATGAAACTGCATGTCCTCCAGAAATTTTACCAGAATGTTCCTTATAAGTCTTCTCTGTGTGTTTGACTCTATGACTGTCTATGAGCTGAGTCCTTACACATAGTGTGAAAGAAGTAAAAATATTTTTAAGACCTAAGAAGTGAAACGGCTGTTTTTGCAGGTATCTTGTCATCTGTAATCCTTCAGAACAAGACCGAAACTCGGTGGTCTCCGTCTATGTGAGTTCCCCCACAGCACAAGTGTCTTCCGCTTCGGGAAAGCCAGTGGAAATTCAAATGAGCGCAGTTTGGGATACAGCAAGTATTATTTCACAGACAGCCTATGAGGTACGTTTTGCCGTGGAGCTTGTATACGTGCCCCCTTGAGCTGTCAAACTGATGTGTGTGAAGTGGTTAAAGTTGTAAATACCGGAGGATTTAACTGGCCAGTTAAGTGACACTAAAGGAAAATAGATCCTGGAGCGCCTGGGTGGCTCAGTCAGTTAAGCATCTGACTCTTGATGTTGGCTCAGGTGATGATCTCACAGTTAACGAGATCGAGCTCATGTTGGCTCTGTGCTGACAGTGCGGAGCCTGCTCGGGATTCTCTCTCTCTCTCTCTCTCTCTCTCTCTCTCTCTGTCTCTCTCTGTCTCTCTCCGTCTCTCTCCCTCTCTCCCCCCCCCTCCCTCCCTCTCCTCTTTCACTCTATCCCCTTCCCTGCTCATGCTCTCCCTCTCAAAATAAATAAACTTTAAAAATAAATGAATAAAGGAAAATAGATCCTGTGTTTCCTGAAATACTGATACCTTTGTTACTGTGTATACTGTATGTTATTATTAGTATATGTTATTAGCATGTATTGCATATCTCTATAAATATCATAATGTTTTCCTGAAGTAATGAAGTAATCATTACTCATAAAATTGTGAATTTTTTCATTTAACTCAATTTTTTTCTTACATTTATTTATTTTTGAGAGACAGAGACAGAGCACAAGTGGGGAAGGGGCAGAGAGAGAATGAGACACAGAATCTGAAGCAGGCTCCAGGCTCTGAGTTTTCAGCACAGAGCCTGATGTGGGGCTCGAACTCATGAACCATGAGATCATGACCTAAGCCAAAGTTGGACGCTTAACTGACAGAGCCACCCAGGCGCCCCTGTTTAGCTCAATTTAATAATAGTTATGCATATGGAAATTGAGATAAATAGCCATTTATCTCAGAAAAGCATACTACCAGCTTTTCATTGCAAAGATGACACAACACACCATGAAAGAGAAAGACTTCCTAAAATAGAAGAAGGTGCTTTTTTTCTGAAATATAACAATGGAAAATTGGGGCTCAAGTAACAGATGTTTTTGGTAAAAAAATTTTAAAGTAATATTAACCTGAACTTTTCACTAGAAAGTATCAATATTTGGTGTCTGGAGTGTAGTTTAAACCGTGTACTTCTGAAGACACAACCATAAGCTAGGAACTCTAAATGAGAATTACTTTGCTTGTTAAGAGCCATTGCTGGCTGCTTTCATAAATTCATAATCCTTAAGGTAAAAAGGAAAAGTATAAAAGAAGCTTTGGTCAGATGTTACAGGAAGCACCCTATCTAGAAAACGAAACAGGAGCTCCTGGAAGGCAGGGGTCATGTCATGTAGTGTGCACATCCTTTATGCTTGTGCATTGTCTGCTAGACCCCAGGCACTCGATGACTGCTGTTAACATGCTTAATATTTATAGTATTGTGTTTACCGTGTTTATTTTTAATGTACTTGAATATCATAGTATTATAAAAAGATTCCTGATAATTAGGAAAAATCATTGTTCACAGTAAGCCCTTACCTTCATGGAGAATTTTGTCTTCTGGCATCTATTAAGAGCACTGTAGGACAATTGAGGATGCTCATATAATTTCATATATTGAATGAAAGCATAATGCCCTTGATAGTTCTACCACTGTGAAGTTTGTAGAATAGTGTTAGATGATTTTTAAAATATTGTGGTTTTTTGTTTTCATTAGACCTATAAATGCTTTTCTTTCAGTAGATTACATTTCTTAAAAAAATCTCTCATCTGCCTTTTAAAGATCTCTTTTCTAGTACAGATACCACCATTGGGAATGAAAGTGTATACAGTTGTGGAATCAGCAAATTCAGATCCACATTTATCTGAGTATGTCCTGTATAATGGTAACATCAAAGATAAAGGAATTTTCAACATGAAGAATGTAAAAAGTGCTGAGGAAGCTATAACTCTAGAGAACTCCTTTCTTAAACTTCAGTTTGGTCCATCTGGGCTTATGGAGGTATGTTCTGAATAGTTTTCAAATTCATGGAAGGCTTATCAGTTTTATTATAATATGTGCAGACTGGGTATGCAAAGGGAGAAAAGTTGACCCAAACACTCTTGGGGAAAAGGATGCATGAGCAATATATATCTTATTTTTGTGTTCCACTGTGGCCACTTGTTCCTAAAGGGTGTGGTCTGTGGGTGGTGCTGATTTGTGAGTTGTTTGTTACTGGTCCACAAGATAAGTATAGAGGCTGTAACTGTTTAGAAATGTTTGTGGAAACTTCGAAAGCACCGTGGCACAGTAAATTTATGCCTGTTGAATGTAATAATAAAAAAATGCAAGTGTATGTTTGGTATGTCACTTTAAATGCAATTTTTGTAGTAATTCACTTTTATCGTACCCCACAAAAATATTGGTCCATGCATATTGGAGATAAAAAATAAACCTGTTCCTTTGTGCAGAAAGTTTGAGAAACACTGGTCCAGATCTCTTTGTGTATCTCTTTCTTCCTTGAGGAAGGGAGTTCTGACTTTTTGTTTCTGTTGTGAAAGTTTTAAATTCTAAGTATAAAATATAAAAGTATACTTTTAAGTATAAAATTTTGGTTGTTCCTCCAAGAATTATAACATTAGAGTCTATTAGCATTTTTCAGTCTATCCTGAGGTTTTTTTGTTTTGTTTTTAATCAACCTACACATGGAACCAAATACAACATCATTAATATCTTCATAGTGAGTTGCCTTTAAACATTTTTTTATCCTTTAGGAAATGATAAACAAAGAAGATGGTAAGCGGCATGAAGTAAAAGTACAATTTTCATGGTATGGAACAACGAGTAAAAAGGATAAAAGTGGTGCCTACCTCTTCTTACCTGATGGGGAAGCCAAGGTAAGTGCCAATGAGCTGAGCAGTGAACAAGCACTGATTGAAAGAATAATGAAGAAAAAAATAAGTGCATCTCATCTTGTCATCTATTAGGCATAGATGAGTTGGTTCCACTATGATATTTTCTTACTGACATTTGGTAATTTGTAGTCGAATGTTAGGTAAACAAATAATTTTTGCAGGGTTGGAATCCATGAAGATGCTACAATGAACAGTTGTTCTGCATGCATAGAAGTTACATTTGATTTAGGGTTCAAGTGCTCTTATACTGGTATATACATAAGTGGAATGGTATATATCCAGAGACCAATTATCTAGCCATACAGGAAAAGTAAATTGCCCCCTGGCCATTTATATCCTTAACTGCTAAGCACTTTAAAAAACAAAAACAAAAAAATTCCCCTATCCTTGACTGTAAAGGTAATATATGCAAATTTTGACACATTTTTGAAAACACAGAGAACTGAAGAGAACAATAAAATTTACCAACTATTCCCAAGGCCGTGCAAACCAGGGCCAACATTTTGATGTGTTTTTTATTGTCTTATGCACATCCCTTTCTCCCCCATTTTCAAGTGTGGTCTTACTACATGTACATATTTTATTTTTCATTGTCATAGTGCTCACAATCTGACGGTATGTTCTTTGAAAACAATTTTAATATGTACTGTTGTGATTAAAAACTTAGAGATATAAGATGATTGAAGTCTGAGGGTATAATGTCTAACATGGCCAGTATAGTACATAATACTGTATTGTGTAATATGCTGAGAGTAGAACTTAAATGTTCTTACACACACACACACACACACACACACACACACACGTGTGTGTGTGTGTGTGTGTGTGTGTGTGTGTGTGTATACATATATCACAAAAAGGAATTTCCTGCTGTTGCATATGTAGATTTTCTCTCAGTACTTCACTACTGTGGCATTGTGATAAGCCTTCTTTGTAACATTCTTTATATGCAGTGTTGATTATTTCCTGAGAATAACTTTCTAGAAGAGTCATTTTGTGTCAGTGGATGAGGCCTTTAAGACTTGATATGTACCACTTCTCTGTCCCCTACAAAGACTGCATAAATATTCACTCCCACCAGCGTTTTTGAGAATAACTCTAATATACCATGCCAAGCACTGAGAATCAGCCATTTAAAAGCTTTACGTACAGTAATAGGTAAAAAATATTTCACTGATGAGATTTTATGGTTATTAGGAAGGCTAAACTTTATATATTTGTCTCTCATATCTCTTTTGTGACTCCCTATGTAAGTTTTGGACCATTGTTCTACTGGTATGACTTAAGGATCTGTAAGCATTCTTTTTTTATTTTTAAGTTTATTTATTTATTTTGAGAGAGAGTGGGAGAGGGACAGAGAGAGAGTGAGAGAGAGAGAATCCCAAACAGGCTCCATGCCGTCAGTGCAGAGCCTGATGTGGGGCTCGAGCTCACGAACCGTGAGATCATGACCTGAGCCGAGACCAAGAGTCAGCTGCTTAACCAACTGAGCCACTCAGGTGCCTACGTAAGTGCCTTTATATATGGTAAAAGTTAATCCTTTTTCCTATTTATTGCAAAATTTTTCATCAGTGTGTCATTGAACTTAATTATTTTGTGTTGTTATAGTTTTTTTTAATTTTGGGGTAGTCCTGTATTTTTTTTCTTTACAGCATCTTTTTTTGTTTCTTTTTTGCTTTTCTACTTCTACAGGTTTTCTCCACTTCATGATAAGTTAAAGATTCTCCATATTTTGTTGTGTAGAGACCTATCTCCTGCAAAAATTGTTGCACAATTTATTTATTTTAATTTGTTTTTGTTTGTTTTCGTACAGTTTAGAAGAGCCTGCTAACCAACATCAAATAATAGATTTTATAGGGTAGCGCTGGCAACCTGAAGGATTCTAGTTGTTTGTTGTTGTTTGTTTTGATTTTTTTTAAATCAGTGAGGAATTAAAGGTAAACCATAGCTCATAGTAGCTGTTCCAGGATGGGCAGTGGAGCCTAAGTAGAAGCTGTGTCAGTGTGTTTTCTCTTGATCGCTTTTGTCATTGGACAGGAATTTTGTTTTTATTGACTGTTCTTATGCTTAAAAAAGGAAAGTAGCTGTACTTACAGAATATTATATATGGCCAATAGGGACTAATTTATTTAACATTATTCTCTCTTTAAATAGCTCTAATATTAAATAAAAAGACCAAGGGAATTATTGTATGTTTACAAAGAGAAAATAAAAGAACACCAGCAAGGAGGCAGCAGGGTGCATCAGAAAAAGGCAGGAGCCCAGAAATCCCCATGCCATGTTTCCTCTGCTTCCATTACTTTCTAGGTATATGGGAAAATTAGGTCCAAGAACTTTGTGAATGCTAAAGCATTGTATTAATTTCAAAATATTTTTCTGTAGCCAGAGAGGTACATTTGGAAGAAAATTGCACTGTCCTGAAAATCTGATGCTGCTTAGGTAGCTCATATTGTAAGCCTCACTCTTCATGACCTTGTTGAGCTTGTATAGCCTGTAGTGCTCCAGAAATTAGAATTCTTTATAAATGCTTTCCATTTGTTCCTATGTCACCGAAGTTACTTGTTTTATTCCCAGTTTTTTCTTGACACTAGATTCTAAATAATGAAAACTAAACCAGTAGTTGCCATAGTTTTTTCAAGTTTGTAAATTTGCGTTATATTCTGCTAGCTTTTCCTAGTGAAAGGGCAGTATGTTTTATAGAGTAGTAAACCTAACTGTGATTACATGGTGTTTGTGAATCCTGCTTTCTGTTTGCTTAGATGACTCCCTGTGGCCATCCTTACCACCTGTCCTGACCCCTGAACATTAGGGGCCATGGTTCTAATAAATGTTTGCCTGGGAAAATGTCAGTGCTGTAGAATGAGTGGTATTTCTAATAAATCACCAATGGACAATATAGAAGGATTTTAATTAGAAATTTTTATAGCTGGGAGGGAATGTTTGTAGATCATCTAGGCCAATCAGGTTGTAAACATTTTTATTATTTTCTGTTTTTAGTACTTTTTATGTAAGGGAAAACCTTATCGTAAATTTTTATAGTATGTGCATATTCTGATACCTTGTAAGGTTTGGTTTTCACTTGAAATTGCAGATTATCAGGGGTTAAGTATTTGCCATTTTGGAAATTATAATAAACATTTCTTCGAAAAGTTAAAAGCCAAATTTTTTTCTTAAAAATGTCATTTCCTCCTCAGCCTTATGTTTACACAACACTACCCTTTGTCAGAGTGCAACATGGAAGGTTTTATTCGGACGTGACTTGCTTTTTTGAACGTGTTACCCATAGAGTCCGACTGTACAACATACAGGGTAAGAAAACAGAGAAGCACAATTGTGAAACATGTATACTGGTTCTTGAGTTTTGTTTGTCGTTTTTAATCAATTAGCAAGTGGTTTCTGAAGATATGATAATCTTTCTAAATTTGCCATCATTCTTATTGTGTGTTTTAAAAATATAATACTTCCCTTTGATAATCAAAAATGGTAAATCTTTTAACTCTCTGCATCTACATATTCTGTTTTCCTGTGTATCTTTTCTATCATAATATGTGTCCCAGTCATGAGTTCATTAATTGGAAACTTTATTTCTAAGATCTAAAAAATGTTATTTTTATTTTATTTTACAAAATGGAAATTATATCAAACATGGCTTTCAGTTAGTGGATCACTGACTGCCTCTGACATACACACACACCCCACATATGGCCTGCCTTAAATATGGAAGGTATCGCAATAGCAAGTATTACTGGAATTTAACTTTCTTTTAAGAAAAATGTTCATTACTAGTTCTTTTTATTCACAACTCTTTAGCTGGTAGAGTATAAAATCAGGCAATTGTTTATTGCTTTTAGGACAGTACTGAATAGCGTCTTTATCAACCAAGCAATAGTAAGTGGGCTTCTAATCCTTTTAGGGACTTAACCACGGGCGTTGGCACTGGTCCTTCCCTAGGATTTGGGTGTAGCTATGATTCCCAGATAATCTCAGTAAGAGTTGCACATTTATGTTGGTTGATGTTGAATTCACCAGTTTTAGAATGGAGTACTTTTCTAACCACAAATGTAATCCTAATAACCAGACCACTAACCATGGTATCAACTGTCTTAGAAAAGGACCTCATAAAAATGCCACTTTAGGTGTTTCTTTGCTATTAGCTATGCTGAAAAAGTTAGGAAAGGAAAAATTGTTTCCCTGAATCTTTTTTTTTTTAATGTTTATTTATATTTTTTGAGAAAGAGAGTATGAGCGGAGGACAGGCAGAGAGAGAGGAGACACAGAATCTGAAGCAGGCTCCAGGCTCTGAGCTGTCAGCCCAGAGCCTGACGTGGGGCTCGAACTCAGGAACAGTGAGATCATGACCTGAGCAGAAGAAGTCAGATGCTTAACCAACTGAGCTGCCCAGGCACCCCTCCCTGAGTCTTTATACCAGTAAATAATAAAGCATTTTAAAGCTAATGATAAAATATATGGACAGGCACTGTTTACTTTTTAGATAGTGTGGGGAAGCAAAGGGTACTTTGTTCAGGGAATGTTTGCTTTGCTACCTGTAAGAAAGTTCATAGTTCTGAAGTAATCTTTTATTGAGTTTTCTCAGCTCTCTAGTAAGTCACAGTCTTTTTGCCCCATCCCTTTCTACTCTTAAAAACAATTTTTTTTAGTGCTTATTTATTTTTGAGAGAGAGAGAGAGAGAATGAGCATGAGCAGGGGAGAGGTGGAGAGGGAGACACAGAATCTGAAGCAGGCTCCAGGCTCCAACTGTCAGCACAGAGCCTGACACAGGGCTTGAACCCACAAACCATGAGATCATGACCCGAGCTGAAGTCAGAGGCTTAACCGACTGAGCCACCAGGTGCCCCAAAGGCAACTGTACTCTTGCATAAGCTATTGTTCAACATCTCTGAGAGCTCTAAAATTACACTTTCAGCTATGACCAAAGGTGTCATTGTATGGGTAGAAAATGGCATCATCACACAGAAGATCCGCTTATCTGCTTTTAGATTTGCTTACAACTGTTGCTTTTAATGGAAAATGTCTTCCTTGAGTACAACATGGCACCCACTGTGGCACAGACCTGTTTATCAAGTGTGGTTCAGCACTGGTTTTCATCAGTTACTACTTAGGGATAGCTGTGTCTCAGAGTTAATGCTGAAGCCGCTCACCAGAGAATTCCAACTTCTCAATCAAGTATATTTGCTTAATTGCTTTTGCTTTTCTTTAATTGAGTCAGTCACTGTCACTGCAGCTTCACAGTTTTTGCAGGTTGTCCAGGGGATCTAGATCTCATCACAGAGGATGGTTTCTGTAAATTAAAGGGCCCTCTTTGGCGACTGAGACCATAAGCTTAGTTTGCCATCATATCCCAGTGGTTGATTTGGAAATTAATAGGCTCTGACTTTTCTGTTTACTCATTCCAACAAACATGTATTTATCAGACCCTAAATCCCCTTCTTTTCTCCTCTTCCTTTCTCCCCTCCTGAGTAGTCCAAAATGCCCAGTGGCGGCTGATTCATAGCCCCTTAGCAGAACCAGGAACCACCAAGATTTAGCTGATTCCCAGCCCTCCAAGGTGACAGTGCCGGCTCTCTGATTAGTCAGTTAAGAAACAGAAGTTTTTCTCAACTGGGCACTTGGAATATTAACATAACAAAAAATAATAAAAAAAAAAAATAAGAACACAGACCTCAGATTGCCTCTGGATGTGACAGTGGGTGGAATAAACAGGCTGAAGCATTTGTATTAGATTTTTGTAGCTTGAGAGCAGAAAGCTTCAGAAGTTTGTGGGAAATGACAGATAAATACGTTAGGTATAATGTGAAGTTAACTTAGAGTGCTTTTCCAGATGAGTTTTACTGTTCTTGCCTGGATTGAACCTGAAACCAGCGTATGTAACTATTCGAAGTGACATAGCAATCTTTCTTTTTGCTCTCTCAAGCCCAGAGCATTTATTTTTTTTTTTTCCCAACATGAAAGTACTTGGTGGGAGATGAAGATACCAGCTCACCTGAAAGGCTTTCATCCAAAATATACATCCTTCTAATGTCCGTATCTCAGCCTCTCTCAACAAATCTCCTTCTTGGAAAAAAAAATAAGCCTAGGTGTGGAGAGAGCCTTTTTTCAGTGGCCTTCTTGACCCACGTCATCTGTCCTTTGTGTGAAGGGTCGGGTTGTTGGCATCCTGGCTCATTGGGTTTTAATTAAATCACTAATCGAAACCTAAGGAAGAGATGTGAAGTCTTCAGGGTGTTTGGATCTTAGGGAGTTCAAAGTGCCTGAAAGGGGTCTGGTAATGCCACACCAAAGCAGCAATACTAAGAAATACTTGAAAGTTCTTTGGTGTTTTGAACTTTGGCCTCACAGCGCCTGGGTGATTGATCAAAATATGTGCAAAGAAAACGTCAGCCAATTTCCATACTTTTGTAGGTCAGCTTTTGTTTAATATTTCTTAAAATAACAAAAATACCTACTTTCAAGTTTAACTCATTAATCTATCTTTGGATATATGCTAATTTTGCCCCCATTAAACTGACCAGATGTAGTTTATTTGGATGAGTATTAATGAATATAGAGCCTGTTTGTTGTTAGTACCAAATTTATGAGCCAGAAAAAAAAAATGGGGTTTGGGGGAGAGAAACTATTAATATTTTATGATTAGATACTATAATTGTGTTAGGTTACTAAACCATTAATTATGCAGAAGATTTTATTCTCAGCAATAAGTGTAAAGAAACAAAGAGTTGATATTATGAATTATCTATCTTTATTGAATGTCTATTTGTATTAAATCCTTCAAATTTGGTTTATTTGAAATATTCTTTTAAAAAACTAAAGTAATGCAATCCTGATAAAATATCCTTAAATTCCTCAATCTCTGTTTTAGTTGCTCTTTGACCCTTTTCTCCTCAAAGGAACTTTTGGCCCAAATTAAGCTTTAAGAGAAAATAAAATGAGGAATAAATCAAACAGCACTTTTCCAAATTGTAAAAACCATGTGGTCATTACTGATTTCAGAACAAACTGAGTTGGGAGGCATGGGTTCAACCCACTTTGTTTCTTTTCTTGGTTTTATATTTAAGTTTTAGTTTCTCTATTTGCGTTCTCTCCAGGTTCTGAAAATGGTAGGAGGTACCGTGCAGCTTAAAGTTCTCTCTTAACATCATTTAAACTATTGAAAAACACGGTGTGTTTCTTTTCATTATTGTTCAGACATTACATTCAAAAAGGTTCAAGAAATAATAAATTAGAGGAAATCTTGTGCTCACTAGCGTTAAAAGCTCTACAAGATCAGAGAGATTTGAGAGATTGCTGATGAAACATAATGCTTTGCCTTTTATCAGGTTAAGTAAGAAATCCATTTGGTAGCACCCATAATTTAATGAAATGCCCTTTTGGAGCCTTTTTTTCCCCCCCAAAGATTATTTAGTTGGTAGAAAATAACATTTTTCTGGAGGAAAATATGGGAGAAGTGAGGATTAATTTTTCTTGTACTATAATCATCTTCCATTCAATTGAAACTTTAAGTGTTACTAAATAGACTACTTTAGCTTTTTTTGTTTATCTTGAAATGGAAGATAGAATGTGATACAAGCAGAAGTCCCTGTATCCCCTCATGTTATATTTGATATTGTGCCATCACAATAAGCACATACCTTGCAGTGGCATAATGATCAATAAGTGACATTTGCTAGCTGTGGCTTCATTTGTCTTCAGAGCTGTAATTATTAGACTTTGGTGCCCTAGTTTTCTGACATCAACAGCTACTTTGAAGAATTAGGTTGCTATGGGTTACCAATGTGTCACGTACATTTTCACTAGCACAACGTTCAGGTTCCAGATCTGTTACAATATATACCTCCAAGCTTTCCCCCCCAGGGACTACGTTCTCCTAGGCAGGTGTTTGTGAGTGAATGAGTATGTGTATAAACCATGTTTCAACCCTTAGGAGAAATATCATAAATGCAATACTCTGGCCTATTTTCCACCAACATATTATAAAAGTAAAAGTATATGTAATGGATCTTACTAAAAGAAAGCAAGTAGCCTGGAGGTAAAATGTAATGAACTGCCATCAAGAAGTATGGAAGAAAAGTCTTTCCTTTGGCTGAAATGACTGAATAATTTCCTTGCCTGGGCACATTTAGCAATCACAAAGAGGTTGCTTAGTTTTTCTGTTTTGAATATATAGCCGAAATGGAGTCATAACATGACCCTTGACTTTTAGAGAGTCAAAGTGAACTTCATCTAGTTAAACACATAAGAGAATCACCTTGGGAATTAGAGATCTGAATCTTTACTTGTACCTTTAAGCCAACTAGGGTGACCTTGAGTTTGTCCTTTAATTTCTCATGCACTCAATTTCTTAAATTATAGAAAGACAACATGGTCAAGTAGGTGTAACTATTAAGGAGTCTTCACAAAACTTGGTATCATATAAAGTCTCTCTTGTTCATAACTCCCTGCTCCTAAATTCATCTTCTAAGGATGTTTGAATCTGGGCCTCCTATCCCTGGAGTCCTCCTACTTGTAAACAAGGTCTCAGAGCTTCACTGAAGTTGTTTTTATTTCCATAAAAAGATTCATGAGGATATTAAAATGGTTTGCAATCAATCTCTCATATTTTTTTCCCCAGGACTATGTTCCATATTTAGTTTGATTTAAGAGTAAAAAGCATTAAGTAAGTTATGGCTAGGCAGACTTAGGTAATTAAAACATTTCTGGAATACCATAATGTGCAATTGACTGCTAAAGATTTTTTTTCTGTTAATTGGAACTTTTAAAAATTGAAATAAGTAGCTATGTGTCGAATCTGATTATTCCCTACAGGCATGAAAGAGAAGGTTATTTTAAGGGACTATAAGCACATTCTGGTTACACAAATTCAGAACTCAGAGGTTATCTTGGGGGCTGTTTGACAGCAGCTGCTGTGTTGAAGCCATAGCTTCTTAGCAGGGAAGCATCATCCCCCACAAATATGTGTCGTACTAAACTCAGATCAAGGGTGTGGCGATGGGAAACGTAGGAGAGGTGTGATGGTTAAGAGCTCAGACTCCAGAGTCAACACACCTGTGTGTCATTTCCAGCTCCCATCCCAGTTCTGCTGCTTACCAGCTGTTTGACCTTGTGCAGGTTTTTACAGTCCTTGGTTTTGGCATCTTGAAAATGGTAGCAATAATAGAGTCTACCTCATAGGAGTGTTGGAGGATTAACTGAGTTAATATACATAAAGCCTGGCACCTACTAAGTATTATATCTCCTGAAGAGGATGTGCAGGCCAGATGAGTAAAGGCGTAAGTGTTACAATAGAGAGTATCCATTGAGGGTTGGGGGTGTTGGGGAAGAATTGATAAAGAAAGCGAGTTGTTGAGATGCCAGATCTTGGAGAAATGTCACTTAAATAGGCAGAAAGGAGTAAAAGAACATTACAAAGTGTGAGGTGGGATTGTTTCAATCAGACACCCTTGTTCCTGTAAGAATTTGAAAATCTTGGGGCACCTGGGTGACTCAGTAGGTTAAGCACCTGACTTTGGCTCAGATCATGATCTCATTGTTCGTGGGTTCAAGCCCCACGTCTGGCTCTGTGTTGACAGCTCAGAGCCTGAAGCCTGCTTCAGATTCTATGTCTCCCTCTCTCTCTGCTCCTCCTCCATTCATACTCTGTCTCTCTCTGTCTCAAAAAAATAAACATTAAAAAAAATTTTTTTTGAAAATCTCTGTATTACATATATTTAAGCTGATATCTAGTTTTTCTTTATACATTTAAAAAATTGCAAAGGATGTTTTTCCTGGAATATAATCAATATTGACATTTAAAAATAAACATATCCAGTGAGTAGCAATTTGATACCAAATCATGCATTTTTAAAAAGGCCTGAATAAGATCTTTTTTTTTAAGTTTTTTATTTGAGAGAGAGAGAGAGAGAGAGCACAAGCAGGGGAAAGGGAAAGAGAGAGAGAGAGAGAGAGAGAGAGAGAGAGAGAGAGAGAGAATCTTAAGCAGGCTCTACCCTCAGCACAGAGCCCTACATGAGGCTTGATTTCATGATGGTGAGATCATGGCCTGAGCTGAAATCAAGACTTAACCAACGGAGCCACCCAGGCTCCCCAAGACCATCTTTTAAAGTCAAATTTCACATCCTTATTTTCTCCTTGAACTCATATTTCTATTCTACTTCCTCACAGAATTTTAGCTTAAAGGAATATTCTTATGCTTGAGTGTTGTTATTGGTTAACCTTTCATTACTCTTATAAAAGAAATATGTATGTATATATGTGTCTATATATTTAAATTTAAGATTTCTGTTATCCTAAAAGTATTAAATATGATGTGCATTGAGTTGTAAAAATTATTAATAGTATACAGTTGATCAAAAACAATCTCTATATATTACCAATTTTGTCATTTGTTTCATAAACTTTAATGGAAGCCTTTCAGTGGGATAAATTATACATTTTGTATCCCCATATATTCATGTGTCCATTGGTGAATGTTACGTATTGCCAGAATGAGATAGGTTTCAGCATCGATTTTTTTACTAATTTTTTTTTAATTTTTTATTTTTTTAACGTTTATTTATTTTTGAGACAGAGAGAGACCCAGCATGAACGGGGGAGGGTCAGAGAGAGAGGGAGACACAGAATCTGAAACAGGCTCCAGGCTCTGAGCTGTCAGCACAGAGCCCGATGCGGGGCTCGAACTCGCGGACCGCGAGATCATGACCTGAGCCGAAGTCGGATGCTTAACCGACTGAGCCACCCAGGCGCCCCCTAATTTTTATTTTTATAAGTGTAGGGCAAAGGAATGATGTTACTACCATAAATAAGTAGGTGGCAATAGAAGGAATCTTATTATAGGAATGCCATTGAGTCCTTTGAACTCTTTATGAGTTAGATTCCATAAATCACAGAGTGGTCTATGTCAAACATAAGTTTCAGTTGATTATTTTTAATGATCTGCCTGGCAACTTGATTAGATACCCCTTCAATTTTGTTGAAAGCAAACAATTGAAAGTCACATGTTTTGGAAAAATATTTGTTACTCAGCCATTGAAGTTCAACCAGACACCAGTATTTCACGTTGTCTCTGTCCAGTGCCCACTGGAGTTAGGGTGAGTGAGAGCTATGCTATTGCTTCTTTTTTGGTAAGTTGGGAGAAGGGATGGTGAAAATGTAGTTTTAAAGACAAAAACAAGGAAGAACCTTTTGCGTCAACGGCAAGATCAGCTTGAGAAATGAGAGTGTACAGAATCTAGGCTTCCTGCCTACTGGAGCCTTGGAAAGGAGCAAGTCGAGGAGAACAGGAAGTAGGCAAGTTCAGAGTGGCTGTCAGTGTGGAGGATATTCAAATGGACCATTGTGATTATTCCAGCATTCTTCCCTCACTTGTCCTAGACCAGGCCAAGTGTGGATCATGGGGAACGGAATAGGAAAGCTTCAGTGTTGTGAGCTGTTTTATTCACCTCCTATGGAAGGGCTTTAGTTAGAGCTTGCCTGTTTGGGATTTAAAAAAATGTTACTGATGTAGATGTTGTGTTCCCTCCCAGACAGAGCTTCAAAAAAAAAAAAAAAAAAAAAAAATCTGTCATTTCTTAACATCAGTGTGTGTTAGGGGGAAAAAAAAAAAAAAAGCTTCCAGTTTTATTGTGTATTCTTTCTGTCATTAGGTCTTCAAGTATATTGTAGTTAATTGGTGTCATTTTTAACCAAAATTTGCAATCCACGGAATCAAAATGCTATATACCTTTCATGTTATACATTTACTTTTGTGTCATTGTGAGAATTTCTGAAATGAAAAGCATAAAATATGTAGACTAGTGCCAAGCGCATAATAAGTTGATCAATAAGTAGTAGTAGTAGTTATTTATATAGTGCTTTAGAAATAAAACAAAGTAGTGCATCACCATTTTCTTAAATTCAAGACTTGGAATGGAATTTACTCAAATTTATATTCATGAAAGCAGATGTTAAAATTTTCACTGGTGGAGAAATAATCAATGTGAACATTTACAGACCTGGAAATCAGCAAGTACCTCAGAGGATAAATTAGATCTCACAATGGCTGGTAAGTTGAATAAGTCAACATGGAGAAAAAGGTCATCCAGTTGTGGGAGTTATTACCATTTTTATTCTTGGTACTTTCAAATGTGAGTACGGTTTTTAAAAATGATAATATTTACTTTTTAGAAAACAGCATCTCCATATTGACCTACTGAATTTATCATTGTTGCAAGACTTGTCATTAAAGTTTATGTTTTGAACTAAGCAGTGTGTGTTAATAACCATGAGTGTCAGCTCCTGGTTAAGTTGGATAAGTTCACAAAAACAATGTCACAAAAGTAAATACATAATGGGAAAGGCATTTTTATATTTTTGATGATTTAAATATAGGAAAAAAGATACTAAATAATCCCAAAATTGGAGGGGAAATATGCCCTGGTTTTTCATGGCAGCTTTTTTTGTTAGCTGTCATTATTGTTACCATTGTCCTACTTCGGCTATGAAGTGACAACTCAGTCACCCCCTCTGCTCAGACACAGATTCAAGAAAAAGGAATGAGGGCAGCAATTTGATAACAAGGTTGCATTTGTGCCCAAGAACCTATATTTTAAGGATACTCACTGAAGACCTTCTTTGAAACTTAGATGCGTTTTTTGAGGATTTATTTTGTATGATTTCATATCTATGTCAAATTCAGTTAAATACCTCTCCTGGGTTCTCATCTTTACTTTTCATTTTCTTAGATGGGTGTGGGTCATTATTATTCCATCTTGATGTAAGGACTTGTCCTAATCACACATTCAGCATCACTAAGAAGATACCGAATTCTTGCCAAGTGTGAGACAGGTTCTGTTTTGCCCTTTCTACCAGGCTGCTCCCTTCTACTCCTATAACCACTGGAGTATGGTGAGTGATGTCCGATTTCTAAGGTATACGCCTTGGAAAGGTACACTTTCCATTTCAAAATTGCTAGAATAAGGTGATTGGGTTGGTGGAGAGGATTGGACCAACTCCGAGGTTTTGCAGGTCAACGTTAATTTCACCTGTCCAGATAGGTTTTGTACTGATCTGATGGTGAAGAGAGGAAACTGTGTGAGACAGTTAGGCCTAGAATTCTCCAAAGGCCATCAGCTGCTGGTGCTATGGCCCCAGGCTCACCATCTGCATTTCTCAGTCACTTATCCCCTCTACCCCCCACCCCCACGACATTTCCTTCTACCTCTTCTTTCACCCACAAAGGATGTGTCAGAGGTGCCTTTCAGTGTTTCTATCCACACAGAAAGGAGTACCCTTCTCAGTTTTGTTAAGACTGGTGCTTAGCAACAAAATCAAAAGGTGATGCCTCCCTACTTTGACCCCTTGCCTACTCAGTTTCATCTTTTTCCCTCCCTTAGAAAATAATCATCTTTTAAAAATGCTTAAGGGGCACCTGGGTGACTTAGTCGGTTAAGCCTCTGATTTTGGCTCAGGTCATGATCTCATAGTTCATGAGTTCAAGCCCCAAGTCTTTCTCTGTGCTGGCTTGGAGCCTGCAACCTGCTTTGGATTCTGTATCTCCCTCTTTCTCTGCCCTTCCCCTGCTCGTCCTCTATTATTTTGTATTATTTTTATTTTATATGTGTCTCTCAAAAATAAATAAACATTTAAAGCAAATAAAAATGCTTAAAATTCTATGTATACAAGTAATGTATACGCGTACTCTTTTCACAAAAATTTCACACATTATAGTGTATCAGGTGAAATATTTCTGGAATCTTGTGTGGCCCGTATCCTCTACTCAAGAGAGGTAATCCAGATACCTGTGCATGTGCACACACTCTCTGTCTCTCTCTCTCATATGCATGCATACAAGCACACACACATACATTTGCCCACCTGTAGAAAGAGAATACTGTGTCTGTTCTTAGCATGAAGTTCATCGCAGTGTACAAGTGCAGCATTCACTTTCCGCATCAGATCTTTCTATACTCGGGCAGAGAGCCACCTCATTCTCTCCGTTTGCTACAGAGCATTCCCTAACATGAGTTTTCCGGTTTTGTTATTCATTTGCCTGTTGATGAGCATACAGCGTATTTTCCGAGGATTTTGCCATTGGCAGCAGTGCACAGTGAATGCACTTGGGCTTGTCGTTAGTGTTATCTTAGGTAGATAAGTGAGATCATAGTGTCTTTAATTAATATGTGTTACTTTATTGGCCTCTAAAGTGACTATGACATTTAACAAAAGATTTTAGTTGGTTTTAAAGAAGTTTTATATTCTGGCAAGGCTGTCACCCTATTTTCATTATTTTTTATTTTATTTGTATTAATTATTCTGTTACTAATTTATTTTACTCAGGTGGCACTTGCAGGATAGCAGATCCCAGGTCAGTACCCTCTCCCCTTCTTAAAAAATAATCTGGAGGTCTCCTTTCTGCTTAGAGTCACAGCAAAGCTGCTCTAATCTGGTCCCAAAGCAACTTCCAACTTTGTCCAGTGGTGAGTTTGCCAGTGAGACATGGTGGCTCAGAGGCTTAGTGCCACTTCTGTCCACCTTGTGATCGGGAGCAAGGAATTTCCAAGTAGGCTTAGGGTCAGGATTGAATGAGTTATCACATGTAAAGTATATGGTACATAGTAAGCATTCAGTCATTGTTGGCTGGTTCTTGCACATGGCTGTTATCCTTCACTCAGCAACACTTACTGTGTACCTGGGAGCATAAAGATAAGGAAGACATAGTCTCTGTGCTTCAGGAGTTTACATTGTAACATGCGTGTGTTTGCTCAAAATTAAAGTACTTATTCCCTTATCTTTCTGGCTAAACTCTGTCCATGGCCTAGTTTGCTTTCCTCTTATGTCAGCTGATTTCTACATGATGAGGGACTGCCTATCACATCTTAACAAATTCTCTTTAATGGTGATTCTGCATCTACTACATTCCCAAGATGTCGTTAACACCTGGAATGCAAAGATGGTGTGTAAAACAATCTGTAAGAAGGTCACAGGCACTAGGGAGGGGAAAAAAGAAAAGAAACTTCAGGGTCCTGAAAGACTCTTTCGGCTTCTCTACTACAGCTTTCCACCTGTGGACTTGCTCTATTCTTTTTGTTTGTTTATTGTTTTTGAGAGAGAGAAAGAGCATGTATGTGCCCATAAGTGTGGGGAGGGGCAAAGAGTGAGGGAGACAGAGGATCCAAAGTGGGCTCTGCGCTGACAGCAGTGAGTCCGACACTGGGCTCGAACTCAAACCATGAGATCATGACCTGAGCCTAAGCAGGATGCTTAACAGACTGAGCCAACCAGGTGCCCCAACTTGCTCTATTCTTACCTGGCATTACCTGTGTTAAGAAAGATAAACAGTCTCCATTCTCTCTTTCCAGGGGGCAGAGTGTAAGGTGTTAGCAGCAAGGAGGTACTTCCTTCTTTTTGTCAAAACCTGGGAATGGCATCCCCCAGCCCCACCCCTTTGGACTACCCTTGTTAAATAGGGGCTGTTTTCATTCCCAGGATTGAAGAAAACCCAGAGGGGCATAGAAATTCCTGGCCATTCATGCGCAGGTGGAACCACTTTGGTAAAAGTACCTTTTGCTGCCATATACTGCAAAGATTGTGCAGACCACTGAAACCACTGGGTTTATACCTGTGCCTTCCAGAGAGTTCTCCCCTCAATCCCGTGAGCTTCTTTGGGAATGGCACACCTTAGGGAGCTCTCGACACAGGATAGGAAAAGTTATCTCTCTCACACAGATTCTTCTTTAAAAAGTAATACATTCTCGTTGGTAACTCAGGGATACCTCCTTGCTTTTATTGCCATTACAAAATTTATTTGGTTTATTCATAATAAGTATATTAAGTTTGATCTTATTCTGTCCTGGTGCAGAATTTAAATTAATGTCTTGCTGAAGTGTGAATGGACATCGAGGCTCCTTTTAAAGGATCTTTAAGCAGTTGTTGCCACAACAGGATCTGAGCATAATACTGAGCTTGAGAAAGATGATTTTCTCAACAGAAATAATTTATTATTGCTAGAGGTAATATGAAATTATTAATTTTTTTTCTTGAAGCATGTTTTTTGTATATGTTTTCCAGAGATAAATGACTTGAAATTAATGACACTCTTCTTTGTTAAGATTTTCTTTCATTTCATGTAGTCTGTTGACCCCAGAGAGAATATCAGTCTACAGAGGAGAAAGCATGACGCAATGCTGAAAACCCTACGAGTGCTTCCAGTAGATTAGAGTTTACTTGTCCTTTGGTGTCCTCCCCAATGCTGCATGGGGGACTTCATCCCTAGTGTTGCATTTTGTGTTTTGGCCATCTTTGGTTCATTTGTAGAAGCTTATCTGTTAAAATTCCATGTACATTTCACTGGTTTTGAAAAATGTTCTTTAATGTAAACCCACTAAAAGGAAAGTTTGCTTAGAAAGTAATACATTTCCGGGGCACCTGGGTGGCTCAGTCAGTTAGGCATCCGACTCTTGATTTCGGCTCATATCATGACCTCACAATTCATGGACTGAGCCCTGCTTGGGCTTAAGAATAAAGTAATGCATTTCCTAGTTCAGAGAAGTTCTATCATCAATGTATGTGATTTTTTTTCTTTTAACTTCCCAATACTAGTGAAGCTGTTTGGATCAGCTAGCTATATTGGCAGGTTCTTCTCATAATTCTTGGAAGGAAAGATATGTGTATCTTCCTAACTGGGAAGAGGTTAATGGTTCAGACTATGGCAGGAGGGGAAAAGGCTACCTCCTTCCCCCACTCATGGAGGTCCTACTGTTCATTACAGCCTTATGAACGGAGTAAGGAGCTGAAAGCATCTGTGACTGAGGTCGTTGAGTTGCAAGAGTGACATCTACCAGAAAAGAACTTCTATGAGAATTCTGAAAATTCTGTTGATGGGGGCAGGGGGTGGGGGCACTTCAGCCCATTTAGTATTGTCACTGTATTATTATTTACGTTTTCCAGTGTCCAGTGTACTTCTCACATAAACCTTTAGTGCCTGGGCTGCCTGCGTTTACATTCTTTTCCACAAATCCCACAGATTCAAACTTCCTTTCTTTAACTGTTTGCTTGTACCTTCACTGAGCCCGGGAGATTCTTCTTGGCTCCCAGCAAAAGTCCTCCTTGCTCCCTTCTTCTGTGCACCATTTCTCTTTACACAGCCCTCTTTGTTTAAAGAGTGTACTGGTTATCAGCACACCACGGGAGATTGTGTGTGAGGAGTAGGCAGTCGTGGGGAATAATTAAAATTGCAGGTAAATGTCCAGGATTCTTGGAACCTTAAAAACCTTACACTGTATGAAATAGGATAGGACCAACCTTTCTTCTTTTGATTGCTTGCTTTCCTGATTGCTGTCTTGAAGATCCTGTATCTCCTCTACATACTCAGTCTGTATGAAGAGTGTTGGATCTCTTTGTAACTCACCTCTCCATCTCTAAAATAGACCCTGTGCTTCACTAAGGACGAGTAGGTATAGTTAGGGTAGCATGACAGATAGAAATTAGTGAACAGTTTAGGCTTATCCAAGAAAATAAATGCTTGATACATCTGGGACTTTTTCAAGCTGTCCTCTGCTTTATATAGCAAAGGGCAAAATGAATCACTCCATAACAAGGGGTCCTAAGAGAAACCAAACTCAATTAAAATTGATTTAACTTCTGGGGAGCTCTCCAGATTATACTCCACAAATACTAATATGGTAATATCACTTTCAGCCATAAATCATCTCCTTGGATCTCTTGTCTCTTTTCCTAGATTATAGATCATGGGCAATAATAGACTGTCTCTTGAACCAACAGAGTGTAAATTTCTGCTTCTAATTTCCAGTGTGTAAGGTGAATGGTGAAGAAAAAGGCTTGCATGGCTCTGTTGGGGAATGGCAGTGCAGATGACAGGTGGACTGGCCTGTAGCAGAGCTGACCTTTACTCGTTTAATGTCCCCTTTCCCCTGCAGAACTCTTTGGAGAATCATTTGCATGTTACATTTCATCTGCATTTATCTCATCCCAGCCTCTTCGTCCTTCTGTTGAGTTAATATGTGCCCCGGAGTGCTTGTTTTCTGCCATCTGACAATTTAAAAAAAAAAAAGAGGCGGGGGAGGTGGGGAAAGGTGAATGGCAACACATTTAGCATGAAAGATGGTAAAGATAATAAGAACAGAAAAGAGGAAAAAGTGTGTAACTTTGCAAGGAGTTCTATACAGCATATTTAAGAAAAGCAGAGCAATTAGGGTACCTTGGTGACTCAGTTGGTTAAACATCTACCTCTTGACTTTGGCTCAGGTCATAATCTCACATTTTGTGAGTTTGAGCCCTGTGTTGGGCTCTACGCTGACAACATAGAGCCTGCTTGGGGTTCTGTTTCTTTCCCTTTCTCTCTTCCTCACCCCTGCTGTCTCTCTCTCTCTCTCTCTCTCTCTCTCTCTCTGTCTCTGTCTCTCTCTGTCTCTGTCTCTCTCTGTCTCTGTCTCTTTCTCAAAGTATAACTTAAAAATTTTTTTTTTTTAAAAGAAAAGTGGAGCAATAAACTTCTATTAAGGTACATATTCTTTTAAATTTAGGAATAGACGGACAGTCTGTGGAAGTTTCCAATATTGTGGACATCCGAAAAGAACATAACCGTGAGATTGCAATGAGAATTTCTTCTAGCATCAACAGCCAAAACAGATTTTATACTGACCTGAATGGATACCAGGTAATTTTCCTTTAAAACCTGTAAGTAATGGCTATGTTAGTGTGTAACTTTTATATATGGTAATAGGCCAGTTGATTTTGGGTGCTTCGAAAATGCTTAAGTTTAAAAATTATTTTCAAAATAAAACTGAATTTTAACAGGTACTCTAGGTTCCTTATTCAATCAGATTTCCAGAGTTAAAACAAGTATTTGAGGGATTGGTTTGTAGAACATCTGATTGGAAGGGTGTATTTTCTCAAAGGAAGATTTGGTGACCATTTGCATGTTAATTCCCTTGATGCCAAAATGTATATAAATTTGTCTAATAGAAAGGAAGCATAATCAGGGGTTGAAGAAGTGTGTATTTTTCCCCTCATAAGGAAATGGTCTGTGCATATTTAACTTATTACATATATACTTTAAAAAAAAATTTAGGTTTATTTATTTATTTCGAGAGAGAGGAGAGAGAGAGTGGCAGGGAGAGAAAGAATCCCAAATAGGCTTCACACTGTCAGCACTGAGCCTGACGCGGGCTCAAACTCATGAACCGTGAGATCATGACCCGAGTCAAAATCAACAGCCAGACACTTAACCAACTGAGCCATACAGGCACGCCAAATACATATATACTTTTAAATGTATAATGTATTAATGAGCTCTTTTAAATTTCATGAGAACTCTTCCCCTCTTTTTATGAATAATGTATATATGTTCACCTTAATACACACGCATATGTGTACATGGACACACAAATACAAACATGTATCTATTGAGAAATGTGAGTAGGTATGTATTTAATCGAAATGTTCACAAAATAGTTTGAAATAGTAATGAGAAAATTGACTAAAAATCTTTTCAGATTGTCAGCTCTCTAATTTAATTGGGCTCTTTTGATTGTTACCTAAATTTCTGTATTCAGAGTGTATGTGTGTGACAACGTATCTTTGAAATAATACTATTAAAGACATTAGCATGTTTTTGAGACATTAGCGTTTTAGAAATTTCTGGCTATGAATAGAAATAATTTCACAACAAATGCTTTTACTTTGTCTGATTTTCAACTGGAATGAGTGAAAGGGATTGTGATAATTTTCTCTTCTACAATTTCCTGCAAAGGTTAAATTTAAACCTTTTTCAAAGCATAAAAATTACATTATACACTTTGAATTTACATGTTAATTCCACCACAGCTGTTTGGTTTTCAAACGAATCCCCGACTTTATGGTGATTCATTTTCCTTGTATTCAAAAGAAACTCTTTTCTTAAAATCTTACAGAAGCAATTATTTGTATGTGTGGGTGTCTACATGAATGAAAAAAAAAATAGTACAATAAATATGTGTACTAATATGTGTATAAATAAATAGTACAATAAAAATGTGAATTTTCTTTTCAAGGATCAAGCATTTGAATACATGGGAAAATATTATTTCTAAATTTATAACCTAAATATTTCTGCTTTTAAAATAGGCCTATTAAAAAAACAGACTTCAAAAAAAAAACAAAAACATTTTTTTGGCCTCAGAAAGAATTGTACTTGGGCAAAACTAGAAATCTAGACCCACAGGTAGGGAGTGAGAGTGACAGCCCCAGAGTTCTGACAGTTTAAATGTCCTTTTTATGAGAATACAAGTTAATTTGAATGTGAAGATCAGGATTACACAGGAGAAATGGAGAATTCTTTCAAACTATCCTTTTTTTTTTTTTCCTCCAACTTTTACAGTTGTTTCTCTACAAGTGTATTAATTTCCTAGGCCTGTGACACAGATGACTACAAATTGGGTGGATTAAAACAACAGGAATTTACTCTCTCACAGTTCTAGACACCACAAGTCCAAAATCAAGGTGTCCTTAGGGCCACACTCCCTCCAAAGGCTCTGGGGAAGTATGCCTCCGTGACTATTCTAGCTTCTGGTGGCATCAGGCCATCCTGGGCACCATTGGTTTATAGACACATCCCTCCAATCTCTGCCTCTGCTGTCACAGAGTAGCTATGATGTTCTCTTTGTATCTCTGTATATGTCCCTGTGTCCCAATTTCCCTCTTCGAAGGACACGATTCATTGGATTAGAGCCCACCCTAATCCAGGATAACTTGATTATATCTGTAGAGATCTCATTGCAAAATAAAATCACATTCCCAGGTTCTGGATGGACATGGGTTTGGGGGGACACCATTCAGTACAACCAGTAAGTGAAGGACACACTACAGGGTTTCTGTAAAGATTAGAGATCTTATTTGTGAGATACCCAGTGGTGTGCCTGGTGTTAATTGGCACTCAGTATGTGTTAACTATTATGTTAACTTTGTACTTCTTTTTTTCTCGATTGTCATGTCAGACTTTCATGAGTTTAACAGTAGAGATGTCATTTTTATGGTATGAATAAGATACACCTGATAACTGAGTCCCTGTGTGGTTTGAGTGAGTCTCCTTGACCCCACCCAGCTTAGTGCATTTTCAGTCAAAAAATAAAATAATGTATTTCATGCATTCAGATACTAGACCAAGAAAAATTGAAATTTAGAACTATCTACATTGAAATGAAACAGGAAGAGTAAGCACTGAATAGTTTTTAAATATAAATATGAATTTGATTATTTTAATGTAATATGTTAGAGGATGTGATGAGGGGATCTGTGGTATTTATTAAAACTGATTCAAGAATTTTAAGAGATATTTCTTGAAAGGGGATAGAGAGCTATTATGCTTAGCATTCATTACCAAAGCGGTATGTTAGACTTAGATGAGAAATGAATACTTAATACCTTTATAATTTGTTTTATGCAAATACTGGAAAGCTAGAAGACTTTTGTTAAAGATTTTTATTATGAATTTAAATAGGAATGCCTATTTTTAAAACCAGGATAAGTTCTACCTTTCTCACTTTAGAGTTGTTTTCTAAGATCCTTGTGATTTTTTTTTTTAATATTGTTTTGAAGAATGTTTTAATTTTCAATTTAGTTCTTTCTTTGAACAAGAAAGGAAGCTATACTTTTTTCTCTTTGGAAGAAAACTCATCCATAGTCAGTACTAATTTTTTAAATCACATATGTAAATATCACTTGATTTCTTTTTTTTAAAGTGTACTGTTTGGTCTTATAGATTCAGCCTAGAATGACAATGAGCAAATTACCTCTTCAAGCAAATGTCTACCCAATGACAACAATGGCCTATATCCAGGATGCCAAGCATCGCTTGACCTTACTTTCTGCTCAGTCTTTAGGGGTTTCAAGTTTGAAAAGTGGTGCGTATTGTTTGGGTTCTTTTTTGCTCTTTTTTTTTCAGTTCCAAGTGTATAATTTTTCTGTTGGTCATATGTATTAATTATTATCTTCAGACACCAGGCACCTTCTCTTGAGAACAAGAATATTAGTTAATTTTGGGTTTTGTGAAAATAACGTAATGTATATCCTTAATCTTCTGATGAAGAATGAGGGACTTGAAACTCCATGAAACCATTGTTTCTTAAAGATAGTTTATCTCTCCTGATAGCTCGTTGTTTGCACAAGGCTCTGTCATTGTCATAATTGAATGGCTGTGGAAACTCAGACTCCAGAAGTTAAGGAGGAAAGGAGGCAGGGAGAAGAGTTAGAAATTCCCAAGTTTGCCTAAGTGCCCAAGGCAGGAGGTTATAGTCCATACCTAGGTCCTTCCCTGAATCACATCCTTCTAGGGCACTACCACCTGAAAGAAGAAAGAAAGGGAGTTGTAATGATACAGATATGGGGATGAAGAAGTGACAGATACAACTTTAAGGATTCTGTAAAAGAGACAAGATGGAAAGAAAAAATAGTAGACACAGATTAATTTTTATAAAACCTTCTGTTGGAAGGCTGATATCCCTTACAATACATATTTTTAATTATCCTTTACATGTAGTCAGTTGCTCTTCCTTACATACTAAGACTTGCTAAGACAAATGTCTTAGGAGCCAGGCAGATAATAAAGGAGTGAAGGTGCCTGCTGTACCCTGTGTCACAAGCCCACTTTTTATATTAGGCATATGCATACATTCTGTATGTCCATGCACACACAAAAACATACTACTTCTCATTTTTCTTTGTGGCTTTCATTACACAGAATCATGAGATTATGCCATAAAGACATTACTACCTTTATAAAAATAATAATGGCCTCCCATCAGGGATGTAGTGGGGAGCGGTGGGGCTTCAGCAAACTGGAGCCCACCCTTCTCTGTGCACAGTGCGGCAGCCGCTGCTCGGTGGCAGGCCATCATCTCCATGGGGAATGGGGCCCCTTGTTGCCAATTTTTTCTGTGTTTGAACAACCCAGAAGTCTGGGATTTTATGTGAAGCTGTCCAATCTGTAAATGTTGACTTGGCTTGTTTAAAAATCAAAATATAAAACATCTTTTTGCCAGCTGTGACTCTTGAACCACCCATTTTAAACCTTGCCTTAAGTTCTCAAAGTTGGGCCCTTCAGTAGGGAACTAGACATTAGGACTGGAACAGTCATGGACTAAACCGTTATCACACTTTCCTGATAAAGACGAGCTTAGAGATAAGGCTCCTCTGCTCCTGCTAGAGACCCCCAGCACCCTGGGGTTTGAATGCCTGCATACATAGAAACAATTTGAGAACAGTCCAGGAGATTTACTAAGTGCCACATACTGTGTAGACTAACATTTGGAGACAGGGAGAAGAGAGAAATTGCCAGGAGATTGATGTACTAATTTGGGTATGAAATGGTCAAACCCTAGATAGCCCCATTGCCTGAGGAGCAAGTTCTAGATCGTTGTGTGCTACAATACATATGGAGGTAGTAATGACGAGAATTCTAACCATCACTGGCGGTTTTATGTACTAGATACCTAAACTCAGAAGAAAGAAACTAAACAGAGTTGGTTTGACTAGGTCAGAATAATAGTTTTTAAAATAGCTTACATATTGCTCTTTTATGCTGAACAGTTATTTAATACTGTAACAAATATGAATGAGTGGATGGATGAATATATATATATATATATATATATATTTTTTTTTTTTTTTTTTTTTTTTTTTTTTTTTTTAAGTGTACATGACTAAGGCTTTTTTAGTATAAACATATGAATATGGCTCTGGGTAGCTTTTTGGGTTGTTTTGGTTTGGTTTGGTTTGATTGATTGGTTGATTGATTTATATTAGTTTGTCAACTCATAACCTAACTATTATCTTACAAATTAAACTAGAGGAGATGTGGAATTATTTCACAGCAAATGAAGGAACCAAATAAAACCCCTTTTTGAACTAGAGGAGAGAGGACAGTTGATGCCACTAACATAGTACCAGGGAGGGAAGGAGGGGGTACATTGTGGGTGTCTCCAAATTCTGGCATTTCTTCACAGAATTGCCACCTTATCAAGTAAGTTAAATTGTATTTCAAATCCTTTTTAGATTCTACGCATCTGTTTTTGTCTTAATATTCTCTGTGGATATACATTTTCTGTGAACCTCATAAACATTTTTTAAATTCCAAATGCTGCCATTAAAAATTTTAGAGGCCGTAATTTACTCTTCAGATTAATTCTTTTTAAATTTCACTTGAATTTTGATCTGTCTGATTTTTAAATTTCTTTTCACATTTTACTAGACATTAATGAAGAACAGAAATACAATCATATTTTTTTGCATTTATACTAGCTGCTTTGAGAGAAAGCCCTTGGTACTCTGGGTTGTAGAGATCGGTCTCCTCGACTTAAGTCGGACCATGCCTATACTTATGTGATCCTCAGTGGATGTTTGTATTTAATAACCCTGGCCAGTTTGTTTGTTTTTTTTGTTTGTTTATTAGGTCAGATTGAAGTTATCATGGATCGAAGACTCATGCAAGATGATAATCGTGGCCTTGAACAAGGTGTCCATGATAACAAGATTACAGCTAATTTATTTCGAATACTACTGGAAAAAAGAAGTGTTGTGAATGTGGTAAGAAAAAAAAAATAACTCACATGTTCTGATGTTGATTGTTCTTTGCCATCCAAAATTTGAAATTTTGACTTTCCACTGTTTTATGATTTATGGTTTCTAGTTTTGAGATATCTTTGTAATAGACTTAGTCTCTACTGACAAGAAAGAGAGCTTCAGTTACACATATCCTGTGAGATTTGCATTTAGGTCGTCTTTTTCTTTTATTTTTGCTTATTATGTAGATAGAGAATTATGTTAAGGAATCAGTTTGGATGAAATTTTATGAAATTATTTTGAAAGAAAGTAAGAGTTGAATTTAAAGATAGAATTTGGTTGTATACTTAGGAGATTAAGTTTGATTTGTAAAATTTATTTAAAACCTAGTGTACCTATTCTAGTCTTAGACTCATCAGTTGAAAATGGATTTACTTGTTTTTCTTCTTGTTCAGTTTTCATGCTCAAAACAAAACCTCAGCATTCCATTAAATAATCTAGCTGAAGCTCAGTTGGACATGAACCAATATGATAGTATGCTTCTTCAAGATGACATAGAAGTCATCATCACGGTCCTCCATACATACTAATTTCCCACCTCATTTGGCCCTCTACATGGCCCTTTTTTTCTTATTCTGCCCTCCTTGTTTCTTCACTGACCATTTCAAATCTTTTCTACTCTTTTCAGCAGATAACCGCATGGACTTCACAGAAGGAAAAACCATTTAACAGTGCTCTCTGTTCTAGATATCAGCCATCTACTCCCACCCTTTCCCCCTGCTTAACCCTGCTGATGTCTTCTCAGTGCTGTCATAAAAGCCAAAATCCTTACCGTAGCATCAAGAGCCTACGATGTGGGCCCTGCCTGTTCCCGCAGCTTCATCTAGCGTGACTCTCAGTATTTCTACTCTGAACCCACTGGTTTTCTTTCGATCCTAAGTAATCCCCATGCACCCTGTGCCTACAGCACCTTTGCACTTGTGATTTCATTCTCTGCCCAGGGAACTCTTCGTAGTAGTTGAGATCAAAATTCTCTTGGTCAACTGCTTCTGCTGAACCAGGCCAGATCACCTTCTTCAGTGCTTTCTCAGACTATTCAGCTGTCCTCCATGCACATGTGTGATTATTTTATCATTGTCCTTTTCCTCTTTTGGACCATAACTTCCCTGAGAGTAGGGGCTTTCTCCCTCTGCTTCTAGGATTGTCCCTAGCAGAGGAAGCGGTCACTATTTGGTGCAGGAATGAATACACAAATACATAAATGAGCGAGCTGGAATTGCACACTGTGCCACTGCATCTGTCCCAACCACTATTTACTGCCTTGTCATACTATGCATGTTCTCTCCCCCTGCTAGATTCTAGGGACTTGTCTACTTCTTTTCATGTGCCCCACAGGGCCTTCTTGCCTGTGGTACATATTCTATAAATACAACACTAGTTGATTGAATGAAATGGCAACAGCTCATTAAAGCAAAGAATTCTTCCAGTATGTAGAATCTTTTAGGAAAAAGATTTTAATATCCATTTTTAGATGTCAAGATTTATACCAGTTCTTGGGACTCATGGTTTAAATCAATTACTGACAAGATGGCTTAATTTTAGGTCTAAAACTGCATAGGAAAATCATTGTCTGAGTGCTGGCAGCTACTGTCTTTTTCTCCTCCTGAAAATGTTTCTGGCTTTTATGGTTTTTTTCTCTCTATATAGACACTAATTTGCAAAACTTCTGTTAACTATGGCAATAAGAATTTTCATGTCAGATCTATAAAGCTTTCATTTAGAAGTGAAATAATTTGTTTATTCCCATTCAAAACTCCTTGGATAGTAATTGATTGAAATTTGATCCAATGTTTTTATAATCCTGTGTTGGTTAAATTTTCCTTTTGCTCAACTATACATTCTTGGACTTAAATCAATAGTTTCTTTTAAATAAAAAATGAACTAGAGAAGAGAAAATACATTTTAATTTCTAGTGAAATTGACTAAAAAGACATTTGATTAAGAAATGTTCCATCTCATATAACTTAAACTTTCTAGAAAGTGTTTTTATTTTCAACTCCGACTCTAATCTTTAAAATAACAATGATAGAAACCTTAGTAAGGAGACACTCTTCTGTACAGGAGAACATTTTAGTGGAAAGTCTTGAGCCTGCCAGAGCCTCCTGGGAGTAATCTGGATGACTAAATGGAAGTGAGTCCTGTGTTTGAGGGTTCTGTGGAGGGGCACTGAGAACAAGGACTGGAATGATAATCGCTGTTAAGATACACAGATGCCCGATGGGTTGCTCTGGCTATGTGAGGCTGACTGTCGTCCATGGTTATGACACTCAAGGGTCAACAGAAGTGGTAAATGGGAATTGTCTCTTTGGCATTGACCCTTTAGGATTTGTTTCTTTGATGCCTACTCTCTGTCCCTTCCTGCTGATGACTGCTAAGTAAAGAGGGGCATTGAACCAGGAATCACTGAAGTTAGGTGACCATAGGTCTTTGATGACTATGAGGTCGTATCCCACTGAGGAGCTACAACTCAGTCCCACTTGAGGAAATGTAGGGGCCAAGTGTGACTTGGATTTCCAGTGTTTTGGGTAAAAAAAAAAAAAAAAAGTTACCTGTTTTTGTGAGTTTTTGTTACTTTTGTTGACAACTTTAATGTGAAATGTCCTGGATTTTTTTCTTGAGAGTTGGCCCCAAAACAAACAACTTCTTAATGTCGTGCGGACCTACCAAAACATATCTATATGGGCAAATTTAGCCCACACATCACCAGGCTTCACCTCCGCATTGAATGATATTTATTTCTAAAACTCATGATTCAGTATAATTTTCCTTTGTTATTTTTTTCTCTTTTTACCCCATCCTTTCCCCTACTGTATTTTTCTCTCATTTATTTATGTTGCATTTGCTTTTAATAGATTAAGTTCAGTACACATTTATCAAGTTCCCACCATGAATCAGGTCATACTGAATAAGCAAAAGTGACTCAAAATATCGTCTCTTATTATCTTAAATAACTTATTTATTAGGAAGTTCTGATGTAGATGAATGGGAACCTTTGATGATTAGGGATCAGATTACTTAAGCAGACTTAATGAAGGGCACCACAGAGCCTAGCAAGAAATTCTGACTTAGGAAATACGGGCCGGAACCCAATGGAGATCTCAACTTGATGCAGTTTGGATGAGAATGTGCCAGAAACTATTTTTAATTTCACACAGGCTGCAAGGAGAAAGCTAGACTTGAACAGCTTGAAGCCTTCCAACCAACAAGAAACCAAATGATGTTTATAGTAGTATATTAGTTACTACAAGGCTGGGGAATTCATTTACAGCTTAAACAAACACATAAATTTTCCTCTAGCAAACATGTTTTATAAGCTTTGGGTTTATCATAAAGGTCACATTAAAAGATTACCTTTCCAGGAGATTAATCAAGAAGTGATAATTCAACAGTTAAATATCTTGTTGAGCCCCTCGTTACTGTAAAAATGTTAGGAAAGTGCATGAATGATGGAGCCTTCCAGGAGACTTGGTCCCACCCTGCCTGACCAGCTTCCAGCAGTATTGTTTGTTGGTGGTGCTCTTCCAGCCCCGACCCACACTCTACCGTAAACTTATCTTCCTTGTCTCGCTTAGGACAATAAGTGGCTTAGTTCTTGAACTCTCGAGGTACTTACGTTCATGACATTGTTTTCCTTTTTGTCATTCACATGTTTCTGAGTCTGAATCATTTTCATAATTCAGAACAAGTTAAAGGGTGAGACTTAAACTTTTGATTCCAAAGGGAGCTCTCTTTCTTCCACAAGGTTGGGAAGGTATCGGGGGTGATGGTTTCCAGCATATGTCCACAGAGCTACATATGACTGACTGAGATTTGAGATTCACTTCGGGGAGCTGTTAAGCTTCAGCTTCCCAGGGCCCACTCCCAGACATTCTGATTTAGTAGGTTTGGATTAAGGCCCAGAGATCTAAGTTTAAAGCTCCTCAAGCCATTCTTATGTGTGGTCAATTTGGGGGAGCACTGAAGGTCAGGAGAACTGGTTTGGGTTGGGAAGAATGGTATATATGCACATTACTGTTTGTAGGGCATAGGTGATCCATCAAGAAGTGTCCCACCTATTCACTGAAGTGTCCAGGAATTCCTCCAAGAGCATAGAACAAAGCCAGAGAGCTTTTTCTGAATGTGTCTTGACCTAGAATGGACTTAATGCCTTCCAATTCTGATAAGGCAGGTGTCTTCTTTTCTCTTGGAATCTTTTATCTTTTATTACTGAAAAGTGATTTTGTCAGCAATCCTGACCTAGATTATGAAGTCCTTTGATCTTGGAATACATGTAAAGTTTCTTATTGAAACTCTTCCCTCAATATTCAGTAATATGCATTAAATTTCAGTATTGTTGGAGAATATTGCTATATATGCTTTGTTTAATCTTTCTTTAAAAAAAAAAGAGTGTGGAATGGGTACTTTTTTTTTACAACTCTTTTAGATCTAATATTTTTTGTCAGTATCTTAATACTGCAGTGTCCCTCTGCTGCCTTTAATTTTTTTTTCCCTCTCTCCATAGTCTGAATTGTAATGACATCTACAGTTCGCTGCTGGCAAGATGCTTGTCACTCTTTGCTAACCCTCTGCTAATCTGACATTCTGAATTTTAAGCTCCGTATCCTCTATAAATCCTATCTTTTCTCACAGATAAGTAGCCAAGCCTTTTATTTGAGCCCTGTATTGCAAAAAGAGTGCAAAATCAGAAGATATCAGTGAAATGGACATTTAAAAAAATAAGATACAAAATTAAATTTGTTCCAAATGTCACTGTTGATTAAAAAACCTTTCTATATAAATTATTTTCTCTTCTTAGTGCTTTGCTATGTCTGCTTTTATACCTTAGGCATAATTAGTTAAGGTTCCACTTAGTCATTGATTTAATTAATTGGGTGTGTCATCTACCATATGCATATCCCCAGCCCTGGCAGACTTATTTAATGTTTGAACATGCTGAACCACTTGTCTGGAAGTATATTCCATAGCAATGACTAAATTACTTTTAAGTTATACTGAATAATTGTGTACTAGGTAGGTATATAATAATTATTCCATAACATATATAACACTTTCTGTTTGGAGAATAAAGTACAGTGAAGTAAGTGGCATTGATTTACCAAATTTAACAGATGATCTAGATATACTACCTGTGTTGTTTAAAATCCTTATTCATATTGAGAATTTCTTCAAAAAAATCCTGTCATTGGGTCACATTTATAGAGCACACCTTTGGATCAACACATGATGTCATTTTTTTTTAAATGAAACCATGATGGAGGCACTTGGGTGGCTCAGTCAGTTAAGCATCCAACTCTTGGTTTTGGCTCAGGTCATGATCTCACAGTTTGTGAGATTGGGCTCCATGTCGGGTTCTGTGCTGACAGTACAGAGCTTTCTTGGGATTCTCTCTCTCGTCTCTTTCTGCCTTTCCCCTGCTCTCTCTCCCTCCCTCTCTCAAAACAAATAAATTTAAAGAAAAAAAAAGAAATCATGAGAATATGTGGGGTAAAACCTGAGGGAGAAGAGATAACATTTGATGATATGCAAGATGTATCAACATCCCAACCTATCTACTTAAAGAATGTCACAGACTATGAGTCTGGAGTTCTCTTTTGTCCAGCAAGAAAGAGGACGCAGAATTGAATACAAGAGAGGCTAATGTCCGGGAGGAGAAAAGAGCCCCAAACAGGGGTTTCGTCTCCATATGTATTGAACTCTCAAGATACTACCTGCGTGGTGAACATTAAGAAAACAAGATCTTACACACATGATGAATGTGAAGAAAACAGTCAGTAATCATTAACTTGGGTGTGCAGGAAGCAAAGGGTCTGAGGGACAAGTGGAGTTGTGATCAAAGTACAATAGTACATTGGCATCAGATGGAAAGCAATTTCCTGCAGGTGATATAATAAGTTACTCATGATCCCATTACAATATCTTGCTAGCTAACCTCAGGCGCTTTTGCCCCGTAGTGGCAGCTTTCAGCCCTAAGCCTTTTTCTAACCCATTTATGTAAGTAGAACCTTTTCCCCACTTTTGTGGTAAGTTGAAAAAGAGTTTCCATAAAAAGTCTTACCCTGTACTAAAATGGCAAAAATTATTTTCAGGATTTTTAGTACTTAAAGCAATGGGAAAAAGCTATTTCTAAACGTGGTTTAAATGGACACTGTTCATTTTCTTATATTGCTTAGAACTGAAATTGGTAATCTGTGTGTTGTCTGAGACTGTTATTTACAAAATATAATAAAATCAGAGTATATATGTTTATATTTCTTTTCGACTTAAACTCTGTTGGGTAATTTAGTTAATATTACAAAAACTGCAAATATATATCACTTACACATTTTTGTTTTTTCTTGATAGGAAGAAGAAAAGAACTCTGTCAGTTACCCATCCCTTGTTAGCCACATAACTTCTTCTTTCCTGAATCATCCTGTCTTTACAATGATAGAAAAGATCCCCATGCCAACCCTTCAGCTGCTAGGTGAATTCTCTCCGTTAGTGTCATCTTTGCCTTGTGACATTCATCTCGTTAATCTGAGGACAATACAGTCAAAGGTACATCCCAAGATATATCTATAAAGAATTACGATTTTGTAATATATTTGATATAATGGGATGGGAAGCAGAAAAAAAATACAGCTGGGGCTGGGGGATGGGCTAAATGACTGATGGGCATTAAGGAGGGCACTTGTTGGCATGAGCACTGGGTGTTATACGTAAGTGATGAATCACTGAATTGTACTCCCAACACCAATATTACAGTATGTGTTAACTAACTTGGATTTAAATAAAAAAAAAAAAAAAATAAAATTCAAGAAGCCATGAAGAGTAAATTTGTATGGGTATGGATAATGTAAAAATTAATTTTCCAATACAAAAAAATTTTTTTTTAATTATTGAACTTAAAAACATAAAACAGGAGTGCCTGGGTGACTCAGTTAAGCATCTGACTTCGGCTCAGGTCACGATATCGCAGTCTGTGAGTTCTAGCCTCACAACGGGCTCTGTGCTGACAGCTCAGAGCTTGGAGCCTGCTTCAGATTCTTTGTCTCTCTCTCTCTCTCTCTCTCTCTCTCTCTCTCTCTCTCTTTCTGCCCCTCCCCCGTACTCGCGCGCGTGCTCTCTCTCTCTCTCTCTCTCAAAAATAAACATTAAAAAAATTTCTTTAAAAACCATAAAATCTTAAGTGCATGTGGATATATGGGAAGGAAATATATAAAAATTATAAATAATATTTTGATCACAATTGAGATTTATTATAAAATTTCCTTTTATTTTCAAACTTCACGTTAAGCTACTACATTATCCTCTCTAAGCATTTTTCTATGCATATATATATATATTTTTTAATGAAGTTGGGATTATATTTCAAAAAAAAATTTTTCAATTACAACTGACCCTTGAACAACGTAAGTTTCAACTGGACTGGTCCACTTATGCAAATTTTTTCGATAAATACAGTACAGTACTGAATGTGTTTCCTCTTCTTTATGTGTTTCTTTTTTAAAGTTTATTTTTTTATTTCTTTTGAGAGAGAGAGAGAGCACAAGCAGGGAAGGGGCAGAGAGAGGGAGAAAAATGATCCGAAGCAGGCTCTGTGCTGCCAGTGCAGAGCCTGACACAGGGCTCAGACTTATAAAACGTGAAATCATGATCTGAGCCAACACCAAGAGTAGGACACTTCACTGACTGAGCCACCCGGGCACCCCCTTGTGATTTTCATAATAACATTTACTTTTCTCTAGCTTACTTTATTATAAGAATACAGTGTATAATATATATAACATACAAAATATGTGTTAATCAACCATTTATGTTGTCAGTAAGTCTTCCAGTCAACAGTAGGCTATTAGTAGTTACATTTTGAGGGAGTCAAAAATCATGCGAATTTTTGACCCTGTGGGGTATCTGTGTCCCCAACCCCTGCACTCAAGGATCAGCTGTACTGTGAGTTTTTACTGTGCTTCAGGGAACCATTAAGAGGCCTTTACCTTTAGGCAAAATCATTACACCTTTCATTTGACACTTGATCTATAGTTTAGAGCATCTTCAACTACTAATTTACATTATTCCCAGAAAAGTTCTGTGTGATAAGAAGGTCAGGGAATACTGTCTTTTTCTAGATAAGAGAACAAAAGCTGACCTGAAGTCACTTATTTGTGGGTGGGAGAACTAGGCCTTAAGATCAGCTCTACTGGTATTTTCCATTTGTTTCTCCTTGTTGGGCACTGTTCTGAGGAGTTAGAGAAATAAGAAGCGTAACATTTAATTATTTTTGTATCAGAGGCCTTGTACATTCAGATCTTTCTCCTTAAAATCACTGCAACTCAGACCTTGCATTGAGAAACCCAACTACTTAGAGACATCTAAAGACACACTAGAGGAAGAACCGGGGAAGGTTTTATTAGATATGGAATTTTATTTTTTTTTTAAACCTTTTTTTTTTTTAACATTTTATTTATTTTTGAGACAGGGAGAGACAGAGCATGAACAGGGGAGGGTCAGAGAGAGGGAGACACAGAATCTGAAACAGGCTCCAGACTCTGAGCTGTCAGCACAGAGACCGACGCGGGGCTCGAACTCACGGATCGTGAGATCATGACCTGAGCAGAAGTCGGCCGCTTAACTGACTGAGCCACCCAGGCGCCCCTAGATATGGAATTTTAATTCAGACTGCTTTTATGGGCATGTATGCCTACTTTTAAAGTCAGAGATTACATATGAATAAAAAATTAGACGTTTGACATCATCTTTATCTTTTGGAGAGCTGTTTTGATATTGTGAGCTGGCATATGCCTAGTTGGAAATAGTAAGTGTTCAGGGATTCCGTAGGAAATATATGGCCAGAGTATGAAAAGGAGAGAGTGTTCATGTTTGAAGACAACATAAGAAGAGAAAAACGTTTAGTTTAAGAACAAAGAACTAAAGCAAACCAAGTAAAGTAAGGATAAATGCGTGCAAATTTGGACACTTAGGGCTTTTTAAATTGTATGACCAAGATAAGGTACTTACGCCTAATTATGTAGGAATATACATATGACTTATAATAATGAATACAAGTGAATGCAAGAGGCCTGCGTGTATATCTCTGTATGTCAAAGGCTTGTCTGATCGTGAGAGCAAACCTGCAGGATGTACTTCATGCCTGGCCTGCTATGTGCCAGTTACAGCTAAAGGCATACAATCATGAGCAAAACAGAAAATAACCCCTGCCTTTCTGGAGCGTGGATTCTGGTGGGAGCAGAAAAATAAAGAAGATAAACTAAGAGAGACATAACGTATTAGACGGTAATACATGTTAAGGAGGAAAACAGAGAAGGGAAAGGCAATTCTAGATGATGATGCAAGTTTGCAGAGTGTGGTTGGCAGAGGACCTTGCAGAAAAGATGATAATGGAGTAAAAATGTGCGGGAAGTTAGAGAATAAGAGACTCGTGCAGATTTCTGGGGGTAGAGTGGTCCCGGAAGAGTTAAGAGAAAGTATGAAGGCCTGAAGGCAGATGATGTGGTGAAAATAGAAGCTCCACGTGAGCTGACCTTTTCTTTAATTCCTTGCTGCATCTTATTGCCTAAAATAGTGCCTGCACATAGTAAGGGCTCAGTAACAATTTGCTGATTGAGCAAATCTTAAATGAGTGTTCTTTCTAGTGTTCTGCTACAGTCTCTTGTGGGTCTACTTTTCAAGTCAAGGAAAGGACACACCAGAGATGGTAGCCTTCCTGAGTTTACCTGTCAGTTCATGTGCTAAAGGGAATGAATGGATAGAATGGGGGGGGGGGGGGTGGTTAACAAAGCCCCTGAGCCTCAGGTTGCCACATCTAGGTATGGATGGTAGAGCAACCTAAGCCTGAGGACTTCTGGGGCACATGGTGACCACTGTTCCTTAGCCTGTTCCCAGATGACCCTTTCCATGATTGTTTCCTGGAAGTGGTTCCAGCTGACTGCAGTCAGTAAGAGGAAGGTTTAATCCTCTCCAATGAGGGGCCGTCACTTGTTTTCCAGATCACCTCTTTTTTATGGTTACCTGCTCCTTTCATTCTTCCTGTTTATTGCCTATCTTCCTGTCATACAAACCTCATCACTTCCCAGATGAAAAATTCCATTGCTACCCATTTGGTTCAGACCCTTGAGCATTCAGACCTTCTAGGGTCTGGCCTCCACTCACTATATCCACCTAGCTTCCCTTGATCTTCTCACCTGTGGACAGGTGGACCACCACCTTTCCTGGATTGCTGGCTGAGTGCTGACTCAGCTACCCTTTATAAAATGAGACCGATGTGAGATATGCCTGCTTCAGGTCTGTTGTGAGAAACATAAAATAATGCTGTGAAAGCCCTTTGAAAACAGAAGTGTTTTATAAACATACATTATTATCCTGATGATGCTTACCGTACTTCCCAGCTCAGGTGCAAGGTAGGGTTTTAGCAGAGGGAATAGAAAGCAATTTAACAATTTGACCAGGAAGAATAAACACTGAAATGCTCATGTTTAACTATAACTACTATGCTGGCACATGATCAGAACTAAGTATTTAGGTCTGCTTTGCATTATCATATCACTTGGTGCCAGTTCCTGTGTTGGTCTTTGATTCTTAGCACAGATTTCTAGCAGTTGTTTAAAAGCTTACTTGTGGGGTGCCTGGGTGGCTCAGTCGGTTAAGCATCCAACTGTTGATTTCAGCTCAGGTCTTGATCTCATGGGTCATGAGTTCAAGTCCCATGTCAGGCTCTGTGCTGACGGTGTGGAGCCTGGTTGGGATTCTTTCTCTCCCTTTCTCTCTGTCCCTCCCCAGCTCATGCTCAAGATAGATAGATAGATAGATAGATAGATAGATAGATAGATAGATAGATAGATAGACAGACATAAAATCATACTAGTAATCCTAGGGGATTGATTTGTCCATTCAAAATCACTTCTTTAAAGAGTTGCTGTCTGTCCCCTAAGCTCTAATAATAGGAAAATAATCTTTGAAAGAAGCCTCATGCAGATACTGATTCAATGAATGCTTGGTGCTTAAAATGTATCAAGTGTAATTCCATGGTTACACTAAAAGAAGACAAAAATGACTCAGTGAAGAAATCCAGAAGCCAGACCTCAACATTTTCTATTGTGTTCCTGTTTTTGTGTTCTGGCAACTCCCAGCATACGATAATGAATTGTTCCTTTAGAGATAGCACAGCATTTTTCCCATTGAAGTAATGTCAGCATAGCCATTGGGTTCCAAGCAAGACCAGAGGTCTAGTATCTAAGTAAGCATTTTCCTACCTACCACCTCACAGTATTTCCATGAGAAATGGGTCTGAGAACCACCTTGACGTGATGGAGTCACACCTTTTTGCCTGCCTAACTTCCTCATTGGCAGTGTGATAGAGGATGTCCCTACTTGCCCATTCCCCAGGCCACTGTCTGAAGTTTCCTTAAATTCTACATCTCACTTGGTCTTCTTGACTTCTCATTGAGAAAATGATTATGGGCTCACGCAATGGTGAGAGAGGCAAGGTAGGGTCTAGAGATGTGCTAATCCACCCAGGTGGTTATTGTCATTGTATACAGATCGTACCAGGGAGATTTTCAAATAGAGATTTTTACAGGTTTCCCCATCTCTAATATTCTGACTCTGTAGGTATGGTGTGGAGAACTTAGGAATTACTAATTTTTAAAAACTCTCCTCATGTGTCTAGACCTTGCTATTATCTCCATTTACTAAATTGGGAAAGTAAGAGTTAGAGATGAGGGGTGCCTGGGTGGCTCAGTCAGTTAAGCATCCGACCCTTGATTTCAGCTCAGATCATGATCTCACAGTTCGTGGGATTGAGCTCCACATCAGGCTCTGCATAGAGCATGGATTCTGTCTCTTGTGCATGCGTGCTCGCTCTCTCTCTCAGAATAAATAAATAAGAAATTATATAACTAAGATAAAATTACCCAGCAGTAAATATCAGAATTAGGACCCACATCCAGGTTTTCTGAATCTGGGTGCTGCACAGGGTCTCAGAGGGTAGTGTTTGACTTTTATTTAAGAGTCAGCAAGTCTGTTCCTCAAAGTCTGGTTTTTCAGGAATTGGTCTATATTGGTAGATGAATGTATGTTTTTGTAAAAGTATATCTTGCTTTTATACTTGATATATGCTTTTGGAAAAAACTATGTGTCATATATTTGGAGTTGTGAAGATAGGAGCAAACATCTATTAAAACCCTGCCTCCCAGCATGCTGAACACCCCAGCGCACTCCTGTCTGAGAATGTTGTCTGGGAGTGTAACTGTTAGCCTTCTCATTCTGTAGGTTCATCGTCCAGCTCCCTTCTCTTTATCAACCTCCTTTTCTTGTACTATCAAAAGCTTGAGATATTAAAAAGAAGATTCTCTAAAGGCTTGAAAACTGGGGAACAGGAACATCACTGAAATGCACCAAACAGGAAAACCATGCTGTCAGGAAAGCCTATTGATTAACAGAGAAGGGAGTCTTGGTAGAGAGGATGCTGGGAGACTCTCACCAGGGACCGGGGAGGGGAAGGGTGACAGATCAGGGGTCAGGGTTCTTTAGGCTGGAGTGATAGGTTCAGCCTAGAATACTGACATTCTAGGGACCAGAAGGAACTTGATGAAGCTGTTTAATTAGGTGAACAACGAAAGATAACGTTGTTCAGGTTTTTTTTCCCCCACTGCTTTTATGTTCAGGTATATTTTTATTTAATTCATTTATAGATATGTTATCTTTATATCCACATTACATTTAACTCTATTCTCTATGGCATTTTAGTTTGGTTTGTGCTGAACTGTTTCTTGCAAATAGTTCAACAATCATTTACACATCAGCACCACTTACTGAATAAGATTTTTCTCTTGTTTACACTGCCCCCTTTTCTTATAAGAAGCAGTTTAAGGTTTTTACTTCACTTTGCCTTTCTTACAAGAATTGATTAGTACTTTATTAATCTCCCTGACTTCTGGAAAGGTGAAAATTGTGGAGAAAATTTCTTTTGTTGTACATATCTAAGAACAGTCAGTCATTCACCTTCCTCTTTCTTTTTGTCATCTTATCTTGTTGATCAAAAAAGGATAACTGTTATTGGACATTTTAATGAATGCCCTGGAAAATGAATTTCTACTGGTTATTTCCTGTCTCAGCACTGAAAATGCAGCGTGCAATTTTCTAACCTTTCCAGTTGCCAGAATACACTGAAAGATGGGTGTTGGTAGGCATTTTGGAGGAATCTGGGCAGGTTGGAGAAATTTTCCCACCAGGTGTTCAGCCATGCCTTAATCTCTATTTATTTTAGACATTCTTTGTGGAGGGTGGGGACACATTTATTTTGGAGAATTTAGTCAAAGTTATGGCTTTCTCTCTTCCACAAAAAAAAAAAAAAAAAGGTACATACATAATGTTTATTACAGTTTCCAGAAGTTTACTGATCTGTGAACCTCACATCATTAATGAGCAAATCAAGTTTCTTTTGGTGTGAGACAGGAAGAGCACAGCTCTATATTTTGAGCTCTCATCCATTTTGATAAAGGAACATCAAAGAACATCCTTTTCTTATGAGGGACTGCCATGTGCCATGTGCATGTATCGTTTTCAGAATGGCCTTAAATCCTGTTTATAATGGGAAGAGTGGATGGGTGATGGGTAGGCAGGCTGTGGATGGATAGAAACGACAGTTTCTAATCCTTACTTACTGAACTGATACCTCTTTTGATAAATCATGGTTTTAGTGCTACTGGAACCATTGAATAAATACTCCTTTTTTTTCTGTTAATAATATTTTCTTACTGTTTTTATTTATTTTTTGGAGAGAGAGACAGCAGGGGAGGGGCAGAGAGACAGAGGGACAGAGGGGACAGAGAGGGACAGAGGATCTGAAGTGGGCTCTGTGCTGACAGGCTGACAGCAGTGAGCCCAATGGAGGGCTGAACCATGAGATCATGACCTGATCTCCCATGAACCATGAGATCATGACCTGAGCCGAAGTCAGATGCTCAATTGACTTAGGCACCCAAGCACCCCAGTACTCCCTTTTTCTAACTTCAAATCAAAGAGTGAGCCCCTTCAGGTTTTAGGCTTTTCTTATATTACATCAAAAGTAGTCTTCCTCTTTTCCCTCCTAGCTAGCTGTGGGCACCAATCCATAGCTAGAGCAAAGGCAAGAAAGAGAAAGAAGCTGTTAAACGCACTTTGGAATCAAACCACCTTTTTGGAGTGTATCCCCTCTATTACTGGCCAAGTGACTTAGCGCAAGTCACATTATTCTCCCACTTGCCTCATTAGCAACATGGCAACGATAACGGTACCCACCCTTAGAGATGTTCTAAGGATTAAATGAGTTAATGGTTGTGAAGCGTTTAGAATAGTATCTGGCATGTAGTAAGCACTGAGTGCTTGACAAATGAAGTTTCTCAATGGTGATAGTTCAGTCATGAGCAGTTGTAATTGTTACTAAAAGTGAAATTAAAATGTTGGCCCTTTTTTTTCTTAATGTGTATTTATTTTGAGATAGAGGGAGAGGCAGAGCATGAGCAGGGGAGGGGCGGACAGAGACAGGGAGACACAGAATCGGAAGCAGGGTCAAGGCTCTGAGCTGTCAGCACAGAGCCTGACATGGGGCTCGAACGGTAAGATCATGACCTGAGCCGAACTTGGCCGCTTAACTGACTGAGCCACCTCCCAGGCACCCCAATGGTTTTTTTTTAATATATAAATTGGAGGCTGAAGTTCATTCCCAAAGTAAATCTTGATCTCACTTTAACTTGTATTCCTCATGTATTTTTTGAAAAAGCTGAGCAGTTATTAATAACACACCTGAAATTGTCTATGTGCCAGGCGTTGGGCCGAGTATTTTCTTTATATTCAGCTCTCCCAACAGTTCTATGAAGGTAGGCAATATTGCGCCCCTGTTACAGAAGAGGAAACTAGCTGACCTGAAGATGGTAGGTAACTTACCCAGGTCACACAGCCAGTAAATGATATGCTGGTAGATACATCCCAGCATGTGTGACTCTGGATCCTCACCCAGACACTTAGACTGCCTCTTACTTGAGAACAGAAGGGGAGCAGTAGTGCTTAAAATGTTGAGGAACACTGCCTGTTTTTCAGTGACTACCCCATAATTATGGGACATGCTTAGAAGGATCTACCAGTCATTTGTGGGAAGCCTCCTGAAGGACGTGTGTTGGGTCAATTAGTGATCATTGCTATTGGAGTATAAGAGGAGATGCTTTGTGATAGGGATATTCCTGTGCATTTAAATGTAGTAACACAAACTTGTATACCACCTCAACTATTCCAGAGGCTTTTGTGAGATGAGATGAGTTTATCCATGAAGAGTATTCTCTACAGGGTCATGCTCACAACAAGTGCTCAAAAAGTGTTAGCTGCAGGGGTGCCTGGGTGGCTCCGTCGGTTAAGCATCCAACTCTTGGTTTGTGGCTCAGGTCATGATTTCATAGTTTCATGGGTTCAGGCCCCACATCAGGTTCTGTGCTGACAGTGCGGAGCTTGGTTGGGATTCTCGCTCCCTCTCTCTGCCCCTCCCCACCTGCACGGTCTCTTACTCTTTCAAAGTAAACAAATAAACTTAAAAAAAAAAAAAAGTGTTAGTGACAATTACTGTTAAGGTCACTGTGGTTGCGCCTGATCCCCAAAGGGGTGCTTCACGAGTCTCAGCAAGTTTTCTAAGTTCTTGGAGGTTCAATGATGTATTCCTAGACACATGACTGGTTCTTGGATGGGACCAAAGCAAACCTTGCCTCTGATTGAGCTTTTTCTAACCTCGATGGCTTTGTTCTGCAAGCCAGATCATCTTCTCTCCACTCCCCCCGGTGGCCTGAGAAACCTCACAGGCCCTGCTTAGACCAGAGCCACAGGTCAGTTTATCCCCTGAAGTGAGTTCTGCAGTGGATTTTCCAAGTGACTGCAGAACGCCCAAGCCTTCCTGAAGGGAGTCAGCCTCAACCGTGATCTGAGCTGTTTTACAAAGACACTTAATTTGAAGCTCTTGGCACAATTTGAAAATTTGTAAATTTCCTTCACTTAACCCCCATCCCTTTTTTTCCTGAGATCCAGGTAGTCCCAATATATTAATGAATATAAAAGCAGGTATTTTGAGTCTGTTTACTCCCCTTGAGCGTACAGTATCTTTTTTTGTGAAGGTATCTGTTTTCTTGCATGCATATTCAAGTTAAATTCACAGTTTCCCTACTTTGAAAAACAGTTTTCTTGGAAATAAAATGATGAGACAGACTTTGAAACTGAAAAACTGCTGCTTTGCTTCAGGTATTTTTGCTTGAAAACTGATACTTTCATGAATATTTAATTTTTAAAAACTTGGACAAGATGATTGCTATTTTAGTTGGTATGCTAGCCCTTAAACAAAAGTGGTGCAGTTTTAGTTTTGAGAGAAAGCGTAACTTTTTTTCCCATCAATGAAAATTACTTTTCATTACTTTAATCTCTACTTTTGTATTGTTTAAATCTCTTGTAAAATTAATGGTAAAATTCCAAAGATGATGTTTCCCTTCCTTATTATTATTATTATTTGCCACTTCCAGTCTGCTAAAGGCCTTATACACACATTCATTATTTCGAGGGCAAATGTGTTGCAGGAATTTTAGCAAAACCTGCTGTCAGATGGTTTTGTATGGATGATCTAGTGAATTAAAATGGCCAAAGCTTTAGGTTAGCTTTAGGTTATAGTGATATGTGCATTTATTTCATTTTATTATTTTATTTTATTTTATTTCATTTTATTTTTATTTTTATTTTAGAGAGTGTGCAAATGGGAGAGAGGGGCACAGGAAGAGAGATAGAGTATTAAGCAGGCTCTACACTCAGTGCAGAGCCCAAAACAGGACTTGATTCCACGACTCTGGGATCGTGACCTGAGCCACAATTAAGAGTTGGACTCTGAACCGACTGAGCCACCCAGGCACCCCAGTGATAAGGTGCTTTTAAAACAGTCTCATCAGGGGAGCCTGGGTGGCTCAGTTGGTTGAGCACCCCGACTCGATTTCGGCTCAGGTCATGATCTCAGGTTTAATGAGTTCAGGCCCCACGCTGGGCTCTGCACTGACAGCGTGGAGCCTGCTTGGGATTTTCTCTGCCTCCTTCTCTGTCTGCCTGTCCGCTCTCAAAAATAAACATTTTAAAAAAAGAGTCTCATCAATAAACCATCTAATCAGTGGGTCTGAATTGGGACTTCGTTATGATTTTGATGCATAATTGTTTTATGTATAATTTGGACGGTCTCTGATTCCTAAGCTACAGAGTTATGATGTCAGTAAAGAAAATTTATGAATAAGAAGTTAAATGAGAGTATCGTTTAATTTGTAGCTATTATTAAAATAATCACCAATAATTATTTGATTGTATTGATAGAAATAATAATAGCTAAAATGTACTGAGGGCTTCCTATGCTACAGACACTGAGCTGAGTCCCTGTTAAACAGCTGAATTTCATTTCATCTCCATTTTATGGTAAAAGAAAACGGGGTTTTGCTAAAAGCAGCTAGTAAATTGCAGAGCTAGGATCTAGATCTCGAGCTGTCTGACTCCCACCCCAGGTTCTGACCCACTTTCTACAGCTTCTGCACCAACACATTCTGTCTTAAAAGCTAAGCCACCATACGTAGTATTTTCAGTGGCTTAATATGTACCATGAGTCAATGAAGAAGGTAGTCCTGTATTAGCTCCATTTTACAGATAAGGAAACTGATGCTTAGGTGGTAAGTAATATTCCAAGGCTGTACAATTGGCAGAGGAGAGAATTCTCTTTGTTATTCTTCTGGAGACCTTATGTATATGCTAAATGAAGTATTTTCTGACTGTGCTGTTTTCCTGCTATTTTGGAACTGAAATTTTTTGAAATTGTATTAGGAATCTTTATCATATGATTTAAACTTGCTATGATTATCATGTTCGTCCCGTGATGACTCAGAATTCCTTAAATGACTTTTTTGTCTCCCTTCAAACAAAATCTTAGCAGTACCACTGCAAAATAACAGTGTGAAATGTCATAAAATTGGTTATTCCAGCCAAGAATCTGAGGTGAGGACAGCTTTAAATTGTTCAGGCACATTAAAGTCAAATCAGTGGTGAGAACGCTGGCAGCTCTTCAGAAAAGATGTCTCTATGGCACAGTTAAAAATTGTATCCCCTAGTGAGGATGATTAAGAACATGGGCATATTCATATCTGTGGCCACAGACTTGAAAAGGGGATCATTTTCATCATGGGGTCGGTACTCAACATACTCCACTCCTTTGAGTAGCCGAACACTTCTTAATTCTTCCAAGGATTTTTTAATTTATTTTGCTTATTATACAAGCATCTTCTCCCTTTAGGAAATGTAAAATGTATTAAGAAAATCATAACTTAAAATAGAGCACTCGTGGCATCCTTACTTAAATGGATGCAAGACATTTTATTGCAAGAAAGTGTATCTTGATCCCTGTAGCTGACTTGTCATGTTTACTATTTTTCTCTTGGCCTGCAGAAGAAGAATAGCTTCTGTAATGTGAATTTAAATGATACATCAAGCTAATAAATGTGGTTGGCCTAGCAAGTGATAAGCATAACTAATTCAATTTAAATGTCTTTTATATAAAAATAATGAACCAATGCATTAAAGATTAAAAATGTTAATGCAATTAGCAAAAATTAGCATTCAATAAAAAAGTGTGTTTCAGTTCTGAGGTGGATGATACATCATTCAGTGGCCAGATAAGGACTAAATTCAGGTACACATGATTCAACCAATGTGTATGTTAAAACTAAGTAAATAAAAATTAAATGCTTTATTTGAAGAAACTTTTATGAAACAGTAACATGTGGACGAAAGGGATACCCAAGTCCTCAGGAACTATGGAGGAAACCAAAACGTGAGGTGACTTAACAAGAAGACTTAAAACGTAATGTCTCTTGACTCCTCGTGGGGAAGGTAGAGGGGGTGTAGCAGGTGGAAAGGCACAGTGAACATGGGACCTGAAGGGAAACGAATTTCCATAGCTTACCCACTAAATCAAGCTTTTGTGGTTTGGGGGCGCTGACTTCAAGCCAGTGGAGTATACAGTGGTGTCAGTATTTGCCTCAATGTCACTGGGGCATGTTGGCCCTCTCCTCATTTGCAGGTGGACGGCAAGCATTCTGATGAAGCAGCCTTGATCCTCCACAGGAAGGGGTTTGACTGCCGCTTCTCTAGCAGAGACACAGGGCTGCTTTGTTCCACCACCCAGGGAAAGGTGAGCTAAAAAGTTACTTTTGCTTGTTGAGTTAGTGCACTTTGAAATCCTTGACAGTGAGATGTACCTCGCCTCTTCACTGACTCGTTCCCCTCAGCTGCTATAATTAACTCAAGTCTTTCTATCTTAAGAAAGCACTTTCCCAACCTTCAGTCTCTTCTCCTTGTCAACATCAACATGCATGGCTGGAACACATTTATGTTTGGAGATGACACTCTAATCCATTCTTAAGCCTTCCGTCGCTAACCAGCAAAGCATCTTCTTCCCTGCAGCGCACCCCCCTCCCCACCATATTTCCTCTTCTCTCAGACATACTCATGTAGGATCTATTTCAGTGAAGTCTTAGAGGGGCCAAGGCACGTTTTATAATAACTGAAGCAGGATGGAGTATCAGTAGGGAAGCAGCAGAAAGCAGTGACATTGTGGCCATTCGGGTAGTTTAACCACTGCCCTGAAGCAGCCTTACTTAGCTCCAGTCAGTAGTTTCCCCAGGGGAAAATGCAGGTCTAGATCTCCTGATTAAGCCAGATTTGCATGTGGGTCTGTACTGGGCAGGCCGAACAGGTCCCCAGGCTGACTTGCTGGCTGCTCATTTTTTAGGTTTTTTTTTTAAAAGCTGTTGTTGCTGATAGTTCCATCAAGCCTCCTTGGAAGGAAATGAACCTCCAGAGTTCTGCCTCTGGCTCTGATCAGGCTGTGCTCAAAGAAGACATTTGAACAGGTCCTAGCACACAGGCAGGTCTGCCCCAGGGGGCAGCTCAGCTCACCCAGCTCTTCCCCGAAACCTCACAGATACCCTGCAGATCAGACTCAAGTGATTCAGTTTCAACCCTACAAATTAGGATGTGCGTAGGATCTGAAAAGAAAAGAAAATATGGTAGGGGGTTAAAATCCACTTAAGCAGATAAGCTTCTCCATTTCTTGTACCATGCCTTATATGGAGTTGGTGTGAAGAAAGCACTGATTTTTTTTTTTTTCATTATGTTTATACTTTACCTTATTACTGATGACATAAGTATATTTGGTGTGAGCATTTGTATTTACACATTAAGACATCAAGTCTTAAGGGGATTTACCATCCGGAGATACCTATTAGGATAACCTGCTTGGGGTGAGGGTAGCACTTTCCCAGTAGTCTTCCCACCCTGAAAATGGGACTTGCTGACCTGATGCACGTCCCTTGTAGTGGGCCTGTGTCCTTTCTCTCAGCTCTTTTGGAACAGGAAGAACTACACTGTTAGGTGTTAAGTGTTGAGTAAAAGAGGATACAGATGTTTTTAAAGCTTGCTGGCCCATAGATGTTTTTTTTTTTTCTTTTATTGAAAAAGTGCTCCCTGCACATGATAAATTCTCAAGAAATACAGAAGAGGACTGGAGAACGAACTGCCCTCTCCTCGCTTCTGGGATGGTCTGTGTGTCCAAACATGCACAGGAGTATTGAATCTCCTTCCCCTTCCCCTTTTAATCATTAAAAGGAATCTTTAAATGCAATTTCACTCTCATACTGTTTTCCACTGAATATATAGATGAGCTACTAATCTTTCTTCAAAGTAGACCTAACTGTGCAACTTTTTTTTATCGTTTACTTTCTAGATTTTGGTACAGAAGCTTTTTAACATGTTCACGGTCTCAAGTCTTATACCTTCCTCGTTATCCTTGATGCATTCACCTCCAGATGCCCGAAATATAAGTGAGATCAGTTTGAGTCCCATGGAAATCAGCACATTCCGAATCCAGTTGAGATGAACCTGGCTTTCAAATTTGGATTGGGAAGCATTGTCTTTTATACACTTCTTGGTTTGACGTGCAATAAGGAAGCACATTATTTTAGCTTCTGGCTACTGTGAGAACATGAATTCTGTGATTATTACTATTTTTTTTTACCAGTACAGAAAGAAAAAAAAGAAAGCCATGCTATAGCCAATGTTTTTTTTTTTTAAAGTTCCATCCATGAACCACCACCATCCAGTATGAATTGATGCAACAACAAATGAAGATATGTCTAAAACAGCCTCTCAACAGATTGTATCTCAGGTTAAATGCTAACTAATTATATCTGTGTTGGGGGTTGTGAAGAGGTTGCTATAAGTATTCATGTTGCCGATCCTTCATTAGTTTTACAACAATGCCCATTTTCACCAAAATGGAACAAAAAACTGGTGAGTAATAGCTAATGGCCAAAACGGTTGCAATCATTCATACACATTAGAAAATTTTCGTGTATTGAAATATGTGGCAAAGTGCAATCCATCAACCCTTATGATACGTATACAGAGTTGATCTTCATACCTTTTTCTAATGTACCACTTAACCCCTCCCTTCTCACCCTTTGTAAGTATTTCCAGAAATACCAGATTTTGAATCATTCAGTAGTAGAAAAGAGGCATATTTTCATTACTTGACAATGTGGGATAGGTGCAATTTATTCCATTGTCACTAAAATAGAAGAAGCAATTCCATAGGTACCATAACCTATTTTAGGTACCACAAGGTGTCTTTTTACACAGCTCATTTGAATACAGATGTTCTGAGAGGGGTTTTCTATTTTAAAAATAACCATATCAAAATAAATGTGCCTTATTTTTTTATAAGTCTTGTTAAATCCTTTGGTGTCCATATTCCTGTTAGGGGAAGGGGGGAAGGTGGAGGGGGCGGGGGAGAAGGTGGGTACTTTCTATGACACATAAAGTGTATCATTTTTGCCTGACTGACGATGCTGGCCACATTCTGATCTGTTTCATTAAATTTGTGGTGATGTTATTCTAAACATCTTGACTATTTGAATGTACTGAGATGTCAGAAAACAAGAAAAATACTGTTTATTAAAATATGCTGCTGCCAAGAAGACTGCAGCTCAAAGCAAGGATTTTGTAACCTGCAAAATCCATATGTGGTTTCCATTTCACAGGAGGTAACCCTATGGAAGAGAGAATGCTTTAAAAGGGACCCTGTTTTGAAACCCATTTATATGTAGCTCATCATGATTTATCTTATTAAAGAACATGTTTGTTCAGTGAATTCCAAATTTGTGTACATGCTAACCTCAAAGTGAAGTTCCAAGCCCATGTGCCATTACAATACTTTTGATAAAATTTATTTTGGGATCATTGCTAACGTGACATTAAAATAAAAGCCACACTAGCAACATTTAGCGTATTTGATTTTAAGATAGAAAGGATTCTTTGAGTATATACACTTTTGAAAACTCTCTTTGTGTTACCTAATAATTATCTGACTTTAAACTTCCTTTCACCTCCTGCCATCCCAACGTCATTATAGAGAAGTTAAAACCTACTTTCTGTTTCGCCGGGTAGTCTGATTATCATCTGGATTTTTTTTTTTTTTTAACCAAGATGCAGCTCCTAAGATTATTGTTAAGTTATGTGAAATTCATAAACTTTTTTCGCCTTTAATAACTAAGGAAACAATACTAGTGTTGATAAAGATATTACAAGGGAGTAATTTCATGCAATAAACGTGTACTGTATGTTTCCTTCCTCACTTTGGGGGATAAACAACTAAAAGAAAACAAAAACACCACTTCCTTTTTGTGGACATCTGCCAATGTTAGGATTGCTGGAAGCAAATCCCAGGAACAAGATCAGTGTTTGCGTTGCATCTTAAATGTACAACCTTCTTTGGGAGTTCACTGTGTTCTGTGGTTAAGTGGGTGTGCTTAATCGTTCTGGAAATTCTGATCAGTTGACATAAAAAATCTTGATGCAATAACTGTGGTTTTGCCACCCCTGGTTGGGTAAGATGGGTCTCTCCCACATCAGGCAGGCCTTCAGTGTGTGTTACCACCAGCCGTTCACAGGTAAAGCAGAAATTCTCTTTAAACCAGCAAGGTTCTGCTTTTTATTTTTAGAATAAATCATCAGGGATATGAACAGAGGATGCTTTTGCTTTGGGTTGTGGTCAAGAACTGATTAAATAATTCAGTGTCTCCAGCACCCACTAAAAACCACACACTTCAGTTGTGATCTCAGTGGCATATTTGTTTGCTTCAGTTTTATTACATTGGTTATCACAGTGTTCCGTTGGTCAAGTAGTTCATTCCTTTCTATGAGCTTTTTTTTTTTTTTTAATTTTAACTTGAGCTTATACCTGCCATGTTTGAGAACTCCACATCCTTGTTTTCTTCAAATACTGATTAAAATAAAATGCTATAAAACGTGTGGTGAATCGTTGTAATTACCTGCCCATGTCTTTGTTGTACTTGTGCCGAAATGTTTTTACATTCCTTTGTCTGGAAGAAAGTCTCTGCTTTCATTTTGATTATGTTGCTTACCTTGGAATCAAATAGGTTTTGATATTTTTCTCTTGGAAGATTTTATATCTTTTTGGGAATATGTAATATAAGATCTCTAATAAAAGATAAATCTTACCATGTACATGGTCCTCTAGAGTGGTTCTTCAGTCTTATTTTGTAAGCAACCTGTATGAATACATTTTGAGGGGAAGGATGGAGCAGTGAGGATCTATCTGTTCTTTGTTTCTTTAAGAACGAATCACTCTATCTTCAGCCCAATTCCAGTTAGAAAAGATAGTTTTAGAGAGCAAGTGGCAGAGAGGGGTGGTAGTGAGTTTCAAGTCTGGGTCAGGGGTCACCTCTGAGTGTGGAGTCTAGGAAACTTCTCAACAACATGGTACCTGTGGAGCTTTCTGAGCCAATTGGAGGGGCAGGTGCTGGTCAGATTCCATATGTTGCAAGATAAAAATGAGGAGAGTAAGACAACACATAAGCTAAGAAGTTCCTTGTGAGCTGATCCGGAAGGTAAAGTGGGTTGCAAGAGTGACATCTGGAGGCAGTCTGCCAGCTTGCTGGCCCCAATCAGCACCCAGTGTAGTAGCTTTCAGGGAGTCCCTTCAAAGCCAGGAGGTGGGAGAAGGTGAAGGATAAATATACGGGAAGTTCGTATGGTCAGCCAGGCACATGATACATGCTAACTGGGGGATTTGGACTTGTTTTGGGTGACGTTAGTAAAGAGGTTAATCAATTTGTAATATGTATGTGCCAAACTGTAAAAACTTAAAGAAATATTAATATCAATAAAATTTCATCAGCAGATAATGAAGATTCTTTGGCTCCATAATATTTGATTATCAACATGTCAAAATAATTTGAATATTAAAAGTGGTAGAGAAAATCTTAATTTAGGTAGGTCTATGCTCACACACCTTAGGGAACTTATTAAGTTCTTAGGGAACTTATCACTGAGTGGTTGAGGGGTAGCTCGAAGGGTTGTGGAGGAGGGTGAGCAAGGCCCATGTTGCTGCTGTGTGTCAAAGCGGAGCACAGATGCCTGAAGAGAGGTTGTAACAGACAAGACTCCCCTCAGTGTAGACCAGCTTAAGCAAAAACAAAATTTATTGTCCCCAGTAACTGATGGTCCAGAGTAGATGGAGAGCATTCCAAATACAGTCATAGCTAAGTATGAGATGACGTCACCCAGGATCTGTCTTTATCTCCTGGTTTTGCTTTTCTCTCAGTCATTCTCCTTTTGGGGCAAGGGCTGCACATTTGGGGGCAAAAATGGCTGGCAGCTGACGCAAAGATGCAGCTGAGTGGCCCCACTGTAAAGAGAGCACCTTTATCTAATTTTCCAGCAAATGTCCTGGCATTGATGTCATTTGCTGTCATTTGGCTCATATGCTAATGACTGTGGTGAGGGCAGAATTAGGGTCAAAGGAATCACATGGAATCACATGGGTGAGAAATAGACACCCGCTCTGGCTGCCAACCTGCTCCACCCCACTGCCACACACCCAGAGAAGATGGGATTCTACAACCAGAGAAAAGAGTGAGATACTTGAAATACTAGGCAGACAAAATACAGTAGAAATACACAGCAGAGAAAACCAAACATACAGATTTAAAGGAAGCATCACACCTAATTTCAGTTCTAGGAAGGTTCCATAGAAGAAGTAGACTTGAGATAGTTCTTAAAAGATGCGTTTGATTTTAACAGAGACAATGTGCGTGTCCCCATAAAAAGACCAGAATGAGGAAAGATGGTAACAGCAAGCATAGAGAACTAGACATAGTTTCTTCTGTCTGGAGCAGCGCCATCCAATAAAACTTTCTTTAATAATGGCAAGTTCTTTATAAATGCTCTGTCCAATATAACAGCCACTAGCCCCATGTGGCTTTTGAATATTTGAAATGTGGTAGTGCAACTAAGAAACTGAGTATCTTATTTTAGTTTAATTAAATGTAAATAGCAACATGTAGCCACTGTTTTTAGCACCGGTGTGGTGAACACGGTATGTAGAAGACAGCAATAGGAAAAACAACTAAATAAGTTAAGGTCACATTGTGCTAGAATCCAGCTGCTAGTGTCCTTCTCAGACTAGAAGCAGTGGCATCACCTGGAAACTTCCGTTAGAAGTTTCTGTTAGAAATGCAGAATCTCAGGGGGCGCTTGGGTGGTTCAGTCAGCTAAGTGTCCAGCTTCGGCTCAAGTCATGATCTCAAAGTTCTTGAGTTTGAGTCCCAAGTCTGGCTCTGTGCTGACAGCTGGGAGACTCGAGCCTGCTGGAGAATAACATATTCTGCTTCAGATTCTGTGTCTCCCTCTCTCTCTGGCCCTTCCCCACTCATGCTCTGCCTCTCTCTCTCTCTCAAAAGTAAACATTTTAAAAGTAAAAAAAAAAGAAAGAAAAGGAATACAGAATTTCAGGCCCCACCCCAGACCTGCTAAGTCACAATCTGCACTTTAAAAAGATCCCCAGAGGATTCACATACACACTAAAGCCTTGGCCCAGAACATTCCTCAGGAAGTAATTTCTCTATGCTCTTATCGAACATTTCTAAATAGCTCTTGACCGTAACTCCTATACCCTACAATGTCTAGGAAGCACCCCGTAAAACCTGTCCGCTTGTCCCACCGCCACCCAATTCTAAGCCATCTCCATGTGCATGGATTCTGCCTTTGCCTTATAACAGCTCTGTCTACTTCCGGTCCTGCCCCTTACATCGCTTTTATTTCACACAGAAGCCAAAAAGTAAAATTGGAAAAACTTCTTCCCTGTTGAAAATTGTGTTTCCTGTTACTACTTGGAATAACATATAAACTTTCACCATGGCCTAGAAGCCCTGCCTGGCTTGGTCCCTATCCTACTTCATCTCAACTTTGGGAAGGGGGAGGGATTTAAGAAGTCCTCTCCTGACCCCACTCAGCCTTATCTTCTACCACACCTCCTAACTGTTGTCTAGGTGTCTTATGGGTGTCTCACATGCCAAGATTATTCCTCTTGGAGGCTTTTTGCACTCGTCCCTTCTGCTTCAAAGTTGCTCTCAAATCTTCCCCTGGCAGGCACCTTATTATTCTGGTTTGCTTCAAGCATCCTCTTCTCAAGAATCTTCCTTGACCGGCCAACTTCTATCAGTCCCGCCTGCACACCCTCACTGAGTATTGTTATGACACTACTTCTTTTCTTTATAGAGCCAAACTTGAGATTTTAGTTTGCCTTCCTCCCTGGATCATAAGCTCTCCTGAGGGCAAGAGCCCCAGCATTTCTTCAGCACTGCATCCACAGAACAGCAGGGGCTCAGAAAATATTTGTTCAATAAATAAATAAAGATACGTTTACCTCCAGGAAACGTTGTGAAATAAAAATTGTAATTTTCAGAATTACAATTTTTCAACAGCTCCTTACATCTTCATGTGTTCATGTCAGTTTCCTGCTCAAAAACCTTCAGGAAGGTCCTATTACCAGAAATTAAGGTATAGCCGTTTCAAGCTGCATTCCTGATCTCTCTGAAGGATGTGGCCTCCTTAGGGAAGATATTATAGTTGCTTAACAACCAGCCATTGCCCCTCTGCCTTCCTTGCTAATAAAACCCGGATTTTATTCATAATCAGATACTCATGAGCTTCAGGAGATGAATTGCTCTTGCTCTAAGTTAGTCATGATAATTTTCTTCTCCAGGCTGGATAATGAATTTAGGAATTGGTATGTGACACAATTTTGGCCAATGAACTATCATGGGAAGCCAACTGGGGACTCCTGGCAGAGGCCTCCTCTCTCTTCAGAAGGAGAGAGCATTGCCTTTAGAGGGCAATGTTTAAAGGCAGTATGGATGTCAGTGTTGATGCTGGAGCTCATGCAGCCATTTTGCAAGCCTATAGCAACAAGGCTGAGGACAAAAGTCAACTAGATGACCAAGTAAAAAATGAGTAGAGCCTGGGTCCCTGATGATGTTGAGCAGCTGAATGAACCCCCTCCAACCTTCTTGTTATGTGAAATAATGTCACTTTACTATTTAAACCATTTGGAGTTTACTGTTTTGTTATAAAGAGCTAAAAACATGTAAACTGATGCTTCTCACTGCTGCCCCAGTACCATGCTTTCTTGTTTAGATACTTTCCCAAATGGGTGCACTTGTACTTGAGCAACTAAGGCTCAATGGTAGTCAGTTCCTCAGAACACAGCCTCTTTGTCCCTACTGCTATCACAACCTTGCATATTTTGCTCAACATGTTTAATAAAACTGTGTCTAGTTATATTGTGTAGAGATTGTTTTTTAATTGTAAGGTGAGAAGAAGGGTTTTAAAAAATGCAAAGTGAATTCAGGATGTGTGTACTAGCAACATGCCTGAAGATTGCAGAGTTCCTTTGGCACATACAGTCAGTGTTTCATTCATTTCAAATGTGGGATTGGGGCCGGCTCCTGTGTAGCAAGATGAACCTTCCAAATGTCAAACAAAATCTGGAGGCAGAGGAGAAAAGGACCAAGGGGCTGGGGTGGGAGCAATGAGTCAGGGGCACTAGCTTCTTTGAAGTACGTCAGCTAACACTTGAAATATTTTAATATTTTTTTCCAAATATGTGCATATCATTGAAGGACTGTAAGTGAATTTCTGAATCTCCCAATAGGCAAAGGAGGGAAATTGGAATAGTGCTACTTAAAAGGGCATATTTTAAGGGCTTTGATGGAGCCTAGTGTTCTTGGCTCGTATGTTTCATATAGCTTTCCAATTTTTTTATTCACAGGCTTAGCCTTGGGGCTCATTTTCTGGTCCCAAATCTAAATAGCAATGCTAGCAAGCAAGATGTGTCCCTAGGGTCTGGGTATATAAAACATTCCATTAAACCAAATGGAGCCTTCATTGGTTGGCTTTCAAAACATGATCTCAAGTTGTGGTGAGGCCTTTGTTTAGGTCCGAAACTCCCCTCTGGAGCAGAAGATCACAGCACTTGCCTTTCTTGGAATGGATTTCCTTGTCACACGCAGAATTGAAATCATTTTGGGCCAGCTGTATGGAAGTGAGTTCTCATGAAAAACAATTTGACTCATTCCTCTGTCTTGCTAAATGGATTTTTTAAAGTGCAGTTAATAAGATTACTTTGAAGTTAGAATCTGTTTTCTTAGGTAAAATCTATGAATTCATCCTCATTGAATTTATGGAGCTCCCCTTAATAGAGTCTGAAGGTAATCGGTTTTAGATTTTGCACTGAGCTTTCAATAAACATTAACTGAAGTTGTCATTTGGGCAGGGTACCTATGCCAGGCTCTGAGGGAAGAGGATTTTAATAATCCTGCCCTATGGTCTAGTAAAGGAGAGAAGTCCTGTCTGGAGTCAAGATGCCACACGATCAGGGAGCAAGAGAGCCACATTAATGCTGGCTGCACAAATGATGGATATTTGGAGTACAGGGGAAGGAGACTTGGCTTCTTCCGGAAGAGGGAAGGCAGGGAGGTGGGAGGATCTGAGCTGAGCCTGGAAGGATATAAGTATATCACCAACTAGGTGTGGGAGCAGAGATGGCATGAAACCAACAGCACCAAAACAAGACATCTCAAATCTGGTGGAAGTTTTGTGAAGGGGAATTACTGGAAGTTAGGCTGGAAGTATTTTTGCTGAATCTAAAGACTCTCCATAATCTGTATCTAGGCTTTGGACTTGACCAAAGAAAATGGATATATGGTGTGCACATGACTATTGATCTGTAGGCACATTTAAGAATATGAAAGGCAGGAAGAATGTGTGTCATTATCAGGAAATTTTAATGTAACTTCACATAATTGCCAAAAGTGTGAAGAAAGGGACACCTATATTTCTGAATCTGTGGTTCTTTTATTGAGCCACTTGATACTGGATTAAGGCAGTTATGAATTGTATATTTCTTATTATGAACCTCTTGACTCCAGAGATCTGTAGTGACCACATGGTGAAGACTTCCAGTGCAATAGTATTGCCTTTTCCAAGCTTGGACAGAACAATTTTACAAGGCATTGCATTAGTCCACACTCAATCTACTCCAGGACTATCTCCTGGGTTTAATTTGTCAACCATAAATTCAGGAATATTTGTCACCTAGATAGGAGGTTAAAGAATTGATGAGACACATTATTAAATACTTTCAACTTTAAAAGGTTTAATATTTTAAAGTTTAGTAGATCCTTGTCATAATGCAATCTCTTGGGCCTGTGTCATTGAAATGTAATAATAATGAGGTTTTGTAATTCAGTGAAAAACTGCATAAGGTGAAAGAATAGCCCACCTTATCCTGAATCCCACCCTATTTGCATGAGGAGAGATGAGCAGGGTTTCAACAAAGTCCAAACCCCAGTAGCTTTAACAAGTTCCTATAGCTTTAACAAGGACAGCGAAAATGGAACTCTGTGGGGTAAAAATTTCAAATTAGAAGGAAATGCAAGGGGCAGGGTGGCACCAGTGAAAACGACTGGTCTTTGAAACTATGCACCTGGCTTCATTAAAATCTCTAGAAATAAACAATGAAAGTGAGAGCTGTTCAATATTTAAAAAGAAACTACCTATTCGAGCACCTGGTGTCAGGGAGCCAGGAGTCTGTAGGAGTTCAGAACTTGCCAGGGTTCCAAGTAGAAGACAAACTGTCTGTCTCAGGCATACAGAGGCCTGGGAGCTCAGAGTGTGATGTTACCATCTGTGTGATTGTCACAATCAGCTACCCAGTAATGTTCATAAAGCAGTGAGGGGCTCATGGCAGTGGGCACATTTTGGCTTTTCTGGAAGCCAGGGGAGAAGAAAGCAGCACTAAATGTTGATTCCTTTGTTTCTCTTCCTTTTTTGGAAGGTACGGCAAAAAGTAAAGCAGTGGTAATACAATAACAAAAGAAAAATAATAATTGCCAACATTTATCGAGTGTTATGTGCCAGGCACTGTGAACACATGACATACTTATGTCATTTAATCCTTACAACCAACCTATACAGCTATGCTATTATTATACCCATTTTACAGAATGGGAAAGTGAGGGTTAATGAAAGTGAACTCCAACCGTGGTCTATCTAGGGGTCTGAGAACTACAGTCCGCAGGCCAAAGCTAGCCTGCTGCATGTTTTTGTCAATAAAGTTTTATTAGAACATAGTGATGCTGTTTGTTTACGTACTTTCTATGGCTGCTGTATGACTACAAAGGCAGAGTTGAGGGGTTGTGACACAGACCATATAACCCCCAAAGCTGAACAATATTTACTAATGGTCCTTTAGAGAAATAATAGCCCTCTTGTCTATCTGACTATAGAGTCCACTTGATGTGGAATCCCGAGAGTTGTCACTCCAGGGAGTATTTTAGTTATAAAAGAGCATGGAAAATGCGGCAGCAGTAGAAGAAAGAGCAGTAGACTGGGAACCTGGAACTCTGGATTCTAGTCTGACCTCTGTCAAAAAGTGGCCATGGGACCTTGGAACGATCACTCTGCCTCCTAAGAAATCTTTTTTCTGATCTACTAATGAAAGCCACATTGCCAAGTTTCCAAATTAGAAGGTGTCCTAAACACTTTTTTTGGTTTTCAGGAAGCTATTTCACTGGTTCTCCATGGCAACTCTCACAGCCCTTGGCAAGTTGCCTTTTGAAGTCTTATTTCTCTATGTTTTGGTTATGGCACCTTTGAGTAGTTAGAAGTTTGGGGATGGAAATAGTACTATATGTTTGATGCAAAGACCTATTTTTGTTTTCTTTTTGTGAACACCAGTGTTTCCTTCCCCTGAAACAACCTAAGCCTGACGTTTTCTCTGGAGAGGTAGAAGCCTGAAGTTAAAGAGTAATATGAAAAATCCTGAAAGGATTATGTGAAAACCATTGAGTTTTACCCTATGAAGGAACATCCAAAACTCCTACACAGTATGGGCTTCAGATCAGTGCAGGTGCCTGTGGAACAGGAGATTCTTCCACTGAAGGACTAACAGAGCTGATCATTTTAGATCTCAAGAAATCTTAATCTTCGGCCTTCTATAGTTGAAATCAGTCCTGGTGTAGCTTTGCTCTGAAAGATTGAGGGAAAGGACTGTTTAGTAAAATACAGACTGCCCTTGTGAGAAGTGTCTGAGCTATCGCCTTATACAAAGAGGATTTGATGGGAAGGTTGATATTGGGACGTTGTCTTGTTCTATGATGCAACATGGTGGTTTGAAATAAGAAACGTGTTAGTTTGGTGATCCTGTCTTGACTCTTTTCTATTTAGAGTATAAAGATTTGGAGTGGGAGCCAGAAGAAGATAATTAAATGTAAGTCTTTGAATTCAACCTCAGTCAAGTTTGAGTCTGAGAGAAGCTATACGAATATTTTAGGAACAGCAAAATGTCAGAACTTCATGAGCATGATTTGAAAATGAACTTCCATGTGGCTAATATGAGCTGTGGCCTGTTGGGTCTCAAGCTGATATAACACTGCCTGTTCTGGGCTTGCTTTGTGTTCACCTCCTCTTATGATCCAAGGCATTTGAGGTCGGTCCAAGGTGGCTCCTAAAGAGAGATGTCTGTGTCCTTATTCCAGGAACCTGCAAATGTTACCTCATTTGGGGAAGGGGCCTTTGCAGAGGTAGTGAGATCACCCCGGATTATCTGGGTGAGCCCTAAATCTAATGACAAGTACCCTTATAAGAGACAGACTGGAAAACACAGTGAAAAGGAGGCCACATGACCCCAGAGGCAGAGACTGGAATGATGTGGCTGTAAGTCAAAATATGCCAACCGTTACCAAAAGCTGGCGGTGTCTACGAAGGGTTCTCCACTAGATCTGCAGAGGGAGTGTGGGCCTGTTGGTGCCTCGATTTCAGACTTCTGGCATCCACGACGGTGAAAGAATAGGTTTCTATTGTGTTAAGTTGCCCAGTTTGTGGTCATTTCTACAGCAGACCCAGAAAACTAGTATCGTTCTCAAAACACATTTATCTAAACCATCCTGCTGTCCTCTGGAGAAGTGTATGGGGGTTTCTCCAGTCTCCCCAGGATCCTGTCAGAGAATGAAAGGCTGCAGGATTACGTTGATTTGTGACAGACACGGTATTGGGGCAAGATGAGAAAGGCACAAAACTAGACAAGAACCCTTCAGTATTTGATTCATTTTGTGGGATTACTTACCCACTGGCAGTTTAGAATACACATTGGAATAAAAACAGGAAGATGTTTTCACTGATTTGCCACCATTTACCACAGAATGTTACTCATCTAGTTCTAATTTGAGTAAAGTCTTTTCAAGAGGAAATCGCTGGATACTTGTCAATAATAGAGAATATGAATAATTTTCACTTCTCAGGAACTTCTAATTTTTAGAGCACTTTTAATATGCAGACCAATTTGCACCCTCTCATCTCACAATAACTCTGTGAAGCAGGTCAGACAGGTATGATTATGGATCTTTCAAAGTTGTGCATCTTAACGCTGGAGAGCTAATGAAGGAAGCCACATTGGAAGGTTATTTTTCCAGATTCAATACCCTGCTCACCCACCTACCCCTTAGGGAATAACTGCACCTAACAGAGACTTGACAAACTGACACCATATTTACTTGGAAATGTCCTTGCACGAGAACAGACAAAAAAAAATTTTAGAAGAAAAATAGAGATTTTTCCTATCACATAACAAAACACACATATAAAATATATACATGTGTCCTACACAGAATATGATAAAGATTGCATTTCACATTGGGGGTAAGGAGGTAGACCATTAATAAATGGTGTTTATTTGGAGAAAAAATAAAATTGCATATCCACCTCAAAACGCATAAAAATAATTTGCATATGAAAGATTTAATTGCAAAAATCAAGACTAGAAATATAATAGAAGACGTACAGGAAAATATCTTAATCATTTGAGCGTAAAGAAGGCTTAATGCATAGTATGAACTTAAGAGCTAAAAAATTAGACAAATTTGATTATAAAAGCTAAAAATTGTATGGCAAAAGATGGCATCAATAAAGTTAAAAGAAAAAGAAAACAACATATAGTGGCGTTATTCGCAAATTTATTCAACACTTTTGGAGCTATTTATTCAATTATGGGCCAGACACTGTAGTCAGAGTTGGGAACAAAACACTGAATAAGGTAAGTGCATGCTTGACCTCACGAATTGAGTGAGGAATCCACACTGAACAACTACCTTTGAGTGTAATGAATATTATAAAGGTCAAGTCTGGATGCCATGGGAAAGGATGACACGGGTAAGTAGTGACAGACAAGAGTTAACATCTCTAATGTACAAAGGACTCATGGAAATCAATGAGAAAAATATTAGTATAGAAAAGTTGGAAATGGAGGGTGCCTGGGTGGCTCAATTAGTTGAGCATTTGACTCTTGATCTTGTCTCAGGTCACGATCTCACAGTCAGTGAGATGGAGCCCTGCACAGAGCTCTGCACTGACAGTGCAGAACCTGCTTGGGATTCTCTCTCTCCCTCTCTCACTGCCCCTCCCCAACTTGTGCGTGTGCTTTCAGTCTCTCAAAATAAATAAGCTTTAGAAAAAAAAAAAAAAAAGAAAAATTGACAATGTATATGCCATGGAAATTCCCAAATGAAGAATGAAAAGATAATTATCCTAATGAATAACCAAATATATGCAAATCAAAGGTAGATATAATGTTTTGCCCATCAGATTATGAAAGAATAAAGTGAGTTCATTAAAAACCGTTCATAATGAGATATAGAGGGATGGGCACTCTTGCATTCTTTGGTAGGAGTGTAAATTGTAGAAAATGTGATATGCGTATTAACATTTACTGTTTAGAAATCTGTTACCCGATCTAATATATTATGGACTGAACATACCTGTTCCTCCCAAAATTCATATTGAATTGAATTCATATTGAAGCCCTAATCCCATAATGTGATGGTTTTTGGAGACGGGGCCTTTGAGAAGTAATTAATGTTAGACGAGGTCAGGAGGGTGGAGCCCCATGATGGCATTAGTGCCTTCATAAAAAGAGACACCAGAGAGCTTGCTCTCTCTCCACAGACACACTCTGCAGAAACGCCATGTGAGGATATAGTGGTTATGCAGCAACCGATAGGGAGATTCTTACATGTAGATATGGTAATGTGTCATAAGATATTTTGTTCAGTAGGAATTGTAGTTCAATATGTATAGCATGATCCACTTATGTAAACAATGTATATAAAACATATATACGCGACAATTTATAAACTGCTACAGGGTGCCAAGTACTATGCTCAGCACTTAACATAGTTTATCTCAGTTTTTCCATATAATAGCCACATGTGGTAGGTAGTATCCCTATCCCTGTTTCACAGATAAAATATTGAGGGCTAAGAGGTTAATTTGTCTACTCACACTAAGTGGCCAAGCTGGAATGTGAATCCATGCTCTTAACCATTACAGTCTGCATAAACGTTCAAACGGGACAAATACCAACGGTTACTATTGTAAAATAGGGATGGGAATAGGAATGAAACTACATATGCCTTTAATTTTTTGATATTGTTTATTGTAATTATTGGTGATATGGCATTGTTGTTAAAAATTCAAAGGCATTTCTGTTTTTGGATGAAAAAGGGGGCACCTGTGTGGCTCAGTTGGTTAAGTGTCTAACTTGAGCTCAGGTCATGATCTCGTGAGTTTGAGACCCACATTGGGCTCTGTGCTGACAGCTCAGAGCCTGGAGCCCACCTTAGATTCTGTGCCTCGCTCTCTCTCTGCACCTCCCCTGCTTGCACTCTGTCTCTCTCTCTCTCTCTCTCAAAAATAAATAAAAACATTTGAAAAATTTAAAAAGAGAATGTATAATTCCTGACTTTTGCCTATCTGTGAGATAATGTCTACAGTCAGTGAACTGTTCATGTTGTCATATTAATGCAAAATACATTGAAAGCTATCATTTAGGATCATTTCTTAATTAATTAAGCTGTTATCAGAAAACCAATTCAGTTTATAAATGAGGGAAAGAAAGCTTTAATACAAATTATTTTTCTATAAAACTTGCAAGACAGAGAAAACTATAAAATGTCAAAACTTGGAGGGGTGCCTGGGTGGCTCAGTCAGTTAAGTGTCCAACTTGGGCTCAGGTCATGATCTCACAGTTCATGAGTTCGAGTCCTGTGGCGGGCTCTGTGCTGACAGCTCAGGGCCTGGAGCCTGCTTCTGATTCTGTGTCTCCCTCCCTTCAGCTCTTCCCCTGCTCACACTCTGTCTCTCTCTCAAAATAAATAAAGATTAAAAAAATTTTTTTAAATGTCAAAGCTTGGAGTAACCACCATAGAGTTCCCTAAGTTTGTATTATTCAAAGGGATACCATTTTCCTGCCATATCATTTGACAGACACAGTTGTGGCTTGGTGAAAACAGGTTTACAATGAAAAAAATTAGATTGAATTAACTTAAAAATTTGTATTTATATCTGGACCCTGTCCTTTTACTAGCTAGTTCATTAAATAACAAATTATTTACTCTCTTGGAACTTTACTTTCTTCATATTTAAAATGGGGATGTTAGTCCCTAACTTTCTGGGTTTACATATATTAAATCCTCTAATATGCCCAGCACATTGCCAACCACTTAGGTGCTTAATAAGCATTGACTATATATCTATAGAGATACAATTTAAACTCTCAAGTAGAGAGTTAAATTGGTCATCTCAGATTTTTCTGTCCTCAGCTACACTAGTCCAGAAGGAAGGTGGTTTTCTCCCACTCACTAGCACAAGCCAGCAACAGCACCATCCGGACTGGATGTTCATCACTATGGTAACAACCGTGGTCTCCCTGCTTCCTGCTCAGTGTTTATTCTCCCATTTTTCTCTCTTCTCAGAGCCAGACTCAGCATTATGGCTCCCAGTCAGAAGTCCTTTTCAAAAGAATAGACAAATTATAGCAAATGGAAATTGGACAGAATCTCTTTTTCCCTCAAAATAAGATGCTGCTATAGTACCTTTTTTTTTGGTAAAAGGAATCTAAATATGGTACTTCCATCCTTGTAACAACACTAGATTACTTTGTTTGATGGAAATATAAGCAGGAGGCAAGGTTTTTGATACTCACTTAATCCTAATGGATTTGCTGACTACTCTTTAAAGCTCTAACCTAGGAACATTCCATTGAAGGGACTATGAAAGTAAAGACACAGACACAGGAATGCAATCAGTAGATCCGACGGTCCATGGGTTGGGTGACTTTGTTGAAAAAGAAGGCTGACAGAGGTGAGGAGTGGGATATAAAACTGGAATGCCAGTTTGGGGCCATGTTGTCAAAGAATGGACACTACTAACCTTGTTAGTTTCTTGAAAGAAAGTCATCTCTCCTTGTACCAGATTTCTCCGTAATGATCTCTAGAGTACTTTACTCCCCATTTCTTTGATTCTAGCATCTTCAAGAGACCCTAAAGTAGGGAAACTCAATGATATTTGGTCTAAAGCAGTTTGCCATCTACGGCCCTAGATGCAATGGTTACATTTGCACAAATTATTTTCTTCTTAGCTTCCAGTTTCTGAGACGCAAATCTATCTAGATTATTGTTTTTACAGGGAAAATATTTTTGCAAACATTAAACTGACAATTTTTTCATTCCAAGAAATCATGTTGCTGTGTGGTTCTGCACTTATTAAATCAGTGGGCTTCATCATTTCACAGGAGGTTGGAACAGAGAAGTCATTTCTTGGCCTTCAGTGGGAAAACATATTTTTAAAAATTCACAGTGAGACCATAGTATTGAAATCGAGGCTTTGTTAGGAGGGAAAAAAGTTTGTTTAAATTTGCCAAAATTCCTTTTACAAATCAGATGCTAAGCCTAGGGACTCTGGGTCACAGAATTTTATTATAAGCCATAGGGTAAATGACTGATATATGTTTTAAGGGATGTTTCTACCTTACAGGAACAGAGGAAAACCTTCATATTTCTGAGGAGGTGGATGGGAGGAGAAAGGAGAAGAAATACACGTCATTAGACATGAATATCCCAGCAGTCTGGCCTCTTGGGGTTGTACTTTGTTGGATTATGTGGTGGAAACACGTTCCAGAACAGTGGGTTTATTCTAGCATATATTTCAGAGCATCCCCACAGTTGGCATGACACTACGTCTAACACGGTGCCAGACAGGAATTTAGAAATGGCTGAGGGAGGTGTCTAGAGGGCTGAGCTTTAGATATCACCCCATTTATTCATATCCTACCATATGCCTTATCCTTGCAGAGATGGGAAAGGAAAGAAGCAATGGACCAGAAGAGCCCTAACATCAGACTGAAGCCATTGTGGGGCGTTTGGGTGGCTTAGTCAGTTAAGTGTCTGTTGATTTTTGGCTCAAGTCATGATCTTGCAGTTCATGAGATCGAGCTCTGTGTTGGGCTCTGTGTTGACAGTATGGAGCTTGCTGAGATTCTCTCCTTCTCTCTCTGCTCCTATCCTGCTTGTGCGTTCTCTCTCTCTCCGTCTCAAAAGACATAAACTTTTTAAAAAGAAGGCATGTGTAAACATGTCACCTTATAACTAAGGCTGTGACTTCAGCAGAGGGAGCCAACATGGCATATGAAGGAACCCGGTGAGGAAAAGTATACTTCAATAGAAGCCACTATTGTCACATGGGCAGCGGATGAAACAAGTTACAGCACATCAGATACCAGCAAGGATCCAGGGGGACAGTACATGACCCTAAGGACATTTCATTTACAGTATGTGGTCACACACAAGTGACCACATCCAGCTTGAGCAGGATGAGGTAAAGGAAAGGGACCAGAACAATCCTTAGAAGAAGATCAAATTTTGAACTAAGACTGAGGCATTTTTAGATAGCAAATATATAGAGAATCAAGAAAGTTTATTTTTACTAAGTGTGTGTAACTTTTGAATGCTCTGTGTTCTTAACCTCACAGAGAACTTCTTGGAGGACTTCTGGTGGAGTAAATGTATATTTAGCCTTAAATAATAGAGAAAAAATAGCCACTCCTAATGGCTATAAGAATATAATAGAATTAGATTCAAAATCACAGCATCTCATGGGTAAGGGAGATTTTTTAGTTCAACCACCTAGTTAACCCATACCAGCAAAAAAATGAGCCTACCCATGTGCAGCCAGTAGACTGCTGTGATGTGCTTTGATGACTGGAATCCTTGTTATCCTACCCATTACCCAGTGAATACAGATTTCAAATAAAAATACATGTTATTTGTGCACACTAGTTTTTGTAAGGCATTGTGCATTCTGTGAAAGCTCAATAAATATTTGCAATAGACTGGAGCAAAAGAGGGTTAACTTGCAAGAGATCTTAGAGGTCATGTGTTTTAATGTTTCTTTGGGTAATCTTCATTGGAATCCCCTTAACTGTGTTCCAACTCAGATTCTTGGACCCTACCCTTTACTGAATCACAAATCTCTAGTGATGAACTTGGGGTCCGCAGTTTAAATAGCAGATTTGCTTTATGCCCTTCACACTACTGATCTATCCAATCTCTCATGTAACAGATGAGGAAACTGCAGTGCAAAACAAATGGCTTGGTCTGGATCACTGCACTGATTAGTGAAAAAGAGCCAAGATTTTATCTATTAACACTTGTCGACAGTTCATTAATGCAGGGAGTCAGTTTCTACACACAGTATGGAGAAAGAGGATGGAGAGGTGTTGGGGATCATTGCATAAGATGTACCAGGCTGTTTGATCTTGGCTTGTAGTCACTCGATGCTCTTTTCTTTCCTACACTCCACCTCCATGACTCTCTCCAAGCTGTTGTTCATATGGTAATCATTCCTATGGATGTGACAAGGTCAGTAAACTCTTCCAGCTTGGAGTTACATTCTCAGTCCAGTGATGCAAGAATTTGGATGATCAGCACATTTTAGTGATGAGGTTCTGGAAAAACTGACTTCTTACCCAGAACCACATACAACATTGTGTCATACTGGGAGAATGATTTCCTGTATTATATGGGAGGTACACGTGGACCCAGGATCAAGACCAGTTGTCCACCCACAAATGTCATTCCTTTCTTAATTTGAGAGATTGACCAGGAATGCTTATTCCATATCAATAGATTGTTTTTATTTAATTTTCCCCAAGAAAGGAAGTTAGGCTTTCAGTCCAGGGACAATTTCTTTTCAGACACAATTGCAGTGAACCAGTTGCTATCATCAGAGACCCCTTTAATTCCATTCTTCTGTTGTCCTAAATGCAATGCAGATTTTTGTCTTTATGTCTCCAGCAGGTATTCAGCCTTGCCTAATTCCACTTCCCCTCTGTAGGATGCATTCCCATTTCTAGAGTTGTTCTGCAGCTTGCTCTCACCTACCTGTTTATATGTTTATGTGCATTTTAATGTTATCATTTGTATTCAACAAATGACCTTTAAGGGACAATCATAAAGTAACTGATTTTTTTTTCTCTTATGACTACTATAGCAAACCCACTTCGAAGACTGGTTCTTTCTGTCCCCAGATGATACCACACACCAGAAAATAAAATACCCTTTCATGTGCAGAGTAGTGTCAATTCTGCCACCTGGATGTCTGTCCAGTCAAAACTCCAAGTTTATTGAAAGCTACAGTCTCTCTCCTCCTCCAGCTTTCACCTGGCAGGGCCCAAGATGTGAAGGTGAGCAGAATGTGATTGGCTTCCTTACTCTGCCAGCTCTTCTCTGCCTTCCTCCCCAACTCCCTGACAAGATAAGAGGGAAGGAGGAGAGGCAAGAACTGACATCAATTTGTGGCAGACATTTAAAGTTGACTTTGTCCTGGGACATTTTCCTGGGTTCTTTGGGACTGTCCATTGCTGGGAATCTCTCACCAAACTTTTTCTCAATGTGGGCACATGCTTTTGAGGACCAGTACGGCTTTCTCTCCCTGCTTCCTGGGTATCTTGTGATGCATCTCCATCTCTGGGTGTTCCATCTTCCCAAAATACAGCCCATTTTTCCTTTAGCCTCCTGTTAGCACCAAGCCTCAGCCACATAGTTAACCCATAGATTTCTCAGGCACTGGTTTCATGCTAGCCTGGTATCAGAGAGCACACTGAAGGTTCAACTTGTGGTCTACTTTATTCTCCCTCACTAGACTAGAAGACAGGAGAAAGCAACATTGACCACTCTCCCAACTGGGGGGTTGGAGAGGGTACAGTGTGCAGGAAGGGATGAGACATAGCACTGTGGTAAATCTCTAAAGAAATGTTTTTCTCTAATTGCTATTCTGCAGGTATTTAATTTCAACTGTTTTATATCCTTCTCTTTAAGTTTATTTATTTATTTTGAGAGAGAGAGACAGAGAGAGAGAGAGAGCATGCACATGGGGGAAAGGCAAAGAGAGAAGGAGAGAGACAATCCGACACAGGCTCCATGCTGTCAGCACAGAGCCCAACTTGGGTCTCAATCCCATGAACTGTGAGATCATGACCTGAGCCAAATCCAAGAGTTGGATCCTTAACCAACTGAGGCACCCAGGTGTTCCTCTTATACCCTCCTTTTGAGAAAGGCAAAGCTGGATTTGAACCACATGCATCACAATTCTTGCAGAGGTAGTCTTGTGCATCCTTTTAGAATCTGGGAATCCTTTCCAGCTATTGTCTTAGAGCTTAGCTTCAACTGAGGCTTTTACCTTCCTGTTGTGTTCAGTTAGAGACAGATCTGTGCAATTGACCAGAGGGTGGTGAGGAAATAACCTCTGAGGGTTATTCACCTCTCTCTTTCCTTATGTTTGGGGCCTTCTCCTCCCCTCTTCCACTTTTTTTTTTTTTTTTTTAATTTTTAACGTTTATTTATTTTTGAGAGACAGAGGCTTTCTCGCTTCGAGTAAACTCTGCCTGCTTGTAGGGACAGAGAGACACTGTTGTCTATTGCCTACGTAAGTGTGGTATCAAGCACTAAAAAAGATCATGCTGTGAACTCTTTTTGCCAGTTGTATTTCAGCTTGTGTGTACATATTTTTTTCCACTTCTTTACTTGCAATAGAAGAACAAACAAAGCCAACTAAAAGAAAATGACTTTGGAAAAAAAATTTTTTAATTAAAAAATGACTTTGGTAAAACAACACAAAGCAAGCATGGCCATTTTTTTTCAAACTAAGAATTTTTTGACGTATTTTGTTTACTGTTGAAAAGAAAATAATAGAAATAAATTAATATGATGTAGATGCAGAGCTAGGAAGATATTAAAATCAACACACTGCATTATATTGTTATCAATGATTTATTTGGCCATGTGACAAATGTTATAAATGTTTCAACTTTCCTCTAGACCCTAAAGAGAATGTTTCTTGTTCACATTAAACTAGTATACTTTGGAAAATAATTTGAATTTAAGAAGCTAAATATTTAGAACAATTTTGATTAGATTGTATATTAACGAGGGTTTATATATTCATCATTAGTAATTCCCAATCTAATATTGCCAATGAGGAAACTCTGAACAGCTGCCATCTAGAATTCTAAAATATCACTCGTTGATAAATGTGCAACATAAGCACCATAGCTCAACAAAATGAAGTGCAATTTTCTCTTCAGTCAGAGAAAAGAGCAAGTTCAAGATTAGTTATGCATTAAACAGTCCATTTGGGGAGGCTAATTAGAGAGAGAAGACCTTGAAATAGAAGTCATCAGAAAAAGCCAGCAGATGAGTCTTTTTGGAGACTTAATTTGTCCTTTGTCACAGACAAGAACACCTGTGAAAAGTGCAAGTTGCCCTCATTCAAACTCTGGTTATGAGGTTCAGAAGGTTTTCTAATCCTAGAGAAAAAAAAACAAAACAAAACAGTAGTGGTTCATGAGACTGTCTTTAGGGGTTCTGGTGCCTTTTCAGTTTCAGGTTTCCAAATCAGTATAACAGGCATACAAATTAAGTGCCCAAAAAAAGACTTGGGCACAAGAATTTGGATTGTTCTCTTTTCCCCAGGACTTTACAAGGACTGAGAATGAATAAGGCATATAGTGTTAATACAGTTACATTTTCAACAGGAAATCTAACATGTGAAAAAAAGTATCTGAATTCTATGCCATTTACATGCACTCAGATTAGTATAATTCTCACTCCAACCACATAACAATGCTCTGAAGCTGCCCCAGTTTAATGTCACATATTATTTTTTATAGTTCATTAATCAAAAACAAGAAAGAAGTAATTCTTGTGTAAGTTGTAATCACTTTAGTATCATTAATGTGCCAATTTCCTAGAAAACTCAGATGATATTTTTAAACAAATTTGTGTTAGATGATTAGTATCCAGAAGGTTTCTCAGTATTTTCACAAAAAAAGAGCAAGGGAAAAAAATATTTTTGAGAAGGGTAAGAGTGTCGATTGTCCATTATGAGGGATGTCTACCAGAATTAGTGATCGTTCCCATGAAATATCTCTGAGCAGACTGTCCCGGGCCTGTCTTTTCTATGGAATGGATAAAATGCCCTCAAGAAAAGACCAGAATCATAAATTAAGAGGTTTTTTTTTCCCCTTAGAGGCTGTTTTCTGAAGAGTTGGCAGCCCAGCCCTGAAGCAAGATAGGCCAGAAATTCAACTCTTAAACTTTATCAGTGTCAAAACCTCTCAGATGATCCATTAAAATCTAAGACCATGTATTTTCTCTTCAGAAAAACTATTTTATTGTAAAAAGACTAGTTTTGTTCTTCATGTGCAAGTAGCGAGGCCAAGGAAGGTCACTTGTGGTGATTGCATAATGAGGCTTAGTGAATGGCTGACCTCACCCACTCCTCTGAACTCAGAGTAGGAAGTGCTTAAAGGCCAGAGAATTACCTCTGGGTCATACCTTTCAGTGCTCTTTCACTTCCCCTCAAGTCTTCCTTACCTTTGTAGAGTAAGTATGTAGATCCCAAGGGGACAAAATATCCTATTGACCTAAATAGATTACTGCAAGTATAGGCTTCTTGGAAAAAAAGCTCCAAATCTCCTCAGTCTATGATCTCACCCTTGTGGATCACCTCATTCATATTTAATTCCCACAACCAGAGAAAATACTCAAACTGTTGAACAACTAATAAGGCACCTTTATGGATAATTCAAATGGCACCCTGGAATAATGTTGGAACAGGGTCCTGGAGGTCCCTCCACCTTTAGTTAGAAGATTATGGAGAAGGCAAATAAGGAGGCTTGGGGAACACTGTAGGGCCTGGGGCAGTGGTTATTTACCAACTTATATAGAAGAATTTCAATTTTTTTGTTTTGTTTTCTTTTTGAGAGTGAGAGCATGTGCATGCATGGAGGGGCAAAGGGAGAGGGAGAGAATCTTAAGCAGGCTCCACACCCAGGAGGTGGGGCTTGATCTCCTGAACCAATCCTGAGATAATGACCTGAGTGGAAATCAAGAATCAGTCCCTCAACCAACTGAGCCACCCAGGCACCTCAAGAATTTCAGTATTTTAACAGTCAATACAGCTGTATGAGTGTGATCTATCTGGATGGAAGCCCTGCTCACAGCACTATGAGGTAGAAATTACCATCTCTGTTTCATAGTCAAGGAAATGGAGACTCAGGAGGTTAAGTATTTTTGCCCCCGTCACTCAGCTAGAGGAAGACAGGGAGGAGGGTACCCAGTCTGGTAAGACTTTATGTGACGTTTCTCTTAGCTAGGCCGGCATTTATCAGCTCCTCAGTATCAAGTGTGATGTGAAAACAAGTTTAGATATGTCCTCGCCTCTCCCCCATTCTGGGAAGTTGGCCTGGCTGCAAGAAGACCAGGGAAGTGAGCTTCTACAAAGAAAAAGTGGTTTCTGTCCCACATCCGACCTCAAGAGGTGCAAGAGCCCATGGCCTTGTTCAGGCTGCATAAGACCCCACTCAGTGCGTTCCTGAGTAAGAGATGGAAACCTGAGGAACCTTCTATTCTGAGATTGTTTTAGGAACAGAAGGCTGAAATACAGTCCTCTCTCTTTTTTTTTTTTTAATATTTTATTTATTTTTGGAAAAGTGCAATCGGGGCAAGCGTTAGAGAGAGGAGGACAAAGGATCTGAAATGGGCTCTGTGCTGACAGGCTGACAGCAGTGAGCCAGATGCAGGCCCTGAACTTGCGAACCATGAGATCAAGACCTGAACTGAAGTCGGTCACTCGACCCACTGAGCCACCCCGGTGCCCCTGAAATACAGTCCTCTTACATGTAGTTTTTTCTCTTCTACTTTTCTCTCTGAAGATCAGTGAAGTATATGAAGGAAATAAATTTTCTTTTTTTCTTTTTTAAATTTCTTGAAATTCAAAACATTTCAGTGTTATCTGTAAAATTAACATATACTCATTGTAGACAACTGAGAAAAAAAAAACAGAAAGCAGCTTTAAAAATTACTTATGTTCCTACTGCCTGCTATTTTATTTCTTTATGTACACAGTCTTGGAATCATACTTATTAGTGTTTTAAAGTTGTTTTAAAATTATCACTTTTTTAATGCTATTTTTGGAGTAGTTTTATGAACTCCCCCCCCCCATTTTATTACATTATCTTGGACATTTATTTGATAACTGCTGTCTTGTTAGTCACTGAGAATATTTCCAGTGTTTCACTGTTCTGCATTATGCTCCATCTAAATCCGGATAACATGACTCTCTGACTCACCACAGACTGTTTCCTTAGGAAAAAATCTGAAAAAACTCAGTTTACAGAGACAAGAATATTGAGAGATTGTATTTAATGGCCCTTTGTAGTTTTTTTGTTTGTTTGTTTTTTTAGTTTGTTATAGCAAACCCTTGGCCCATGGTTATTATCATGTTACTGCTTGTCTTACTTTTTTCCTTTAACATCTTTAAAGATTTTGGGTATTGAACTAGCATTTTTCACATCAAATAATAGTTCCCAGTGTATTGTTTAACAATTGAGATTTTTTGTATAGAAAATGTTTCCATTTTATGACCAATTTTATTGCCCTTTTCTATTTTGATTCTTACATTGGCCAGTTCTTTAAGAGACAGGCCAAACATCAAGATCTGGTATTAAATATATTGTCTTCTCATTTGTTTGAGGCTAATTTTTAACATTTAACTCTTTAAGCCATCAGAAGTTTTATGTGGTCACTTCTTTTCTTCAAAATAGTGATGAAGTTAACCTAGTACTATTTATTAAATATTCATTATTTTCCCCATTATGATATGATACTGCATTTATCTTGCACTAAATTGTTATATATGCAAACCCTAAATATTGTGTATACAAACCAAGTATTGGTTTCTTGGCAATTTGTTATGTCCTATTGATGTACCTATATTTCCTTGAAGCAATTCATACCACTTTGTTTATTGAAACAAGAGTCATGTTACTACAAAAGAATTACTGTCTGTGCTTGAATTTTTATTTTTAAAAACCCTATTTAATTTAAAGAACTGAACAATTACTTACTAAGATATGTATGCACATAATTGATTTATGAAAGCTTCATTACCAAATGCTTTCGAATATTTTAAACAAATGTAACAGTACAATAGAATGATAATAGATGAGAAAAAATTTAAAAATAAGGTAAATTCAGGAGTCACATTAGGATATGAAATGATTGTCACAGTAAACCAGAATTACTTTATCTTTTTTTAAAGTTTATTTGTTTATTTTTGAGAGAGAGAGAGAGAGAGAGACAACACTCTGTCAGCGCAGAGCTCGATCTCACAAATCGTGAGATCATGCCCTGGGCTGAAATCAAGACTCTGACACTTAACAACTGAGCCACCAAAGATCCCTCGGGGTTATTTTAGAATAGGCCATGTATTATCAGTTCTAAGCATTATATTAGAGCAAAGAAAACACTGTGACCAGTTACAAGATTCCAAGATTAAGTGATAGAAATTACATTTTCATGAGTTTCTGCTTTCCTAGTTCTGAGACCCAGAGTGGTGGCAAACATTTTGGATTACATCCCAGAAATGGCAAGTTCGTCCCTCCCCCGGCTAGTGCTTTCAAGGTATTTCTGTGTCACTATCAAAGCACTTTTGGTACTATACTATAATAGTGATGCATACTTTCCTCCCTACCCCCTACCATGACCTTCCCAAACCCAGCCTGTAAACTTCTTCAGCGCTTGTTTTCATAACTTTTGTGACTGGCATAGTGCTTGGAGCAGTAGAGGGCTCAAAAATTATGAAAAGGAGGTACCTGGGTGGCTCAGTCGATTAAGCATCCAACTCTTGATCTCAGTTCAGATCTTGATCTCAGGGTCATGAGTTCAGAACCCACATTGGGCTCAGCGCTGGGCGTGAAACCTACTTAAAAAAAATTATGAAAAAGAAAAAAGGGAGGGAAAGGAGAGAAGGAAGGAAACTACCTAGTAATCAACCTGGATTGTTTGAAGTTATCACTGGCTATCACTGACCTATTTTATTCTTTTGGATGCTATTGTAAATGAAACTGTTTTCCCCAATCTCCTTTTTACGTAGTTTGTTGTTAGCGTATAGTAAGGCAACTGATTTTCATATGTTGATTTTTGTATGCTGCAACTTTACTGTATTTGTTTATTAGTTTTAATATTTTTTTGGTGTCTTTAGGGTTTCTTATATACAAGATCATGCCATTCGCAAACAGGGACACTTTTACTTTTTTCTTTCTGATTTGCATGCTTTTATTTCTCTTTCCTGCCTACTTTCTCTTTCTAGGTCTTCCAGCACTTTGTGGAATTGAAGTGGCAAGAGTGGACATCTTTGCACTGTTCTTGATACTAGTTTTCAGCTTCAGTATGATGTTAGCTGTGGACTTTCATGTATAGCTTTTATTAGATTGAGGTACATTTCTCCTATACATAGTTTATTGAGCATTTTCATCATGAAAGGGATTTGAATTTTATCAGACACCCTTTCTGCATCTATTGAGATGATCATGTGATTTTTATCCTTCAGCCTGTTAATGAAGCATATCACATTAATTGATTTTCATATGTTGAACCATCTTTGCATCCCAGGGAAAATATCACTTGGTCATGGTGTATGATCCCTTTAATGTGCTGCTGAATTTGGTTTGCTAGGATTTTATAGAGGATTTTTGTATCTGTGTACATCAGCAATATTGGCCTTTAGTTTTCTTGTGGTGTTTTTGGCTGGTATATTATTCAGCCCAGTTATTGTGTTTTTCAGCAACCTGATCGTTACTTGATACTTAAAAAAAATCTTATCTGTTTGCTGACATTCTCACTTTGTTCATGCATTGTTCTCCTGACCTCAGTAAGCATCATTATCATGGTTATTTTGAATATGAGGTAAATCATATATCTCATTTGATTATGATCAGTTTCTGGAGATTTATCTGGTTCCTTTTGGGGAAGGAACATATTTTCCTGTTTCTCTATTTTCCTTGACTCTTTATGTTGGTGTCTGTGTGTTGTATAAAATAGCACTTCTCAGGAACCTGGGTGGCTCGGTTAGTCAAGCGTCTGACTTTGGCTCAGGTCATGATCTTGTGGTCGGTGAGCTTGAGCCCAGCATTGGGCACTGTGCTAACAGCTCAGAACCTGGAGCCTGCTTCAGATTCTGTGTCTCCCTCTCTCTCTCTCTGCCCGTCCCCTGCTCAGGCTCTGTCTCTCTCTCTCTCTCTCAAAAATCAATAAACATTAAAAAATATTTTTTTAAATTTCCACTTCTCCCAGTCTTCATGGACTGACCTTGTAAAAGAGAAGACCTTCAGCAATATGTCCAGCCAGAGATTCTGGAGGCCTCTCACAGCTTTGTGCTTATCCAACCTGTTCTCTTTGTTCTTAGCAGCCCCAAGGCATCCAGAGTTCACCAGGTCCTGTCAGTACTCCGAGACAAATGAGACTAAAGCCAATTCTTCCGGCAGCCCCAGAAAAGTTGAGTTGTTGAACACTCTGTCCGACTCTTTCCCTCTCCAAAGAGAAGCGGGGATTTGAGGGGTTTTGCCTGTCTGCTCTGTTCTGGGTCGGCAGGAACAGCTGTGGTGACCAGTTGTGTGCTGGATCAAATTGCTGTCTTTGTTCTCTGTGGCCTACACAGGTCTTGTGTATGTGAGGGCCCCTCAAGGCTCTGAGACGGGCAAGACTGAAGCCAGTTCCTCAGGCAGCATAGGAAAAGCTGGGACTTCAGGTGTGTAATTCAACTCTCTCCCTCCTCAGGGAGCAGTTGGGGCTTATGGCCCGCTCACTCTGTGCGGAGCTCCAGGGAGGAGCCATGGTGACTGCCGGCACACCAATTCAAACTACCACTTTGTTCTCTGTAACCCCAGGGGACTAGCCAATGCTGGCCCTGCCAACTCTCTGAGAGAGGCGAGGTATAAGCCAGACCCTTGGGTGGCACTCAGCAAAGTTGGAACACTACATCTATGTTCCAACTCCTTTGCTCCTTAGGGAGGAACTGGGAGATGGGAGTTCCTTCCTGGTCATATGGCTCTGTACCAGGAGTGGGGATTATGATGAGTGTTCTCTGTTTTTAATACTGGCTTTGATGTGGCTGGATTTGCACTTGCCCAGGGTGTAGGAACCTTTCACCTAGTTTCTGGATTTCTCATAAAGGGTTTTGATCCATGTGCTGTTGTTGAATCATTGTGTCTACACAGGGAGGGAACGTTTGGGGCTTCCTATTCCACCATCTTCCTGATGTCAAGAGAGCCCCAGCCTGTACTTGTAACTAGTTCCTGGAACCCTCCAGGGTCCTAAATTCTGTCCCCATCACTCAAAGCGGTAGGAATGGGATTTTAAGCTCTTGGTTCACTCTCCCCAATCCCAGTCCTGACAGTACACTGTATGTGCTCATATTAAATGGCACCAGATGATTTTTATTGTCAAAGTGATGGAATTTTAGGGACAGGATCATTTCCAGTTAATAGTGTGACATCAGTAATTGATAGATTTAGCTTCAGCCTCAGAAGCTAAATCCAGCTCACTCAACTGCCTTCAGCAATGCTATAACTTAGTTCAAAAGGACCGTTTGGAAAGCAGAGTTGCCAGCTGCTTGCTCACTGCTCCTAAGATAAGGGAGGCCCATTGCCTTCACTTATTCTCTGACCATAATGAGCTCACAGCATCTGTCAGGACTCATTGCTCACACACAAAAAAGGACTTACCTTAAATCAGTTTAAGCATGAAATGAAACTCAAAGCAACTAACTCATATAACTCATGTAACCTGTGCAATTAAAATGTCCAGGGAAAGTTGACTTGGGGGTTCAAACCAAGCCCCGTCCCCAAGCTTCAGTTTCTCTCTTTTTCTCTCTCTTCACCTCTCAGCTCTGTTCTTGTGTGTTGGCATCAATCTTAGGTCAGTCCTTCCCACAGATCTTTAGCAGTGCTTGCTCTATATCCTACCCACGTGTTAAACCCACAAGAAAACTTCCCTTTTCATCTTATTTTCCTCTCTCCTAATAGCTGATAGCCAAAGTCCCACCATCTGAAACTCAGTGGTCTGTCTCAGAATCAGACACTCTTCCTTGAGGATTGAAATGTTCTCATTGTCCATTACCAGAAATTTAGGCTTGAGGTCAGCCCTGGACCAACTACATAGATCAAATGTGGACAAGGGTTGGTTCCCTAAAGGAAAATCCAGTCATGGAGTTAAAATACGAAGGAATGGATCTTGAGTAGATACAATGGTTATTTTATGTGTCAGTTGATTGGGTCCCAGGGTGCCTGGATATTTGGTCAAATTATTTTGGGTATTTGTTTGGGGGTGAAATTACATTTAAATCAGTAGATTGAGTAAGTCAGACTGCTCTCCCTAATGTTGGTGGGCATTACCCAATCAGTTGCAGGCCTGAATAGAAAAAGGTTGACCTTCCCCCAAGTGAAAGAGAATTCTCTGTATCTGAATACATTTGAACTGGGCTTTTCCTTGCCTTCAGACTCAAACTGAAACATCAGCTCCTCCTGGATCCTGAGACTTTGGATTGGAACTTACACCACTGGTTCTCCCTATTCTCAGGCCTTCAGATTCAGACTGTAACTACACCATCGGCTCTCCTAGGTCTCCAGCTTGTGGAATCACCCTGCAGATCTGGGGACTTGTCATCCTCCATAATAGTGTGAGCCAATTCCTTTAATAAACATCTTTATATTTATAGAAATATCCTTGTTCTGTGTCTTTGGAGAACCCTGATTAATAAAGTGGGCAAAACAGTAGAAACTCTCAACATTCTCCATTTCCTCTCTAAATCTCTGTTTTCTTTAAGACCCTCTGTTCTATCTATTTGCATCTTCTCCTTCCTATCCCTGAAATATGTGGGTATCCTATTCCAGAGCTCATCCTTAACTTCTCCTTTAAAGTCCTCCTTTATTTTATTCTTGAAAAACTAGGCATCACCTACTTTATAGTTTCACAGGGCACTGGAGTTCCTCACATCTGCTCATTCTGTTTCCACATAGACTTTTCTAGCTTCCCTACCTTTAAGGAATAAAGCACATTTTTTTTTTGTCCACCTACTATGCACAAAACAATGTCTTAAATGTGTTAAATGTCTTATGGAATACAGATAGGAAATACTTGGTTCTTTCTCACAAACAGGGCAAGAGTCAGATAATCATTGTTTTCTCCTCCCCTCTGCTAACCTTGCTTTCTTACTCATCTCTGATCAAGCAGCTTATGATATTTAAAAAAATTTTTTTTAATGTTTATTTATTTTTGAGAGAGACAGAGACAGAATGCGAGTGGGTTAGGGGCAGAGACAGAGGGAGACACAGAATCAGAAGCAGGCTCCAGGCTCTGAGCTGTCAGCACAGAGCCCGACGCAGGGCTCAAACTCACGAGCTGTGAGATCATGACCTGAGCTGAAGTCAGTCCCTCAACCAACTGAGCCACCCAGGTGCCCCACAGCTTGTGATATTTTTAAGAACTATATTTTGTCCCCAGAACTGCTGTTAAGCTAGTAATTAGGTTCTGTGACCAGCTGTAATAAACCAGAGTGACGACTAAAAAAGCGTGGAATTAGCTTGAGTAGCAAGTTAGTGGTGAGTGGTGTGAGAATTGGTCCCTCAGGGTGGTTAGAGCCTGCTAAAGTTGAGTCAAAACCAGAGATGGTGTTGGTGTGCCTGACTGGGGAGTGACATCAATTACAAATGGCACAGTAGGAATCCCTCCCCCCAAATATCTGGTTTACCTTTTAGGAGCCAATCTGGCATACTGTAAATGATCACAAGGCACAGGATCAGATCTGGTGCCTCCATTGTCCTAAAGTGAGATAATGGGGAGGCCACTTCACTTTTCGGGGTTTGCTTCCTCCTCTGTAACTTGAAGATAGTGAGACCCCAAGGCTTACTTCATGGTTGTGTTAGCTCAGAGCAGTCCCTCAGAATCCCATGCTTAGAATGGTCCCACACTTGGGTTAGTGCTTTCCTGTCCCTGTCTTGACATTCTTAATGACTTTTAATAAGGGGCCCATTTTCACTTTGTACCGGGACCTACAAATTATGTAGCTGGTCCTCTGGGTTCCATACGATCCCTAGGTTTGTTCTGTGGCATAAGGGAGCCAATGTCCTATTAGTTTGGAAAAAAATATGTTAACTGTTAACAAAACTAAATAGATTTCTGTGTTTGAGGACATCACAAAATCTTTAGTATGTTAATATGCTTTGTCATTTTCCAGGAAGGGGATGTGAAAGTCACTTTCTAAACTTATTTGACCACAAAGCCCCTCCACTTTTTTTTCAAAATGCATCTCATGTGACAAGTATTACAATAATACATTCTGGGGGATGTTGACCCCCATTCTGGGGGATGTATTCATAGGGTTCTGTCATCTCTACCAAACTTTACTTCTTTGATAATTATGAGTCATATGTGAAGAGTGGAGGGGGGGGGTAGAAAATAAAGCTGGAATTAAGGAGTGGGGATAATGCCATATCATGCCCCAGGACTCTGTTGCAAGGAAGAGTCATGCTGTTCTAGTCTCACCGAAGCCCATGCAGACCCACAATTTTTTCTCCCCTGAATTTTTGCTTTGTGTTGTTTTCTCTGCTTAAATACCCTCCCCCATCTTCATCTAGTAAATTTTTGTTGTCTTTTTCTTCCAAAATGCATCTCAAATTGATCTATCTTTATATCTATCAGCTTCACCCTCTTACAAGACATACCACAAGTGGACCAATGCTATTGTCTCCTAACTCACCTCCTGGCTCCAATGCATTCTCCATGGCATTCTGACTCAACTCCTCCTTTCAAAATGCAAATTGGCCTCATGCCACTGCCCAGCTTAACATTCTTCAAAGTTCCTGCTACAATTAGGAGAAAATCCAGAATAGCCCCCATGGCCAAAGGTCTGACAAAACCTGAACCTCCTCTACTTCTCCAGCCTCTTCTCAAGCTGGCCTGCCCATTTCTTCCATTCTCTAGCTACAGTGACCTTGTGAGTTTTCCTTCATAATCCCCAAATGTTTTTTTTTTTTTTAAGGAACTTTTTACTCACTGCTCACGGTATCTTGAACATTCCAACCTCTGCTTTTCAAATGGCTTGTTTTTTCTCATTCCTCAGGTCATCACTAAAAAATCAATTCCTTAGTAAGACCTCCTCAGACCACTTTGCCAAACTAGGTACCCTTACCCCTACCACCAATACCACCTACCCCTGTTAGGTTACTACCATCAGTACATACTAGTCATTCAATTCTTAGTATCCATAGTAATCCATATTCAATTAACTTGTTGACTTGTTCATTGTCTAATTTATCACTATATTGTAGAGGCCTTGAGAGCAAGGATTATGTCCCTCTTGTGTTTCTAGTTCTTAGCACATGCCTAGATGTTCACTAAATATTTATTGACTGAATGACTAACTGAATGAATTCCTAAAGGTGTGTATCAAATGCTAACTCCTTATTGATGATGTCTTTCCTGATTTTTTCCAATCAAAAATGAGTCTCTTTTGTCCTGTAGCTCTTTAGCTGTACTCCTTTATAGCTCTCATCTTTGCCTCTTAGCATTATGTGTGGGTTTACTGTATCTTCCTAGTTCCTCAAGTTCCTGGAGCAGTATGTCACTGATCTTTTTATACCCCTGCTGTGCCTGGCACTAAATAGGTGCTCCATAAATTCCGACTGAATTGATTTGAATAATTGAAAGAGCTTTCAATAAAAATAAACAACTAAAAAATGTTAGAGAGGTTTATTTAAAAATAAAACTACAATAAGCACTGGACTTCTTGCCAAAAATGGGCATGTTTCCCAGACATTTTAGAGGTCTTGGAGGATGGCCTAAACACCGATCTCCACTGATCCAAATCAACTTCATTAAACACTCCCTGGGCCTGTGAGATGGATGGCATGTGAACAAAGTCCTGACAGGTAGGGAGAAGAGATCCCTGCCTCCAGGTGTTCCTGGCCCCAAGTAATGGCCCTGTTATGGAAACTTTCAAGGAGGAAACTCTGCTGTGGTCATGAGGACTGAATGGTGCCCTTTTCTGGATCTTTCAGAAGTTACCTCCAAATAAGGAGGAAACCCGGATATATGAACGTGGGTGGGATTGCAATGAAGACTTGGGAAAACAGGAGGGTGTTGGTACTGGCCAGAACACACAAATATGAGTGACCATTATCACTGTGAATTCATTTTGTTTCATCTGTAAAAGTAATAGTACACAACTCACAGGGTGTTGGGAGTATTAATGAAGATAATATATGTCTTAACTTTATATACTTATAGTAGGTGGTAAATACATGTTACGTTCCTTCCTTCCTTCCTTCCCTTGCACTCCAGGTGAGAGCTCTACCTGTGACCTCCAGGGTAGACCACTTCAGGGTACATAGCTAGAATTTGTGGAAAGGGGAAAAGTAGATTGATATATATGTGTACGTACATGTGTGTGCATATAGCTCATGTCCATATGCTATATAAAGGGAAGCTTATAATTGCTATGTATTTTGATATAGTAAGTGAACAACAAAATGATGTGCAGTTAGCATCTGTTACTTTTGCACCCACAGGAGAATGTTATTGGACTCTTGATCTCAATGTGAAGAGGAGTTGCCAGACTAATGTTAGCCCATAGGGGGAAAAAAAAGTTCTACAATTGTAAAGGGGCAAACAAAAGTAAAAATTTCTTACTCAAGTCAGGAATAAGAACAAATATAATCTGAGGCAGACTGATGAGTGGCACAGAAAAATCAGAATTTCCCTTTTAAAGATTGCTCAATAACCAGAGTGAGGGATTTCCACTGGTAGATGTAGAAGCCTTTTCAGGTCAGTCTCCATTACTTATTAAATGAGCATGGGATACAGATGGTTAAATGAATACCTGCATTAATTTGCTAGGGCTGCCATAACAAAATGCCACAAACTGGGGGGCTTAAACAACAGACATATATTCTCTCATAGTTCTGGAGCCTAAAAGTCAAAAATCAAGATGTCAGTGGGATTGGTTCCTTCTGAGAGCGGTAAAGGAAGGATCTGTTCCAGACCTTTCTCCTTGGCTTGTTGATGGCTGTCTTCTCCCTATACCTTCACATCATCCTCCCTCTATTTGTCTCTGTCTCCAAGTCGCCCCTTTCTTTCAAAAAAAATTATTTATTTACTTTGAGGGAGAGAGTGCATGGGCAGGGCAGAGAGAGAGAGAGAGAGAAAGAATGAGAATCCCAAGCAGGGATGAGGGGCTCGAACTCACGAACCATGAGATCATGACTTGAGCCGATATCAAGAGTCGGAGGCTTAGCCAACTAAACCACCCAGTCCCGAGTTGTCCCTTTCTAAAGGACACCAGTCATATTAGATTAAGGTTCACACTAATGTCCTCATTCTAACTTGATTACCTCTCTTAGGACCCTCTCTCCAATTTGGCCATATTCTGAGGAACTTGGGATTAGAACTTTAACATATGAATTTGGTGTGAAGGTAAAGGGTACAATTCAATTGAATTTTATTAACAATTCTACAACTTGAAAGTCTCCATTAGATGCTATGCTTCTAGCTCAGCAAACGAGGAGCCAAATCATAAGATGGCTTTTTTTGTGTCTCTGATGATCAGTTCCGCACATAGGTATGGAAAGCAGTTTACTTGGATACAGGACACTTCTAGGAGTTGCTCACTGAAGGCTGAGGAAGTACTTAACAAAGCAAGTGTGATGTGATGTGACCAGCAGACGTGATGTGACAAGTTCACCTACAGACTAACTGAAGCAAAGATACAGAGGACCATTGAGGCATATGCATCTGCTGCAGGATTATCCCCACAACAACCTGACGTCAGCTTTCAGGAAACGATGCTTCTGGGACTTGATCTGTGCATCTTGCATAAACTAATCTCTACCTGTAGTATATCCTCCATTCTTTCATTACGAAGGGGCAAGAGATATAAAACGAAAACCAAAACTACAGAAAAAAAGAAATATAAAACCCTTGGAAGATCATATATGTATAGGAATAATAGATGGAATTGGAGGCAAATCTGTCAGAATGATAGCTATCATTTAAAACAGCTCTTTAAAGTTTTGTTTAATTGATTTCTAAATGGCATGTGAACCGGATAAGCATTATGGATTTTTTTTTGCATTTCCTTTATGATTAGAAAATGGGGAAAACGACATATATTTGTTTGGTTGTTAATGTTGTTAAAAAGTACACAATGTCAAAGAAGGAGATTCTTTCAGAGAGATGGCCATCTGTAAAAGCAAACACAGCAAAGTGATAGGGAACTAATGCAACAAGTTCCAGAACATTAATATTTCAGAGAAGCCTCCCCAACTATTTGTTTTTTTCTCTCCTCCATCCCACTAACACAGTGGCACAGTGGCATAGGGACAGTTATTAGATGAGGCCATTTGTAAGATCAAACAATGAAGTTTTACCGGAGTAGAGACCTGTCCAGTCACTGAGGGAAGACACAGACTGGTGATGGCAAGAGCACATGTCCACAGGCATTATTAAAGGGGGCTGGGTGTTGACACAGCAGAAAGTCAGAATGTCTTTGGTGAAGGGTTTTAGCCTTCTTTCAGCAATGATCAGATCACCTCATGTAAAGACAGGACCGAGCCCTCTGAAATCTTCCCTGGAGCTTAACCAATGGATTTGAACACGCTTATAAAAATGACTGCATAAATATTTTTCTTTGCCCATTTCAGCGCATGCTAATCAGAGAGGCTCTTTGAAAACAATATTTTTATCTGTACCTCAAATTCATCCATACCCATTAGCTGCTCAATTAGGCGAAACAAACTTTTAGTTGCATGCCAAGGGCTTAATTTAATTTGCCTGGGATAAGCAGTTGGCTATAACTGTGAAACCCCGTGTTTTTTTAGAAATTAAACCAGAGGAGTGAAGCAAAAACTGAAAATACAGTGTGGAAATGGAAGCGGACCGCAGTTTATATTGTGTGGAAATGCAAAGCGATCTAGCAAGCAGTATGCAGGTATGTTAGTCACATCCTCCCTGCTTGTTCACTTTCCAGTTACTGCTTGTTCTTCTTGTTGTTTTTTGCTGTAGTCCTGTGGATTCTAAAGCAGAGCAACTCAAGTGACATCAGTTCATGAAGACAAAAGAAACTTTTTGTTTGATTGTGGCTGGGTGGCTGTTTAGTTCAAGCAAGAACCGAGCAAAATAAAAGCTGTCTTTATAAATCCTTAGCCTAATGTAATTGTCTTGGATTCAAAACCTAGATTCTATTAAATTACTTTCAAGTCATCATATAATGTACTTAAGCATTTCTAGATAGTGAAATACATTTGGCCTAAGTGCAAGGGGAGAAAATATTTAACTTGGCAAAAAATGTTCCTTTGTTGATAATCATTAAAATAACACCCATGATACACAATTCCTAAAAAAGGGAAGTTAGAAAGTTGATTCTTTATGGCATATAAAATAAATATATGTATTTTTACTAATTTTGTTAATGTTTATTTATTTTTGAAAGAGAGAGAGAGAGAGAAAGAGAAAGAGCAAATGCAAGCAGGGGAGGGGCAGAAGCAGAGAGACAGAGACAGAGAATCCAAAGCAGGCTCCAGGCTCCAAGCTGAAAGCACAGAGCCCAAGGCGGGGCTCTAACTCACCAACGTGAATCATGACCTGAACCAAAGTTAGAGGTTTAACCGACTGAGCGCCCCTAAAATATGTGTATTTAGGTATGAAACACCTTCCTAGAAAAACAGTGGAGTCAAGAGCAAAGCCTGTTTCCATTGTGTGTCACTCTCTGACACGCATGTTGTGTGGAAAAGCAGGAAGAACCACAGATACGGCATCAGAGGCTCAGGGTGTGAGCTCTGCTGTGACACTGATATTAGTTGCCTGACTTCAGACAAGTCGCTTGACCACATTGTCTCCGCTTCTTATCTGTAATAAGGGGAAAGGAACACTATCTGACTGATACAGGCCACAGGGTGGTCTTTAACAAAGGAGAAAAAGATGAGTGGGATTTACATATTTCAGGGGGAGGGAAATGTGCTTGGTGGAAAGTAGGTTCAGAGGAATTTGTTAGTGAAGAGAAAGGGGGCAAGTGTGGTGGCTACACTCAGGAGGATGCACAGAAAGAAAAGCACCAGTGAGTGAGCAGAAAGGAGCTAGCGTGGGAATGGACAAGGCACTGTGGAGGTGGAAAATGTGGAACCGCTTGAGGGAGATGGGTGGCATCTTCCACTTTGGCCATCTTTGCAGCGTATACCTTCTGCTGCTTGTCCCCACTCTGCAATCAGTGACAGCAGAATTCAAGAATCCTTGTGGAGTCAGGACCAGGGAGGAATCCATGAGAACCACTGTACTTTGTTGATGACAGCATACGCTTGTCAAACCCAGTGGATGGAACAGTCTATGCAGCCCCTGAGAGTGACGAGGTGATAACTGAAGAGACAGAGGAAAAAGTAGAGAAAACCACTGGGCGTCAGTGCCCCAAGTTTCTCCATGGGCTGGGTTTATCCAACAGGAAAAAGGAATAGAGGGAGGCAATTGGCTGATGATCGTTTCTTTGTAGATTTACTTGCTTAATTGCCAATGAGGGAGGAACGCTACTCACAGGTGAGTTGCCAAAGTGAATAAATGTGAGTTACGTTAAGAAATTAACAAAAGATGAGTTTTAGGCAACTTTCTGGAAAACACAGACTGGTGATAAGATCCACTGGACTGTGAAATAGCCTTTCAGTGGAAAGGGGAGGGAGTTATATCATTTAAGATATTTAAAACAAGACTAGCTAAAGCATGTGCTAGAATCCTATCCAGAAGGGAAAAATCCAGACCTGGCAAGAGACGAGCTAGCTGATGTCTGGGAGCTCTCACACCTCTCCTTCTTGATGTTGAGAAGCTGTGGTCAAATCCCTGAACATTTTCACAAATGCGTTTAAGACTGGGAACTGTGTGACTCATTAGTCATTGTGGTAATCTCTGAGATTCGGTGCCAGCTGTGAAATTTCAAGCAGATGTGGCAAAACAGCGAAGACCACCTTTCAGATTCATATCCTCTTTGTCTCTCACTCTGGTTCATCCTTGGAAGAGCATGAGCATATTTTTAAAGGGCAAGTTAGGTAGTGGTAGAGATTAAAAAAAAAAAAAAGAAAGAGAAAAATCTGTTTAAGAAAGCAAGCTTCCAACTTCCTAATTTATATTAAGGAGAGGAGAATTGCAAACGTCAGATTTCAGTACTGTAGATGATGCCTTGATCTGACCATTATAAGACTGTGCCCAACCCAGAACAATTGTCAGCTGCTAATTATGCATTTGAGCATTAGGCCCAGCAAATTAATAATTCCAGGCCATCTTTCCTCTGCTGTCTAATATGTTTCTAGTGTGTCCCTTGGCTATTTGCTAACAGAATGAACTATATCCTCGATAAGACGGCCATCTGAGAGGAAATGCATCTGGAAGGACTGGCATAAGAGGAGAGATAGGAGTGCTCCCTTGATAAGAATAACGACCATCTGTCAGCTCTGAGTCTCTGGGCTAAGCTAGCGAGGGAAAAGACAGGTGCAGATCAAAGTTGAAAACACTTGTTCTGAATGGATTTGTCAAAAGTTTGCCTTACTTAATTTCCACAAGATACTAAACCAGTGGCTTTGAATTGGCCTCCGGAGAGTGGCACTCAACTGCCTATCACTGACGCACATGCTGTGTGGAAAAGCAGAGAGAACCAGGGGTGAGGCCTCAGAAGCTCAGAGTACGAGTCCTGGCTCTGATATTTATATTAGCTGTTTGATTTCAGACAAGTTGCCTAACCATATTGTCTCAGTTTCCTGGTGTGTGAAAGGTGAAAAAAAAATCCCTATCTTTCATATATAGCCCACAGGGTTGTCTCTATTAAAGAAGGGAAAAAATGGAAGCAATTAATATATTTATTCTGAAAGAAAAGCACTTAGGCTAGAAAAATGTGTCCTATCAAAGCCAAGTCCTCTATCCATTTAGGAACTGGAGCTTATCCTCTTTTACTTAAACTCCAGCAATTCCTGATTTTCCATCCCTTATTGTCTTAGTCAGTTTGCGATTCTATACCAAAAATATCATAAGCTGGGGGTGCTTGGGTGGCTCAGTTGGCTGGGCGTCTGACTTCGGCTCAGGTCATGATCTCACGGTTCGTGGGTTGGAGTCCTGCCTTGGGCTCTGTGCTGAGAACTCAGAGCCTGGAGCCTGCTTGGATTCTCTGTCTCCCTCTCTCTCTCTCTGGCCCTCCCCCATTTGTGCTCTTTCTGTCTTTCTCAAAAATAAATAAATAAACTTTAAAAAGTATCATAAACTGAGTATCTTAAACAGCAGAAATTTATTTCTCACAGTCTGGAGGTTGGAAAGTCCAAGACCAAGGTGCTGGCAGATTCAGTTCCTGCTGAGGGCTCTCCTTCTGGTTTGCAGATGGACTCCTTCTTGCTGTGGTCTCACATGGTGGAGAGAGGTAATTTCTTTCATGTATCTTCTTAAAAGGGCACTAATCCCATTCATGGGGGTTCTACCCTCATGACTTAATCACCTCTCAAGGTGCTACCTCCCACTACCATCACATTAAGGAATAGGGCTTCAACATAGGACTTCTGGGGAGACACAAACATTCAGTCCATAGCATCTACCATCAATTTTCTCCTCTCTACTGGATCATTCCCACAGGCATGCACTTATAATATTTCTCATCGTAAAACAAACGACAAAGACACAAAACTTCTTCAACCCCAAGTTTCACATCTTCCTCTACCTACTGCCAATTTCATTGCTCACCTTGATAACAGAACACTCCAATAGAGTTGTCTACCCTGCTTCCACTAGCTCAATTTTGAGTCTCTTTTGTCACTCATTCCCTTGGATTTTGCCCTCACCACTCTTTGAAACCATCATGGTAAAATCACCTATCACTTCCCTATTGCCAAATCTACTGGTTGCCTTACAGCCCTCCCATCTTTTGTGAACTTACAGCATCATTTGACATACATTTTCACTTCTTGTTTTTGAAACACTCTTCACTTGGCTTCTAGCCATTCTCATATTCATTCTTATAACCTCAACTACTTCTCAGGCTTCTTTGCTGATTCCACCTCTTCTTTCTGACCACTATTCTAGGGTGTTCTAGGATTCATTTCTCAGAACCCTGTCTTCTCTATATCCTTAGGTGATTCCGTCTAGTCTCATGGCTTTAAACATTATGTGTCTCCTGTCTCAGCTGCAGCCCCTCCTCTGAACTCCAAACTCACATCGAGGTGCCTTGTTGGTATCTCCAATGTCTAATACATTACTCAAACTCAGCATACCCAATAAATTAATTCAGTTATTCGGGTCAAAATTACAGGAGTGGTCTTTTAATCTTTTTTCTCCCCTTCATTTCTGAGATCATATGCATAAGCAATCCTGTCCATTTTTCAGATTACATCTCAAATCTAACTACTCCTCAGGTTCAAGACTATTATTCTACTCTATCACCATATGCCCTCATTTAGTGCAAAAGACCCATAATGAATTGTCTTGCTTCAGCTTGCAACTGCCTAAATACGATCCCCACAACATAGCCTCAGTGATCTTTTGAAAACCTAAGTCAGATTCTGTCACTTCTCATTTAAAATTTTCTAATACATTCCTATCACACCTATGATAAAATTCAAATTCTTTATCAGGCCAACAAGTCCCATATAATTTGGCTTTTACCTCTATTCTAATTTCCTGATTTTGTGCCCATTACATAGTCCATTTGGTCACATGAACTTTCTCAGTTTCTGTGAACACACCAGGCTTATTTCTTCCACAGGATCCTTGTAATTTCTCTTCCAACTCTGTCTGAAGGGTTTCTTCCAGATCTTTGAAAGAGTTTTCATGAAGAATCTTTTTCTGACTGTCCTATTTGAAATCGTCCTCACTGTCACCCCACAATTCCTAAACCTGATTATATTTTCTTCAGAGCATTTATTGCTATCTGAAGTTACACCTTTTTTGTTTTCACTTGTTTTTCCCTGTCTACCCAATAAATGCAAGTTCCTGAAAGGCACTTAAACATAAGTTTATTGTTGGATACTTAGTACCTAGAATAAACCTGGCATATAGTAAATACTCTGCTATCATATGAATGTTTATGTCTCCTGGGCCCCTGTCCCCCTCCCACCAAATTCACATGTAGAAATCCTAACCCCCCAAAGTGATGGTATTAGGTAGGGCCTTTGGGGGATACAGGAGTACTGATGCATAGGGGCACTTGTACCCCAATGTTTATAGCAGCACTCTCAACAATAGCCAAATTATGGAAAGAGCCTAAATGTCCATCAACTGATGAATGGATAAAGAAATTGTGGTTTATATACACAATGGAATACTACGTGGCAATGAGAAAGAATGAAATATGGCCTTTTGTAGCAATGTGGATGGAACTGGAGAGTGTGATGCTAAGTGAAATAAGCCATACAGAGAAAGACAGATACCATATGGTTTCACTCTTATGTGGATCCTGAGAGACTTAACAGAAACCCATGAGGGAGGGGAAGAAAAAAAAAAAAAAAAGAGGTTAGAGTGGGAGAGAGCCAAAGCATAAGAGACTGTTAAAAACTGAGAACAAACTGAGGGTTGATGGGGGGTGGGAGGGAGGGCAGGGTGGGTGATGGGTATTGAGGAGGGCACCTTTTGGGATGAGCACTCGGTGTTGTATGGAAACCAATTTGACAGTAAATTTCATATATTAAAAAATAAAAAATAAAAAAAGTAAAAAAAAAAAAAAAAAAGGTAGGACCTTTGGGAGCTGATTAGGTTATAAGGGTGAAGCCATCATGAATGGGATTAGTGCCCTCATAAAAGAGATCCCACAGAGTTTACTCACCCCTTCTACCATGTGAGGAAATAAAGAGAAAGTGCTGGTTTGAGCCAGGAAGAGGACCCTCACCAAAATGTGGCCATGTCAGCTCCTCGATCTTGGACTTCCCAGGCTTCAGAGATGCAAGAAAGAAATTTCTGTTGTTTATAAGCTACCCAGTCTATGGTTTTCGTTAGAGCAGCCTGAATTGACTCAGATGTGCTTCGTAGTGATTTTTTTGGTACCTTATTAATTCACCACACCCTTTACATTTATTTAAAAATTGTTTTGTTATGTTTGACTTTTGATGCCTAAGGAGACCAGGTCTTCTTCATGGAGCCAGAAGATACCTGCTGTATGAGCTAACTCCAACATGCTATTCTTTATTCTCATAGTTCAATAGCAGTATTTGTTTAGTGGCTGATTCTTTATAACTCCTGTGTTTTTTCTTCCTAAGGAATCCTAGATATGTCCGTGTATCATAGATCACAAGAAAAATTGACCACTTGTATGTGCTTTGGAATTGGCTTTTTGATGAAACTATAAAAAATCTGGGTTCTTCCTTTTTGATCATCTTCCTGAGACACAGATGTGTCAGTATGGACACTGTGGGTTAAAGCAATTAGACTTGAGAATAGAGGAGAGTGAGTTGGCAAAAGAGTAAGCCAGGTTGAGGCTTGGTCTCAGAACAGTGAAGAAAGCAGAATTGAGGGTCTGGTGCACAGACTGAGATGATACCTTGAGGCAGAGCAAAGATGTCTGGTTGCTAGAAGGTAGGAGGCTATTGAAGGCCAATGGCAAGGCAGAAGAGGTGATCATGAGACTGGGCCAGAAAAGTAGATAGCAGTCTGCAGAAAAGAGGACATGGTGGTAAAGGAGAAACAAATGTCCACTCGGGGAGTCCCTCAGATAGCTTTCTGGAGCACTAATCACACACTTCATTCAACTGAACTGCTATTATGAAGTGCCCACATCTTCCAAGCTTTCTGACTAGAAGCTAAAAGATCTGTTCTACGTCCTCAAAAGTGCTCACAGTCTGATGTGTCTTTGTCATTGGTAAACCTGTGTATATAACAAATCTTCATTAAACTAAATAAACTTGGTTTAGTTTCAGAAAGATAAAGATGATGGTAATTGGTTGAGATGATGGTAATTAGGAGACAAAAGGAAGGTTAAACAGAAAAGAGAAGATTTGAAGACATGAGGCGTCTCCTTGAAAATAAAGAATTGTCTTTTTTTTTGTTTTGCATTATTATTTCAGTATTTCCCGAAGGCTTCCTCAGTGTAGCTAGTGCTTCCCTGTCAATGGGGGAAATTTTTCCCTTTTTCTCTTTTGCTCACATCAGCAAAGGAGCATGGATGATGAAATAGGAAATCTAAAGTCAGTTAGATAGGCACATTATTTCTAAGAGTGTCTGAAAAATTTTATACAGGGGAATTTTGAATGTAGGCAAACGTTTATAAATGCTGTTCTTATCTTCTATGCTCTTCTTTTTTTGTTACCCTAGGACTCCTTGGAGAAGTTTGCATGACATTCTGTTTGACGTAAAATCAGCATGTGTCCCAAGTAAATCAACAACAGCTGTTTTAAATAGCAGATTGTATCCCAAAATATCATTATGAATTGCTTGGATGCTTATGTTTTCAGATTACACTGTTGGATCCTAGCATCTGGACATTGCAGCCACAAGTAGACAGAGTTCAAGTTGGCTGAGAGATGGTGGGCTATTTACCAGAGGATATGATCTTTGGAGGAAATTTCAGTGTGATCTCAGGGTTAGAGGTACCAGCAAGAAAGGAGCCAACCTACCTTGCAAGGAGTCGTCCTTCAGTTAGTTGAAGATTTTACTTGGAATCTTGGGGATTTCTCTGATTGGGCCAGAAAAGCAGTTTAATAACAGATGGTCCCCGAAAGCGCCCACACCAGTGTCCTAGAAAATATTCAGTATCCTCCTTCCTCCAAGAACTTGCAGTATGATGGGCTAATTGTATTATCCAATGCCACTAAAAAAGTTTCTGTTCTATGACCTACAGAACGTTTTTGGCTCAAGATAGGACCAGCTATATCTTCAGTATCTTGCATTGCCTCCCATTAGTTGGATTCCTTTGCTAATGACTTTGGCACTGCCCTCTGCTTGCATGAGGGCTAAGAGAAAGGGTTAGGCATTTCCCCCTTCACCTCCTAAGAGCTGCTTCTTTGAGCAATATTTTCCCTTTCCACAATACTGCCAAATGCAGGCTTTACCTGATTACACTGTTCTGGGGAGTTCCACCACAGCTTCAGACTGTGGGGCGCACATGCATCTCTCAAGAGCTTCATAGTCGGCCATGGGTGTCTTGCCCATGCAGGGAACACTTGTTTGGGGAGCCTCCCTTCTGCCTTATTTTGTAGGCTTACTAAGGGTCATAGCACCAACTCTCACTTCTAAGAGCTCCCTCCCTGCATGAACAGGCTTGTCCATTGGGCACAATTTTATAAGGCCCTCTGTCACCTCATACCTATTAGAATGGCTACTTTCAAAAATTCAGAAAATGACCAGTGTTGGAAATACATAGAGAGACTGGAACCCATGTGCACTATTGATGGCGAGTTCAAGTGGTGCAGTTGCTATGGAAAACAGTGTGGTCGTCCCTCAAAAAATTAAAAACGTAATTCTTATATGACCTAATAATCTCACTTCTGATTATATATCCTAAATAGTTGAAAGCATGGTCTTGAAGAACTATTTATACACCCACACTAATTGCAGCAATATTTACAATAGCCAAAAAGTAGAAGCAACCCAAGTGTCCATCAATGAATGAGTGCTACACAAAATGTGGTATACACACCCAATGGAATATTACTCAGCCTTGAGAAGTAGGGAAAGTCTAGCATGTGCCATAGCATGGATGAAACTTGAGGACATTATGCTAAGGGAAATAATCCAGTCACAGAAAGGACAAATACCGTACGATTCAATGGAGAGTTGTTGTTTGTCCTTTTTTAAGTTTTTGAAACTGTCCTAAAGTTTCAGTTTTGCAGGATGAATAGAGTTTTGGAGATTGGTTGTACAACAATGTGAATGAGCTAAACACTATTATATACTGGAAAATGATTAAGATGATAAATTTTTTTATATATTTTTTATTGTTTATTTATTTTGAGACAGAGAGAGAAAGAGGGAGAGAAAGAGAGAGAGAGAGAGAGAGAGAGAGAGAATCCCAAGCAGGGCCCATGCTATCAGTGCAGAGCCAGACTCTGGGCTCGATCTCATCAGCATGAGATCATGACCTGAGCTGAAATCAAGAACGGGATGCTTAACTGACTGAGTCACCCAGGTGCTCCGATGATAAATTTTATGTTAAATATATTTTACCACAATCAGCAATTTAAAAAATACTTAAAAAATTCCATGTGCCTCCTCTCAGAATCTCAAGGAACTGCTGGATTTAAACCTGTGCCCCAGAGTCTCTGTGACATCACACCTGCTATCTTCGGACTGACAGCTCTAGAAATGTGGACTGTTTGCCACAGCTAGTCCACCTTTCCTACCTATACTCCCAGCATAAGGACAGTCCCTTCCAAGTCCCCACACTCGGCCATAGTCAGGGCTTTAGTCTCCTGCTACTCTGGGACAAGGTTTGTACATATCTCCATTGGTCATCTACCCCTAAAGGCCTTACTGGGAAACATCCATTTCTATCACTTGTATCCAAGTTTTTCCTGGTATAAATAAAAATGTGAATCCAGAACGTTCACTGGTCTAGCTTGTTTTCCCAGTATTTTAGTGCCATTTTATTTGAAATGCTTGGTGTGGTACCTGTTGAAACAGTTGCTGGCCCAAGATCTCTTTTGTCAGAGACAAAATGTATCTAGAAAACAAAATTACTTATTTATTTAAAAATATTTACTAGTCAAAAAGTAGGAAAAAAGCTTGCAAATTTCATTGCTTTTAGAATGCCTTCCAGATAGGTCTAAATCATATCCACCCTTTAAGGTTCAGTTGAAATGCCAAATGATTCTCTGAATCAGAAATGATCAATAACTTCCTCTTCTGAATTCCCATAGAATTTTATCTGAAACTCTCTTAAGATATTTATACTTTTTATCCTAGGTAATGATTACCAATATATATCCATCTCCCTATAGAGTCTATGTAGTCTAGGATATTGTATTTCTGTGTTTCCCACAATGCCTGTGCATGAAGGATGCTTAATATATATTTGCTGAATGTAAAATATAGAAATCCTTGGAAAGGTTATGCTAACTTTGCAAAAACAAATTGAAAATGGCAACATTTCTGGTCCTGTAGCTCCTGGGTAGTGCAGATATCTTCAACCAAGGGTTGGTGGGTACCTTCTGGTTCTTCCCACATCACCCTCTCCAGGCAGCTGAGACTCAGAGGAAGCCTGACTCCAAGTGTGAAGTCGTTAATGAGACAAATGCAAAGTGATTTTGACCACTCATCCAAGTCACCATGGAATCTAATTAACAAGCGTGGTCTTGACCAACACGTGAGAATAAGAGTTCACATGCATGCTAACATTGCCAGGGAGACCTTTCTGAGGAAAAAAGAGTCTCACTGAGTGACAAAAATGGTCATTTCACAGAGAGAAGCAGCCTGGTTGCTTTAATGGAGCACAGGCAGGGAAATCTGTTCAGTCTGAGAGACCCAGACTTAACTCTTTCAAGTGAACAACAAAGGACTCTCCAGCTTTCAAAATGCATTTCTTCTGTCTGGGGCTCTCTCCTAACTCATGCCCAAGGTCAGAGAAAGGACGGAGCATAAATGGAATTACCAAAAAATGTATTACCAATGCTGGTACTTTTCCCTTGGAGGTTAATTTCTGTTCAGAATTCTCTTCATGGAAGAACTTAAAACACACACACACACACACACACACACACACACACACACAAAATAGAATCAATGGAAACAGCATCCAAATTGCTGTTTCTCTGGGAAAGAGCTCTTGACAAACCCTTCCTGGGACACTCCACTGAGCAAGGCATTCTTGCTCTTCTCTTGTAATTAACAGGGTTATGCTTCCCTGAACCCTTACAAGCAGTCACATTACTCTGTCTTTCTACCAAGATCCTGAAGTTACTTTTAGTGCCTACCAAAAACAATGAATATGGAGAACAGGTGGTTCATGCCTTCTGGTGTACTGTATTTCCTGTGTAATCTCGAATAGCCAGGGAGTATGTGGATGAGTCCCCCAAACTGGCACCTCATAAAGCCTCTTCTGTGTGGTATGTATATTTCCCCTTCATTAGCCAACTAAGTGGTGCTTGTATATGCACAGTTTTCATTATTGTGCCATATTTTTTTAAATGTCAACATAAGCAAAGTATAGAACATACATTTAGATACTGTTTTCTGCCCATAGGGATGTGCATGGGAAGTGGAGAGCAAAATGATTAATAAAGAAATACAATGCGTAGAAAATGAAGGCAAGCACCTGCGTCCATTCTAGTTCCCTTTCTGTAGAGGAACCTGGTAGAAGCTTTCTTTCCTCAGGGATCTATCTCAGCCATTTCCCACCCACCAGCCCAGCCCTTCTTTCGCTCCCACATCAGATGTGCTTACAGACTTGAGGACTGGCTCTAGCTCTTCTGAATTCCTAAACCATATGTTTAAATTCTTTGTTTTGAAAAGTGCTGGGTGATTCTACCAGAGATATTGATTCTTACCCAAACTCTGCAGTAAGTGTTCCCCGTTTTGGGAGTGAAAATGATGATGGTCAGAGAGAGCCAATGTCGCCTGAGTATAAACTGATTGCGTGATAGTCACAGAGCTGGGAAAGTGTTGTTCAGGTATGTCTTATGATCTAACATATTTGAGATGATCAAAAGGGTCTTGGGGATTTCCCAGTGGAAAATACAGAGGCTTTGGACTCGGTTTATGTGGGAACTTCCATTTCTACCTTATGAATATTTTCTCCTTCAAAATTTGATCTGACTCCTGAAGGTAAGATAATAATCCTGGAATGCTGCATTAATTAATCTGTCTTTCATACAACATTAATTGAGCATCATCTATGTGCAGATACAGTTCTCCAGATAAATAGAACTTAAATATATACGTATATATATTCATATATACGTATATATTCATATATATATGTATATGATTTCTAATAAAGAATTGGCTTAATTGGTTTCCCATGACTATGGAGGTGAAGAAATACCACTACCTGCTGTCTGCAAGCTGGAGACCCAGGAAAGCCAGCACTGTAAATTCTAGTCTGAGTCCAAAGTTCTGAGAACCAGGAGTGCCTGATGGCCTAGGTCCCAGTCTGAGAAGACTGTGTCAGCTCAGCAGTCAGGTAGACTAAATTCAACTTCCTTCTGCCCTTTGTTCTATTTGGATCCTCAGTGGGTTGGGTGGTGTCCACCCACAGTGGGGAGGACAATCTGCTTTATTCAGTCTACCAATGAAAATGCTAATCTATTCTGGAAGCAACTTCACAGACACATCCAGGAATAATTTTTAACCAGGTACCTGGGCATCTTGTGGCCCAGTCAAGCTGACATATAAAATTAACCATCACAGCAGGTCTTTGTTCTGGGTACAAATAAATAAGATCTGGGTCTTATCCCCAATGTACAAAACTACTAAAATCATTTCTCCCTTAAAGAGAGCCTATGGTGGGCTTTTGTTAGCTGACTTTTGCTTGCTTCTTCCTGTTTACTTTACTTCTCCTCACCGGCCAGCTTGGAGTTACCTAGGTGAGTTGTACTCTCACAAGCCTCTGAGAGGCACAAGCCATTTCCATGGAAGGGAGTGGCCTCCCTGCATTGTGTCCCCAACACACACTAATTCCTCAGACCTGAGCTCAGCAGCTACCCCCTCTGTAAAGCCTTCCTTGATTTCTTCAGCCAAATTTGGATGCTTCTTCTCCAATGCTCTCCTAACATTTTGTACATACAATCTCATAAGCTCATGTCAAGAAATATGTCTCACCGCAAAACCATAAGCTCTTTGAGAGCAGAGACCACATATTCTTATTTCTCTATCCCCATTGTCTTCTCCAGTGACTTGGTAGGTGCTCAACAAATGTTGATGGTTGAATAAATACATAATTAAATGTAGAAAATGATTAATGCTCTAAGAGAGGTACTGATAAGTGGCAGCCATTGTTTGTTGAGTGCTTACTCTACATCAGGCATTGTGCTAAGCTTTTTGTGTTCATTATGTCATTGTTATTTCCCATGTTATAGACAAGGAAACTGAGCTTGGAGAGCTTCATTGTCTTGCCTGATTTAACATGGCTAAAAGTGACAGAGTAAGATTTGCACTCAGGCCTGTCTGGTTGCTCTTAACGGCCACGTGGTGTTGTCCTCACTGGGATCGAGCTGACCCATGAAAGTGAGCCTATAATTTAGAATGCTGTGGCTCATTTTAAACGGAGCAATCAAACACATGTGTACCACTGCAAGTGTATTGCCCATTATTTCCAAGTCTGACCTATAGCCTCAGATGATGGTTTCAGGAGGAAACAAAACCCTGGAGCTGAATAAGCAGAGAGCAGGCAGTGCCTCTTCTTAGAAGTTAGGTCACTGAGTAATGCACAGTGTTTAATTGATGCCTGATCAAATGCAAATCTCATTTGAATGTGGAAATTAAAGTTCTCTACAGTGAACTCTGAGGGATTTTGTCAACATGAGATAACTCTCTTCCAAGATAATGACTAAATTTAATCTCACATAAGCCCGATAACAGGCAATTCTCCTGACAGCCGTGGAGCTGCTGGGCTGGTGTACGCGTGGAGAGGAGCTGAGGGGTGCACGGAAGTCCTGGAGTGTGGTATTGTGAGGGAAGTGGTGAACAGACAACAGAGCAGTTTTAAGAAAAAGAAGGTCCAAGTCAAAGAGGTCTGGCTGGGCCTCTTAGGGCAAAAAGCTCTGTCAAAGGTACACACAAAGACATTATTGACGTCTTAAGAGGCATTTTTGGATGTGTCCATTTCTATTTTTTTCTATCTCATTTTTTTTTTTAATGCTTATGTTTCTCTTCCCCAACAATGCTGCCCTTGAGAATTGGTTTCTTCTCCTCAGAACAAAATAAAAGATAAAATATTTCCTCACTTCATACCCCAATCTAGAAACACTTGAGCCTAAACATTTACTGTCCATGATGGATTTGGTACTGATAAATTTGTCAGTGACGGAGGTCCCAGAGCCTTCTAAAATTACTTTAAAAAAAAAAATCCAAGTCCTCTTATTTGGACTCTGCTAGAATCCGACTTGGAATGGATTTTCTTTCTTTCTCTTCCTCCTCAACCACTGAAAGTGATCATGTTCTCCAAGGCCCATGAGAGTCCCTGCCCCTTGCTTTCTGGGGCATATAGAAGGCAGGACTGTTGATAAGCCACAGTCAGGGGCATGCCTGTGTGGGTCCTGGAGAGTATGGTGGGGGTAGGGATTTTCGTCCTTCTGTTGTATAAGACTTTTTACCTGTGAGGGTCTATACAGCCAGCTTCGACCAGAGCTTCGTTGCAAAACCTCATTTCAAATTTCCCCAGCTCTCTCTCAATGGGGTCTGGCCCTCCCAGGACACTCAAGGTCATTTCTAGTGATTACTGGCCACCTGCGGTCCATCCCTGCAACTGCAGGAGGCCCATGGTCCTGTCACCATCTCTTGCAGTTCATAGGGGCCAGATAAGGCCTTTGGTTGCCAAGGCGAGAGACCCAGAACAGCTCCACAGTTGGGACTAAAGAAAGATGCTACAGTTATGGATTGGAAGCCACCACTGTTGTATCACCGACTCCCTCACTGAGGGGAGGATTACACAGAAATAGACAGCAGGAACATCCATACGGACAAGGCTTGCCAGGCCTCTGTTGGCTGACCAAGATCACCTTTTTCTGACCTTTGGGAATGACAGAGTGCTGTGTTCTCTTGACTCAGAGCATGAATGGGAAGGGACTGCGAAACCATGCCCTGGGATGTGTATTGTCACTGTTTTATTTATTTTTCCTTCTAATCAATCATGCAGTCCAAGAGTGTGCTGAACTGATTTGGACTCAAGGAGCTAATGATGCAGAGGGGTGCAGTGATACACAGGCATAGTATTTGAGAACAACAGAAAGGAGTCTCAGATGACTGCAGAATTATGTGCGGCTGTCTGAAAAGATTGTAGGAGGAGACCTGAAGGCTCCAGTAGGTAGCTAAGACAGGCTTTAAGAAAAAGTAAGTAAAGCTTGGTCTTAGGGAATGCGCCAGATTTGAGTAGGGGGAGGGAAGGACGTCCTTAGAGTCAAGAACAAAGGGGAGGTTATAGGAAGCATTTGTTCAATGTTCAAGAAAAGTGGAACAATTCTAAGCCACAGAAGGACAGGCTGTGAGGGTCTTTGACTGTGCACTGAGTTCCCGAAGGCACCCTTGTTCAAGGCAAATCAAGTGTGAATCTCCCGCATGTCAAGGGTCCGCTAGGTGACCCCCTCAAGGTCACTAAGCAGCCATGGTGCCAGATTGCCGTGGTGTATCCACGCAGTCGAGGGCTCACAGCACTGCTCTCTTAACCATCTTGCTTTTGCTCTCACTCGTAACCTCTTTGAAGCCTGCCAAAACACAGGTGTGCTTTTGTTTTGATTACAAACTCCGTGAGCGGCTGGTGGGACTTTCTGAACCAGGAGGCGGCTGTTGCTTCCGCAGCTGCTTGTGTCCTTCAAAGAGGGGAGGCCTGAGCTGTTGGTGGGGGAGGGGAGCCTTTGGCTTCAGCGGTTGAGGTGGGAGGTGCCTTTTCCACGGTTGCTCCCCACCCCCCTCCCTTTGGAAGCGAAGTCTGTCCGCCCCTTTCAGAGAAGATGGTGAGTTTCCTCCTTGTCCCCAATGGCTCTGCACACTGCCAAGGGCTGACAGGAGGTCGTGGCTGCTTTCAGCTGAGCATTAGCCCTAATGGGTTTGGCAGGATTTTAAAATAATCAAAACAAAGCAGGTAGAAAGGTCTGAAGGGGGAGGGGATATGGTGACTGCCTGAGCTCAGATCACAGGATCTGCCCTGCAGCCTGGGCCCAGAAGAGTTCCAAGGCCTGATGCCAAGGGTCTGAGCTGAATAGAAATCTGGAGTGGCTTTATCAGAGAAATTAGTCTGTGATTAGAGCTGAAAAGAGTCACAAGTCTTAACTTGTATTTAGCACTCCAAGGATAAGGTGTCCTGTGCTGTACCGATGGCTCAGGCAGTCTGCAGAATGAATGGGGAGGTTTATCCAGGAATTAGGGTGGAGGAAAGCCGGGGCAAGACGGGCCGGTGGGGAAGGGGGGTGCCTTGGAGAAATCTGTGAGTGGACACGCTTGGGCTTTGCTTGGGGAGTTTTCAGTCCAGTGATCAGATCCTAGAATATGTGTTAGAGGTAAGGAGAAACAAAACTATAACCAGGTTTGGTATTGAGCTTTCAATAAAATTGGAATAGTGTACAAAGTATCTTTGAAAGAAAGAACAGGCCTCTGGAGTGGTAGAGAGGAAGGGAGTTACCCACCTATCTTTCCTTCTGGCCCTGCGGCAGGAGGATTGTGTGCTAGCCACAGGCACTGAAGCCTGCAGCTTTCAGGTGTGACCCACTGCCCGTTGTAGTGATGTGGCCTAGCTTCTTTGTCCTTGACCCCAGGGCACAGCTCAGGGACACTTCAGTGGATCCGTAATAAGTTATAGTTTGAGAACAGCCAGGGAGAGATGCAGTTGTGAACAGCGATCTCTGGCTTTGCTCTCACTTCTGCCAGAGGCTCTCTCCTTCATCCTTGGTGCCTGTCTTCTAGCTCCGCGTGCTTCTGGCAAAGGCAGAGCGTTGAAAAGATTCTTTCAGAGCCAGCAGGAGGATCTGGCTCTGAAACGGGCCAGGCACTGGTCAGGCCAGGCGGTGGGCAGGTTCCCAGCCCAGCATGGCCCCGAAGTCTGGACTGGGCCTTGCCCTCACTTGGCCAGAGGGCTTCCTCAAAGTTCGTTTTGATTGCACACAGAGCAGGCAAAATGGTGGACTGATGCTAAGAAAATGGGGCTATTGCCTGAAACCAAAGGGAAGAACGTGTGGCTAGGCTTGGGCCCAGGGCTGGCAGGGACTAGCACCTGGAAAATGTTCAGAAAGCAACACAATTTCTTTCTCTTTGTTTCACTCTGGGACTTGCCAGACTCTGGCTCTCCACATGCCATTATGTATCTGCTTTATTTTTCTCTCACTGCACTAACATTAGCTATTTCTTCAAGCACATGGCAGAAGATGGCCGCCTCTTAGCTCCTAATTTTGCAAAACCCTCGGTTCAGGCAAAAAGTTGAGCTGGTCGTCACCGAAATTCTGAAGTCACAGAAAGGAATCTGATTAATTTAAGATTAAGTCAGAGCAGGTTAAAGTGTTGGGAGGGAGGGATATGGTCATTGCCTCAGTTCTGATCATATGTCTAGTAGCCTGGGGCCAGAGCAGCTCCAAGGCTATGATCATAGGTTGGTGGGACAAGGTAGAGAGAATGGTGGGGGAGGGGAGTGGTACTAGAGAGAATGTCATAAAATATTAACATGCTTGCCTGGACCCTCATTCACTAGGGCTCAGAGATGTGTATTTGTGTGTGTGTGTGTGTGTGTGTGTGTGTGTGTGTGTGAGAGTGAGATCTTATGGTTGGATGGAAACCTCCAGCGTATCTACCACATCAGATAGATAACCAGATAGAGAGAGGAAAGTTGGATCCACCTTTTATCTAGAAATTTCTTTTCTTTTTTCTTTCTTTTTTTTTTTTAGGCACCTTTCTGCTTTGTACATCAGCAAAGTACCACATTAACATGGCCCTTCTGAATCTGGAGATTTTGTCCCAGATTATGTAATCATCCTCTGTCTTCCCTGGGCGGATAAACTGATGTATGCTGGGGAGTCTTTTGTGAATTTACATTTCCTTTAATATGCATTGGGCACAGATGGTTACCAGGTTGTCTCCGATCCATAAGTCTTCTTTCATCAAGGGCTGATCAGAATTTAGTGCAAGCAGGTTTAAAGGGACAAGCTTTTAGGCTTGGAAATGTGCATATAAATAAAAATGTTGCTGTAGCGGATCCATTGTTAATGAAAGAAAAATGATCCATGTCCTCTTCTGGGATAACGGAGTCTCTGAATATATTTATTTCAAGATTTAGGTGCTGGGGGGACTGGCCACAAATCACAGAGCAACCATTAATGAGCCTCTGTCCCTACCTGTTAAGCTTATTAACTGCCTGTTACCTACAGTTCTATATCCCACCTGGGGAACAAAATGGATGCTTTGGCAATACTATGGCTGAAAAATACAGAAGTTAATCAAAAGCACAGGGGGGGCCTGGAAATGCAATCAGAAGACGTGTGCTGTCTGAGATTACTGGGGGACCTGAGGGTTCTTGGGAGGAAGCTTTCGATGCTGTCTGATCTGAGATTTAGCTAATTAAACCTACTGTCCTTAAGCCAGTGTCTCCGCACTCAGTGCATGTGGAGGACATGAAAGGCACAGTCCCTGCCCTCAAGGAACCTGCATGCTAATTGGGTGGGCATGCTCTACATACCTGAATCAGAGGGATTCTGATGGAAAGCAAGTTCAGGGCAGTTATGCAGTCTATGTGAATAAGTATTAATGTGATAAAACTAAGAGAGTGTGGTCTAGTGGGAAAAGCCCTTAGCTGGGACAGAGGAGACTTGGGGTTTTGCTCCAGTTCTACCACATGACAGTGTCTGCGCTATTTATTCATGCTCTCCCAGTCGCACTTTTCTCATTGATAAAATAAGAGTTTGAACATTGTCATTGCTAAAGAGTATTCGTGTAACGGATCATGTATCCATGAGACAGGAGTAGGGACAGAAAATTGCTCAGAGGAAGGGAGTCTTGATTTGAGCATTTAGCAGAATGTAGGATTTAATTCATAGAGATGAAGGAAGAGCCATTCTTAGAGATACTTTTTTTTTTTTCTTTAAAGGAGGCTCCTTGCCCAACGTAGGGCTTGAACTCACAACCTTTAATTAAGGGTCATGTGCTCTACCAGCTGGCTAGCCAGGTGCCCCCTTCTATGCATCAAACCTAGAGGTAGGTGTGTGTGTGCAGAGGTGAGCGCAGGAGGGGAGTGGATACATGTTACAGGCAGAGATGGGCAGAGCCAATTAGGAGGATGGGCAATGCAGATCTCAACACTGGAACCGATGGCTATGTTCTTTAACACATTTTTTAATCTTCCCAGTCGCTTCTCCACTTTAAGGCAAGGTTCTTTCTACTAATAGCAGCAGCAGTCTTTTGTAAGTAATTTGAAGGCAGAGATAAATACTGAAAACTAAAAAGCCTTCACTCCATGATTAATTAAAGGAATCATCTCAAATTTAGAAAATTGCTTAAATAAAGGAAGACACAAAATTGCATCAGTGTGCCTCCATATGTTAATTATGGCTATTTTTCCTTGTTTCTCTGCTGCTGCTACAGCCATGTCCCATCTATCACTTGGTTTCAGGCGTCATGATCAATTGACTGTACCATAAACAACATGTTGCACATGTGGCAAATGATAACATCATTTGACTCGACACAGGCTAAAAAAAACTCCCATGTTTTCATCCTTCCAGTCCCTCAGAAGAGAAAAAGGACAGCCTTGAATTAATTCCTTACTTATTGAGTCAAGTAGACATTTTTTGCAGACTCTACTGGGGTAAAGAAGGGACACCCAGCCGCCCACAGAACTAGACCCACTAGATGGAAGCTCCAGAAAGGAAATCTGTGCCTGACAGTGCCCGGCACATAGCAGGCACTCAGTTGCTCTATGTTAACCAAATCACCACTCATTATTTTAGTTTCTCTGATAGGTGATAAACTTCATAAAGAATTAGTATTCATCACCAGAAGAGATGTTTTTACCCCTGCAGAGAGCAAATCTTTTGCTTGTTGAAAATAAGTCATATTGAAGATCTCATAAGGACCTCCATTTAACTGACACCCAACTCATGGATTTCACCAGTGGACTTCTGTTTCTTCTCTAATACATGGTGACTGAAGCTTGTGAATACATATAGCCAGGTGCCACGCAGAATTATGCCCTTGTGCTTCTTCTGCTCCGCTAGCTATATGCCTATATGCTTATCAAGAGCCAGTTATGTTTGCTTCTGAATCTCTTCCATCTACTTGGCCTTAGATTGTAGTTCTAGAATTCAGTTAAGTATTACATCAACTGATGATATCTTTAGGGAAAGTGAGTTTCCCCTCTGAAAAATAAATGGAACATTCTAGAGGAATTCAATAGTCAAGTTTAAAAGTCTATGAAATTAGTGGGCACGATGCCTGTAAATGATTGAAAATAAGTAAACATCTAAGAGAAATACGCTTTCAACTTTTAAAGAAACTAAGTCTAGCAATAATTGATGTAGGGGCTGTGTGAGTGTGCTCGATGCAAGAAAGACAATATGCAGCTCCAATTGGCAAACGCCCACTCAAAGAAGTACACTTAAAGTTTCATGGGAAAAGAAATATTTAAACCATGTATGTATACTTTTTGGAAATGGTTTGCTGCCTTCCTAAACTTTTTATAATTAGCCAGTCAGCAATTTTTTTCTGATTGGTAGATAGCCTAGGAATTCTACTAAAGAAAAAATTAGTAAATTCAAAAAGAATTGAGGGCACACGAGATCAGCAGTCTAGGTTTACAGTGAAAGCACAATGACTGATGGTCATACCCTTGGAGACAGAAACACTATGGGAGCTTAGCCAAGCACCCCCAAGGGAAGTGTGACCCAGGCCAGTGGGCCTTTCATGGAAGGGGATGGTGCCTTCAATAACAAATCTCTCTTGCAATCACCTTGTTGTCTTAGAATCTCTTGCTTTCTCTTTTTTCCCTTTTCGTGCAACGTTTTACAGAAATGTTTTATTTTGCAAAATTTTCCAACTTAATGGAAAAATTCAAGTATAATGTATTGAACTTTATATACCCTTTGCCTAGATTCATAAGTGTTAACATTTTGCAATCGTTGCTTTGTTTCTCTCTTTCTACAGAACCTCCCACCACACTTCTGCTCTTTCTCTCCCCTCCTTCTTTCTCCTCCTCTTCTTTCTTCTTATGAAACTTGCCAAGAGTTTGAGATGCCATGGCATTGGCCTCTGAATAGTTCTGTGTGTATCTCTTAAGAACAAGAATATTCTTTTACTTACTCATCCTATAATGATCAGATTCAGGAAGCTTAACACTGATATAATATTGCCTAATATACAATTCATATTTAGATCTCATCTCTTACACCATGTTTTCTTGATCCATGGTCAAATCTAAGAAAATTCATTGTACTCATTGGTCACTTTTAATCTGGAATAGTTCCTTAGCCTTTAGTTGTCTCTCAGAGCTTTTACATTTTGAAAAACTACCTAGACAGTTGTTTTGTACAATGCTTCCTTGATTTGTGTTTCTCTGAGTCCTCATGATTACTGTTAAGTTATGACTTTTTTTGCAGGAATACTACATAAATAATATTGTGTCTATCCTATTGCATCATACCAGGAGGCACATCATGTCACTTTGTCTCATTATTGGTGATGTTAGCTTGGATTGTGTGGTTATGAGGCATCCACTGTAAAGTTGCCACTTTTTTCTTTCTAATTGCTTAAATAAAGTATTTGGAAACTGTATAACTATCCTGTTTCATATCAAATGTTCACCCAACTGTTTTATCATCCTATGATCATTCTTGTCTGAGTCAGTTATTATTTTGGTTCCCAAATACTGTCCCTGTTTCTCTCTACCTTCTAAATTACTTGCTAGAAATCGGATGTGAGGATGAGGAAAAACACTATATCCCTTCCCCAAGCCCCAGTTGTCTAGTGAAGCAAAAATGTCTCATAGCATGGCATCTTCTTTTATTACTTTATTATGCTGAAGGAGTGTCTGTCTACTCCGCATTCTTGACTTACTTCTTTGCTTCATTTATTTATTAATTTTTTTTAAATGTTTATTTATTTCTGAGAGAGAGAGAGAGCAAGTGGGGGAGGGACAGAGAGAGAGGGAGACATAGAATCTGAAGCAGGCTCCAGGCTCTGAACTGTCAGCACAGAGACCGATGCGGGGCTCAAACCCGTGAACTGCAAGATCACGACCTGAGCTGAAGTCAGGTGCTTAACTGACTGAGCCACCCAGGTGCCCCTTCTTTGCTTCATTTAATGCTTACATGTACCAGTGCTTGGTTAATCTCATTCACATCTTACAATAACCATATGTTATAGGTACTATTGTCAGAGTCTCCATTTCAGTAAGGAGAAGATAGGCTTAGAGAGGTTGGCCTAAGATCATGTAGCTGATAACCAAGACAATCTATTTACAGAGGTCACTCCTTTTGCTCCCATGTTTCCAAGAAGTGGGAAAATAGGTGCCACGAAACTCATGCACATAAGTATGGAATCTCCTTCCGGTATCCAGGTAGAGTTTACTGACTGCATTCTGAACAAAATTATGCTTTTGCAGTGTAATCATCTTGGTGATGTTACTTGGTTACTCTGACAAGTGGCAACTCTTCTCAAATCATAGTTGATTCTCATGAGAAATAACCATGGCCACACTGACAGATGGCAGCTGGACAGCTGGAAAGGAATCAACAGAAGGTCCCGAATGGCCCACTACAAAGCAACTGTGGTGAACATCCTGACACACCCAGCCCCTGAGACAACAGCTTGAAGCAGTGAAAGACGCTCACACACAGATAAAAAGGGAAATCATGCACTGTGTTCCATTTATCTCTCTTGACAAAAATTTACGTTTGTGAATCTGCTCTTACTCTAATGAGAACAAGGTATGGTGGTCTGGGGAAAATCACTTCATCACAGCTGCTAAATAGGGAAGCAGGATTCAATGGTTTCTAAAAGGTCCCTTCTAGTTTCATGAATCTAAACATGAGTTGTTATTGTAATCATCTAGTTCTAGAATATCAATAACTTCTTTGTTTATGTGACACATAAACATGACCTACACTGAAGTTAATCCTGATGTTCAAACCACAGTAAAATTCTTCAAGACAGTGCTCTCCTAATTGCTTCCTGGAGCAGACACTTTTGGTGAATAAATTCTCCCAAGACTAGGAAGAACACTGACATCATTACCATATTCAGAAGACAAATGCATCACCTCATGAAAATGTTAATGGGCAGCACTAATTGGAAGCAGAGGTCATTCTGGGAGTTCCCTGTAGATCCTGGGAGCTCGAGAGGACTCTGGCAGAGATACAGCACATCTTTTGAGGGCTGGGCAGGGAGTGTTTTAAGCTCCTTAGACTTTCTGATCCTTTCCCTTTCCTGTGCTCTGTGACACCTTTGTGCTTAGCTTCCACCTCCTCACCGCCTCCCCCTCTTCTCCTTAGTAGTGTGTTCCTCCTTTCTGCTATACATTTCTGACATGAACATTAAGGATCAGTGATGCAAAGGAAAGAGACCAAAACCGGGAAAAATGTTGACTTCAGAGGAAGCAATAGTGAGACATCAACCTGAGAATTGTTTAAGAATAGACTGTAACATTAATATAAGGCACATCAGACGTGCGGATTCACCTTCCCATGTCTCTGACCTGTTATTGTCTTTGAGAGGTCAATTCACAATTAAAAAAATACAATCAGCAAACATTCTAGCTTCATTTCATCTCCACCCTTGCTTTTAACTTCTTTTGCTCCTACTTGAAAAGTGTGCTATCCTACTGTATTTTACTTATTTTTGTTAGCTGTGTCACAGTCTTTCCAGAATAAGAGGGACTCAAACAACAACAAGCACGAATAATCTGTCCAGCTATGAAAAGCAATCAATGTGTTTCTATTATTCATAATGATAGTCAACACCTATATAGCATGTATGATTTGCCAGGCATTGTTTCATCATTTCATATATATTGACTCACTTAATTCTCCCATACTCCTTTGAGTTAAGCCCCATTATTGTCCCCTCCCTACATTCTGAGGAGAAGGAAATTGAAACCTAGAGCCATTAAGTAACCCCTGCAAAGCCACACATTTAAGGAGTGGTGGCACCAAGACTTGAAATCTTCTACTCTGAGTGGAGGCACCAGCCCTTTGACCACTGTGATGTTGCCTCCCTCTGGTGCACTAACATGCGTGTGATGAGTGAAAACATGAATGTATCCATTGGTGCTTAGTGAACTATTTTGGATCAGCTATTCTGAAGGTAGTGACTGTACACAGCTACTCTTCAGGAGCTGTAATACATGTAGACTTAAATACAACCCAATTGATTTCCTAAGCCCAGGAGATCTTTCTAGAAATTCCAGCTTTAACATGAATTATTGGTTTGATTTTGCAAGAGTTTTCTGTTGGTCTCTGCTGGTAATTTTAAACTCTGATAAGAAATATGCTTCCCTGAAACTCTCACCTTTTTAAAGGCATTTTGAATGTCTCATCTTCCTCTTCTTTATCTCCTATGGCTGTCCCTTGTCACACTTTCAGCTTTTTCTACCTGACAGGAAGTAGTTTATTTGCCTCCAAAGTAGTGCCATCTGAGACTGTTTCAACCTTAAACCTCATTTGGCTCTTTTGCTAGAGAGAAGACCTTGCTTGGCAGGTGGGGGCTGACCTATCGTGTGTCCCTTTGAGGAATGGGCATTGAAGGGCTTCCTTGAGATGCCCATTGACTTCAAAGCTGAAATGTATTGCTTATGTTTGTGGATATTGTCCTCCTTTGATGTAAAATTCTAGCTAATTCTAGGTCTTCTGATGTTCTGATAATTATCTCCTGATAGAAGGAAAGAGATGCAAAGTTTCCTTTGAAATTCAACCATTGGCTTGGGCCTTGCCTCAGCCCCAGTCAATACAGCCAGCAGTGGTTTTCAGTTGTTTTTCAGTTGGGCCCACAGAGTTTTACCTAAGGGTGACGAAGCAAAGGGACCAAATAAAAATGTTGCATTGGTACATACCATTTACACAGAAGGATAAATTTATTAACAGTTAAATCATAACTAAGAAACAGATTTATGAAGCAGGAGTCTCCATGATTAGTGGAAGGAAGCCTACTCTTCTGTTTGGAAATCATTAAAGGTCAATTTTGAATTTTCTGTCTTTAATGATATCCCAACAGTGTGGCTTCCTCTCAAGCATGATTATTTTGAGTAGCTGTACAGGTTGAATTGTCCCTGCCCATGTTCTCTTAAGAACATGGATGGTTTCTTGAGACACAAAAATGATTTAATGACTTCCATTCAGCTGACAACTTTTTATTTATTCGTCAGATTGTGACATATTCCTTACACACATGGTTATGTGTATGGTGGCCTGAAGGAGGCCCTTGACCATATTTTATACCTTTCCCACTTTAGGGTAACTATTCCCAGTTTTCCTTGGCTAACCCAAATTTATGCCTAATATTATGAATAATATCACTTTCCCTCTAGAAATTGGCCAAATTTGGATGGTAAATGATATGGTTATGCCATTTCTGGGGGACCCAGAGCAAATATCCCATGGACATACACCGTGGTATAGTTGAAAAATGAGGCCTAGAACTAAACAGCATCTTTGAAACCCTTCACCCTAGGTATTTTCCATGGCTGGTGGGACAACTTAAGTCTCTCTGAGCCTCAGTTTCCTCACCCAGAGAATGGAAGTAATAGTACCTCATAGTTTTTGTGAGTGTCAACTGGGTCAATACATTTATGAAAACACCTAGACATGTCCATGGAACCCAATAAGGAGTTATGATGTTTAAAGACAACGTTTTTCACCTGTAGTGAGGGTAGGGATGGATTGTACCTGGCTGCAGTTTAAATGAATTTTTGTGATGGAAATGGGGCAGAGAATTAAGTGAAAGAAGAAAGCTAGAAGGTAAGAGGGGAAATGAATTAGAAGTGATTCTAGTGCAAGACACGAGAATGCTGATTTTAGACACAGAATGGAAATTATTTCCACTCAGGGTTATGTGATAATTGCACATGAATCCTCCAGGGCATGTTTGAGGTTTGTCAATGTATTTTATATGTCTTGAGGTTTTGATGCTTTTCTATGCTCTAGCCCCTCTCTCATGTTCTTTTGAAATAAGCTCGTTTCCTCTGCAAACATGGCATTTCTGTGGAAAGACTTGTGGGTGCTCTGAGACTTGGGTCTCCAATAACAGAAAAAAATTAATCTGAAAAACAACAACAACAACAAACAACCAGATTACCATGCTGGGGAGACCAAGAGAAAGGATGATCCAGACACAACCATTCTCAGGCAGTTGGTTTCGGCTGGTTAAACACGAAATACAGTATAGTGACAGGTGTCCTGTGTCTGCAAGATGTAAAGTTCTAGGCACAACCAGGTTCTACTTTTTCTGTATCTATAATCGCTTACTACTTCACCTAGAGTCAAGATAAGTACACAAGAAGTGAGAGCCTTTAACGTGTTTGTATTTAGTGCATCATCGATATAGTGCATGTTTATTATGGGAAATATCTCCGTTTCTACCATTCATATGCAACCACTGTGTTGGCATATTTTATTTGGTCATATTTCCACAATTTTTTATTCCTTTTCTTTTTGCTCACGCTATAATTTTACTATGTTGAAATTCTACTGGATTAATTTTCTAAAGCTTACATAATTATTCTTCAAATATTAGAGTTCATTTGTCTCAAATTTATGAAATACACATGTTTGTGTATAAGTCTTTATCTGCATTTGGGATTATTTCTTTAGTATAAAAATTAAGGAAGAAGAATTATAGGGACAAAGGTATGAACATTTGAAAGTTCTTTATGCCTACTGAAAAACTGAGACGCTATTTTAAACTACTGTGATCAGTTCACAATTAATGTTCTTTTCAAAATCTTTTAATGATATGTAATAGGCACTAAGTATAATCATTGCAATTAATCCTTACCACACTCTGTAACATATGCTGGTCAAGACAGCATATAGGTTAATCTAGATTTCAATATAAATATTTTGGCTCTTCTGTACTTAAGATGGGTGATATGCAGTATTGGATACTAGAATAACAGAGGTTGATTCTATTACTCTTATGTTTTTTCATGGCTTGATGTTTTTCTTGGAGTCTTAATGATACCTTTTTTTGCTCATCTTTGTATTAAAATTACTTTAAAAGCCAAGTTAGCAGCATGAAGAGAGGAAGGGCAGACATTTCTTCCATTAGAAACCGCTTAAGAAGTCTCAGGTGGGCTACACTTCTTATATTTGCACACAAATTGTGGAGAAAATGTTTCAGTTTTAAAAAGAATGAGTTTTATCTTCTTTTAGCTTCTGTGGATGAGCATTGTAAAAATTGGGCAGAAATTTTGGAATGGATTTCCATAAGTGGGGGTTCAGGATCTGTAGTTGCTTTGTGTCTCCTTGAGGTGAAAGTTCAGGTCCAAAATGACAGCTTCCACCTCTCTGTGGCTCTCTCAGAACTTGTTATTGCCAAGAGAGAAACCTCTCCTCAGCAGAAGAGAATAGCTCTCTGAATTGTCTTTCTCTTGGGCCAAGAGAGAAGAGTACCTCCGAACCAAGATCATACTTTGGACTCGGATCACGATGCCATATCTGAGAGGAAGGGTCCCATCACACCCCAGGCCCTGTGCTATGACTTAGCGGTGCATGGCCAGTGGGGTGACTGCCAACTAACTTTCTTTGGAGAATACAGCATTCAAGTTTCTACTCTGTTGAACAATGAGTGAATAGTGCTAGTCTGGAGCTCAGACAAGTTTCGGTCAAGATGGATGTGTTTAGAGTTAATTTTGGTGCTTTTTACAACTCCAGTAGCATTTTTACTAACCTTGTAAATGTCTTTTCTCCTGGCTTAAACATCCTCAGTGTCTTAAATAATTATTCTGGTAGAGTAGTTTCTAGAACTTTACCTCTGGTCAGCCTCCTCCACAAGACCACCAAGCTTGTTGGTCTCATCCAGAATTTTTCTTGAAACACTCCTTTTGAAGTTTTTTTTTTTTTTGAAGTATTGTGTCTACATTAACATACTCCATCATGTGTCATCTAATTGGCTAGCCCACATTCTAATAGTGTAATATATTCATGTGATCAGGATCCTACCACTGAGACAGTCCAAAGTTAAATCGCCACACACATCATACCCTTTGCTTATCATAAATCATAAGTCTGCTATGGCCTTGGGAGTTACTACCAAGATAATCTCGAGTCTATTTATTCTGAGCTTGTAGAATTGCCTTTTCCCTTTTCTATTTATTTGAATATAGGACTTTACATCTATGTCATTTCAAATGCATCTAGTTTAAGTTTAAGGCCATAATATCATACTATGTACCTAGAAGGTGTTTAATAAATGCTTGTTAACAGAATGCTTAATATATGCTTTTGAAATAATTAGGTGACCACAGAGTCTTTCTGCCATTGTTAGAAGTTGCTTTAGTTCCTCTCCTCCTTTCCTTTTCCTTTTTACTGTATTTTGAATTCTTCTTGAAGTTGTCAGTGAAGAAATATATTTCTCTTTCATCTCCCTACTTGCATTAACGAAACACCAGAATTTGTCTCTAATGGTCCTAGTGCCACATTTTAAAAGAATGGAGAAAAGGAAAAAGAAGGGAGTTAAGCATTCATTGCCCTCCTTAATAATACATGTTTTCTATTCTCTGGATAGTTTATTATTTAGAAACTGTGGACTCGAAGATCTTTCCTATAGCAAACAGAAGCAACATAGGGTAAATCATAATAATTAGTATGCATGGGGCTGAGTCTGGGATATTCACTATAGCTTGTCCTTTCAATGTGTCTTCTTTTGACATCTTCACCCTGGGTATCCTGGCAACAGAGCACTTCACAAAAAACAAAAGTCCCATAGACACTGTTTGCTGAATTCCATCAGAATAATAAAAAGACTGTTTTATTGAAGCATTTGCTGAAGACAGTAATTTAGAAAAATAGCAAGACTGCAGCTAAATGTACTTGATTCAAAAGTGACTGACACCAAAGGAAACCTCAGTCCAAGGATGGTGTCTTTGGGTCATATAATTTCTGAACCATTTGCAGGAAGACAGGACAGTGAAAAAGAGATGTGTATGGGCTAAGATAGGAAGTAAACCAACATGAATGTACTAGAGTAAGAAATCCCTAAAAGGGCCTGAGTGTATAATATGGGGCACATGTCTCCATACAAGCTAGAGTAGTGTCTTTGCCACTTGTGTGAATAGCCTTAGAAGAGTTCTCTGCTGGCCACACAGGGAGTCTTCCTCTCCCCAGTGCCCCATCTGCTCTGTGGTAGAGCAGAGAGCTGGAAACTAGAAGGTGACCAAGATCACCTTCTAGGGTGGCACATTGACTGTCTCTAAGCCTTTAGAGATCAAAAAAAACCTTAGCAAGACATTGGGAACTTCTGATCCATTTAGTGCAGTGATGATGCTATCAATGATTCCCTCTGGGCCTCAATAGGTTAATTAAAGCACCTCCATCAGACTTCAGCCATCTCCTTGCTTAGACACTGGGGAGAGGGTGGTGCAGTGTATGAGTGAATGGTTACTATGCTCTCACTCCTCTTTTTTTCAGGCTTGTCCTTATTATTCTGTATTTTGTGACCAAAGTCTTCCTACATTGTCTCAGTGATTGTCTGCTCTTCCTGAAGGCAAAGTTAGGATATGTTATCCTACTCCAAGGTTGCTTGTCTTCATTGCACAGAACTCTGAACTCACAAGGGAGGAGTTTAGGCACTAGAAGTTTCAGCTCTTCAAAGAATTGCATCAAAACAGGCTATGTATTAGAACGTATGCATTGTGACAGTGTGCCCAGCCTAAGAGACCCCTCCTGATGCCTGCCCTTTCATCACCCTCTTCCCAATCCTCAGAGCCTGTTGCTAACAGCTCTCTTGTGCTGTGTGAGCCTGAATCTCACCTCAACCCTGGTTCTAGGCCACAGGTGATGGGACCAGGATCAGACCCTGACCCCATCTGTCTGGTCAGCGTCTCTCATCTGGGAGTTTACAAATGGAATTCAGCAATACTTGTCAGTTTAGCAGTGTTTTAACTTAAGAACATTTGCACTTGGAGGGCCAACTCATGTGGGCGTGCACAGGCAGGCAGGAATGATAGTCATTCAGCATTGCTAGATGAGAGAACATGAAGAGGGGAGTGGGGAGAGGTTGTGGGGTGTGGTGGGGGGGAGGTGGAGGGAGTAGAAAGGAGTAAGAGAGAGAAAAGCTGTCTTGGATCTTGGTCACCTTCTAGTTTCCAGTTACAGTTTTTTCTGGGGTTCAATTCTACTCATTTGCCTTGGGTTCTATAGAAGACCTATACCTGAGACCTTATTTGGCCTAAGCTAATTTGAGTGGGTTTAGCTTTATTGCTAAAAAAAAAAAAAAAAAAAAAAAAAAGAAGAAGTTTGGCGAAGACAAATTGATCCAAGAAAGTTTCAGGACTGAAACTCAGATCTTCCTTCCCTGGAGGTCCTATTGCCCACATTACCAGACTTTTTGTCTCTTAGTTTGACTGCAGACCACAGGGGAAGAATTATTTTGTGATAGCTCAGCCGTTTCCTGGTGGAGCCAGGGAGCACAGACCAGAGGTTATTCCCCGAATGGGCCTTCCCTCCAGTGCTTTGCCCCAGGTTGTTTCCGAACTGGATGATCTACTGACACCCAGGGCTCATCCTCACTCAGGCTGGAGCAAAAATCCATACTGTGGCCCCTCCACATGGCTATCTGAATGGCAAACCTGAAAAACTCCTGGACCCTTGGATTTCTGATTCCTGTATGACCTCCAACCCCCCTAGGATCAGTTTCTGGAAGTCCTTCCCTGGAAAGCCTCAGGTGATGAAGATGATGGCCTCTGCCACCTTGGGTGGGGGGGAGGGGTCACTTGATTATCGTTGGAGGAAAAGAATCCTAGACAGGCCCTCACTCACTGCTCTGAGATGCCAGCTCTCGTTCTTTTGTGATTGTATACCGTTAGGATAAGGGCAAGCTGACATTCTGAGTGAGGCTAATTGTTGGGGGCAGGAGGGAAGCGGGAGCGAAACTGGGCTTCTGATCATGTCAACAATGTTTCTGTAGCTCCTGCTGGGGGGAGGGCCCCTCTCTCCAGGGCAAGACAGGCTGCATGCTTTGGGCATGAATAAAAGCCATGTAGTAATCCAGGTTTGATCTTTGCACAGAAGAGCTTCCTGCATAATTTATGGCTTTAGAATGGGCAGCCATAGATTTCTGGGCAGAAAAGGAGGCTAACATATTCTTGTGGAGCAAAGAATAGAATTAGTGAGATAAATGGTCCTCGAGAAGCTCATGACCAATCCCATACTAATCAGAAAAAAAGTCTAAGTAATGCTGATTACACTTTAAACAATTTTTGGGAGGTTGCTAATTTGGCTTGCTCAAATTCAGGGGCTGGCTGCAATCTCAGGGCATGAGACATGGTTAAGAGAGATAGCTCTAGTCCTTTAGTGACCATTGTCACAGCCACACTTTCCTTCTTTTTGAAAGATGAGGCAAGTTCTGTTCTCAGAAACAAGTGTGTTACTAGGCAGAGCCAGGATATATCAGCATCGAAATGGTCTGGAGCCTGAAATTATTGTCCTTTTTCCTTGTCTATGCATCACCTTCCTGGCCTCCCCTTCAAAATACATGCAGGCACATACAAACACACAGTTGTGTTCATACAGATAGACACATGCACACTCATCCCACAATAATAGTCCCTTTGAAAAAATAGATTCTCAAACTAATGTAATATTAGGATGAGAAGGGGCTTTAAAGGCTGTGCTGTGTTACAAAGTACTCCAAAACTTAGCAGTATAATGAACAAACATTGATTATCTCACAGAGGCCAAGGCAGGAAACTGACAAGGCTCAGGTGCCTCTGGCTCAGGGTGTCTTACAAGACTGCAATTAAGGTGTCAGTTGAGGCTGCCATTGTCTCAAGGCTCACAGGGGGAGGATCTGCTCCTAAACTTATTTATAAGGGCTATTGACAGGTCCTGAGTGCTCACTGGCTGTTGGCCAGAGACATCAGTTCCCTTCACAAGGGTTCCACAGAGAAGCTGGCAACTGGCTTCCCTCAGAATAAGTGAACAAGAGGTCAAGAAAGGGAGAGAAGGCACCCAATATGGAAGTCATCTAATCTCCAAAGTGACTTCCCATCATCTTTGCTGTGTCTTTTTCTCTAGAAGCAAGTCAGTAAATCAGGCCCATAGTCAAGAAGAAGGGATTACACAAGGGCATGAATGCTGGGGGATTGAGTCATTGGGGATTCTTTTAAAGCTGCCTACCTCAGGGCCATCCATTTAGACCCCTCAGGCAACCACATCTTTGTCTGCATACTTCTTGTACAGGAAGCTTAGTCACTTCTGGGGAAGATTTTTCCATTCAACTTTTAAAATTCCTGAGATTGAACCCTCAAACCTGCTTTCTTAGAGTGGGCATGTTTTGTTTGCCACTTGCTCAGCTTTCCTTTCCTTTCTGATGCAGGCACTTCACTTTTCTTTCACAGGCTCCCTCTTCTCTTCTCTTTGGTCTACTTTTGGGGTGGGCATACGACCTAGCCGTGGACAATCACAATTTGGTATCTTCTTGATCACGGTGATTGGTTAAGGAATGGTACATTCCTCAAGCTGATCCAGTTTACATACCTTGGGAGCTCTTTTTACCATTTCTTTGAACCTCTTCCCCTCTCTATCCCTACACCTTCAATGTGTTCTCAAGAGCACACACCATGGTCATTCTTCTGAGGACCACTCTTGGACTATGCCAGCCACTTTGCCCCAACTACAGACAACTGGAGGTGCCAAAGAGTTTTATTACCTACCCTAAACCTTCCCCTCAAGCTTTTGCTTTTGTTTTCCATGATTTTGGCCAGTTAAACAAAAATAATTTTATTGAACTGTAAGTCACATCTCATACACGTCACCCATTTAAATGTGCACTTCAGTGGTTTTTGTATATTCACAGATGCATACAACTACCACCACAGTCAGTTTTAGCACATCTTCATCACCTCAAAAACAAAACCCATACTCTGTAGCAACTAACCTTCTATCCACCTCCATCTCTAAGCAATTGCTAATCAACCTTCTGTCTCTATGTATTTGCGCCTATTCTGGACATTTCATATGAATTGGATCATACGTGATATCTTGTGACTGGCTTCTTTTACTGAGCATGTTTTTTGAGGTTCACCCATGTTTTTTGAGGTTCACCCAGGTACCAGTGCTTTCTTCCTTTCAGTGCTTTATTCCTTTCTGTGGCCAAATAATATTCCATTGCATGGATGTACCACATTTTATTTATTCATTCATCAACCAGTGAGCATGTGGATTGTTTCCACTTTTTGGCTACTGTGAATAATGCTGCTATAAACATTCATGTATGTGTTTTTCTGTGCACATGTGCCTTCATTTCCCTTGTACACATACTGGGGAGTAGACTTGGCTGGGTCATAAGGTAACTTTATTTTAATTGCTTAAGGAACTGCCAGATTATTTTTTAAAGTGGCCGCACACCATTTTACATTTTCCTATCCTTAGTGTATGAGGGTTCTGATTTTTCTATATTGTCACCAACATTTGTTATTATGTGACTTTTTAATTCTAGCCATCCTAGTGGGTGTGAAGTCATATCTCATTGTGATTTTAATTTACATTTCCTTGATCACTAATGACGTGGAATAGTTTTTAAAATGTGCTTATTGGCCATTTATATCTTTCTTAGAGAAATGTCTATTAACATTCTTTGCCTATTTTTTTAATTGGGTTCATCTACCCTGTTGACGAATAACTTTTTGGTGTGAGAACATTTCACTGTAATCTCTTTGGCTGAGACAACTCTGAGACATGACTCTCTCTCTCTCCAGAGTTCCTCTGAAGAATCAGGTAGAAGCCAACACACTGAGACTTTTAACTTCTCTTCCCTATCAGATCCTTCTGGAAATATATGGTAATTATCTTAAAAAATGACAGTTCCTTCAGTTCCTTCCCTGTGTGTATACACATGTCATTCCCACACTGAGATGCATAATCTCCATCTCTGCAGCGTACTTGAACCTGGGCTCACTTGTGCTTGCTTTGGCCAACAGAATACAGCAGAAGTGATATTGCCCATTTCTAGACCTAGACTTAAGAATGTCAGCAGTTTTTACATTCTCTCTTGAAAAATTACATAAGAAGTCCAAGTGGTGGTTGGAATCTTATCCACTCTCTGGGTTTTCCAAGTTTTTTTAGACCATTTCTGTTTTTATTTTACTCTAAAACATTTTTTTCTCATTGCAAACTACAATTTCTCATTGTAGAAGAAAACTGGAAAAAAAAAAAAAAACAAAGAAATATGGGTGGGGGTAGGGAGAGGGATGAATAGGCAGAACACAGAGGGCAGTAAAAACACTCTATATGATACTATAATGTTGGAAACATGTCATTGCACATTCCTCCAAACCTATAGAATGCACAACACCAAGAGGGAGCCCTAAGGTAAACTATGGACTCTGGATGACGATAATGTGTCAATGTATGGTCATCAGTTGTAACAAATGCAAGGCCCTGTTGTGGGATGTTGATATTGGGGGAAACTATGTTGAGTGGAGGCAGGGTATGTACATAATATATCTGTACCTTACCCTCAATTTTGCTGTGAGCATTAATTGCTCAAAAAAAATAAGTTTTTAAAAAATTTTTAAATGTTTATTTATTTTTGAGAGACAAAGACAGCATGAATGGAGGAAGGGGAGAGGGAGAGATAGAGAGAGGGAGACACAGAATCTGAAGCAGGCTCCAGGCTCTGAGCTGTCAGCACAGAGCCCAATATAGGGCTTGAACCCACAAGCCATGAGATCATGACCTGAGCCGAAGTCAGACACTCACCCGACTGAACCACCTAGGCGCCCTGAAAACAATGAGGTTTTTTAAAAAAAAAGCTTACATAAGATGATAGAAATCATTGGAAGTATACTCCTTAGCGATAAGTACTGCTAGCATTTTGGTATATATCCTTGCAATTCTGCCTGTGCTAATAAATCCATATCTAGCCATCATTTGTCTACCAATTTACCTTTATATATTTTATCAAAAATTTCAACTTGATTTATAGGTGCCTTTCCAAACTCTGCCAAGTTTCTGACCAGGATCATAATTCTCTTGGTCTTAGAAGCCTAGGACACTCTGACAAAGTATTGGAAGGTATTTGACTTCAAGAATTATAAATTAAGAAAGAGAGCTTAGAAAAGATCATTGTGGAAGAGGGAGAGAGAGGAAGAGTCACAATTTTCCCCTAATTAATATTAAAATCTCTGATCCTTAGTATACTTTTAATACTGAAACTGTTCTTTTTTTTTCTTCATCTTTAAAAGACCCATTTTTTTTTTTTAAAGGGAATGGAACGGATGAGCTACAGGAAAGGTTCTCCACATGAAAGCACTTACTCCGCAGAGGCCCCATTGCCTAAAACACTTAGTCTAGATAAAAGAACAGACAACGAGCATATATCTGCAAGTTTTAGATGATGGAACTTTAAGATAATGAGTTCTGCTTCAGATAGCACAGGGTGAAATAAAATCACAGAAGATGATTTGCAAACACTGACTGCCAAGCCTGGGGGTTAATTGCATGGATGGGAATGGAGGCCCTGGGACAGAATAGGTTGGACTGCACTGGCTGCTGGATGCCCAGGTAGAGGTCTCAAGGAAGAGAACAGCTAGTCCATCAGGAGCATGTCCTAAGCGAAGCCCATGAATCATCTGTAGCTCTACAGTTACATAAAATAAAACATTAGATATAACATCTGTTCTGTTAGGATGGTGAGGGGGTGAGTACAAACCAGGAGAAAAGGATACATGACAAGTACAAACTATTGTAGCTATGAAGAATCAATAGAAAGTTGGTTGCAAATATATCTGTACTGGGAGTCAATGTAAAATTCAAAAAAAATCTGTTTTGCCACCTCCTGTGACAGCATAAATAGATAGCAAATGACTAAAAGGTAAAAAATCATTTTGGGAATGTAGTGGTTACCTTCCCCACCCTATGAATATTGAAAATGTCATTTGTTACATCCAAACTTGGAAGAGTGGAGGCATGTGGCTCTCAATGAAGCATCTGCTTCCCTTCCTTGCTCTTCTGGCACAAGAAGGCTGGTCTCTTTTTCCTTGCTGGAGGATGCTGGTTTTGAGGCTTGCCAACACGCCCTACACTCCCATGTCTGCTCGATGTCAGTGTCATATTTTATAGGTTCTTATAAGTTACTATGTCCAAATTTCCTGCCATTAATCACCAAAACCTAACATCTTCACATTACTGAAATATAATCTAATGAATTCACATCCACTGAAACAAACCCCCTTTCCCTGGCTGCTGTAGTGCTGAAAAAGGAATAAGAATTTCTGGCAAGCTTTCTGATCAAATGCAGTTCCACCAAGAAAGAATAACCATGTCAATTCTAGCATCAACTTTTTTTTCCAGGGTGCATTTTTGCAAATCTGTGATTGTTGCAGCATTAATTAGAAAGACCTTTGACTTTATTAGATAGCAACTATTGACCTTGGTTGGCCTCCCAAGCTGAACTGAGTCCAAATGACTGGTTGACAGGCTGGGTATTTTGTCACAAGACAAATTTCTTGACCATGCCATTTACCTCAACTAATGTTAGCATTTGGGTAAAACAGTGTCCAAACCCCATTGCATGCAAAGATAACAGATACATGTAAGAAAATAGTAAAATGGAGAGTCATATCACATTTAAGGCTCTTTCTACAAAATAAATTCCAATCATAAATATTAGAACTTCATTTAAATTCATATAATAAAATACATGCTACATGGTTCTTTACCTCACTGCTATTGCATATTCATTTAAATGCTCATGACATGTCTATCGACATGTACTAATATAGTATTAGCAAAGACTAGTAAAGTTCTGAAGGATTATGGTGATGGAGATAAAAAAAGGTAGATCTGAAGGACATTTTAATATAGAATCCCCAGGAAAGTGATTCTATGTAGAGGAAGAAGGATTTGGATAGCTGAGCTTTTCCTCTTGGAGACAGCCTTAACTGAGTTCTGGGAATGATGGATTCAAGGTGCCAATTGACATGAAGGAAATTAAAAATTAACTGCTTAACACAGTAACCCTTAGTGAATTAAGATGTCTGTCTGAAGATGTTCCCTCTGCACTCTAGCAAAGCAGGAGTGAACCTTTGGTCTGGAGTCGGGCATTGAATCTCCGTGCAGGTTGCTGGCAGTGCCTGGACTTGAGGTGCGCCTTGGGTAGATTTAAGAAATAACATCTGGGGGAAAGCATATTGAAAAGCCAGGAGGATGTCTAAATCTGTGTTTGAACTCATTCCAATAAACCCCATTGTAGAAGCAATGTCATTTTGTTTTTTAAAAAACCAACTTGATTTGGGACCCTGAACGCCCATCCTGTTCAGATAGTGGCACATCTGTCATTGGAGTTCCTTCTTCCCCTTGGGATTGCACCAAAAAAAAAAAAAGTTTTCGAAGTCCACTGTGTCCATTGCTGGCATCCTCACTATCCAAACCTTTAGTGTCTCCTGACATCCGGTAGCTCTCTGTTTCCACATCACATGGGATATGGGCATTTGACAGAGTCAGGACCCTCCATGCTTAGATTTCTGTCCCCTTAGATGCCCATGGAACCACCTCTTTCTGAGGTCTTTGTGCCACAAGTGGCCACCTCAGAGAAGACCATGCTGTCATCCTGTTCTTCTGGGTGCCCATCACTCTCTCTCCCCTGCCCGGGGAAATCCCGCCAGGTATTTGCTACTTCTCCCAAGCCCCTCTGCATCTTCTGTCAGACCTTCTCCTCCTCAGTGTGTTTAGGGTTAAGGAAACACAAACCAGAAAATCTAACAGGCTTCTTGTTTTGTACTTTGCCATGTACCTGCCCTAAGGCAATGAATCAAAGAGTTGGCTACCTGCTTTGATGAAGGAAGAAAAAGGGGAAAGCACAGGAAAGAAATCTACCTAAATTAATATCTCAAAATATTATGTGGCTGCTTCAGTCATGAGCCTGAAGGGGCTAGGCAGAGAGAGAAATTCTAGATTTTAAAGCCAATGTGATGAAAAGCCTGGTGAGCCCACAGATTGCAGGCTTGGAGAAGTAAGTGGGAGGTGGAGCCTGAAATAGTTCCTTCAGCTGGGGTGGAAGTGTCTAGCTATCACATCTCTTCACAGGATGTTCAGGGTTCCATGGAAATGGGGGGAGAGGAAGCAGCATGAATTTTTCTTTCTGTATTTCCTTTTGAAAGAGCTAAGAGAGTAGAGGTTTGCCCTCAAAAGGAAGTTGGGTTTACCCTACTTTCTGCAGATTGATTGATCTGCTCTTGCATTTCTGCTTTCCTGGTACACCTTGCCCTCCCAGGCCCTGGAACTCAATGCTTTCATAACTCAGGGCAAAGCAGAGTTGGAAGGCTGGGGTGAGCAGAAGGGGAATATTAGTTGAGCCACTGCTGGGCTGGACTCAGTTATTGATTAACTTATGGAGCAGAGAAGACACAGCCGATGGTGCTCTTTCAAAATAAATCAGTATTCTGGGCACTGAAAGGGAAACCAGGTTTGAGGGGATTGCAAAGACAGGCTGAGAAAAGATCAAACCACAGAAGGTCAGGTACCACCAACAGGTTGCTGGCAGAATGAGGTAGCCTTTTTATTGAAGATTGTAGGCAGCTAGGGAAAGGCATCAAGGGAGGTTGTCTATTCATAGCTCCCTCGTTCCAATGCAGTCTGCATCTTTGAGTCCACCCAGAAAAGATCAAGAGGAAAAAGAGCTGGGAGTGGGGAGAAAGTGGTGGCTCAGCTGGCAATGATGTGACGGGAGAGCGGCATGTATGTCTGATGAAGGGAGAACTCAGTAGAGCTTGAGGTACCACTCTGACATGGACATCACTCCGGGGTGGGGTGAAAGTTGGCAGAAGTATGAGGGACTGCCCCCCTTTCCCTGACAGGAACTGCCAAGTGCTAGAAACATCATCATGGGCTGGGCACCAGTATAGCTTCATTCATCTGTGTGGGCATGGCTGAGGGTGGGTGGGTGGTGCAAAGTCAGGCACAGACTGGGCACTGTCATGAATGAGACCCCGGGAGTGGATGCAACCAAGCATGGACAGCTCCCTTCTCCTCACTAGGCCTTTCTTTTGTCACCTGTGTAACGAGGATTTGTATGGAATTGTGAGTATCAAATGAGGTCATGCAGTGGTTTATTCATTAACTCATTCGTCTATTTGTTTTCTGGGTAGTGAGGATATCAGTTTAAAAATAAAGTCTCTGCCTCCACGGAGGACACAGACAACGAACAACTCAACATAAAAATATAAAAGACAGCGTCAGCTCCTAAGCAGTGATAGAAGCAAAGTGCAGCAGGGTGAGTAGAGGAAGTGAAGGGGTATTAGGTGGGGCTTCTTGTCTAAAGGGGACATTTGAGGAGCCATGAATGAGCAGTGGGAGCAAGCCATGCCTTTCTCTCGAGGAAGAGCATTCTAGGTTGTGGGAACAACAAAGAAAACCCTGAGACTGGAACAGACTTGGTGTGCTTGGTAAATGACTAAAAGCTGGTAGGAAAGGGAAGAGTCATAGGAAATGAGGTTAGATAAGGAGTCATATCATGTAGGGCCTTGTAAGCCAAAAGAAAGACTTAGGGTATTATTTTAAGTGTGTTGGGAAACCTGACATATTCACAGGTTTTAATTAAAACATATATAAAGCACTTATGGTGTGTCAGGCTCTGATCTACTAATCACTAATCACTAATCTCTGATCACTAATTCAATCTTCACACCACCCTATGCTGTGCCCAGAGGCTAAGTGGGTCACTTGGTTGCCCAAGGTCACATGGTTGGCAAGTGGCAGAGCCAGGATTTGAACCCAGGCAGTGCGCCTTTGGATTAATGCTCTTCACTTCCACCCTTTGCACCATGTCTGGCAGTTAGCAGGTGCTCAATGTACGATTATGCTGCTGCTGTTAAAACCCCTTCATGGCTTCTCATTTTCCTAGAAAAATATCCATACCTCTCACTAGGGTCTGCCTGCTCTGGTTCTGCCCGCCTCTGTGATTTCTTGTCATGCTGCCCCCACCCTCAAGCACATGGGATCTTGTGCTTTCTTGAGCATTCCTAGCCTTTTCCCTCCACTGCCTCTGCCCGGAATGTCTTCTCCCTCAAAGCCTTGGCCCAGGGCTGCTTATCCTCTTCCAAGATGAGACTACTGACCACAGATCTAATGGCTGGCCCACCCACTCTGTGATTTTTCTTTGTTTCTTGTTTCTTCATGACTTGCTACACTCTGCAATGATTGCATTTATTTATTCATTATTTGTTTCTGTATCTCCCATCCATTGGACTATAAGCTCCATATGAATGGGGCATTTGGCTTACTCACTCAGTATCCCTGGGGCCAGAACTCAAAATACACTTTTTGGATAAACGATGGTTTGGACAAATTAATATTTTATGAGTAGATTTTATGGGAAATTTCAATTTTTTTTCTTTTTTAACAATATATCCATTTGAAGATGGCATGATTGAAGTGTCGGAGTCTGTTACGTCGAAGTTTTGGTAGTTTTTCTTTTCTATAGATGAGAAGGTTTTAAGTTTTTGTACAATTTCAGGACAAATAGAACTTCGATTTACCTTTCAGAATTTACATCACTAATTTCATGTATTATTGACAGTTCTTTGTGTTGCCTATAATTTTTTTTCCAGTGAGAAATATTCTAAAAGTCAAGAGGCATCAAAATAATGAGTCTGTTTTAGCCTAAGCGGGTAATATTTACATGCAAATATTTTCAAATATGGGAAATTATATGAGCATACATATTCCTTAAGGAATCATTAATTAAGGCATTGATTCAAACAATAATTGAAACAGATGACATGTTATATTCTGGAGCACAAAGATAAATAAGTCAAAGTCCTTCTTCCCAGTGACTTTATAATTTAATGGTAAAGACAGCTAAACATAATTGCAACACATTTTGACAAGTTCTATGCTAGAAGGAAGCCCAAGATATAAGAGTATGTGAGAAGAAGGAGAAGGAGAACCTAATTCTGGGCAGGGGACATTTGTCAGGGAAGGCTTTGCGGCTATGCTGCCTGAGATGAACGCTGAAGAGGTCAGAGATGGCATTCCTGGCTGAGGGAAGAGTGTGTTCAAAGGTACAGGAGCGTGAGAAGGCCTGGAACATCCTAGGAGCTGTAGGTAGAGCAATTAGAGCCAAGCCTACATGGATGTCCTTAAAGGGCTCCATATTGGTAACAAGCACAGGCTGTGTCATCTGGTTTGCAGATTTCTCCACGTTTACCCTACCCTTCCTCTAATTCCTATGGTAAATCTCCACGTTTACCCTACCTTAACCTCTAAGAGCTGTTTCCTGCTCCATTCAGGATTATTCTACATACTCCATATTTATTCTAACCTGTAAACCTTTTTTTTTTTTTTTTTTAATAATTATGTTCCCAGACTGTATTATCTCTCCCATTCTCTTATGGTATTTGAGCTTTTCACCAGCCTTCATTACCTGTCCCAATTACTGCCTCTTCTAGAAAGACTTCTCTAACTGTACCTGTCCATGGTGTTCTCTCCCAGCTCTGAAATGATTTTATCCTTAAAAAATACCCTTAAGAATCTATTTCATTATCTTTTAATTATTTCAAGTGTTACATTTTTATTCCCAATTCATTTGTGAATTTGGCAATGGTAGTACCCCTTTGTAATTTTAATTTATTTATGTAGCTAGGTGTAGGGCATGAACACTCTCAGACAGTACTACAGTTTGGGAAATATTAACTGATGCTTTTTTTTCCCCAAGAGCATTGCTGTATGCTGATTATGGTTTGGAGTTCCTAGTCTCTTGTACATGAGTGGTAAAATGGGCAGGTTTTATTTCTCCTACACTAATGTATCATGTGACCTTGGGCAATTAAAAATAAATAACTAGATCCATGTATATCAATATGTATACATCACAAAAGAGTGTTGAGTGAAAATAGAAACTTGCAGAATGATAAAGGATGATATCATCTAGGTAAATTTTAAAAAATGATATATAGGGGCGCCTGGGTGACTCAGTCGGTTAAGCGGCTGACTTTGGCTCAGGTCATGATTTCAGGGTCCGTGGGTTCAAGTCCTGCGTCAGGCTCTATGCTGACAGCTCAGAGCCTGGAGCCTGTTTCAGATTCTGTGTCTCCCTCTCTCTGACCCTCCTCTGTTTATGCTCTGTCTCTCTCTGTCTTAAAAATAAATAAACGTTAAAAAAATTAAAAAAAAATGATGTATACTATACCATATTTTTAATGGTCACACACATACACACACATATATATATATATATGTTAAAGTATAAAAACTGGACTAGAAGTATATACATGCTAATTAATGCTAATGGATTCAGAGAGAATGGTCAGAGAAGATTGCAATGTGACCTATTTTTATTTTATAAAATAAAAAGTCCAAAGCATATACAACAAAATATTTTTATTTTATTTTATTTTTTTAATATGAAATTTATTGTCAAATTGGTCTCCATACATCACCCAGTGCTCATCCCAACAGGTGCCCTCCTCAATGCCCATCACCCGCTTTCCCCTCCCTCCCACCCCCCATCAACCCTCAGTTTATTCTCAGTTTTTAAGAATCTCTTATGGTTTGCCTCCTTCCCTCTCTGTAACTTTTTTTCCCCTTTCCTTCCCTCATGGTCTTCTATTAAGTTTCTCGGGATATTTTTAATAGTCAATGCTATTTTTCCAGTAGTTAATATGTTATGGGATTGTTTGTTGTACTATTTCTTATATTTTTCTCTGAAGATTTTTCTCAAACACATAAACATATATGTACACACAGAGCTTGCATGTGTGTTCAAGAGCTGGAACATTTAGGAGAAACAGAGACAAGGAAGGTAGGGACATAGCTTGAACAACTCAATTATTGTGAGTAGAAAATTTTCTTGTAAAATATTCAAGCTCCTGCTAGTTCACCATTATTGCTCCTTGTAGCTCAGGAGACAATTCTAGTAAAAATAAATTCTATGGCCTTTGCACGGTCTTTGGTTTTACTGTAGGCTTCATAAGACAACGTGGGAGCTGCCCTGAAGGACTTCAGTAGACTCTCTCTGAGTGAACTGAAGCTTTCTCTCTGCCTTTTCTGAGCTGCATGAATTCAGGTGAGGTTAATGGACATTAGGTTTACCAGTAGATGGACTATATGGGGCCTGAATTTTAATGCCTGAACTCCTGACATTCTAAGGTGAATAATGACTCGGGAGATAGATAAAAGTAGATACAAGTAGATAGAAAGCGTCAAGGGGCTGACCATTAACATTCCTGTAAAAGCTGAGAGGGTGGGGTAGGTCCAGGGGTTCAGCAGTGATCTAGAGCCCAGAGGACCTGAGGATGTCACCAACTTACAAGATCTGAACTGTTCTCACTTAAAGTCACATCAGTGGGAAAGATCGTAAGACTTTAAAGGAACAAATTGAGCTGATTCGACAAAACTGTGTGACCTTACAACCAAGTTCAGCCTGAAGAGACAATAAAGAGACAATTGAATCCAAAAAGGAGCGCCTGATTATTTTAATACTAACTCACAGAGGGAAGTTTCTTTGAAATCCACATCTGCCTAGCTTCCTAAGAATAGGTCTTGGAGTAGGCATTTAAAAATCTTTATATGTACATGTATGTGTGTGTATATGTGTGTATGCACACATGCATATACACATTACTTGCACACGTGGACATAAACATATGTGAAGGATATATATACATGTGTCGTGGTAATGTATAAATGTACACTTCATATATAGACAATAATAGATTATATGTACATAGCTCCCAGTGTATCAGTTCCTATGATCAAGAAACGGAGCAAAGCAGCAAGCAGCACATGGTAAGTACTAAAGCGCAGGTTGCTATTGTTATTATTAACAGTAATGATAAATGCTGTTAAACTTAGGGGAAAAATGTACACGGAGGTCTAGCTAGAGAGACAAAAGAGTCTGACCTAGTGTGAATACTTGGCTCACAGGTTAGCAGCACAGAGGTTCCCTTTGGAAATGGCCTTCCCTTTGCTGTTGAACAACGGTGTGAGGCCCCAGAGTTCATGCTGCATTTCTCTAGCACTCACACTCACCCTGCGAGGTGGCATGACCATCACCATTCTAGAACTTCAGAAACTGAGGCGTAGCGAAGGTAAGCAACTTTCCCAAGGCTGCAAAACAATTAAGCGGTAGATCTGAGATTTCATCTCGAGTTCAGTTCCCCCAACCATATTTTGTAATGTGGTTGATCCATAAGCCCTGAATGGTGAGTTCTCAAAGCAGACCTTTGCAGGCCAGCTGGAGTGCTGGCTTTGGGTTGTGGTCAGTCTTTGGACATTTCTCCGTCTTGGTCTATTCTCTTGTGTGTCTTGAAGGTACCCGTCTCGTGTGTTAGCATTTTGCAAGCAGAGTTTTCTCTTTGAATGAATAGTTTCTCTTTGAACAAGGACTTTCATTCCCAAGGTGAGCCCATGGACACATTTATGATCATGGATAGACTTGCAGAAGAAAGACAGCAGAAATGATCAGCTTTCAATAGCTAATGTTTATTTAGCACCTAGTGTGTGCCAGGCACTGTTTTAAGTGCTTTACGTGTATTAGTGTTTCAGTCACTTAATCCTCACAATAACACCATTACGTAGATACTATTGTTCTCTGATTTTACAGTTGAAGAAACAGGCACCCAGTGTTTACGTATGTTGCCGAAGTCACAGTCTTTCAGTGGCAGAGCTAGGATTTAAGCCCTGGCAGCCCAGCGCCAAAGTTCTTGCACAGTGGAGGCAATGATTGCTACTTATAGCCCCGTGGGCTTTATATCATGGTAATAGAGTTGTGTACAAAGCAAAATGGCAGTTAGCAGAAAGAGTTCCCTCTATCTCAGCAACCCAAAGGCTTTGCTACCCAAAGTTAAAGATATGCTTCTTCTAGGATTGTGTCACTGGCATCTAATTTTAGAGCAGTTAGGTAGCAGCAGGGATTCTAACCCATATTTACTGAAATCAAATTAAATGTCTGCTCATTTTGTTATCTTGGAAATATACCTTGCTTTAATGATATGCTAAGTAGATACAATGTCATGGCAAGATCACAGAGTACACCATCTTTGTTAGCTATACATAGGCGGGCTTTTGTGATGTTATTTTTATGGGAATTCATGATTTTGGTTGTCTGATTTATGCATACTCCAACTTCTTTTATGCTCGACATTTTGCTTGTTTTTCTTTCACAAATTTGCCTTGCTTGTAACAGAGAGTGTATTTTGAGTTCAAATGGATAAGGTAGCCTAAGACATTCCAGGCCCCAGGAGTTCTCAAATATTCTAATGCTTTCTAGTTAGAGAGAAAGAAACAAGTTATAAGGTAATAAGAAGCACTCAGGAGAACACACAGCTGCTAAATTTCATTCTGCTTGTTCTCATTTATAGCATATACCCAGAGATCTGCAATGTTTAACTCCTTTCTGTGCCACAGAGAATGGTTGGATCTTAGATTTCCATCTTTGATTGCAGAAGCCATTGCCCTAACCATTTCTACCAAGTGCACAGGTAACTTGTGGTCCAGAAGACAGAATACTATATTATATAGATGTCATCAGTAACATGTTCAGGGAACCACATGAATTTTGAGGACACCATCTTTTATTAGGTAAATCTGAATCCATGGAGCTTTTATTCATTTTGATTCCACAGTCTTTAACTTCAGATCACTGAGAGGGTTTAGCCTACTGAGCGAAGGCCTTGCTAGATGTCTAGACCAGTCCAGGCCTAGGCCAAATGGTGACGTTGGTGAACTTTTTCAGTGTTGAACTTTCCCAATATGGCATCTCCTTTTCCTGTCATGGTGAGGCCACCTCTGGTGAATCATGCCTATGACTCCACTTTCCTGATCCTATCAAACCTGGGGCTCATGAAATAATTTGAGAAAATCACTTGCAGTAACAGGTGATTGACAAGATCTGTTTGTTTGTTTATTTCTATTATATTCTGGGACATTTGCATTTTAATAGAATTCCAGTCTTCATCCAAAAGAATTAATGCATTCTAGAAGTAAGGAACTGGTCAACCAAGTGTATTTTTGGAGTTGAACGTTTCTAATGCTCATGAACACATAAATGGCCACTTTTACTGCATACTTAGAACACTGACCTTGCATATTAAATATTCACTTGAAGAAACTGTGTGCCAAGACCTTTTGTTCACTATTAAAGGCAAATAATGAGAGTAAATATAAATTATCCTTAACTACAATGCAGCAACACAGTCTGATAATATGCATGCTTATAAAAACTAGCAAAAGCTATTTTACATATAAAATTAATATTAAAATAAAAATTTATGTAACTTGAATTTTGCACACTCTACAGTACAATAATAAAGCTAAAAGGAGCTTTAAAGCTCAATGTTTTGAAAGTGTGGTCTTTATACCAGCACACTTTCCCATATCACATCAGAAACTCTGGGGGTGAGCCCAGCGGTCAGTGTTTTAACAATCTCTCTGAGTGTTTTCAGGGGGCAAATTATGCTCAGAGACTGAGATCTGTTTTTGTCAATAATTTATATAACACAGGTTTATTGTGGGAATTATATTTTTTTTTTGAGAGAGAGTGAGAGAGAGAGAGGCAGAGGGAGACAGGGGAGAGAATCTCAAGCAGGCTCCATACTCGGTGTGGAGCCCGACGTGGGGCTCAATCCCATGACTCTGGAATCATGACCCGAGCTGAAATCGAGTTGGGTGCTCAACCGAGTGAGCCACCCCGGCACCCCAGAATTATAAGTTTTAATAGTAACATTTCACAAGCCAAAAGCAGATAGGGTGATGTATCTTATTAAGCCGATAAAGAAATAACACACTCCAAACCAATGATAGAGTAATTACACTAGAGCACTATTTGTTCTAGGCAAAGAGGAGAGGAAAGACAGTCCAAATTTAGCTGAGGTATATCTTTGTACAGGTTGTTCTTGGTAGAATCAGTCCTTCCAACTAAAAACAACTGTGAATCAGCTTCTAGCTAAGGTCCGTTGCTGCTGGGGGCACATACCTAACGGGCGATGGTACTGGTATTGGAAGGCAAAGTGGGCTGCTCCAAAGGTGATTATTATTGCAGGGATCTCTGTATGGCCTGCACCACTGTCTGCAAGGAGTAGCCTTGCTAAGGCTGAAACAGGTGTCCCTTCTCTCCCGAGTCTGCTGCACGGTTTACCACCACGGCCAACCAAGAGGCTATGGAAGGAGCAAGTGTCTCAAAATCTTTGGAGAGCTATTTAGATCAGCAAAGAGTCGTCTTGCCCAGACAACACTCTCAGTAAGTCCTCACAAATTCTTGGTATTTAAAGTTTATATGTGCATTACACCAGAGTAGCTCCTCTGTATATTCGTACCGATAAGCATTCCCTAGCACAACAATTCTGCCAATATCATCTTGACCCGGCTTCCCAAATTTTCCCTTAGAGAAAAACAACTTCACTCAAGTGATAAACAAGTAGATCAAAACCATGTCACTTAAGTCGTAAACGAGTGGATTTGAACTCATAACAAACCAACACACCACACTGGGTACTTTTAATGCACCCAAAAGTTGAAGAAGCAGGGTTGTAGATGCTTATGTTTGAACTCATCCTAATTCACAGGTAAGTAAATTGAGGCTCAGAAAGATTAAGAGACTGAGCAGAGCTGCTGATTTTTAATAGTGCTCTTTTTACCATCTTAAGAGAAGTCCATCCGGCTAATCAGGCTGGGTAAGTGAGGTCTGTGCAGCTTTTTTGATTGACGGGATGGTCAAATAGGTTCCTGATTGTGCGGCCTTACCCTTTAAGGCCGGGGGGGGGGGGGGTGAGACTTGAACAACTTCAATCTCTTGGAGCCTCTCAGGGATCAGGCTGCTCCATATTCACTCTCTTTAAAAAGATCAGCATTCATTTTCCTTTAAAGTTGGGGTTAGTCTGCCTGAGTTGCATACAAATAAGATGAATGAATTCATTACCAAAAGCTAGATTAAGTTTTGCAGCTGTTCCGCCTGGGGATCTAGTGGAGAGAGGGGCCAGCACAACTGAAAATCCTTTACTGATCAAGGCAGTCTGAAAATGCAATCTTACGCGGTAAGTAGCATTCAGAAATACTGAAATGAAGTGAAAAATTAAAATGACTTTTGCCTAAACATGTGGGGAATGGGGAAATCCTGGGGTGCCACCAAACATACATCAGAGCTGTGGAATACAGATGGTGTCTTTTCAGCTGGCTCACCTCAAGGGGAACGGAACTTGGGGATATAGGAAAGAGAATTCTCAGTCATGATTTCAAAGGAGCTGTGTATATTTCAGGACAAGTACTGATGTCTGTCGGGTTAGCAAACTCATTTATCTCTAAATTGCAACGTCTAAACTAAGCAAGATCCTGGACCTTGTTTCTTTTTACCTGGTATCTTCAGTATAGGAGTATCAACATGTGCATTCATCCATCCGTTCCTTCATGAATGCAGCTGTTTATCCCGCCGATATTCTAAAACTATTTACCATGTGCCAGGACTATTCTGGGGTGGGTTTTTTCTCTCCTTTCTTGCCTTTTATTCTCGATTGAATGAATGATTTTTATCTTCTATTTTTCCCTCTACTAGTTTGGAAGTTACATGTGCTGTTTCTTTCTTTTAGTGGTTACCCTAGAATTTTCCCAAATATACTTAAATTGTTGAAGTTTAAAACTCATCAGAATATGGACCCTCCTCCCAGTAATACCAGTTTTCTTCAAAGTTGAATTCCATTATCTCCCTGTGACTTTGGTTATTGTGTTGTATTTTAAAATCTACTTTTAAAAAGCTGACATTATTATCACTGCTTTATACAACCAACTGATTAATATTAGTTCACTTTATTCCATCCTGCATCTCATAGCTTACATCTAGAATCACTTTCCTCCTGCCAAAGTACCTGCTTTAGATGATCTTTTAATGGGTGTGTGCTAACGATGAACTCTCTTAGGTCTGTAAAGGTCTTTATTTTTACTCCTTTCCTGAAAGATGTTTCCCAGGATATAGACTTTCAGATCAGCAGGCATTTTCTTTACAATTCCATTCCACTATCACTAGGACTCCATTGATGTATTGGGAAGTCAGCTGTCTTATTTTGTTTCTTATGATCTGGCTTTTTCCCCCGACATCTTTAAAATTTTTCCCCTTATTGGTTTTCAACAATTTTACTATAATGTATTAAAATTTCTTTTAATTTATTCCATTTGGGATGCACTAGATTTCTTGAATCTCTGGATTCCTGGCTCTGATTAGTCCTTGAAATTTAAAAAAAAAAACCCATCTTTTCAAATATTGCCTTGACCTATTCTGCCTCTTCTCTCATTTTAGTTCTCCAGGATTTTTACCTTGTCATTACATTTTCACCATCCCTTGCCCTCTTGTCTGTGTTTTTTTATTCTTCACACTGTGTTCAGGATCATTTGCCTTATTTTCCTAGAATATAGTAGGCATTCAGAAAATTTTTTCTGAATGAAATGAAATACTGAACTTGAAAAAGTGTTCTTACTACATGACACTAGTTTTCTGAAAGACATACAACTTGAAAAACCTGATTTGATACAATCCTTTCAATTTTTGGTTGCAAATACTGAAGCCTATTGGTTAAATGACTTGGCTAAGGGTATAGAGCTATGCAGGGCCATATCTCATCCTAGAACTCAGATCCGACTCTCAATCCACTTTTCCTTCCAATTCACCACACAGTTTCTCATTCGAATCCAAAATATCATAGTAAAGGTAATGACAATATAGGTAAGAGACCTCCACTATTTTCCCTCATGAGAAGTTACGTTATAATTTTAAGAGTAACACATTTCTTCTATTAATGACTGGTGAGAAATAAGGAAATTGGAAGTGAAGTAGAAAAGACAGTGGGTAGTTGCAGAACTAACTAATGAAGGCCTGGACAGCTTTCAGTAAGACGATGACTCACCAGTGGTGAGCCCTCAGGTAAATAAGCATCTTCTCATTCATTGGCTTGGCAAAGCCACCCATAAATGTGACAGGTAAAAGGAGTAGATTTACAATGAAATCTTGCCCATGGTAAAGTGATGGAGAATGCGTAGAGAATGATAAGGACTTATACTGATGCATGAATAATTAGCCCTAGGGTAGGGGCCCCTTATCACAATTCTAAGAGAGTCTGCTGAAATTAGACACTTAAACATGAGTGAGAACAACACTGCAATTGGATAAAGAAGCTCTGGGAATGCAGTCTGAGGAAGGACTTAAGTGACAGGGAAAGTGGACAAGCAGTGAAAGTACAAGATAAACCCAATTGGGTTTATTGGGGCGACAGGGGCAGCATCCACGCCTATACCACAAACTACAGATATCCTGGCCGTGTGCTTCCTGCCTTTATCCTCAAAGGGACAAAGCAAAATGTTTGGACCAATATATTCTCTCCTTTTCACCCCAGTAAAGAACATCATCCTATCATGAAATGATAAGATCTGACGTGTTCTCTGAAGACCATCTCTTTTCAGGCAGCCATCTGCATTAAAGCCATCTGTCAGCTTCTCTTGCTTGTTAGTCATGTCCCTGAGAAACCAATTGTAGTATCTACTAATCCTTAAGGGCCATGAAATGTTATTGATCAGAAATTGGAAAGGATGACACCTAGTTGTACAGTCTCCACCCTTACTGTGAAAAATAAAATAAAGCACGGAAAATGTGATTAATTTTTATCAGTATAGAAAGACAAACAAGAATACTCATCCTTCAATGTGTATTTTTTTCTATCTCTCCCCCTTTTGTTCTGGTTGGTTGGTTGGAATTTTAATGTTTCATGTCCTGAAACTGTCTACAACACATTTTTTTTGTCCTAAATATTTTTACTTGCTTGTTTGTCATAACTGATGTGCACAAAGAGGTGATTATTCACCCAAACCATTTAATTCTAATCCTTTTCCAAATTTAAAGTTTAGTCTAGAGGGTGTTTTGAAATTAGCAGCATAGAAAGAGCACTGATCTTTTAGTCTGACAGCGTAGCATCTAGACCAGTTCTTTTCCTAACTCTCCCTGAAATTTGGGTAGGGCATTTGACATGATTGACTTTTTTACATATGATTTAAAATGAAATGACCTAACATATTCATTAATTCAGCCATTCAATTATCTACCCATCCATCTCTCCATCTATCTATCCAACCAACAATTTGTCTTTTCAAAACATATTTATTTCTAATAGGGGCCAGGAAGTAGGGATAAAGCAGCAAAAAAACTAGAAAATGTCTGCCCTTGTAGAGTTTAAAATCTAGTAAAGGAAAATAAATAGGTTATAAATAATTAAGCTGTACAGTATACAAATGATCACGGGTGTTATGGAGAAAAATTAAGGAGGAAGGGTGCTGGGGAGTGGTGATTTTAAATTGAGCAAGCAGGGAAGTCTTCACAGAGAAGGTGGCATTGAGCAAAGACCTAAAGGAAGTGAGGGAGTGAATCATACAAATATCTGAGTACAAAGTGTTCCAACCAAGGAAACAGTGTAAAATTCCTGAGGCAGGAATGTTCTTGCCATGTTCAAGGAAAAGTCAAGAAGTCACTGTGCTGGAGTACCTTGACAAAGGGCAGAGTGGCAGAAGATAAGATTAGAGAGCTAGTAGGGGCAGAAAATGTGGGGTCTTGCAGACCACTGAAGGGATATTGGCTTCTTTTCTAGAGGAGATGGGGAATCATGGGAGATTTGGGGCAGAGGCATGCATGATCCGATTTAAGTTTGGGATTCTCTGTTGAGAAGAAACTGTGTTGGGTGGGAAGGGAGCAAAAGTAAAGGTGGAAGCCGAGAGACTCATTAGGGGAGTATTGTCATCATCCTGGACCAGGGGAGTAGCAAGTGGTAAATTCTGATATGTTGTGATAGTAGAGTCTGGTAGATAGGCTATTTAGAAAAGAAAGAAAATGAGAAATTAAGGATATTTATAGGACTTGGTCTAAAGGATTTGAAGAATGAGCTGTCTAGTACTAAGATGGTAGAATGGAGCCAACTAAGGAAGGAGTAATTTGATGGGGAAGATAAGGAGGTGGGTGTTGGACTGATGAGTTTGAGGTGCATGTATCCCATGCACTGAAGAGCACCCAGCCTGAAGCCAGACCACACTGAGTTCTTGGAGTTGGAGAGCACTTAATAGGCAGAAATGATGGAACAGCCATTCCAGATCTCAAAGTTCTTACTCCTTACGTAGGGAGACAGGTATGGACGCAGATAATCACAACCAGCAGGCAGACTAGCCTAGAGTGCAAGAACAAGTCATTTTTACCAGAACTTTCCTGTAGGATACAAATAAGTGGCTCTCTATATGGTTCAAACTTTTAATCACTTATTCAGCTTTCAGACTAGACACAACCAATATCACACCTCATCTTATTACAACCCCTGTCTCAACATGGTTAGAGATAAGACTGGAAGAGACTTCTATTGCCCTACACACACCTGCAAACCACACTTTGATGGGTATGTGATTATATACCTCTTTGAAAAAGAGTCTCAAGTGAAATCAAATCCTCCTGCTGATATTTCTGATCTTCACCTTTTTGTTCTATATATTTTGCCCAATCTTTTTGCGTGAAGCTAGGATTGTGCAGATTAAGGTATGTATTCACCAGCATGCTAACACAGATAAGAAGTCATTTTGCCACCATCCATGATTACCAGTGGGACTATCCTTGATAGGCCCATGTGTTTGCAGAAAATTGTCTTTCCAAGATTGGTTTTGAATAAAATTAAGGGGTATCAAGACTACAGTTAAGGCAATTTAAAATCAATGTCTAAGACTGAGTGAACACCTATAAGAATTAAAGTAATTGAGCTGGGTGGTAGAGTATAGGTGTTTTTCTTTTTTCCAAGGTTTTATTATTTAAATATACAGGAAAGAACCACTGCCATAGTTCTATATTAGATTGATATCGTGTACTTGAATATTTGATTTAAAAAACATCTTTCTTTTATCTTTCTGTGTTCCTTTCAAACTACATCGTAAAGCTAGTGTACAATGTGTTTGTGCTACATGCCATTTTTTCCTTGCTTACTATTATGCCCACAGTTCAAGTGAGCTGACATTGGAAGTAAAGAATAAGAGTACCTTGTCCTAACAGATATTAGTGTGACCTAAAGTCACTGCATTGGGCTTCTTTGGGCATCCTATTGACCTCAGCTTCCTCCAGGGAGAGCCTTAGATGCCCAGCAGGGGAAAATAGGGGGCCAGTCCTTAGATGAAAACAAACAAACACAACAGTTGGATAATATGGACCAGTGAGACTGAGATGCAGTAGAATGATTTTTCATATTGGGATTGAGGTTTGGCAGGCAGACTTTTTGATCAACAATTACATTTCCTGGAACCTCCAGGAAGAGGATAGGAGTGAAACTCGGGTAAGAGTAGGAATAATAGGGGCGCCTGGGTGGCGCAGTCGGTTAAGCGTCCGACTTCAGCCAGGTCACGATCTCGCGGTCTGTGAGTTCGAGCCCCGCGTCAGGCTCTGGGCTGATGGCTCGGAGCCTGGAGCCTGTTTCTGATTCTGTGTCTCCCTTTCTCTCTGCCCCTCCCCCGTTCATGCTCTGTCTCTCTCTGTCCCAAAAATAAATAAAAAACGTTGAAAAATTAAAAAAAAAAAAAAAAAAAAAGAGTAGGAATAATAAAAATGCATCTTTTTAGTTCCCTGGGGCTCTTCTGCCATGTGGATTTTGGAGTTTGGGGTTTTAGGGATTCTCTATCTGTGTCTGTCTTTGCATAATGCTTGCAGGACAACCTTGACTTTGTAGACTCAAACCATCATGAGGCTCACTGAGGAGAAAGAGGGCATGTGCTAGCCATGTAAGTCTAAGTCTTGCTCCAGGCTCAAAGAGAGGAGGGTAGATGCAGTGAACAACTGTTGTTTGTTTCCAAACAGCATCTCTTCTTCTTTTTTTTTTTTTTTTATGACAGCACCCACTTCCCCTGAGAAACTGGTCCTCCTCCACTCAAGTGCTTTTGTGAGAATTGGCACCTACAGCCTTTACCTCTGTGATGTCTAACGGGTAGGTCTGTCAACCAAGCTTATATAATCAGTGCTCGTTGTGGAAGTTGAGAAGAAGAGCTCTCTTTCCCTTTGGACAGTGACCTGCAGAGATATGACCTCAAAGTTTCCAGATCCCTCAGAATGGGCAGTAGAGCAGACAGGATGAAGTCACTGGGGACAGAAACCAAGATGAGGAATGGGTAGAAGTGGAGTGGATGAGAGGGGGAGAGGGTGTAGGTTAGACAGTGAGAATACTTAAACTCTTTTCCGTTCTGTATTCCTGGGAACACTGTACTTCTTCCTTTCTGTGTGTTGGTTCCATGATCCAGTAAATCATCTTAAAAAAATTTTTTTTAATTCTTTGAATTTTGTTTCTGTTACTTTCAGCCAAAAAATACAGATTAATACAGGGGGATGTATACTTTGTTCTAGAAGTCTGAGCCCATGTTTCTAACATAGGCAAAGAGGCAGGTGAGAGAGAGATTGTGAATATGGCTGGAGGTTTTCTGTGTTGACTGTTTCTTTTCTTTCTCCTCCCCCCATCCTTCCCTCCTCCTTTCCTTCCTTTCTTCCTCCCCCTTAGGCCCTCCCCTGTTCCTCCTTTTCTCTTCGTTCCTCCCTTCCTCCCTCCCCCCTTCCTCCCTTCCTCTTTCTTTCCTTCCTTCCTTCCCTCCTTCCTTCCTTCCTTCCTCCTCCCTCTCTCCTTCCTTCCTTCCTTCCTTCCTTCCTTCTCTCCTTCCTTCCTTCTCTCCTTCCTTCCTTCCTGCACTTCAGCACAAAAGGGCAGAAGTAGATTAAGATCCTTATAACAGCAGAGGAGAAATGGTAATTAACTGAGTTAATCACATTTACTGGAATTACTAATAACTATTTAATGTATGGTGTCCAATTTAAGTGAGGATTTAATGAAGTAGAAACATTTGGGAGAGGAAGAGAGCTAACGTTAAACTGTGCCTATTACATCTTCAACACGTGCTAGATACTCGATATCCATTACCTTGTTTAGTGTTTATGGGAGGCTTATAAAGTAAATGTATAAATTGCACGTACTTTATGACCTAGCTTAAGTGAAAAAGAAAATTTATTGGCTTCTATAACTGACTAGGTCCAAGATTAGAGCTGTCTTTAGGAGGGGCTTTATTCAGTGTGTAGATGATGTCATCCGATCTGCTTGTGAGCCAGAACCACTGTTGTAGAACTCCTGTTACATGGAAAACTGGGTGAGTGGTGCTCTCTGGAGCTGTGCAGCTGTTTGTGCTCTTTTTCCACCATTCCCTTATTCTTAGGCTTACTTGCTGGACCCTGGAACTTGAGGCTCATGTTATGCCAGTGTCGTTTCCATTATAGTACAAACATGAGTCGTAGAATTAAGTCTTACCATTTCTATGCATCTGGGCAAACAAAGATTATTCCCAGTGGCCAACACTTTGGTTTAAGAACTATAATATACTTCTGCGCAGCAAAGGAAACAACCAACAAAACTAAAAGTCAACCAACGGAATGGGAAAAGATATTTGCAAATGACATATCGGACAAAGGGCTAGTATCCAAAATCTATAAAGAGCTCACCAAACTCCACACCCAAAAAACAAATAACCCAGTGGAGAAATGGGCAGAAAACATGAATAGACACTTCTCTAAAGAAGACATCCGGATGGCCAACAGGCACATGAAAAGATGTTCAACGTCGCTCCTTATCAGGGAAATACAAATCAAAACCACACTCAGATATCACCTCACGCCAGTCAGAGTGGCCAAAATGAACAAATCAGGAGACTATAGATGCTGGAGAGGATGTGGAGAAACGGGAACCCTCTTGCACTGTTGGTGGGAATACAAATTGGTGCAGCCGCTCTGGAAAGCAGTGTGGAGGTTCCTCAGAAAATTAAAAATAGACCTACCCTATGGCCCAGCAATAGCACTGCTAGGAATTTACCCAAGGGATACAGGAGTACTGATGCATAGGGGCACTTGTACCCCAATGTTTACAGCAGCACTCTCAACAATAGCCAAATTGTGGAAAGAGCCTAAATGTCTATCAACTGATGAATGGATAAAGAAATTGTGGTTTATATACACAATGGAATACTACGTGGCAATGAGAAAGAATGAAATATGGCCTTTTGTAGCAACGTGGATGGAACTGGAGAGTGTGATGCTAAGTGAAATAAGCCATACAGAGAAAGACAGATACCATATGGTTTCACTCTTATGTGGATCCTGAGAAACTTAACAGAAACCCATGGGGGAGGGGAAGGAAAAAAAAAAAAAAGAGGTTAGAGTGGGAGAGAGCCAAAGCATAAGAGACTGTTAAAAACTGAGAACAAACTGAGGGTTGATGGGGGGTGGGAGGGAAGGGAGGATGGGTGATGGGTATTGAGGAGGGCACCTTTTGGAATGAGCACTGGGTGTTGTATGGAAACCAATTTGACAATAAACTTCATATATTGAAAAAAAAAAAGAAAGATATCACGAGAAAAAAAAAAAAGAACTATAATATACTTAACCCAGGAAACTTGGTGCCTTGATTCTTCTGCTTAATTCAGGTAGATTTTGGTGTTTCTTTTTTTCATCCTTAAATTGCCTTTCAGATTTATTTTTAGCAGTAGCCAGAAGACAATCTATTCAAAAAGAAAGGTTATGGTCACCCAACTTTTGCTGGAGAGACTTCACTCTGATGTTTTCTTTCCAAGTAGAAAGAAGCTTTTACTAAATCATTCTAAACTTTTCTCCTTTCATGAGAATCTGAAACTTGCAAATTGTTCTTTTTATTTTCCCCACAAATTGTTCTAACTTTGATATCTATTGTGCACAAGTTTTATTTTAAAGGATCACTGTCTTTGTTTTTCTTAGATTTCTTAACTTCCTAAAGGCTGCATAAATAGTAAATATGTATTAAAAACTAGACTCATATTTATCATATATGAGATTATACACATGAAAGGACAATAACTATCTCCTTGCCCCCTCATCTCTCCAATGTGCCCCTCCTGCCCAGAGACATTTCCACCTGTCCTAACCTGATCTAGGGTGTCTTTGATGCTCTGTCTGGCAAGTATCATATGGTAGGGTAATGCCTCTTTTGATTTTTAACACAAACACATATGCTCTTGGGATTCACTTCTGGAAAATTAGAGGAAATTTAGAATTTGTCATTTTGTATTATTTTTGAACTGAGTTTGGATTAGGAGAATTTTTACTTATCAATGAGGCTGGAGTGTCCTAAGCACACTGTGAAACTGACAACTTGCAGAACATTTATGTAGTTCAGAGGTGGAGACACCGTTTCTGCCCACTAAGGCATCCTCCTGCATAAACGTCTCAGGGAATCCCGTCCTGTGAGCTTGGAAGATTATCTTTGGTTGTCAGGATGTTCATGTTCTTAAGATATAATAATATAAAAAGAGGAGATATTCAGGCACTGCTGCCCTCCCCCACTTCTGATAGAGTCATATGTCGCTGACCATGTCACGATGACCATGACCATGACTTTGAAACCATGCACATTTCCCTGTGGAGAACACAGGCAGCTTTTTGTAAGAAACATCAGGTGCTTAAGGCTTAGAGAAGATATGAGAGCTGCTCCCAAATATTTGATGAGGTGTCAGGTGAAGAGGGCGCCCAAGGACTGAACTGGAGGTAGAACCAGTGGATGGCGGATTTTATAGGGGGGCCAATTTAGTGAGAAGTTTCCTGAGAATTGTAACCATTTGACAAAACAGCAGGTTTCCCTGAGGTCATCCAGTGAGGGCTGTCTGATGTTATTCAGGTTAGAGAGCAAAAGCAAGAGGTTCAACCTAAGGTGCATGGGCCCTGAGAATGTCCTTAAAAAAAAAAAAAAAAAAAAAAAAAAAAGAAATAAAGATATTTTTTTTGGTCCTGTTGGATACACTGACCCACCTAGGTCCTGTTGGATAAATTGGGAAGAAAATTGTGTATCCTGTCCCAGTCTCAGAATCGCCTCCACACATTTTTTCCCTCAAAAAATTGGAATATAAATACTCTAAAGGGCATGGGGATATGCATGAAGGAACAGAAATGAGCAAAGTGAGCTGGGTGGGCACTGTGATGAACTAGAGACAAAGTCTGTTTAAAAGTGGTTTTACACCACTGCTTCCCTTTGCCAGGTGGGAATTGTGACCCAATGTTGCCAGATATGCTGAATTTTCAAGGAAAGCAGGAAATAGATATATGTTTTTAGATGTGGAAGTGCTTGATCTTTTACATGTTGGGAACTAAAAACATTCAAAACACAATGCAGGATTGAGGGTGGGACGGGGTTCCAACAAAACTTGTCTGCAAATCAAATTTAGCCCTCAGGCCACTTTCTTATGACATTTGGAACAAGGAAAGAGATAATAAAATGAATGAGTAAGTAACTATCCCGGTCGCAAATGAGAGCACAGATGAGAACGCATGATTTCTCAGTCAGGTATCACTAACTTTGTCATCATTTGTGTCATGTGATGTCTTGATCGTGGGGCTTGGGTCTACGAAATATATTTGCTGTTCTCATAGCAGTACAAATATCTCAAGAGACAACATGGCAGTGTAAAAATATTCTAGGTGAACATACATAGTCAGAGCGCTCTATGTGTGCACCTAGAATATTTATTTTGAGAAAGACAGACGGAAACAATGTGCCATATTGGAGGTCTGATGAGGCAATGCAGTCAGAGAAACTTGCAATATTCCTATATCCTTCCTCAGCAGCAGGTGACCTTGGGGAGACACCTGAAGCTGCCCCAGTCCTAGGTTTTGGGTCTGAAGAATGGGGAAGCTGATACATACCTCATAAGGTGAGTGTGGGTTTGAGTGGAAGGCGGTTTGTGAAGTACCCGGCAGAGGACTGGACACAGAGCTAGAACTCAAGAAAATAACTTCCCTAGATTTTTCTCCAGGATCTTCCCTCTCAATCATTTAAGCTGATTTTCTATTGAAAACTATGACTAATTATCTGAGTTCATCCAGGAAAAACAGATAAATAAACGAATGAAGCAAATCAAACAAAAACAAACAACATAAAAAAACATAACCCATGTTATGGTTAATTTTATATGTCTTGGCTAGAACACAGTGCCCATATTTGGTCAAACATTATTCTGGATGTTTCTGTGAAGTTGTTTTTAGATAAGATTAACATATAAATGGGTAGATTTTGAGTAAAGCAGCTTACCTCCATAATGTGGGTGGGCCTCATCCAATCAGTTGGAGATCTTAATTAAACAGAAGCTGACTTTCCCTGAACAAGAAAGAATTCTGTCAGCAGATAGCCCTTGGGCTCAGAATATATATGTGCAATGTGTATATGTATATGTGTATGTATACACACACACACACACATATATATATATACACATACACACACACACACACACACACATATATATATATATATATATATATATATATATATATATATATATATTTTATCCTGTTGGTTCTGCTTCCCTGGAGAACCCTAATACAGCCAACAACCCTCAATGTGCAGTATATGATGTATGAAAGGGTAATTAATTCATGTAAAAAGTGGTGATGAATTGTGCAAGGGCTTTGTTTTGTGATATTTTCGTGTCCCGAACTGTGTATCCCCAAGACACAGGAGGTAAGGCCAGACTTGTTCAGTGCCAAGTACTTTGTTAGCATGACTTCCCCCAGAATCCCAACCAATGGTAAATCCAAATGACAGAGTTGCTACCCATTGGATGACTCATCTTTCAAATCCTCCTTCCAGTGCTGGGGAAGAAGAAAAATTCCTGCTCCCTCTGCTCTTGATGCTTTATATCCTGCCACCTCATGAAATGCTCCTAGTGTTGCAGGGAAAGACTATGTGGAGTGGAACTACTTTGGATTACACTTGCTCACAAAGTTCTCCATGTGAGACTATGGAAGAGAGAAATTTACTGCAGAAGTTTCATTTGCGGTCCTTTGGGGCCATATTGTCATGTTTTGTGTATAATAGCTGCATGCCCCCGCCCCACCCCCCTCAGCTGCTGTTGTGCATCTCTGGGTGAACTTCTATCTCCATGTCTAGAGATAATATCCAGACCTGCATGTCTTTCCTGGTCAAGGATGTGAAACAGCTTTCTGCTGGAATTTCAATCCTGAGTGCTCACACAGCTGTCACGAAGAACACATAGCTTCATGGGGCACTTTGGAGAATTGTTAACCTGTGCAATCAATGCCTATCACAATCTGCACAGACCCTAGAGCATTAGTTAAGATGCATTCTTTTCTCACTGCACTGCCCACCTTTTAAATAAGATCCTAAACTGCATTAGTACATTAAACAAATGATCTCAGGAAGTGACAGTGATACTAGTGGAATCTGGCTTATTCTGATTATAGTCAGAGTAAAAGTGGGCACAGGAGTCCAGTTGTCCAGAAATCACGCCATTGATATGGTGATATGACATCACAGGGTGTGAAAAAGGCAGCAGTTTTACTGTCATCACTATATAGATCTATTTATCCCACATCCACACCTAGAAGGCATGACTGGGTACCATTTCACAACATATAATCTAAAACAGGTATGGATAGTAACACCAAGCATTATTCCTTACAGTAAACAGATTGCACTGATTGATATTTATTCTGCGGTTTATGGAGAATTGAATGTCCATTGTTTCAGAGCTGGGCAGAGATGGAGTTAGAGGTGGGAAGGAGAAACTTTAATTACTTTTCTCTCATAAAATGAGGGCAGCCTTTATGGAGAAGTAGATGTGTATAAATTGTTTAAAATAAAGTAAGAGAAAACAAAGTTTGGCCAAGAGATTTAAAGAATCGGAAGAAAAATGTTGATATGGTGGTCACTTGGTACTTGTTGAAAGAGGGTCTGAGTCTCTTAATTGAGCAATTAATGGTAAGCAGAATTCCAGAGACAGCATCTAGGTTTCAGTTTTGAACATTGCTTAAAATCCAGTGGGATCAGGGTTCCCTTAAGGTGATATGCAAGGCCTTATGTTCCCATTATGATACTTTCTGGGTTCTCTGAGCTGGAGCACCCTAATTGGGATTCGGACCTATTAACTGAAAAGACCTAGAAAATTGCTCCCACTGAAAGTTGGACAGTACCCATTACCTTAAAGCAATGCCTCATCACCATTTTTAGGTTAAAGTGTTATTAAATAGATTCTTCACTCTTTCTTCCTTGTGATGCTGCGTTCAGACAAATTTCATCTCACATTTATTATTCATTCCTCCTTAATTTCCTCCCGTTATGTCAAGATTTTTCATATGTTTCTGTCTTAGTTTTTTTTTTTTTTTTTAATTTCTTCCACTCCTTCCCTATTACCATGATATTTCTTTTACTTCAAATGTTGCTCACCATTTTGGCATTACTCTTTTAAAATATATGCATAAGAACCTATATCCACAGGGAACAATGATCCACATTCAAGTGCCTTCTCATATTTTTTATTTCTTTGTAAGAGTGTAAAAGAAGAATGAACTCTGGCATGGTCTTCCCTTCCCCATCACAGAGCACAGACCCACTTCCCACATGCACAAGCCTGCACACGCCCTGTTTCTACCCAGACTCAGTCAATTGCTAGGACTATTTATCAAGTCACCCAAGATACAATCACCCGGGACTGACACCTCTCCCTGGTCTTCCCAGTCACTCCTTCACTCGGTACCCTCCCTGGTGTCTCTCGTATCCACCTCCGACTCTGCTGCCACAGCCACGGTGTGAAGATCCTAGTGATTTTCCCCCAGGACTATTACACTTGCCTCCTGTTTCTTATCTCATTTCCTCCATTTATTCTGTAAGAATTCTTAAGAAAAAAAAAGTTTATTTATTTATTTTGAGAGAGAGAGAGAGCATGAGCAAGGGGAGGGTCAGAGAAAGAGAAAGACAATCCCAAGTAGGTTCTGCTACACAGTCAGTGTGTAAAGCCATATGCACTCATAAGGGGCTCAGACTCACAAAACAGTGAGATCATGACCTGAGCCAAAATCAAGAGTCAGCTGCTTAACCGACTGAGCCACCCATGTGTGCCTATTCAATAAATATTCTTAAGATCCTACCATCACCTGTGTTTGGGTGTCCATCATGTTGGGCAAGACTGGTGATCAGTACCCTCATGGACTTTATAGTTAACCAAGGGAGGGAAATGTGAATTACATGATCATAAAAATGTGTAAGTGTAGGGATGCCTGGGTGGCTCAGTCAGTTAAGCATCTGACTTTGACTCAGGTCATGATCTCACCATTCCTGAGTTGGATCCTGCGTTGGGCTTTGTGCTGACAGCTCAGAGCCTGGAACCTGTTCAGATTCTCTCTCTCTCTCCCCCCCCTCCCCCCTCACACTCTGACTCTGTCTCTCTCTCTCTCTCTCTATCTGAAAAATAAACAAACAACAAAAAAAAGAAATCTCATAAGGTCACAGAGCCAATTTAAGTCTTCACATCTCAGGGCCAATTCTTATGACTGACACATAGCAATATGATTCATTGCAAATAATGTGTGAATGCATAAATATAGAATTACCAAGATGTATCAAGTGCTTGTTCTGCACACTGTTCTAAATATTTTACATGTTTTTAATCCTGCCATCAACTTCAGAGAGAGGTATTGTTATTTTTTTCCATTCACAGATGGGGTAATCATGTTAAAAAGCCCCAGCTTCCACAAGTTGTAAGGAATGGAGCTTGAGCAGGCACAGGAATGAATGGTTTAGAAAATGAATGACTAAGTGGATGAATTCAGAAAACCTGCAATAACTTCATGAAACTCAATTCTTCTTCTTCCTCTTCTTCTCCTCCCCCTCCCCCTCCCCCTCCTCCTCCTTCTTCTTTTATGTCGCCAGAGAGGATATTATTTGTAGTAGGGATGCTCTAATTTTAACTGACTAGAAATCTGGACAACGCCTTTTGTCTTAATTTATCTACGAGGAGACTGTGGTATACCTATTCCAGGTTTTCCGTGTGGATTAAGTGCGGTAACACAGGTAAGGTGCTTCACACAGCGTCAGGCACATGGTCAGGGCTGAGGGCAGCACCTGCTCTTATCTTTAATCACCCTAGGTCTTTTCTCTTTCTTCTCAAGTTTTAAATAGAAGAGTACAGAAAACAATAACGCAAACCTCCATATACTTAACAGCTAGATTGAACATGAATTAACAAAGTACAGATCCCTTTAACAGATAAACCTATAACATAATAACATTTTACAGTTATTGTTGTAATCGCTTCCTGTGCCTCCCTTCCCAGAGGTAAGGCCTATACTGACATTTGTGCTTACTCTTCCTATTTATTACTTTTTATACTTTGGTTATGCTTATGGAAAAACAATGTATGCAATTGTTTTGTATGCTATTAACATTTGCATAAAAGTATTATATTGTCTATACTTTTTTTGGCAGCTCGCTTTCTCCCTTCACACTACACAACTGAAATTTACCTATGTGGGCACATATATTAATGGCTCACTCATTCTATTTTGTGAATATGCTACCAAGTTATTAATCATATGAATATATATTCATAAATATACATTTAAAATGTTTTGGTTGTTAAAATGAAGCTCATTGAATATCCTAATATATGTCTTATTGTGTGTATATGAAAGAGTTTCTCTTTATCCCTTCTCAGCTAGGATTTTGGGAGAAAATTAAACCCTCCTGCTCTAAAGCATCCATCATTATGTAATGAAAGAATTCACTCCTATGAATCTAGAATGGAACTAGCTATGTACCCTGAGAGAATTGAGAAAATTGTTACTCAAATTATTTTTTTATAGGACGATTTTTTCACAGAACCCTGATTGAGAGGGGTTATACACAGAAGGGGACATATTAGATTACAGGGTATATATTGATTCAACCATGTGAAATTGCCAATATGTAATCACTTCTGACCTATAAAAATGGCAGTTTTCTATAGCTCAACCTATATGTCTTTAACTCTGCAAAATTTTGCCTTTCTGATGAGATAGTATTTTATTATTTATGAGATGTATTTTATTCTTGTTTTAATTTGCATTTAATGGATTGTAAGAAAGTCTGAGAATCTTTTTATATATTTTTTGATAATTTGGCTTTTCTATTTATTATAATTTCTGTCTTTTTTTTCTGCCCATTTCTCTAATTTCTTGCCTTTAAACATGCATATATGTATGTGATAGTAATATCTTCTCCCTATCTTTGGGCCTATAAAGAATTTTATGCATGGTATCATTTTATGCAGAAGTTTAAATTTCACTATAGTTAAAATTGTCAATCTTTTCCTTTAGAGGTTTTCCTTCCTCTTATTTAAGACTCCTTTTCCACTTTGAGGTCAAATATATGTTCTATGTTTCCTCTTAATAGTTTCAAAGTTTTGCTTTTTTACATTGTTTCTTAAAATATTTAGACTTCAATTTTTTTGTATGGGATGAGGTGGTGATCTAATATAAGTTTTCCCTACCACTTGCCTCCCCAAATCCATTCATGATCTAGAAGTTAAAGGATTAATAACTGCTACTCCGAGAAGCATCTGGGATCAGTGCTAAAGCCCTTTTAACTGATTTGGGGCCTTCCTTTTTGAATATTTGGACTCCCATTCCTGTCAATACTCACTATACTCAATGTGACAATTTAATAACTTCTTTATATATGGGAGGAAAAATTCCCCATTCTATGTTGTTGGTCTTCAAATTGTCATAAATCTTCACTTTTTGTTCTATGAATTTTTAAGATCAGTTTATCAAATAAGTTCCACTTAAAACATCTACTGGGATTAAGAAAACAGTTTCTTATTTGAATCAAAACTGAAAACTGAAATGATAGATTTTTATTTGCTCATGTGTCTCTTTTAATCTATAGGTCTTCTGGGGGTACCTGGGTGGCTCGGTCAGTTAGGCTTCTGACTTTGGCTCAGGTCATGATCTTGCATTTGTGGGTTCGAGCCCCGCATTGGGCTCTGTGCTGACAGCTCAAAGCCTGGAACCTGTTTCAGATTCTGTGTTTCCCTCTCTTTCTTCTCCTCCCCCACTGACATTCTGTCTCTCTCTCTCTTAAAAATAAATGAACATTAAATTATTTTAATCTATAGGCCTTCTTTGTTTCTCTTGTAATTTATTTGTTAAAACAAAAATAAACAACAACAAAACAAGTAAACATGTTCTGTGAACTGTTGAGTTTCTCAGAAAAACACAGACGGGTAATTCCTGATTGCACTTTCAAGGCATTTTTTAAATGTTTCTCTGGCACTGGTATTTCCCATAAATTGCTAGTTAGAACTAGATGATTGATCAGATTCAGGTTTGACTTATTTTTCAGTTGCATGACTCCATCAAAGATAGTATTATACACTTTAATCAAGAAACAGGATGTATCGTTATTTCTCTTGTGTAACGTTAGCAGCTTTGATGATTGTTGCCTAGATCCTTAATTCAATAGAGGGTGAAACATGGTGATATTCTAATTCTGTCCTTCCTTCTTATTTACTAGCCGGAATACATCCATCAAGAAGAGCTTTCTTTCTCAACTATTTGATTACCCTGAAATGCAGTTTGTATAAAAGAGGCAAGATGAATTCTTGACTTTTTTCTCCTCTTTCATCAGTTTTCAAAACAATGGGTTAGTTATCTAGCACAGTCTGAAGGTGATCTTTAGAGTCCGTTTTAACTCGTGACATATTTGATATGTCTCAGTCCATTGCAGTTCATTGTCACTGATGTCTAAACTGTCCCACCTTTGAACAATCAGAGTAGCTCCCTCAGGGCTGGCTTCATCAGCACGGGGCCTGTGTGGTCCCTCGGGACCCTGCATTCAGGAGGGCCCTGTAATAGTTTCCTGAGCCTGCTCTAACAAATGACAAGGCATTGGAGGTCCTACAAAAAGAGGTCTTTTGTAAGACCTCCTACAAAATCAAGGTACTGATTGAGATGTATTCCCTCCAAAGACTCTAAAAGCAAACGCTTCCTTCCCTTTTCCACCCTCTGATGACTCCAGTGTTTCTTGGCTTGTGACTACATAACTCCAGTCTCTACTTCTGTCTTCACATGGCTCGCTCCTCTGTATGTCTCTTACAAGGGCACTTGTCACTGGATTTAGGGCCCACTGGGATAAGCCAGGATGCTCTCATCTTAAGATCCTTAATGACACTGGCAAAGAACCTTTAACCAAAGAAGGCCATATTCACTGGTTCTAGGGGTTGGGATGTGGGCATATCTTCTTGGGCATATTCAACCCACTATAGTCCATATTCTCGGTCTGATTTCAATGTGGTTAAATACTATCATTTTCTTTCTTTAGGATTAGTGCCCTTGTGTCTATTTTAGGAAAGCTTTGGTTATTCATAGGTCATGAATATATATTCTATGTTTTCTTCAAAACATTTTGCTTATTTTTTATATTTAGATCTGCAGTCAAATCCATCTGAAAGTATTTTTTTGTGTGTAAAGAGGGAGATAGGGGTCTACATTTTAGTATATATTCATTGACCTGGCACAGTTTTTTGAAAGATCATTCTTTCTTCTTGCACCTTAGTGTGTCATCTTCAGAAATCATATCGCTCGATGTGTGTGGACTACTTACTGACTCTATTCTATTCCACTGACCTATTTGTTTATTATAGTTGTTTTTCATACCTTTGGGTGTAAGTTTCCCAGCACTCATCTTCAAAGTTGCCTTGGTATCATAGGGTCTTTGCACTTATAGGCACATTTGAGAATGTATATGAACTATAGAATTTTGGAAGCCTGTTAATTTGCACAATTTGGGGGAATTCTGTTTGGGAATACATTGAATCTGTAGATTAATTTTGAGATTACTGACACATTCACAATGCAGGTTTTACAAAGCCTGACTGTGATAAATCTCTCCATTTGTTTAGAATTTTGTTGTCGCATTATTTTTTAGTGAAGTCTTTTGCTTTTTTGTTAGATATAATCCTAGGCATTTGATATATTTTAGTGCCGCTGTAAATTGTTTGTTAAATTTTATTTTCACTTGTTTGCTGTTAAATATTAAGTCAAATGGTCAAGCAATTCCTAAGATTTGCTTGCCACATTTCCACGACTTTGATCGGTAAGAAAATGAGCCCAACTGGTGAAGACAACTTATTAGTCATGGCACACGTTTACATCATTTTTCTTAACTATCCTCCCAATCCCGTCAAGTTCCTGAAGGCGATGCAGAGTGGGCCAAGGGGAATTCTGCCCACACAGGCTTGTGTGGGCAGCTGAGTAATGGAACACTGAGTATTGGAAACTCCTGATCTTGTGAGAAGCCCCTACAGACCTGCCCCTTCTCCCTGAAGGAGACAGATTAGGTTTATCAGCCAGGAATGTAAGCAAATGGCTCCAGAAAGATAAATCTCTAAATCTCTCTAGAACCATACATTATCTCTTGCTTCTAAGGCCTTTGCTATTCAAACTTGCTTCCTTGCTTAAAATGTCAGGACTATACAGAAATGAAAATGTTCATGGAGGATTTTCATCAAATCCATATAAATTCACTTAAAAATTCTAATTATTGGAGGATTTTCAGTTGATTAATTGATTTTTCTCCATACACAATTATATCTTCTGTGAATAATGGCAGTTTTATTTTCCCGTTTCCAATCGTTAAGCCTTTGATTTCATCTTCTTGCCTCACTGCATTGCTTGGAATCTCCAATCAAGGTTGCATAGAAACGGTGACAGCGAATCTGCTGTTTCATTCCTTACTTCAGGGAGAAAGTAGTTATGTGTGACTTTAGACTGTTGTAGATAACTTGTGTCAGATTCAGGAAGTTCTCTCTCTTTAAAAATTTGCTCACAGTTTTTTAAAGATAAAAAATGAGTATTGACTTTTCATCAAATGCTTTTTTTTTGGTCTCTATTGACAAATAATTATATAACGTCTCTACTTTTTCCTATTAATATGGTAAATTACACTGATAACATTTTTGAACGTGAAGCCACCTTTGCTCACCTGAAATCCCATTTGGTAGGGATGTATTAACCTTTTTGTTTTTATGGGTGTAGATTTTTATAATATTTTGTTTGGGATTTTTGTATCTAAGCTCATTAGATAATGTGGTCTGTAATTTTCCAGTCTTGTAATGTTCTTGTCAGATATTGATATCAAGGTTAGGCTGCCCTCAGGAAATGAAATTGAAGGCATTTACTATTTCTCTTCTCTGTACATATTCTATGAGTGTTAGTTCTTTAAATATTTGGAATAATTCACCAGTGAATCCATCCAGACTTGGGATATTCTTTATGTGGGAAAGTGTTTTTGTTTTTTTGTTTTTTAATTTTTTAACGTTTATTTATTTTCGAGAGACACAGAGAATGAGCAGTGGAGGAACAGAGAGAGACGGAGACACAGAATCTGAAGCAGGCTCCAGGCTCTGAGCTGTCAGCAGATAGCCTGGCGCAGGGCATGAACCCACGAACCGTGAGATCGTGACCTGAGCCAAAGTCAGTTGCTTAACTGACTGAGCCACCCAGGCGCCCCTGGGTTTTAATAACGAACCCTGGGAAGGGTTTAATAACGATCTCAATTGCTTTAATAGATATGAAACTAGTATTTTTTTTTTTCAGTTTTGATCAGTTCTCTTTTTCAAGAAAATTGTTCATTTCATCTAAATTTTAAAATTCATTGAAGTTTGAATGTATCTTTACTACGTTCTTTCTATTTTCTTTGGGGCTAATTTGCTTAATTTTATGTAGCTTCTTGAATTGTAAGGTCAGATTGTTGATTATTTTTTAGCTTTTCTTTTTAAGTATATTTTTGAAGATTATGAATTTTCTTTTGAGTACTGTTTTAGTCGCAGCCTTCAAGTTTCAAATTTTGATAAATCATATCTTCACTATTATTTAATTTAAAATCTGTTCTGGTATCTTTTGTGTTTTGTTGGAGAAGTTTCTGGATAACAGGCAACTGATGGTTGAACTTGGGAGCTGCACCTGGGCAATAAGAGGCTTCTGACCCTCCTCCCCAGTGCTTGGAATGTTTGTTCCGCCCACTGGCTTCAAGGTGGGAGCCATTTTCAAGGACGCATCCTTGAATACTGTGTTGTTGAGACTCCGGAGAACCCAGTTAAGGCCTCCAAATAAACTTTTAAGATTCTGTCAGAGGTGGGCGTGGAAATTCACTCATCCTATGAGGCCCACAACAAACATAGTAAGTTTCCTTGCTTAGAAAAACTGCCACCTACCAGTGTGACGTGGTGTGCCAGTTTCTTCGGTCTCTTTGCCCTCCGTGTACAGGACCAGGTTGCTAACCAATAGCTTTTGATTTATGAATATTTACAAGTGTACTGCTTAGTTTTCAACTAAGGGGGATTTTCTAGTTATCTTCATGTGATTTTTTTCAAGCCATTTGATTTATTTCTAGCTTGACCCCGTTATGGTCAGAAAAAAAAAACAAACGCTGAAATTATTTAAATCCTTTGCAATTTGTTGAGATTTGTTTTATGGGGCAGCATATGGTCTGCTTTTGTAAACATTCCATCTGCACTTCAAAGATTTTGTATTGTTCGCTTGATGGGTGCCATGATCTACATATATCAGTATGCTTGCTGATTTTTAATCTGACTCTATCAGCCAAGATTATACAACTAATTCTCTTTTATTTTGGTAGATTTTTGTTTCTTCAAATGTCAGCCTTTTATTGATAGCCAAGCTATCAGTAGGTATTTGGAAGCTATGTTGTTGAATGAATGCAGACTTAGAACTATTATATCTTTCTGGTGGACCGGCTCATTTATCATTATAAAATACCTCATTAATCTCTGCTAATGTTCTCGCCTTAAATTTTCTTCGTCTGGCTCTGTGCTTAAGTTTCCATGGTGCATCTTTTGCCATCCTATTGGTTTCAACCTTTTCCTGTCCTTATACTTCAAATTTGTCTCTCGGAGCAACCTGGAGTTATTCAATTTTTAAACTTTAGATGATAATTTTTTTTTTAATTTTTTAATGTTTATTTTTGAGAGAGAGAGAGTGAGAGCAAGGGAGGGGCAGAGAGACAGAGGGAGACACAGATCTGAAGCAGGCTCCAGGCTCTGAGCTGTCAGCACAGAGCCCAACTTGGGGCCCAAACTCACGAACTGCGAGATTTTTATTCTTTATTTTTGAGAAAGAGAGCACAAGCAGGGTAGGGGCAGAAAGAGAGGGCGACACAGAATCCGAAGCAGCTCCAGGCTCGGAGCTGTCAGCACAGAGCCTGGTGCGGGGTTCGAACTCACAAACCGTGAGATCATGACCTGAGTCGAAGTCAGACGCTTAACAGACTGAGCCACCCACGTGCTCCTAGATCATAATCTTAATCTTTTAATGGAAGCATTAAATCCCTTTATGCTAATGTAAGTACATATATATTTGGCTTTAAGTTAACAGTTTATTTGACATCACTACTTTACATTCCTTTTTATTTTTTAACTCTTATTGGATTCATCAAATATATTGTTTATTTTCTCTTTTCCCCCTATATATAGTCTATTCTTTTTTAATTTTTAGAGATTAAAACATGCATATTCATGTTGATGTAAGCCAATATTTTACCACTTTCTTAAAATTTTCAGAATCTTAGGACACTTTAATTCACCCTTTTCTGTGTTATTTTTGTCATTTTGTCGTGCATCTTAAATCTAGATATATTTGAATTCCTACAAAACATTTTAGTTTTTTGTCACAGTAATGGTCATTTAGATTTACCTACATTTTTACTTTTCTCATTGCACTTTTTCTGCATTTCTGTGATCACATGTTTGACAAATTCTTTTATTTATTTATTTTTTTATTGTAGGTCTCCTGGAAATGATTTTTTAAAAATTTGTAATAAAAACATTCATTTTGCCTTTGTTTTAAAATATTTTTTCTGGATATAAAATTTTAGGTTGGCAGTATGTCATTCTTTGGTTTTCATTATTTCTGTTGAAAAATAGCTTTTTAGGAGCACCTTTGAAGACAAAATTTCTGTTTTCAATCTGAATAGTTAATATTTTTTGTCTTTGTTTCTTAACACTTTTAAAATAATTAGCCTAGTTTTTTTAAAAAATTATTTTCAAAGGATTTTTATTTTCTTCCTGTTTCTCTCTTCCACTAACCTAAGGTAAAGATGTGTTCTTTAAATATTTTGGAAGACAACGTGGTGCTTAATTTGTGGGCAGATTTCTAAAAAAATTTAGTATTTCTTTAATTGTTAATAGACATCACAGGTTTTTTTTCTTTGTTTTTACTTAGATATCAGTTTTGGCAATGTATATTTTTCTATAAAATTATTTCATTTGAGTCTTCAAATTTATTGCTAAAAATGTTCTTAGTATTCTCTTTCCTTCCACCCACTCCCCCTTCTTTCTCTGTTTCTGTTTTCTTTCTTGCTTTTCCTCTTTCTTTTCTAGGTAGCTCAGTTGTATGGTTATAATTTTAAAATATATTTTATAAAGCATTTCTAAGAATTTATTTTGTAGAGAAGACCTCATAACCTTAGTAATCCTAGTAATTTAGTAATCATGTAACCAACAGTAACCATGTTGCTCAAAAGTCAGACCCGGACAGATTTGGCAGGATATTTTCATGCTATCAGGAAACAAAACACAGCTAGTTGCATTACTTTCCTGATACAGCACAGTTCCTTTTGTGACATGGTGGTGGCTTATAATTTATTTTCCTATCCTAATTCTATTTTTATTGCTCTACATTTTTATCTATGTTTATTTCCTCTTCTGTTCTCTTCTTTTTGGGGAGAATGCAGGGCCATTTTGAAATCCTCTGCCATCATAGCAAAAGATGTGGCCATCCCAAAAAATTAAATAAGAAACAATAAATGTGTCAAGATAAAATATGTTTCACCCAAGCAGATGTACACTGTAGAGATGTCAGTACTTTTCTGAGTGATTGCTGTATTTTTAGCAAAATTTGCCCTGCAGTTTCAACAATTCCTCCTCTTTTTCACATGACAATCCATCCACATTGTCTTTCTTTCCAGGGACAATTTTTTTTAACACCTAGAATGGAGTTGATTGTGGGCTGAAAGCATAGAGTGATTATTTTCCTTGGCTATGCCATCCTTAACACATCTTCTCCTAATGATGCGGAACCAGGTCCCTTCAAGAATCATTTAGGGGGCGCCTGGGTGTCTCAGTTGGTTAAGTGTCTGACTTTGGCTCAGGTCATGATCTCATCGTTCGTGGGTTTGAGCCCCATGTCAGGCTCTTTGCTGATAGCTCAGAGCCTAGACCCTGCTTTGGATTCTGTCTCTCTCTCTCTCTGCCCCTCCCCTACTCGCACTCTGTCTCTCTCTCAAAAATAAATAAATATTAAAAAAACAAGAATCATTTAGGGACTATAATCCTACCAGAATATGAAAAATCATATTTTCCTGTTTGTTTGTCTCTTAATTTGTGATTGAATTATGGACAATGTTATGTCAATTAACGTATAGTTTATTTTTCTCTTCCTTTAAAAAGTTTGACAGGCAAGTAAGATACTTTTAGATTCCTTTGAGAATTATTTTAAATCTTCTAGAGCATATCCAGAAGAGCTTTTATTTATAAGGGCCACTTTAGTCCTACTTTTTAGGAGTGACACATCTGGGATCTCTACTGAAAGCTGGGTGGTCTCTTACTCTAAATGCCAGAATTCAAATATCTCCCAGATCTGGGACTTGAGAATCGTTGTACTTACTGCTTCCTCACTGGCCATTGTTCCTTACCTAACCTTTATTTACCCATCGGAAGTCTCACTCAATGCATGCACATCTTGATATGCCGCCAAAGCCCCAAGAAGACCCCTGTGCACATGTCTGGAGATCATTCTATGCATGGCTTTCTCTTCTGCCCCACTCTTCTCCATTGCATCAGCCTCCACACCCCACTCTGTTTCCTCATCTCAGACTACCACAGTTGCTGGGGTTTTGTCTCCCAGCACCACAGTTTGAAAAGTGCCTCCAGGTAGAAAGCTAGGGATCTTGTGAGGCTTAGATCATTTTGTGTCTCTTCTTTTGGATCACAGACCGAGGCTATCTGTTGTTCAATATCGGCATATAATTGCTTCATAATATTTTAAGTTTTCTAGTTGCTTTTGGAAAGAGGCAAGTTTGATGCCAGTTTTTGTCATAGATGGAAGCGAAAGTGTTAGCCAGTATAATTAAAAGTTAAGAATTTATTTTTCCTTTACTGGGGGAGGAGAATTATGTTATATTCTCCCAGGATACTTAGAATACAAAATATATTCTAAATATGATACAAAAATGTATCAACTCTAATAAAATACATAGGTCAGACTCCTTAACAATGATTTGCTGCCTCTAAATCTTAAAGGATGCATGAAAAGAATTCTTTCTCTAGTGCATGATTTTCAGACTTTTTTTTTAACAGAAGGCCAATTGTTAGCAATAGAATGGATATCGACTGAACTAAGTATTTCCCTGAGCAAACTATCAAAGAATTGACAAAACTAGAACCATGTTAAAAATATACATGTACAGCCCAGAGAACAGATGGAATAAATAACAGAGGAATTTAGAAATAATTTTTAAAATCCTTAGTGAATGTTTTTCTCATGCTTCAGAATTGCCAATCATACTCTCTAAATCACAGTAATATTGAACTTAAAATAAAATCTGGTTTGCATATCTTTTCTATCTGATATGACACACTGTAGTTAACATGCCATTTGCAAAAACAAACATACTATTAAATAAATTGAATTAGTCATCCAGATAGCATTTACCTATTTCCTGAAACACTGAAGGAGAGAAAGAGGAGATGGAAATGTAAAACGATAGCCTGGCTCTTTCTGGGTCACTGTAGCCCCGTACCACACTATTATACTCCTAACTCCTCAGCTGTATCAGTGAGAAGAATGTCAGTGTTAACTCACAGGACTTTGTCAACAATGTGTTCTTATTTAGTTGACTTTAGGACTATTGGATATTGTCCTCTTTTTAATATTTTTTCTAGCCGCCTGCCAAGGGCTTCTCATACAGATGCTAAGGGCTGAAGAACCCTATTAAATTGACAACATGTTAGTTGTTGAAGTGATGATGGGCTTATGGGGCTAGGTTCCTATTTTCCTCCGTATCATACTTTTGGTCTTCCCCTCTCCCTTTTGCATCTCCCCTCTGGCGGCAGATTTAAGGGCTTTGCTTTCTCCACCAAAGCCTGTTTATCCCCTTGGCTTCATACCCTTTCACTGCATATCTCCAATCCTCTTTCTCTCCATTTATCTCTGATGACACTTCCTGTTCTTTCACCTCTTCCTCTTCCCTTTAGTCATTCTGAACCTAGAATTTGCTTCGCCACGAACTCCAGCTTTGCCATGAACTCCTTGTCTCTTCTCAGGGATGAGTACCCTTTCAGCACCCTGTGTATGGACTCATCCTTTGTACGGACTCATGTCCTATAGCCGTTTGCAGAAACATTTGCCAGAACCTTCAGAACCCTCATTCCTCACTGTATCGAATTTTGGTGCACTGTCTGGTTTCTTTGTGTCTGATTTGTCTTCTGAGTATTGCTGAGGAAAGTCTCTACTCATGCTCTCTAGTTGTAAACTGGGTTCTTACAGCTTTTTGGGAAACCATTTTTTCATCTTGTTTGGCAACTACATTCAGATACTGACCCTGCTTACTGATGTCCTTATTCCTAGAAAATGACTTATCTCTCACTTTAAAGATACCAGATGAATGAACATAAATTCCCTCAACTTTCCTTTTTCTCTGTCATTTCTCTGTATTTGTTTTCCTCCCCCATTTCTCTGCATTTCTGAGAATTATGGTCCTTCTCATTTCTAGGGATAGATCCTCCATATAATGCTTAAGTCCTTACAGTCTTTAGAACCCCCTCTTTTAATCCTGCTACCACCTCAAGACCATACTTACTGTGTTATCTCTGCATCTTGAAAGCATAGTACATATATATTTACTATGTCTACTTCTTTATTTCTTCCTTAACCTCTTGATCCTTTGGTTACTTGCTGGGTCTCAGTCAGCATATAATTACCCATGTTTGTTATTTGGTATCATTGCTGCCATTCATTTTCTCTTTCTCTCTCCTACTTTATTCAGTGCCTGAATCTTCCCTGACTTCATGAAGGAATCAGTGATGGCCAAGAGAAACACTAACAGAATAGCCAGGACAAGCAGGCGATGAAACGGGCCGATTGTATTCATGACTGTGGTCGTGACTGAGAGGTGCAGGCTCATATGTTGCCTGGAAGACCACCTGCTAAGGTAAATGTCAAATCTGAGGATGTAAAGGAAGGACCATAACTGGAGTTACAGAGCCAATAATTTAGAGTTGGGAAGACTATCACAGAAAAACCAACTGGAATTGGGCAGGGAATGTGGAGTTGGGGGAGATCGTTCTGAGTGACAGCTTGCACGTTGGCTGGTGTTTGAGGATTGCCCTTGTGAGCTGGCAGGGGTAAGATGCCGGGGCAGGCCAGTCTGGTTTTAAGGTTATAGATGGATCTGCCATGTGGCTTTTCCGAGAAACTGTCCTGGGCAGGGTAGGGATGGTCTTTCCTTCTGTTTTCCCAGTGGAACTCCTTGATGTGGTCTAGTGCATTTTTAAAATAAGACTGCTTCCCAAATAAGTCCTTTAGCCCCTGAGGTTTCAGTTGCTCCAAGCATTAATGCTACAGTGAATCAAAAATTACTATCACTGCCTGATCTGGGTCCCTACTTCTGGTTGAATGGGCTGAATGTGGGTCTATATATATTTTTGAAAGACAACAGGAAAGGCTGAGATCAGGTTAAGGGTGAGTTGCAGACAGTTTATGATGGATATTACACGCTCAGAGGGCTCGTTCCATTAGCAGCTCAGTTGAAGATGCTGTGTGCTTCAAGAAGACTCACCAGGGGAGGTTCTCATCCATTCCTCATCTGGGCAATGGTGGGAGAACTGGAGAGATTGGATTAGATGGCTAATTGGGCTCAGTGTGAGGTTTTATTCTGCAGCACTTACTTCCGTTCTTGGTTTCTCCAGTGGAGTTGGGGCCCCGATTCACTAAATTACAAGGATCTATAAAGTCTAGCCTCTACCTCATTGGCAGGAAGTAGCATTCACTGATTGAGAGTGTTCAGTGGAAACTGATTGCTCCAGCCTTTACCTGTGGGCAGCATTTAAATATGAGTGGTGTGTGTGTGTGTGTGTGTGTGTGTTTATTTCATGATTTTTTCCAACTTTTTGCAAGCACTTTCTGTATTAACGCGCTCTTTGGTAGCAGTAGCCATGATTTCCTCTTTCAAGTGAAGATTTATAGTAGGTCTGACAACACTGACTTTGGTGTTCCATTGGTCATTCTGGACATGGGTTTTGTGTGCATGAGTGTGATTAGATCAGAGGTAAAGAAAATAACATTGCTCTCTGGTTAAGCACACAGGTGAACCTCCGTGTTTGGATTTTCTGTCCTAGTGTCAATTTCTTTGCTTAGTAAATACTCTTGTCCTCCGTTATATTACTCAACCACATGAGATAGCTAAATTGCTGTTTTGTTGCCCAGGGCTCTCCTGTGGTCCCCCTGGATTATTTTACATACTTGGATTAATTTCAGTCATTGCTGGTAATGCTACAGGTTCACATCTTCCCTTACCGTTCCCTTGCATTAATTTGATTACCCAAGGTGGCTTTATTGAGAGTACTATATATAATAAGGTATATTATTAGCAGTAGTTTTTAAAATCATTTGCAAGCAAATTGCTATGTCACTGCCCCATAATAATGTTGACTAGTTCTATTCTTTGCAGAGTCCTTTTTATTTCTTCAGAAGTAAGTCATACTCTTAAGAACTTTGGCTCTAAACTAAAATATGAGCCAGTAGGCATCATAATAACCCCCTCCAGGGTACTAACATTATTCCCATCATAAAGGGCCTGTCAGTTAATAGGCATAAGAAAAGGACCCATTCCTCATCCCAGAGTTGTGCTCCAGTCTTTTCATTTTAAGTCTTTCCCTGTGTTTATGAGAACTGAAGCTTGTGTTTGAACTTGGAAGGACATTTCCGAGGACATTTTCTGTGCTCCCTAATCCCTACATGAGCTGCCCGTGTCAGCCTTGCTGTCCTGACTCTTGGTTTATTGCTTTCATTTGTCCACTCTTGCTCTCTCAGTCTCTTTAAAACATCTAAATCCTTTAAATCACACAGTTCTGCTCCCTCTCTCCTTTCCATGTGATAGTATCAGAAAACTCAAAGTGGAAAAATGTTCCTTTCCAGGACAGTCTTTGGGTATCAGCACAGCAGTGTTTGCAGTCATGATAATGTGTAAAGTTGGGATGAGTTAGATTAAATTTCCTTTACTCCTGCTGTTTGAGCTGACTCTTCAAGAACCATTGTGGGCAGAAGGGGGAGTAACCTCCTTCCCTGGGTCAGGAGCCCATGTCAGGCAAGTGTTCAGCTTTGGGCAGTACAGACCAAGAGAATTTTAATTTGCCTCAAGATGGGTACCACCTTGTGCCTAGTGGGAAATTGCATTTTGACACTTTTGTAATGATCAGATCCTGCCTTGAGTTGGTTTCTAATGATAGGTTCCATTTATTGAACTTCTATGATCCAAGTCTATATAAATGTGCTTTATATATATATAGCAGTTGTGAATTTTAGTCTGTAATTCAAATGTGCCCCTTTAAAAAAAAATGTTAATTTTTGAGAGTGAGAACAAGTGGGAGAGGGGCTGAGAGAGAGGGAGACAAAGGACTTGAAGCTGGCTCTGTGCTGACAGCAGAGAGCCCTATGTGGAGCTTGAACTCATAAACCTTGAGATCATGACCTGAGCTGAAGCAGGACACTTAACCAACTGAGCCACCTAGGTGCCCCAGAATTCACCCTTTTAAAGTGTATGATTCAGTGGTTTTTTAGTATTTTCACTAAAGTTGTGCAATCAACACCATTATCTCTAATCCCAGAAAATTGTCATCACCCCAAAAAGAAACCCTTTTCCCCTTCTCCTCAGACCTTGACATCCACTAATCTACTTTCTGTCTCTATGCATTTGACTATTTTAGACATTTCATACAAATTGATTGTACAAAAAACCCCACAAAAAACAAAAAACAAATTGATTATGCAATATATGAATTTTTGTGTCTGGCTTTCTTCACTTAGCATAACGTTCATTCACATTGTAGCAAAAATCAGTGTTGCATTCCTTTTTATGGCAAAATAATATTCCATTGTATGGATATATCACATGTTGTTTACCCATTTATCACTTGATGGACCTTTGGATTCTTTCCCCATTTTGTCTGTGATGTCAGTTGCTCCTATGAAAATCTGTGTACAAGTTTTGAACATTCACGTGCATATGTTTTCATTTCTCTTGGGTGAAATGGAATTTCTGGGCCATATGGTAACTACGTTTAACTTTTCAAGGAACTGCCAAACTGTTTTTTAAAGCAGCTGCATCATTTACATTTCCATCGGCAATATATGAGGGTTCCAATTTGTCCACATCCTTATCAACACATCATTATCTATCTTTTTTATTATAACCATCCTAGTGGGTGTGAAGAGGTGTCTCATTGTAGTCATGCCCCATCTTACTATCTACAAGTCAACTTAGTTTCTCTTGTAAGCTCCCATCTTGCCAGTCTTAAGCTCAGTGATTTTCAGGATTTGCTATCTGAGGTCACGTCAAGATCCTGGGAGACTTATATAGTGCCTAGATATTGGCAGGTGATGAATTAAGCTGTCTGGTCACTGAATCACCCACTCAGATACCTCCTAAATCATCCAGCAGTTTGGTCCACATGGCCAGTATGTGTACATAGTCACCTCTGCCCCTTCTAGAACACACAGACTTTTGTGTGAGGCAGCTGAAGGTTCCATCCACAGAGGGGCATTATGGAGCCATGTGTGGATTTGTTTCACTCTGAGTGTGGTGAGGCCTGAGTCCACATTCCCCCCTCTACCCTAGAATCTCCCTTATTCTCTTTTAATCCCAAAGGAATCTGGCCTGAGGGAAGTTTTTTTCCCTGCATGTTTATCCTACCAAAAAAAATCTTGCTTTCCCCCACCCTCAACTCTGGGCACTAAGGCCTGTACAAACAAAATCCATAAAGGCAAGTGATACACAAGCAATAAACAAACAAACAAACAAAATTTCTGCCATGCTATATATTTTTCTTAGAGAATAAACATAGAGCCCGCTTCCTGCTTTTTTGGAGGAAAAATGAATCAGTTTAGGGTAGAATAGTCCTTCATCTGGCTTCTTTTATTTATTTATTTATTAAAAAAAATTTTTTTAACGTTTATGTATTTTTGAGACACAGAGAGACAGAGCATGAACGGGGGAGGGTCAGAGAGAGGGAGACACAGAATCTGAAACAGGCTCCAGGCTCCGAGCTGTCAGCACAGAGCCTGATGCGGGGCTCGAACTCACGCACCGCAAGATCATGACCTGAGCCGAAGTCGGCCGCCCAACCGACTGAACCACCCAGGCGCCTCTCATCTGGCTTCTTTTAAATGCTACTATGCAGGCAGCTTCCTAAGCCCTAGAAGGAGGTGGGTGGATGACTAAAGTTGCTGTCTCAAATGTTATCCAATCACTTACACAATTTCTAATTGAATTCTAACAACCTTAGGAGTAGAGATTATCGTCCCATTTGGAGATGGGGAAATCGAGGGTCTGAGAGACTAAGTAGCATATTAGGTGGATAGTAAATATTGGTGTAATGAATTGAATTTACACACGGTTACACAGTAGACAAGCAATAGAACTGGGTATCACACTCAAAAACTCAAGCTCTCCCCTCAGCCTCACTATTTAAAATTTGAACTTATTTAAAAGCTTGGCTCCAGATGACTTCTTGCAGTCTGATAATGAACTTTGTCTGAATTCCCCAGACAGTAGTAGTATTCCTTCTTTTTTGAACTGAAAACAAAGATGATGAGTTGTACTATAGACAATGAATCTGAGGCTTCTCGTGTGCCACACCAAGTCAGGAAAAGTGTAACCGGGCATGCGTGTAAAAGCCATGGAATCTGGATTTTTGTTGTTGTTGTTGTTGTTGCTGTTATAGTTGTTGTTGTTTTTATCTCCTAAGAACAAAGTTTGCCACAGTGACTGGATTTGGAGAAGGCTGAATTGAACCCAGTGTGGGAGGGATTGAGTGTGTCAGGGGCACCGTTATCCATTTGAGGGGAATATCCAGTCCAGGTCACTGGAATTTGGGATGTTAGTGTTTTCCTGAGACATTTTCCTGTTCCCCTCGTCCAATAGCTGTGACCAGTGAGCTGTGTCCCACTGCACTTGGCTCAGAAACCATACCCTGTCCTCAGCATTTCCCTTACCCAGAGGGAGGTCAGGTATTATTGGCAAGCAGGTGAATTTGCCTTTTGCGGATGATGCCTTTTCTTTCAACGCTTTTATTCCATGCAGTTCCACAGGCTCCCCTCTGCCTGTATTTCTCCTTGATCAAAATGTGCTCCTCAAAATGCTATCATCAGTGATCCACACTTTCCATCCATTCATCTAAATTTACCAGGAGTGTGTTTCTATTTTGAGAGGCTTTATCTTGAATCAGCGAAACAAGACTTTGACTTATTAACAAAATTTTAACTTGAGTGGGGCAGACTACTTTGAGGTTTGATTTTCTAAAAGTGGGGCTTTTGTTGGGGGTGACAATAAATGCTAGTATTTAGCGAAGACTTAATTCCAGGCCAGGTGAGAACTAATGCTTTACATGTCTTACCTCATTTAATAAATTTAAGAACAGCCCTTGGATGTAGGTATTGCTGTCATGCTATTTCATGGATGAGGATATGGAGGCTTAGCAATATTAAGTGGCTTTTCCCAGATTACTTGGTTAGTACTGATGGGGCTAGACATTTGATGCAAGAATTTCTGTCTCCAAATATTCTCTCTAGTTAGCTGTTGACCCCTTTCGTGCTTGCTTTTGAGATCTCAAAGACCGGTCAGAATACTGTACCTGGAAATTAATGAATTCCCAGTAAAGACAGGCAGCAACTGGGGCGCCTGGGTGGCTCAGTCGGTTAAGCGTCCGACTTCGGCTCAGGTCATGTTCTCGCGGTCTGTGAGTTCAAGCCCCGCGTCCGGCTCTGTGCTGACCGCTCAGAGCCTGGAGCCTGTTTCAGATTCTGTGTCTCCCTCTCTCTCTGACCCTCCCCCGTTCATGCTCTGTCTCTCTCTGTCTCAAAAATAAACGTTAAAAAAAAAAATTAAAAAAAAAAAGCAGCAACGGTGGGTCAGGTAGAAGAGGTGTAGAATATTATTTAAAAGAGGTTGGGGGGCACCTGGCTGGCTCAGTCGGTTAAGCTCAGGTCATAATCTAACGGTTTGTGGGCTCGAGTCCCACATCGGGCTCTGTGCTGACAGTTCAGAGCCTGGAGCCTGCTTTGGACTCTGTGTCTCCCTCTCTCTCTGCTCCTCCCCCACTCACGCGTGCTCTCGCTCTCTCAAAAATAAATAAACATTAAAAAACATTTTTTAAAGAGGTTACATAAGTATTTATTATGGACTGAATGTTTGTGGACCCTCCCATTCACACGTTGAACCCCTAACCCCAAAAGTGATAGTATTAGGAGGTAGGGCTTTTGAGAAGTGATTAAGTCAGATGAGGTCATGAGGGTGGAGCCCCCATGATAGGATTAGTGCCCTGAGAAGAGGAGGAAGACACCAGAGTTCTCTGTCTTCTCCCTGCCAGGATACAGGAAGAAGACCTCTGTCTGTAAGCCCTCACTAAGAACAGAATCTGCCAGCATCTTGATCTTTGACTTCCCAGCATCCAGAGCCGTGAGAAATAAATTCCTGTCATTTAAGTCATTCAGTCTGCAGCGTTTGGCCGACTCAGCCAGTGCTCCGTCCTAAAATATCACCAGCCCCAAACTCTTATCTTCCCAAGGAATCATTTAAGATTATATCGTGGGGGGCCAGAAGCCTTTGGATTCCGTGAGTTCAGGTCCCTGTGTGTCTGTGTATTTGTGTGTCTGTATTAGAGACCATCATGCCTGTAGTCACTGCCAGCCAGCTAGCTGCCATTTTACCTGGGATTAATTTAATAAGAACCAGTGATGAAGAAACGGCACAGAGATAGACTCGCCTTCTGAGGGAACAGGAGGTAGAGGGTTAAGGGAGCGCAGGAACCAGGGTGAAGTGCTCCATGCAGGAGGCTGCTCTCTGCCCTACTGACTTGTCTATTGACACAGACAGCTGCGAGGGTAGTCTGAGGTCTGACAGAAATAGGAACATTGTATATACATGTCAGGGAGAAGGGTCCCCTGCCTTGCAGTGATGAGAGTAGAATCTGTCATTAGTGCTGTGGTTTATGTCTAAGCAGAGAGGTAATTTGCGCAAAGGCAATGTGATTATATATTATTGTATTGTCAAGCTTTCCTTGTTTGGGCTGCTTCTTTTCATTCCATAAACAGACTCATTTCTTCTCAATCCTACAGAAAACTCCTTTGTAAGCTATAGATTTATCTCCCTTTTCTGTAATATCTCCCCAATTTCTTCTTTGACTCCTCATCCCTTTATAATTGAGCTTCTGCCTTCACTCTACTAATGTGGACTTCACTGAGAATATTGAGAACAAAGCACAACCAAACTCCCAACAGTTAAGTCCAAAGGACATTTTTCCACCTCATGCCACCACAACACCATCTGCAGCATTTTGTTCTGTGGATTGTAACCTCCTTCTTGAAATTCTGTTCTACCTCATATGCTGTTGTGCTTTCTTCATTGTCTTTGGTTAAATATATTCGTATGTTGGTTCATTCTATATATTAGTTTCCTAGGGCCGCTGTTACAAAGCACCCCAACTGGGTGGCTTAAACAACAGAAACTTATCTCACAATTCTGGAGGCTGGAAGTCTTAAATCAAGATGCTCCTAGGATTGGCTCCTTCTGAGGTTCATGAGAGAAGGATCATTCCAGACTTGTCTCCTTGGCTTGTAGATAACGATTTTTTCACATTGTCTTCTTTCTATGCATGTCTGTCTCTGTGTTTAAATTTCTCCTTTATATGGTAGTGGTCATATTGGATTAGGGTCCACCCTAACAACCACATATAACTTGATTACCTCTATAAAGACCCAGTCTCCAAATAAGGTCATATTCTAAGGTACTGGCAGGACTACAGCGAATCTTTTTTGGGAGGGGACACAATTCAACCTATAACATTCAACAAACTTGTCTTGGTTGAATGTAATTTTCCTGACATTGAGCTAGGAGCTGGGAGTTTGGATGTAAGATGACCCAGCACCTACCTTTTGAGGGACTCAGAGTCTGGTGGGAAGATAAGCCCAGACCTCAAATTATATCTAGGGCTTGACAGAAGTGAATTAACACAGCCGGCTGGCTGGCTCCACAGAGCAACCCTGGAGATTTCCCAGAAGTAAAAGAACATATAGGGGCCTAAAGAATGAAAGCAAAGACTGAGAAACCCTTAGAAGAGAGAGTGTGATTCTGGCCTAAAGTATAGTCAACAATGGACAAAGGCAGAAGGGCCAGGTACCACAGGGAGAGAGTCACATTGTGCCCCTTTCCCTCCGTTGCACTGCCTGGAATGACTAATAGGCACTTTTTTTTCTCAGCATAGTGGGATAGGAAAACAGTCAAAAATAGCCCAGTTAGTAGGGTTAAGGGGATTGTGGGATAATCTCAACCTAGGAGAAGGGTGGGTTAGGAGTAGAAACAGATGCAAGTTGATTGGCCTACTTTCAGGCATTTTCTCCTTTTACCCTGTCATGCCTCACACCTGCAGGGTCTTACAACTAAAGGCTTAAAACTTTCAGAGAAGAGCAGTGTTTGGGGCCAAAGAATGGAGCAGTTTCCTCTGGTGCAGGATCACTTGATAGGAAGAAACCATTCAGGGGCCATCAAACCCAGACTGTGAACACATTACCAATCAAGATAGGTGATAGTGTCAGGGGGAGAAAAAGTCACAGGCCAAGTCATCAAATAGTGACAAGCATAACCAAGACAAAAGATAAATATTGAACATCCTATACAGAACCTGAATGAATGGAACAGAGAGATCAAAAATCTTAAAGGCACATAATAATTATCTTTAAGGAGATAAGTGAAGGCACTGTAATATGAAGCAGGAACAAGCATGTCAGCTTATGGAGGGAACCTCGGTGTACATTATTATGGGAATGGAAAATTTAAATGTGCTAGGTCAAACTGTAGAATGCCATACCAAAGTGGGGAGCCACTAATTTGATGTAAAACATCAATTTGATTCTTATAAGAAAAAAAGAGCATTACGTGGCAAAAGTAGAAAATAAAAGGAGATTTTAACACAATATTTACCTAAACTAAAACTTTACATATTCCCAAAACGAGATTATACATTTTTTTTTAATTTTTTTTTTAACATTTTTATTTATTTTTGAGACAGGGAGAGACAGAGCATGAACAGGGGAGGGTCAGAGAGAGGGAGACACAGAATCCGAAACAGGCTCCAGGCTCTGAGCCGTCAGCACAGAGCCCGACGCGGGGCTCGAACTCACGGACCGTGAGATCATGACCTGAGCCGAAGTCGGCCGCTTAACCGACTGAGCCACCCAGGTGCCCCAAGATTATACATTTTTTAAAGAACACTAGTGTATATGAGAACTTACATCAAACACATTAAATGGCCTCCTGTGGGGCAGTTGATACGAATGAGAATGGAGGTCTGAGAAAGAAGGTAAAAAAAATTTAAAAGGAGGGTAACTCAACTCTGTATCTTGAAATAAAACATATTTCTCCTACCTCCTAACCAGAACTTCATAGTTTTCTGCCCTGCTTCCTTTTCCTCTCACCACTCCTTAAATGGTGATGTTCTGATCATTGGTAAGCAATTTGACCATACCTAGGACATCAACAGTAGTCTATCCCTGATGAGTATGTCCAGCCTCCTCTTGCCTCCTCTTGTCTCCTCATTTCTAGTCTTATAATTTCAGCTACTGACTAGATCTTCCACCCTAAGTCATTAAGTGCACTAAGCATAGCTCTAAGTTTCTGAATCTTCCAGAGAACATGGTCTATGGAAATTGTGACAAATGCTTGTTTTGGTTTCCTATCTTCTAAAGTTGACTGTGGCCTCATATGTGGTACCTGATGGCGAAATGGTACCAAGGAGAAGGAGGTGTAATACTGCCAGAGGTCAAACTATTTTAGGGTTTTTCTAACAATTAGCTCTGGGACTTCCTACTGCCTCAGAAATGGGATTAGGGGCTGAACTTGTAGGAATATCCTTTTGGGGCTTTCTACAGTTGTCCTTAGTGTTATCCCAGATCGTCTGAGGACTGGTTTGTTATGATAGGTTTGGCACAGTATGCTTGAAAACACATGTATGTAAACATTTGGAGCGGGGATAAACATCATTTGGCATGGAATTTTGTGGTTATCAAACTCTATAGAGCCTTATGGCTTCCTATGAAGCTAAGGGATGGCCTTCTAACCTGCCTACCTCACTTCACTAGAGGTGCTTTGGTTGAGAGTGGAGTGATTGAGTACACAGACCCTGGAGCTTTATGCTATCCAGATATATGACTATGTGACCTTAAAAAAGATTCTTAACCTCCCTGTTCTTTAGTTTCATTTCCTGTAAAATGGAATTGATAACCAGGTTTACCTTATAGGGTTTTGTGAGGGGTAAGATGAGGGAAATACACTTGAACCATTTAGAACCAAGACTAATGCAGGGCATATGCTCAAGAAGGATTCTTGTTGGTGTAATTAGGACTTGGGGTAAGATTTGACTTCAGAAAGAAGTTTGTTTTGTTTTGTTTTCAAAGTCTAGGATGTTGACTTTTTAGTTCTTTCTGTGATTCCACAGATGGAAAGTCTATGACTCACCCCAATCATGCAGTTAATAGAATGACAATAATGTTTTGGGGCCCCTGACTCTCAACATAATGCTGTACCCCTTCCTGCCTGTTCAGCTACTTTGGACATCCCAGCTCCCTTCCTGTGTTAGTCATTACTTTTGGATCACTAGCAACAGAAAAAAATTCAAACTGGCTTAATCAGAATAAGAATATATCTAGCTCTGGTCACCCCTGTATCCAGATCTGCTAATTGATATCTCCTTAGCCTAGCATCTCCTACCCTCTTCCCAGGGAAAGATCTTTCCTCCTAATTATGGGAAGAATCCAAAGATGCCCTCTTACAGTCTTATTACTCCAGTGTGTGGTATGTGTGCCCATTTTTGAAGCAGTTATTGTTACCAGGAGGCCCACATGCTCTGCCTGGCTAGAAATGGATCGGGTGCCCAACCCTGGAGCTGGAGGTGAGTGGGTTAGTCCTCAGCAACTTGACAGTGGCTTGGAGTGCAAGGGAGGATGCTCCCAAAGGAGAGCTGGCAGTGGAGGAGGGATTGCTGTGAAGGTAGAAACAAAGGTCCTCATTTACAAAAATTGACTTAACCCCCACAGAACTGAATACCTCAAAGTCGACAGTCCTTTAACTTACAAGAGCTGGGCTATTTCAGTTTATATTATCAAATGGTTCACTACTGGTTAATCCCAGTTCACCCCCCACCCTTTGCTCCCCTCGGTGGCTGCCATGTCTTTCCCGCTCCCATGGCTCTGCTGATTTCTTGTACCTTTCTTGTTAACCAAAGATTATCAGAAGGATGCTTTTCAAAAAAAGTATCTAAACTTTGGACTGGGAAGGTGTGGTTGGTGTGTGACATTTTAGGTGATAATACATTGCCAACAGTTTTCAATGAGTCCATAAGTTTTTAGTTATAATTTGAGTGTGGGTGTTGTGCCTGTGAGATCCTATGGGCATCTAGCATGTCCCCTGTGACTACTCAGTGGGGTGAGCTACAAGGATATGAGACCCCAGTGAGCTCAGGCTGCCTTTTCCATTCCTAGTGCAATTCCAACAAAGACACTGGCCTGTAAGGCCCTAAATAACCCTGCCTTGGAAATTGCACCTCTCCCCATGTACCACCATCACAATTAGCATGACTGGAAGCATTCCAGCTACACTTTAGAAATTCAGGCTTCAGGGACAGAGGAGTGAGTGTAGACTTCCCATGGAGGGTCCTCATTTGTAAAATTTTCTCTGCCTGCCCTGATTGCAAAGCCCCTGTGAGCAAAACCTTAGTTTTATTATGGGGAGTTACTGATGCTAATATATGGCAGTCAATGTTGTTTGCAATCTATTTAAATTAAACATTATTTTGCACTGGCTCCCTGAAGAGTCTGTGTCACAAAAGAAGCAAATTTCATAAATCTAATAAACAACTATACAAACACATGCCTTTGTGCATTGATACCCCTTGAAATGGCTGTATTTTTGTAAGTTTGTTCTATATGATTGCAAAGACAGCTATTTGTGCTTATTTGTGCATGAGTAATTCGTGTTTCCTTGGAAGTCAAGCCAAAGGCAGACATTGGCTGCTTCTCGGCACATCTCTGTGTACACAGGGATCTATAAATATGAATGCTCCTACTTTCAGAGTTTGAAAATAAAACGACCAAATATTTTTTGAATGAAACTGGTCTGTCTTTTAATTCATACCAGCCCTCTGGAAAACATACTAATAAAACCACTGTAGCAATCACGTGTTTCTTTGGAAACATCGGTATAATTAGCCCTTTCAAGAAGGGAACAAAACTGTATTGGAAACCTCCATTTGAAGTACAGTGAAGCCAAATACAGTACCTAATTACAACGATGCAGTTTTTTCCTTGTGCTTTGATTTCCTGGCAAGTCATTATTTTAGGCCTTTGTTCCCCCTTCAACCACAGTCATAGTCTTGGCAGAAATTTTGCCGGGTGTAAAACCTCCAATCTGGTGGGTATCTCTTCTTTCTACTCTTCTCTCTTCTTTCTTCTCTTCTTTCTTAAGGATATTCTCAGCAGTGACCAAACACGTGGTATACTTAGAGGGTTACCCCTGGAAATTCAGGAGTCCTTCCTCAGCCAGGCTCCAGAGACATTTCCATCTTTATCCCTTCTTTGTCTGTATCCCTAAGACACTCGGACCCTTGAATCGCTCTTCCCCATGGTTGCCATCCCTTTCTGCTCAAGGGAAGGATTATATTGGGGTGGGCTTTTGGAAGAAAGAGAGATCTTGGAGGAATCTGGGAAGGTTCCACATCGTGGAAGATTTGAGCTGGAGCCCTTACCTTCTCCTCAGTGAACTTTTGTCTTTTAAGCTTTGTCTGTGGAATGAAATCTTTGTCCCCCATGAAAGGAATCCCTCTGTGAGCAGGATGGGGAGACTGTTGGTGTGTTGGGAGTCTTCCTCTGGGGGAAGGGAACTAGAAGAACAAGTAACAAAAGCCTAATAAATACAGCTGGTGAAAGCTGGGATTTCCGAGTGACTGCTCCAGTGCTCAAAGGGGCTCTTGGGGTTTGGAGTTAAAACACCTCTCTTTACACCTGACTTAATGACTACCCTGAGGGAAGAGTTGTTCTGGCTGATTGAATTAGATTTCTCTTCACTTTCTGATTTACCCCCAAAACATGAACTGAGTTGAACAGTAAGGATCCTCAGTACTCCAGTCTCATTTCACTACACAATACCTAAAGTACACCTGATTCTATTATTATGTTGATTTCCACCCATTAGCCATAGCACCCTAATGAAGGCTCATATTACAGAGTATGGACGTTAGAATGAAAAGCAAACCAGGGGGAACATTTGCACTTGAATTTGATTTCTAGGAAACCACTCATTTAAAGTTCTCTTTGTAATTAATTTTTCTCATATATGTCAATGTATTGCAAAATTTTAAATGAAAATTAAATTTGAAACATGCCTTGAGACACAAAGTACCATCAATAGTAAATGTCTTTCCTCTGGAAATGATAATAGGTGTCAGTAAGCCATTTTCCAGCTGGTAGCTTCTGAGGCACTTGGGATAAATCTGAAATAACTCAACCATGGTTTCCCATGACTTCAGCACTGGGCCCTGCCTAACACTTAGCCTCTTCTCTTTTCTCACATGCTAGTTACCATGGTCTTCTTTCAGTACTGCAGTCTTACCCTACTTTGTCTCTTGCTTCTGGGAATATGTGCTACTTCCTTAGCCTGGAGCCCTCTTTGCCCTGCTGTTCATCTAAGAAATCTCCACTCACTTTTTGGATTTCACCTTAAACATTATGTCCTTTCCTGGACCACAGAAGAGGTTGGTTCCCTTGTTATCTATGCCCTTAATAGATACTTTTGACCCCTCCTGCCATATTTGTAGTCATTTTTTTTCAGTATCTTTCTTTGTCATTAGAATATACGCTTACTGAAGGTAGGCACTGTATATATTTTTTCCTCCTATTTGAAGCTGTCACAACTAGCCTTGGCATATAATAGTCGCCCAATAAATTTTTATTGGACAGATGTATGCCTGTGACAGGACAAAATATTTATGTAAAACTTTTAGCACAAGAGCCCTTTTTTTTCTGTTACCTTTTTTTAAAAAATGCACATACTAGATTCTGTATCATTTCTGTGTGAGCTAGGGGATAAGAAAAGGATGAGCAAATCTAATAAATTAAAAACCATGGTGTCATTTTCAATATAATTAGCTCAAAATAGGCTCCATTTTCTTTCAAGCATGACTTTAAGAAGCTTCATGGATTGCTCACAGTGCCTCCTGGTAGTTATTTCCAAGACTGCCAGTGTTGAGCCTAGCAATAAATATTTCAAGCATAAGCTTTGGCTTTACATTGGACCTTTTCTTTGGTATGCATTGGAAACACTGACCTTACCACCTCCACATTCACCTCCAAACTCCAAGACATTTCATTAAGTATGGATAGAATGTTCCAGAAGTTTTGTGCTGAAAGCGAGATATAGACTGAGCAAAAAATTCTTAGTCCTCATTGATTTGATTATAATGACTCTAAACTCCCAGGAGGTCTAGAACATAAGTAAGTCAAACTTTAGCAAATCCTATGCATCAAGCTCTTAGGCCCTAGGAAGGCTGGCACTGAATGTTCAAAGCATGACATTAGGGCCCACCAGGCTTGTGTCTCCATGCTGACCTCTTCCATTACAGCTCTCTTGCTGCAGTCCCAGGAGTCAGGCTGGGGGCCTGAGCTTCCCTTTTGCTGGATGATGAGCCATCCCAGCTGTAAAAGGATTTAGTTTGCTCCTAATTTAACCTTAATGCTTCTTTAAATTTTTGCTGCATATTCTTGGCATCATCAGAGTTTTCATTATTAATGAAGTTTTATTTTGGATCATTAAATTGTTAGAATTCTAATCAGCATTTAAAAATTATTAACTTTTATGCTTCTAAAATGTTTTTGAAGCATATGAGTCTTGTGTGGTTCTGTACATAGCCTTAAACCTCCACAGGTGGTGGTCACACTGAATCAAATGATGCTTTTTAATGGAAAGTTACACCTTTGAAAATTTACATAGGAAATAATTCTTTGATCAAATTAAGGATATGCACTGCTGCAATAATTTACTTGGATAGCACAAAACTTTACAGAAATAGGAAATCTTTTCATCTCTACTCCCTGCTTCCCATCCAAGCTTATCCTGATATTAATAACTTCTACAGAAAGGGTGAAGTCTGGAACCAATTTATGATAACTTCATCATCTCTGCAGCATTTATTGAACTGGCTCAGAGAAGTTAGAGTCTTTTCAGGCTAAGAAAATACACTTTCAGACAAATATTAGTTTACCAGCAAAGCATTTCCTAGGAATGAAGCCTATCTACACATCATAAAATATTGAACAAAAATTTCTTAGGCCCTCATATTTCCCTGAAAACGTTCTAGTCATGGAAGGTCAAAACAACAGCTTCAAAGTAACCAAGAGCAAAGGGTCTGTTGATCAAGTCAGGAGCCTTCTCATGGAATGAACTGTAGTCTGGAGCCCTTACAGTTTCTTAATCCTCAGCATTGATTAAGCACTGCTGTTTGCCAGGTGCTGTCCTAGGTTTCAGAAGGCTATGGGGGTGTGTAGCTCATTGCTTCTAGTCTTCTGAAAGCATTTAGTTACAGTAACCCTTGTATATGAACACAGGTCATGAGGTTGTGAAATGAGGTCATGTATGGCAAGGTTCTGAGAGTGCCTGACTCCACCTCCGCGGGTTACTCTAAGGGCATAATGCCATTGTAGAGATGAAGACAGTTTTGGTTTATGGTTAGAAACACAGGCATGAGGAGTATCTCAAAGCGAATGTCTGCAGTTGGCAGCAGCTTCTTTGGCGTTTGCTTCAAGTCTCTTATTGCATGAGTTTCAATGAAGTGTCTCTGAATTAGCTCAATACCACAATGCTGTCTGGTCTATTACTTCATCCTTTTTTTCCTCACTTTAATCATGACAGAGAAAGGACGGAGTGCAGCCAGAGTGCAGAGACAGTTCTTAGCATACGGAGGTTGATTTAAAAAAGAAAATAAAAAATATTAAAGAAAGGTGCTTTCTTTTTGACTTATGAAAAATTCTAGTTGTGTAAGAATTAAACATTTCTGTAAGTTTATCAGTGTCTTGACTTCATACCCTGCCTTTTTCTAGAAGTGATTTCAAGACACCTAAAACAATACATGAAATATACCAAAATAACATGGGTAAAAGTGGGATGAAAGAAGAAATACAAATGGGTGAACACTAAGTGTTTTTGGAATCAACCTAAAGGCACATACTATGGAGACCAAAATACACCTATGAAAAGCAGAGTATGCTTGTGTCTATGATTCCTGATGCCAGGATAGCTCAGAACAAATGATAAGTGCCTTGGGACAAAACTTCTCTATAATTACCATCTCTTCCTGATGCACTGAATTCAGTTGTGTGGGTTGGTCCCTCTCAGGGGTAACTAAGTCGACAGACTATTTTCTGTTTTCAGTCAAACTCTTGAAGAGATTGTAAGTTCCTTGGGGCAGAAACTCTTTCTTTATAAAGGTGGCATCTGACAGAGTTCCTAGCACATGGTGGGTGCTGAATAAACACTGGTTGACAGGTTGAGAAAATTAAAAAATGTGAATCAGGTGATCTACTAAGTTGGAGCAAGGATTAATGTTTTTGTTTAGATGATGACTAAGTGACATTCTTGGACTCTGGCAGATTTTAATTTGCAACATTATATCTGGAATAAAGGTAGATATGCAAATCAAAGTAATTATATTCCTGGAAATTACTTGGCAATTAATAGATACCAGTCACTTAAAATAAAAATTGAATGCGTAGAAATATAGCATTTTAATATCTTTTAAAGAAAGCCTTAATGGAGCTAGTTTACAATAACTATATTATTATTTAAATATTTTTCATGTTTATTTATTTTTGAGAGAGAAGGAGAGAGAGACAGAGACAGAGACAGAGCACCAGTGGGGGAGGGGCAGAGAGCGAAGGAGACACAGAATCTGAAGCAGGCTCCTCTGAGCTGTCAGCACAGAGTCTGATGCGATGCTTAAACTCAGGAACTGCAAGATCACAACCTGAGCTGGAATTGGACCCTTAACCGACTGAGCCATCCAGGTGCCCCCTAAACTATTTTTTAAAAAGAGACAGAGGCTTTTAAAAACATGTTTTACATTTTCTAGAATGCAGAGCTGGAAGGGATCTTCCAGAATGCCTCATTTACTCTCTGCCCGTTTCCCACCCTAGTTCTGCAGATGAAGAGATAGACCAAATACTTGACGTTTCTTCCTCAAGTTTATGGCACAGTTAAGATGGGGACTCTGAGTAACTTTCCCTTTGATCAAGCCGCACATGTCCTGACCACCGTTCCCTCACACCAGTTTGGTCAAGGGATAAAGTTGTCTCATAAAATAAAATTGAATAAAACATCAAGAATTGCATGAGGTGATATTGAAAATGTGAGGGTCTTTTTGGCAAATTTTAACAGTGGTAATATATCAAGATTTTAATTTGCCTGGTGATGTATCTGTTCACCCATAAGGTGTATCTGGCTTGAGTTTGATATGATTTACTACTGGTGGTGATTACTTTGATTCAATAGCTGATGTATTTACAGAAATTCAGGAACAGGTGTTTGTGATTCAGCAATGTCTCCAGCATCTAATTCAGTATGCAAGTTAGTAGGTCATGTATCATATTTATAGGAACTCCATTACATTCATAATAGGGTGAATTTTTTCCCTGGGCAAAATCTTGAAGTTTATCAGTGAGGTTACTACGTATTCATGGCCACGTATGTGAAAGTTTGTATATTTGAATTTAAGTGTTTTCTCCTCGTTCTTTCTGAATTATCTTGTTTGAGAAAGAAAGCATTGAGTAGCTTTTACTTTATAAATGCTCAGCTTTAAATTTTTTCTCCTTGTTCTTTGGGAATTATCTTCTTGTTTGAGAAAGAAAGCATTGAGTAGCTTTTACTTTATAAATTCTGAGCTTTGTTTTCCAGTGTCCCAATGGTGGGAGGAAACGCTTTAGGTGTTTGGAAGGGATGTTAAATGAAAATCTTGGCGCCTCAGGAGAGGGGCCAGTAGGACACTGAGTGAGGCCTGAGTAATGCCGCTGGATGTTGGGATAAAGAGCTCATTCAGTCTCCTGGGTCTGTAGACCTTGTGCTTGTTTCAGGGCTGTGAGCAAGATGCTAAAATATATTGCTGATCCCTTGCCTCAGGGAGCTGCGTCAAGGCTTAAACTTGATTTAAGCACACAACACCTGGAAATATTTTCATCCTCTTCACTCCAGGCTGGATTTGAACTGCCGACTCGGAGATGAAGCATTCTACAGCTCAGATCCAAGCCCTATAGTCAATCAAGCTCCTTCCTCAGACATTTCCTATTGTGCTAGGTCCTGAAAGATGATATTAAATGGTCTTGAGGAAAAACAGGGTGTTGTTGCTACTGTTGGCATTGATGGCAATATTGACATGCTATAGTTGGGCTAGAGTTCTTTTATTTTATGAAAATAAAAAGCAGAAATTAGCCTGTATACCGGAAAGCCAAACCAGAAAGACAGGCCATGATCTATACAACAGCAGGACACTCTGATTATACAGTTCTGCACAAAAGAAACAGATAAATTTTTCTAAAGAGGCTTGCCAGCATTTCTATTCATAAATGTGTGTTCAACTGATAGTCTAATTGCCTCATTTATAGTAGGAGGACATGATGGTCTTCTTCCACATTATTTACTCTTCCACTGAGTTTTGGAGTAGACAGCGAGATGGCAGTTCAATCCTTAGGACTGCTTGTCTTAAACATTGCTTCTCTCTCCATGACAAGTGTTTTATTGTCACTTCTGACTGGAATTCTCTTTTGTTTAGTCAGTTGTCCATCTTTCCAGAGTTCCTGAGTTTCAGTGAAGCTTCTGAGAATAATTTTTAAACCCTTTAAGCTTTCCTGGCTCTTCAAAAATGAACTATATTCCTTTATGAGTGAATAGGACAAACTGGAAACAATCCTGTGCATTGGAACACAGTAATTTATACCCATAATACATTTCCCTTTGTGCATATTCATCCATAAAATTGTTGCAATCACTTGGCTAGATACATAAGGCATTCATTCATTCATTCATTCATTCATATATTTATTCAGCACTGAACAGGCATTGGACTAGACTCTAGGGATGCAAAATATGGAAAGGAACCATCCTTGTCTTCTAGAGTTTCTAGATGCTCCCTTCTAGTGGGTACTAACAAAATCTATTACTTTAAAGTGAGTGTGTACAAAGTATAGATAGAGAAACAGGGAAGGATTGTTCAAGTCTATTTGGAAGAACAAGAAAAGATTTCACAAAGAGCAAAACTTTAGGGTAAGATGTAAAAAGAAAAATGTTTGCCAGAGTGGTCAAAGGAAGATATTGAAGTAGGGATGCTATTAACATTGTTTTATGGATGAAGAAACTGAGGCTAACAAAATTAAAAGACTTCATCAAGGTTATAAACCAGTCGATGAGAATTCAGGTAGTTGAACTGAGATCTTCCATTCTGTTTTCAGTACACCCCCATCACCTATCAACAATTCAGTATATGGATTTTTCAAATTTTCATAATTCTGTAAGAGCCAGAGTGTATATATAGTCATCTTGTTTGAGTATGTAAAGGCATTGAAGTGTTAAGGAGAGAGATAAAAAAATCTAACTTATATTTGTAATTTTTATTTTGTATATTATTTTTACCGATGTGTGAACCATATATAATCAAGTATAAATCTTAAGTGTGTAGCTTGATGAATTTTTAAAAAGTAGAAATACCCATAATCAAGAACTAGAATACTACAAGCCCCTCCACAGTCTCCCTCATGTCAGCTCTTAGTAATTATAGCCCCTATAAATTAACCACTCTTCCATCTTCCATATAAATACATGTTTTTAAGTTTTATAAAAATAGAATCACATAATATGTACTCTTTTGTGTCTGGTTTCTTTTTCTCATCATTATGTCTGCAAGATTCACCAAGTCACAGCATGTAGTAGTAATCTGATTTATCATTGTTCTGTAATATTCCATGGTAGGAATATACCACACTTATTCATTCTTTTGTCTATGAACATCTGGGTTATTTGCAGTTTGAGTTTATTATGAATAATGCTTCCAAGAACATTTCATGGGTGTCTTTAGTGCACATATGTGCACATGTCTGTTGGGTATACTTTTAGGAGGAGAGTTTCTGGATCATAGAATATGTATATATCCAACTTTAGTAGTTAGTGCCACACAGTTTTCAATTCAGTCTAATTTTTCAGTGTCTTCATGTATATATTTAGTTACACATTCAGTGTCTCATGTATAATGGGCTGAAGGTGTGCTTTTCCTATATGTATGTGCAGTTGATCTGGTGCTGTTTGTTGAAAAGATCAGCCTTTCATGACTGTATTGTTTTGTCAATATGGTGGCACTTTTGGCAAATATCAGGAGATCATATAAATGTTAGTCTAAATCTGCATTCTCTATTTGATGTCACTAGTGTCTAGTTGTCCATAAGGGAGCCAAAACAATGCTCCCTTAATTATTGAAGCCTTATAATGTCTTTATATCTGGTACTATAAGCCCTGTCATTTTGTTCTTGTTCTTCAGATAGTCTTTCCTGTTCTTGGCCCTTGCCATTTCTACAAAGGAAGCTTCATTTTAATTGGGACTCTACTGAATCTGTTAGGGAAGAAATGAAGTTTTATAATAATGAATATTCCAATCCATAAATGTGATGCATCCTTTTGCGTATTTGAGTGTTCTTAAACTGCTTGCACTATGTTTTTTACTTTTCTATGTAGGGGTTTTACACATCTTCCTTTAATTTATTTCTAGGTATTTGAGGATTTCTGATGCTATTATAAAAGTTCTGGCTTAAAAAAACCTTCCTGGGGCACCTGGGTGGCGCAGTCGGTTAAGCATCCGACTTCAGCCAGGTCACGATCTCGCGGTCCGTGAGTTCGAGCCCCGCGTCAGGCTCTGGGCTGATGGCTCGGAGCCTGGAGCCTGTTTCCGATTCTGTGTCTCCCTCTCTCTCTGCCCCTCCCCCGTTCATGCTCTCTCTCTCTGTCTCAAAAATAAATAAAAAACGTTGAAAAAAAAATTAAAAAAAAAACAACCTTCCTAATCATATGCATGCTGCATCTATCTATCTATCTATCTATCTATCTATCTATCTATCTATCTATCTATCTATCAACACATATAAAATTTGCTGTTTCTTTTCTTTTTTTTTTTTACATTTTTAATTTATTTTTGAGACAGAGACAGAGCATGAACAGAGGAGGGGCACAGAGAGAGGGAGACGCAGAATCCGAAACAGGCTCTGGGCTTTGAGCTGTCAGCACAGAGCCCGACGCAGGGCTTGAACTCACGGATCGTGAGATCATGACCTGAGCCGAAGTCGGATGCTCAACCGACTGAGCCACCCAGGCGCCCCCAAAATTTACTGTTTCTTAATATTGAGTTTAAATTAAGAAACATTGTTAAGTTCATTTATTTGTTGACTGTAGTTTAAGAAGTTTCCAATGCACGTAATATATTATCTGTGAATAAGAACAGTTACTTTCTGCTGTAGACTAAATGTTTGTATCTGCCCCACCCCCTCCAAATTCCTATGTTGAAACCCAACCCTCACTGTGATGATATTAGGAGGAGGGGGCTTTGGGAGGAGATTAGGCCATGAGGGTGAAGCCCTCATGAATGGGATAGTGTCCTCTTAAAGGAGATCCCAAAGAGCTCCTTCTCACCTTCTGCCATGTGAGGACACAGTAATAACACAGCTGCGTAGAAACCTGAGCGTGGGTCCTCACCAGACACATCTGCTGGTGATTTGATCTTGGACTTCCCAGCCTCCAGACCTGTAAGAAATAAATTTCTGTCATTTATAAGCCACCTAGTCTATGATATTCTGTTAGAATAGCGTGGATGGACTAAGATGCTTTCCAGGACTTAATATATTGTTTTTTGTTTTCTATTGCACTGTCTAGCACCTCCAGTAAACGAGGCAGTGATAACTGACATCCTTATTTTGTTCTTGATCTTAGGCAGGGAAAATTTTAATATGTCACTATTGAAACTCCTGTTAAGTCTGACATTTGTTATAGGAGTTTTCCATTACCTATAATCAGATTAGAGGTGTTTGCTTCTATTCCTAGGTTGCTAAGAATAGAGTATTCAAGGTAGATAAATTGCTGCTCCTTCTGTGGGGAAGAGGCAGTGAAAGTTGGTAAGAAATTCTGGAAATGTGATTCCAATATGGCTGAATCCTGGCTAGTGGCACATGAGGGAACTGGGAATTTGCTCATGATAAAAAAGTAGAAGAAAAAAGAAGAGAAAGCTAAGTAGGCGTAGACAGAGGAGTCTTCTTTTCTCTTTGTTTTTCTCTCCTGAGTCACATTTCTCTTATCATGAACCTCTACGATTCGGCTTCTCTCACCATTCTTGTATCTTTTTTTTCTCCTTAATTTCCATTATAGAGTTCAGTTCACATATGCCTTTGCTAATATAAACAGTTACGCATGCTTCAACCCATGAACAACCCATTCTTTTGTTCCCTTTAGCTGGGAAACCACTTTTAATTTGTAGTGTGAGTGACTGGTGACCAGCTCAGCCAATACTGTACCATGAACCACTGTAGCAGATGTCTGTTGACCTCACATTTAGGGCAACAAGGTAAGATCTTGTGTTTCACAGCTCCCCTCTGGAACTTTCTGCCCCAACCCCTCACATTTTCTAGTAACAGCTGTGCTCTTGGAGTCTTGATGATTAACAAAGTATCAAACCATTCCCCTGGAACCCTCTAGAATTGCCTCTCATGGGGAATCTGATGGATCTCTACTTCACAGATGGTTTATCAGTACATCAAGTAATAACTTGCTCTTCTGTCTCCATTCTCCTGGGTACATTTTAGAGGAAAAAAAATCTCCAGGTTCATATGATAGGTGTTTCATCTTTGTTAACACAAGCACCTGGTAATGAATCTTTATAATATTAGCTGCATGCTGAACCAGCCCTATCCCTGAATTCACTTGGAGACTCTATAACTCCACATTTGCTTTAGCTTTCTTACGAAAGCTTGAGATTATTTATTTTCTCTGTGTATATTCTTGGCATATTTCTGCCTAGAGGAAGAGCAAAATCAATAAGTCCTACAGTTTTATTAAGTTTCTTAAAGAGCACGATATCTGATCTGCTGGCTTGAGTTGTTTAATCACTATCCTGTATGAATCCATCTTTGGATGGTGTGTTTTTTTTTTTTTCCCTGCATGTTTTTCAGTTGTCTTTCATAATAGTGTTGTCTAACTCACTAACTTTATTTAAAGAATAATTGCTGCTCCTAGCAGCATGTCAGTGCCTTTGGGTGTAGCCCAAAGCAGCCGAAGGTAAAGAATATTTTCCTACGTACACATTCTTTTGCCTTTAAGCCTGCTGTACTATCGGTCAATTTCTCTTCTGTTTTTTCCTATGGGTCTAATTGTGGCAAGCTTAGCTGCCACTCAGCCTACCCCAATTTGCAATAAAAGTCAAGTGAGATAACATGACATGTATCCAATTTCACTCTAATATGGAGAGTCAGGTACACAGGGCTTGGGATAAACTAAAGTGGTCTGTTCCCAAGTTACTAGGGTCTATTGAAGAAAATCATACAGCAGGTAGAACAGACCCTTCAACCTCAGCCAGACTCTCGGGGCTGCCTGGGGTCATTCCCCACACAGCTAGTCAGCTGCTTCTCCCTTTTGTGTCAATAGCTGTTCCAAATGTTCACCACTTTCTTCAGATTCCTTCCTCTGCCCTGTCCTCTCTTGTTCTCAGCAGAGGAACTTGCCTTCTTATTCATTCAGAAAGACAAGAAATAACTCACCCCCATAACCCAAAACCACCCATAAAATGTATTTCCATCAGGACACGTGCTTTCAGTCTTTCCTATTTTCCATGAAAGACTGTCCATCCCACTGCTGAAGTCTAATTCATCTACCCAACCACCTGCGCTGGAGTTTGTCTTCTGCCTTGACAGAGACCTTGGGCCATCTGCCGTCCACTTTATATCGTTTGCTCCCTTCAACACATGAATATGCTCTTTATAAAAATATCCTCTGACCCCATATCACCCTCTAGCTACTGTTGTAGATCTCTTTTCCTTTGTGGCCTGACTTCTTAAAGAGCCATTTACATTTCCCATTTCCCTTCCTCACTGGCCATTTACTGCTCAACGGACAGCGATTTGTCTTCTCTCCCCACAACAGTAATGAAATTATTTCCACCAATTAACTTCATATTGTTAAATCTGATGGATATTTGACAATGTTAATGATGCCCTCTTTCTTAAGCCTCTCCTCTTTTAACTTTCATGACTTTTTTCTCCTTTGGTTGTCCTGTCATGTCTCCGGACACTCCTCTCAGCTTCCCACAGTGGTTCTTTTTCTTGTGTCCCCTCTAAATGGCAGTGTTTGCAAAGGTTTCTTCCCAAATGGGGGTACATTTTCCACACTGACTTCCACAACCACTAAAAATGGCTGACTCATAACTTTAAATATATAGCTCACTCCTCTCTCAGAGCTTCACACTCCTATTCATTTGACTATCTCTTAGTCACTACAACTCAGCATCCTCAAACTAGTCTCGTTGTCCTTGTTCCTAAGCAGGCTGCTTCTGTAGTAAAGAATAGCACTAGAGGCCCAGAAGGAAACCTGAGTCATTCCCAAATTTTCTTTCTTAGCCAGTATGTCTTTGAAGGCTTTCTCTCCTAGACATAGCATAAATCTCTCCGTTCTCGTTGTCACTGCTTTATTTCATCTAATTGCCTGCATAGCTTTCTAGCTGGTCCTTTGAAAATTTAGTCTGACCCCAGAAAATCCAATACACTTACTCTTACTAGAATGATGCTTCTAAAAAGTGGATCTATGTTAATTTTGCCAAACCTTATCTATAGATTTGCAGCAAGTCCAATAAATACTGTGACCTTTTTTGTGTGGATTTAAAAATGTGACTCTAAAACAGTTAAAAAAGAGCAAAGACCTAAGAACAGCCAAAACATTTGTGAAGAAGGTTAGGGTGGAAACACTTGATTTATTGATGCCAAGGTTTATTCTAAAGCCATGTTCAAGGCAGTGTATTTTTGCCTCATGGATAGATGATCAACCAATGATACTTAATAGAAAGCTCAGGAAGAGACACACTCATAAATGGAACTGTGTGTGATCTTTGACAGAGTAAAAGAGGGAAAACAGAAACTATCCCATATTTCAAGTATGAGGAACTAAAACAAGAAAACGGAGATATAGATAAATGAAGGGCTGAAAGGGCAAAGGTTTGGGACACAGTGGTGCCATTAGCTTTGCAATTCACAGCTACAACCATCCAGAGAGTCAATATCTGGCTGCTACTCAGCGGTCAGCAAACTGCAGCACACTCCTACTGAAGTCATAGCATCCCCAAGACTGACGACTGGCATAGGAATTCCAAGTCCATCTGGCTCTTAAAAGCCCTCCTATACACCCAGATCTGTATTTCCTTTGCCATAGTTGCTGGGAATGAATTGTTTCTATCTCCCTGCTGTTTTCCAAATTTGCATAAGTGCATTTCTCTGACAGCAGCTAAACCACATCTCAAAGCTTGCTGGCAAAGAAGGTTGGAAAAGTCAATTCCTTGGTTTCTAGCTTATGTCATACAGGGGAGAGCAAGAAGAGGAAATCAATGGGTGCCAAGGGCCACAGAAAACATCTAGCAAAGGATCATTGAAGATCAATGAAGAAAGGAAGAACTGTTCAATAAATAGTGTTAGGACAACTGGATATCCATTCAAAAAAACATTGAGTTCCTGCCTCATACTGCACAAAGGAGTCAACTCAGAGAGAGAAGGACTTTGCAAAAAGAAAAACTTTAGGGAGAATATATAGGAGGATTTTTTTCTGGTTCTGGGGTAGGGAAGATTTGTCAAACAAGATATAAAAAGTTCTACCTTCATAAAGGAAATTATTAATTCAACCATATTAAGATTAATAACTTGTGTTTACCAAAGAACATCATAGAGTAAAAATACAACAAAGTGGTAGAATGTATTTGTCACAAATCTAGCCTATAGAAGTTTAATACCCAGAATATATTTTTAAAAATTACCAATCAATAAGAAAAACACATACACCACACAAAATAGAAAAATGGGCAAATGACATGTGAGTATATGGTCAGTAAACCTAAAAAGGTATTTAATCACTTCAATAATCAGGGAAATAAAAATTATGATCAACCTGAAACATTATACTTGTTATGTGATAAATATTGAGGAAAAATTGGATCATCCTGAATTCTCCTTCCTACCGACCACATCTTTGTGTGTTTGATATCCTAAACACAGCCTAAATTTTGTTGTTGTTGTTGTTTTTTGCTTTGTTTTCATCCTCATTGTCACTGTGTTAACTCACAAAGTATTGGTGAGAATATGGATCAATAGGAATTCTTATATAATGGTCCTGAAGAGGTAAATGAGAAAATCCTTTTGGAAAACAATTTGGCATCAGTTTGGAAATAGGAAAATGGAAATACCATATAACTGAGCAATTCCATATCTAATGTAGACCTGAGAGAAATTCTTGTACATGTGTCCAGAGTGTCCTCTTACACTTTGTCCTATCACAGTTTGTAATAGCCAAGAATTGGAATTCTTTCTCAAGAGAATGGACGTATACATTGTGCTACATGTACATGATGGAATATTACACAGTGGAGAAAATGAATGATCCATAGCTATATTCAGTAACATAGGAACGTTAGAAATCTGATGTTCAATTTTAAAATAAGTCCTAAAAAAACATAAACAGTATGACAGCATTAAGATAATTCTCAAACACAAAAGTTAAACAATATGTTTAATGTTTTTTTTTTAAATTATTTATTTATTTTGAGAGCGAGAGAGAGGGGAAGAGCAGAAAGAGAGGGAGACAGAGAATCCCAAGCAGGCTCCATGCTGTTAGTGCAAAACCTGTTGTGGGGCTGGAGCTCATGGACGATGGGATGAAGAGCTGAGCTGAAATCAAGAGTCAGATGTTTAACCAACTGAGCCACTCAGGCGCCCCAATGTTTTATTTTGTTTTTTAATGTTTGTTTATTTTTGAGAGAGAGACAGAGACAGAGAGACAGAACACGAGGAGGGAAGGGGCAGAGAGAGAGGGAGACACAGAATCTAAAGCAGGCTCCATGTTCTGAGCTGTCAGCCCAGAACCGGATGTGGGCCTTGAACTCACAAAGAGTGACATCATGACCTGAGCCGAAGTCGGACACTTAACCGACTGAGCCACTCAGGCACCCCTAATAAAGGGCTATTTTTAAAAAAATAGAGCTATTTTTAAAAAGCAAGGTAGAAACAAACACAGAATTCAGAGTAGTGCTTTATCTTTGGCTTAGTAGGGAGGGGATGAGATGAAATAGAAGAGAAATGCACAAGTAGATGCAACTTATTCATAATGTATTCACTGGATAGTAGGTTCATGAGAATTCCATGTATTATTATGCTTTTCAACATAAATATATGTTAATAAACTATATTGTGTGTGTCAGAAATAACACTAAAAATATAATGAAAAATCTGTATTCTAAGATGTTTAGCTTGTTTTAGGAGTAAGGGCTGTCACTTTTAAATATCTATTTCATTTTTGATGTTTAGTAAATAAATTATGATATTAAAAAATCTTGTGCTCTATCATACATCTCTCTCACACATGTGACCACACAATTGCTAAAAATATTAATTTTAGCTCAGTGCCAGAATGGCTTACTGCCCACCAAAACACAAAAGCAGTATACAGAAAGCAAATAACACTGATTTACAAAACTGGAGGAAATGTAACCTACATTGAAAAGCACCTGGGGATTTTATGTGCTAACATCCCGCAGGGGAAATAAACCTGTGAAAATGACAAAGTAGAGTCAGGATCAATCACTATGGGTTTTGGTTTTCTTTTGAAATCTTAGTATATTTCACTGTTGGAAGTGGTGGGAGGGAAAAGCAAAAGGAAATAAAAGACGAAATTGCTCATTGTCTCTCTTTTTAATCCTCCATTATCTCCCTATTCCTTTTTGGACAAGGTTCCAACACTTTACCTTTATATACATGCTTCCCCTCTTAGGGTCTCTCATTTTTCTGCCTGTCCAGCCTCTCTCCTGTGACATCCAGGCCTCCTCCTGCTCATACCCTTCTCATAAGCTAAATTCAACTTCCTGTGGATCTCTGAGTAGGTCCTGCTGTTGCATGCCTCTGTGCCTTTGCCCAGGCTGGTTGCTCTTCCTGGAAATCCTATTCTTTGCTTCTTTCCCTCGCTGACCTCTCACTAGGAAGTCTTGACTGACCCTTTAGTGTGAGGCTCCCTTAGTTCTTTGTGCGTAACTTTCTCACCGTAGTTACCATGCTCCCATAAAAGTTAATTTTCCTGTCTTTCCTATTAGACCTTAAGCTCTTTGGTATCAAAGATTATATCTTTTTTTTTTTTAGATTAAACAGCGCTACCCTGTGCTTATCACAGTGCTTTATAGTCAATAATGTTAACTGCATCAACATGTATGGGAAGGAACTACTTGGAGCCTGAATTTCTTCACTGCATTGAGCTCTCCTCCACTGTTTTTCCTGAGGGCTGGAGAACTCCTCCCCCTCACCTCACCCACTTAACTCCTAACTCACTTCCTCAGGAATCTTTGATTTCCATGACTAGATGGTTTTCCTCTATATGTACTCTTCATAGCTCCATAGAGTACTCTCATTGCAGTTGAATCTTTATGTCAGCTTGTATCATTCTTTAAATAGTGTTTGCTTCTCCCACTAGACTGTAAGCTACATGAATGGAGGGACCAGGTCTGCTTTTGTTAATTTTTGCACTTCTACATGGCATAGGGTATACTTGCAATGAGAACTTAATGAAAGACTGAACTAGGAGTGTGGCTGGAATTGAGAACACAAGGATCATGTATGATGGAATGGCAGGGGACATACAGTCCACTCTGCCACCTGAATGCATGGGCAAGGGAGATGTGGTCTATTTAAAGAATATTTCCATGGATACCTACAGGAGAGGTGAACATGGAGAATACAGCATGGTACTTGTCACAGGTACTGCTGTCCCTTTGTGGCTCATGAATTTACAACTGCATCTAAAGGAGAGAAGGTTGACAGGCAGAGGGTGAAGAACTTCCTTTCCCTGAGGGAAACTCAGGTGTATGAAATATACTGCTACATGTCCCAGTTGACAAAGTTATATAAATTGGAGGTGAGGAGGAAAATCTCTGGCTGCTACAGAATCCAGGATGGTGTTTTGGGTTCAGGGTGACTGAATGGCCCCGGGTGGAACCCAGGACATCCTTAGCTTGAACTTGAGTATTCCCTCTTTGACATCAGGTGCAGCATCAATGGCCAGACACTGCTTTCCAATGCATGTTGGGGCAGCTATCCACAATAAAGATGGTGGGGATGGGTAGGGAGAAAAACCACATATACTCTTACATGTGCCTGAGGCAGAAATAACTAAGTTTCCACAACCCTATGAATCCTGCCTTTTGCAGGTAGAGTGTACAGCAGGGGAATTAAAAGGTTTTAAAATTTTAAAAACTTGATCCCTTTATATCCATAGGTTGCTGAGGCCTGGAAAAGTCAGGATATGTCATTGTAGTTCTCTATGTTTTCAGCTAAGAACTAGGGTTTCTGAATTATTCAAAGTTTTACACTGGATATAGTTTCTAGTCTCAATCTTTAGTCATGTGTTTTACTGGCCAATTTACATAGTTTATGGTTTGACTTATAAAAAAAGCCCTTTAGTTTGACCATCTGGAAGTAGTACAGATTATTGATGTTAATTACTTCTCTTCCATATTCTATTTTTGTGATCCTCTCAGTTTTCAGCCTTTGGTGATACATATGACCATCATTAATATTTCATGTCACAAAGATGGCCTCTAGGTCTTCATTAAGTGAGCTTATATTGCCAAATAAATATGTTGAATCTGGGAGAACAAAGCCATTTATTGCCTCAGACTTTTTGCCTAAACTGGGTTATATCTTCTGTATTATCTTCATATTGAACCAACTTTTATGCTGAAGCCTTCAATGACTCTGGAAGCAATTTTTATTATCTGTAAGATACTTGACATGTGCAGACTTTCCTTTGCACGAGAACTTCAATTCAGTTACCAGTGACGATGCTTCCATCCCTCAAACAGAGGCACTTCACTGCATTCAAGAGAGGAAACCTGAAAAGTGTGTGTGGGAGGGGCACCACACTATACTTAAGGGGAGCTTGGATGTGTTTTGGCTCTTCTACTGACTCTGGGCCTCGGATTTTTTCCTCCGTACAAGGATGTTGATTAATATCATCAAGCAAAGAGAACAGATCAGCACCCAGTAGTGGTGTGAAGGTTGGGGCAGACATTGCAAAAACTCAGCAAATACATGCACACACACACACACACACACACACACACACACACACACACACAGGCCCCAAGTGTAGGGAAGGCCTGATGCCTATCAGAAGGTGGTGCAGGGGGGCATGACCCAGAGCTAGAGAATTTCAGCAGGGCTAAGTGGTCCAAGCAAGTCTTATGCTGTTGCCTTCTCCTCTAACCTCCATCTGCCTAAAAATACCTTATTTAATCTAATTCTTTTTTTATATCAAAGTTGTTTTATTATTTTTTTTCCAATATATGAAATTTATTGTCAAATTCGTTTCCATACAACACCCAGTTCTCATCCCAAAAGGTGCCCTCCTCAATACCCATCACCCACCCTTCCCTCCCTCCCACCCCCCATCAACCCTCAGTTTGTTCTCAGTTTTTAAGAGTCTCTTATGCTTTGGCTCTCTCCCACTCTAACCTCTTTTTTTTTTTTTTATCTTCCCCTCCCCCGTGGGTTTCTGTTAAGTTTCTCAGGATCCACATAAGAGTGAAAACATATCGTATCTGTCTTTCTCTGTATGGCTTATTTCACTTAGCATCACACTCTCCAGTCCCATCCACGTTGCTACAAAGGGCCATATTTCATTCTTTCTCATTGCCATGTAGTACTCCATTGTGTATATAAACCACAATTTCTTTAACCATTCATCAGTTGATGGACATTTAGGCTCTTTCCACAATTTGGCTATTGTTGAGAGTTCTGCTATAAACATTGGGGTACAAGTGCCCCTATGCATCAGTACTCCTGTATCCCTTGGGTAAATTCCCAGCAGTGCTATTGCTGGGTCATAGGGTAGGTCTATTTTTAATTTTCTGAGGAACCTCCACACTGTTTTCCAGAGTGGCTGCACCAATTTGCATTCCCACCAACAGTGCAAGAGGGTTCCCGTTTCTCCACATCCTCTCCAGCATCTATAGTCTCCTGATTTGTTCATTTTGGCCACTCTGACTGGCGTGAGGTGATATCTGAGTGTGGTTTTGATTTGTATTTTCCTGATAAGGAGCGACGTTGAGCATCTTTTCACGTGCCTGTTGGCCATCCGGATGTCTTCTTTAGAGAAGTGTCTATTCATGTTTTCTGCCCATTTCTTCACTGGGTTATTTGTTTTTTGGGTGTGGAGTTTGGTGAGCTCTTTATAGATTTTGGATACTAGCCCTTTGTCCGATATGTCATTTGCAAATACCTTTTCCCATTCCGTTGGTTGCCTTTTAGTTTTGTTGGTTGTTTCCTTTGCTGTGCAGAAGCTTTTAATCTTCATAAGGTCCCAGTAATTCATTTTTGCTTTTAATTCCCTTGCCTTTGGGGATGTGTCGAGTAAGAGATTGCTACGGCTGAGGTCAGAGAGGTCTTTTCCTGCTTTCTCCTCTAGGGTTTTGATGGTTTCCTGTCTCACATTCAGGTCCTTTATCCATTTTGAGTTTATTCTTGTGAATGGTGTGAGAAAGTGGTCTAGTTTCAACCTTCTGCATGTTGCTGTCCAGTTCTCCCAGGACCATTTGTTAAAGAGACTGTCTTTTTTCCATTGGCTGTTCTTTCCTGCTTTGTCAAAGATTAGTTGGCCATACGTTTGTGGGTCTAGTTCTGGGATTTCTATTCTATTCCATTGGTCTATGTGTCTGTTTTTGTGCCAATACCATGCCGTCTTGATGATGACAGCTTTGTAGTAGAGGCTAAAGTCTGGGATTGTGATGCCTCCTGCTTTGGTCTTCTTCTTCAAAATTACTTTGGCTATTCGGGGCCTTTTGTGGTTCCATATGAATTTTAGGATTGCTTGTTCTAGTTTCGAGAAGAATGCTGGTGCAATTTTGATTGGGATTGCATTGAATGTGTAGATAGCTTTGGATAGTATTGACATTTTGACAATATTTATTCTTCCAATCCATGAGCAGGGAATGTCTTTCCACTTCTTTATATCTTCTTCAATTACCTTCATCAGCTTTCTACAGTTTTCAGCATACAGATCTTTTACATCTTTGGTTAGATTTATTCCTAGGTATTTTATGCTTCTTGGTGCAATTGTGAATGGGATCAGTTTCTTTATTTGTCTTTCTGTTGCTTCATTGTTAGTGTATAAGAATGCAACTGATTTCTGTACATTGATTTTGTATCCTGCAACTTTGCTGAATTCATGTATCAGTTCTAGCAGACTTTTGGTGGAGTCTATCAGATTTTCCATGTATAATATCATGTCATCTGCAAAAAGTGAAAGCTTGACTTCATCTTTGCCAATTTTGATGCCTTTGATTTCCTTTTGTTGTCTGATTGCTGATGCTAGAACTTCTAATATAATTCTTTATGCCTCTTCTCTCTCCATCACTGACCTGCTTTCCTCCTTTGACATTTCTTTATTTTTTATTTTTATAAGTTTATTTATTTATTTTGAGAGAGAGCGAGCATGGGAGGGGCATAGAGAGAAGGAGAGAGAGAATCCCAAGCAGGCTCCATGCTTTCAAGCACAGAGCCAGACATGGGATTCTAACTCATGAACTGTGAGATCATGACCTGCGCCAAAACCAGGAATTGGATGCTTAACCAACTGAGTCACTCAGGAACCCCAACATCTCTTTAATAGGACGCTTTCTGCTACAAGTTAGACTTCTGTCTTCCCACTTATTTGAGCTAGCAACCTCAAGTAATTTGGACAATGCTCATCCTGGTTTAGTTCACAAGGGTTCTTGTGACCTTAATCAGCTCCATTTTAGTTGTGTCAGGCCATCAAGCCCACTGCCTATCTTCAGAAAATCCAACTCTCACTTGTTTGTTCTTTCCTGAGTTCAGCAGTCTAGAATTTCAGGCACATGAGCATTAATGTTTACTAACATGCAAATTCACAAGCCTTATGGGAGACTTGAGCAATGAGTAGGAGAGGAGTGGGATTTCTCCTATTCTAGGTCAGTCCCCTGCTCCACCAGGGAGAACTACCAGCCTGCTGCTTCTTAGAGTGGAGGCCTTTATTTAGTAAGTGCATCTGAAGATAAACATTGAGGTTTTAGAGTTCGCATTACCTAAACCCATACCAAAGAAGGGGTATTTCCCTTCTTACCAGCCCTGTTCTTTAGAAACTATGGTCTCTTCTTATTGCTCTGCTAAATTTTAGATTAATGTATGCTCAGTTTTGGATCTGGAGGCACCAGCAAAATCTCATAGTTGGTTCTAGTTATTTTCATTTCAAACTTCTCTGTGATAGGAAATCTATTGGTACTTTATTTTCGATCAGTTTATTTTCTACTTTCTCTGTTTAATATTTTTCATTACAAGTGGAAACATAAATGCCTTTTTTAAAATCAGCTTGGTTTTTCACATAGACAGCATTTTGCTCCAACAGTTTTCTGTGTAAGTCGTTATTTCGCTGATTGTGTTTTCTGTATTTATTTATCAAATTCTGGATCATTGATCATTTAAATATCGGTACATTAAAAAATCTATATTTGGACATGTAATTGTGATACCCAACAAGCAATGTACTATAGTTTGGTCACTTAGTTGATTCATATTATGTAATTCCTGTGTTTGACTTCTGCTCATTGAACATTCTGAATTATCTCATATTATTGGTTTCAATTGGCCCAGTGCCTCCACTTCTAAACGCAACACTGGGACTCTTTCCCTTTCTTGGTTATCTCCATAAAAGAGAAGCCCATAAATAGCTAAAATTTTCCAGGAGTCTTGAACTCTGACCTATCTCGTAGGGCCCAAGATGAGAATTCAATTTTCTTAATATTCTTCAGTTTCTTATTCTAAAAACATTGCCTGTAAAATCCCATCTGTGGGGCACCTGGGTGGCTCAGTTGGTTAAGCATCTGACTTTTGATTTTGGCTCAGGTCATGATCTCATGGTCTGTGAGTTCTAGCACCGTGTTGGGGTCTGTGCTGACAGCATGCCGCCTGCTTGGGATTCTCTGTCTCCCTCTCTCTGCCTCTCCCTGCTTGCTCTGTATCCCTCTATCTCAGAAATAAATAAACATTAAAAAAAATTAAAAATTTAAAAAATACATCTTTGTAATCCCATAGGTGACAAACCAGTTGTATTAGCTTCCTAGGGCTGTCATAACCAAGTACCACAGACTGGGTGGCTTCAGACAACAGTTTACTGAGAAAGAATCTGTTCTATGCCTTTCTATTAGCTTTTGGTGGTTGCTGGCAATCTTTGGCATTCCTTGGCTTCTAGGTATATTATTCCAGTCTCTGCCTCTGTCTTCACATGCCATTCTCCTCTATGTGTCTCTGTGTCCAAAATTCCCTCTTCTTATAAAGGTATCAGTCAGATTTAATGTTCACCCTGATCGGCTATTACTTCATCTTAACTTGATTAAATGTACAAAACTCCTATTTCCAAATAAGATCACATTCACATGCTCTGGGTAGACACAGATTTTGGGCGGGGGTGGGGGACAATATTCAAACCAGTGCTGATCACCTAACCAACTTTCATTTGGCTTCTCTTCTTGAGGGTTGGGGGAAAGAGTCAGGAGGATTTTACCTCTCCCAGTTTTTAATGGTTAGCTCCTATAAAAATTAGAAATAGATTTGGATTTGGGGCACCTGGGTGACTCAGTTGGTTGGGCAACCGACTTTGGCTCAGGCCATGATCTCACTGTTTGTGAGTTCGAGCCCTGCGTCGGGCTCAGTGCTGACAGCTCAGAGCCTGGAGCCTACTTCCGATTCTGTGTCTCCCCCTCTCCCTACCCCTCCCCTGCTCACACTCTGTGTCTCTCTGTCTCTCAATAATAAATAAATTTTAAAAAAAATTTTTTAAAAGAAATAGATTTGGATGCAAAATCAAAGAAAACCCAAAGAAGATTTTTTTTCTTATTCTCTGTCTCTCTCTCTATCCCTCTCTCTCTCTCTCTTTTTTTTTTGTTTTGTTTTTTTTGTATGTGACAGGAAGTTTGGAGACAGATGGTACAGAGCAGGTCCTGTGGTTCACACTGCCAACTGGGAGGCAGGTGCTCCCTGTCTTCCTGCTCAGTAGCCCTTAGCATGTGGATATTGACCTTATACTTGCTGCCTTTGGTCACAAGATGACAATGGCTCCACTTCACCACAGTTGGACAAAAGGTACACAGTGACTGCTTCTTTTTACAGAGCTTTCCCAGAAGTCCTATCCAGGGCCTTCTGCTAAGATCTCATTGCTCAGAGCCAACTTACTTGCCAAGAAGGTGGGAAAAGCCTTTTAAAAAACTATTATTTTTTAACAGGACAAATTACTGCACTAGAGCAAATTATGTTTCAGTTAGTAAGGTAGGAAGGAACACAGATAATGCAAAAGTAAACTAGTGCTATCTGTTAACTCTCCAAACTTTTATCAGGGCCAGGACTCTAGTCCTCAGCGAGGAACTAGGGTTCCTTGTTTGAAGTGGCCAATGTCTACTTGTGTGTGCAGGCATCTATGCATGTATGCATAGACCCAAGACTGACTCCTTACTGATGCTGGCTGGGAATGCTTCTACCTACTACGAAACAACTTCAGAGACTCCCATGCTGTCATAGCTTCTTTATGAGGCTTGTGTTTTGCGGATATATAACACTAGCTCAAAAACACAGAGCGTAATTCCTGGTTGCATAGTATTCTAGCAAATGTTTATTTTACAATTGATTGAGCCAACCCCCTCTTATTGAACATAAACATCCTGATATATTTCTTATCAATTTTCTTTTATGTAATTTTCTAACTGGGTGACTTTAAAAGTTTTCTGTAGTCCTGTAAGACTTAATCACTGCCTAAAGCTGAGGTGTTTAGAGGACTTGATTCTGTGATGTAGTACTGATGTGATACCTTGGTGGGTTCTATTTAATTGTTCTATTTGGGTGCAATGCTGTTTTAGGCTGTTGGCATGCTGTTGTAACTAGGCAAGGAAGTGATGGCAGAATATTAACTGATATATGATGTGAGACTAAAGGGGAGAGAATACTCAATACCCTTACTCTTCTGTTTTCCCTTTTTGTCTCCCCGTATGCTTGGCCTTGGGCTGAGGTGCCCTTCCCCATTACCATCATTTTATTTACCCCTAAAATTAGCCCAAAACTCTTCGTGGGTAGTTAATTCTTTAAGACAGATTTTAAGAATCATTGTCAGCCACCAACTGCATTTCATCTCCTCCCTTCTTCAGCTCCTTTGATTCTGACACAACCATCTGACCTCGTGCTTCAGACTTGGACTCTGGCATCCAACAGACGTTCAGCTTTTCTGTATCTCTTTTCTCTTTGTTCCCAGGCATGTCTGCTAGGGACTTCTAAAGCAGGAAGAAGCCCAGCATTGCACCTTTTCCCAGACCGTATGCAGCATACTAATGCTCGCTCCCCGGGCGCTTGTAATTGTAGATATGGACTGTTTATGTCAGGGATGAAAGTGGGTGAACAGCTGCAGCTGCCAGGCAAAAGATAATGCAGAAATGTGAATGTCAAAGCAGCTTTCGTGGGCCTTAAATTAACTTTGCTTGTTTCTCTTCTTTCTCTCTCCTTTCCATTCAGTCTTTCTACCCTAGTGTTCCCAGCATCCCTCTCAAGACTTTCATCTGTTTTGTTGCGTTAACTGAGCTGGCTCTTCTGGAAAGTCTGGCTGGCCTCACGGGAGCAGGAGGTAGAGTGAGGATGTGGTGGGGGCCTTGGAGGAGGAGGTAGGGTAAGGAGGCAAAGCGGCAGGGTACTGAGGGAAAGGGTTTATCATGGATCAGGCAGCACCTTGCTACAAGCACTGATTAGAGCATGTCTAGGGTTATAATTCAGGTCCGGGTTCTAATCTTTAGCCAGCACGTTGAAAGTATATACAGCATGGCTCGTGATGTTAATGCCCACCTTGAATTTTAACACTGGATAGTTCTGCCTGCCTCCAGGGATTAAAATGAATGATGCATTCCACATGCAATGAGTTATTCTCCATCTTCCTTCTCTGCACAGTTGGAGCACAGCTCATTTGTGCACTCTGGCTTGCCAGTCTTTTATTCTTGCTTTGCCATTCCTCTTCCCCCCTTATCTTACAAGAGTACAAGTGGCTATTTGTTCATCTCTATGCCTTGCAGCCTAGCACTGAGATAATTCACTCTTCCTTTCCTTATTGACGGACACAGACAACACTCTAGGAGTGAGCACAGAAATCAGCTAGCTGCCCTTTGCCCGAGCCTGACCTGGTTCCATGTGGGAGGTCTAGCAGCAGCTGCTTTGATAAGCTCCGTGGGCCCTGTATCAGTGGACCATCCATTGGTGCTTCCAGTGTATGTGCTCCCCGGTGATCTGGCCCTTTGATAACACCATTTGTTGTCATCGATTTCTTGATACTTGAAAAGCTGGTAGAATCTACAGGCCGTTTCTCAAATCTTAGAGGAGGAAAGGCTGCATACTAACCCTGGTGGAATCTGCCAGTCTTTTATAGCTGGAAAGAGGCCCATCTAGGGTCTGAGTGAGCACTCAATAGTCAGTTTCATTTATTTCAACAGATACTTATTGAGAAGTTGCTTGGAGTCAGATATGATGCTAGACAAGAAAAGGCATAAAAGATGCCTGAGGGAAAAAAGGGGTGCCTTTGTTTCGCCCATTTGCTCAGTCAGTTAAGCGTCTGATTCTTGATTTCAGCTCAGGTTGTGATCTCACAGTTTGTGGGTTTAGGCCCCACATCAGGCTCTGGGCTGACAGTGCAGAGCCTGCCTGGGATTCTCTCTCTCTCTCCTCTTTCTGTTCCACCCCCACTTGTTCCCTCTCTTTCTCTCTCTAAATAAATAAATAAACTTAAAAAAAAAAGATGACTGGGACACAGACCTTTGCCTCTGGGAGCTCAAAACTTAGTAAGGGTTATAGTAAGACATGCTCATGAATAGCTAACAGATCTAATATAAGGCAGCAGTCTATAATACCTTGGGCTTTGGGTAGGCTGAGACATGATAGATTCATTCTGACTGGGATAAGATCTAGGAAGTTTTAGAAGGCAGTGAAATGGGGAACAGGACCACAAAGAATGTGGATAGCAGGAGTGTGTGTATGGGCAGGTGGTAGAGAGGAGGGTGGATATGAGAAAGGGTGTTCCAGATGAGAAATGCAGAAATAAAAACTGTTTTCCTCAGATTGAATTCCACATATATATGTATCTTAGCCTGAGCTACTATAACAGAATACCATACATGAGGGGCTTAAACAACACAAATTTATTTTCTTACAATTCTGGAGGCTGGAAGTTCAACACGAGGGTGCCAGCATTTAGGTTCTGGTGAAGGCTTTCTTCTTGGCTTGTGGATGGTTGCCTCCCCTTTGCTGTGTACTCAACATGGCAGAGAGAAAGAGAGAGAGTGTGAGCTTAAGCTCTCTGGGATGTCTTACGGGGGTACTAATCCCATCAGACTAGGACCTGTCCTCATGAGCTCATCTAACTCTTACTACCATCCAAAGAATCTAGCTCCACATACCATCACTTTAGGGGTTAGGGCTTCAACATAGGAATTTGGTGGGGGGCACAAACATTAAGTTCATAGCAGTATGGTTCAGAGATACCAATTCATTCATTTTTTAATATAACTTTTCCCAACATCTTACATAGAATAACTTGGACTCTCATGTTATCAACATAACACTATTTTTTAATGTACATTTCCATCCTTCCATCCCTTCCGTAGCTTTTGTTTTTAGAAAGCACTGCTCCAGTCCACACAACAGTGATGGGGGGCACTGCTTCACTCTCTCTGGTCAACTTCTCTGGGTCTCGATTACATTACTTGCAAAATGAGAAAATAGCACTAGGTAACTTCACACATAATATAATTCTTCTCCCTTCCATGCCCTCTACCCCCCCCCCCCATTTCCACCTGTTCTTCCTTCCCTTCCTTTCTTCTTCCCTCCTGTCCTTTCTTCCTTGTGTCTTCTTTGAAAAAATATTTGTCTCACACTCAAAAAAATTCACTGGGTTATTGGGGCGCCTGGGTGGCGCAGTCGGTTAAGCGTCCGACTTCAGCCAGGTCACGATCTTGCGGTCCGTGAGTTCGAGCCCCGCGTCAGGCTCTGGGCTGATGGCTCGGAGCCTGGAGCCTGTTTCCGATTCTGTGTCTCCCTCTCTCTCTGCCCCTCCCCCATTCATGTTCTGTCTCTCTCTGTCCCAAAAATAAATTAAAAACGTTGAAAAAAAAATTAAAAAAAAAAATTCACTGGGTATTATGCAGTCAGTAATAAGATAGCACTGTCATGATCATTTTGTTGTCTGTATTGATAACCCAATATGATGCAGGTGAGGCTTTTGAAAGGACACATAGGTTGTGCATCACCCTGTCTGGCCACCTCTGGTCTGTATGCCAAGCAGTCCGTGGCCTATTTCCTCCATTGTCCACACTTTTTATCCCTCAGTCTTGCTTTTGCAGGGCCTCTAACTTGGCAGAAACCTATTCTAGCTGATCAAGAAGAAGCCAAGAGAGTTTTTTTCTTACACAATGAGCTTTTGGAAGACACAGGATCTCTTCTGATGGTCTGCATGTTCACTGAGTAAGAATACTCAAATTTCGCCATCTGTAAACTGTGAGAAATTAACCTCTACCTATCAGTTACCCAATAGCAAGTTTATGCTGATGGATATAAAATATTAAGAAAATACAGCCTTTATGGGTCCAGTGGTACATATGGGACATGGATACTAAGGAAGTACCTACTATGTGCCTGTAAATGAGGTCTGCTAGATCGAGAAGAGGCTTGCGCCTCAGTCCCCTTTCCCTTCCTGTGATGTGAGTTTTCTAGGAAGTCCTGTTGCTAAGAACGAGTTTCTGGCATCTTAGGATTTTTCTGAACTGTCAAGAGGTGATAGTGCTGATTATTAGTTCTTTCCCTAAAATGAGTAGTTCTCATTACATCAGTGCCATTTCCCCTCATTCAGATAAGCTGAACTCAATTAGCAGGAAGCCTTGAGAATTCCAAGAGGTTTTTCTTACCAGTTTTGGCAAAGTGGAAGAGCAAATCCACATGACAAATCCTTGTCGGCACATCCATCAGGCTTTTTGTTCTTGCATTGGCCATCTGCTCCAAGTTGCCCCATGGGAACAGGCAACCATTAGAGGCCTCTCTGTCTAGATCCTTCTCCCTGTGCAAGGATGACTCTAAACAGAGTTGGGTTTTACTGCTATCAGTTGCGGAAAACTCATGATTAGCTGGAGACTGTCAATCACCTGCACCCAGGTCTGTTTGGCACCACTGTAGTCTTCTTGTTTTGGCTTGCTTCTCCCTGCCCAAGTTAGTATGACCTGGCTACTCATTACCCATAGCAAAGCTCTTTCCAGGTTGCTTTACTTATATCCACTCTTTCAGGGCTATTTTAGACACACAATTACCAGGGAAGAATAGGTGGCTTTGAGGGATAATATTAACATCAACATCTAGCTCTCATGTAGTATGATCCTCTCTGCTTTGCAGAATTAGAGGTTGTGTTTTGATACTGTGTTTCATCTGGTTTATTTCATTAATCGTTTGGAATTTTGTATTCACATGAACATGCACATTCACACACACACACACACACACACACACACACTTTTTCTCAAGATACAACAATGACAATTTTTTTTAACAAAAATAGAAACTACATCACACCTCAATGACCATGTAAGCAGTGAGCAAAATCACCTACCAGATAGTTTTTGCTTATACAGAATCTATTTTTAATGTTTATTTATTTTTGAGTGAATGAGAAAGAGAGAGAGAGAGAGAGTGAATAATAGCGCATGTGCAGGGGAGGAGCAGAGAGAGAGAGACAGAGGATCTGAAGCAGGCTCCACGCTGAAAGCAGAGAGCCCGATGTGGGACTTGAACTCACGAATCGTGAGAGCATGACCTGAGCTGAAGTCAGACATTTAACCAACTGAGCCACCCAGGTGCCCCAGAATCTGATTATTTTCAACAATAATAATAATGATAATATCATTTATTGAGCATTTGCTATATGCTGGACACATTTCTAAACAGTTAATGTATTAACTCATTTAAAGACACTAAATAAAGCTGGAAAATATGTAATGTAGGTAAACACTGTGTGTCCATTGAATTCAGATAATCATCAACACTATACTTTCTTGGAAATTTGTATCTCTTAGGTTGTTGAGGATAAATTCTCTTTCCCTTTTCCCCCTTGGGACCTAGAGGTAGTTTGAGCAGAAAGAGCCTCCCTGTGGAGTCAGAACAGCATGTGGCCCTCTTCCTCTCTGCCAGGAGTCAGGAGCTCTTTGTTCTTGTCAGATCCCTCATCACTGGTGCAAGCTGACACTTGTGTCTCCTCTCCTTAGTACCACTTGATCTTCACGAAATCTAGGACACTGCAGAGTGCAGTACAAATTTAGTGCCAATACTTGATCTGGCAAATTTGATAGTGCTCCCTGCTCTTTCATCGTTGGTATCCTTACTACTATCCTTGAGGTTTTCTTTCTTTTTTTTTTAAATTTTTTAATGTTTGTTTATTTTTGAGAGAGACCGAGACAGAATGTGAGTGGGTTAGGGGCAAAGAGAGAGGGAGACACAGAATCCGAAGCAGGCTCCAGGCTCTGAGCCATCAGCACAGAGCCCAATGTGGGGCTCGAACTCATGAGCTGTGAGGTCATGACCTGAGCCGAAGTCGGTTGCTCAACCAACTGAGCCACCCAGGAGCCCCAATCCTTGAGGTTTTCAACCTGGATAGGAGATGTGGAGGATATAAATGCCAGAGTCAGCCCACATAGGAATTAGTGTGTGGACAGTGCTTCTCCCAAATGCCAATATTCTCAACCCGTGCTTTCCTCTTCTTATACTTAAAAGGATGCTTGTGGTTCCTTGAGGGTTGAGATGAGGGTAAGGATGGGAGGTAGGAGGTATGTACATAGATTCTAGCTGACTGACATTGTCATGTGTGGGGCACATGCGTGGGGTTTCTGGAAACCTCTCCCACTTTATCACTGAGAGATACTTTCCTTGCATTTCACCTTGGTATCAGTAAAGGAATGCTTCAGACAAGTTACTTCCTTCCTCAGCCACAAGGCATGTAGTAATGCACTTTTAGCTTTTCTGTACTGGGATCACTTTACCTCTGCAAGTGGCCTTTGAAACAGGATTTAAGACAACTTCAAGCCTGCCCTTCCCTGTTCATGGACTACTTCTGGTCCAAAGAAATCACATAAATTCTTTTGAAAGTCTGGGAGTGGGGCCTCCTTGTCATCAGCCTGCTGAGTGACAGGCTACCTATAGTAACTCCCTTTAGATTTCTCAGGAGTGACTGAGACATCAGGTCCCTGTGTCCCTAAGCCCTAGAACACATGCATTCAGTTTCAGGTTAGAGGAGGACATCTTACAGACCTTTTGACTATTCTGAGCAAGAGAAATCTGTCTCCGTTTCCTACATCTCCCCTACCTCTCCTCAAAATCCCCTTCTATTAGATCCACTCCTAGTCTCTCCAGATTCTCTTGTGGATTAGAGGTAGATGTTCATCTTAAAGGCCCCAAACTCGTTCTCAGCTGCCTACTTTGAAAGCCCTGCTTTTGTTTTCTCAGGGCTCCTTTTGTAACGTAAATGGATCCTTCCCACGTTTTAGGTCCCAGTGAAAACCCAACTGCAGGAGTTCCATTTGAACATTTTGTTTCACCTATGACCAAACAGAATATTGGCAAAACTCATGACTAATGAGTTCATAAAGCATTTATGTAAATGGCCAACACACATCGTAAAAGATCCTCAGCATAATTATAAAATCTTGGAAATGCAATCACAGTAATTAGATACCATACTTAATTATCATACTAGTAAAATGTAAATGGCTGATAACAGCTAGTATTAGTGGCATGTAGGGAAATGATATGTTGTTGGTTGAGTATGCATTGGCATAGTCTTTTCTGGAGAGCCATCTATCAGTTTCCATTAAGATAAGAGAAGCACATGTTCTTTGAGCCATCACTCAAAGGTGGTGATATATCTCACTTTGTACCCTAGAGAAATACTTGTCCATGTACTTAAAAAGGCAGGTGAAAAGACATTCATTGCAGGAGACTCCTAAGAACAAAACCTGAAAACGACCCATCAATGGCAGAATAGTTAAATTAGCAATTTCCAAATCTCGCTTGATGTTATAATAGTGAAAGTCACGTGGGTCACCTCTTGATGACGGCTTTTATTTTTTAATTTTTATTTTTTATTTATTTTTATTTTTTTAATATGAAATTGATCACGGCTTTTAAAAAGTAGACGCACCATCTATCTTTATGCTTTTCCGCTGACAGGATGCGGGTAAGCACAAGACCCTAGGGGATGGGCAGTGACCAGACAGGAGGAGCTTGGCTCCTGCATGGTTACTCTCCCCGGACTGGGAGGTGACTAAGACATAAACTTTTACTGTATTAGGCCATTGACATATTTTGGAATTTATTTGTTAAAATAGCTAGTGTTACTCTAATAATAAAAAAAAAAAGATACGTAACAGTTCAAAAGAAATAAATAGGTTAGTATGTTTTGACTGGGTTTTATTTCAAACACATAAATGAAAAAAGCATATGATATCGTGTAGATTAAATAACACATTGCCTAATGTATGTATAAACACATGGAAAAAGTTCTGAAAGGTAAACACCAAATTAATAATAATGTATTCCCCCATAGAGGGGAGTAGGATCGAGTATTGTGGTAACCAGGGACTTTTGCTTTGTATTATTGAAATTTTTATGAGGAGAATATTTCTTGAATTACTTGTGTAATTAAAAATTATAAAAGAAATTGTATTGGCTCCCTGGGCAATTGCTCGGCTCGAACTGCTCCTTTTTGTTTCTGTTCTCATTTATGTGAGGGAAACAGATAAAAACTTTTCATCCTGCTCTATTCACCAATATCTCATAATCATTAGAGATTATTGGGAATAATTCCCAAATTAGGGTGTTTGGTACAGTAATGAGGAAATTTATCAAAAAGTAAAAAAAAAAAAAAAGTAAAATAAAACCCACAGAATACTCTAAAAGAACTTAGAAGAAAAATGCTACCAAATCTATGACAGCAAAAATAATTATATGTAAATTTAGAAATATTTCGGTGGGACTCTTGATGTAGCACTAGTGAATTCATAAATATGTCTTTTAAGGAAAACTGGATTCACTCAACAGTCTCCTTTAGTAATTACAAAAGTGATCATGTGACATCACTGTTGAACAAACTATGATGACCTAATTCCTCGTTTTCAATTCATTATGATAACAGTATGGTAATGAGAGGAGCACATAACCTCTCTGCACTGCTGTTAGTATTCAGTGAGTCATCTGGGTATGTCTTCTACCAGAGTAAGAATCTCAAGTGTCCAGCCACGAGTGACCCAGAAAACAGTAGTAACAAAATGCCCTTTCTCCCATCCCACCCCCTCAGCTTTTCATTCATTGCTCCCTTCAGGCCCGCTCTGTCAGCTGGATCATTGACATATTTACACAACTGTAATTGGTGCCTCTTTGGCACCCCCTTCTGTTACCAAGGCAACTGCCTGTCCTTATGCCCTTGAGAAAAACCACCATCACAGACTCATACAGGCTCTGTGGCTTGTTCTAACTTCATCATTCTCCTCCACAAACCTTCATAAGGCTTCATCTTCAGATCCTGCCTTAGGGGCCAAACACCAGTTCGCAAGAGGCAGGGAAGCTATTTAGGTTTCTCCCCTCTTTTCATTTCACTTTCCTAAACTGGGTTGGATGTGATCTCATACGTACTGCCCATTTCTTTCCCCATTCAGGGTTTCTTACCCTAGTTGCATTCTGGAATTCCTGCTGCAGTATTTAGTAACACTCAGATACAATAGATACAGCAACTGTCTAGTAGCTTGGAGAGTTTTTGTGGGAAGTGGAATGTGTATCGATGTGCTTAGCAGGAACACCATAATGTTACTTTCTTTCCTCTGGTTTCTCATTTCTTATATTCTGCAGGTGTTTATCCATGTTACAAAATACCAACCAGGTGGGACTTTAAGTGAGGAGTTTTAGAATGAGTACCAAATGCTGTGCTTCATGGGAGACGGAAATGGCTCAGTCTGGGAATGACGAGGCTGGTGAGGGTGAGGCAGCTCTAGGAGGAGTGAGGAGCCAGGGAAGCCAGGAGAAGACAAATGCTGACTGCAGAAGCTCACTATGCCAAGGACCTTCTCCCATCAAGAATTACAGGCTGGCAGTAGACTTAGCTTCTTTTTGATTCTAATACATTAAAGCTTAAATCAGGGTAAAAGAAAAGAGGCAGAAAGTGTAACTCCTACCCCACTGTGTGCATGATTGCTTTCCAGTGTGAAGATGGATTATGAACCAGGCAACCAGAGTGATGGAGGGCTGAGTGTTAATGAGAAGATGGATGACTGTATTTTTGTAAGTCACACTCTCTCAACTGGGTGAGGTGTCTTTGCCCCACTCAGCAGGATTCTGCTGACCTCATTCATATTCTGCCAACAGTTGGCTGGTTCTTGCCATCTCCAGTCTGAGGCTCATATGGATTCATACTGTATGGAGCCACCACGCAGGCTCCTCCATTTCTTTTCTCCTGCACCCCCCTCCTGCCGTGGCCTGTGGGACCCTCCTCCAACTGCGGAACGGCAGTCCTTCATCTTGTACCCACCTCCTCCTTTCCTTCTCTTCATAGAAACTCTGCCTCCCTTCTCCCATACACAAACGTCCTTGCTTTCCAGAGCCATTTCTGAACCATTGAATGATTCTTACAATTGAAAGCTTCAAATGATTTATTTCACTGTTGTCTCCCACTGCTTCTGCTTGTTTCCTTTTCCTCAGTAATTTTAATGCTTCGTGCAATGCTTTCCCCTCTGCCATCGTGGGATTCAAGTTAATGACCCTTAATCTCATCCTCCTTGACTCAGTTGAATACTAATTTTATCCCTATCTCCATCTGTCCAAGTTTTATCCACTCTAGGGTCAGCTCAAAAACTCTCTCTCTTCACAGTCTTCCCTGGTCCTTGCAGCAAGAACTGCTAGTTGCTTAATTTTTCTAGATGACCATATTCCTTTATTTGTGTATTTTATGCATTTAAAATTTTTGATCTTGAATGATAAAGGTTTTCCTTGCTACAAATATGATATTTAAGGACGAGAACTATATTTTATTCATATTTTTATTTCTACCAACCCTAGTCCGGCACCTCATTTTACACTTGGCATGCAGAGTGCACTTAATAATGTTAATTTGAAGACGGGTGACAGTCGCTTCCTTACCTTTTCCTATTATAGTGCTGCTTATTATAGTACCATAAACTACAAGCCCTAAACCCCAAGAATTCCAGGACTCCCTGGATCACATGATCATGTCTATAATGCTATTTTAATTATTCAGTAATATTTTTGAACATATCTTGTATGTTGAGACCTGTCCTAAATGGTAGAGAACGAGTATTCTAACTGGCCCAGAATGAAGCCATTTGCCCATCCCTGGAGCTAGGGGAGGACCCATCAGTGTACCTGAACCATGTCACCTGACCAGGATTCTAAACTAGGGGATGGGTAGTCCCTAAAGAAAGAACACGTGTCCACCACAATTCCAACTGAACTTCTTCCTTGCCTCCAGAGTGGTCCCCTTTCAATCCATCCTGTAGCCTTCCTCTAGAGTAGGCTAAGTTGCAATTCTGAACAGGCCCTATTTTGTTTCAAATCCTTCAGTAGCTTTCAGCATGAAGTTCAAGTACCCACTTTAGCATATATGGTTTTCCTGGGCTTCCTGTTTCTGAAGCATCATCTTCTTTCACTAAGCCACATGCATGCCCACCCTTTAATGATGCCAACCTTCTTTTAGTTCTCAAAGCTGGCATGCTATCTGAGCATCTGTGATTTCTTCACTTCTTTTTTTCTTCTTTCTAAAATGGTTTCTTTTTTTGTTTCTTCTTTCTTTTTTCTTTCTTTCTTTCTTTCTTTCCTCTTTCTTCTTTCTTTCTTTCTTTCTTTCTTTCTTTCTTTCTTTCTTTCTTTCTTTCTTTCTTTCTTTCTTTCTTTCTTTCTTTCTTTCTTTCTTTCATTTTAACCTAGTATCTTAGCCAGCTCAGGCTGCCATAACAAAATACCATAGAATGGGTGTCAGAAACAACAGATATTTATTTCTCACAATTCTGGAGGTTGGGAAACCCAAGATCAAGGTGCTGACAGATTCAGTTCTTGATGAGAGCTCTCTTCTGGCTTGGAGAGAGCTGTCACCTCCCTCTGTGCTCCCATGACCTCTTCTTTGTGTGCACTTGTAGTGGGGGAGAGAGTGAGAGAGCAAGCTCTGGTCTCTCTCCTTCTTATAAGGACACCAATTCCCCATTATAGGGACTCCCTGCTCATGACCTCATCTAAACCTAATTACCTCCCACCTCCTAATACCATCACAATGAGGGTTAAGGCTTCAACATAGGAATTTTGAGGGCAGGGACCCAAACATTTAATCCGTATCAACTAGTAATCTCCTTTTTACTCTTTAATCTCAGTTTAAGCACCATGTATGCTGGCAATCCCTCTTGACTTTCCTATTTAAATATCTCCTGTCTGTTCTTAAAACATTAGGTGGTTTGCTCCATCATAACCCTCATCACACCTTCCTTAATAGACAGTTTACATATCTATTTCCATTTTACTGTGTATCCTTTTGTTTCATTCGATTTTTATGTCCACAGCACAGACTGGAGCCTGGCTTAAACTAAGAACTTGGTAGTTTTGAAGGATTTAACTCTCAATACTTTTTAGGCCCCTCCATGAAATCCAAAATAAGTAATTGCTTTATTTATTTACCTTCCTCGCTTTCAGAAGTGTTTATATTGGGAAGATTTATTATTTCATTCTGGAATTTTGTGAAACTTTGTATTTCTATTTGAATGAATAGTCTATCTCTAGTTAGACAGTTATTAATAGGTGATGTTGCTGTTGAAGCACCTATAAAATGGGATTATATTAATTATTCATTTGCTCCTCTTTCTCACTGTGTTGTGAAGTGTCACAGGTAGGGTCCACATGCCGTTCATTGTCACACAGCCAATCCTGGCACACAAATAGTGCTAACTTCATGTTATTTGAATGAGTACAGATATCTATGCTTTTTTTCCAAATAGCCTCTATTTCCTTGTAAGAGTACTGAAATCACACTCTCTGTATATTTAAATTTTAACGTTTATTTTTGAGAGAGACAGACAGACAAACAGACAGCATGAGTTGGGGAGGAGCAGAGAGAGAGGGAGAAACAATCTAAAGCAGGCTCCAGGCTCTGAGCTGTCAGCACAGAGCCCAACGCTGGGCTCGAACCCACGAACCATGAGATCATGACCTGAGCTGAAGTGAGATGCTTAACTGACTGAGCCACCCAGGCGCTCCTCACCTCTCTGTGTATTTAAAGAGCTGCTGCTTTTATAGCTCTCCCCCTCTTCTCTAAGCAGGAAATCTAGACACTGGGAGAAGGATATGCAATGTATTTATGATGCTTCACCACCTATGGGTTTACATTGGAGGGCCGGGGTGGTTAAATGAGAGGAGGCACCAGGAATCCCATGTGGCAGATTCCTGTCCTCGTCATATTATGTTGTGCTAGTGAAGCCTGAGCAGCAGAGTTGAGGACACAGTGCAGGAGCCTGTGAAAGTCAGGATGGGACTGACACTGTGGGTGGCAGGGTTGTTTTGGGAAAGTCTTTGTGCCTCTATTGTTAAGGGTTAGGAGATAATGTGAGCAAATGAAATCAAAAGGTAAGAATCTGAGCATCAGTTTTTTTCTGCTGACATGGCAAATGTTTAGCAAGTCCTAAGTCCTATGAGCCTTGGTCTCTGTATCTCTGGTATGGGATAATCATACTTAGCCTCCTTCCCTCACAGAATTGTGTCTAGGATCAATGAGATGAAGGCTATAAAATCAACTGCAAATTGTTAATAAATTTACCAGTATTGGGATTATTGTCACTGTTATCTTATGAAAAGGTGGTATCCTCACCTAATTCCCAGACATACAGAGGTAATTAGACTGTCTACTTTGCTAGATCCTGTTACTACCAGTTAACTTTTCTCTTTGGAGAATGGGATTTCATTTCACTCAACAGTCCCAGAGAATAATTAATGTGTGTGCCGTGCCAAGCGGGACTAACCCCTTTATGGGGATTTTATTCCTTGTGGAAGAGTTAGGGAGGAGAAGGGAAGAGGTGTGAGAGGAGTATGCAGAGCAGCAGCCTCCCATAGCTCCATTTCACTTGGCATTATTTTTGGATAAGGCTTGCCCTCTTGGAAAGTCACAGTTTTCCCACATTACCTGCGATCTCAAGCTTCTCCTTTCAGAAAAGTCTTCACCCTCCATCTCTTCACAAATACTTATCGAGTCCTTTGGTTTTGCCAAAGAGTAGAGAAATAGAATGGAGAACAAAAACAGATGAAGTCTTTGGGTTTACAGAGGTTATATTCTAGAGGAGAAAATGAACAAAAAACAATGAAAGATATTGGGGAAATATAATTCAAAAATGAAATCTTCTCCCAGCCCAGAAAACCTTCCCACAAAGGTAGTAGGGACAGAAAACAGATTTATTATTGAGTAAATAGGAAACCAGAATGTGAGGCATATCACATCTCCCAAGAGACTGGAAGGACAGAAAGCAATCTCACCCTTTTGGTAGCCAAGCAGACACCACCCATTAATATATGTTTTCAAGATAAATAATAAGTAGTCCACAAGTAAGAGGACAGCACCATGTGTCACACATAGTTCATCCTAACTTTACATGGTCATTGGGTGACTGGCCATCTGTTTTAGCCTATTGGCTTTATCCAGAAGAAAAAATTTTCAAACCTTTATGACAGGGTGCAGTTTTGCAGCTTGGAGCAAAGTGCCCACCAAAGTTAGGCTCCTACCCTCCCACAGAAACTGGGAGATAGGGGGGCTAGCTCCCTTGAGGTTTACCCTCAAAGAGATAGAACTCAGGTCTTTGAGAAAGACATTTTCAGGTTATCAAGATGACAAAAGTCTCCTCTAGTTTGCATAAGGTTTTATAAACATTACAAAGGGAGGAGAGAGTACTTACAAGTTTTCTGAGGTGAATGGTCTATGAAAAAGGAAGCAGGAGACTCTCTCTTTTTCAACAGGGAGAAAGAAGCCTCTTATTTTGAATTTTTATTTGTCCTTACACAGGTAACTAAGAATTCCAAAAGTGGAAAAAAGACTCAGGAAGAATGCATTTACTTGCAGTTTACTTTTTCTTGCTTATTTGTGAGTGCTCACTCAAATTAAGGGGTAATATTTGTCTGTCATAGCCTGCACATATATTTTCAGAGTGTTTCTTTTGTCTTGCAAGTTCACGGTATATTTTGCACAAAAACACTAAGGCTCTCCACCTCTGGAAGATGTGGGAGAAGCTTCAGTGAAATTCCATTTGACTGAAGTGGTTAAAACTTCATTCTGGCAGTGCCTGGGTGGTTCAGTCCATTGAGCATCTGACTTTGGTTCAGGTTGTGATCTCACGGTTCATGTGTTTGAGTCCTGCATTGGGCTCACTGCTGTCAGTGCGGAGCCCGCTTCAGATTCTCTGTCACCCTCTCTCTTGCCGCCCCCTCCTGAAAAAAAATTTTAAAAAAATAATAAAACTTCATTCTGTAAGCAGACAAAGGCTGGAAACTGGAGGGTGTTGAACCTGGAACTTGTCCCGACTTTGGACTTAAGGATTGTAGAAACACCTGACAGTGATCGTAATCATATTTTAATTTGATCATATTTCAGCATTTTAAATCTCAGCACCTTGAAGTCCCAGGACAAAGTAGGTTCTCAGTAAACCTTAGTTGATTTGACAGATAGCTGAATTGTAGAACACTTTGGCCGTATAGAGAGGGACGAGTGTCATATCAGGGTCAGCTGATGCCTCTGCACATTCCCCCAGATAATTAGCTTCATGAATACTGGTGCCTCAGCATTTTCCTCTCCTCTGCCAGCCCTCGTGGGAATATCTGAAAAGCACTTTTAACACAGACTTAAGGTTAATGAACATAAAGCAGTATTAATTAAGCCGGCTAAGCTTCCTTCCTATATTCTGCCAAATTCTGGAACTTCTGCTAGATAGATCTAGTCTGTGGTAGCCGAATAGGAGAGGGCCCTTTCTATTCTACCACCCCCATCCAAAGCCATGCCTTCCTGGCTTAATCCCCCAAATCTCTGCAGTCAGTCCATTTTGCTGACGGTAGGTAGGTACACACTGCTACACCACGGCATTTTCTGTGGGACACAGCCTGCTTCTTTCAGTTTGTGGTCATCACCATCTTACTCACTTTCCCTGGATGCTTTTGCTTTGCTGATTAGGGTCCATTCTGACCCCCTTTGTGACCAGACCACTCCCTTCCCCCAGGAAGCCTCTGGGGGTTTCTCTCTCTCATCAGTTCTCTGAACACCAACCTCATTTACCAGCCCAAACTCTTACAGCCGTGTGTGCACGACATGCATTTTACTTTATCCACGTAGTTAGGATAATAGAGTCGCCTAGAGGTGATCACTGATGCAGAGTATGACAGTGCAAGTCAGCAGGGCCCTGCTTCCTCAAAAAATCCTCAAGTACCTAATTGTGTTTTTCTGGATTCAACCAATAGTATGTTCATAACTAATCTTACTAGCGATCATGAAAAAGGGAGGTCCATTTTTCACTTTTGTGGAGGCACAAACCCTTTGAAACTACTGAGAAAGAAGAATTTCCCAAAAGACAAGAGGAGCCCATTTAATACAAGGAAACTGCAATTCATACGAAACTACCCTAGGAGTTCACAAAGATTCAGGCAACAGCCAAGCTTTACACATTTAAACATTTAGTTAGTTGGCTCTTTGGCATTATGCCACTTCAACATACAGATGAGTGATTTCATTTTTAAATCACTTGACCACATCATCCTGATGTTTTGGCATTTTGCCCACACCCTTGGCATGCGATGGTTTCAGAGAGAGCTCTTTACTGCCGTCCCATGGAGAATCAATGAATGGCTGTGGCTGTGAGTTAGGAGGCACTGCTAGCTCTCCCATCAAGCAGGTAAGTGTAGGCACATTGCATAATCTGGGGTAAGTTAATTTGTGTGGGCCTCAGTTTCCTCTTTTGAAAATTGCAAAAGCCTGTGAATATGGAGCTAACTGGCAAAGAAAATCCGGAGGACTCTGTGAATAACTTAGTATAAAGATGAGCATTTGCCTTCTGTGCTGTTTTCATTTCGACTTCTAATGGACTCCCTGACTCACAGGTTCAAGTGAATTACAAGGAGTTCCACGTCATCCCTGTGAATGAGGACACCTTTATACTCTCCTGTCCTAGGGCTTAGGAGTCCCTGTGTTTTTGGAATCTAATAAGGGCATTCTTCATGAGGCTAATGAAAAGCTTTTGCCCTTACCAACAAGACAGCCTTTAATCAAAAAGTTGAATGTGGAAAAGTTGAATAAATCAGGTACAAAGCAGGATGCAGATATGGAAGATCAGAGTGGAGATTACCTCAGCTGGCCTCTGGAAGAGCAAATTGTTTTATTGACTTTTCTTCAGCATAGTTCTTGTTCTGCCTTGTAGGGTTTTTCTTCTTTGCATTTTTTTTTAAATGGAATTTGATGATATATAAGGAAAGCACCAAAGATCTCTGGCCAACACAGCCTCTGACTTGCTAGAGACAGAGCTAACTTTGATATTGTACTTTCTAATTACAGGTGAGACTTTCATGGCCTCCCCAGTAAAAGTTACCTACTGCCTTTTCTTTCAGAAAGTAGACAAGGGTGTAGGCAAGGAAACAAGGGCATCTCAGTATTCCTGGAAATAGGAGCCAGAGATGCTTGTATCGGGAGGAATTGCTTGGGCAGTATCTGTCCCTACCCAGACTTCAGCCTTCCAGGGACAGGAAGAGATGTGGTGAATCCCTCTCTGGAGAATTTCTGAGGAACACACAGGGCCTGAACAAGCCTCGTTTCACAACTTAATCAACCCAAGGGATATGAGCAGCAATGCTTTGCCTGGTAGTTATGTAAGATGAAAGGAGTCTCAAAGTCGAATGAAACTGTATTATTCAACTGCTTTCATTCACTCTAAAGACATCCTACTCTATAGGTTATGCATGAATTTCTCCCATTTGCAGGAGTAAAGCACAGTAGCCAAAAGTCATCAATGTTTTATAAACTGTGACTAATCCCCTACACCGTCTCTCTCTCTCTTCAGTCCCCCCACTTTCCTACAGTTCAGAGATTTTTTTTTGTATTTTCTGATATTTAGCTGCTACTTTTCTGTGTTATTATTATTATTTTAAATCACTTGAGACCATGGCATACTGTGGGGTTTAGGATGGATAGGGTTATTAGGAAAGCCTGCTCTCCCAAGCCTTTAGATTGCTTTGAAATATTTTGCTTGAAAATAGCAACAAATAAATCTGAAGCTCTGCCTTCCAGAAGCAGCAGCATAGTGCATTTCCAGGGTCCTTTTGGCTGTTACTGAGATGTTGCCACCCAAAATAGTGGTGGGCTCATAAATGTTTAGCAAATCATGGTAATGAATGTGGCAAAGACAGACATAGCCAGTGTGTTTTTTTAATCATGCATCATTTAGTACAAAGATGACTCTTGGATGTTTTGGCAAATTAATTTTGAGAAGGGAGAGAGCAGCTGGGCTCTCGCCCACGGAACTACACTAGCTGTATCGGCTAATAAAATTGCTGCTGCCTCTGCCTCCTTTGAACACACAAATGGGACTGCAAGACAAAGGGGTTTCTTTGCAGTTTACCTCCAGGGTTTTGGTTGAAGCCATGTGGGTCCTTCTCCAGTGTTCTCTACGTTCCAAGAGTTCCTGCCGTGCTGAGTCAGCAACTTAAGGACAGCAATAAGCACCCATTTCCAAGAGTCATCCTCTCCAATTTAAAAACCAATCACAGTGCCACCTTCTTTGAAATTTGATGAAATATGTACTCCTAGGTATTTCTACAGTTCAAATGTAACTCCTCCCCATCACGCTTTATGTGTGCTATTTTCTGTGACACTACATGAAAGATCTTACATGGCAGAGAAATTAGCTAGGTGTTGAATTTTTAAAGAGGTTTATTTATTTTGAGAGAGAGAGAAAAATGCAAGTGGGGGAGGGGCAGAGATAGAGCATGAGAGAGAATCCCAAGCAGGCTCTATGCTCAGTGCAGACCCTGATGCAAGGCTTGATCCCACAACCCCATCATGACCTGAGCCAAAATTAAGAGTTGGATGCTTAACTAAGCCACTCAGGCGCCCCCCCCCCCCACCCCCAGGTGTTGATTTAAAGATAAATAGTCTGCAAGAAAACCACATTTGAAGGAAGTTCCAAATTTAGTTACTCTTCTAAGAAAACATCAGATGGGAAGGAGAAGGAGATATAAGTTAAAACACACATAAGTGTAAAAATCTTGCTCAGTCTTTGTCTTTCTAATAACCTTTATGCTAAGGGCTTCCCACAACTCTTCATTAAGTCTCATTCCCCCAGCACAGCTAGCACAGACTAGCCAGCAGATTTTCATCTCCTACACCCCTGCCTCCTCTTTTGTTCTGTTGCCATTCAGTCCATATATATATGTATATGCATACATATATATATAATACATATATATATACGTATATGTATACATATATATAATACATATATGTATATGTATACATATATATAATACATATATGTATATGTATACATATATATAATACATATATATACATATATAGCATATATATAATACATATATATATATATATATATATATACACATAATATTTCTTTTTTTGCTGCAAGCCCTCGTTTCCCTTGAGTTTTTCTAGTTCTGCCTCTTGTGCATTGCCAGAGTTCTGCAACAACAAATCCCAGGAACACCCTTGTTCCTTTATTTAGAGGGCAAAGGAACACGAGGAGCCAAATGGGCAAAGCCAGAATTTTCTTGCACAGGAGAGAAGAAGAAAGGCTGGGAATACTTATAGTTAATATTTTTTTAATGGCTGCAGTCTTATCCCTGGGTGCACATGACCTTCTTCTAAAAATACGTAAGAAAATCATACCATTTTCTGCCTTTCAGAAGAGCTATGGGGCACTGGGACTGGATGAGGCTGGGGGTTAGTTTCAGGTATTTTGTAAGATGAAATGTGTCCACTGAGACCTTTAAGACTCGAGTTGGAGCTAACAAAGAGACTTCAGAAGAATGAAGGCTTTTCATATCCTTTAATACTGCCACTTAATACTAAAATAAAATTTTTAATATTTTGATCAATAGCTCTATGACTATCTTCATATGTGAGAGTTGAACATTTTAAATCATTTGTACTTGAAGCCTGTGTGTTTGGTTATTTGGTTGCTAAATGGCTTCAAGGACTAAGAAGTCCTTGAACAGGCCAGTAGGCAGATATCTCATGGTTTGACCCCTTCCCACAGCCTTTGTGGTGATGATGGTATGGTAATCATGAAGGTGATGATGATACCTAGTATTTTTGGAAAGCTTAATTTGTGTCAGGTGTGTCCAGCAACTTTACGTGTATTAGTTTACTCTTTATAGCATCCTCATTAGGAACTTCTCTTGCTGTCATTTTTTTCATGTAAGAAAACAGCAAAGTGAAGTGACGAGTGAAGTGGGTTTGGTGCCAAGTCGCTTGTCTTGCCCAAGCACAAGCCGTGCCTGGCTATGTAGCCTTTAATAAATGGCCAAACAGAACTTAGCCCAGGGCTGCCTCTGGTGGGCTGTCAGCCAGTTTGCCACCTCTGCTCCACATTTATCTCTATTAGAAACACAGATTGGAAAGTTGCCACTGGCTTCTGATGTCAGATAGCGTGCCATCCAACTACACATTAATAAATAAGGACAGAAAATAGAATCACAGCGTTTGGCCTATCTGTGGCAGACAGACTGGCCCCCGGGGCACCCAGTTTCTGAACAAATTAATGAAATTTCAATAGCATTATGGTTAGCAGTTTTCAAATCTGGGCATCTGCTGTTGTGTGCCTAGTCCTGTGCTACATAAAGATAATAGGAAACAGAAAAGAAAGGGAAAAATGCTGTTATCAGTTTCAGAGCCACCTGCAATTTTGTCAGGGAACGTGACAATGCACTAGAAATAACTAATAAGCAGCACGTGGGCACAGTTGAGTAAGGTTCAGGGTATGCACTTTAAATGATGGGTATTAGAGGAGCTTTGTAGTATGTAATAGAGACTGGACCTGACACACAGGTGCACATGTGGCGGCTGATCATTCGAGAGCCCCGGGAAATACATAATGTTATTTCATGTTCATCATTTTCAAAATCTTTAAATATGGCATTGCATCAAAAATTGGCCAGTAATATTCTTCCATATTTACTTTGGACTCAAAGATGTGTAGATGAGTTAGAGCTGACACTGAAAAAGGATAGTGTGACCCTTAGGAGCATCTTTGTCACTCGTTGGAAGGCTTGGTCATTGTTCTTCTTTGGTTCTGAAATGTCCGATGACACGACATGACCCAAAGAGCTAAACCATTCATTCATTCTGTACATAATTAGTAGTTTCTACTGTGTGCCAGGTTCTCTGCTGGCTTTCTCAGATTTCAGATTCTAGAAGATAAAACACAGAATTTAGTGTCAGGAAATCTCGGTTATAATCCTGGCTCTCTCCTTAATTTATAGTGAGGCAGAATGAAAGTCAATTTACCTACCTTGGCTTCAACTCCACATTTGTGAATGAGAAATTGGCTACATCTGTTGTTTATAAACTGTGCTCCATGGATTCTGTGATTTCTTTCTCAAGGTTGCTTGGGGGATATCCTACAACAGTGGTTCTCAACCAGGGGCACTTCCTCACCCTTCCTTTTACCCTTAGAGGACATTTGGGGGAATCTGTTTGCTATTGGCATCTAGTGGGTAGAGGCCCTGGATGCTGCTAAAAATCCTACAGTGCATGAGGTTGCTCCCACAACAAAGGATAATGCAGCCCCCAATGTGGATAGTACCCACGTTGAGAAAACCTGCTGGGGAAGGTGTGTAGAAGCCTGAGCTGGTGGGGCTCTGGGCCTCTAAGCCACTAACCCCTAAGTACATCTATTTCTGTTTGCTGGGTACAGCAGGAATAAATTTGACAGGCAGTGAACAAATGTGCAAATTTTAATTTTATTTTCTACAATTGAGCTTAAATTATATCTTAATTCCCCCACTTTGGTTCTCAGTCGATTCAAAGTTTACGCTAAGATATTTCAAGGTTGTGCTCGTTTCTTTTTTCTTCTCTTTAGCTCCGAATCTATCTCTGGGGTTTAAAAATCATCCTGGCAGTGGGAAGAAGTGCAGGTCCAGTCCACTGCCACCTTTGATCGTACACTCTTTGTCTATGGTCAAACACCCCTCTCTGTTAGTCTTCAGCTTTCAGGGATTTTTTTTTTTTTTTTTTGATTCAGTTTGTTTTAGAGCAGTTTAAGTTCCTAGCAAAATTGAAGGGAAGGAAGGTACAGAGATTTTCCATGTACCCCTCTGCCCCCACATGTATAGCCTCCCCCATTATCAACATCCTCACCAGAGTGGTATATTTGTTGCAATTGGTAAAGCTACACTGACACATCATAGTCACCCAAAGTCCATAGTTTACCTTAGGGCTCAACTCTTGGTGTTACATTTCTGTGGGTTTGGACAGATGCATAATGACACAGATCCATCGTTATGGTGTCATACAGAGTGTTTTCACTGCCCTGAAAATGCTGTATTCCATTTATTCATCTCTCCTCCTTCTCAATCCTCAGTAACCATTGGTCTTTTTATTCTCTCCATAGTTTTTCCTTTTCCAGGATGTTATAGAGTTAAAATCATAGTATGTAGCCTTTGCTGATTGGCTTCTTTCCTTAGTAATATGCATCTAAGTTTTCTCCATGTCATTTCATAGTTTGATAGCTCATTTCTTTCCAGTACTGAATAATATTCCGTTATCTAGATATACCACAGTTTACTTACTCAACTACTGAAGGACATATTGATTGCTTCCAAGTTTGGGCAGTTATGAAGAAAGCTTCTGTGAACATCCGTATGCAGGTTTCTATGTGGACCTAAGTTTTCAACTTGAGTCATCAGTTTCTGTTTTGCTGTTCTTGTCCCTGACCTGTCAGAACCACCAGCTCAGGGGCCTCACAGCATCCCCAACAGCATGCTATGATCACAGCTGTGATGACACTTCCGGTTCATTCCCTCAGTCACTTGTGTTCCCATTTGGGGGAATAGCTGGAAATTTTCAGATTTGTTCCCTTACCCTCAGGGCTGTGGAGCCTCAGGGTAGCGCTGTCTCAGACCCTCTGCCTATACGTGACTTGCCACCATTTCTACTCATGGCTGGTCTCATGCTGGAGAAGGGGATTTCTCTGTGAGGCTCTTGGCACCCCTTGCATGTGCCTGAGAAGTGGGGCACATTTTTCTCCCGCTCTCAGACTCCCCAATCCTGTCTAGATTTCCTTTGCAGGGATCCTGACCAGCAACCCTCTATTGTTATTCCGTCCACCAGCCTTTCCTGCTCCCAGGTGGTTGAAATTTATGTCTTTGTAAGAGTGGAAAACGGCTCCTACATAATCCGGCATTTTTTCTAACTATATTGTGTATAGTATAAAATTAATGCTCTTATTTTTTTTATCAAAACTTCTATTTCAATAAATGCTTTCTTCTTTTGAAATCCCTCCTCTTGAAACAGAAAAACTTGGTCTTTTAAACGATTAATTCTCCCATGAATTACAAACCCCTAAATGTAAGAATTGACATCATTGAAACCCAGCAGCATCTGGCCTCTCCTAATGATATGGAATGCCACTGATTCAGTGGATAGTTACAGTTTCAATGTTTTAAAATTTGATCTCCTTAAAAAGGAAAAGGAAAGAAGGAAGGTAAGGAAAAGGAAGGGTTGAAAGGCCCTGGGTGGATGGTCTTTATTCTTATTATTACATCATAAAGTGATCTGAATATGCGAAGAGCCTGAGTCTCTTATTTATGCCTACTGCTCACCTTCCTTGATGTATAATTTTCTTCCCTCAAAGAGCATGCGAAGAGAGTCCTCTGGAGTTTTCAGAAGAGAGCAAAGAGATCCACACAAGATTTTTTCTTTGAAACTCATTGTCAGTGGGAAAACAGGGTTGGACAATTGGAAACATTTTACATAGACATTTGCTAAATACTACTCATGTATCATTCCTACCCAGAGTATTTGCTCCTGATCACCTGGAAATATTCAAAGAGAGTAAAAAAAATTTCCTAAATGGGAAAAATAATATGATTTCCAAAACTTAGGGATTAAGGAATCTCTCTTTCCCTGAATCTCTCTTATCATCTACCCTACCTATTTATCATCATATATGTATTGAATATTTGGTGTAGGTGGCAATTTCTGCCTACCATTTAGGACACTGAGATGTAAATCTCCAACGGTGGGACAAGAGTTTAGTTAAAAGGCATTGTGTTTCACTCATTTATTCCAAGAATATTTATTGAATGTATTGCTTGGATAAACCCCTTGACCTGGTTTAACATTAGAAGACTATTCTGGTCCTGCCCACGTTATTAACTAGTGACATGATTCTGAAAAAAGCCACCTAATTCTTGAATCTTTAAAGCTGAGGGCTATTTCTGTGGTTCTGTTTGGTTAGAAATGTGTACCTTTTTCTTCACTAACGATCCTGGAATACACACAACTTTCTTAAAATCTCAGGTGCACATGAATGTAACTCCTACAGTTAATGATGTAAACTGTCAACGGTTAAATAATAAGTTCTATTTCACCTACATCATCTTATTTAGCAATAATTATCTGATGAACTGCATACCAAATAACAATTACCAGTCTAACGAACGCAAGCCATAGAAAACCCAGGAACTAAAATCCATTTTGACTACAAATAAACTTTCTGTATTTCAGATAAAGTCTAAACTATAACATGTAAATTTTTATTTAAGGTAATCTGACAAATAAGACATTTCGGCTGAAAACAAAGTAAAACCAATCTTATTTTCCCTTTTCTTTCCATTTAATTTTCTGAGTTGGGCAAAATTTAATCAATGAAGGGTCATGTTGAAAGCTAACACATTTATCTGGTGGTCAGGTTTCTGATTAAAGAAGGAACATTGAACTTTTGGTCAGGACAACATTCTGGGAAATGTAGCTGTTTGGTCATGTTGCATCTGCTGTTGGAATCATTTATTATGAAATTCATTCATTTAAAAGAAAGTGTAGATAATTAGATTTTCAAGTCAAAGCTTTGCTGTCCAGTGGGAGCTAACATTTTAAATCGAGGGGAATTTTGGAAGGGCACATTTATATGGGAATTACTAGGGTCCCAAGGAAAAAGAACCTACCTACCATTGCTAAACCACATGGCATGCTACCAAATGTTTCCCTGGAGGTTCACCATCTATGTTAATGCTCATATTTCTATCTCTTCTTGAAAAAGGGACTATCCTATTATTGACATTGGGTGATAATTCTCAGGGGTCACATGTTCACATTTACCTTTTTTTTTTAGAGCAACTGATAACTACTATCAGCTGACTGTGTAACTCATTTTCCCTGAAGTTCTGGTTTAAAATAGGACTTTACTGGCAGTCAGATGGAATATGTGCTTGTGTTTAAAAGTGTGGTGTGTGTACCAGTGCAGGTGAGAAGTGGAAATAATGCATGAGGAGTGCAATATAGATCTTGCTATAGATCCCATTCTTACCCTGCCCACAGTCTGATGGATTGATTGTAATTCCGATCCCAGAGCTGGCTCTACTTTGGGTAATTATGGGATTCTGGCTAAAGCATTCACTTACTCTCTCTTTCTTGCCAAGGTATTTGATGAGGACTGTGATGTGCTCCAAAGCAGTTTCTGTTGCTATTAGTCAACATATAGTAAACACCTAGTCTAGTACGTTTTCTGCAAGCCTGAACAAGCCAGGAGTTATGCCCTTTAAAAATTCACGTGCCTTTAAGATGAATAAATAAAAATAACTTTGTCGTGTACCACTATCATCTGAAATTTCATTCATACCAGATAGTGTCATGGTGTTTCTGTTATTACAGATTCGATATTGACTGGAGTTGCATCTAGATCCCTATCACCTAGATGTTATGTAGGTGAGGAATATAATACTTGGCTAGGTCACTTAGATGGTCCTGCTTCACATATTCTGTTCTTATGGAGAGGTCTGAATGCCTTAGCATTTAAAGTGAACACATTCAAGAATCATCTTTTGAACTAATATGACAAAATCTATGGAAGAATATGACTGCACTTGTTTCTTCTCCCTAAATGTTCATTTACTCAGAAACAGCACAGAAGAGAGTTTATGGATCATGTGAAGCATATCAGGATCTGTTTAGTGTAGAGTGGCAGTTGGGGCTACATATTTTCAATTGTGGAAAAGGAAATTAATAAGAGATGGAGATAATCATGGCTTCTATGGAAGTCAGCCTGCCATACAGGTATGACTGCCTCCCATTGAGGTTTACACAACTAGATAAGCTCAGATCTGATTGTCTTGCACTTTTTTGCAGAGGCCTGTCACAATGCAGTGTGATCAGGATGTATCAAAGCACCGTCCACCCCCACAGGTCAAAATATTCTAATACCTTGTATTTCTGTAGCACCTGGCTCTAGGGACCTCGCAGTGCCGACACACAACATTACTCCCTGATTACATTTTGCAAGCCCCTGCAGCAATTGGGTGACCGCTGTGCAAACCCAGCCGTAACTGCCTGCTCTGAGTGTGGAAACAGAACAGTACTTGGAAATTCAGCCCCTAAGTTTGAACTTGAAGTGCACTGCTACATGATGAATTAAAGCCTAGGAGGCTTGGGCTGGCCAGCAGAAAGGGCTTTGCCGCCAGAGCAACATTAGATGTAAAATTAGGCTCAAGGATGGAGTCGTCATTGTTGGTCATATTTAAAAAAATGGCTGGGTGTACGGATTATTCTTAAGAAATAAAATAAGAGATCAGTTATCAAGAGAAAGATTGTCTAGCTTGCTGATTTAGTCTAACCATCATTTGTGTCCTGTTTATCAGTGGCTCATCAACATATAGTAAAGAAACTCTGTTTATTTTAATGTAGATCACGTCACAATTCTACCTGTGGGAGAGAAGTATAACAGAGGCAGGAGAAATTTGTGGCCCAGGGAGCATCATACACGTCCAAGCTATCTGGGAACTGGCAGACCTCCCAGTTCAGCAATTTAACACCTGTATTGGGAGTAATGGAATACACCTTTATATCAGAGGGACATGTATTCAATCTTTCTCATCGTATTTTCTGGAAAGGAGTATCATTTTTTTCACTGACTATGCTGTGAAGCATATGGGATCCTCAAAGCCCAGAAAAACATGTGGCCATGATTTCCACTTACCAGTAGCATCCCCATTATGGATGCTTATTTATAACAAAGTGATGATGTTGAGGTTGCTGCTCTCTCCCGCCCCCACCGTTTCCCCACCATCTGGTACATGAGCTAAGGGCAACAATTCCTTCTTTTATTAGCTTGGCCTGATATTTACAGGTAGAATGATAATATCTTATTTTCATATGTGAGAAAACCTAACAAAACCGTCAAGAACCAAAACCACAATTAGGAATTGATCCATACTGAATAACTTGTCAATATATTGTCATCACTGTCAGAGAGAAAGGGATGAAATGAATAGCTATAAGTCATCATGACTAGGATAGGGGCATTTCAGTTCTTTTTCTTCAGTACTGAGAATAAATGAATGTACGACAGACCAAAGACCATCTTAGACCTAGACGATTGTCACTCTTGCCCTAGGCTCAGTGCTTTAGTGGCGCTCCCTCTAGTTTTGTTCTGATTGCTTCACTCTCGATGAAGAGAGCAGGCCTTGGGGACAACTTAAAACCCACTCTCCCCTGGTAGACCATATTCTAGGTACCCACAACCTGGTATCACCTGGCCCTAAATCCACTTCCAGCGGTTTTGTGTGCCTTTTTCTCAGACTTATCTGAGGACAAGGGACAATTGTTTCAGAGATGTGTGGATTGGATTTCTGGGTTGCACATCTCAGGTATGCTTGTGAGGTCCCTCACCATGTGATCATGAGTAGGAACAAGATGAGTGGGTGTCCTATGAGCTGGGGGCTCTATTGGTGCTCTTGCCTTATACCCTGAAAATATTTGGTGTGGGTTTGTGTAGACACTTGCCAAACAAACTCAGTCACCAACACCATGTCTACCAGTATACCTCCATAGTGAATTTTAGGCTTCTGGCTGTAGAAGTAAATTTTAATTTTTCTTAAATTCCTTCAAAGCATTGGCCCTCTTCCTTTTTGTTAAAACCCAAAGGCCAACCTCAGATTACATTCTCCTTTTTCAATCTTCTTAAATCTTTGTAGGGACAAAGCATGCCAAAGGCAGCACACATATACTCAATCAAGAAAGTAATTTTGGAAATAATGGTCTGCTCAAATGGATAAGGCAATTAGGTAAGATGCCAGTAGGCATGGTTTTAATGCTCAGGGTAAAATTAGGTTGAGGAATTTTGTATGTGTGTGTGTAACTGATTGCCCCCTGGCCTGCTTTATTCCCTGCTTCTTGGAAATGATTTTCATATCCCCTGTTTTCCATCAGTGATTTCTTTCCTTTCTACACAGCAAATTTAAGTCTGGCAAGGCCCAGTATCAGCAGGACTATGAGATGTGTAGACAGAGTAGCTATTGTGGGAATAGAGCACTGGGTATAATTTCACAAAAGCTCCCAGGTCTGTCATCTCCTCAGTCTCATACCTTTCCTAGTCTTTATCTTATGCCTTAGTAAATGGGTATGGAGGGGCAGCAAAGGAATAAGAAATAGACGACTTGGGGGACTTGAGAAAAGGGAATGGGAATCAGTGAAGAGGTGAGAAGCATAGTAGGGAGATGTTACCCAGATTTGGTCTTTTATAAAATTTAAATCAAGGAGAGGCTTGGCAAAGTGAACACCTGGTTAAAAATTGTATTGCAAGCATTTAGAATCATTTCTTAGGAATAGATTCCCCAAAGCAAGCATAGATGGGTCAGAAGATAACAATATTTTGAGGCTTTTGATATCTATGTCAAATTGTAATCTGTACTCCAACCGGAAGCATCTGAGGGTTCTTGTTTCATTGGATCTTTGCTAGTGTTAGCAGTTAATTCTGTTTTATTATTTAAAAAATTCTCTGCTTAATAACTTACTATTTTCATTTTATTTTCTATTATTGTTAGTGAATCAAATGGTTTTCAATCTGTTGCTTTGTATTTTCTCTTTTAAAATTATTTGTTTAGCTCTTTTGCCCTTATATGTATATTAGGCTCTTAGTATTTTAGTTAGGTAAGCCTTCCTTTTAGATACCAAATGGCACAGCTAGTATATGTATGTACAAACATATCATACCATGGCAAATTACACAAAATGGCAAGATATCAAATGGCACAACTAGTGTATGTATGTAGAAAGTAACCAATGCAATGTGTTTTCAACTCAGTGAGCTTTTTTTTTTTTTAACGTACATCCAGGCATGTTCTTTTCTATTTTATTTTTTAAAAATTCCTTTGAGATATTATAGCAGTTACGTGATTAAGGATGAAGATAAAATTGATTTTCCTTTAAAAGGGACTATTTTTAAAGACTGGTCATTTAAAATCCAACCAGAAGCTACTGTGGTTCATCAACTGAATCATAACTATAGCTAATTTGACCTTGTTTTTAAATCAGCTAACAAATGTTTTTCATTGAAGCACTGTGATATGTGACACATATAAGGTGATTTTTCTCAGCAGAAGAAAAATAAATTCAAAGAGCATTTTGCTCCTTTGGGAAATATTACAGAGAGCTCTGTTGAGAGAAGGAAGCTTATGCCAAGGACTTTCCCTTGGTCCCCAGAGACAGGAGAAATGAAATGGCCACTTGAATCAGAGTCTCCATCTGCTACAGGAGTTCACACTGAAGCCTTCTTTGATCTAATTTTCTGGAATAGATTATTGCTAAAGCTTACTTTTTTACGTGAAAAGAATAACACATATACCATGGGTGAAGAATGGGGAGACATAGTAAAATGTATTCTAAATTAAATTAAACTTAATCTTTATTGGACGGTTCAAGAGGTTACTATTTTCATTCATTTATTCATTTGTTCAATTAGTATTTCTTGAGCTTTGTGCTTACAGCATGAAACTAGGTGCAAGGGAAATACAAAAACAAATAACTCAGGATCCTGCCTCACCAGCATGTGTGCTTGAATAGGTATGATGTAACACATTCTTATATTAAAATAGTCAAAGTGAAAGTTATAAACACATGAAAGATTCAGCCAGAGTGCCATGGATGCTCAGTGTGGGGATGGCATCCAAATAAAAATAATCCTACTTTGACCAGACTTCGGAAATATTGCTTAGTATTCCATCAATTTTGTGTGTGTGTGTGTGTGTGTGTGTGTGTGTGTAGTCTGAGGAACTGTACTGCAAATAGAGGAATTTCCTGGGTGTGCAGGTCGAGATTGCCTTGTAGTTCAGCAGAGAATCCCTCCATGGTTAAAGTAGATAATCGCTATTTTGTGGCAGGCTAGTATACTTTTATTCTGCTTTCCCTTTGGGGTATTCTTAAGCATTGGGTATAATCTGATGGTACTGAATTAGGGATGTTGTCCTTCTTAACTAAATTTGGCAGATTAACCAAGCTATGCTAAACCTCTAAACCAACTCTAGAATTTGAATCTAGAATAAAGTGACAGAATTCATCCTCATTGGATTACAGTTCCTATTTTTGGTATTGGTTTCTGCTCATTTCTGACTCTGGTTCTCTAACCTTCCTGAGGTTATTTTTCAAAATCTTCACCTGATGTAGGTTAGCTAGAGCTGAGTTTTTGGTACTATATGAAATGTCTGTTGTTTCCTATTCCAGACCCATTTTTGATTCTTCTCCAGCCCGCTCTATGTCTGAGAGACTGACTTGAATGGACTGTCTCAAGAGGCTTCTCTTTCCCTCTGGTTCTGGTTGGGTTTTGACAAAGGGGAGTTTTTACAGGAGATGAGAAGAAGGAAAGTGAGATCATATCTCTTGGTCCCTTCCTTGTGAAGTCAAACTCAGTCTGCTGTGTGTGGCAACTAGGTTCTGACTGTGAGGGATGAACTGCCATGCTAATTAAACACACAACACTACCAAATCTCATACGGTAAGTAAAGGAATTGGTAGAAGAAGGGTGACGCTGACTAATTGAATGGGATTAGACATGAACAAGGCTGAGCAATTTTTACTTCTGATTTCCCCAGAACCTCTCTTAATGGTGAAAGAGTGAGCTTGTTCTTGTTCTTTTGCCATCTGAGAGAATGGACTCTCCTCTGCTTAAAGTTTTTCAATGACTGCCCTTGAGATAGTATTTCAATTGCTTCAGAAGTTGATATCTATCTTCTTGGGCATTCACACTCTGCACATTTCCTTTGGGTCCATGAAGAGAGTTAGATCCCAACACTTACCAGGACTGCTCTAAAAAAAAGTTTATGTATTGCAAGAGTAAATGGCTTTATAAAATGAGTTTGGAAGCATTCTCTTTTCTTAAATGTCTTGAAAAAGTTTAAGAAAGCTTGGTGTTAATTCTTTTTTAAATGTTTGGTAACATTTACCAGTGAAGTCATTTGATCCTCGGATATTCTTTATTGGGATTTTTTTTATTATTATTGATTCAGTCTCCTTAATTTGTTATTTAGGTTTTCTTTTACTTTATGATTAAGTCTTGTTAAGTTGTATGATTTTAAGAATTAATTTTTTTAAGTTTATTTATTTTAATAAAGACAGAGAAGGAGAGCATGTGCGTGAATGCACAGGGTAGGGGCAGAGAGAGAAAGAGGGAGAGAGAACCCCAAACAGGCTCTGTGCTGTCAGTGCAGAGTCCAATGCAGGGCTAGAACTCATAAAATTGTGAGACCATGACCTGGGCCAAAATCCAGAGTCAGACACTTAACCAACTGAGCCACCCAGGCACCCTAAGGATTAATTTCTTTTAAGTTATCCAATTTGTTAGTGTATCATTGCCCAAAATACTCTTAGCATTATCCTGATATCAAAACCAGACAAAGATATTATGAAACAAGCAAAAAAACTATATGCCAATACTCACATTGAACATAGATGGAGAAATCCTTGACAAAATGCTACATTAAAAGGATCGTACACTATAACCAAGAAGGATTTAATCCTGGGATTAAGTATGGTTCAACACACACAGATCAACTAATGTATTATACCACCTTAATGGAATGAAGGAAAAAGATTGAATAAAGGATAAACCTTACATGATCATCTCAATGGACACAAAAAATGCATTTGATAAAATTCAACACCCTTTCATTTCAAAAACCAGGAATAGAAGTAATTTACCTCAAAATAATAAAGTCAGTTTTTGAAAATCCCACAATTAACATCACACTCAATGGTGAAAAATTAAAAATTTCTCTCCTAAGATCAGGAAGAAGGCAAGGATGCTCACTCTCAACACTTCTAGTAAACACAGTACTGGAAGGCCTAGCCAGAACAATTAAGTAAAAGAAACAAAAGGCATACAAATCAGAAAGAAGTAAAATTACCTGTTTGCAGATGACATGATATTATATATAGAACTCTAAAGACTACACAGAAATAAAAACAGGAATTGATAAATTTGTAGGATACAGTGTCAACATACAAAAATCACTTGTGTTTTTATACGCCAAGAAGGAACAGTTCAAAAAGGAAATTAAGAAAGTCATTCCATTTATTGTAGCACCAAAAAGAATAAGATACTTGGGAGTAAACTTAACCAAGGAGGTAGAAGACTTATACATTGAAAACTATAGCACGTTAATGAAAAATAAAGACACAAACAGAAAGATATCCTATGTTCACAAATCGGAAGATTAGTGTTAAAATGTTCATACTACCCAAAATGATCCACAGATTTGATGTAATGCCTACCAAAATCCCAATGGCAATTTTTTTACAGAAACAGAAAAACAATCCTAAAATTCATATAGAATCACAAACACCTCAAATAGCCAAAGCAGTCTTAAGAAGAAAGGTAGAGGCATCAAAGCAGACATACAGACCAATGGAACAGAATAGAGTCTAAAAACAAACCTATGCAGTTACAGTCTAATGATCTTCAACAGAAGTGCCACGGATACAAAATGGGGAAAAGACTGTCTCTTCAACAAATGGTGTTGGGAAAACTGGCTATCAATATGCAAAAGAATTAAATTGGAACCTTACCTTACACCATACACAAAAATCAATTCAAAATTGATTAAAGACTTAAACATAAAAACCAAAACTATAGAATTCCTAGAATAAAATGTAGGGAAAAGCTTTATGATATTGGTCTAGGCAATTATTTCTTGGATATAACACCAAAGACACATGAAATAAAAACAAAAACAAGTGGGATTATGTCCAACTAAAATGCTTCTGCACAGCAAGGGAAATAGTCAACAGAGTGAAAAGGAAACTTAGGAAATGGGAGAAATTATTTGCAAACCATATATCTGATAAAGGGTCAATATTTTAAACGTAAAAGAAACTCCTACACCTCAATAGCTTAAAAACAAATAATCTGATTTTAAAAGGGGCAAAGAACTTAAATAGACCTTTCTCCAGAGAAGACATACAAATGGCCAATGGGTACATGAAAAGATGCTCATATTGTTAATCATCAGGGAAATGCAAATGAAACCATAATGAAATATCACCCACCACTTAGGATGTTAAGATAATTATTATCAAAAAACAAAAGACAGCAAGTATTGATAAGAATGTACAAGAATTGGACCCCTTGAACACTTTGTATGGGAATGTAAAATGGTGCAGCCACTATGGAAAAAAGTGTGGAGATCCCTCAAAAAACTGAAAGTAGAATTATGCTATGAAATTTACTATAAAGTACAAAGGAAAATACCCATCAATCTCATGTCTGAGTATATATGAAATCACGATCTCAAAGAAGTATTTACACTTACATGTTCTTTGCAAAATTATTCACAATAGTCAAGATTTGGAAACAACCCAAATGTTCATTGGTAGATGAATGGATGAAGAAAATACAGTATATACATACAATACATTAAAAAAGAAGGAAATCCTGCAATATACGACAACATGGATGAATTTGGAGCACATTACACTAAAACTAGTCAGAAAAGGACAAATACTGCATAATTCCACTACTGTGAGATATCTAAAATAGTCAGACTCCTAGAAACACAGAGTGGAATGGTGGTTGCCAGGGGCTTAGAGGAGAAGGAAATGGGGAGTAGCTATTCCATTGGATATAAAATTTCAGTTATATATAATGAGTCAGTTCTAGAGATCTGCTTAATGGTATTGTGTCTATAGTTAACAATACTGGATTGTGCCCTTCAAAATATGTTAAGAAGGTAGTTCATAACCATTCTTGCCACAATAATAAAAAAAGGAGAGTAAGACTTACTTTCAAACAATAAACATATATTTTATTATCTGGGGAAAATAGCTGTAGAGGATATTATTTGGACAATTGGAAAATTGCAAATACAGATAATTATATAAGATGTGTCTAAATCAAATTTCCTAATTTTGGTAATTTTATAGTTCTTATATGAGAGGATATTCTTGTTCCTGGAAAATACATATTGAAATATTTTGGGGTAAGAGTGCATGTCTGCAATATCCTCAAATGGCATGTGATTCAGAAAAAAAGTGAATGAAGATGTGTTTATGTAGAGAAAGAGAAATGAAAGTATAAATTGGGCAAAACATTAATGATTGTTGAATCTAGGTAAATGTTTTATTAAAGTTCTTTATACCATTCATGCAACAATAATGTATTTTATATCTCAATAAAAAAACTAACTGAAAAAGAAATATGCTTCTTAAAAAAAGAAAAAAACGGCCTTGCCATTATCCATCATTAGGAACTTGCAAAGTAAGCTACCAGTGGATTCTTGGGGTGTTTGAGCAACATTGATGAAATATAATTAGAGAAGGCTGAATTCATGGAAGTGAGTATATTCATTTGGGATTCAGAATATAATATTTTGGCTCCCACACCTGATAGAGGCGTGAGTAGTTTGCTGGGATGGTTGATCCAAACCTGTACTCAAAGTTGGCTTACAGTTAATAAGATTAAAATGCTAGCTCTCCCATGTTTACATTTTGAAGTGGTAGGAGTCTGATGCTGTAGGAAATGGGAATGTTGAAATGGATTTATTATATATAACCAACTCAGCCACTTTCACTCACACACTCTGGGAGAATTTGGAGGGTACTCTTTTCACTGGAGCATTAGGAAATCATTGGTAAGGAGCACACCGCCATCTTTGAAGACCTCTCAATTGCCAGCACTCTGTAGGTCAGATACAATATAGGGACATTTTAGTGGAATTGTTTTTTTTTTTCTTTTATCTCAATGGTAATAATGTCAAATGGAGTTGCAGAGAACAGGTAGTAATGCAGTTGCTCCAATAAAATTATGTCTAAAATGGTAATTAGAGGATTTTGGCCTGCAGGAATTTCTGGCAGTTTATCCTTAGAAATGATATAGATGGACAGTCTAATAAAATGGTTTTTTTTTTCTTTTTTTTGTAAGCCTGGCTGGGAAGAAAACAATATTGAATTACCTCAAGTGGGATTTATCCATTTCCTAAGTCAGTGCATAGGCCCAGAGCCCCTTGAGTGGAGGTGAAGTAAAGTCTTTTTGAGGAACAACTGTGTAACAAACCCATAAGCCTTCTCCAGATATTCCTAGAGCCATTTTCCAGGGCCACTATGCATAGGACAGAATGGAGCTCAGCTCTTCAGCATTTTTTGGGTACTGGCTCTGAACTTAAGATCCTTAGAGACCTAAAATGACATGGTAGTTCACAAGTCATGATAGGAGTTTATGGAGCTCAGGTGATAGAAAGTCCTGCACAGTGTGTATCTAAAAGGTGTATCCAAAGGGAACATGAACCCATACTCAGCTTATTTTTCCCAGTTGTAAAACATATACTTAGTAATTGGAAAAACTTCTGTATTGGTTTACTGACTTGTGGATTAAGGAGATAAAAGCATAAGCCCAGTCTGTACACTTATCTGTATAGTATGTTAGTGACAGTAAGAAGAGTTTGGCTGCACAGTCCCACTCAGGATGGCCTGAAAGACACTGGTTAACAGAAATCCTCCATGTGAGAGGAACTTGTTTTAGGGCATCTGGTGGTTGTTGTTGTTGTTTTTAAAGACCATCTGGTTGTTTATTTTGTGTAGAAAGGGAGACAACCTAAAGTATAGACCTACAGTGATTCATGGGCAGTAGCTAACAGGCTGGTGGACTAATCAGGGGTTTGGAAATAACAAAGTTGAAAAATTGGTAAGGACATCTGAGAGAGAGGTATGAATGGATCTCTCAGAATGGGTACAGCATGTGAAGATACTCCTGTTCCATGTAATGCCCATCTCAGGACATTCACCGCAGAGATGAACAAGCTTTTCTTTCTCCTGATTGCCAGTTTTTTTCCCTCAGTCATCTGTTTCCAATTCAATGAGTCCCCCTGCAAAGTATCTGGAGTGGCAGGGATGGAAATTATGCATGAGTTCAAATTTGTGGTCTTCTCCTCAAGTGACTACTGCCAGTCTTGATTGCCCAAACCATCAACAATATATACTAACACTGAACTCCTGATAAGGCACCATTTTCAAGGGAGGACCAGCAGGCAACCTGGTAGTATATTAGTTATATTTGATCACTTTTTACATAGGGAGGGCATAGTTTTCTCTTTATAGGGGTAGATTCATATTTCAGGAAAGCTAAAACCACCATCTATGTATCTGAGAAATGTTTTCTTCATTGCCATGGTCTACTACATGACATCACCTCTAGTAAGGGTACATATTTTACAGCAGAGTAAGCGCAGAAACACAGGAATACACCCATGGTCTCAGCCTGTGCTTCATTGCTGAGAAACACTTGGCTCCATAGAATGATGGGATGGTCTGCTGGAAATTAACTTACATTTATAGCTGGGAAACACCTTGTGAAGTTGAGATGCTGTGTGATAAGATTCAGATACCAGAAACAGCATCGGTCTTAGTTACTCACACACTAGTTTCTCTGTTAGCCAGAATACATGGCTCCTGGAACCAAAGAGTGAAGATGAGAGAGAGTCTTAGTCTTAAACTTAACCCATTTGGGAAACATTTGCTCCCTATCTCTGTAATTTTGGCCTTGGTGGTTTTGGGGGGCTTAGAGTGAAAAGGAATTACTTCACCAGCAAGCAGTAGTTGTTCTGATGTACTGGACAATTCTGGTCATTTTGGTTTGCTTGTGACATAAAGGTCATTGCTCTATCTGGGGTGACTGTTGCAAATACCAGGAAGAAACATGATTTCTGATCCTCATTGAGAGCAAAGAGTAGCAGGGGACCCAGGGGATTTAATGGGGGAATTTCTTATACATTCAAAAATCTATACTCAGTGTTCTGGTCAATGGAAAACTGCAGCAATCCAATTAAGACAAGATTCCTGAAGCCTTAAATTTTGTAGAAATAGAAACTAGGGCTACACCATCAAGGTAAAGTTTTTGTCTAGTTGAATTCCTAGTGGAAAGGATGGAAACGTGAGATGGGGTGGCTGTAGATCATCAACTCAGGTTTCATGACTAGCTACAGAAGCAGCGACTGTAGCAGTTATGGTTTGTTGTTGTTTTATTTGTTATTTGTTTTTGTTTTTTTCCTTTCCTCTTCTTCCTCATATCATGGACACAATTGGTGACTAACATTCTAGGTTTGAGTGGAACTTGACTAAACTGACACCAGCCTGTTCTAATGCATTAATTAATGAGACATTGTGTAACATCTGTACTGGGGACACATGGCTTTAAATTTTTTGAATTTAACTTTATAGAATAAGATTTGACAAATACTATTATATATATTTAAAGTCTTTGATGTGATGATTCTTTATGCATTGTGGAATGATTACCAAGATCAGGATAATTAATACATCCATCATCTCACACAGTTATTCTTTTTTTGCCTTCTGTGGTGAGAATGATTAAAATCTCTCAGTGGGTGGCTCAGTCGTTAGACATTTGACTTTGGCTCAGGTTATGATCTCATGGTTCATGAGTTCGAGTCCTACATCGGTGAGCTCGTGCCCTGTTTCAGGAAAACCCTGCTTCTCTCTCTCTTTCTCAATCTCTCTTCCCCTGCCTCCCCCTTCTGGGATTATATCTCTCTCTGTCTCTGCTTCCCACCCCCATGCCCTGTTCAGTTGTGCGTGTGTGCTCTCTCTAAAAAGAAACTACTCTCAGCAACTTTTGAGTATATAAGTATTAAAGTATTAACCAGAGGGGCGCCTGGGTGGCTCAGTCGGTTGAGCGCCGACTTCGGCTCAGGTCACGATCTCGCGGTCCGTGAGTTCGAGCCCCGCATCGGGCCCCTGTGCTGACAGCTCAGAGCCCGGAGCCTGTTTCGGATTCTGTGTCTCCCTCTCTCTGACCCTCCCCCATTCATGCTCTGTCTCTCTCTGTCTCAAAAATAAATAAACGTTTAAAAAAAAAAAAAATAAAGTATTAACCAGAGCCACCATGCTGTATATTACAGTCTCAGAACTTATTCTTAAACTAAACATTGATATCCTTTGACTTGTATCACCCCATTTTTCTCTTCCCCAGCTTCTGGCAACAACCATTCTATTCTGTTTCCATGAAATTGGCTTTTATTTTATTTTATTTTATTTTATTTTATTTATTTTTAGAATGAGTGATGCCTTACACTATTTGTCTTTCTATGGTTTATTTCACTTAATATAACCCCCTCTAGTTTCATCCGTGTTGTTGCAAATGGAAGAATTTCCTTTTCTTTTAAGTTTGAATAGTATTCCATTATATATCTATATATATGTCACATTTCTTTGATCCATGAAGGGGCATTTAGGCTTTTTCCATATCTTGGCTGCTGTGAATAATGCTGCGGTGAACATGGGTATGCAGGTATTTTTTTAGATGCTGGTTTCATTTACATCGGATGTATACCCAGGGGTGGGATCGCTTGATCATATGGTCGTTAAATTTTTAATTTTTTGAGGAACCACCATACTGTTTTCCATAATGGCTGACACATTTTTTATCTGGATGAATGATAAGAGTAGATACTAGAGGGGAAAAAATGTGGACCATTCTAGATATCTTCTGACATCGTTCCAGATCTTCTTCATTATTCTCTGTCCTAGTCTCCACCTCAGAAGGTTATGGATTCTAGGTTTTTTTGGCTGTTGGGTGTCTCTGTATGATTGCTTCAAGTGTGTGGGTCCTTTGATAGAGGTGGCCTCTTTTACACAACTCTATTCTTTTGGGTTCTCTTAACCCCTCTCTCTTCTTGTTAATCCACTATCCTTTGTGGTTCTTCTACACTGACTCATAGCTTTGTCAATAGCATTTTGACCTTCCTTGGAATATCCCAGGATATGTTATCTGTTTCTTGTGGGGTCCCTAACTGATATAGATGCTTAATACAGTGACAAATAAAATGAACCAAAATCCCAGTGTGCATTTACCTCCATTTATATGTTGATATTGTAATGATGACTGGATCATCAAAAATATTTAATTATGTGGAGTAAAAGTTTAAGATGTGAGACATTTTATGATATCCCGTGTTTAATACTGGTGTTATTTTAGTACTGTGATAAACTTTAGAAATATTTTATAACATTTTAAGGGCTGAAGAAACAGAGCCAGAAATATTGAAAGACTTAGCCAAAATGTTGAAGTTGTACCAGAAATGTGATTAGAATCTGGTACTTCTCTCAGGATATCCTCTATTCTTTGACTTGTATGATACCAAAAACTTGTTGTATTTATTTATTCTTATTAGCAAGGCTTTTCCATTAATCTTTGAGATCAGTATGTCCTATCTTTATGGATATGGTATAATTTATACAGTCAGTCATTGGAAATCACTTTACAGAATCTTTGACAAATTTGGTGATCTTTAGATTGCAATTTTGTATTTATTTGTCTTTCAAATTGTATAATGAACTTCTTGAGGTTTAAACTTTGACTTTAATTTCTATATTTCTATCAGCTTAATGCTTAGTACAGTGTCTATCATTCAGTATAATAGATTGTTTCATAAATAAATGTCTACCACTAGCAGGGTGAAAAGTTAGATAAGTCTTTTCTGAATGGCCTGCTTTCCCTGAATATCTTTGAACGGTGTAAAATCTTTTAAGTTTGTTTTTCTGGACATTCCAAATATGAAGCCAAGTGCCTGTGCTTTTATAAAGTGTCCTTTTTATCTTCAAAGTTTAGATCACACAGCTGTAGTCAGCATTGTTTTATAACCAGGAGCCTACCTTCTTATTTAAGTTCCTCTTCACTCCCCAGGAGCTTTCTGTGACTTCACTATCAGCTCTGTAATTATAGAATCAGGAAGCATGTCTTTGAAATTCAGAACTTGCTCTTCAGGTGGTCTGTTGGGACATCCTCAGGTATTTATGTATGATGGGATTTATTGACGGAATCACTTCTACTTTCCTAGATAGACTGAGAGCCTGTCCAGGGTTATACAGGCAGTGTTCTATGTCAAGGACACTAGCGAATAAAGGCTGACAAACCTAAGGGAGTCCCCTGAAGAAGATATATGTTCTGGAGACAGACCCAAAGCAAGGTCATTTGCAGCCTGTCCCTGCAGGCTGGCAGTGACACACACGCCCAGGAGCTTTAAAACTGAAATAGAATAGTGATGTAATATCTAATATAGTTCAGATCACTTAATTGTTGAACTTTTATTCAGACTTTTCTGTTTTCAAATGAAAAGGAATAAAATGAAGTCTTTAGACCTTGTGCATTGGGCTACCAGATACAATTCCACTTAGATGACATCGTGTATTGAATCCACACAAGAATGTAAGGGTGAGCATATGGAGAGAAGGGCATATTATCACATTAAAATTATAACAATCCAAGAGGCTGCAGGAACACACAGGTTTATTTTTTTCCAACCAGTCTCTGTACTGCCTCTTATAATAAATAAGCTTGCTGTGTCTCCTCAAGGCAGCTGCCTAATATTGTCATGTTTCTACAGAGTCCTGAATAAAGGAATTGCTCATTCTTTTCAGTTTTCACTTTCAGCTGTTAAATTGCATCTTGAATGAAAGGGAAAATGACAATTGCTAAGAAATGGCACAATCCTTTGACTTCTTTCTTTTCTTATCCTAGTGCCATTTTGGAGTCAGCAACTGAGAGTGGTAGTAGAGATTGGAGGGCATAGAGGGGGGAAGAGAGAAGCATTTCTAGGCCTACTGGATTTTAAATACCATCATGTGGGTAGGTGTTAACGCTTGGAGAAAACCAAATGGCTCTGAGTATTTGCAAAAGAAAAAAAGTATGAAGAATCAATAAGTGAGAAAGAAGTTGTTTCCGCTTTTAATGTTTGATCACAAAAATTGTTGACTTGTGGTTTATATCCACTAGTACTGTAGGATGTCCTTTTATTTAAAAAAAAATAATGTTTATTTTTTAGAGATAGACAGAACATGAGCATGGAAGGAGCAGAGAGAGAGGGAGACACAGAATCGGAAGCAGGCTCCAGACTCTGAGCTGACAGCATAGCACCTGACGCGGGCTCCAACTCACAAGCTCTGAGATCATGACCTGAGCCAAAGTCACCCACTTAACCTACTGAGCCACCCAGGTGCTCCTTAGGATGTCCTTTTCATGGCATTTTTGGGGTATGAAATGAATATTGCTACTCTTGCCTAGAATTGATACCTACAACTCAAATCATCAGGACAAATTGCTTTCTTATTTATACCTACTCCTGTTTGCTTGATTTGTCATCAAAATTTTCAGTCAGCCAAAGGAATTGAGTAAGTTAGAAATATGATGTGCTCTTGTGTTGGAAATAAGGGGAAGGATGGAGAATGGAAGGAGAAGCTTCCATGGTGGTTGGTCTCTGGGGAAGCTTTACTTTCTCTTCTACTTTTCAAAGACATCTTTGTCTTCTGTTTTCTCCTCACGTTCACAGCTCTGCACAGTAGACATTTGTAAACAACAGCCAGTCTACCTCTTCTCTGTGGATTTGGGGTTTCCTTGGAATGCCAATGGTGTCAGGGGAGTAGGTAGTCCCAACACAGATTCCTGGGCTGGGCTGATTGCTATTAATAGACAGGTAGGTGTAACAACCAATGTGGTTAAAATATCACCTCAGAAAATGTCCCTACCCAAAAAGAGAGCATAGTGAATTAGTGAGTGACTTCTCTGAACACATACAGGGGCTGTCAGACAGTCCTAGTGGGCAGAAAGCATATTCAGTCCTCTGTGGTTTGCAGAGGATGGCTGTGATGTCATTGACCAGCAAACAAGAATGTTACCTGTGAATGAGTCAAGAATCAACACATCACTCAGCTCAACCAAGTAAAACCTGTGATCTCTGGAGATTCATGCATCCCAGACACAATTTCTTTCTTTGCTGTAAATCAGTCACTATGTGAAATTGTGTTAAGTCTTCTAGGTCCCTAGAGTAAGGTGGCAATGCTAAAAGAGTATCAATAGGGCTTCACAGAATGTCAGTCTTACAGGGAATAATTATTTTTAAAGGGAAAATTTGGTTACTTCGTAAAATAGAGAATCAGGGGTCCTCTGCTGTGCTCTGCCTATTCTTTCTACTTTATTTTTTACTCATTCTTTTATTGATCCAACATTTAAACAGAACCTATCTTGTCACACCACTATGCTAGTCACCAAGTATATAAAGATGAATGTGATAGAGATGGAATTCACCATTTGCCTTTCCCAAGCTTCCAGTCACCCGCCTACTTCTTCTTATCAAGAATGCTTAATCTCAGTTATGTTCCATCATTTCGTGAAGTAGCCTGCAGAATTGTGTTTGTGTGTATACATGCAGAGAAGACTCCTAGCTTTCATTCCATTTGCAACTGAGCCTACGGAATAAATCTTTTAATTGTAATTATCATTCCTGTCAATTTGAGTAGATATGGGGATGTGTTTGGTTAAATTGGCAGATACTAGACCTCAGATTATACATACAAGCCAAAAGCTGATAAACTTCAAGACCAAAGGAATACATAAAACAGTTGTGCAAGAGTCTCTGTGCAGAGCAGAGAGAATCTTGTTTGTGCATTTCACCAGGCATCTGGGGCTTTGTATTAGAAGTGATTGCTCAACACATTGCACATATAAATACTGCAGAACAAAAGAATTTGATTCGCTATCAGCCACTGATCTACTTTTTACAAATCCAGCTATTTTTGGTCATTTTATAACGTTACTTTGACTTTTTAGAAAATAGGATGTTCTTTGAATTATGGGAAAGTGTTTTGCTACATTTTACCATATAAGGATATTTAATGTTGTTTGATCTACTTTAACTACTTAAAATGTTACATATTTTAAATTTTGCAGTGTAAATAATTAATGTAATTTGGAACAACAATCAGCAAATTACCGAACTGGGTATTGGCCATTACCAAGAATATCTTTGTTGACTTAATTGTGAAAAAAGCTCACAAATTATAAAATGTTTCAAATTGTGTTTAGCACTTTTATTGTCATTATCTTAAGTTTCATGACTACTCTATTGGATAAGCACTGCTATCCAGAAATGAAACTGATGCTTAATTGCAGTCTACCTTCTTTGAAATTATTGGCTGTGCTTGAGTATTAGATAAGCAAAGCAGATGTGTAGAAAGTCCCCTTATTAGTGAAATCCAAACATAACATGTGCTGAATGTTTTATCTAGTGTATTAAATATAGATGGATTTAGTGCATGTAAAAATCATGAGTTTTCAAAAGCTGTGTCAACACAATCTTTGATTAATAAATGTGTAGTCAGTGTTTCTTGTTGAGAACATTTACTTTTTTATGTCTTTGTTCTATTAGATCATAATGTTTCTAGATTCAGCAGTTGCCTATCACAGTGTTTTACAGTAGATAGAGTTGCTAGTAGTAGTTTTTAGGAAATAAACTGTTAACAACTTGATACCACTTGCCAGGTATACAGCAGGTGCTTTACATGCATGAACATGGACTTGTAAGAACAAACCTTTGTGGTAGAAAATACTTTATTAAAATTTTTTTTTTAACCTTTATTCATTTTTGAGACAGAGAGAGACAGAGCATGAACAGGGGAGGAGCAGAGAGAGAGGGAGACACAGAATCTGAAACAGGCTCCAGGCTCTGAGCTGTCAGCACAGAGCCCGATGCGGGGCTCGAACTCACGGACCGTGAGATCATGACCTGAGCCGAAGTCGGACGCTTAACCGACCAAGCCACCCAGGCGCCCCTGTGGTAGAAAATACTTTAGGTGAGGAAATTGGCATTCAGAAAGTTGAATAACTTTTTTAAAGTCAATCAATCCATGAGATGTCCACCTGGGATTCCATTTTAAGTCTTTTTCATTTGAAAACTCATCTCATTACCCATGAAACTCTTCTAGGCGCAAATTTGGAGGAAATATTGAAAAGTAAAGTTAACTGCTGTGACTCTGACAGTTATCTGCCACTGGGTCACATGTTCTTCTGGAGACCAATAATGGAAAGGCAGTGCCAGCCCCAGCTGATAGAAACTGACAAAAGACATGCTTGTTGTTGATTTGTTTTTCCATTTGTTCCCAGAGAGTCAATTTAATGGCTGCACAAACACTATCCAAATGTGAAGAACTATTTAGGGTCACTCAATATAAATAGCACTATTAACTCTGACTGGAGATAAGCAGAATAAAGTTGGCAAGTATCTCTATTCCTTTTCTTGGGCTTTGAAAGTCATCACCCCCAAATCATTGAAACCTCAATGAATTTCAACACTACCTTCTAAGAGGATTGCTGTTTGTAGAGAGCGGAGACACTGAAGCATCTCTTGAATGACCTTGAATAAGTATCTGAAGTTTGGCAGAATCAGTAATTCCACATTTGATTCTCTATGTATACCCTTTAGATGATGATTCAATGTGTGTGTGTGTGTGTGTGTGTGTGTGTGTGTGTGTGTGTGTGTGTACATGTGTTTGTGTATCTTCGTAATATTTACAAATATAAACACATGCCATATTTCAAGAGCTAATGTTCACTAAATATTGCATGTCTCTTGATATATTTATGATATCTTGATATTAAATCTGTAAGACATTATTCCAATTTTACAAATGAGTACACTGAATCTCATGAAAATTAAATAATATTCCCTAAACCTAGTACAGTATTTTAGTCTACTCTGCTGCCTCAGACACTGAGTGCATTGTCTGGTGTAGGCCCAGATACATACATGTAAACACATTTATGGATAATATCAGGGTCAGAGCATTTAAATTCATGTTTCAGCCTTATTTAGAATTGCTTATAGAAAAGCAGTAGTACCATGTGATAAATATAATTTCCATTTCTTCAATTAATCCCTATTTAACTAGTTTGTCTGAATCCATAGTAGAGGGGCCAAAAACAGTATTGTCAAATTTCAATGATTAATTAGACATAGAAAAGTTGAAAAACAGATGAATTATTTTAATAATAATTTAAAAAATGCTTTCCATGAAAAATCAATTTTTTTTAAAGGGCAAGAAAGAAAAATGAGGAGTATTTTTGCCCTGTCATCTCTTTGACCACCGGTGAAATGTTGTACTTCAGATTCTATGACAGAACCTATAATTACATTTTCTCCTTATATTTCTTTAGAAAGGGAAATATAGACAACTTTCATGTGTGAAATCAGGTAACGGAGTAAAACTTCGTCCTGGAGATCTGAGCATAGAGAAAAAGTATTTGATATTGAGTGTTGGAGAGAAGGTTTTTAATTTTCACTTTATACTAGGGGCAAGACGGAGGGAAAAACTCCTCAGCAAGTAAGAAGGATGAAGGCTCAGTTTAGCCTGCAGTGGACAAAGGAAGAATTTTGTCATTTAATTTGTTAACATAAAGAGACAAACTGCCTGATTCTATGAACACATACCTTTATTTCCTTTACTCATTTGGTTGGCTGCGGATAGATGTCTCTTTCCAATGTAAGCCATGGATTCTCTGCGCTCAAATGAACAGAAGTAGGAGTGACAAACCCAAGGGCATGAAGAGAGAGGTAAGACAGGAAGCAGTATGGGGATAACTCAGGGGGAAGCCAAGAAAAATTCCTTGAGAAGCCAAGTGGGCCTTCTCTACCTCACTCTTCTGGATCCTGTGTTGTTTCTGAATAGAGACTATCAGTGCCCACCTCATGGGCAGTACAGCAGTTAGCTAGTGGTCCTGCTACTTATCTTTAGTGAGTAGTTGCTGTCTATAGAAGGATTAATTTGATTATTATTTCTTGGTGTGAATATTAAAACAACCACGACAATGAAAACCTCCTGTCCAAGTGGTGCCTGATTCTGTTGCACATATCTCTTTTTCAAAATAATTAGTGTTTAATTCCTATAGCTTAGAGTTGGACATATAAGAAAAAAAGAGGAAGACATAGACTTGTTTTAATTATTATCACCACATGTGGGATGCCAGACACAGTGCCTATGATATCTTAGTCCTCACAGTATTCTTGTGGGATGGATATTGTATAATGTCCACTGAGAGTTAAGTATGGGCTTTTGAGACTGTCATTTACTGTCCTTTGGCAAGTGACTTAACTTTTTAAACCTCAGTGTTCTCATATGTAAAATGGGGATGACAGCAGTTACTCGGTAAAGCTAACCTGTGAAATGCTTAGCACAGTGCCTGGCATATTGGAAAGCGTTCACTGTTAGTTTCTGTGAGAAGTTAAAGCAATTTAACAGAAAGGTTAAGCAATTTGGTCATGGTCACAGAGTTAGTATGTGGCAGAGGAGAGAGTCACATGCAGCCTTGGTTGGCTCCAAAGCTCCTTTTTCTCCTGTACTACCAATCACATTTATTTCTTTGAGTTTAAAAATAAAATTGTTTCTTGTAAAAATCAAATCTCACATGCAGAGTCATGATGGAGATACAGGGATGCTTTCAAATGGTCCAAAATTCCAGATTTAGATTAGGTATCAGATACCGTACTTGGCCCCAGTGCTAACCAAGAAAGAGACAGACAGAAAGGGAGGGAGAAAGAGAGGGACGGAGAAAGGGAGGGAGGGAAGGAAGGAAGGAAGGAAGGAAGGAAGGAAGGAAGGAAGGAAGGAAGGAAGGAAGGAAGCCCCTGCCTTTAAGAGGTCAAATGTGATAAACAAATTCTATCCTAGGGCACAAGGATTCATTAGAAATGGCTTAAAAAGAATAACGAGGAACAGAGTCCTCTTAACCAGGCAGAATCCTTAGGAGTATTAGTGATAACTCTTCAAGTAGCACCTGATAGAACTCCACTTCTAACTACCTTGGGCAAAAACAGAAAAAGGAAGTTTGTTGGAAGACTTTGGTGGTAAGTAATGTGCTCACATGTGGACTTGAAAGGGGGCAGTGCTCCCCCTTTCAGTGCTGGCAGTGCTGGAGTTCTGTGCTCCAGAAACAATTGGAACCAGTAACCAGATGACAGCAGAATTCTTTTGGGATTTCTGATTCACATCAGCTTCATTCTGTATTTCAGCTTTATTCTTATTTTTAAAAGTTTTTTTTAACGTTTATTTTTGAGAGAGAGAGAGAGAGAGAGAGAGAGCGAGCTTGAACATGAGTGGGGGAGGGGCATTAAGAGAGGGAGACACAGAGTCCAAAGAAGGCTCCAGGCTCTGAGCTGTCAGCACAGCTGAACTCAAGAACCATGACATCATGACTGAGCTGAGGTGAGATGCTTAACCGACTGAGCAACCCAGGTGCCCCTATCCTTATTTTTAAATATAGACTTGCAGAGAACATGCCTGCTGACAATTTCCAAGTTTCATGCCTTGCACCTTTCATGTCTATAGTCTAAATAAATTAATTAGTTACCATTGCAAATCCCAAAGAAGAGCTCTGGTTGGCCCCACGGAGGACCAGGCACAAGAGCTATGGGAACATGGTGTTAAGAACCATTTAGAATTGGAGGAGGAGAAACTCTCTACAAGTGGGGTGTTGCAGATAGCTACATCAGGAAGCTGGAAAGCAGAAGGCCATTTGTGTTCAAAACAGGTTCACCAAAGTGTAAACTTAGGATCTGTGAGGCTACATATGGGCATACATGTTTAAAATGTGTGTGTAGGGACTCTTTTCTAGGAAAACTGAAAACACGGTACTATTCTCTAGCAGATTTTCCTAAAATGCACTGCAGTCAGACTATCCTGCTCATTTCATTTGCAATCTTTTATTCTTCTAAATGTATAGTGGAACTCTCCAAGAAACTAAGGTGTTTGGAGAGATGAGGTTTTAACTTTCAAGGCTAATGGTAAAAAGTCCAGTTACATTCTTCTAAAACATGCCACTGAGATTTCAAATCCCAAACTTGATCAATCCAGTAGCATACTTCTTGAAAGTTTTCTATTTATTTGAAAGTACACACAAATGACCCCCAATCTTCTCTTTCCCTTTTTCTCTTTTTGTTTAATCCCCATCACTCATTACCTCCATTATGGACGTATAAAACTGGTGTCTTCCAGAGCCCCAGTGTACTCCCAATCTGTTATATTTTTAAACATGTGCTTTCCCCTAATGAAAGAAATGGAATTAGAATGTAGCTCTTCCTTTTTCATGTCCTTCCTAAATGTGGATATTTCCCAAAAAGTGTCTGTTTTCATACTTTTTTTTGTCTCCTTTGGTAAATGTATTCACTCCCATAGTTCTAACTATTACCTTATTTTGGTTGACTCCCAAATTTACAACCCTACCTTTCCCTGTCGTTCATATATAGTTTCCTATGGATCTCTCTCATCTACAACCCAAGATGTGCAAGATGGAACTCATTACCCACCCTCTGAAACCTGTTCCTTCCTGGGACTTCCTCAAGTTAATGACTACTAATTGCTCAGTCCCTGAGGTTTGAGTCACATTCTCAATGACTCCTTTCTCACCCTACCAGCCCCAGACGACATCCAATTCTTACCAATTCTGCTTCCTCTCTCCCAATCCTCAGAACCATTACCCTGGTTCAGGTCTTTTCTCTTGCTTGGACTTCAAAACAAAACTTTTCATTTGATAAAAGTTTAGGCTTACAGAAAAGTTATATAAATAATAGAAAGCTCTTATACCTTTCACTCAGCTTTCCTAAAGTTGATATCTTGCCTGACCATGATGCATTTATTAAAATTAACAGTGGTACCATAATATTAACTGAACTATGGCCTTTATTTGAATCTCATCAGTTTTTCCACTAATGTCCTTGATCTCTTCCAGGATCCATTCCTGGATCCACATAGCATTTAGTTGTCATGAATCCTTAATTCTCAGCAATCTGTCACACTTCCTCAGTCTTCCCTTGTGTTTTATGAGCTGGACACTTTTGAAGAGTACAGGTCAATTATTCTGTAGAGAATTCCTTCATTTGGATTTGCTTGATTTTTCTTCATGATTAGGTTGAGGGTATGCATTGTGTTTTGGCCTGTACTTTTGTAATCACCCTTTATTTAAAAAAAAAAAATTTTTAACGTTTATTTGTTTTTGAGACAGAGAGAGACAGTATGAACAGGGGAGGGGCAGAGAGAGAGGGAGACACAGAATCTGAAATGGGCTCCAGGCTCAGAGCCTGACGCGGGGCTCGAACTCACGGACCGTGAGATCATGACCTGAGCCGAAGTCGGACGCTTAACCGACTGAGCCACCCAGGTGCCCCTGTAATCACCCTTTAAATAGCTTCTTTGCAGGGCACCTGAGTGGCTCAGTCGGTTGGGCGGCTGACTTCGGCCAAGGTCATGGTCTCACAGTTCATGGGTTTGAGCCCCGTGTTGGGCTCTGTGCTGACAGCTCAGAGCCTGGAGATTGCTTTGGATTCTGTGTCTCCCTCTCTCTCTGCCCCTTCCGCACTCACACTCTGTCTCTCTCTGTCTCAAAAATAAATAAACATTTTTTTTTTTTAAATAACGTCTTTGCTTTTAGTTTCCTTCCAGTTTCTTTATTACATAGGATATGAAGTTATCCTTTGGAAATACAGTGTTATCTGTGTCCTTACTCTTGCACAAAATAACTTTTCGGGATATCCTATCATTTATTTTTAGTTTTATTTATTTTAATTTTTTTAAATGTTTTTATTTATTTTTGAAGGAGAGAGAGAGAGACAGACAGAGCATGAGTGGAAGAGGAGCAGAGAGAGAGGGAGACACAGAATTTGAAGCAGGTTCCAGGCTCTAAGCTGTCAGCACAGAGCCTGATGTGGGGCTCGAACTCATGAACTGTGAGATCATGACCTGAGCTGAGGTTGGATGCTTAACCGACTGAGTCACCCAGGCGCCCCTATCATTTTTTTTTTTTTTTTTAATAAAGTCAACATTTCTCAGCCTACATTCAAGGCCATGCATAGTCTGGTCCCAAGCCACATTTCCAGACCACTCTTGGCTCATAGTGAACTGATGATCCCAAAGGCAGACTGATATGACTTTTCCATTTTCTGTGCTGGGCTCTTTGGCTCTGAGTCTCCTCCTCCTCATGCTTATCCTATATGATATATAATGTATATATGTAACATACATATATATTCATTATATATGTACATATATAACATATATATTATATATACATATATAACATACATATAATATATATATATTATATATACATATATAATGTACATATATATAATATATATATTATATATACATATATAACGTACATATATAATATATATATTATATATACATATATAACATACATATATATAATATATATATTATATATATATGTTATTATTATTATCCTCAAGGAAACTAGAACTCAGATCCATAAACTTCCCCAAGGTTAGCAACCAGACTTGATATACAAACTCAGATTGTTTCCCCTTCAGAAGTCAAGGGATTTAGACTCTATGCTATACTGTAAACCCCTTTAGTAAAACTATGGGTCTTATACATCTTGAATTTTCTCACAGAACCCGCACAATGCCTTGTCCATAGTATGGCTCCAATATATGTTGGGTAAATGGATGAATGAGTAAATACTGAATTTCAGGATAAAATGTGTATAATTGTGGTTGTGAAGGGTGGAAAGAGAATCAGAAGTTGCTTATGTTAGCATTATACTCTGATAAAGATTTGTTATAATGTGTATTGCCCAATAAGTATGTTTCTTTATTAGTAGGGTGCATTCCAAAGCTGTGTCTATACTTGGCTCTTTCTCTAGTCAGCCTTGGAATTTAAATCATTTACAGAAGTGTGGGTATTTTCTTAATCTCCCATTGAATTGAATGACACCCACTCCCAACATAGTCTTTGTAACTAACCTGGTAACTGACAACAAAGCTGCCATGTTGGAATGGAGAATGGGCTTGCAATTTTAGAGCTCCAAAAGATCCTTAAACCTCTCTGTTCAGACAGAAAACAAGGGAGTTGCTGGGGAGAAAGGGCCTGAAGGTAGAGGATTTTGATACCACTACAGGGAGGTGACCCTCTACCCCTTCCGTTGTATGCTCACTTGCATTGAAATGTAGTTTCGGCATTATTGGCCTTAGGCCTGCAGGGGCTGTGAGCACAGCATGTGTGTGCAACTCTTCAGCTGATGGAGGGCACTAATGTTTCCCTCAACAATTTTGATTGGTGTTTTAATTTTCCTTCAGAGGGCACATAATATATTTTTGGAGCTGGTTAATTCTCAAAACCTCTGGGTACTATTGAAAAGTGGCATTTAAGTACTCTGCCTCTGCTTTTAAAAGAGCAGCTCATTCTCATTTTCAAACTTTTAGGTATCCAAGACCTAGCGAGGGCATTATAAATGCTGCTCTCTCTATGGCACCCTGAGGACAAATCTGTCCCCTAGGTTGACAGTGGGGGAGAGGAAGCATTGTAAAATATATTTTATATCTACTCAGTAAGTAACTTATTTGCTTCTGTTTTACATTTTTCCCCCCAAATTAAAACTGGTTTGGGAGTCTATTGGCAGTGACTTTTTTTTTTAATTAATTAATTAATTAATTAATTTATTTTTCAATATATGAAATTTATTGTCAACTTGGTTTCCATACACCACCCAGTGCTCATCCCAAAAGGTGCCCTCCTCAATACCCATCACCCACCCTCCCCACCCTCCCACCCCCCATCAACCCTCAGTTTGCAGTGACGTTTTTAATTGACCAGAATCAAATTTGAAAAGTTACTCTTTTCTAGTGGAAAAAGAGTTCATAAATCCCTATGTAAATGAGATTTGGTTTTGTGCTTGAGGGAGAATAATATTTTTCATTTTTATTTCATCATCTTGAATTTTAGAAGCATGAACTATTATTATTGATAAAATGGGCAAGGTATGTTCCTCTTCAGTCTATATGTCATCAAACTATTTGCTTAAAAAGTTGAACTACAGTTGATGCTCATTTGTTGGAGCTACCTCATACCCAAAATTGTGAAACAAGGATGAATGTGCTTCAACTTATGGCTCATGGTAATTTCACATTAAAGTAGATCAAATATGATTCGATAATCCTTTACAGATTCTTCCTCACAAATACCTGTCAATTCAGCCTCTTCTTTTTGTCCCTTGGCTGCTTTGGTGACCATGTTATCATCTCCTTTTCTCTGTACTCTGTCATAGTCTCCCATTTGGTCTCCTTCTTCTATATTTTCTTGCTCTCAAATTCTTTTTCCATATCTCAGCCTCATCACCCTAACAAAATGCAATTCTGATCCATGTCAATCCACTGCTTAAAACTCTGTAAAGGGTTCCAGTGTTCTAAGTTAAATGCCACAGTTCTTTTTCTTTCTTCAGCTTTACTGAGATATGATTGACTAATAGACTCTGTATATATTAAAGGTGTACAGTGTGATGTTTTGATATATAAATACATTGTGAAATGATTCCCCCAATCGAGTTAGTTCACCTACCCATCACCTATTTAACATTTTGGGGGGCGGGGCGGTAAGACTAAGATCTATTCTCAGCACATTTCAAGTATACAATGCATTATTAAATATAATGTCTGTGCTGTATATTAGCTCTCCAGAATTTATTTATCCTAGAACTTGAGAGCTTATACCCTTTGACCAACATCTCCCATGTCCTCCACTCCCTAGCCCCTGGCAACCACGGTTCTACTCTTTATTTCTATGACTTGAGCTTTTTTAGATTCCACACGCAAATAAGATCATGCAATATTTGTCTTTCTCTGTCTGGTTTATTTTACTTAGCATAATGTTTTCTAGGTTCATTCATGTTGTTGCAGAATTTTCTTCTTTTTATGGCTGAATGGTATTCCATTCAGCCATATGTGTACCACATTTTCTTTATCCAGTCATCTGTCATTGGACACTTACTTAGGTGGTTTCCAAATATTGGCTATTGTAAATAATGCTGCATGAATATGGTAATACAGATATCTCTTTGAGATACTAATTTCCTTTCCTTTGGATGTATATTCATGATTGCTGAGTCATATGGTTATTCTATTCTTAATTTTTTGAAGAAATTCCACATTGCTTTCCATAATGGCTGTCCCAATTTATAGTCCCACCAACAGTGTTCCAATTTCTCCACATCCTTACCAGCATTTATTAATTTTTGACTTTTTGATAATAGCCATCCTAACGGGTGTAAGGCGTTAACTCATTGGTTTTGATTTGTATTTCCCTGATGATTAGTGATGTTGAACACATTTTTATGCATATGTTGGCTATTTGTCTGATTTGGAAAAATGTCTATTCAGGTCCTTTGCCCATTTTTAATCAGTTAATTTGCGTTTTCTTTGCTATTGTATAGGTTTTGAAAATACATTTTGGTTATTAGCCGTCTGTTGACTATATGGTTTGCAAGTATTTTCTCCTATTCCTTAGGTTGCTTTTTCATTTTGGTGATGGTTTCCTTTGCTGTGCAGAAATGCTTTAATTTTATGTAGTCCACCTTCCTTATGTTTGCTTTTGTTGCTTGTGCTTTTGGTGTCACACATGAAAAAATTGCCAACACCAATGTCAAGGGGTTTTCTTCTAGGAGTTTTACAGTTTTACTTCCTATGTGTAAGTCTTTAATCAATTTTGAATTGATTTTTGTGCATGATATGAGATAAGGTCCAGTTTCATTCTTTCACATGTGGATATCCAGTTTTCCCAATACCATTTACTAAAGAGACTACCCTTTCCCATTGACACAAATAAATGGAACGATATCCCATAGTGACACAGATTGGAATAATTAATATTATTAAAATGTCCATACTATTCAAATCTATCTACAGATTCAATGTAATCCCTAATAAAATTCAGTGGCATTTTTCACAAAAATAGAAAAAAAGTCCTAAACTTCACATAATACTTGTTTAGAACAAAGCACCTAATTAAAGTCAGCTTTTTTTTTTTTTTTTTTGAAAGGTGGGGGAGCTTAACTTCAGGAATATCAACCTGATTTTGATGTGTAAGATGGAAAGTGTTTTCATTTGTTTATTGGTTCCTTCAACACTTGTTTAATGAATACCTACGATAGGCCATGTAGTATCATCAGTGCCAGAAATGAGAGCAAAGATAGAAATAATATCCATACGGTACTTTAACATTTTTGAATTGCTTGCACATAAATGAACTTGTTTGATCCTTACCACATCTCAGTGAAGAGGAAGCAGGAGTTTCTGGCACTATAGTGAGGTCAGTATTAACAAATGTTAACTTTGAAGATCAAGCTGGAGAGAGATGCAAGTTAAATCCAGAACCAGAGTGACAACCAGATCACTTAGAGAGACATGGCGAGGCCAAAGAGTAACTAGATGAGAGAGACACAGAACAGGGGAGGGCAGTGGTCAGAGAGGAGAATTTATCAGTCTCACTACATCCCGGAAGACCACAGACTCCAGAGGCTCTTGAGTTTAATGACTCAGGCTGCCTTATAATAAGCAAGTGGCATTTCTGTAGTAATGATGTGGTTACTTGTAGTCTTCTGGAAGCTTAAATGTCGCACTGGGATTCTGGTGTCCCAGGAAGATGTGTGGCCTGCTTCACAGTCCACTTCTTAGCTTAGTCTATTTATAAACACTAGGAGTTTAGACACAAATGTGAACATGGTAATGGATTTTTATTGGTGTTACTCAAAACCCAAGAAATCAAAAGGTTAAAAATTGCAAGAAGTAACTTAATCTAGCAACTCACTTTCATTTTAAGTTTCACATAATCTCCTTTTCTCACCTGATAAAAACCTGTTCCATTTTAAATCTCTCCAAACTCTTGTGAGTGGTGGGAGGGGGTGACTTTCTTGAAATGGGTAAGTTTTGCTCCCATGAGTCCATGTGTAGGAAAAGTAAGTAATATTCTGATGTCAACATTTAGGTAAATGACAAAAAAAAAAACTGTATCCAGTAATATGTTGTCAATATACTTTCATTTCTTAGTGAAACTCCCAGGTTGATCCTGAGCTAATAATAACAGCCTAGAGTTACCTTTAGGTTATCTGCCCAATCCACAGTTGCATAATTCAGACCACATTTGCCTAGTTCATTGATGAGTGTTCCATAGAGGATGAAATCAAAGTCTCAATAAAGTCAGGATTTATTATTTCTGTCTGTTTTCAGGATATCTCTCAGTTTGTCAGGGAAAATTAAGGTAGCCCAACCAAACATATTGTAAACATTACCTAGATCTTATTTTCCTCAAAGTGTCCAAAAATGGGTCTTAGAATGATTTTTCCCAGTATCTTTTCAGCATAGACCATCAGATGAATGCTCAGAATTAATTTTGTCTTTTAAATACCTGGTTCTTGAGGGGCACCTGAGTGGCTCAGTTGTTAGTGTCTGACCCTTGATTTCAGCTCAGGTCATGATCTCATGGTTCATGAGTTTGAGCCTCACATCAGGCTCTGTGCTGACAACTTGGAGCCTGTTTGGGATTCTCTCTCCCTTTCTCTCTGCCCCTCCCTAGCTTGTGTGCTCTTTCTTGCTCAAATAAATAAACATCTAAAAAATGAATATATTTTATTTATATAATATTTACATACTTTTATATGTCCCTTCATGTAATCCAGGGACCCATGAGTGAATTACTAATGTAGAAAACATTGGACTTAGCAGAACTTTTCTCTGAATTTCTCTGACTGGCTCTCACCAATTTAATGGGGTAGATTTCCTCAGTGCCTGTATCAAAACTTTAAATGTTGCCCTTCACATACAAATATGGCCTTTCCATACCTTTATCCATGGAGGCTGAACTCTGAATTTGTTTTCTCAATACTGCAATTCTTAAATTTCATCTCGTATAGTCTACATCTTGTGCCCAGTATCCTTGTGACCCTAATGCATTGGCATGAGATGGTTAGCTAGGCTGCCAGGTGTCATGGCTAGCTCTGTCGTGGTACAGGTACCGGGGCTACATAGAGAGCCTATGATCTGGCCTATGCAAGCATAGGTAAATTGATGCGCTAACCACCTAAGCAAATCACACTTAGCTATGTTACCCTAAGTTAGGGAAGGAGAGTGTCACTGTTTGTCCAGTAAAGCAAACTGGGTATATAAATGTATATAAAGAGTCAAAATTAGTATACAGTATTCTAGGAATAAGTGTTTAAACCAAAGTGCTTAGAATCAAGTAGAAGAGACCAGAATGATATATGTGAAACAAAGAAAAACATATGATGCATATACTCATAAGGCATGCAGAGATATTCTAATAATACTGGCCAGTATTTTTTTTAAATGGAGAAAGGACTAGGGTTGGTATAATGCAGGCATCTTCACAAAGACAGTTTGACCTGTACACCCAAAGGGGATAGAATTTATTCAAATGTAAAGGAGTAAGAAGAGTCAACATATTTTACTATGGAAACAACTGTTTTGTTTTCCTTCTTATTTTCTGCTTCCTTAAAAGGATCCAACCCATTCTAAGGGAATGCACTTCACTGCACACACCCCACCAACAGGGACAGAATGCAAATATTTTCCCTCACCTCAGGGGAGTGTTTGAAAACACTCTCTTGGAAAGGAAACTAATTTATTTGGTTGCTAATTATTTTGGCTCTGGTTTTAATGAGCCATCCACTGTAAGAGATAAAGAGGATAATAAGACTTTCTCTCCCTCTCTCTCCCTCTCTCAATGTCTCTCTGTCTCTCTTTCTCTCTCTCTTTGGTAAAGTGATTAAAAGAGTATGGACATGTATCATGTAGTGTTTAAGATCATGGACCTTCTTTTAGGTCCTTTTCATAATGTCATAAAAAGAAAAGACGTTTTCTTTTTATGAAAGAATGGGCATATTGTTTATCCTTTCTATGCCTTAGAATCCTCATCCATAAAATGAGAATAATAATAGTTCCTATCTTGAAGGGTTGTAGTGAGTATTTAAACAGTGGTGTTGTATTATTGTTGTTATTATTTATTGTTATATTATTATTAGCCTGGAACCCTGCAAAGGAATAGGAAATCGATGGTGTGGACAGATGGGACCACAGAGCCTTCCAAATGATTCCAGGGAAATTGCCTAGGAAGTGTGTGTGTGGGCTGGGGGGAGGGGGAAGGATAGCCTGGCCATGAGACAAAGTGTTGCCTAGAGAGTGTCTAAAGAAGAGCTCCATGGAGAACACTGTTTTTGTTCCCAATCAAGCAGATTGCTCCCCAACGGCCAACTGGCTTATCTGTGTCTAGTAAAGAATCTACTTTTGCCATCACCCACAACCCAGTCAGTTGATCCTGCAACCCCTGAGGGAAGGAATATTATTACATCTGCTATTTTTTTTTTAATCAATGTTGTCTTTGTCACTTGGTAGTCCAACAGAAGCAAAGGCCATTAGTACCCTTAGAATTGGGTATATCAAATTAACCTAAGGTGGACAACTATGAACCCTAGAAAACAAAAAACATGGTAAGAAGACCAACAAACAAGCAAAAAAAACCAGAACACTTGTTTCAAAAGGGGGTCCCCTGGATATGAAAGCATTGGTATTGGAGAGATTCTTCCAACTTGTATGCCTAGGGTGCCTGCATTGGACAAATTTGAGACCCCTGGTCTGGCATAGTATTTAGTGATACCTCCTGTTATAAATAGCAGTCTTGAAGTCACAGAAGGATCCATTTTTTAAGGACAACTTGTTCCATGGAAGAAGTTCCTCAGACAAGTAATCCGGAGTAGAGCTACGCAGTGTGGTCCTTGGATCACATCAGTATCACCTGGGATCTTATGACATGTAGAATCTCTGCTTCTACTTCAGCCCTACTGAATCAGAATCTCCCTTTACAAGGTCCTGGGAGATTCATGTGCACATTGATGTTTGGGAAGCTCTGGTCTCTTGGACTCAGATGGGTGATACATCTTTTTACAGTATCTACCTCATCACCCTGGAGTAGCAAAGCATTGGTAAGAGACTCTGATTGATCCTTTTCAAAATTTCAAGGAAAAATATCCCCAGAAAGCAGAGATAATGCTAATAAGCATGGCAATTACAAACACATCCTCTTTTTTGAATTAGCAATAGAAGAAATATCCAAAGAAATGTGTGCAGTTCTTCATTTTAAGACCTTTTAAGCCCTCAGATGACTTGAAGTGAAAGATGCCTCTGGAATGCACCGTAACACTTAGATGCCTTAGAAATTTAGATCAAAGGTGAGAGTCATCAAAGTTTTTGTGGCCTCAAAGGCAAAAAGACAGCACTTCTGAGATACAAGAGTTGTGTTGAGACGGGTTTTGTCCCTTTGTGAGTCTTTATGAGGAAGAGTGCTTCTTGAGCCTTGGAACCCTCGAGACCCGCCAATTTGAGAGGAAGAGGTGGCATTTCCCTTTAAGCTACAGGTTGCATTCTGTTCAGATCCTCAAGCATCAAGGTCAGGCCTTGTTCAGAATAACTGAATGCTAATTGCCTCGCTGAGAATTAATGTGCATTATCTTGTTTACACCAATGTTCTGCTGGCAGTTTGTAAATCATTCTCTCCAGCAGGCTCTGACACAGATTTGAAGTTTGTTTCTGTTTTATAGGAGTTGGGTTCATCTCTAGCTATGCTAGAGGGTTAGAAAAATTAGATGAATGAGCCAGGGGAGACCTCTTCCCTGCACACTTCCGCATCATGAATGATCGTCACAATTGACAGGGATTGTGGAGACTGCATTTAGCTCCAGGTAAGAAACAGACTGGCTGTGTAATTACGCTAACACTTTCCAGGGAGATTTTTGTTTTGTTCTGTTTTGTTTTTTACCTTTGCTATATGTATACAGGCTCGTGCTTGCTTGTGCATCCCCTTGGTGACTAAACAACACACACACACACACACACACACACACACACACACACACACAAATAGCCACAGAGTGGCTGGCACACTCATAAAGACCATCAAGGTGACCTCAGTGATTTGTATGGCTACCCCTTGCCATGGTCCATTTCTCAATGCAGTGGGCAGTCTTCCAAATACACAGCAGCTCTGTGCAGCAATCACTTCAACTTCGTGGAAACCCCAAGCAGGAGATACGCAGTTCCCCTCCATTTTGCTCTGCTTTTGGTCTAGATTTTGTATCCCACTGTTGTTTATTTTTCTTGCCACTCACTGGCCATGTAATTTTGGGCAAATCACTGTGCCTCCATTTCCTTATCTATACTATTAAAGGGTGGTCCTTATTTAGTGCTGGCTGGCCAGGATTTCATGCTTTTTAATTTCATGCTTTTTCCTTTGATTCTGGGAGCAAGATGGTTGCCAGCACTCAAGCTCCTCATCATAGACCTGAAGCTTGAGGGAGAGAGAGAGAGAGAGAGAGAGAGAGAGAGAGAGAGAGAAGAGAAGAGAAGAGAGAGAGAGGGAGAGGAAGCTGCAGTGCTAGGGGGAAATGATTCAGAGAGGCTTTGTTTGCCAGTCCAGATCGGCTTCTGACCTTTGGCAAGTCTCGTGGATCTTCAGTTTTCTCATCTGTAAAATGGAGATAAATACCCTGGCTTGCCTCCCCTGTGGGGCTGTGATGAGAGAGTATACTGCACTCTGGAAAGTGCCATACAGTGCAGAAGGTAGCATGTTTCCAGGTTTGTCTCATCGGTCCTTTTCAGCAGGGAGAGAGCATCAAGCGGTCCCAGCCCCTGAGGCTCCTCAGCCACCGCTATAGTGCTCAGCTCAGGGCATATAGCAGAACCCTGTAGAGATAACATTCCCTGCCTGCCCTGAGTATCACCTTATCAGAATTTCTAGGGGAAAGTCTCAAGCATATGAAATGGATGTGAAGTCAGATTTGAAAACCGCTGATCTGGAGACAGGGAAGACTTAACTACTTTCTTGATCTCAAATTTTAATATTTATTGTATATGACAGGATACCCCTTCATACGTCTGATGCCTGAAACGTAGTCTGGACAGGACAGAGCTTACGGTGGGGGGGGGGGGGCTATTCAGCTGTAGCCTTCTGTTTAAGCTTGTCAAATACACCTGCTAGTCTTGATTCATGGTTTTCTTTCCCATATATTAAATGGAAGAAATCTCTGACACTATTGTTGAAAATGAACTTCTGAGAACTGTATATCCTTTGGGAATGAGGCATGGTTCAACGTGAACTATATTTAGCCCTCTCTGAGTCCTCTTTTAAACATTAACTAGGGCACAGTTGAACTTTATCTTTTGGCCTTTGGAGCACGGTAGTAGAGGATGATAAGAAAAGGGGAAAAGGAAGTTGAGGAGCAGCACAAATAGCTTTCTACTTAGATAGTTTCATCACCAGTTAGAATCTGTTTGGAGCTGACACTAGTTAGGTTCTCTGCCTAAGGAACAGCTGTGGGATGAGTATCTGGAGTTTATGCAAATGGCTTCACAAGTGACAAAAAGGCTTAGGCGTGGTCCTTCCCTTCATTCTTTGATCCAGTTCCACCGTGACTGGGAATAAACTCAAGCTACATATTTCAAAGCCACGGTCCCAGGCAGGTGCCATTAAGGACCTCAGAGGAGGTGGCAGGGGTGGAGGTATGGGGGAAAAAATAACCCTATCTAAAATACATGATTCAAAATTAAAGAAGCAAAGCAAATTCTCAGGAGGTAGACTTTTTGTCTTTATTTGTCTCACTTTAGTTTTCCAGTGAAATGAGATAAGAACATCTGTCTCCTGCTAAATAGGAGCTGCGTTCTTTCAGGTAAGAATGATAATGCTGGGGGAACGCATTTTTGCAAACTTGCCTTAATCTATTTCTGGGGTAATGGACTTTCACAGCAGCCTCAAGTGCTGCTGTTAATAGCTTCTTGCTTCTTCCAGCAGAAATGCACTAGAGTTGTTTTCAGATGTGTGTTCACTTTGAGGAAAAGAACAACACAACCAGAGAGAGAGAGAGAAAAAAAGAAATAGATTAAAGAACAAGAAATTACCTCGGTGCATGTTCCTGCCACTCTAACCAGCAGTACTGGGGAGAAAAAGTTACTTTCTCCATGACTGAAAAACATTTAGGGCACAGGGTTGGAGTTTGGGCTCCAACTCTGGATATTTCCCTGGCTGCTTCAATACAGCGAGCTTTGGACTCCAGGGAAAAAGTCTAAAAATACTAGAGCCTATTTGTTCAAAAGCAAGTACCAAAGATGGAAAGGGCCTGCTTTTGCCTTAAAGGAAGAAAGGAATATAAAATCTTAATGTTTTCATTGTTAAACTCTAAATCAAAGTCAGACCTTGGAATATTGTTGTTTTTATTTTAATGGGCAATGCGAAGACACAGTAACACAAATTCGAATAGCACAAAAGGAAATATACTGTAAAGTTACTCTCCCTTCCAACCCTACCCACCAGCGCTCTGGTTCCTTTCCCTGAGGCCACCTCTGATCCTAGTTTCTTGTGGATCCTTCCAGGGATCTTCTCTGCATATTGAGGGAGTGTGTGTGTGTGTGTGTGTGTGTGTGTGTGTGTATGTGTATGTACATCAACAGAGCTCCCTCTCCCTCCATTTAACATGAATACTTGCATCATGCACACACTCTCCTGCACCCTTGACTTTTTCACTTTAAAAGATGTCTTAGGCATCAGGTCATAGAGACCAGTCTTCTTCACTTTAATAGCTCTACAGAGGCCCACTGAGGTGTGTATCATAAGTCATTTAACCAGCTCCCTCCTGGTGGGGATTTAGGCTCTTGTGATTCATTTGCCACTACAGTGTGGGAATGAGTATTTTTATACCTTAAAGTGTAAAATATATTTGAATCGTAAACTGACATAATGTAAATTGACTCTTATGCCTCTCTCTTCTGTAGTTGCAAGTTTCTCCCAAGCCTGACAGAAAACTTTAGCAGACTTAGTTGTATTTTACTTTTGAAGTATTAACCATAGGTCAGAGTGCAGTGCTGATTTCTGGTTGTGAGATTTCCCTCTGATTTAGTTTAGCTGGTACCAACCTAGCCAGGGAAGACAGAGTGTGAGCTGTTTCCACACAGGTACCAGTTCAGTTACTGAGCAAATAAGACCCTGTCTGCTACAATGGTGAGGTCACAAAAGTCATCTTAACAGCCTGAGGAAATCAATTCCAACAATAGTCTAGGAACCACCTCTGACTCAGGGCTTTCTGGAGGCATAGAATTTCTGCCTCTGCATTGATAAGGTCATACATATGTATGCACCAGAACTCAGGCCTCCCTGGGGCTCTGGTTTTCAACTCTGAATAAATAGAAACTGGGACACATTTGGAATGAGACTGAAGGCTCTGGGAATATTGGAGCTTTGTACTTTTATTTTTTAAATAGCACGTATGTTTGGGGGATGGATAAAAAAGGATCCAGCCTTGTAGGGATGAGGAGGTAATCCTTCCACCCATCAGATGCAGGGCCATGCAAAGATAACCAATGTCGTCTTTAGAAGCTAGAAGCTTCCTATTCAGGGTAGAATTGCTAGAGGATTTGTCCTTTGATTTGTTCTTTGATAAAGGAAAAGGAAAACAATACCGAGGAAGGGGGCAGGCAGTACCTAGGTAGTGAAAACAACACAGGTTGAGAGTTAGATGCCCTGTACTTTAATTCAAGTACTGCACAATTTCAGTTAGGACCAAGTCAGAAAGCCCAAGTCTTTTTACTTGACTGAAAAAATGAACCGTATTTGTTCTACAGATTGTCTTGATGCTGGTGTAAGAAGCATCGGGGTACCTAGTCTCTCTTCACCTTTCAAGCTTTTGTTTGCTTTGTGTAGGCTTTATTCTCAGGCTCCAAATGGTGCACAGTGGCTGAGAGCAGCTTCTGTCCTGAATCTTCCCAGGCTCTAGGCTGCCAGACAGAAAACCTTATTTTCCCCTAAGAGTTTAAACAGAAGTTCCAGATGGCCAAGGGTCTAAGGTCAGAGTGCTCTTACCAAGTGCATGGGAGAATGGATACTGGGTGCCCTTGTATCCAAACAAATTCACAGATGCCCCAAACAGCCTGTCACTAGTAGGCATATGGCTTTGGCTCACATAATTTCTTATTGTCGAACTTTGCTTGTTTGTAAAATGTGGTCAAACTTGATCATCTTTGTGAATTCCTCTAGTTCTAAGTTAATTTCCTATCTTCTTCACAGCCTTGGCTTTTTTACATTTATTGAGCATTTATTCTAGACAGGCATTCTTCTCATTCCTATTCTTGACTGATTGTATTTTACTATGTATAAGAAACAGATATGTATCTAAGAACATAATATATATCTTTGAATAGAGGTAACTATAAAGAGCAACAGGAACACATAGCAGAGAACAGTTAATTCATTTGTGATGATAACATTTGAATCCGGTTTGAAACTTGCCTAGACTTCAACAAGTCTGTGGTGCCAATATTAGGAGGCTGGATACATGGATTACAGGGTGAAGTTGGAATTTATGGCAAGGGGAAAAGTGCAGTGGTAAATTCAGCCATACTTACATATTGACTTAGTAGAGTCATCTACCCTGTTCCTTCTGGTAGTGCCCAAAGAGGGTTGAGGACAATATAAAGATAGATCAGAAGGCACTAACCAAATAAAGAGTGGAAAAGCATGATTTCAGAGCATGTAACAGGGAACTGAGTTAGGAAATAAATGCTGAAGGATAATTTAGGCTATCCTATGATTACCCTAAAATTATTATTTTATTAAGAGATTGTCAAAGAACAAAAGAAATCTAATTTCATTAAGCCAAACTAAACCATGCCACCACCATCACACCAGGAAAAACACAGCGACTTACATGAAGTTGGAAATCAATTGACAGAGGAGATTGGATTTTTTCCCCCTAAAATCTTGAAACCTAGGAGAGTCTCCCTTGTGATGGATTGTGTGTTCATACCTGAAGTCAGAGGAATAAATTAGAAGATATCTTAAAGCCCTAGGGTCCTCACATTCTGATATTTGGTTTCTCCTCAATAGTTGTTCTATGAAGTGACTTTACCCCCAAATGAAAAATTACTGCTACATAGTAGTTCATGCTGATTGGGACACATGGGCCAAGGAACTATTTTAAAGAATACAAAGAGAATTCCATTCTGTCTAAATTGGGGCAGAAAATCACAACCAAAATTATCAGAAAAAAAAATAACATTTATGTTCTCCTTGAAAATCTTGTTGAGAATGCCAGAAGGCATCCCAGGGAGGCTTACTGCAAAGACAGGAACTGTGGGAAAGGAGGGAGTTAATCAGGGATGAAAGATTGGTTCTTCCTACTCTGACCTCCCTTTCTAATCCACTTCTTCTCTAAAGCACATTCTTAAGAGAATTCCCTTTTCTAGGGAGAATTAATTGCAGTTTTATTTAGGAATAAGAGAGTGCCTTACTTTACCCTTTAAATTTCCTTCTAGGACTATTGTGATTCCGTTAGAATGCCTTAGGTATTCAGTAGTGTCAGGATACTAAATATGTGTTCTTGGTTCTAACACAAAAAGGAGAAAAAAAATGTTTCAAAGAGAAGAAAAAGAAAGAAAAAAACAAAGTCATTCCTATTCAATGTTTTCTTTACACAGGAATAAAAATATTTAGCATTGTAGTGATTTTCACACTGAAGATGAATGTCAGTTTACTGCAAAGATGTGAATTAATTCTTGAAGTAAAGTCTAATACCCAAAGTAAATTTTTGAATGCATCTTAGGAAAAGCATACTGTACTAGGCACCATGGAGAATGTTAAAGACATATTCACCATGTCAGGGGGCTTCTGGACTAACGGGAGATAAGATTTAGATTGATGTAGGTACATTATGCTAAGAGACTTCCTCCAAGGTGGGGGGGCGGGGAACTCCATCAGGATTAATTCTAAAGATGGAAGTGAAATTTGCTATGGACCCTGAAACAAGTACAGATTTTCTGACAAGAGGGAAGGGGAGGGGAGGGTTTCAAGATGGAAGGAACATCATGAGCAAAGGGAGGTGGGAAGCAAAAGGGGCAACAGGTGTATCAGTTTGACTGGAACAACAGGTTACACACAGAGTAGGTGCGGCTTACAAGGACTTAACTAGTAGTAAGGAAGGAATAGCAAAAAGCTATGTAGAAATCTCTGGTTTGCCTTTGGGGTTGGAAAGGGACTGACCCAGCAGGAAGTACGGACTGGCCTTTGTGCTGAGCCCTTGCTGCTACACCATCGTGCTGCACTGTGGTAGGAATTGCTGGAAAGACTATGAAGGAGTTAAAGGGAGAAGGGAAAATGCTTTCTGGGATCATCAGGGTTCTTAAAGTTGAGGCACGTTCTAATAATTGTTTGGTCTTTTACGTCATTTTCTTCCTCCAGACCAAATTCCTACTCACGCTGCCAACATCAGCTCCCATTCTTCTCCTGTACGATAGGAATCGTTTCCTTTCATTTAGTATAATCTGTGTCACGTGCTCTGACATGTGATCACCTGACTCTCAAACCAGCCTTACCAAGTATGTATTATTATCTCCATTGTAGAGCCAAGCAGAATGGTACTCACAGAATTTAAGCGGCTGTCCTCGAAGAATATGGGCACTAAGGGTCAGAGCCAGAACTCAAACTTCCCAGGCATGTGAGTGATCCACTTTGAAGAGGATCCTACATGCAGTCACACTGTTAGATGAACAGAGCCCCTCCTGACACATGACTGAAACCTCATGAGAGAGCCCAAATAGGAAGCCAAGTCCTGACTGGATTCCTGACAAAAAGCAGCAGTGAGAGAGAAAAAATAACTGTCTTTGTTTAAAGCCACATGAACTATCTTAAGGGTCCCAGTCAAGCATCTTCCCTCAATCCTGTTCTTGTCCAGTAGGCTCACAAAGTGCCCATTGTGTTAGGGTGAGAGGCTACCTTTACTCTCAGCAACACGGCTTTCCACTCACCAAGGCTGACTGGGCTGCAGAGAGCCCACTGCTGACAGCCCAAAATGTCCACAGCAGACCAACACTTAAGCTCCTGTGACAGCACAGTACTCCAGGGAAATCAGTTAGCTGAGCACATAGGACCACTTCCATCGTGGGAGAGAGACACGTTGTTCTGGTTAGGAAGGACATTTACTCTTTTGGGTACTGATTTGCTTTCCCTGCCAGAACTACCATTCATTGCCTTAAGGCATGTCTTATTTACTGTCATGGTGCATTAGTTTTCAGTGTTGCATAACAAATTACCACAAACTTATTGACTTAAAACAACACACATTTATTATCTCACGGTTTCCAAGGGTCAAGATCGCAGGCATTGCTTATCTTGATTCTCTGCTGTCTCAACAGCCTGCAAAGTGTAGTCTATCTGTGTTTCCATCTGGAGGTTCAGCTAGGGAAGAATCTGCTTCTAGTCTCATTTGGCTTATTACTGGCTGTCATTCCGGAGAATGATCTCAGGTTGCAGAGGTTCCATGCACTTCCTTACCATGTGACTCACTCTAGAGGCAGTTCAAAATATGACTATTTACTTGTCAAGGCCAACGGGAGGATCTCTTTCTCCAGTATGTAAGATAAATCTTACATAATGAAATATGATACTGAGAGTAATATCCCATCACCTTTGTCATATCTGCAAAGTCCTTTTTGCCATGGAAGGTAATGTATTTATAGGTTCTGGAATTAGAATGTGGGCATGTTTGGGTAGCTATTATTCTACCACAGGGGCTTCTAGTGAATAGAAACTTTGGATGCTGATAAACTTTTTACTATGAAAAGAACAGGCCCCACAGCAAAGAACTATCTGGCACAAATTGTCAAATTGAAGTTGAGAAGCCTGGCTTTAGTGTAATTTGTAATATGGCATTATTAAGGCAATAGCTGAATAATGCACCGATGATGATTCCCTAAAATTCTCACAGTCTTAGTGAATGTTGCAGGAAAAGCAAAGAATTAGGAGTCATAAGACTTGTTTTTAAATCCAAGATTTTTCATATATTAAATATTTGGAGTGCAGAAAATCTACCCCTAAATCTCAATTTACTCAATTACAAAATGCAAACAGTAATACACTAGCTCATAGAGTTGCTCTAAGGCTTAAAAGAACATATATCAGTCAGAGGTCTTTGTAAGGAAGTATACAAAACCAAGATATGTTTTTATCATTAGGATAACTGGAATTCTATTTTAATAAAAATTACATTAGAATAATACATTGTAGGACTAATAAAAACAGGTCAAAATATTTACCACCAGATTCTGTGGATTTCTTTAACCTATTACAGCTTGTCACAGAAATAAATGCAATTTTGTAAAAAAAAAAAAAAAATGAGTCATTGATTTTTTTTAATTAGAAGAAATATGCTAAATAATACCTATATATATATGTATGTATATATATATATAAAACATGGCTGTATATATCATATGTATGGATATATATATATATATATATATATAACACAACATATTACATATAATTGAAAATCAGTGACTTCTTAAAGTTTTATTTATTTTGAGACACACACAGAGAGAGAGAGAGAGAGAGAGAGAGAGAGGCAGACAGAGAAAGAGAGTCCCAAGCAGGCTCTGCCTGATGTGGGGCTCCAACCCATGAACCCTGAGGTTATGACTTGAGCTGAAATCAAGAGTCTGATCCTCATCCAACTGAGCCACCCAGGTGCCCTCCCCTTTTTTAAGTTTATTTTTGAGAGAGAGAGAGAGAGCAAGGGAGGGGAAGAGAGAGGGAGAGAGAGAATTGCAAGTAGGCTCCCTGCTATCAGCACAGAGCCGGATGTGGGCCTCAGTCCCACAGACTGTGAGAGCATGATCTAAAACTGAGAGTGAGATGCATAACTGACTGAAACACTCAGGCACCCTGAAAAGCGGTGACATTTTTACTCAAAGTTTGGCTTCTCCAAACTAAAAAGATTGCTTTCTTAAACTTTTATTTCCTTTTGTTTGGCATTATTAGTTTTGATACATATTATTTTATTAGGGGGAATTGAATGTAATAAGCTAGTGAATCCAAAAGTACACGTATAGATTAAAGACTGCATGTGAAAAAGAGCAGAGCAGCACAGGAAGGCACGCTGCAGATTGTAGGATGTGTGCTTTTGTGACCCCAGATGGAATTTGGTCAAAGGCACACAGGAAGTTGCTAGGATTGAACTGTGCAGGCCTTTTTGCTGATTGTTTTCACTGCAGGCCCCACCCTGTGTTAACCAATACCAGAATGAGAACAAGACTCATGGAAACAAAGTCAATATTAATCGAGAGCAAATCAACTTCTGTAGGAGCTTCATCTTGGAGAAGGTAGTTTGGAGGGAAGTTGAGAAAAGATTGTGCAGCTTAAAAGGATGTGATAAAGCAGGAAGAAATTGACCCAATTTCCTCTTTATTGAAGCGACCTACCCTAACACAACAGGCATCATGTTTCTGGAACACTGATGCTCAACGGAGAGTGTCTGTGAGTTGGCATTTTCCATTCTGTGCTTCAGTAAAGGTGCTTGTCTTTTACCAAATGTGCACACCTTGGGCCACCATTGCAAATTTCTAAAATTTGTAGAAGGCAAGTATATCTCAAGTGCCATTCTTTTGGAGAAGAGGCAGTATGTGCAGATAGAGTCCCTCCTCTCCCCTAGATAACAGTAAACGCACAGTAACATTATTAACCTTTTGATGCCAGATTTTTCTTAATTGAGTTTATATTCATGGGTGACCGACATCCTTCTTCACCCACCCTTTTTGTTTTTATTCAACCCTGAGTCTCTGAGTGGTCTGGAAAACGAAGTGCTCTTTTGAGCATGTAATCTTGCCTGGAATACTCAAAGCAGCATGCAATTGCAGCCCCAGCAGCTAGGCATTAAGAACTCCTCTGACTGAGATTGAATAGAATGAGAAACTGAGAGGAGTCTCTTTGGACTTGGGGCTTTTAACTCTCAAGAGCAAGAAAATTTGATTTTGAAGTTTAATTTTTTTGGACTTGAATGTTTTTGGACTTAAACTTGCAAGTAAATTTAATCTCTGATCTTTTCTCTCTGGGAATTTGATAATAGGAAGGGGTTTATATTAAATCTTGGTACATCTCTAGGTTGGCATTTAATTATTTGAGTATCTTCATGTTGTCATCTAATCTCACTGCAGGATTTATGACATGCTGTTTTGGGTAATGTTGCTGGAACTAACTTGAAAACCGACATAGAGAAGGAAAGACTTTTATTTTCAGCCTTGAGTACAGAATGGAATTGGTTTAATTATTGCTCCTTTCTGACCAGTTCCAAAATACACTGGAGTCAAATCTAAGCTGTCCACAGTTGTCCCAAGATAATACGTAAAAGAGCAGTGAGTGGCCTTAGGAGAGTGGTCTGTTGAAGATGGGAGCAAGGCTCTGCCCTGAAGGCTTGCTCTTCTCCCCCGAAAGGGAAGGTCTCAGCCCTGGTTGACCACAGACTTCATGATTAAGCCCAGTGGTTAAGAGAATGTAAAACTAGTGAATGTAAGTAGCAAACACTTCTCAACTCCTGATATTTTCTTCCATGAAGAGGGAGTGGATAGTATATTCTTGTTCTTTCTCATTCTTTATTCCTTCCACTCCAGAGTAGGGAGGGAGAGTTTGTCTTTTATTTTACTTTATTTTATTTTATTTTATTTTATTTATTTTATTTTATTTTATTTTATTTTATTATTTTATTTTAGATGTTTATTTATTTTGAGAGAGAGAGACAGCGAGCGCGAGTGTGAGCAGGGGAGGGGCAGAGAGAGAGTATCCCGAGTAGGCTCCACACTGAGTGGCCCTCCATCTCAACTGTGAGATCACAGCTTAAGCCGATAACAAGAGTTGGATGCTTAACTGTCTGAGCCGCCCTGGCACTGCCGTCATATTTCAGATACAAGTCCTGTGACTTTCATGTGTGATTTCATATGTTTTCTCTCGGTCTGTGGTTTGTTTTTTTCATTCTCTTAACAGTGACTATCACAGAGTAAATAATTTTTTTTAAATTTTGATGAAACCTAATTTTTAATTTTCTTTTCCTTTATGGGTCATGATTTAAATATAGTGTCTATGGGCTCTTCACCAAATTGTAGGTCATGACTACGTTTCCTTTGTTTTCTTCTAAAAGTTTTATAATTTTGTGTTTACATTTAGATCTGTGATCTATTTTGAATTAGTTTTTATATAAGTGAGTTTAGGTCAAAGGTCATATTTTTTCTCCTTCATATTAGTGTATATTTAATTGCTTCAGTACCATTTGTTGGAAAGACTGTAATTTATCCATTAAATTTTTTATATCTTTGTCCAAAATCAGATTGCCACATTCGTGTAGAAATAGTTCTGGACTTTTTCTTCCGTTCCATTGATTTCTGTGTTGTTCCTTCCCCAATATCATTCTATCTTTGGTAAGTGTTAGATTCATTTCCTTCAACTGTTTTTGTTTTGTTTTGTTTTTTTCAGAATTATGTCAGCTATTCTAGCTTCTCTATTCTTTCATATAAATTTTAGAAACAGTTTGTTCATATCTATAAAACATTATTCTAAAAAATATATTATTCTGAGGCTTTAGTTTGTATTCCAGTAATACATAGATCAATTTGGGGAGAATTGACATCTTTATTATTGGACTTATTATCTATTATTGCTGAATCTTCTACTCCATGATTATGATATATCTCTCTATTTAGGTTGTCTTTTATTTCATTTATCAGAATTGTAAAGATTTTAATAAGAGCTCTTAGGTTTTTCAGATTTATGGTATTGGTATTTGATTTTTGTTGCAACTATAAATGACATTGTTTTTATGTTTCCAATTATACATTGCTAGTATATGTAATTGATTTCTGTGTGCTGACCTTTTATCTTATGACTGTTAAACTCAGTGGTTCTAGGAGCTTTCTTGTCGATTCTTTGGGACTGTTGAGATGGCTAATCTTATAGTTCCTGAGTAAGGGTATTTGTTTTTTTCTTTCCTCTAGGTATTTATCCTTTTTTTTTTTTTTTTTTTTTTTTTCATTTAAGTAGAGTTGTTGATAAGCTATCGAGGTTCACATTATAAAATTGGACTTCAGGGCCTTCCAAGATGGTGATACTTTGATCAATTTGGAACTCTGAACATTTGTTTCTTGAGGGTAACAGTGAATTGGAAACAGTACTGTCCTCTCAGGGATGAAACCTTGTTCAAATCCTACCTTTATTTAAAGAATTAAGGTTCTACTGATTTGCTAGTGTCCCTAGCATTGTACCAGGGGGAACATTAATTTCTTCATGGAAAAAAAAATAACTCTAGGCCTCAAATTGATTGACCTTATTATTTTTATATAAAATGGCTGGCATTCAACAGAGAAAGCTAAAAACACAAGAAGAAAAATGTGCCCAAATCCCAAGAGGAAGAACATAATCTAGTGAGGTAATACATAGATGCAAAAAAAGAACAAGTCACTTATAGACTTTAAAATAACTTTCCTCAAGGGGCACCTGGGTGGCTCAGTTGGTTGAGCCTCTGACCAGCTCAGGTCATGATCTCGTGGTTTGTGACTTCAAGCCCTGCATTAGGCCCTGTGCTGACAGCTAGGAGCCTCGAACCTGCTTCAGATTCGGTGTGTTTGTCTCTCTCTCTGCCTGTCCCCGACTCGCACTCTGTCTCTCTCTCTCTCAAAAATAAAGATTAAAAAAAAATCTTAAAAAAAAAAACTCTCCTCAAAATGTTTAAGGAAATGAGTGAACATTTTGAAAGAGAACTGAAAACAATAAAAAGTAATAAATTATAGAACTTCTGTAACTAAAAAAATATAATATCTAAGTTTAGGAATTTAATGGATGAGTTAAAAACATTATTTACACTTGAATAGGCAATAATGAATCGGAAATATCCACAATGAACCATGCAAAAGCAAAAAGAGGGAAAATACAAAAAATAGTGTAAGAGAAAGAGGGATGCATAAAAAAAAATTCTAATAAAGAAGGAGAGAAGAGAGAGCAAGAACAGGAGAATGACGAAGAAAGAATTTAGAATTTTCTACAAAAGATGACAGACACCAAACCATATATTCAAGACAGTATGAACAATAAGTAGGACATATCATAGAATAATAAACCCACTAAAACCAATGAAAAAGTAAAAGCTGTAAAGAACCCAGGGGTAAAAAAAAGCTAGTTTATCTAAAAGATGCAACATTCACAGTGTCAGCTGACTTCAACAGAAAGAATGGAAACTGGAAGAAAGAGAAATACCTTTAAAGTGTTAAAATAATTCAAAACCCAGAATTAAAAGTCCAGTAAATTGCCCCCCAAAATGCAGAATTAAAAATATTTGCATTTAAACAAAAACAGAGTACTTACTAATAGTGAAAACCACTAAAGGGAGCATTTCGGTTCAGGGTTTGTGAAATCTTAGAACTCATTAACTTTGGGCCCATTGTAAAAGAAAGAATTCATCTTTTGAGTACAAATTTAAGTTAAAAATAAATAACAAAGAAATACTTTTAAAACAGTAAAAAAAATACCACAGATACCTCAAAATCCAAATTATGCATTTTAATTAAATAACTACCAAACATATCTATAATCCTTCTTTTAAATATTTGAGTTACTTACTACACCAATTTCGCCTACTGTTTCATTTAAACCACTAGGTATCACCAGCAAAATATGCATCAAATACTCTAAAATACCCTTTCGTTGATATGCATAATATATCACATACAAATAAACTTGACGTTCATATACTACTCATGTGTGTAATCCAGAAACAGAAATTTTGATACGTTTTACTTCACACATCTCCCATCAAGAAAGAAAATGTATGTATTGTTTATTTATAATGTTCTTATTTAATATATTCAGGATAAGAAAAACCTTTGTTTAGACCGTAATCATCAATTTATGATTTTCCATGTCTGATGAATCAAAAAATTTCTCACCTACTGGCTACTGGTTTTGAACATTTCAATCTTTTCTATTTGTTTGTTTGTTTGTTTGTTTGTTTGTTTGCATAAGCACTCCCTCAATGCCGAGCACCATAGGATATATTCTTGTGGTACTCCCTGGCCTTCCATCTTTGTGTCATGATGTGAATCATGCAAAACAGCTGGTAGGAATATCCCAAGATGGCTAGAAATTATTTAACTATGCACGGAGGTGACAATGAATGACAAAAATATATTCCACTAAATCTAAGCTAAATGCATGCAACTCAGCCTTCTCTTAGCTTGTATCCAATCATGTACTATTTGTTGTGAAAGGAAGTTTGCTGGGGAGGAAACATGAGTATGAAGAGTCTGTGGTCTTAACTCATTGCAGCTAAAACATCTTATCGTGCAAATTTTATAAAAGCATATAATCATGTGGACCATTAGAAGGGGCCCTTACCAGTGAGGGTTTTTTTTTTTTTTTTTTTAAACTTAAGCTTCAATACCTTCACAGGAAATCAGTCTCTGAGAAAGCATATTCTTCAGGCATAAAAACAAACAAACAAACAAACAAACAAAAAAACCTTGATTGTAGATGGAAATTCTGACATGCAGGGAAGAATGAAGAAGCAAAAACTGGTACCTGTAAGGGTGAATGCAATGAATATTACCACATAAAACAATAAAATTAAGTCACCTGTCGTTTAAAATTAGAATTAAACTACATAATAAGAATAGACTATTAGTCAAGAGGGAGGAGAAATCGTTCCTGAATTGTCTTGGAAAAATGGTGCTGGTACCAAACATCAACTTGAGTAAGTGTAAGAGGCATGTTTTAATCTAGTGAAATCACTGAAAGAATAGTAAAGGAATGTACAACTACTGAGTTAATAGGAAAATGGAATATTAAAAGAAACTAGGCAACAAAGGGAGAAAAAAGAGCAGAATGTAGGCAAGGCAAATAGAAGACACTTAATAAAATGAGGATTTAATTGCAAATACATCATTCATGATATTAAATACGAATGAACTATCTGACACCATTAGAAAACAAAAGATTGCAAGACCGGATTAGAACAGAGTAACTACACGCTGCTTATAAGTGATGCGTGTAACATAGAAGACACAGAAAGTTTGGAAGTAAAAGGGTAGGAAGAGATAATGTAATTCAAATGCTAACAAAAAAGCTGATCTTTCTAAATTAATATCAGACAAAGGCAAGAAACATTATTAAAGACAAGTTGGGATATTTTGTCATGACATAATATTTCACCAGAAAGGCATAATAATTCTAAATGTGTATGCTGTATGAAGCAAATATTGACAAAACTAAAAGAAAAAAAATAGACAAATCACATTCATGGGGGTATTTTATTTTATTTTATTTTTTTAAATAAAAAATTTTTTTAATGTTTATTTTTGAGAGAGAGAGAGAGAGAGACAGAGCGTGAGTAGGGGAGGGGCAGAGAGAGAGGGAAACACAGAATCAGAAACAGGCTCCAGGCTGTGAGCTGTGAGCACAGAGCCCGACGCGGGGCTTGAACTCACAAACTGTGAGATCATGACCTGAGCCAAAGTCGGACGCTTAACCAACTGAGCCACCCAGGCACCCCATGGGGGATATTTTAGCATACCTTTCTTTCTACTGTATGTTTAAGAAACTACACAGATCTCAAAGAAACAAAACAAAACAAAATGAAAGTAAGAATACATACCAAACTCAGTTTATAAATTAGCCTGACAGGGACATTAAAAGAAAAATGATAGGTCAATCTCATTCATAAACACAGATGCAAAAGTTTTAAACAACATGCTATCAAATCATGTCCAGGAATACATAAAAATGATAATATGCCATGACTAAGTTGGCTTTGTTTAGGAACACAGTTTGGTATAATAATGGAAGTCAACCACTGTAATTTATCACAGTAACAGAATAAAGAGGAAAACTCATATACAGGGGTGCCTGGGTGGCTCAGTTGGTTAAGTGTCTGACTTCAGCTCAGATCATGATCTCACGGTTCATGGGTTCGAGTCCTGCGTTGGGCTCTGTGCTGATAGCTCAGAGCCTGGAACCTGTTTCAGATTTGTTTCCCTCTCTCTCTGCCTCTCCCCAACTCACCCTGTCTCTCTCTCTCTCAAAAACAAATAAACATTAAAAAAAATTTTTTAAAGAAAATTCATATATAATCTAAACAGATGCAGGGATCACTTTTGAAAAAATATATGTTCATTATAGGAAAAATTTAGAAAACAATGAATAGACGATAACTCCATAAACTCTGATAAAAAATAATTTTAAAAAATGGAACAACTTTAATGCTATTGGTCCCTCTAGGATTTGTATCTACTGGAGATCCAGTAGAGCTCCTTTCATTCAGTATCATTCTGAAGGTAAATGCCAATAAATTATAGCATGAATGTATGCATAAATGATGCAATTAGAAAACATAAAAATAAAATTGCTATTTACTGATAATGGTTGCATTTCCACATAAAATTTAAAACTCAAGGGGCGCCTGGGTGGCTCAGTTGGTTAAGCATCCGACTTTGGCTCAGGTCATGATCTCACAGTTTGTGAGTTCTAGCCCCGGGTCGGGCTCTGTGCTAACAGCTCAGAGCCTGGAGCTTGCTTGGATTCTGTGTCTTCTCCTCTCTCTGCCCCTCCCATGCTCATGCTCTGTCTCTCTCTGTCTCTCAGTAATAAATAAACGTTAAAAAAAAAAAAAAACTCACAAAGTTCCAGAAGTGCTTGTTGGGATTTTGATTATGATCACATTAATTCTTTAAATCAGTTTGAAAAAAAAATTAAAAAAAACAGCTTTACACTATTAAGTGTTCCAATCTATGAAATGTTTTATTTCCTCATTTATTTAGATAATTCTTTATTATTAGTTCTTTGAATTCTTGCTTTGCATATTTTGATGGCATAATTTTAGATAGATAAAAATATTTTCCTTGCAAACTGAATTTATCATTTTGAAAATTTCTCTGTATTCCTAAAAATACTTCCTCCTTTTTCATTTTTTTTAATATTTAGTTACTTTTGAGATAGAGTGAGACTGAGCATGAGTGGGGGAGGGGCAGCAAGAGAGGGATGCGAACAGATTTTAAAAGTTCTCATCATAAGACAAAAAATTTTTTAAGGAACGTATACAACTCAGTAGCAAAAAACCAAATAGTATGATTAAACAATGGACAAAGTACTTGAACGTACATTTTTTTCCAAAGAAGACACACATAGTTAATAGGCAAATGAAAAAGTATTTAATATCACCAGTCATCAGGGAAATGCATAAATCAAAATCATAATGACATATCACCTCACATCTGCTGAATGACTGTTATCAAAAAGAAAAGAAAAAATAAATGTTGGTGAAGATGCAGAGAATAGTGGAATGTAAATTTGTGCAGTAGTTGTGGAAAACAGTATGGCATTTCCTCAAAAAAATTAAAAATAGAACTACCATGTGATCCAGTAACTTCAATTCTAGGTATTTATCCAAAGGAAACAAAAACGCTAACATGAAAAGATATCTGCACCCCCATGTTCACTACAGTGTTATTTATAATAACCAGATATGGAAGCAACCTAAGTGTCCATCAATGGATGAATGGATAAAGAAAATATAGTATGTATGTACAATGGAATATTACTCAGCTATGAAAAATAATGACATATTGCCATCTGAGATAACACGGATGAACCTTGAGATCATTATGGTATGTGAAATGTCAGAGAAAGACAAATACGACATGATTTCTCTTATATGTGGAGTCTAAAACAAAGCAGAAACAAAACCAGAGCTCGAGATACAGATAAAATACTGGCGGTTGCCAGAGGTGGGCCCTGGAGGTTAAGGGTGGGGTGGTGGGCAAAATGGATGAAGGTGGTCAGAAGGTGCAAACTTCCAGTTATAAAATAAATCAGTTCTGGGGATGTAATATACAATGTGGTGACTATAGTTAATAGTATTATATTGTGTATTTGAAAGTTGCTAAGAGAACAGATTTTAAAAGTTCTCATCACAAGATAAAAATTTTTGTTAGCTAAGTATGGTGACGCATATTAACTAGATTTATGGTCATTTTGCAATATGTACAAATATCAAGAGAAGTTTTAGAAGGAACCATCCCTGTTGACACAGTGATCTCGGACTTCTATCCTGCAGAAAGAACTATGAGAAAGTAAATGTTTGTTATTTAGGCCAAAAAAAAAAAAAAAAAAGAAAGAAATAGCACCACTGATTTTTCCATAAGGTAGGTATCAATCTACTGGAAGAATTTAAAGCTATGCCACAACTCACATATTATTAGTGTTAATTGCCAGCCAGCCACCTAACCAGAAAAAAATGTAGTCCTTAATGTTAGCACAATTGAAATTCTGATCCAGGAGTAGTAAGCCTGTGGAGAGACTGAGAAGCAATAAATTCAGTTCAGGGACATTTTCTGCATATAAAATGACCCACAGTGTTGACCCTGAAATGAAATCAAGTTGAGAATTGATTGGGGAAAAATCATTTGGGATAGTTGTAACATAGTTATTCATGATTTTATAGTTACTAAGAAATTAGAGGCTGTTTCTCTTATCAGTGTATCTCTAAAATGACAAATCTCCATAAATGTTCTAAGACTAAGTAGGCAGGCACCAAAGGTAGGACTCAGGTAGTATGAGGTTGACCCTGTGTCAGTGTCAGTTTTCTGTGCCTTGCATCTTGTCCCCAGTTCTTGTCTATGGAATATAATTGTCAGCAAAATCTCAGCACAAAAATTGCTCTGGGGATTCTTGGAGGAAATACAGCTTTTTCCAATAGATTGGGTTCCTTTAATGAAATCACCTTACCAACCTGGGCATGGAAGTCCATGGTGTGGATGAGAAGGGGGTGAAGAAGGAGATGTTGTGAGCAAGAAAAGCAGATGATGGAAGAATGCTTGCCCTTTGTTTCTCCTGAAGCTTATAAGAATAGGAAAAAATCTGTGGCAACACTTGGTTTTATTTATTTTTTCAGTATATGAAGTTTATTGTCAAATTTCCATACAACACCCAGTGCTCATCCCAAAAGGTGCCCTCCTCAATACCCATCACCCACCCTCCCCTCCCTCCCACCCCCCATCAACCCTCAGTTTGTTCTCAGTTTTTAAGAGTCTCTTATGGGGGCGCCTGGGTGGCTCAGTCGGTTGAGCGTCCGACTTCAGCTCAGGTCACGATCTCGGGGTCTGTGAGTTCGAGCCCCGCGTCAGGCTCTGGGCTGATGGCTCAGAGCCTGGAGCCTTCTTCGGATTCTGTGTCTCCCTCTCTCTCTGACCCTCCCCCGTTCATGCTCTGTCTCTCTCTGTCTCAAAAATAAATAAATGTTAAAAAAAAATTAAAAAAAAAAAAGAGTCTCTTATGCTTTGGCTCTCTCCCACTCTAACCTCTTTTTTTTTTTTCCTTCCCCTCCCCCATGGGTTTCTGTTAAGTTTCTCAGGATCCACATAAGAGTGAAACCATATGGTATCTGTCTTTCTCTGTATGGCTTATTTCACTTAGCATAACACTCTCCAGAGAAATTGTGTTTTATATACACAATGGAGTACTACGTGGCAATGAGAAAGAATGAAATATGGCCCTTTGTAACACTTGGTTTTAAAAGAGGCTTAGATTACTCGTCAGAAACCCACATCATTCAGGTTCCAGGATGCGAAGGGAACTCCAGTAGTTTGAAATTGGTAGATTGGTGGAAATTTTATAGTGGTACAGGCCAGAGAGTATTTTATTTGTCTTTGTATTACCTGTGTCTGAAATATAGGAAGCATTGAACAAATGTTTGTGGAAAGGAGAGAGGGAAGGAAAGGAAAGCAAAGGAAGGGTACTGTTTGTAAGATTGTGTAAGAATTTCTCAAGCTAATTAAAGAAAGGGAATTTGAAATAAATTACATCAGATTGCAGGTGAAGTGAAATCTGTATCTGTCATCTGTGGGGTAAATGTTTGGAAATGTATCTTTTTTGAGCAAAGGGTAGAAGCACATTAGTGAACATGTGTGTAACTGGAAATGTCGAGGGTTCTTTCAGAACAAATGTAGACCATTTATAGCCTTAAGAGTCTAGTTACTCTTTTGTGATAATATCATTTATAATGTAAGGGGGAGTCATCACCTGGAAAAGTGTCGGTTCAAGAGTATTACAATTCCTGTTGCCTTTTGATATAGCAAATATTGTCCAAATCTATATCCCAACAAATCTGATTTCAAAGTATCTTCATAGTTTTCAGTTGTCAGGCTTGTTGGGAATGAGACTAAATCTGGCAATATAGTAATGTTATACCATTTTCGTGAGTTTTACTCAAAAGGTTGGTACAAATATAGCTATGCCTATTATTCTGAAAAACTGAAATCATTGTTAATGGGCTGTATTATTACTTGACATTATTAAACTCACTGAGTAAGTTGTTAATTAATGAAGCTGATAAATCCATAGAGAAATGCCATGCACTACTTTTCTTTTAGGTCTTAAAAACATAGCTCTTAGAGTCCACAATCCCCTTAAATGGGCTCCCTAATTCATGGAAATTAGATAAAGAAAGTATTTAAAAATTGCTAGATATTTAGGATACGATGGTTCCCACAAAGAAAATCACAAGCAAACAAATAGAACCAAATTACTAGTTCTAATTAATTTTTAAGAAAGTTTTATTTACCTACATTAGAATCCTGTAATGGACTCATTTATCTCATATGGTTGGCTTCCTACATCTTTCAAAATAAGTTTGAATGATTCAGTCACTCTAACAGCCATGACATATCTACATCTCTGTGTCTACCTATCATGAACTGTGGTGAACAGAGTTTATTTGATATCAGATGGATTAGTTGAGAAAGAGATCATGATCCTCCTCTAAGAAGCTACAGAAACGAAGTGAGACAGAGAGAGCTTGTATGGACCATGAATTTATTTGCTCATGATATCTCCATAGTTGAGCATAATGCCCAACATAGGTGAATGGTTAAAATATAATAAGAAAATGCATGAATGAATGAAAAGAAGAAAGATAGAGGTAGGTTGTGCTAACAGACATTCAGATGAGAAAGCAAACATGGTTTCCATGGAGTTTGATATTTTGTAGAAATAATATAGGCAGGTGGAAGACAGCCTAATCCTAGCTGCTGATTTGAGTTTAGTAAAGGGTAGTATTTATAAGTCCAGGGAGGGTAGCAAGCCTCACTCCAAAGGATTTGTTCATGGGTCTTATGACCCCAGAAGCAAAAGGTGGTAAAATCTGGGATGGGGGAGGATGTTGGCAAGAGCAAGGCAGAGTTCTAGGCTTTAAAGTCTCCATTATTTTATCATTTTAAAGTAAACTTTTAAAATTCAAGTATTATAACATTATATAGGAATAATAAAAGTGTCCATATCATAAGCTTATGGTTCCATGAATGCTTACAAGATGAAAAAACACATATGAAAAGCCCTATCTCAATAAACAGAATGTTACCTGCACTACAGGAAATCATTTTTATACCCCCTCCTAGTCATTATCTATCCCTCCCCATCAGGGTAACCACTATCATGATTTCTAAAACATACAGTTGTTTTGCCTATACTTTAATTCATTCATAAAAATGAAATCATGCAATATGCAATTCTTTTGTGTCTGCCTTTTTTTTTTTTTTTTGCTTATTATGTTTGTGGAATTCATTCATGTTATTACATGCTGTAGTTGGTTGGCTCTTATTGCTGTAAAATAATCCATTATGTGTATATAACACCTTTTGTATGTCCATCCTATTGGAATTGTTTCCAGCTTTTGGCTATTATAAATGGCATTGCTATGAACATTATTATACAAGTCTGTTGGTGAGCATACACATACATTCGTTTGGAGTATGCAGCTAAGAATGTGATTATTGGATCATAGGTTGTGTTTATGATCCTTTTAATATATACTGGTGATCATCCTTCCAAAGGGGTTGTACAGATCCCTAGTTTTTAAAAGGGAATCTTCTTTAGCTATAGCACAGACAAATGGAGACCCAAATAGAGGCTACACTCTAAGACTTGCTGAATATCTTTGTGGGACTCAGGATCAGAAACTCCTGCATCAAAATCATTTATTGAATTGTGAAGTACTGTGGGAAGATAGGGCTCAACTTGAGAAACACTAGAAATCTAGTAGGAGGCATGAGGAAACTACATCCTAAATCTCATGGCAGTGATAATGACAAAAGCTACCCAGGGAAATTCCAGTGATCAGAATCTTGGTCTAATCAGCTGTGTGGTCTACTAACTGAGTTCAGCTGCTGCCCAGACTCAAGCTAATGCCCAAACCTGTCCTTAGAGAGCTAATTTTCTAACCCATCCCTGCATAGCTCCATGTGACTGCAGCAGCTCACTATCACTATAAAGTGCACCACATGTTTCCACACCCTGGAGTCCAAACTGAATTAACCCTATTCCCTAAGAAGCAGTTTTCTCTCTAAGGGTTTGTTCCTCGTATCCATTCCACAATATTCGCTGTGAGAACATCCATTCCTTTATCAGTAAACTACCCACTGGGGAGTGGTCTGGTTAGTTTATAACCTGGCAAAACAATTATATAAACCTTCAGAAGTACTCTTCTCGAATCCGGGTTATCAATCTCATCCCTGTTTGTAGTGTGAAAATATTTTGGTGAGTTTAATTTTGTTTTTTTTGTTTGTTTTTTAAATTTGTATTTAAATTCCAGTTAACATACAGTGTAACATTAGTTTCAGGTGTACAGCTTAGCGATTCAACATTTACATACAACACCCAGTACTTGTATCAAGTGAGCTTCTTAATCTCTATCACCTAGTGAACCCATTCACCCACCCACCTATGATAACCATCAGTTTCTTCTCTTTTAGTGAAGAGTATTTCTTGGTTTGCCTCTTTCTTTTTTTTCTCCTGTGATCATTTGTTTCTTAAATTCCATATATGAGTAAAATTATATGGTACTTGTATTTCTTTAACTGTTTTAGTTAGCTTGGCATAATACTCTAGCTCCATCCATGTCATCGCAAATGACAAGATTTGATTATTTTTACAATATTCCATTGTGTATATATACCACATCTTCTTTAGTCATTAGTGGATATTTGGGCTCTTTCCATAATTTGGCTATTAGATAATACTGCTACAAACATCAGTGTGCATGTATCCCTTGGAATTAGTATTTTGTATTCTTTGGGTAAATACCTAGTAGTGAAATTGTTGGATGGTAGGGTAGTTCTCTTTCAACTTTTTGAGGAAACTCCATACTGTTTTCCAGAGTGGCTGCACCAGTTTGCATTCCCACCAACAGTGCAAAGGTATTCCCCTTTCTCTGTATCCTCACCGTCTGTTGTTTCCTGTGTTGTTAATTTTAGCTATTCTGACAGGTATGAAGTGATATCTCATTGTAGTTTTGATTTGTATTTCCCTGATGATGAGTGATGTTGAGCATCTTTTTGTGTGTCTGTTGGCCATCTGTATGTCCTCTTAGGAAAAATGTCTATTCATGTCTTCTGCCCATTTTTTAATTGGATTATTTATTTTTTAGGTGTTGAGTTTTATAAGTTCTTTATATATTTTAGATACTAACCTTTTATTAGATATGTCATTTGCAAATATCTTCTCCCATTCCATAGGTTACCTTTTAGTTTTGTTGTTTCCTTTGCTGTGCAGAAGCTTTTTATTTTGATGAAGTCTCAATAGTTTATTTTTGCTTTTGTTACCCTTACCTCAGGAGACATATCTAGTAAGAAGTTGCTACAGCAGATGTCAAAGAGGTTACTGCCTATGTTCCCCAGGATTTTAATGGTTTTCTGTCTCACATTTAGGTCTTTCATCCATTTTGCATTTATTTTTGTGGATGGCATAAGAAAGTGGTCCAGTTTCATTCTTCTGCATGTTGCTGTCCAGTTTCCCAACACCATTTGTCAACGAGACTGTCTTTTTGGATCTTCTTTCCTGCTTTGTCAAAGATTTTTGGCCATATAGTTATAGGTTCATTTCTGGGTTTTCTATCCTGTTGTAGTAATGTCTGTGTCTGTTTTTGTGCCAGTAACATACAGTCTTGATCACTAAAGCTTTGTAATGGAACTTGAAGTCTGGAATTGTGATGCCTCCAACTTTGCTTTTCTCTTTCAAGGTTTCTTTGGCTATTTGAGATCTTTTGTAATCCCATACAGATATTTTCCCAACTGCTGTTGGTATCAATCTCATTTTGCAATTGCACCAAAAACCATAAGATACATGGGAACAAACCTAACCAAAAAGGTAAAAGACCTGTACTCTGGAAACTGTAAAACATTGGTAAAAGAAATTGAAGGTTTCACAAAGAAATGAAAAAACATTCCATGCTCATAGATTGGAAGAACAAATGTTAAAATATCTGTGGTGTCCAATGCAATCTACACGTTTAATGTAATCCCTCTCAAAAATGAGTTTAATTTTGAAATGTATAGACAATAAGAGAAGTGGAAAATCCTCTGAACACTGCATGTTATATTTTACTCCCTACTAAGTTTTGTTGACTTCAGGGAGAGTAAACTGAATCTGAAATATTTAGGTGATGAGGGGCCTAGTCATTCTTCAAAGTAAGGAATGATGCACTCTTCATGAGAGTGGCAATGATGATATGTACATATCTGTACAAACTCATTTTCCTTTCTCTTCTCTGTCCTTGGCAGAGGAGGAGAGGCCAATATACTCCCCTTTCCAAATATATGGCTCTTTTCTCCATCAGGATTCATATATTATTAGGAATACCTACAAGAAAAGTTGGAGTGCAGATGTCATTTCTGTTAGCCTTCCATTGGCCTAAGTATTTCTGGGAATATGACATTTAAGGAATAAAGGAGGTGATAGTTGGGAGGCTTTAGACTTCTCATTTGGGCAGCATAACTAATGGTTAATATATGGGCTTTGGTGTTAGGAAGCTCTTGGTTTTAACTGGTGTTAATCCTGGCTCTACCAGCTATTAGTTGAATAAGTTGAGTAATTTGTTTAACTGGTTGAGTAATTCTAACAACTTATTTAACTAGTTGAATAACTAGTGAGTAACTGTGTCAGATATATTTACTCACCTTTTGAGTTTCTTTTCCTTGACAGAGAGAATTCAGTATGTTAATATGCATCAAGTAGTTGACACTGAGTGAAATACCCAGATGTTGGTGGTGGAGTGGTCTGCTCCAGATGTACTTGTAGAGGATGTACTGCCTGAGGAGAATTAAAAAATAGTAATAATACCTACTAAAAGTTGGGTTATAATTTATTAACACTATGTGCCATCAATTCTTAACAATTTCAGTAATAAAGTATTCCACCCTGCCAGGTAACCCACTCTCATCATTTCTATGTTGGTATTACCAGTGAGTAGAAGATATCAGTCTCTCTTATAAGAGATATTGACGTGTACCTATATTTACTTGGAGGCCAAATGAGATCGGATGATAAGACAATGTGAGTCCTAGGTTCTCACCTATCTGTGAGGGTGTGTAGAAACAAGGTTACGCAAGACCTCTTTATTCATGAAGACACAGATGACAGCTGTGGATTAATTCCTGAGATTTGATTCATTCAAAAACTCTATAGAATTATTCAGTAGTCAAAATAAATTAAATTTCAAATTATCTTTTGGCACATATAATCTGGTTTTCTGTCAGATTACAATTTTTCAAAAATTACAATTTTCCAAATCTTTCTTCCAATGGAATAGCATCATTCATTTTTAGTATTCTGAGGACAGAGGGATTTGTGTACCTCCTAGAAAAAAACCCAATTAGCTCAGAAAAAAGTGTTCACTATTAAACAATTAAAAGAAGTATTTGCTGAAGGTAACTTTGTGTCTTCCTTTCTGAATGTGATTCAAAGGCATAATTAGCTCCAGGAGGAAGCAATGTGGTTGTCACTCAGAAGAGCTCTCACATTAATCTTTTATTAGATGACATATTCTTTCTATCCTTGCACTTTACCCTGAAGATATAGTGGGGATTCAAGTAGACCATCATTCCGAACTTTCCATGGGTCTGGGTTGGGATTCAATAGGGGCTGATGTTCATTCATGGTTTTTCTTCTCTTGAGGAGAAAGTATAACTTTTGCTGTTTAATTTATTGGCAAGTCTGTTGCATCTACAGGAATTCTATAGCACAGCTAAACCATCCATTTAGCTGGCACTCCCCCCTTCCCTTTGGTTTCATGTGCAATCATTTGCATAAAGAGTAAAAATCCCAATACCAAATGAAAAATCAAAAGTAATTCACACTATTTTTTTAAACATAGTACTCTTTTTCCTGTAGGCATCAGAGTACTTGTATTACTCCTGGCCTGTGCTGATGTAACGTTGTTTTCTAAACCTAAGTAGCTGTCTGATGGCTCACTTGAAGACACAGGTGTTTGACTTGAGTCTTCTTGACAGGAGCAAAATGAAAATGATTTGCATTCTCCAGTAGACACTTGATTGTAAGATATGAGAACTTCCAAATTTTGTGCACACATGACAATTTTGGTAATCCCTATTCGTGTTTTCAGAGATTATTTTTACTTTCCATTGGACCCTTTGAGCCAAAAGTTGCCTATTTCTCTAGCCTGATCCCTTGAGAGGGAAAAAAATGCCAAAATTTACACTTACTTCAAGTCTTCAGTGATAATTTTAGTGGCTTCAATGCATTCTCACAGATGCAGGCATTAGAGGCTGCAGACCCTCTTTTCCTGCCCTAGGCAGCCAGCTAAATGCCTATTAGATTTGGTGTTAAGCCACACCACTAAGGGAGTGAGAATCTGAATTGGCTTCCCTGTTGTCAGCCAGTCTCGCACATTTATTTCAGAGTGAAAATTTGTCACTGCTTTCCCATTTAATTCAATTTTTGATATCATTATCTGTTTCTAGAGCAGAGATTTATTTTCAACTTTGGAATATTCTAACATAGAAGGAATAAAACATTTTGAATCAAGAGTTTTTACTGTAGCTCTCCACTGTAATTTAATGGAACAAAATGCTTTGTAAGTGTACAACCAGACCAAGCCTTATCAGTATATTTGAAACAAATGCTCAGATTCCCATGCTATGTCTCCCCCTAAAGTTTCTTTACTAATTTAGCCAGGATATATGCAACAAGAACAGAATAACTTTGACTTTCTATTTTTTCCTTATATAATTTTTAAGAAAGTGGAAAAGGTAGAGCCAGTCGTCCAATAAATGACAGTTTCTTATGGGGAGAGCCTTCATGTTTGTGTTCCTAGATGTTACTGCTGTCTGGGTGAGGGGAAAATATAGGTCTGTTCAGTACCATACTCTACATCCCAGATGGCTTTGAGAATGATAAGAACCTAAGAATTTATTCTTGTCTGTTTCCTATAAAATCTGAAAGGAAAAATGGAAAACACTGTACACAGGTATCAGATCATGTTTCAGGGCATCGGGCATCCAAGAAAGCACACTCCTTTACTGTGTTGTTACATTGTTTGGTTTTGCTCAGAAAAACAATATATTTTCTTTTTGTGTGAGCCAACTCAATTGCTGTACAAGGGTGCGTTAGTCATTACCACAGAGTCCACACTGGCATCATCCACTTTCTACTCCCACTTCCTATCTTTGTCTCATTAATGGCTACATACTCTTCTTAGTTAAAGTATCACTTTTTCAGGAAGCCTTCCTGATCACTTCCTCTGGTTTATGTTTGTTTCTTGCATATTCCCTTGGGATGATATTCCTAAAATCATTAGCATGATCATTTCATTAATTGTGTTTCTCATCCCCCAGACTGTAGGGCATTTCCGTATCTGCTCACTCTATAATCTCCAGTATTGAACACAGTGTCTGCTTCCTAGCAGAATCTCAAAGGTTTGTGGGCTAAATGCCCATAACAATGCCATTTAAAATGTAGCTAATCTTTCAGCTGTGACTTTTGGATACAGTTGTCTTATTCTATGCCATCTCACACTAACAAAAAAGGCATTGTTAGGGCCTAGAGCTGAGTATTGAATTCTCTTGGTGACTTTAGACATAGAACCCTGACAGTGTTTACAGTTACTCCTTTAAATCTCTGGCTCTAGTCCTCAAGAGACACGAGCAAAAAAGAATGAACAATGATGAAGAGTCCACATTTCTAAAGTTGTAAGTAGTTTTCATGATCTTATTTTAGGGCAGGTCTGCTGGTCTTCTCACCCTTAACTACTGGGCCATATTTTTCTTTTTTCCCTTTTCCAGACAAATAGAGTTTAGCAGCAATAGAACTTTAAGCTGTGATGAGTATCTAGTCAGTGTATACTAATGTATTCCTTACATCTTTCATGTATACCTCCAAGCACTGGAGACTCGAGAAGGTACAGGAAAGAGAAAAACTCAGGAAAAGAAAAATTATGGTATTGTATTAGACTAATATGTAGATACACATACACACACACACACACACACACACACACACACACACTTAATAAACATTGTGGACCTGCTGTTTATCTAAACCATTTAAAAAGGTACAGTTCTACAGCTCATGTAGAGGAACTACAGTTCTTTGAAACAGGAACTCTGTTGATTTTGTTCAGCATTGAATCCCTAGTACTTAGTACAGTACCTGGAGCATTGTATGTGCTCCTTAAATATTTGTTGAATGAATGAAAGATATACTTACTATGTCACAGGATCTGTGCTAAGTGCTTTATAGGTACTGTCATGCTCCATTATTATTAATGAGCCTGCCATCAGTTCATTGACTTTCAGCTCCTTGTGCAAATTCACACAGCTAGCAAGCAAGGACCCGGAATCTGAATCCAACCAGTAATGGATTCAGGGTCCATGCACCTAACCACTGTGATAAACTGCGTTTTACATGTAAACATAACAGATATATTGTGTTTCATAGTTACCAATTGTGTGATACAAAGCACCTTTTTTATTCTTCAGTTGGTAGTGACATAAGCCACTATGTATGAATACTAGAACTCTGTGATTCTATAGCTTTCCACCCTATGTCGTATTTCATGCTGCTTACTCACTATGATTTCTCTGATTCTCTGTGTTTTCAATGGAAAGGTATTATTAAATCATTTAAAAATCTTTACTTAGATATCAGCCCCTCCCATCATGTTAATTTCTCCATCTAAGTCATCTTTGGTTTTATTATGTAAATATGTGTTTTGTGGGGAAGATTTCTGTGCACATAATTACCCAGTTACAGGTTGCATGTAACTTCCTGAGTGTTTCCTTGAACTGTACTGAGAATTAACCATATGGACCAGGTCACCATGGTAAGATCTTGGAACATAGATAACATGTTAGTTGTGACTTTCTGATACCTTAATATAATTTTGTGCCTAGTATAATGGTAAAAAAAAAAGTTAAATAAGTTAAATATTTAAAGGAATCGGAATGAAAGGATGGAAAGTGATTAATTAGAGGTGATAGTTATTGGCAGGGGGGAGATGAACCCACCATTTACGAATGGATAATCTTGACTTCATCCTTAAACTTTCTGAAATTGTTTACTTGAAAAGATAAAAACTCTGTGAGAATTTGAGCTTTCTCTGTGTCCTAATTCACATTGCTCTTTATGTTTGGTTTCTCCAAAACACTGAAGAAAATTTAAGCTAATAAATTGATAATCTCTCACACTCTCAGAAACATACAAACAAACAAATGAAACAACAACAACAAAACAAGCACACAGCACACAAAACAAAACAAAACAACAACGACAAAAAAACTCCACAAAAAAGTCAACGGTTTCAGTCCTATAATGTGGAGATTTGCATACCTCCTCTGGAAGCCTACAGGTTTTTTTCCCCCCAGTCCAAACCAAAGTAATTTACTGGTTTGAAGAAAAATGAGGGAATTCTAAACTTTGCCATGGAAGACTGTGAATGAGTAAGCAGTGTTCCCCCTTGACAGCCAAGCACACACAATGAGTCTTCTAGCATGTTAGTTGGCTCTGGAACTCATTATTGTTGCCATCATTATATTTCCAATATGACAGCTTTAGTTTTCTGAAAAAGATTTAATTGGTTAAAAAAAATCCTCCTGTCCATTTCCCAGTGGCATGATGCCTGTTTTGTTCTGTCTCTCAGGGGGGAAGGATGAGTCAAAGCAGGCGTGCTCATGGAGACATTTTGAGGGCCCTGTGGAGTAGAGCTGCCCCTTTTGACCTTTCCGTTAGTCTTTTCATTTCTCAACAGAAAGGTTCCACAGAGATAATGTGGGGAGTTTATGTGAACCAGAGCTGAGCTCCTGCACTGATTGTGTATGATTCAGAAACAGAATTCTATGGCAAATAGATTGTCTTTTTTTAATAACATTTTTGAATATAATTTTAAAGATCTCTGGGTGCCTACATTTATTTTTTATTGTGTATCTACATGGGTCCAAACATGGGTCCAAACGTGGGTCTAAACATATGAAGTGTGTGTTATGCATTGGTTTATGCTTCTTTAAACACAAATGGTCTCTTGTGAGGTGCTGCTTTCCATCATGGGTTACCTGTGTACTAGTTATTTTGATGTTTTTCCTTAACTGTGCCCAAAGGATATTACTTCTATCCATTTTCACATGAATAAACTCCTGTTAGTGACGTGAGGGTTTTTTTTCCATTTTGTCTTCTTTCAGTTAATTTTAACTTCATTATTAAGATGAATTGTAATGATGTTTAAAACCCCAGAGGCAAACTGGCTTCATTTGATTTCTTCTGGTAGATGGAAAAAAAAACTCTTAGCAGTTCCAATCTTCTGTGAAATGTGCCCTGTACTTTGTGCTTACATTTTTAATGTGCCTTTCAAAACAGAATTGATTTGGTTCTTTCTTTTAAAATATAAAATAATAAATATTTTATAAGGGAAGGGATAGGTTTTTTTTTTTCTTTTTGGGGGGTATGAGCAACTGAAACAGTAAAAATAATGTCACCATAATAACCGCTTGAAAGCAAAGCAATACTGTTTTTTAATTAGTTAGAGCTTCCAAAAAACATATATGTCAAGATGGACATATTGACCTTGTTTGACCTGTGTTATCCTCAGGAAGACAATTTTGTCTTGGCACTTCACAAGGTCTGTCCCCTGCTCAGGACTTCTGAAAAGGAAGTCCTTTTCAGACTTCCTTTTCCAGAGGAAAAGAAGAGATGAGAATAACAAATAATTTCTGGAATTCACTGAAATAAAAACCTATTATAGATGTATCAAGTGTCATGATTTCTGGTGGAATTTCAGGCACCCTGGTGAAAAAAAAATGACACATTTTCATGACTTATGTAGCTTTTTGTATCATAAACTTTATTTTATGCAAAGAAGGGGGGCATTTTTAATTTTTTGCCAAGCTCCCTGTAGTCATCAGGATAGTCCCTGTATTACACAGTCCCTGTACTACATAGAACCTACCCTCTTCCGTTCATTTATGTAAAAAATATTCATTGAGTATCTTCTCTGTGTCTTGTTCTGTAGGAGCTAGAAACATAAATTAAACAGACCCTGCCCTCAAGGGACTTCAAGTCTAATAGGAGAGGTGGACAAATGCCTATCGTTTATACTCATGGAAGGCCAGGAAAAAAAAGAAGAAGAAGAAGAGAAAGAAGTAAGTGCCACGTGACAGGAATATGAGTAGTTATCGTGGGGTCTCTTGGGAGGGGAAACTGACTTAAAGACTGTTTCTTCTTTGCAGAAAGAATTAGTGCAGAATGAGGCAGCTTTTTACTTGGAAGCTATTTTTCTGTGATGGAGTTTAATCTCCCCTGAATTTGGGGGAACACAGGCATTTTCAGTTGCTACTTCTGCATCTTTTCTGTCTTGTTAGGGCAGAGGCTTCTATGAACTGAAGGGGCCTCTCACCCACCCGTTTGGTAACAAACCTAAGCCTGCCTTGCCAGCCTAATTATTAGCAAATTGCTCTAGCTAGATCAATGGGCATGCTTTCAAGTCTAATAAGAATGAAAAAAAAAAGTGTTCAAAGCTGAGATATTTTTAGTCCTACAGAGAGATTGATTTTCTATGAGATTCTGAATTACCTTAAAAACTTCTTTTAAATTCTTACATTTCTGGTTTGAGATTCATGATGATGAAAAGAATGTTTACTCGGATACTCCTCCTTCTCTAGCTAGTTTCTCATTTCTCTGGGTTGGGAATTCATTCATGCTTTCTCAGTAAATGTAACATCCTGATGGTATCAGCTTCTGCTGTGTTTAAAATAAAAAGGTAACTCAGAAGCTTAAAATAAAAGAAAATTTATTATTTATCATGATTCTGGATGCTATCTAAATGTTCTGGGTTATGATGGATCAGCTGGGGCTAGCATGGTGCATTCTCATGTTTGGAAACCCAGCGGAGAAAGCTGTGCAGGCTAGGATCTCTCCATGTAGCTTCTCATTATTTGGATATCTCCAGAAGAGTCCCAGAAGCAAGCAAGGAAGGATAGGCCCCGGTGTATACTTTTGAAATTTCTGCTTCTGGCAAGTTGACTAATGTCCCATCAACTAAAGTAAGTCTTGAGACCAAGCTCAGATTGTAGAGTTGAAGGAAAAGACAGCATTTCTTGATAGAAAAGGTGGCAAAGTCACATTGCAAAAGGCAGTGTGTAGGAGCGCTAGGCAGTGTGTAGTGTGAGACTCTAATTGCTACACGTTGCTACACCAGTTTATCCCTGAGAGGTTAGCAGCAGGTGAAATCCCAAGAGGAAGTCATTTGTGCATAAACAGCCTATAGTAGACCTTAAGGAGCTCCACCTGTACATGGGCTTCCCTGCCTCTGGCGTTTGTTGCTAGCTTCATCCTCCTGCAAGTCATTCCGTCTTCGAGGTTTTGGAAACCACACTAAACTACATGTTGACAGAGGCACTCGTCGCCAAGAGGGAGGCTCTAAAATGGGAGTGGAGCTTGTTAAAGAAGAAAAAATGGCACTGGACAAGATGAGCAGACAGAAGTTGATTTTATTTCCATACTATTGCCAGCAATAGGGCAGAGAGCCCAGAACAAGTCTGGATACTTAGCTTCATGGAAACAAAAGGCGGAGGGTTTTTAACTCTGAGAGTCAGCTAGTGGAAAAGTACTGGAGGATGTTAGGAGAGGAGGTTGGTCAATGGATGTGTTGAGCACATTTAGCTATTCCCGAATTTGCAAATGCTTGTTTTCTGGGATTATGCCACTGGTGTTTGTTAACTGGCACCATGGAAGTTAGACTCCTGTTCTCTACAGAGACTGGGAGATATGGGTGCTATCTTCTCCAATGTTTACATTTCAAAAATGATTCCTAAGTCCTTGAGAAAAACATTTCCTAAATTGTAACACTGGCAAAGGCTGGGAGATTTAGATATATTTCAAAGGGGCAGAGAAAGAATTTACAATGGCAAGTTTTCTAAAATATGCTCTCTAAGAAAATGGAGGTCAGGGGCCTAGACTCAGAAATAAGCCTGTTTAAAGTATAGTCAAGCTAGGGGGATCATGAAGGCCATCTTGATCATACTCTCCAGGAGCAAAACAACCAATTGCTTAACTTTCCACGGGGCTGCCTAGCACTAAATATCATGCTTGCCAATAACTGTCTGAGAAAATAGAACATTAAAAAAAATCTTTTTAATGTTTATTTATTTTGAGATGGAGAGCATGTGTCCGCATGTGAACAAGTGGGGGCGGGCAGAGAGAGAGGGAGAGAGAGAATCCCATGGAGCACAATGCAGGGCTCAATCACAAATCATGAGATCATGACCTGAGCAAAGGTTAAGAGTCATATGTTTAATTGACTAAGCCACCCAGGAGCCTGAGAATAAAACTTTTTAACCAATTTCACAGTTTAATAAATGTTCAGAAAGTTTTTAAGGAATTTTAGGAAAAATCTAGTTTGTATGTATAATTCTTTTGTCTTCTATGTTATTTTCTAATGAGTAGTTGACATCATTGTTCTTTCTCTGTCAGTGTCTCTCACCCGAGTGTCCCTCTGGGTCCCTGCTATAGGGCTCTGACACAGTCATGCATCTATCGTGGTATCATTTACTGAAATCTCCATTAAAGGCCAGGTAGCAGTTAGGCCTTCTATAGAAGAAAGGAGACCTAGACATGTTAAATGACTTGCCCTAAGTTTCATAGATCAGTACAACAAAGATGGGATTTGGACCAAACTGCATCTGATTGAAATACCTAAGCTGTAAGCACTCCACAAACAAGCCAATCTCAGAGGTAAAGCTGGTCCTGGATTACTTTGTGATGTCTTAAATGTTCTTTAACTTCCTGTTTATATCTCATTTTTCCCACATTATGGCATCTGTGCTTCCAAAACAATTACCTTTGTCCCAGCTGGCCCTCTGGCTTATTAAAACCAATTGTCAGGGAAAGTCTTGTTGTCTACCTTGCAAAGGCATTGGATTAAGCTATCCTTTTAATTGGGAAGTGAAATGTTGATATCCTGTGTAGGAATTTTTAATCACCAGTCCAGTGGGTGAGGGAAGCTTTGTTTTTGTTTGCTTTGTTTTTGTTTTTACTAGTGGAATGAGGAGACTGACCCTATCTCAGATGCCTGAAGACAGACCTCAGCATATCTAGCAATGTATAAATGTTAGCCTTAATAATCTGGGACAAGAACTTTGTTTGGACACCTTCTCATGCTCTGAGAGTCTGCATTTCTATGAGTAGAAGAATATCACTTTTTTGGACTTGCTTGAAGTGAGGAGATTTCTTAATTTTCTCAAGAGTAAAATGAATGTCTCAAGAGTACTGTTTTCTTCTGGTAGAAGCTGATATCTGCTCTAGTCTTAATGCTGTTAGTAACAGGGCTATTTTTAAAACCATTCCTGAAAAATAATGAGCCACCTGAACAGAAACTCTCATAGAACATTCCTTCTTTCTCTTGGAAATTCTATTTTGGGTCATTCCTGTTTGGAACATACTACACAATTAATGGCTTTCTAGTTCCTGTGAGTAGTGGAAAGATTGATCAGTGAACAATGGATGTAAATATGACACTCATCTATTTCAGGAATGGTGAAGCTCAGTTTTAATTTGATAGGACAGGGAGGGAAACGAGGTCCTCTCTGTTTGGATGCCCCCATATTTTATTTCTAAAATAAATAACCTGTAAATAATTGGCCTAGAAATAGTATAATAAAATGGCTCAGTTTTATAAGTGGTGATGTGTAGGAAGCAGTATAGAACTGGTGACTTTTTTCTAGTTTTTGGCAAAGCCTGTGGAGGCATCTCTGCCCAGGAGGTGGAGAAGTTGGTTCTGCCCCAATTATCCCAGTTGGCAAGTCTGGCCCATAGAGAGTGGCCAGATAATGAATGTGGACATTCCTCTTCTTGCTCAGATTGGGAAACCTGCTTTTCAATACCTTGTGGAAGGCAGAGGCTCGCTGACTCACTGCCACTTTGGACTCCCTGTTACCAGGAGTGTAACCCCAAATCAAAGACCCCAGCGTAAGCACTGTCAATCTGACATCTTCCTGGATTTAAAAAAAGAAAACAAAGACAAAAAAGAATATCCCTATTTGTAAAGATTCTGGTTGTAATGAGCTGCAAATCATTGGAGAGCTTTCCTTTGGGAACCTCAGAAGACAGAGAAGTTGCTCAGAAGATGCTATTTTTAGAGTTCCAAATAGGCTTATCTCAGCCAACATCTAGGCTGCAGTAACAGAATTGTGATTAGAAATGCTCCAGAGGAGAGAAAAAATGACATTCACTCATCTTTGGACACTTTAGTAGAACTCAAATTCTGTATCTTGCAAGCTGCTGGGTCCTTTCTAAATGGCCTTTGTGAGGGTATCACCAGGCAAAGGGAAATGAGGCAGGCCCTCGTAAGTCATTATTTCTGGAAAATGTCTGTTCACATAATCCTGTTTGGTCAAGGTACATATCTCAGACTCTCAGAACTCCATGGCAGGCAGGGCAATAAGGCGTTAACTCTTGGACAGGAGATTTGCTTCATACTTGATTTCTTCAAAATAGTGACTTATAGGGAGATGTTGCTGTGTCCAGTATGAATTAACTCTCGCTTTGGGTATGTGGAGGTATGGAAAGTGGTATGAAATTGTGCTCCAGAAAACCCCAGGCATACAGGCTGGGGCTAAGTATGTGACTTGAAGAGCAATGTATCCTTCTTATTAAGTGAGGAGAACCTCCCCAAGTCCCCAGCTTAATTGGTTTGTTGTTATATAGACCACCATAACAACAGGGGAGGGAGTTTCCCTGAAGAACCAAATATTTAACCTGCCAACACATTTGTTTTACATTAGCTGCTAACATTTTTTTCCCCCATCTTACACAATCCATCTGAGTGAAGGAAATAACACTGTAATTGATGGGCTCAAAATTGTAATCAGGTCAATAAACTACCAGATTTACAGGTACTGTATGTCAAACAGCTACATGCTAGGTAGATGGAGGGAGGGGAAACTTGTGTTTTTACTAACTACACATGCTATTTGCTGGTACGAAGAAGCAACTGCTGTAACCTGTTTTTCATTGCCCTTTATTGCATATAGTTTAATGTGTATGTCTTTTGCATTAATAGACAAAGATACCTGACTGTATGTGGGCAGTTTATAGTAGGGATTAGAGGTAAAGTCTAAAGCATGGGATGTTAACTAGGTGTATGACCTAAAGGAAAAGGAAGCTCAGGAAAGAAAGACTTCAGTTAGTTAGTTCAGTTTCAAGTTAAAGGAGAAATCATTTCTGAGGCAATGGCTGGTTGTAGCTGGCATCTCTTTGCTGGGATCTGTACAATAAGAAAAAACAGATGTGAAGAAGGATAAGGCTTCCTTCTGACCCCTGTCCTCCTGCCACACATGTATACATCCCCTGATGTGCAACTCCGGTGTTTCTACAATGGTAGAGATGATACACCTCCTTATCTAACATAATATTTAACCAGAGAAATGATATTATTTTGTAAGAGCAATTTTGTAAGCTATGGGCTACATGAGTCCCCATGATCCCACTCTATTTTCTATCAAAGTAGGTATCTTTGGGAAAAATATACTAAGAAAATTGTGTTTTACATTTCTATGCAGACTTCTTAGTGACAGTTAATTTTACCCATGTGACTTATTTGGTGAGTATGTTTTTATATATATACAGTCTCAAAATGTGCTGGATTTAGCATGGCTGAGATAATATGACCTTCATCTCAAAAAAATAGATTTTCATCATGCAAAGCAAGCTGTTGGTATTGATATTTTTTAAATCATGTTGATTACTTCAAGGACTCTGTATACGCTCTCTTTCAGATAACTTTTTGTTTCTCTAACAGGAGGCTTATCTGTACTTTATATCCATCTGTCAGATTTGCCTCCCCCAATTCTTAGAAACAGGGGTCCTCTCCTTGTATCCCAGCTTACTTCATTTGTTCCATTAATTCCAATCTCCTTCCTCATCCAGACAGGTACGGTTCCATTTACCAACATTTCTCTCTCCTACATCAGTAATTTATCTTCTATGCTGGCTCCTTTTCCTCACTTTTTAAGAAATTCAAGTGTCTTCCATTTTCAAACTGCCCTGATTGACACTGTGTCTTCTATCTGACGTAGACTCTCAAGTCTTGTCTCATGTGAATGTCTTTTACTCTATCCTTACTCTTCTTTTTCTATAATATTAACTGTATTCCATTCCTTCATTTGCTGTTCATTCATCAGTTTACTGTGATTTGCTTTCAGTCTCCCACATTTTGGAAACTGATCTTAGAGACTTTTATTATCTAATTGTCAGTGGCGGTGAACATGTTTCAATTTGCAGCTTACAGGCTTCTCTTGTGGATATTTGGCTTCTCTGTGCTTGGTGTTGGTGACACCATCTCCCAGTTGGCCTCCCTGTCTGTGACCATTTATGCTCTTCCTCATTGTTGAAGTGTTGGTGAACCCCAGGTTCTGAATTTTGCCCACTGTCTTTTTTCTTTCACATACTCTCTTCTAGTGGCTCCCTTGAACTCCAGCTCTCCCCTTATTGCCTTCTAGTTTGTATGTGAGGTTATGTCTTTCTTCAGTTTTCTCCAGGTAAGCTTGTTGGACATTTGGGACATTCACATGTTCCAAACACTCGTCAAACTCATTACATTTCAAATTAAATTTATCACTTCCCCCCACCACTAAAATTTAGACTCACTCTCCCCCCCCCAATATTTTTTTCAGAAATTCAAAAGTACCAAAATTTATAAAGAATAATTTCATAATTGCTACTGTACCTGAGTGACAGAAAGATACAGTATGGGACCTGGTTCAGGGACAGGACAGTGTTACTCTGCTTTCAGCTTTATGTAAGAGGGCCAGATCTGGTTTTCTACTATACCAAGGTAGGTATAGTAGATACTAACACCCTAGGCTCTGGATAGATACTAAAACCCTACAATTTCCCCCCCCCCACACACACACACACTGCTGAGAGAGAGAGAGAGAGAGAGAGAGAGAAGGCAGAAGGAGAGGGAAGGGGGGAGGGGGTCAGGAGAAGATACAGAAAGAAAGAGAATCTTTTTTTCCCCTTGATTTTTTAAAAATTAATTTATTTAAATTACAGTTAGTTAACGTGCAGTGTAGTATTGTTTCCAGGAGTAGAACCAGTGGTTCATCACTTACATATAACACCCCGTGCTCATCCCAACAACTGCCCTCCTTAATGCCCATCACCCATTTGGCCCATCCCCCACCTACCTCCCCTCTAGCAACCCCCAGCTTGTTCTCTGTATTTAAGAGTCTCTTATGGTTTGCCTCCCTTTCTGTTTTTATCTTATTTTTGCTTCCCGTTCCCTATGTTCATCTGTTGTGTTTTTTTTAGTTCCACATGAGTGACATCATATATTTGTCTTTCTTTGACTTACTTTGCTTAGCATAATACACTTTAGTTCCATCCACATTGTTGCAAATGGCAGTATTTCATTCTTTTTGATCACCAGGTAATATTCCATTGTATATATATACCACATCTTCTTTATCCACTCATCAGTCGATGGACATTTGAGCTCTTTCCATAATTTTTCTCTTGTTGATGTGTAAATATCAGGGTGTATGTACCCCTTTAAATCAGCACTGTCATATCCTTTGGATAAATATCTAGTAGTACAATTGCTGGGTAATAGGGTAGTTTTCTTTTTAACTTTTTGAGGCAACTCTATACTGTTTTCCAGAGTGGCTGCATCAGTTTGCATTCCTACCAACAGTACAAAAGTGTTCTTCTTTCTCTGCATCCTCACCAGTATCTGTTGTTCCCTGAGTTGTTCATTTTAGTCATTCTGACAGGTGTGAGGTGGTATCTCATTGTGGTTTTGATTTGTGTTTCCCTGATGCTGAGTGATGCTGAGCACCTTTTCATGTGTCTGTTAGCCATCTGGATGTCTTCTTTGGAAAAGTGTCTATTCATGTCTTCTATTTCTTCACAGGATTATTGTTTTTTGGGTTTTGAGTTTGATAGGTTCTTTATAGATTTTGGATACTAACACTTTATCTGGTATGTCAGTTGGAAATATCTTCTCCCATTCTGTCAGCTGCCTTTTAGTTTTTTGATTATTTACTTTCTGTGCAGAAGCTTTTTATCTTGATGAAGTCCCAATAGTTCAATTTTGCTTTTATTTCCTTTGCCTCTGGAGACATATCAAGTACAAAGTTGCTGCGGCTGAGGTCAAAGAGGTTTCTGCCTGTGTTCTCCCTTAGGATTTTGATGATTTGTTGTTTCACATTTAGGTCTTTCATCCATTTTGAATTTATATTTGTGTATGTGATAAGGAAGTGGTCCAATTCCATTCTTTGGCATGTTGCTGTCCAGTTTTTCCAGCACCATTTGCTGAAGAGGCTGTCTTTTTTCCATTGGATACTCTTTCCTCCTTCGTCAAAGCTTAGTTGGCCATACATTTGTGGGTCCAGTCCTGGGTTCTCTGTTCTGTTCCATTGATTTATGTGCCTGTTTTTGTGCCATTCCTATACCGTCTTGATGATTGCAGCTTTGTCGTACGGCTTAAAGTCTGGAATGGTGTTGCCTCAAAGTTTGGTTTTCTTTTTCAGCATTCCTTTGGTTATTTGGGGTCTTTTCAGGTTCCAAACAAATTTTAGGATTGTTTGTTCAAGCTTTGTGAAGAATGCTGGTGTTATTTTGATAGGAATGGCATTGAATGTGTAGATTGCTTTGGATGGTATCAACATTTTAACAATATTTGTTCTTCTAATCCGTGAGCATAGAATATTTTTCCATTTCTTTGTGTCTTCTTCAGTTTCTTTAATAAGCTTTCTATAGTTTTCAGCATAAAGTTCTTTTACTGCTTTGGTTAGGTTTATTCCTAGATATCTTATGGTTTTGGGTGCAGTTGTAAATGGGATTGATTCCTTGATTTATCTTTCTGCTGCTTCATTATTGGTGTATAGAAATGCCACACATTCCTGTATTGATTTTATATCCTGCGACATTGCTGAATTCATGGATCAGTTCTAGCAGTTTTTTTGTGGAGTCTTTTAGGTTTTCCATGTAGAGTACCATGTCATCTCAAAGAGTTATTTTGACTTCTTTGCCAATTCATATGCCTTTTATTTCTTTTTGCTGTCTGATTGCTGAGGCTAGGGCTTCCAGTTCTATGGTGAACAATAGTGGTAAGAATGGACATCCCTGTCATGTTTCTGACCTTAGGGGTAAAGCTGTCAGTTTTCCCCATTGAGGATGATATTAACTGTGGGCCTTTATTATATGGCTTTTATGATGTTGAGTTGTGTTCCTTCTATCCCTCCTTCCTTGATGGTTTTTATCAAGAAAGTATGCTGTATTTTGTCAAATGCTTTTTTTCTGCATCTATTGAAAGGATCATATGGTTCTTATCCTTTCTTTTATTAATGTGGTGTATCACATTGATTGATTTGCAAATACTGAACCAGCCCTGCAATCCAGGAATGAATCCCACTTGATCATGGTGAATAATTCTTTAATATACTCTTGAATTCAATTTGCTAGTATCTTCTTGAGAAGTTTTACATCCAGTTTCATCAGGGATATGGGCCTATAATTCTCCTTTTTAGTGGTGTCTTTGTCTGGTTTGGGAAGCAAGGTAATGCTGGCTTCATAAAATGAGTTTGGAAGCTTTCCTTCCTTTTCTGTTTTTTGGAACAGTTTGAAGAGAATAGGCATTAACTCTTCTTTAAATGTCTCATTGAATTTCCCTGGTAATCCATCTGGCCCAGGACTCTTATTTGTTGGGAGATTTTTGATAACTCAATTTCTTTGCTGGTTATGGGACTGTTCAAAGTTTATATTTCTTCCTGTTTGAGTTTTGATAGTTTGTGGTTGTCTAGGAATTTGTCCATTTCTTCCATATTGTCCAGTTTGTTGACATATAATTTTTCATTTATTCTCCAATAATTGTTTGTATCTCTGGTATCAGTTGTGATCTCTTGTCTTTCATTTGTGATTTATCTATTTGGGTCTTCTCTTTCTTTGGTAATTCTGACCAGGGGTTTATCAGTTTTGTTTATTCTTTCACAAACCAGCTTTTAGTTACATTGATCTGTTCTGTTTTTTTTTTTATTTGTTTCTATATCAATTACTTCTGCTCTAATCTTTATTATTTCCCTCCTTCTGCTGGCTTCAGGCTTTCTTTGTTGCTCTGTTTCTAGCTCCTTTAGGTACAAAGTTATGTTATGTATTTGGGATCTTCCTTGCTTCTTGAGATAGGCCTGAATTGCAATGTACTTTCCTCTTAACACTGTCTTAGCTGTATCCCAATGGGTTTGGACTATCATGGTTTCATTTTCATTGGCTTCTTAATTTCCTGGTTAAACCATTCATTCTTTAGTCGGATGTTGTTTAACCTCCATGTCTTGAAGGCTTCCCAAATTTCTTCTTGTTGATTTCAGGTTTCATAGAGTTTTTATCTAAAAATATACATGATAGAGTTTTGATCTTTTTGTACGTATTAGGGCTGATTTGTGACCCAGTCTGTGATTTATTCTGGAGAATGTAACATGTGCACATGAGAAGATTGTGTATTCTGCTGCTTTAGGATGAAATGTTCTGAATGTATCTGTTAAATCCATCTGGTCCAGTGTGTCATTCAAAGCCATTTTTCCTTATTGATTTTCCACTTATGTGATCTTTCCATTGTTGTAAGAGGGGCATTAAAGTCTCCTACTATTACAGTATTATTATCAGTGAGTTTGCTTATGTTTGTGATTGTTTTATATATTTGGGTTCCTTCAAGTTGGGGGCATAAATGTTTATAATCGTTAGATATTGATGGATAGATCTCTTAATTATGATATAATGTCCTTCTTCATCTCTTGTTACAGTCTTTGTTTTAAAATATAGTTTGTCTGATACAAGTATGGCTACTCTGGCATTCTTTTGACCTCCATTAGCATCAGAGATGGTTCCCTATCCCCTCACTTTCAATCTTCAGGTGTCTTTAGGTCTAAAATGAGCTTCTTGTAGGCAGCATATAGATAGGTCTTGTTTTTTTTATCCATTCTGATACCCTATGTCTTTTGATTGGAATATTTAGTCCATTTACATTGAGTGATTATGGAAGGATATGAATTTAGAGCCATTGTGTTAACTGTAGAGTTGGTGTTTCTGGTGATGTTCTCTGGTCCTTTACAGTCTGTTTTGGTCCTCTTTTTTTTTTTTTTTTTTTCCTCTCCAGTCAGTCCCCCTTAAAATTTCTTGTGGGGCTGGTTTAAAGGTCATAAACTCCTTTAGTTTTTGTTTTTCTGGGAAAGTCTTTATCTCTTTTTCTATTTTGAATGAAAACTTTGAAGAATAAAGCATTCTTGGATACATATTTCTCCTATTCAGCACATTGAATATTTCCTGCCGCTCCCTTCTGGCCTGCCAAATTTTAGTGGAAAGGTCTGTTCCTAACCTTATGTGTCTACCCTTGTAGGTTAAGGACCTTTTCCTAGCTGCTTTCAGAATTCTCTCTTTATCTTTGTATTTTGTAAGTTTCACTATGATATGTCATGGTGTTGACCTGCGTTTGTTGATTTTGAAGAGAGTTCTTTGTGCCATGGATGTCGATGCCTGCTTCCTTCCCCAGATTAGGGAAGTTCTCAGCTATAATTTGTTCAAATAATACTTCTGCCTCCTTTTCTAGCTCTTCTTCTTCTGGGATTCCTATGATACAGATATTGTTTTGTTTCATGGAATCACTTAGTTCTCTAATTCTCCTCTTGTGATCTAGTAATTTCCTTTCCCTCTTTTTTTCAGCTTCATTATTTTCATAATTTTATCTTCTTTCTCACCTATTCTCTCCTCTGCTTCTTCCATACTTGTTGTCACTGTATCCAGTTTATTTTGCATCTCATTTATAGCATTTTTAAATTATCCTGACTAGTTTGTAGGTCTTTGATCTCTGAAGCAAGAGTTGAAAGAGAAAAGAAAATCTTTAGCAGACTCTATGCCCAGTGCAGAGCCTGATGCAGGGTGCAGTCTCACAACCCTGAGATCATGACCTGAGCCGAAATCAAGAGTCAGACACTTAACTGACTAAGCCACCCAGGTGCCCCATAAAACCCCAGCCTTTAATTAAGGAATATCTTATCCAATCTCTTCTCTGTCCTAGGCTTTTTTTGTCTCCTTTCCCAAGTCTTAACTCAAACTTCATGAACAAAATTCTGGTTCCTGGAGATTTTTTTTTTAATTAAAATATAGTTACCCAGAATTTTATGTATTTGAAGTATGTGGAGTGGAAGGGAGTATATAGGGAGTTATTCTTATACCTTCTTTGTATGCAATTGCCAATTTACATGGAAGCACCAGTAGGCACCCAGTGAATCACTGAGTTCCAGACAAACTCTTCCTTGTACCCACTATGCAGTACTTTCCTACATTCTTATGGTAATCATAATTGATTTTCAATTAGTAATCAGAGTAATTAGTAACTGGCATGAAGTAGTCTATAAGCATGAAGAGCAAAAAATGACTAACAGCAGTCATAGCTTTGAAATAATGACTAATTAATTTTACTTGTTAAAATCAACTTTATTGAAGAATAATTTATATCCAACAAAATGAGCCACTTTAAGTATAGAGTTGTATTGTCATAGACTCTAGGTCTAGAGTTCTCTCTTGTCCAGCAAGAGAGTGGATACAGGATTGAAATGCGAGAGAGGCTAATGTCCGAAAGGAGACAGGAGCCCTGAGTACAGGTCCTTGATCCATTTTTATTAGGATCAGAAGGCTTACAAGTGTGATGGACGTGCACAAAGAGTCAATGAAACTGTGAACATTAACTCATGGGCATGAGGGAAACGGGGTTTTGAAGATAAGTGGTGTTAGGGGTTTGGGTCAATACAAAACAAAGTCCTGGTGGGTGGAAGCTTGTTTACAGCAGACATGAAGCATCACCTCTGTTTACCTAAACTGGCCTAAGGGACCAGAAAGACAGTGCATGCTACCTTAGGGTCAATAAGGCACCTTTCTTATGCTAATTAGCTCTGCTCTGGGCAACTTAGCCCTGCTGGGATCTAAAGTCCTGTTTTCCTGTTTTTGTCCTTCTTTACTGTGAAAGCAGCTTTCTGCTATTGTACTAGGTTGGGGGGCATCTCCACCTTGAATACCTAATCTTGTTTATCTCATTTTGGATGCTTCCATTCTAAGATTTCCTAGCCCTATACCTTTGTCCCATACTGGGGGTCTTTGCACTGTTTACCTAATCTTGTTTACCCAATCTTGGGTGTGTTCATCCTGTGGCTTTCTAATTCTTTATGCCTTTTTAAACCACGGGTGCAAGCTCATGGAATCCTCCTGAGCTTATTCCCCACATTCTATGAGTCTTGAACTCATTGGATCACCATACTAATCAAAAGAGCATTTTTACCACACCCCAAATTTCCCTCATGCTCTGTATTAGTTTTCCAGGGCTGTGGTAAAAAGCACTTCAAACTGGGTGGCTTAAATAACAGAAATTTGTTGTCTCACATTTTTGGAGGCTAGAAGTCTAAGATAAGGTGTTGAAAGAGTTGGTTCCTTCTCAGGCTCTCAGGAGGAATCTGATCCATGTCCCTCTCCTAGTTTCTTTTGGATTGCTAGCAATCATTGATGTTCCTTGGCTTGTAGATATGTCACCTAATCTCTGCCTTCTTCATGGGGCATTTTCCCTGTGTTCCTATCTGTTGCTAGGTCCTATTTTCCCTGTTTTATAAGGACATGGGTAATACTGGGTTAGAGCCTCCCCTAATGGTTTCATCTTGACTAAATTTGCAGAGGCACTGGAAAGTTAAGACTTAAACACAGTTTGTACTATCGCTCCCCTTTTCCTGACAGCCATCCTCAATACACCACACAAAAAAGAATCCCTGTTCAGTCTCTTCTAGGAACCTGTCTCTTGGATTAATTTTGTGGACCAACAGGTTCAGTGGTGCTACAGGTAACATTTGGGCCTACAGATACTGTGCATAGTCTCTGGAAAGCCCCCATACGAGAGCCACAGTGCAGACCTCTAAGATTCAGGAAGAGTGCTATGTTCTGGGGAAGAATATGACTTACTGTTTGAAAAGCAGTGTGCTACTGTGCCCTAGGAGAGAGTAAAAGTATGACGAGGGAACCTTATGTGAATATGCCACCAGAGGCGCCCATCATGTTTAAGGTGTTAACAGATCTTCTAAGGTCATAATGCCAGGCAGGTGCAGCAGGAATCCTTTTATGATAGAAATGTTCAAGCAGATTCAGGAGGCACAGTAAATTGCATGAACAGGTGGTTCAACTTCCTGTCACCTCTCTCAAAAAAAATTATGGGTTCTGTGAGTTTCTTTCAACAACCAACAGAGCTCAGTATGTTACTTCTAGGCAAGAGTGAGTCACCACTGCATTACATCCTTCTCAGACATGGTCACAGAAGGCAGTTATGAAGGGATATTTCCCCAGTGGGCAGAACCACAAGCAGACACTTCAGTGTTGATGCTGTGTGAATGAAGAATTGATCTAATGTATGGATATACATGGTTTGGTTATTTAGGGATGTTGAAAGATCCAGATTAGAAGACTAGAAATGAAGAAGTTTTGGGAAGAGATAGGTGAATAGACTTAAGAGAGTGGTCACAGAGACTGAGAATTTTTGTGTCTCACATCCCACCAGCATCTACTTCAGAGGAGTCACTAAATATCAGCTGTGTAGGATGACTCATTTTGTGGATGTTAGCCAGTCTTTCTCCTTGGTCATCCCCCTACTTACACAGTGGGACTGTGAACAGAGTAGTGGTCACAGCAGGTGTAGAGGCTGCCTGTCACTAAAGCTGAGGATTTCTGCTGCCCTCCTGCCAGCACAGATTGACTGACACCACGTCCTTGATTTGATTATTCCTCAGAGAGACCAGGTAGGCATTTAGGGGCAGGTTGATTATATCAGACCCATTTCGACCCTGGAATTGCCAACCCATATCCCATAACTCAGATATGGATTCACTTTCATAACTTGTAGTGCCTCTGCCAACACTATTCTTTGAGGGCTTTGAATGCCTGACTTGCCAACATCATATCTGCGTACCATTGCCTATACCACAGGAGACGCTCATAAAGAAAATAAGGTGATGGGTGCATGACCACTCATGTGATACACTGCTACTGCCTTACCACATCATGTGGAAAAACTTGCCTAATAGGATGGTATAATGACTTATTAAACGCTCAGTTAAGGTACCAGCTAGAGTTTCATTCTCCACAAGGTACAGGATCTATTCACAAGGTTTCAGTTTACACAGTGAACGAATGACCAATATTTCATGCTATGTACTCAATAGCTAAACTAAATGGTTTGGGGGACTATGTGGAGGTAGGACTGGCCCTTTCACTATCTCTTCCAGGGATCCACTTGTGAAATGGTGTTTCCCATCTATGCAGTCTTTGGGTCTGCTAGATTAAAAGTCCTCATTCTCAGGACTGGTGAAGTAATGCTTTTACCAATGGATCTAGTAACAGATCCAGTGAGCCTTAAGCTGTCACGTCCACTTGGACTTCTTGAGCTCCTCATGCTATTTAGCCAGCAAAGAAAAGAATTACCATACTGGTTGAAGAAATTCATCTTAAGTTCAATGAACTTTATTCTTGTATCCCAGTGCAGATCTAGGGGTATTTCTGTACAGATGAGGATAGAAAGGAGTATATCTCAGGGAACTCATCCAGTCATCTTTTGGTTTCTTTAAACTCAGTGATAATTATATTTTGAAAATTGTAGCAACAACAGCCCAACAAGGGGAAAGCACTTGAGGACCCACCTCATGTTTGGAAGGTCTGGGTCACCATGCCACGCAAGTAAATTGGACCAACTTAAGTATTGATTAAGGGTGAGGCAATCCAGAATGACAAATGAAATAAATGAAATAATTATGCATAGATTCTTGTGCTCTCACTTTTGACTGAGCATAGGCAAGGACTCTTAGAAATTGATAAAGCCTATAGAGGATGAGGCTAATGGACTTTATTTGTTCTTCATTCTTATCCTTCCCCTATCCCCATTCTTCCTTTGTTACTTTTTGTGAACTTTTCTTTTAGGTGTTATGCTAGTCTGCATTCATTGCCAGCTGCTTATTTCAGGGTTGGCATATTATTTGGAAAGCACTCTGAATCTTTGTAAATTTTTTAATTTATAAAATATATAAAGGATACAGAAAAATATAGGGAATAATATTGCAGGCATCGATTATATCCACCAAATAAAATGTTATAGATGCAGCTGAAGCCATATCTTAATGCTTCTCAGAACCACTCTCCTCCCCCTTCAGAGATAACCATCACACTGAAGCTGGTGTCTATATTTCCATGTGCACTGTATTAATAAATAACATAGCTACATATTTTAAAATTAAATAAATTGTATCACATAGTATGTAGTTTTCTCTGTAACTTATTTTTTCTTCAACATATTTTTGAGATTTATTTTTGTTGATGAGGCTTAATTTTTTTTCAAGTCCAGAAGTTGGTTTTATTTAATTTTGTGTTGGCTTTTTTCATTAGTATTTTAATTATCCCTGCTCTAAGATCATCACCTCTTTGTATAACTCTAGAATGTTCCATTCTCATTAGCAGAGCTTTTGTAATTCTGGAACAAAAGAGACACAGTCTATTCCAGCCTAAAATGTGTGTAACAGAATGAATGATGGCCACTGAAGAGGGACTTGTTTTCTCTCCTCTGCAGGATTGTGGTGCTGGTTTCAGGAACATTCTCCTGGATTTCAGCTTTGCAAGAGAATAAATTCTAGGTTGAGACCCAGAAAATTTAACAGAAGTTATTGACTCTGTTGCCCAATTGCTTGCCAATAATTATTGAGAATAAATTTGTTCTTGCTTTTGTTCTATTTTCCAACAGAATCCCATTTTCATTGCTAGAAAATATATTGTGTTTGGAAGCAATAAAAAGAAAAGAGCAAAGGATGAATAAGGCTTCAGTGGGTAACTGGGAAATAACTCTAAAATTCTTACAGAGAGCTACCACAGTAACTGAAAAGGATCAATAAACCCACAAGTAACATCAAACAACAGCACCTCTGTTAAACATAACAGCTATACTGTGGAGCTACTGTGCTAAATCCTTTCTTTCCTCTTAAAAAAATTGTGTTAAAACAGAGTTTTAGAAGTCTAACAAAGTCTTTATAAACACAACTACTCTCCAGAAATTTAGGATCCACGTCAATTTTTGAAGTTTTTATTTTTCCGCCCTAACTTAGTACCGAGAGCCTCCTCTATACCTGCTCTCATGATCGTTAGTGGCCTTCCAAGGAACAGTGTGTACCGGGGGCCTCGGAGCCAGTGCTGGCTGGTAATGTTACCTCTCAAGTTTACAGCCCACTGCCCTTCTAATAGAAATGGCCAGGCATTATTAAATACACTCAGTTCTATCAAGTCACATAGCAGTGAATGATATAGCCAGAGGAATTTAGATGTAAAAAAAAAAAATAGTGGAAGAGTAACCAGTAGAGTTTTATGGAGTTCTGCTTGTTTATTTTGTTTTGATACTATCGCACAAATGATGACAAGAAAAACATTCTGGATTTTGAATGAATCGGACTGTGGGAGTTGGAACATTGTCAATTCCATGTAAAAATTGTATTCACTTTGTACTTTGTGTTTAGGGGTCAGATATCCTGCATTTTTTAGTTCCTGGATCTCTAGATCAAGATCTGCTGCATACAAAGATCTGCATGTGAACACGATGTAAATCAGGAGATCCATATGGGCTTCTTTCACTTAGTAATATGCATGTAAGCCTCTTCCATGTCTTTTCATGGCTTGATAGCTCATTACTTTCTAGCACTGAAGAGTAGTCCGTTGTCTGGATGCAAGACAGTTTATTTATCCGTCCATCTACTGAAGGACATCTTGGCTGCTTTCAAGTTTAGGCAATTACGAAGAAAGCTGCTATAAACATGTGTGTGCAGGTTTTTGTGTGCACACAAATTTTCAATTCCTTTGGATGAATACCAAGGAGTGCAATTGCTGGATCTTACAGTAGGAGTATATTTAGTTTTGTTAGAAACCACCAAAAGGTCTTCCAGAGTGGCTGTACCATCCCCATCAACAGTGAATGAGAGTTCTAGTTGTCTTAGATCCTCACCAGCATTTGGTGTTGTCACTGTTTTGGGTTTTGGCCATTTTAATAGGTATATAGTTGTAGCTCGTTGTTGTTTTAATTTGCATTTCTCTAAAGACATATGATGTGGAACCTCTTTGCATATGCTTATTTCCCATCTGTACATCTTTTTTCAACTATATTTTTATTTTAAAGGGAATCCTCATCTTTAAAAACTGCTGACAGAGGCACATTTAAAAGTACTGACTTAGGCAATACTACTGAGATATTAGAGTTGGACAGTGCCCGCGTTTCAATTTCATAATTAATGAGTCAGAAGGGTGTTAGTGGTAGAGAGATGAGACCAACAATGGGTGTGGGAGACAGCGTCATGTACGCAGGACATGCCAAGTACTTAAATACAACAATGGTAGGATGCAGGCTTAGTGATCGCTCATCGCTCGTGGGCGAGATCTCCTGGTTATATGGAGGAAAGGGATAGAAATCCTCCTAATATAAACAGTAGAAGAACCTTCTGCAAAAGACCATCACTATTAACATGGCAAATGCTTGTTTCTGCCATAGAGAATTTCACTCTGAATTTCTAAATACTCCATCAGTGATACATAGGAAAGGTCTGCCTTTGAATGTTAAGGGCTTGGATCCTGACTGTGACACTAGTGGAAGGTGGGGAACAGAAAGTGCACATGGAAACTGGAGAGGGAAAAACACTAGGAAGAAGAGATGCATTGATTCCCAAATGAGATCGAATTTAGTGACCGAAAGGTGATTTGACTGAAAAAGTAAAGGAATCTTTGCACTAATCTCTGACCTCTCAGATTTTATCATCATTTAGTAGTAGTGGGACAGAGTAATATTTTTGAAATGTTAACTTCTGTTTGTCTTCCCTGTTAAGCAGATAAGACTATACAGGTTGCCACAGGGAAGAAATGCAGAGCAGAAAGCCCATTGATTTTAAGTCTCTTTCTGGATTATATGCTCAGAAATCCTTGGGCTTTAAGGTAACATGGACAAAAATATTCTCAATGAATATCATGCACCAGAGAACCCAGAGTTTAAGGAAGGTAGGTCTTCCTTGGAGATTTAAAAATCATTTCCCAGTTGAAGGAGATAAAGTTATAATGGCGAATTGTTGAGATAAGAGACCTGGGTGGGTCCCAGAGAGGTGTGCTGACCATCATTAGTGCTGTTCATCCACTGTATCTGGTTAACCCCCCACCCTGCATTTCTCATCTCTCTTCAGACTGGGTGTAGCCGTATGACTTACATTGACAAATGCAGTGTGCATGAGAGTGGTAGTGTAGCTTTAAGAGCTGTAGTGTGACTCACTATCTTCCCTTCCCACTGGGGTGGTTTTTATGGAAGCACACGTAGAGATGATGTCTCCATCAGCCTGAGACCCTCAGGGAACACAGGAGCAGGGCTTCTCCAGAAATCTGCATTGGACACAGCATGAGAAGTCAGTTTCTCTCGTGTTGAGCAATTGAGGTTTGGGAGGCCTGTGTGTGTGTGTGTGTGTGTGTGTGTGTGTGTGTGTGTGTGTGTGTATGGCTATGTGTTTAGGCTCAGCAGGCCTTAAAAATAGAGCCCTAATGGTGCTGCAAAAGTCCAGTTGCTGGAGTGCTTAGACTGTGAGGTCATATTTCCTTGGTTGGAAACCGCATTCTGCCACCAACTAGCTATGCAATCTTAAACAAGTGATTTACCTTTCTGTATTTCAGTTTCCTCCTATATAAATAGGAGTAATAATAATTCTGTGCACAGGATTTTTGAAGATTAAACAAGTTAATATTTGTAAGAACAGTTTTGGGCACATGGGTAACATACAAATGTTAGTTTTGTCTTCTCCGTCTCTCTCTCACTCTCTCACTCTGTGTCCTTTTTCACCTCAGGCCTTCCCTAAGAGATAATCCATGACAAAGAAATGAGCTAAATGTTAATCTCCAAGGACATGAAATAGTGGTTTAATTCTTCTGAAGTTTCAAGAAAGTATCACAGAGGAGTCTTGATGAGAATACTCGAATGCCTCCTTTAATCATATCTGCTTAACTGCCCTTGTCGTAACTCTGTCTGTGCTCCTGTGCGGCTCCTGCTGCAACTCGGCATTTACTCTTAACCAACTTCCGCATAACCAGTCTCCTGCAAGAATTCTCCTCCCCCAGCCATGCTCTTCTCCACCGCCTTCCCCAGGAACGGGGCTGCCAAACATTCCGGAAGAGAGCTAACTGACTTTTAGACTGTTTTATCTTCATACCCGCAGCGAATCCAGAAATCTCCCTAAGCTATCTGGCTGAGTGCTGTGGGTTTTAAAGCAATCCTTTAATATATTCACTTGATTTTAAAGACAAAAACCTCCCTGGAACATTTAACCACGGGCACTACTTTTGCTCTTCTGAGGGGCTGCTCCCTGAACTTCTCTGAAGCTGGTGTTAGAGGTGGTTGGGATATATTTCCACAGATTCAAGTTCTGTGCCGGACCATTAAGCCTTTGAGGTCCAAGAAAAACCACAAAGGATCGCCAGTGTCAGGACTGAGGGAGAAACAAGCTTTGAAATATAGGAGAGGATAAAAAGCAAAACCTCTGCAGGTATATCATTGCCAATAAGATAAAAATACAGACCGAGTGGACAGTAAAGGTGAGCTTTGCAAAGCTGCTGCCCGTGGGGTGGAAAAGTTTGGGAGGAGAGGGTCAGAGAAAGGGGGGATAAAAACCCCTCCTGGTGCATTTAAACCTAAAACCTGCTGTTTAATTATACGATTAGCACAAAAATTCTTTTGAGCCTGTGGAGGTAACCGAAAAGGAACAAAGTGACAAAGTGCACAGGTAGGCATTTTGTAGGGTCCGGGACATGGAAGCTCTCTCTCTCAAAACCCTCAGCTCTAAATCACAGCTTTCATCTGCATGGCTCATCAAAAGATCACAGATTTCGGTTTTTCCTCCAGGATGCTGACGAGAACATTTAACCAGAAATAAGGTCACACCAGTATGTGATGCAGGGTTTATTGGATTCTTCAGGTTGTTTTCCAGGGATATTTATAAGAGAAATGTAATTTTGGGAAGAAAAATATGTTGTCAATTGATGGCAGTTCTTTCTGGCTGCACATCTTTATTCAGGCAGAAGCACTGGAGCCACACAGAAGAATTTGAGTCTCAGCTTTAACTTTTTTTTCACATAAAAATGCACCAACCGCAGTATTCTGTAGAAAGACCTGGAGTTTTTAATGCCTTTAGTTTTGTAGTTTCCTGATTTACATGGGACATTGTGCATAAATATGCAGCGTCCCACTTCCTTGATGAAAATAGGCTTTCCTATTTTATGGGCCTGCATACATTGTACTGAATTTCTCCACAAGGGACAAAATTTATGTTGAAAGCTGATCCAAGGAAAATTGACTTGAAAGGAATTCTCCAAAAGTAGCAGAAGTGTTCTCTTTGATCATAGTTCCTGGTAGCTGAGCTGAGTAGATAAGATCATGAGACATACATTAATGTCAATAATATGAACACTTTTACAAAAAAATCAACCAATTTAGGAAATTATAGATCACAGAGAACACTATCCACATATCATGACTTTTTATATAGAATTTTCTAGTTGCCTCCAGTCAAGAGATTTGTCATGGTTCAGAACATCTTCCCAAACGTACCTTAGGAGCCTACCTACAAATTTTCCATAGTCTCAGCCTTGCTTTCTAAGCGTGGGTATATTAAACACAGATCTCCTTTAATGGGGTCTTGTGAAGACCATTGATGATTCCATTTTGTCCTGCTGCATGTTTCGTCCAGCTCTTACTATAACTCCTTTGGGTAAGCTATTGTTCAAGCCCTTGGTAGAAATTTTATGTCATACCTCCTTCCATCATCCTTCCTTTCTTCCTTGTTCTCTCCTTCCTCTTCCTCCTCCTCATCCACCTCCTTCTCCTTTAGTGGTGCTATTGAATTGCTTCTAGCACAATAAAATTCTAGGCCAAAAAACTTCCATCATTTTAACTCCCCATGCAGACTTGTGATATAGCAGCAGTGATATGGAGGCTATTAGAATAGATTTATTCATCAAACAAGGGCTGTAGGCAAGTGTCTGAGGTCAGTAGCATTGGGAAACATAAAGCACACCATCTGCATCCAAAAAATTTACAGACCAGTGGGTTGTAGACAGGATAGGTAAATTGTTCAAAACTCTTCATGACTTTCTCCTTTATAAGGAATTACCTCAACCCACCTACAGCCACAAGTGAGAAAAGTTTAAGGGTTTCCAACTTTTTTGAGTTTATTATTTTTTTTGCCATTTGAAATATAATTATAAACAAATTATCTTTCAGCAAGTACGAATTTATATTAACATCATTCTATTCATAATGCATTAGAGATATAAAATATAATTTTCCTAAACCATGTAAAGAGAGATGTTGACAATCAGATATGCAATGATATGAACATTGTATTTGAGTGCAAACATCACCATGAAGAACTAGGTCACAGGACTGTGACAGTTGTCATTTGATCAGAGTTGACTGTAGACCCAATGTGAGTCTGTGCATTGCAATCAGAGCAACACTTTAAAAACCAGTTGGATACCATGTTTTCATACTAAATTTATTGTTGGAGCAAACTGACCTGTTAAAAGGGTCAGGGTGGCTACATGGTTTGTATAAACCATCTCCAGAAGTATAGTGAGATTCAGGCACATGGCCTTTAACTTGACCCCATATAACTGACTCTACTTCTGAATTCCTTTTGGTTCTTTGAGGTTGTTGGTGTTTTGTCATGGTACTCTGTGATAGTGAAGCAACTCAGAATACACTTGCCATAGAAAAATAGTTTTTCTTAACAAACTCACTTTTCTGACACAGTATTTTTTTTCATCTGTTTAAGGAAACTTTTTTTTTTTTTTTGAGGATAAATTCCTTACCCTGGTTTTCAAGGCTTTGTTGTAACTCTACGTGGTAAATATGTGGAGAGTTAGGTACTCAGCATTCTTTCTTATGCGCTTTTCTGCCTCACCCTGTGTGGCAAAGGCTACAAGCCTGACAAGTACATTTTCTAGACAAGTTTGTCTCTAGTGTTTTGGATAGATTGACCTTCTGCCTAGTAGACACACTCATACAAGATTTGAAAAGAAAGGAGGCAGAAGCTACATTATTCTTACTTTCATTGTAGACTAGGGCTTTACAGAGATGAGTTTGGTAATGATCTCTGTGTTCATTTGCTATTTACCTGCCATAGACGTGCAGAGGAACTTTGAAGTGTTACTGGTTTTCTGTAGGTTCTTAACCTCTGGACTTGAGTTTCTGACTTTGTCCAGGCGTTTCTATGGTTTGTAAGCTGCTAATTTCCTGTATTATATCCTTTTCTGTTTAAAATACATGGAATGGCTCCTCTTTTTTATGAATGAATCCTGACTATGTAATATAAACTCTCCTGTAATAAAGATGCCTAAAAAAGGGAAAACATGGACTGATGCCATGCTTTGATGGATTCCCTTGTCTCTCCCTTCCTTCTCCCTATTCAAATCTATCTAGGTCTGCCTCCATGCACTATTTCCCACTCCCAAGACCCTACTAAATCCATATTTCTTAACTCATTTAGTGCTATTACCCTGTGGTATAAGTTTCTCCGGTTCAGTGTTAATCTTCTTTTGCATTGCTCTTTTTAAAAATCATTTTTGTCTCTTTAGTATCCCCCATTACATTATAAGCTCCATGAGACTCAGTCTATTATTTTATTTTCTTTTGAATTCCGTACAGAGGTAACATAGTATGATATACATAATGGGCTTACTAAAACACATACTGTCTTACACACACACACAACACACACACACACAAAACAGATCTTGTGGTTTTGTTTTGTGATTGTAAAAGTTATATATGCTTGTTATATACATGCTTATTTTATATGTTATGTGTTACATGTAAAGAAAGTGACAGTATTCTTAATTTTCTTATTCAGAAATGATCACTATTAGTTTTCAGTACATTTTATTTATAAGTATTTAATTTTAATTTGAATTCTATTACGAATGTGAACACATTTTTTCATATCTTTTTCTACTAACACTATAAAACAAATGTTTTTCCATCATTAAAAATTTCACATGAGCACTGACATGGCATTACAGCACCTGATTATGCACATGCGCCTTCGTCTAATTATTTCTCCATTGCTAAATATTTAGATTATTTCTACATTTTTAGTATAAAAAATGCTGCAGTAAGAATAACTGTACATCAACCTTAGCATCACAAAAAATTCTCAGCACACCATTTCCTGACGAATAGAGATTATTTATGAGTTACTTATTAAAAATAAGTAGTATTATATGTGACTTGCAAAGAACTAGGAGAATTCAGAGAAGAAAGTAAAGAATTCAGGGATAGAATTGCTCTCCTCAGATATTAATTTAGTAAATCAATAAATGACTAAGTGATTGAATGAGCAAAATAGTCCTGTTGCTAATCCATTTCACCAGTGGCACATAAGTAAAATAGGTGGAAGCTGTGTTTAGAAATACACTTTGTATCCATATGTGTCATGTCATACACAACTAGTTTTATGCTACCCTGTGTCTGTTAGTGCTTTTGAAGCTTCTCTTACATAAAAAGTTGATCAAAGTCTGGTCCATATTAACATGTTTGTTAACCTGCACTAACATTCAGGTAAAGAATAGTAAAGGACATTGTTTCATCTCTCATTTTAATTTAAGAAATCACTTAAGCTCTGTGAAATCCAGACTAAGGGGGATACTGAGGGCCCTTCAAAAGACAACTTGGTGGCACCTTAGTGTTACGGTCAGCCTGTGCAGGGCAGAGAAGAAGAGTAGGAAGGGGAGCACCATCGAGTGAGTATTGATGTGGGCCAATATAATGTTCTGGGACAGAATAGAATTATTTTAAGGCTTAATCATTTTAGGGGACTGCTCTCATGGACTATAACCTAGATGAGCAATATGATGAGATAATTTCTCATTTGAGGTTGTTGCAGTGGGCAAACAAAGCTAGCTATTTCCAAGTTAGCCTCTGGGCACTCAATTCCTGGAATTGGCATTTAGCATATCAGACACTGATAGTTTCTTTTTACCATACTGGTGCTTTCAAAAATGGAAAACCACATCAAATACCAATATAATATAATGGGAAAATAAAGGTCAAATTTCATATAATAAAGGAAATCAATTTTCTCTGCTGACAATCCCTAGAACTTCAGCACTCGGGATGTTCAGAGATAGCCGCATGATGAAAAACATCAGGTGAGGAAGCTTTTTAAAAATTATAACAAATCTGATGAGCAAGATTGCCTTCAAAAACTGTTGCAGAAAGAAATCCTGAAGGAAGGAAAACACAGCATAAAATAATGTTGGTCTAGGTAATGGAGTGGGGGTTCACCTTGCAGAAACCGGTAGACAGCCTTCTCTTTTGTTTGGCATGAGTGATTAATAGCTGGTTCGGCCCATAATTTGTCATCTCACACACCGGCCTCTCGGCACTCTGGTGTATTTTCAGCCAACACAGCTCGTACTTTGGCACTGGATCTTGACAGGAACAGGACTCAAGACAGAGCATATATTTTGTTAGTGCACTCCACTGGGTGACCTAGGAGTAAGGAAATCGTAGATCTTAACAGTGGGCCTTAACAGTGGGCCACAAATGAGGTCACTCTTGGAGACAACAATAAAAGGTATATTTTCTAAACTGCTTAATATACATCTGCATTGTTTTAAGTACTCTGCATGTATTGACTCATTTAGTCCTCACAATAACCATAAGAGAGAGGCACTATTATGGTTCCATATAGGTGAGGAAACTGAGAACATGCATAGAAACAGAAATCAAGAAACTTTCCCAAGCCATAGTGCTTAACTATCTGGGATTCACACACTACTTTTTCCTTAAAGTTTCTGTGATGATTTTCAGTAATTGTGCCAAATAAATCTTGACTTATCTGGCCCCAACCATCTTCTTTGTCTCACCTTCTGTTATTGCACAATATGCTCTCTGTATTCTAGGCACTCAGATTATTTGCCGTTTTCAAAATGTGTTTTGTCTCACCCTATCCACATCTGTTTGATGTGCACTTCACACCTTCATAGGTTGGCACATTTCCGCTTCAAATTTCAATAAATAGCTCCTATTCCTAAAGTCATCAGGGATGTCTCCTTTGCAGGAGAATATAATTATTCCCTTCTCTGTTCTCTAATAATCTTTCTTCCTTGCCCTGATAGCACTTACCATGTTGTATTATTTGTCTTTCTGAATATCTCTATCTTTACAGTGGCTTTCCTTCAGAACAGGAGCAGGAACAATGTGTTACCTTTTTTTTTTTTAAGATTCCCCCATCTGTAGTGGAATGTGTGGCATCAAATATATACTTAATAGGCTTATTTTAAGTTAATAAGCCTGTCAAATAGGCTTATGCGAATAAATAGTTAGCAACAGAAATGATGACCAAACATGTGAGGAGTGGGAACATTATCAGACAAATTGGGAATAAATGGTGTTTATTTATCTGAAATTAAGGTAATATATGTAATTCTGATCTGATTAGCTAGTACCTTTATTTATATGTATATGTCTGGGGTTGGAAACTACTGATATACTCAAGATTGACCTTGAGGCCATTCTTCCTAGAAAGACATCCCGTGATTTTTGCTTCATTGCTACCTTCAACTAGAGCTCATGCCTTCAACAATCCATGACTGTCTGGTATAGTCATTTTCCATATTGATCATTGACCATGAGGTCAGAGGAACAGCTGCTGGTGGAAGCTCAGTACTCATTCCTCATGCTTCTCTATCTCACTAGCCTCTGCTTCCCTGTGTAGTTTATTTCATCCTTCCATGATATTGAGGGAGACCTTCTGGTTATGAGACATTGGCACAGAGATGTGCACAATAAAGATACAGTTCCTTTCCTCATGGGGTGGGGGGAGTGGGAATTGGAAATGTAGATAAAGAGCCACTGTTTCAAGGTCTTGGCTTCTCCACCTCTACTCTCCTGATTCTACAATTGGTAAGACCAGTTGCCAAGACCAGAAACTTTGGTTGTAATCAGTATGAGTGAAAGGGTTAAGACGGGAGGCTGGTATGGCTGGTGTAGCAGTGAAATAGTAAGGAAGCAGCATGAAAGGCCTGCCTGGCAAGGAGAAGATGTGGAGAAATTCAACAGAACGTAGCCATACTGTCTTCTAAATGGAAATACTCTTAAACTTTGAGAATAGAGACAAACAAAACACAAGAAATTAATAACAATAATAATAAGTGGCATTTATCTTACAACACTCTTCTAAGTATTTTATATATGTGAACTCATATTATCTTCATAAAACCCTTTCGAGTAGAGAGTAGTATTATCCCCATTTCACAGGTGAGAAGACTGAGATACAAAGAAGTGACATAAGCAAGTGAGTGACAAATGTAGGATTTGGACTCAGGCAGTAGACCTCCAGAGTCCTTGTTCTGAAATATTAAATAATATTGTCTCTTAGCAAAATACTTCTTTAACTAAAAACAGATGTAAATTATCTTACTACACTACAGGAAAATCAAGGACATTTTATATATCTTGAAAGCTGGTTCAGCTAAATTTTAGTTATTATGAATTGATTTTCTGGTATATGGATTATTGAAGCACTTAAGCCTTGCCTTCTCTCCTGTATCTTTGGTTCTGCTGATATGCTGTGTATGAAAGAGAACAAAGGAGAAAATCTAATTGCACCATTTCATAGAAGCCTAACCATTTAGTGCTCCTCCCTGTCCTGTTGTTGAACTAATTTTCAAAATTGATACCATATATGAAAAGCAAATTTCTGTAGAAATTTTATAGAATTTATTAACAGAATGCTGGATGGTTATTAGAGTGGACTGTGGAGAGGGGTAGTTGATAAAGCTGATAACTGTCCGCACATTGGACATACACACTAAGGTTGGGGCATATCAGCTGTGGTAGGGAGCTGGATAGAGTTCCAAACACTCTAAGCACATGGATGTTGACTGTAAAATAAATGTGACTACCAGAGAAAAATCAGGCTTGATAATGGTTTAGGAAAGGGGTCAATAAACTTTCTCTATAAAAGGCCATATGGTAAATATTTTAGGGTTCTGGGACACATGGTCTCAACTCTCTGGGACAAGTACTCAACTCTGCCACTGTAGCACACATAAAGCTAGAGGGAATGCTTGAATAAATGAGTGTGGCTTTATTCCACTAAAACTCTGTTAAAACAAATGGTGGACTAGATATAACCCATGGGGCCATAGTTTGTAGGATCCTGGCTTAGAACTGTAGGTGAACAAAACACTTGTTACAGAAGAGTATAACTCTCCATGAGTTATGTCGCTTATGTTAAATGTTGCAGAATAAAAATGTATTGGTCAGGGTTTAAAGAAGAATTTCTCTGGTTTGAAGTCCAAGAAGTTCTATGAAGAAAGGTATTTTGACGGACATTGGAAGTAAATATAAAGTTGGAGAAGAATGGCCAAAAGTCCAAGAAAAGATGTAGGGCAACAGTTAAGGAAACAATTTTCTCACTTGAGGGTACAGAGCTGGGACCCTGACCATCAGTTGTAGGGAAAGAAGATTCTTAGCATTGGCCTCACAGTCTAAGGCCTGCAGTCCCAACCCTGTGGTGTTTATAAGGAGAAAAATGGAGGCTACCGAAGGAGCATCTAGTGCTACCCACAATGCCACCCCATGTCTGCCCCAGGATAAAAGCGAAATGGGATAGAGACCAGAACAATTTCTGGGGCTTGGGTATCTGGTATAACGTGAGGCTGGCATAATTTAACTACCTTAGGGTACATTTTATATAGACTCATTGGTTTCTTTTTTTATACTTTGTCTCTTTCTCATTTTTTAAATGTTTTCCTCAGGTTTTAAAAAAGGATTATTTGAGAAAAATTGCAAGTTTTATCTTCCATAGACATATCTTTGCTTAGTCTCTGTCAATTCCTACTGCATTCAGTCCCTTGGGTTTCTAGCCTGGATTATTGAAACAGATTCAGAGATGGCCTCATTGCCTCTAGTTATAGTCTTGAGTGTCCTCCTCCACTCTATTATCTGTATAATATATGAAATGTGATCCTGTCATTTCTTGGTGCAAGACCCTGTAGTGACTCCCCACTATGTACCAATAAAAGCCCAAAGTCCTTAAAATGGAAGAAAAGCACTTTGCTATTTTGCACTGTCTACTTCTCCAACATTCCTTTGACACTCAGGACTTTGAACTTCATATTTGGGCAACATCAAATGGTGTTTAGTTTCTTGCCACGCTGAGCTATTTCTTGCCTCTGTACCTTCGGTCACCTCAGAATTCTTACTCCTTGATCAGACTGCCTAACTTCATTCATCATTTAAGGCTCAGATTCCATTACCTTCTTATGATCTATGCACACTTGTCCTGTTGTGCTTAAATATTGGCCTTCCTCAACTTCTCCTTCACCAGAGTGTGATCAGGACCTGTATTCTTATGTCTGTACCACAGGGCCTGGTACATACTATGCATGTTTTTAAAATCAGTCACAAATGATTAAATGTCTGTGATAAGTAGGTGAACAGAATGTTCTCAGGGTCAAGGTTCAGAATGGGGAAAGAGGAAAGAAGTCAAAACCTGGGACAGAGAAAATGGATAGAGCTTGCATAATTGCCTAGTTGCTTTCAATCTAGGGTGAGTTATAGATTAAAAACAGATGCGGGGTGAGTAAATAAATTACAAGTCATTCCACATACTTTCTTCCCAATTTTTTTTTTGAAAAAAAAATTACATTTATTGTAAGAATTTGCATATTGCAGTCTGAAGAGATTTTGGCATTTGTATGAGTTCTGAACAACACAGGTACTCGTAGGAATGCACACCTAATTTCCCCCCTGTCATAATTAATGGTATTGACTTTTAATGATGGCCTCTGCCCTTGGGTCTGCAGAAATTCAAAACAATTTGGTTGGGCATTTTAATGCACAGGAAAAAAAAATAGATGGACACATTTAAAACAGCTGAATCCTTAAGCCTTTGTGCACTTATCTGTGGCCATTGCCACACCAGCTCATTACCATGATGATAAATAGTTGGTGGTGTTATCCCTAAAGTTTTCTGTACAATTCAATGAAAATATCAATAATAACTATTCATTATTGGTTATGCCTGGCATCATGCTAAGCACTCCCCATGCATTATTCCAATTAATCACAATAGCTCTGTGATACAAATTAGGACTCTGAGGCCCAAGGCCACCCAGCAACCGAGCCAAGATTCTGACTCCAGTGACTATGCTCTTTATCATCACACTATGCATTTGCTCTAATTTATTAATTTGTTTAGGTCTTTCTATTTAAAATGCCTTTAGTCAACACAGCCACTATGGGATCTGCACACATACTGGAAGTAACATGGTCTGCTAATTCCAACCATTTACTCACTGTGTAAGTCAGTTTCTAGTTTCAAGCTCAGGCTCAAAGTATAGACTCTTTTATGAGATTTCTGGCAGCAAGCAGGTGAAAGGAAGAATTCAAAACCATTTCTTTTGTTGGGAGAGACACGTCAAGTAGTTGGGAGGAATTCGGACTGCCTTTCTGACATAGCTCCATTCAGCCCACAATCTAGTCTCTTGGAGAGCCTCACTAAAGTCTTTCTCATAATTGCCTGCCTGGAAGGTGGAAAATGGGATATGCGATGTCACAGCAAATGAGGGCATGTGCAACCCAGTAGAGCACGTCAGTGAAACAGCTCAGGATTAGCTAGGCACCCTCACCCATTTTCTCATTTAGTTTTTCTTCAAAAGAATACTGCATAAAATATACCACAGTAACCCACAGCTTATTCTAAAGTGCTGTCTTCTGGCAGACGCATTAGCGTATGATTAGAGTTGAAAACTGAGAAACTAGACTTTCTTTAGCTGCTGGCCTGCTGCGTGAAATGCAGTCAGGTAACCTACCCCAGGACCAACCAAGCCACAAGCATTTATTAAGTATCTATTAGCAATGCAGCAGGGATTTGCATGGTTTGGATACCAAAAGAGTATCTAGAGCAAAGTTTCAGTTTAACCCTAGCAATACACAAGTCAAAATAAGGCATTTCAGTGCTTAAATGGCTGATAGAAGCTGTGGCAATTGAGAAGATAAATGGATGAATGACAGCTGGACTCAGCGGGCATAATGAGTATTTATTTGCTCTTACTGCCCACAATCTACTCATCTTTCTCCATTAAAATAATGCAGAATTTTTCTGGGGAATCATGCATCACTCACTCTCAGTCTACTTAGTTTGGGTGATAACTAAGACAAGAATGGGCACATGACTGATGGCAGCCAATGAGATTTTTAAAAAAATTCCTAGGTTGCCTGTGGTTGAAGCCAGTTCATTTTTTTATAAGACAGTTTGCATTGGGTTGCTTGCTACTTCCAATGAAAGGATTCCTAAGTTGGGTTTTTCTGCCTCTAGATAGGGCATAATAGATTTCTACTTCTGGGTAGGATACAGGAGTGCTGACAGGGTGATGTTCCCACTGCAAGAGCTTAAAATGGATAGATAGATTACAAAATATTTCTGACTTTATGAGAGAGCTGTAGAAGTAGCAGAGATGAGATAAACCATAACTCGAGAGAGGAGAAGTAAACCACTCACCTCCAGCTGTTTTTCAGCCTCGTTCATCTGCCAGTTTGGAGCATGATCAGAGGACTAGACTTGCTGAAGGGGCAAGACTCTCCTGAGGGGAGGAGTAACCACCTAAGCTTTTTGCAGTTGAATGGGCCTAGTGTGGCAATTTGGTAACTTGTTCTGGAGTAGCAGGGGAGGGAGCTATGCTAAAAGTATGCAGAGTAAAGTATCCAGATTTTCTTGGTGCTTGCTTGGGAAGTGAGATCTACCAGTGAGGGAGTTTGCATCAATAACATTACCTGCCAGGAACTCAAGAAGTTAGCTTGGGGGCTGCATATATTGTCTGAAACTTACAAAGAGTAATCGCTTCCCGGCCTTTTGGCTAAGATCAGGTGAAACTTATAAAGAGTAGAAATAGGCATTTACTGTTCTGAGGCTTGGTAGGCAGAGTCCTATCAGGCTGGCAGAGTTCTAATAAAAAATCTAAGAGATGCTTGTCCTTAGAGTAGTGACAATCAGAAATGTACTGAATATTATAAATATTGCAATCTAGTTTTATCCCTAATGAGTTTCTAATTAGATTGAGATGATCATGCCCTCACTGTATTTACTTAAATGTGGAGAAAGCACTCTCTGGTGAAAGATAAAATGATCTGGACCTTCTATGATTCTTTTGTTCATTATACCTGGCATACAATTAAAAATTAATAGACCTGTGAAAAGGCAAGATAATGTGACCAATAATTATATAGATGTCAGTCCACGAATGATCTAGGTAACAGAATTAGCAGACAAAGTATTATAAATAATATATTAAAGAAATTAGAGGAGAGGACCAAATAGATAAAGGATATCTATACACATGAAAGGATAGTCATTCTAGAACTAAAACAACAGCAACAGTAGCAACAACAGCAGCAATGACAAAACAGGGCTCCAAAAGAATACTGGGAACAGTCTGGATACAATAGAACACAGATACAACTTCAGTACAGGCAGTTCAAAGCAGGTCATTAGAAAACATCCAAACTGACCCACAGAGGAAAAGAGATGGACAGAACAGAGAGCAAAAAACATGAAATGAACTTAAAAATATATAGTATGTAACATATTTATAAAAGGGGCCCTAAAAGGAGAACCCAGAATGAGAGAGCAGTAATTAATTTGATAATGATTAAAAGTTTTCAAAATTAAAATTCATCAACCCAAAGATTCAAGAATTTAGCAAGTAGAAAGTAGGAAAAACTGCTATAGGCACGTCACAATAATTCTGGAAGAATAGAAAAAGAAAAGAATCTTACAAGCATCCAGAGAAAAGCCATATTACTTTCAAAGAAAACAAAATTAGATTGTTAGCTGACTTGTTTAAAAATGCGGTAGAAGCCAGATTGTGGTGGAATAGTATCTTTAAAGTGCTGAATGACAATACTGCCAAATAGAAGTATGCATTCTGCAAGAATATCCTTCAGAGTAGCATGAATGTTTTCAAAGATTGAGAGAACTTTTCTTCAGTAAGCCTGCAGTAAGAGAGAACCTAAATAAAATTCATCAGGCAGAAAGATGATCATAGAAACAAAGAAATGCAGGAGAGAAAGAAAAATGCCAGAGAGGATAAAAGATAAATGCATGATAAATATTTTAATAAATATAGGAATATATGTATATTCAAATATAGGTGAATATTAAATATCTGTGGAGATTCATTTGGATGTAGAACTAAAATCTGTGACAATAATAAAAGTCAGGAGTGTCAAAGTCCTGAGGCATATCAAGTGGTAAGTGCAATAAACTGAGTTCACTATGTAATTCAAGGGTGTGTTTTGTGATATCTACGGGTACTGCTAATAGAAGAATATAAGAATATGTGAATACACTCAATAAAAAGAAAATGCAGGATAATAAAATACATGATTAACCCAGAAGAAATTGAGAATGAAGAAAAAGTGCACAGTTGGGAAAAATAGAAAAGGAATTTTAACACAGTAGGTATGTATGACCCTATTATTAGAAATTACTATAACTATAAATGAACTAAATAGTCCAATAAAAAGCTAAGACAGTCTGTGTAACAGTGAAAGTCCCAGACCTACTTTAAGGACATAGAAGGTTTTGAAGTCAAAGGGCGGAAAAATAATTTAAACACCAACCAAGAGAAAATAGCCAAGCTAAGAGTCAAAGTAGACATGAATAGCAAGAAGCAAGAGTATTTTCTGATAAGGAGGTTAACCCAATAGAAGGACATTCCAGGCTGAAATTAATATGCATTCGACATCATAGCTACAAAATAGAGCAGAAAACAAATACAAAGCAGAACTAAAGGACATTAGAAAATTCCTACAATTGAAGTTGATTTAACAAATATACAGAAACTCAGTAATGGTATAGATCTGAACCACAAAATTAATAAACATGACTCAGTTGACATACGTAGAGCACTAGAATTAGCTTTAATAGAATTCAAGTCATTTTCATGTGCATGTGCCAAAACTGACTATATGTTGGTCCAAAAAGAAAGCCTCAAAAATTTTAAATGATTAAAATGATTCAGTCTGTTCTATGACTGCATTGACATTTAGCCAGAAGCCAATAACAAAAGCATGATGAGGAAATTCCCAAGTTCACTGAAATCAAACAATAATCTTTTAAATAATCCCTGGGTAAAAGAAACAATCAAAATGGAAATCAGAAAACATTTTATATGAAATATAAAGAACTTATCAAATCCAAACTTTTGGAATGAATCTAAATCAGTGTTTACAGGAAAATTTTTAGCTTAAATGCATTTATTTTTTTTTTAATTTTTTTAACGTTTTATTTATTTTTGAGACAGGGAGAGACAGAGCATGAACAGGGGAGGGTCAGAGAGAGGGAGACACAGAATCCGAAACAGGCTCCAGGCTCTGAGCTGTCAGCACAGAGCCTGACGCGGGGCTCGAACTCACGGACTGCGAGATCATGACCTGAGCCGAAGTCGGCCGCTCAACCGACTGAGCCACCCAGGCGCCCCTTAGCTTAAATGCATTTAAAGAAAATAAGATGAATATAAATATTTTAAGCTTTTATTTTTCAAGAACCTAGAGAATGAAAAGCAAATCAAAGCTATGGAAAATAGAAAAAAATAAATAATATAATAAGGGCAGAAATAAATGGTAAAGAAAAAATCATACATGGAAGACAGATAACAAAGACAAATATTTTTTTAAGATAACTGAAATTGAAAATTCTTTTTTTAATTTTTTAACATTTATTTATTTATTTATTTGAGAGAGAGAGATAGACAGACAGACAGACAGACTGTGAGCCGGGGAGGGGCAGAGAGAGAGGGAGACCAGGCTCCAGGCTCTGAGCTGTCAGCATAGAGCCCGACTTGGGGCTCAAACTCATGAACCACGAGATCATGACCTGAGCCAAAGTCGGACACTTAACCAACTGAGCTACCCAGGCACCCCCTGAAAGTGAAAATTCTTAATGATCAAGCATGATAAAGGAGAGAGAGAAAGAGTGAGAGTGCACACTAGATTTTATCTTCTAGATAAAAAGCATGTTTGAACTTTAGGCAAATAAATTCAAAAATTTAAAGTGGACAATATCGATGAAAAATGTCACATACCAATGCTAACACAAGTAGAAACAGCCATCTGAATAATCTTTTATCTGTTCATGAATTGGAAATCTGATATTAAAAAATTATTTTTCAAAGATGCATATGGCTTCACCAACAAATTATTTTATTCTCTCAAGAAAGAAGAACACTGAACTTGGACAAACTGTTCTGGAGAAAATTCAATGAGGAATCTTTTTCTAATTATTTCTATGGGACCACCTTATCTTAATTACACCAGTTAACAAGGGTATTAAAGGAAAATTACAGACCAGTTTCTCTTATGAATATGGATGCAAAAATCTTCAACAAAAATTAGGTAGTTGAATCCAATAGTGTAGAAAAAAAGGATAATACCTTACAATCAAATGTTGTAGACATATAAGGTTGATTTATTATTTGAAAGGTGAATCAACGTAATTCACCACATCAATAAGAAGACAGTGTAGTGACATCATCAAGATGGTGACATAGGTCATTCCGGACCTCAGGTTTCCCTGATAAGGAGACCAGGTAGCAACTATCTATAGACAAGACACTGTTGTGAAAATTCCAGAACCCAAGGACGAAACTGAAGCATCCCCTTTGGACAACAGAAACCTACAAGGACCATATTGGAAGAATAAGAGGAGCAGCTTAACTTTGACTGCATGGACTTGTCCCTAAGCTAGCAAAGAGCTGCACTCAGAGAGCTTCCCTGTGCCTATGGCTTATTTCTAGTGGGGGAAAAAGGCACCTCAGGTGGACGTCTAGGTTCTCCAGCATTGTGGGACTCTTCCCAGAAGGCTTAATCGAGTCTCACCTCTCAGGGATCATTAGGGGAATCTGTGGAACTCTGCCGCTGAGGAATCAAGAGATGGGAAAGGCAGGATAGGACTAACAGTAACCAGAGCTCAGATCTTGGTGGACTGTGTTCCTGTTTGCAGAAGTGCCTAAGCAGAGATCCCAGCCAGTAGCTCTGCCTAACTGTAAAGCTGAGCAGCTGGCCCCATCCAGCCAGGGAGCTCCACTGGCAGTTCTGCTTGATTTGGATCATCAACCAACAGGCCATACTAAGCATGGAACCCATTGTATGGTTCTACCTGGGCAGGGGAGAGAATTTGCAGGGAGCCAAGACAGCAGTCCTGCCCAATGGTTGAACATAGCTCCTGAAGTCACAAAACCAGGGGCAGTGAAGAGTGATCCAGAGCAGCCCTAGGGCATTGCTTATGGTATCACACACCCATGGAGCCCAGCCAGCAGCAAAGCCCAGCATATGGCCCTGCCCAGTTGCTGAACAAAGCCTACAGTCTTGTTCAGGCAGAGAAGCAAGTCAGGGACCCCACGCAATTGCAGACCATAGCCTACAGCCCCGTCAGAACAGAGAGCCCAGGCAGAGACTTTGCATGTCTGCACAGCACAATCTTCAGCCCTGCTCACATGCGGGGTACAGCTGGCAGCCCCACCCACACAGAGAGCCCAGCCAGTGACTTTGCCCAGCAGTAGAGGGATGCCAACAGCCTACCTGCCAGTGAAGCCCAAGCTGTCCTTCGGGGCAGCCCAACTCCAGGGCACAGCCTCTGGCCCTGCCTGAATGCAGAGCTTAGCTGGCAGCACCTCCTGGTTAGGCAGCACAGTCTGAGGTGCTCCCAAACCAGGAGCAACTGTAGACCACGGCAGGCAGCCATGCCCGACTGCAGAATCCTGCCGGTGGTAGTGCTCTGCTAGGGCCCATACACTGCAACCCGACCCGACTAGAGGGCATTATCGAGCCCGGCTGCTGGCCTCACCTGGCCACAGAACATAGTCAGCAGTCCTGCCTCACCAGGGAGCCCACCCAGTGTGGAGCCTAGCCAGCTGGGGATCTACGGTATAGCACAGGGACTATAGTTAACAACATTGTATAGTAGAAAGTTGTTGATATTGGATATTGAGAACTCTCACCACAGAAGATACATTTATCAAATTTACATTTATCACACTGTACACCTAAACTCCGGTAACATTATACTTTTAAAATATATCTCAAAAAAGCTGGAAATAAAACTAGAGAGAGAAATTACATGATCATCTTTATGTAAACTGTACCCTAATGAATTAAAAGTATTTTTTAAAAAATCATAACTTATCCATTAGGGAGAGCCTATAGAAATTACTTCTTCCTTTAAGTTTATTTGTTTATTTTGAGAGAGAAAGAGAGCAAGTATGCTAGCAAGCATGGGGGAGGGGCAGAGAGAGAGGGAGAGAGAGAACCCCAAACAGGCTCCATGCTGTCAGTGCAGAGCCTGACATGGGCTCATTCCCACAACCGTGAGATCATGACCTGAGCCCAAATTAAGAGTCGGACCCCCAACCGACTGAGCCACCCAGACTCAGTAATTAAGAAACTACTTCTTAATTTACATCTTCATGCATTCATAAGAGAAGTGCCTGTTGTCTGAGCTACTAGAATTTTCCACCAGAGATATTGCAGATAGAATTCCTGCATTGGATCTGGGGTCCTACAGAAAATGACTAACATGGCGTCTAACTCCCTGAGCCCATGATTCACATTGTTCATCAACAACAAATCAAATTGTAGTTTATCAACTTCTTTCTATGTCCCCAAATTAAGGATATTTTCAATTCAGAGAAATATATAGCAGTTATCAATTTATTTGATGGTGGTTGCGTCAACTGTATGCAGTAGGAGATATTTTTAAAAGTAACCCAGGGGTGCCTGGGTGGCTCAGTGGGTTAAGCATCCGACTTTGGCTCAGGTCGTGATCTTGCAGTTCAGGAGTTCCAGTCCCATATCGGGCTCTTTTGCTGACAGCTCAGAGCCTGGAGCCTGCTACAGCTTCTGTGCCTCCTTCTCTCTCTGCCCCTCCCCTGCTCACATTCTGTCTCTCTCTCAAGAATAAATAAACATTAAAAAAAATAAAAGTAATCCATATATGCTCTTAACATGTGGGCTATAAAGTCCCTCACTTTTGATTTATCCTAACAATGAAACAACAGAAAGGACAATTTAATACAGTCCTTAAGAATATGAGCTTTGGCATCAACTTACCCATGTTTGAGTCTTTATTCTGCTTTGTGTTAGTTGTTACCTAAGCTACTGTCTTCTCGAAATTTTTTGCCTTAGTTATTTTATAAGGGAGACCTGGGCTCTGGTGAACTCTATTACCTGTAACTTCTTACAAATCAATTGAATGACCTCCTCCTCCAAGGAAAAAAAAATTCCCCAATTATTTTCTCATTAGTAAAATGAGAATACTAAAAATAACATACACATTGAACATTTATGAAAATGAAAAGAGGTAATTTATGTAAACTTTTAACACAGTGCCTGGCACATACATATTGTGTGCTCAAAAAATAGTAACATATATATTGATCATTATTCTCATTTCCTTTCTTGTAAACAACAAAAGAAACATAATTTTTGACATATTGGAAGTATTTTCCTTTTAATTTTTTAATATTTATTTATTTTTGAGAGAGGGAGGCAGACAGAGCATGAGTGGGGGAGAGCAGAGAGAGAGAGAGAGGGAGACACAGAATCTGAAGCAGGCTCCAGGCTCTGAGCTGTCAGCACAGAGCCTGATGCGGGGCTCAAGCTCATGGAATGTAAGATCATGACCTGAGCCAAAGTCAGATGCTTAACAGACTGAGCCACCTAGGTGCCCCTATATTAGAAGTACTAAGGACCTTTTTATTTGGCTCTCATGACCACTATTGACTTTCTCAACAATACTTTCTTTTTTACACTTAGATAAGGTCATAAATTAAAGGTCATTTCATCTTGCTGGCCTCCATACCTAGTCCAACCACCAAGCCATACTTAAGCACAGTGAGATTGACCATAATAGCAAGCCCCCCTTCCTCTTGGATCTAATTACATTTCTAAGAATGAAGACAAAATGGAAAAGGTGTTAATTAATTTGTATTGCTTTTCTTTGGTGGCTGCAGGGAATAAAGGGTGCTTTTAGTTGGAAAAAGGCAAGCTTCACATGTGGCCCAGAGCTGGGTGGATGGCACATCACTGCAGTTAGGTTTTATGGAGGCCACTTTCTCCATGTGCCAGGACAATCCCAGCGCAATAAAGAAGCATATGTACAAGTGATTCATATAGAAGAATCTGATCTTCTTTACCGGATCTCTTGGTGTAGGTTTATCCTCTCTAATCAGTTTCACTTTATGCATGAACATTTACTGTGATTTATGTGCCTAACAATGATTAGGGTGAATAGGTTTGTTTGAATACATATGACTGATGGCATCTTTGTGGTGACCCATGGATGAGCCTTCCCATTTCTAGAGGCAGTGAAGAAACTTTTTACCAGACTCTAGTTAAGCTCTAACACAGCTCAAGAATATGGTGGTGGATAATATCAAAGACCAGGTTGGACTGTCTGAAAAAAGCTCTTTCTGCTCTCCTGGCCACTTGCTTTGACTAATAGAATTTGTCTTTGGAGGTGTCATACCCTGAATGTTTGTGTCCCCTCAGCATTAATATCTTGAAACCTTATCCCTAAGGTGATGGTATTTGGAGGCGGGACCTTCGGAAATGAAGGCTTTTCCCTCTTGAATGCAATTAGTGATCTTATAAAGTAGACCCCAGAGATCTTTCTTGCTCTTCTGCCACATGAGAATACAATGAGAAGATGACCATCTACGAACCAGGAAGCTGCTCCTGACCAGTTTAATCTATGGTATTCTCATTACAGCAGCCTGAACAGACTAAGACAGAAGATCTAGTGAATGCCACCTTTGGTTGTATGGTCCCAGTAAGTGCCTGGCTTAGTTCCAGGCTCTGCGTGATTTCTGAGAATAAGACAAAGTCTTCCTCTCTCAGGTGCTGTAAGAATTTCCTTCACCTGACAGCACAACCTCCCATTCTGAATAAGCAATATGCTTAAAATGTCAAATACTCCTAAAGTAGGTAACATGTTGACTGTCAAATACTCCTAAGATGGGTAACACATTGACTTAAATTTAGTCTAAGATGTAAATGTCTATCATCAGCGACTTTCTCAGACCACTTGTTATCTCTAGATGGTTCATAGGAGTTGGCAGTAAGAATTCTCAAGGGAAGACAACAGTATAGTCTGAGGGAAACCTTTATCATTTAATTTCATCCAGTGTTAGCCTCTGCTTTAGCTAGAACAGTATTTCTCAAGGTTTTGAGGAGCTGGAAAAATGCACTTTTCGGAGCCCTATCCCACAAGTACCAAATCAGATCTCTGGGGGTGGGGGGGCTGGGGTGGGCAGGACTCAGAAGATGTGTTTGTGTAATAGTGTATAAGTTCCCACATGATCCTTTGCACACTCACATTTGAGAGTCTGTTTCTGGGTAATCATCTCTGTGAGAGTATGCACACTGTCGTGCACACCCATGGGGAAAGGAGGTGCCATGCAGGACTCTGTGGGTGGGTGTGAGTTCATGCTCTGCCTGCTTGCTTGGGAAGGATGCCATTTAGGGGGATGTACTCGAGCAATCACTCCTGACTCGTTGCCTCTGCTCTCCGTATTTATAGCTCCCAGCGTGGCTCATTGCAGCCACCAGCTCCTTCATCCTTTTAATATTTTTCCCAGTTTCTCTGCCCACTGATCATATTTTTCTGTTCCAAACTATTTAATTTATTAATACCGCCCTGAAGAATGTGCGGCAATTGTTGTCTGCTGTGCCCAGGAAGAAACACACAGACACACAGCCCAACACCACAGCTCATACTGGAGAGAGGAGATGATTCATCCCTGCTGCTCCCACCCTATCAGAGGGGCTGGTGTTCATATACGTTAGTAAGAGTAAGATACCACCATCATCTCCACCCTTTCCATTATACTTTCAGGTGCGGCTGACTTTTGCCTGTGAATTTTTCAGTGACAGCCACGGGGTGCTGCTCCCAGGTCCAGCTCAACTCTTTGCTTTTGTACCAGCTGGTCTGCACACCTTCAGCCTTCAATTGCCCACAGCACAGCTCTCTGAATCCTCTGTCTTAGTTCTAAAGCTTTCTTTGAAGGCCCTGGGAGAGTGATCCTTAGTGGCATCCCCGCCTTGCTCCCCAGCTCCTTTCCTTTATGTTCCCCCCTTTCTCAGGCCGACCCTCTCTTTGTGTCTCGGTGGTTATCAGCTTGCAGGGGATACTCCATTGCAGACTGAAACAGGCTGTGGGAGAGGTCACTTTAGCTGAGGTGAGTCTGGCCTTGGGAATAAGCACAGACCTCACATACTGGTCCGAGTATGTGCTAAGCCTCCGGCATGGTCACTTCATGTCACCGACTGACAGGTCACTTCCTCCTACAGCCAGAGGAGCTCTTGGCAGACTCACTTGACAGTCTCCTCAGATTTGCTGGAATCTGCAAAGAGCCTCCTCAGTGCCTCGGATGCAGAGAAGAACATTCCACATGGGGAACCTTTATTCTCCTGCCTCATTAGGCTGTACAATAGCTAACAGATTGCACACACCACCTGCCCCTCCCTGCCCCAAGGCCTGCTAGTTTAAGGGCAAACGGTAAGTGGCCAGGCTCATGCAGGCTTTACAAGAGCAATGTTATAAGCCAGAAGGATGCAAGCAGGTTTCACTTTGTGCACAGACGGCATTTTAAAATGGATAAATCTTTCTTCATTGTGTAGCATTTCAAAAGGAGAGTAAAAGGCACATGCACAGTAACAGATCTTTTGAGTATGTGCATTTGTGAAAGACACAAAGAACTCTAAAAATTGCGTTTCTCTTTGACCAGACTAAGGATATCAGCCTTTGCCTGATGCCATGTGGTCAGGGCAGCAGCGTCCTGGGCAGAGCACCCCCCCCCCCCCACCGCCTCCCCTTGCTGTCCCAGGACAGCCTGGGGCCTCTCATCACTTAGTGACATTGACAGTTTGGGGAGATAATTAACATCCTAAACAATGCTCGAGTATGGTCAATAACATAGCTTAGTCAGTTCTAACCAGTGACATTAAATAGGAATATGAAAAACTTTTAACTTTTAAAATATCCTACGAACGTTTAGTAACGTCATTGCTACTGGTATCATACGTTCTTTGATCTGTTCCTTGACATGAAATTTCTCCTTTCCTCTACAGGATGACATTTGTAAGAGATAACATGATTCAGATGAAGTTTTATTCAAGATTGGACCAGACAGGCTTTTTACACTTCGTTATTTTCACTTATTTCTGATACTAATTTAAAGCCTGTTGGGTGTGATTGCTGTTACTCTTTGAGTTAAAACATTCTCCGTGTGCACATATGCACATGCAGAACTCATATGCTAGTTGTTTCCATTCCAGCCAAAAGCACAGATAAGATTGAAAACACCTGATCTCTACTTTTAATCGTTCTTCGCCCCTCAACCTATTTTGGGCCCTGGAGGACAGAGCTATCACTGAGAGTGATTGCAAGAAGAGCAGATTTAGGATGGTGACTGGGAAAGATGAATTGAAAACATAAAATAGAACAACAGGAGTTCATTTGCCAGGTGATAGCTATGGAGGCAAGAGAAGGCCGGCTCTCAGGAGAACCACAGAGGAGAAATGGCCCAAAGTTAAGAACAGGAAATGAGCAGAGGAATAGATCCACCAAACTATTGATCAGCCGTGGACCTGGTTTAAAGAAGCGGATAGCTTTAAGGGGTGCCGAAAGGCCAGGCTAGAAACATGTTACCTTCTTCTAAGTGCATTTGCTGGCTGTGGCTGGAAAAAAGATGTATGCACACAGAAAGTTAATAAGACAAAGACACCCTTTGTTTGATCACATCTGTGCCTGATGGCCTCAGAGCAAATAGCTGGGGATTGTCAAGAGCTGGCAAATGATCACTGTTTGAAAACAGGTATCTATCACAGGGAAATATCACACAAAGCCACAGCTTTCTTATTTGATGCTCTGCAAACACCCATCACCTTCAACTGTGACAGCTACCCCCACATCCACAAACTCTTTGAGAACATCAGCATCCTTCCTTGAAGCCCCACAAACTCTGGCTCATGTTGCCAAGTGGTATGGACTGAATGATGGTGCCATCCCCCTGATTCACATATCGAAATCCTAACCCCCAAAGTGATGATAGTAGTAGAGGTATTAGGCCAGGAGGATAGAGTCCTCAGGAATGGGATTAATGCTTTAGGAGAAGAGACTCAAGAGAGCTTGCTTCCTTTCTGCTCTCCTTGCCTTTTTAGAATACAACGAGAGGACAGCCATCTGCAAACTACACCTTGATCTTGGACCTTTGGGCCTCTAGAACCGTGAGAAATGAATTTCTGTCGTTGAAGCTACCCGGTCTGTGGTAATCTGTACTAATTAAGCCTGAACTCATTAAGGCCCAAAGCTAACCAAGCACTCTGTTGTCTCTAGGCCCATTGTTAGAAGCTCCCCTAATAGTAGCAAGCTAAAGGGCCTTGGTGTGGCAAGTAGGCTGAGAAGAGTGCCCTTCTGCGTGAATGAAAAGGCTAATCACCACCGCCATTCTGAATGTACGTATTAGAGATGGGACTGATCAAAGTGTGGTAGAGAAACAGAATATTCTTATAAACGCACATACTTGTTGTGTTTACGTTAGCAATCTGTGTAGAAGCCTCTATAAATACATTGGATCCAGAGTAATTGCTTCAGGTTCTCAACATAATTTCCCTTCTTATTGGAAAACAAAAAGGTTTTTGTTTTTCCAACTAGTATCCAAACGTTCTTCTTTTTATTAGTTAATAGTGACCCATACCTCTCCTTTGTATCCATCTACCACTTCCTTTAACCCTGTGCTGTCTGATTTCTGTTCTCACAACTGTATTGAAATTTCTCTCTTGAAAGTTACCAGTATCCTCCTCTGCCTTATGATAGACAGTTTTCCTTAACAGTACCATTTGACTTTTGGGAATTGGTTTCTCTTTTACACTTCCTGTTTGCCTTGATTTCTGTGACCTGACGTTTTCTGAACTCATTTATTTCTCTTGTTGCTCTTTTTCTATACTTTATTCTCCCTTGTTTTCTTGTCCCTCGTTCCCTGATCCTCAATGATGGTGGTTCTTGAAGATTCCTATCTTGACCTCTGCTTCTAGCCCTCGTAGTTCATCTTTAACTGGGATCATTTATTTTCGTATCTCCAATGTCACTGTGGAGATGAGCATTTCCAAAGTGGAAATCAATAGCACCAATTTTATATTTACAATATGCATCTCATATTTCTAAAATTATAAACGTGTCAGTTTACCTTAAAGTCAACATAAATCACCTTTAAGTTAACATTTTTCCCCTTAAATTTTGCTTCCTCTCCAAACTATTGCAATTCCCATCTTTCTAGGACTAACTTCCTATTGTAGGTCCCTACCATTTGTGCCTTCTAATCTCTCTTTCCTGCCACTCTTTTCATGTGTCTCTGAAATCCATCCCATCCATTCTATCCCCCTTCCCACCGACCTCATCCAGGGCTGCATTTCTGTTTGCCCAAATTACTGCCAACCCCATTCTGAGCATGTGGTTGGAGATGGTGTGTATCAGAGCTGAGGTGGGGGGGATGATGGCTGGCCCCTGTCACCCCTACCTATGCTCTGCCCATTCTTTCCCCCTCCCCACTTTCCCAAAACTATCTTTGGGCTGAGCCTTCAAAGGCACTGTCGTCAAGGCAGCCCTTGGGCATAATGCAGCTGAACTGGTTCCCAGCCACACTAAGAAATAATTTGCATTGTGGGCAATCAGGAGTTGTGGGAGGGATGTGAACTTGGGGCTGGCTTGGGTCTTGTGAAGGCTTGTGAATTAGGGCAAGTCTCTGCACCTCAGTTTTCTAATCTGTAAAATGGACGTATTAATGCACGAGTCTGTGGTGTTATGGTAAGGATTGGGCAAGATGGATGTAATGTTTTCCCTTGGCTTAAAAAGAGTTTAGATAGGCTTCTTCCTGCTTCTAGGTCCCTGACTTCCCTCTCCCCTAGACCTTTATGGAATCCAGATGACCTATGATTGCCCTACCCCTCACTCAAAAGCTCTCCTGCCCTTGGATTCAATAGAGATGAGTCCAGATTGAGTCCCGAAAACATTTTGAAAATACCAACATGCCATGCAAGTCCCTCGTGTGACTGCTATAATCCCTTCAGTGATATATAGACAGGATAGAAAATGTATAGAGAATTCTTGATGCTTATCCCAGCAGTAGGAAAAGTTGGGGATGAAGGAGAGGATAGGGTCCTTCTAGCATTCTGAGTTATCCAGAGCCCTTGCAAGGTATTACAAGCCATGAGGCAGGCAGCAAACTGAAAGTACTCAGGTTAGCTCCAGGCCTGAAGCACCTGCTGGACGGCAGAGGCCTCCAAAACCTGCCAAAGGGCCAAGGGCGGGTGAAAGCAGCTGGGTTTTCTTAATTGCTGAGGGTAGATCAATGTTACAGAATTCCTTTAAGGCTTATGGTCCACACCCCTTTGTGCATTGGACATTTCCTGGCTTTTAGCGTAGGGAGGGAGAGATGAGAAGTAAAATTTATGGTCATAGTTAATGACTACTTTCCTGTCTCTCTTGCATTATACCAAAGAAGAATCCAAACCAAACAACAACAACAAAACCCCAAGTTCAACCATTTCCGTTTTCATCTATTCTTAATTTGGGGCCTGGAGCTGGGACCGGCAGGGGTCCGGTAAATGAATTTCCTTACGGGAGCCCTGCTGCTCTCTGCCTCAGGCGGTTTTCCTAGAGCACAGGGGTTTCCAGAACCACCTCAGTCCAGGGCTGTCTTCCCTGCTCTCTTGGACTCTCCTCTCTCCCTGCCAGGAATATAGGAGGACCTTGGTTCCACCTTTTTCTCAGCCATAGCTGCCAAGGAATGAACATTCACCGGGGAAACAGAAGCCTTGTTACTAGGTTGTTGTCCTCCTCCAGAGTACCTGACCAATTACTTTCCTGGAGTCTGCCTGTTGTAAGATAAGGGGCTGGTGTGGGTGGAGGGAGGTGGCTGTGTGATAGTGATGACTGTTCCTCCAGTCATTCAAGAGAAAGTATTTTGAAAAGTATCACTGCAAAAATAACAGCATCACCATATTTAGGGCTACAGAAGGTCTGGGAGAGGACTTATCCAAGGACAGGGGCCCAAAACACTCATGAGAGAGCCCAGATGTAGGCAGGAGAGAGAGGCGGCACTGGGTTTTCCCTGCAGTCTTCACAGTGTTGCGCTGGCGGTAAGGGTCCTTCGCTCTTTACCCCTGTGTCACAGTCAGGCTGTGCACACAGGGACCCCAGGCTGACAGTTGAATCTTCATTTGGCCCTGAGATGTTTCCCTGGATCTCTGCTTCTCTACTGTGATAAACTGGACTGAACAATGCCAGCCTTGATGATTTTAAGATCATCTATTTGCCTTTAAAGCATTCTAGCTCATTGTGTGCATAAGTATATCATTTTTGTCAGAATAGACCCCAGATGAGCCGGGTGTTACCCTAGCCACTTTGGGCTGTATGTTCCTACGAGCCAACTCTCTCCTCTGCCCACATTCCTCTCCCCACAAAACATAAGCACACACGAAATCCTCTGCAAGCTCCTAAACATTTTTGTGTTAGAGTTCTTATCCTTGTGGTCCTCTTGGCAAACATCTCGTCCCCCACTATTACGAAGCCGACAGCTGGGAAGTAGCCTTCTTTGCATTTAGCTGAGGTCAAAGGTAAGGAAAAGTAAGCAAACATGTTGTAGAGAAATCCTGGGAAGTCTATTTTTTCCATTCCTCTTTGCTTATACTGATGCTTAGAATGTGACTGTGATGGTTGGGGCTTCTGCAGCCTTTTTGGGCTGCAGTACTGAGGGCCACACCTTGGTAATCACAGAAAGAGCCGGAGCCTTTGATGACCATGGAGCTATCATTTCAGCCCAGGTCTGACTACTTCTATCCTTTTCTTTCCTGATATGTGTGAGAAATACACTCTTATTAGTCCTTCCGCCTTCATTTAGAATACTTTTTTTTAATCTTATCTTAACTACATCATCATCATGTGCTAACACACTTTTCTCCTGTTGCTATTCTCTGTTATATTTCTATGGTAGTTCCTAGCAACCTTATATATCTTCTACCATTTTAACTTTTCCCTTAAACAAACTTCAGTGGAAACCAGTATTCCAGGAACTATGCCAGGCTATTGGAAAACAAGGATTAGTAATATAATACCCCATGGCTGTGAGACATTGACCAGACTCCCATTCTAAAGAAGTACAGGTGAATGACAGCAGATGAATATCACTACCACACAAATCAGCTTTGCTTTTGGCATATAAAAAGAACTGCTCTGGTCTCTGGCCTTGAAAAAAAATGTAGCCTAACAGAAAAGGAGAACAGAAGGGCATAAAATAATGAATGTTTACAAGCATTCAGGGAGAGAACTGGATTAGTGCTTCTTCTCCATCAGCAGTGCCCTCACACGGAGCCCAAAACTTTCAAATTGATTCCCTCCTCCCTTCACTGGTTGGGAACAGTCCAAAAGCAGGGCGACTATGAATGGCCAGGCATCTGCAAAACAGCTTTTCTTTTAATTCTTGTGATTGTTGTAATATTTATTTGAAATAAATGTCCTTTCAGTCCTTGAGCCCTGTTAGCGCATTCTGGGAACATGGCTAAAAAGCATGGAAGGGGAAAATCACCCTATTCCCCCCGCTTCCTCTAATCTAGGGTTTTGGAGGTTGTTATAGGTGCCAGAGCATCCTGAAAAGCCAGGTGTTCTTGATGTTTACAAATGGACGCCGAACGGCAAGCTTGTGGGGATTACCATGGCGCAGCTTTGATCTAGTGGGTGCTGCTTGCAGGTATGGTGCGTTCTGGCTGTCCGTGGACTGTCTTTTAATCCTCACAGCCACTGCATGAGGTCACATAGCCACCGTCCTACAGAGGAGGAGACCAAAACTTAGAGACGTGAAGTAACCAGGCAGCCAAGTCACCAGGCAGCCAGCACAGGTGGAGCCTGGATTGGGATCCTGGCATCCTGACTCCAGAACTCTTTGTTTTTAAACATGATGCTTCAGATTGTGAAGTGAAAGCTCACAGATCTAAGAAAGGATCAGAAACTTGTCAGGACTCAGAGCTAAAACCCTAGGAGCAAGCTGCCTCCTTGCCTTCTTCCTTCTGTCATACAGTTTGGGAGTTTATGATGTCGTGGGGATGGTGGCGGGGGGAGAACCACTGGGAGAGTAGGTAATTTCAGCCTGGAACACGAGACCCGTCTCTGAGTCGGCCTTGACCCAGGCCAAGTTGTGGGCTGATGGTGGGCTGTGCTTTATGAACAGTAAAGGCACATAACACTATGTTGCTAGGCAGGCTTTGCCTCCCACACACACTCGCAGACAATGTTCATTACCCCCAGACCACAGGGACCATTGCCACAAGGAGAGGTGGGGGACGTGGCCTGGCTACTTGTGATTCTTCTCCCATGTTCTTCTTTCTTTGGAAGCTGGGAAATAGTCTTGCTGCTTGGCCTCTGTCCTCAGCTCTTGTGCGGCTGGGCCAGCTGAAAGATAACCTGTCAGAGTGGAGGCCACACGGACACATAACTTTTATTGCCATGGGAGACTGTCTGGGTCAGAGATCAGGCTGATTATACTCCTAAGTAAATAAAGAAAAGTAATGGTCTTTGGGTTCACTCTTCCTTTGCCAGGAATGTTCTCCCCCTCCTGTAATTCAGCTCTCAGCATAGATGTTACCTCCTCATCCAGGCTTTCTTTGGGCAACCTGTCAGAAACATCCCTCCAATATCATCCCCTCTTGTTCTATTTCCTTCAGAGGATGCATCTTTACTCTGTGAAATTATTAGTTATGATCACTAATTATAATGATACATCATAGGTTATTTTATTTTTTAAACATTTTATTTTTATAAATGTTTGTATATTTTGAGAGAGAGAGAGAGAGAGAGAGAGAGAGAGCGAGCATGTGCGGGTCGGGGAGGGGGAGAGAGAGAGAGAGAGAGAGAGAGAGAGAGAATCCCAAGCTGACCATGGAGCCCAGTGCAGGGCTAGATCCCATGACCCTGGGTTCATGACCTGAGCTGAAATCAAGAGACAGATGCTCAACCAACTGAGCCACCCAGGCTCCCCAATATATCATAATTTATAATGATATACTAGTTATTACTACTTATCACTAGTTATATAGTTATAACTAAAACTATAGTCTCCTTGAGGACAGGGGTCTTTTTTTCTTGTTCAACACTATATTAGCTTCTAGAAATAGTACCTGGGATACAGAGGGTAGTTATTTAAAATCATGGTTAGATGAACAAATGATCGAGTCCCATTATTTTCTTAGGATACAACTAGCAAAAACAGTCTGTAAAATATAGCTAGAGTTGACAAAATCTGGAGAAAAAGTTTTAGTTTGCATTTCCCTTTACAATAAAGTCCAGAAAGTGGGAAGTTTCTTTCCTCCACCTGACCAATATGTGTGCTAAATAGGGGGCCAACCAACTTCCTTTAGATAATTCTAACAGAGGGACCATGCATTCCCTCTATCATTACCCCCCATTCTGCCAGAGGAAAAGTGGCAAAGTGTTTCTAAGCTGATTCTGTTTCCTGCAATTTTCTTGTACTACTTTTGCATCGTGGGCATGTGCACGCGCCCACATGCATGGTGCTATCTAACACACTATGTTAGAAGGGACTTCAGTATCTGTCCTACTGCCAGATGAACCCAGTAGGAGAATGTTTGTGATGTGGGCCAAATGCTAGTCGAGGTGAGCTGGGAACGTTGTCAGACAACTCCCTACTGGAACCCTTGCTTACCAGATACCACCCAGTCATAAGGGGAGGCCATCCTGCAGATTTCACAACCTTAAAACAGAAGTTAAAGTTCTTTTTGCAACCCAGGATGAAGTTCTTTGTATAAGCTGGTGGCATTTTCCACCTATCTCCATCTCTAGTGCTACCAGGGGGCCTAAACCACGAAGAAACACATGGATTTGTTTCCCAACTGATTAATCCTATAAACCATCCATTATTCATTGTGAACCTGCTGTGCTCAGCTTCAGTGCTAGATGCTGTAGGGGATAGAGACCACAGGGGCTTGCACTCTAGGATTTTATATTCTGAGGGCAGGTCTGGGACTAACTCTGCTTAACATAGAATATACTTAAGGCTAAACCGGCTGTCAGGACAACATTGTAATTGTTACAGCTTTGTTTCAGGTTTGCAAATCTTGTGTCCAAAAAGAGATTGTAAATTACAGGATAGTGTGATATACTTCCATATTTTTAGTGACAGTAACTTGTGCAGTCCTGAATACATAACAGACTCTTAAGGAGAAAAAAAATGATGGTTTGAATGTTACAGAGCCTGATAGAAGTTCGTCTAGGCTGCTCTTTCGCTAATTGAAAGGAATGGATGGTGGGGCAGAATTTCTATTCTACTCCCAGGGCACATTCCAAGAGAAAGAGTCACATGAGTCATCCCCAGAAGCACCACTGAACTGCTGAAAGAGATTGGCTTTTACATTGACCCAGAAAGTTTCAAGGTGTCCCTAGAAAAGGTGACACCTATGAAAATGTCCCCGTCATGTCCAGGGGACCAAATCGTGCTTTGACCTTGCTATCCTGGCCTCTCTAATTAGTTACACTATTGCCAAACTCTCAGGAGCCCCGGCTCTGTCCCAGGCCTGAGACACTCCGCATGGCCTCTGTGCCATTGTCTGCCTGCTTGTGTTGTCAGAATGCCTGCTCTTTTACTGAGTTTAAGTTTGCCCTTCTTTTGTTCAATTCCTTTTTCTGACTGGCTACCCTGAACCTCATTCAAATGCCATGTGCGTGTTTTTGAAACTTGGCCATTTAATTCACAGAAGAGCCTTGGGAAAATTTTAGGTTTCAGGTTGTGCAGGGGTCACGTTGCTTTGAGTTTCAGCTTCCAATTGATGTTTAAAAAAGACTCAAAGAGGGACCCCAGCTGCACCTTCTGAGTTTTACCAGGTGTGTTAGCAGAAGCCAGCAAGAAAAAGAGGCAGATTGCAGTCCTATCACACTATTTCAAATGGATTTACTGTACTTGTTAGATGGTATTTCATAGATGGTTATTACTGTTCATCACAATAAACTGAAAGTATAGGAAAAGAGGAATTAAAAAGCAGTTGTGAAAATGATTGGTTCTATGTTCCTGGGACCCCAAGCTGGGATCCGGGGAGTTCAAGATTCTAACAGTCTCTGCTTCAGGTTATCTGTTTTTTCAGCCAAGGCATTTTAAGATCCCCTAGTTTCAGCAGGCCTCTATGCCCATATCTGTCTAAGAGAAGGAAAGAATCCTACCTATGTTCCCAGATCCTTAGGACTGTGAGGGGATGACTCAGTGAAGAGGTGCTCTGGAAATTCAAACTCTTTGGAATCACCGTAGCAGAAGTAAGGTAATATCTCAAGAGGGCTCACACCTTTTTTCCTGAGCAGTGTTGCAACCGACCACTAGAAAGACAGCTATTGACTGTTTTATTTTGAAAATGTCCTTTGGAAATTAAATTTTTCGTAGTCACACCTGACTTCCACTACCCCTCGTGCTCTGGGAAGTGTATAAGACCCCATAGGCAACAAGCTGAGAGAAGTGGATGGGGTGAGCCTCCCTGAGTCCTGGGTCCGGCCAGAGCCTCATTGGAGTACAACTCTGGGGGTCCCTTTTCATTATGGGTGGATCCTCAGGGATCTGCTTCTCCAGTATGCCCACCTATGGTTTGGTCCCTGAGTATAGATTTGTCACTGAAGAATTATTCCGTTGTTAAAATAGATGTCAGGTATATGAGGACATGTAAAAAATTTGGTAGGAGAAGGGTTTTCTGTTTAAAATAGAGGAAGGTAGCAAGTGTAGCACTCATGTTGGCAATCAAAACTTTTTCCTTACCATTTTAGGTCTCCGTTGGTTCATGGTAAGAGTCATGCTTTTAGTTACATCACCTACAGTTCATAATGAAACCACTAGACCTTGAAGCCAAGTCATGTCAAGTCGAAAGTGTTTTAAGTTCTTCATGCGTCTAAAACCTCATCTCAACACAGAACTTTTATTTTCCCTGAAGCTTTTCAAATTGACTTCTTTCACAGGGAAAAAAATCTTTGCATGCATTAAGTTCTTTGGACTTCCCTATTTTTATTTCCAAACTGGCACATTATCATTTCCTCTGTCATACACAATCTGGCCTTATTGAATTCTTTGCCATTTGATCTCCTTAAGTAGCTCAGCTCCGTCAGCCTCTTCTCTGACATTGAGAGTTTTTGCCTTATGCTGAATATAAATTACCCCATTCAGTTGTATGAAAAATTAGAGTTTCAGATTTTATCTGATTTTCTCATAGTATTAAACTCCAAGAAAATATTCACAATAGCTGATCAGATGATCTGATCAGATCTAGGTTTGGGTAAGGACCAAATTTGCTGGCTCTTAAATTCTTCAGTTGGCTTTGTACTTTGTAGCTTATGTACATTATCTTGGTTATTGTCTCTTGAGGCTTTGACATTTTGTCCATCAAAAGAATAAATGCCCTCTCTGCTTAAGTGACTTTATTTATAAAATGGAGTAATTAATGGTACCTGCTTCATTGGATTAGTGGATTAAAAGAGATACTGCATGATCAGTATTTAGAACAGTACCTGACATATAAAGACTGCTCTAAAATGTCCAGTTGTTGTTGTTGTTGTTGTTATTATTATTATTATTATCATCATTAATCATTAGGTAGGTTGTTGAAATGGGCATGGGTGCACATTCTTTAAATGATATTTGGTTCCAGATATCAGATGTCAGGAATGTTGAGATCATTTAGGATAGACTAGGACTCTCAAAACATAATGAAGTGATACAAAGGCCCTCCATCCCTAACCTGAAGGCATCCTAACTAGTCACAGTCACATGGCATTATTTTGCTCTCCCTAATAAGAGAACACTGCTTCCTACTTTTTTTTTTAACTTCATGCTCTAACCATGTGTTCTTGCTTAGTGTAATGTCTCTTGTGTTAATTACATTGTGTTATTTTTAAAAATGCCCACTTTTTTCATAGACAACTTTCACAACTAGAACAACTATTTTCTATGTCTTAAATTTATCTATCTATCTATCAATCTGTCTGTCTATCTCACACAGTCAAAAGAAGTCTGAGGTCATTTAGATCCTCCCTCTGCCATCAGATCAGATGCCAATTCAGTCACCTCAAGTAGATGAGACAGTCTTTGAAAGTACCTCCAGAGAAGGGCGTGGCATTCTTTGTAATTTATGTCAAAACCCTAAATAGAATTTTTGTTTGTCTTAAATATTGTCAAGCCTTATTAGCCTTGCTATTCTTTGCTCCAGTATGTTTCTTTAAAAACACTTAAAACAATTTGTTTAAGAAGCATATTGTGGGTTGGTTTTCTTTTTTTTGTTTTTTTTGGTTTTTTAGCCTTTAAATGATGTCTCCACTAATTTTTCTTTATTAAGATGGAGTTCACAGTATCTGTTAAACTCGGGTGACAGAAAACCCAATTCAAACAGACTTAAGAAAGATTTAATATATAATTTAATTGAGAACAGCAGGGCTAAGGCAGCTTTAGATGCTGTTTAAGCCAAGACTCAAACAACATCATGTATATCATAAAATCATCAGGATTTGGTTAGAGTCAGTTCTCTGCTTTCCCATTGGTTTGATTCTCCTCCAGGTTATCTCTTCACTCCACAAGATACTAGCTACAAAAGTTCTCTACTTTATTCTCAGCTGGTAGTTCAGAGGGAAACAGAGGACCTAAGTAAAACAAAGTTAGGTGTTTACAAACATCATTAAGAATTCTGATAGAGATTTGGTGATGGGGTGAATCCTTTATACAGGTGGTAGGGTAAGAACATTTTTGAAGGTGGTTTTTAGGTCTAAATGAGGAAACAACCATGAAAATGTTGCTCAAAGATTGCTCAAAGCATAATAAACGTCAGGTGCAAATGTCCTGAGACACAAATGAGCGTGACATATTCTAAGGGTAAACAAAATGCTGGTATGGCTAGAACTGTAAGTGGAATTTGGAAGAAGAAAAAGTCAGAAGTTGGCAGGGTCACACTTTCTGGATTCCTATAGGCCATCACAAAAAGCCACTGGAATGTTTTCAGCCAGGGATGAATTGGTTTGAATTGGCTTTCAAAAGCTAATTTTGGATGTTTTGAGGAAGATGGATCATGGTTGAGTGTGTTAACCTAGTCCTCTCACTCCCCCATGCTGTGGGAAGTAGAGGCTAAGACAGGAATATAGTGCATTCGCATAGGGTATATGAGAGATGATGATCCTAGGGAGCCTGAGTGAGAGACCAAAGGAAAAGAAATAGCTATCTAGAAGGTAGTACAATTTCCAGAAATAGTCACCTTATTTCTCACCATCTCTGATAAGTTACTTGCCCTTCTCTGTACCAGTCACTCAGGGAAATACGCAGATTGAATATGACCTAGGTGTCACTTATTTCACTCCTGAGTCTGCAGTCAAGCCTTTCCCAAGTATGGGAGCTCACAGTGGGAGAGGGATGATTGCTCAGAGGGGAACTGAGGTACAATTACCAGAAAAGTGATGAATGGATAACAGATGGCATAAACAATAGATGATTTTCATAGTTACTCTTCCTTAGATTCCACAGAAGATACGGTCCAAAAACAGTAGCAGGTGGGTGTTATATATTAGAATTTCTTTATTTTATTCTTCTATGATATTGTATGATGGGCTTTTAATTTTTATTACACCTAAATAATACAGATGAAAAAACACAGATGCACAGCACTGATGATGGAAAAATGTTGAAAATAGGAAACTCAATAGCAGGTTTTGAGAAGACACTCTACTGGACTTGATTAGATAACATTATTGTAATTTTTGCTGAGCAATTTATTTAAGGCAGGGCATTTATTTAGCATTTGATGCATCTATAAAAAGAGCCTTATCTGTTGAAAGAAGCACTTTAAATATTTTATATCTCCCGGTTAATTTGGATCCGAGTATATCATAAAATCATCTTTGAGCTAATTTCAATTTCAGATTACTTTTAAAAACCCTACCTCTTATTCTCTCTCTCTAAAAAAAAAAGGAACACAGGAAAAGTTTTGAGACTGGAGGGTCTGACACCACAGGTGAAGATTAAAGAGTGACACATCTGTGTGTTTGTGTTTGGGGATCGCTAACAAGGTGAGGCTCGGGAGAGATGTGCCTATCATTCTCTGCAGCAGAGGGTCAGCAAACAGAGAAAGAACTCAAGCCAGGAAGCATTTGAAAGGTTCCCACTAAAAGATTTAAAAAAAATGGAGAAACCACAGACTGTGAAAGATAATATTGTTAAAGTTATGTGGAAGCATTCCCAAAGAAACGAAAAAAGTGAAAGAAGAAATAAGGACACCCCAAGCAGAGAGGAATAATGTTGCACACATGACTCAAAGGTCAGATGGCTGAGCATATCCACTTGCAGTGCTGAGAGAGGAAGGGGGAGAAGTATTTGAACTTGGTCCTGTGCCCACCGGCACATCCTGCAGGGATGGCTCTCCCCTGGGAGCCTGGTCGATGTTTTATTGTGGAGGCCTGATTTTCTAAAAATTAATGTCTTTATCCTGTTCTTATTTGCTACTTCATTTCCTATCACTGTTCAGGGATAAAAGCTTGATTTGCTATTATTGGAGGACATACTTTCCTGGTTGGGGCATCTAAGATTTTCCACCTACTTCTCTCTGAAGGCCTTAAGGAATTTCATATCCCCAGGCTTGGAAGCTCTTTCTCCTAAGAAAAAGTTGTCAAAGTGCAGATGGGTTTTGTTTTTCAATATAATTCCCATGGGGAGGTTGGGTGCGGCTAATCCAGAGAGATCCATTTCTCTGGCTCAGATCTTCAGTAGTCTCCAAATTGGAGCCTGGGCCTGAAGATAAGTTAGGGAAGCAATGAAGGTAGACACAGAACATAGCAAAGACTCTCACTGCAAAAGAGAACAAGCAAAGGAAAACCCTGCATTGATTTTTTATTTGCTGAGGTAAACAACAACCACAAAACACTCATTGTTAGGACAGAGACGACCTGAAATCTCAGTAATTTCACAAAGTGAAATGTTCTCTTGCTCGTCGCAGGCCTGTTCTGGTCAGCATGTGAATGGGTGGGCGGGTAGAGGGGTCAAGTGGGAGAGGATTCTGCTCTCCACAACTTTAAGGAGCTGGTGCCTCTGTCTTCTGAGGCTGCTGAGTCTTCTCCATTCAGCTGGCAGATGAGGGAAGAGAGCTAAAGTCTCATCTGGGGGAGAGGTGTTTGGGGGGGGGGGTGTCATCAACGAGGCCTGGAAGAGATACAGTCACTTTTACTCATATTCCATTGGCTGGACTCAGCGCCCGTGGCCGTATCCCAGTGCAGGGACACTGCAATACAACTGTTTCCCATGTAGATACCAGCCAATGTGCTCGTGGCTTCTCCTGCCCCAGCCCATTGACTCGCCCAACTCATCCCCCGCGTCATGGGTGGGAGAGGGCTAATTCCAGTTCACAAGAGACAATTGCCAAATTTGCAGGAATTTTGCCAGCCTGTTGTTAAACACAGCCATTATTTAACAACAAATGATATAAACCCATATAAAAATATTTAAAACCTACTAATTAAAAGCTAAGTAGTTTAGAACAAAAGTACTGAAAACTCATAACTTCTTATTTCGCTACTTTTTTTCCTTTACTCTTGAGGTTATGTCTAATGTGTCTGTGTGGTAGAAACACTGCCCATCTCTCCCCAAATTCACATTTGTTGACTTGAGGCTGCCAGCCTCCCGTCAGCCAACGTGGGAATAGGTCACTTTAGCAACAGGCAAATGCTGCAAATCAGGGATTGACTTACTGTTTTGTTGATTGTCTGGACTTAAGAGAATGCCTGAGAAAATGTTAGTAGTTCAGATTAAATTTAAAAGTATGTTGAGCCCACAGCCTTTACATAGTGGATAGCGTCCAAGTTGAGGAAATATTCTTTCAGTATTGAACACTGTTCCCCAATTCAGCAGAGAACTTGTCTGCATTGCTGATGAAAGACTGCAATTCTGACATATGGTAGTACTAAAACCAGAAGGGGTTTGATTTAAAGAGTCTAATTTGTATAAGGGTGAGAGATAGTTTGAAAAGTAGGTCACACATCAAATTTAATCTCAATAAATTTATTAGGTAAAGTTACCAGATTGGGATGTGACTCCAATCATCAAATCATGGTTAACTGGTAATTGTAGGCTGGCCAAGGATAGAGGGATTTGGCAAAAATCGGTGAAACAGTTTTTGAGAATCATTTGGCTATAGGAAATCTACAATAAAGAGTATTTTATATTTTGTTATCATTTGCAAATTGTGGACTAACATTGTTCTTTTCAGTAAAATTTACAATAAACTTATGTATGTATATCTATATGTCTATATATACATACGGTATGTGTGTGTGTACATTTCCCCCCCTAGAGACCACAATAAACTTACATGTTTATGTATGTACATATGTCTATATATGCATATGGTGTGTGTATGTATGCGCATTTCCCCCCAATACCATAATAAACTTACACATGTATATATGTATATATGATATGTCTGTACATACATATGGAGTATGTGTATGTGTTTGCATGTTTTCCTCCTAGATACCACAATAAACTTGCATATGTATGTATATATTATAAGTGTATACGTATGGGGTGTGTGTGTGCACATTTCCCGCTAGAGACTACAGTAAACTTACATATGTATGTAGCTGTGTGTACATACGCGTGTGTGTGTGCCTGCGAGTGTTTTTCCCCTAGGACCTGCTGTCCTGGTAAATATTTACCAGCACACCGCTTACCATAGCCTGGTGTCATTCTCCGCACTGTCTCTACCTCTCCCTGATCTCTCTCACCTCCTTGCTGTTTCTTCTACTTCCTTCCTTCCTTCTCCCTCCACCTTTCACTTGTATGTCTGTCTTCTTCAAAACCCACCTCAAGTGTTAACGGTCTTCGGTTTTCACCCTGAACCTCCCAGAGGGAACCAAGATGTCCCTTCTCTACGTTCCCACAAATGCCTTAGGGGCTAACTGCTCTTCTGGCTTTCATGGTTAGTGTTGTCTCACTTTGGGTTATGGTTATAATATATTTAAATTTATATGTAAAGAATATGGTGCTTTAAAATTTTTATGAGTTATATGATATATATGGACTCTTCCAAATCTTCCTTTTTTTTCAACTCCACCTTTTGTGTCTGAGATATCTTCATTTTGAGGCCTGTAGCACACTTGTTGCCCCCAAGTAGCATTACCATTATATCAGTCTACTGCATTTTATCCATCCTCCGCTCACGTGTCACTTTTTCCACTCTTCCCCTATTAGAAACACTTTACCACTAGAGACATGATGCGTGACTTTCCTAATTTTCATGTGCATAAAGACAAAATTACCCTTTAAGACAATACCAAATTATCTTCCTTATTACTACTACTACTATTATTATTATTATTATTATTATTATTATTATTATTTTAGAGTTTATTTATTTATTTAGAGAGCCTCAGCGAGGTAGGGGCAGAGAAAAGAAGAGAGAGAATCCCAAGCAGGCTCCGCACTGTCAGCACAGAGCCTGACATGAGGCTTGAACCCACAAACCATGAGATCATGACCGAAGCCAAGATCAAGAGTTGGACGCTTAACCAACTGAGCCACCCAGGTGCCCCTGTATTATTTTTATTAATTACTACTTTCTGTATGACCAGCAGTGTATATACATTCCTATTGATCTCAATTCATTCCTATGCTTTGACCACTTATCAGACTTTCTCTTATTTTTACAGTTTTGAAGCTTTTCCTTTCACTTTCTCGTTCGTATATTTTGATAACCATGAGTCCATAATTTTCATGTATTCATTCACTTATTTTATGGCTCATGTGCCTTGTTTAATAATTTTTTCCATCCTTAGTTTGTAAAGTTATTTCTTCTAAAAATTTTTAAAACTTTGCTTTTCCCCTTCAAGTGTAATCTAATTTTAGATGACTACTTCTTTCCCTGGCTCCATTTATCCAATGGCCTATTCTTTCACCCTCATCCATCATAGGTCAAGTTTCAGGGCTTGTATTCTGGGGCATTGCTGTTTGTCTGTCTGTGCATTAATGCCATGCTATCATAATCCTAATAATTAAAAAGATAATTTTACCTAGAAAGGAGAGTTGTTTGATCTTGTTCCTATTCAGAAGTATCTTAGGTATTTTAGGCTATTTTTATTCTATGTCCTTTTAAACTAAGCTTGTCAACTTCCATGAAATACCTTGTTGACAACTGATAGGATTTAGTATAATTTTAAGAGAAGTGACATCTTAACATTTTTATATCTTCCTCTATGTGGACCTAACCATTCTCTCTTCTATGTTCCTGTATTCCTCTCACTTTTCTTTGTCTTTCAGTAAACTTTAATAATTTTTCCCATTAAGATCCTGCAAATTTTGTTAGATTTCTGCCTAAAAATGTTTTATCACTGGGAGTGCTATAAATAGTGTCTTTTAAAAATTACATTTTCAACTATTTGTGTGTGTATGCACAGATGTGTTGTATTAGACCATGTAGAGCTAGCTACCATGACAAAAACACCAAAGCAGTGTAAGGGCTGTTCATAAAACAGTACTTGGAAGGCCAAGAGGATGGAGGAAGGCTCTCCTTCATGCCATTACCTGGGACTCAGGCTGACTGAGGTTCTGTCATCTTCAACACATGGTTTCCAAAGTTGCTTGGAGAATGAAATTCATTGCACCCAGACAGAAGAGGAAGAAGTGTGGAGAAGCACTGCTGGAGGGTTTTGAAAGTCTGGGGTTGTATATAGTGTACATGACTTTTGCTTTTATTCCAATGGACAGAAATAGACACAGTGCCCCCGTAACTGCTGGTAGCAGGAGATATAAGAAGTGAAGTCTGTGCCTGGAAAGCCAGTTTGTAGAAATTCTGCATTCCTCAACTGGAGACATGCAATTCTACTGGAGAGCTACCTGTCTCTGCCAAAGTCTATCTCACTGGTCTCCAACTACACCTTCATACTCTTATTCCCACATGTAGACCACTTTCCTCCTCAGAAGGGTTACCCCATCTGGCTCAAAGTTCAGAATCTCTGGATAGTGCACTGACACTCTGTAAGGTTTTCTTTCATAGCTTTAAGGGTCCAGCAACCCAGGATCTAAAGACAGTTCTTCTCCTCAGGTAAGATTGTCGGGGGAGGGATTCTAGGATCCATTTGGACCTCCATTCCAGATTATAGAACTTATTACCCCTAATTCTGGGAGTGCTGGTGGCCGACAGCCCTCTGCTGCTTTGCCCAAAGTCACAGCACCTTTCCAGATCTATTGACCATTCAACTTGAGAGTAAAAGACCAGTTCTCTCAGCCCATCTCAGAACAGTGCTAAAGGGACAACCCACCTGTAGGAACCCCCATGGGGTGGCTGAAGCTTCCAGTGGGACTCTAGAATGGAGATTTACCTCTTTTCTCAATTCTCCTTGGCTTCTCTCCTCAGGTGTTATTCCCAAGAATGTTTTCTAGTAACCTCCTGGTGCTAATGTCTGTCAGGGTCTGCTTCCTGTAGAAGTCAACCTGTGACATTTCCAAAAAGCAGACTCAGGCTCTAATTAAAGAATTTGTTCTCCTGCCAGGGTGGGGGGACCTCAGAAGTTTCACCCTATAGAGCTACCCCATTGTTATGGATTAATGTCTGTGGTGGTTTTTTATTCTTCCCTGTTCTGAATGGAACCTGTGCGTGGCTATTATCCTTTTCCTGCTGCACCACTGTATAATGTATTGCCTCTGATAGGGGTGGTAGAGTATGGGATAATAAAAGGGTGGCATGTGGAAATTTTGGGAAACAGTCTTGCATCCTGATTATGACCGTAGTTGCATGAATTGATACATTTGATGGTATTTGACTAGCTCTAATATAAAAATAAATAAGGAATATGTAAAAAAAACTTGTGAAATCTGAATAAAGTATCTAGTGAATAGAATTATGTCAGAAACAACTTTATAATTTTGATCATTTTACTGTAGCTATGTAAGATGTCTGTTATTTGAGGAAGCTGGGTGAAGGGTAGACATGAACTCTTTGTACTATTTTCCCAACTTCTATGTAAGTCTAAAGGATTTCAGAATCAAAAGTATTTTTATTTATTTTTAAAAATTTTTTTCAATGTTTATTTATTTTTGAGACAGAGAGAGACAGAGCATGAACAGGGGAGGGTCAGAGACAGAGTGAGACACAGAATCTGAAACGGGCTCCAGGCTCTGAGCTGTCAGCACAGAGCCTGACGCGGGGCTCAAACTCACAGACTGAGAGATCATGACCTGAGCCGAAGTTGGACGCTTAACCGACTGAGCCACCCAGGCGCCCCTCAAAAGTATTTTTAAAGAAGTTTCTTACCCATTGCTTTTAAACTCTGGCTCATGGTGAATATTGATTTAAAATTATATAAACCTTTTTTTTTTTTTAATTACATACATACAGCTTTTAAGAAGGGTGAGAGAACTGTCTGTTTCCACACTCACAGTTGCTATAAAAGGAGCTTTAAGCTTACGGGTGAGAGGGTGCCATTAATTGTCTCTGTGTCAGTTACTGACCATGATAGAACATTTGGTATGTCGAACATTACACTTAGCCTCCAGTTCTCAGCCACTAGGACTCTACCGTGTTTGATCCGCATGCTTCCTATAGACTAGTTTTCCTGTATCTGTGAGCTTTGCAGAGGCCACAGACTTGGGGACACTGGAAGATAGCATATAGTTATGGGAGAGAATCCAATCCTGTTCTGAAAGAGCTTATAATTTTATTTGGGAAGTAGATGGATCACATGAAATAGCTAAATGAATATATAAGTAAATGTGGAAAAAGACAGCAAAATGGTTGAGGAGGAAATATGAGGAAAGGGCATAATTTTAAACGAACTGGCTTTAACACAAAACAAGTCTAGTTTGGTTTTGTGGTGGGTTTAAGGTGGCTGAAAATTCTTTGGCATCCCTCCCATCAAGAGTTGGGTCTCTTTTTTGTTCCTTCACTGAGGTAGCTTTAACCGGTGAAATGCAGTAGAAGTAACATTATGCTAGCTTCCGGTTAGCCCGTATGAGGTCTTGCAACTTCCTACTCCCTTGGAGCCCTGAGTCTTCTTGTAATAAGTTCAGATATCCTGTGGAAGAGACTACATGGAGATATAGAGGGGGTGAGTATAGTTCAGCTTTCCAGATGCCCCTACCAAAGTGTCATTCCTATGGCTAAAACTGTTTTAGAGCCTCAAGTCTAGTCCAGCTACTAGCTGAATACCATCTGGTGACCCAGTCAACACTTGTGGACAGAAGAATCACCCACTTGAGCTCTGCCCTAGTTCTTGACTCACAAAATTATGAGATGGGTTTGGTTAGGGAATGAAAGACCTGAAATAAGGGATTTATTACAGAGATTAGGCATTATAACACTGTGAGAGAAGCCAAAGAATAAGGCTAGAAGAGATGGTTGGAGGATCAGAGAAGTCACTAACTAGGGAATATGAAGGGAGAAAAGTCTAAGTGTCTTAGTCTGTTTGGACTTCTATAATGAAATACCACAGACTGGGTAGCTTACAAAAACATAAATTTATTTCTCATACTTCTGGAGGCTGGGAAGTCCAAGATCAAGGCCACTACAAGGTTGTGTTCTGGTGAGGGCCCTCTTGGTTCATAGATGTTGCCTTCTCTGTGCCTTTCATGGTGAGGAGTCTCTGTGGACCTCTTCTATAATGGCACTAAATGACCTGATGAGAGCTCTTGTGACCTAATCACCTTCCAAAGACCTCACCTCCTCATTACATCAACTTTGTGGATTAGGATTTCTTTGTGTTTTTTTTTAATTTTTATTTATTTATTTTGAGGCAGAGAGAGAGAGAGAGAGAGAGAGAGAGAGGGAGAGAGAGAGAGAATCCCAAGCAGACTCCATCCTCAGCAGCGAGCCTGATGCATGGCTATATCTCACGACTGTGAGATCATGACCTGAGCAGAAAACAAGAGTCGGACACTTAACTGACTAAGCCACCCCAGTGCCCTGAGGATTAGGATTTCAACATGTGAATTTAGTAGGAGGCAAATATTTAGACCAGAGCACCAAGGCAAGCTCTTGCTTCTGCAACAGGCATAAGCTGTAATCACTGTAGGTTTCCAGGACAGGCAGTGGGAAAGAACAAGCTGGATATAAATCAGGAACATAGTGGAATCAGCTGGGACAAATGGAATTGACAAGGACAAGCTGGAACTTACATCAGTCTCTCCCTACATCTAATCTTGACGATGAAGGAGATCTGCAGAAGGGTCTGGGGCCCTTTGCTGCAGAGCTGCACATGTGCCTAGAAACAACAAGAAATTTGGTGGGAGGCTACAGATCCAAGTTGCTGCTGCCTAATGCAACAAGGGAGCCATCAAGTCATCAGCAGAGTGCATGAGTTTTAGAGGCTTCTTCTGAGCTTAATGCCCACTACTACACCCCACCTCCAAATCTCATGCAAATTCCCCTGTGGTAACAGAACCATACAAGGCAGAGAGACCTATGAAATATAGTTCTTGCTTAGCTAAAACACCAGTCTTATATTTGGGTTTGCTATATACTATGTAGAGGCTTGTGACGGTCAGAATAGAGCTCCACAGGCCTGTTGGAAGGACTGAGCGAGTTAGGAACCACCACCACATCATGCATTTTAGAATTTAATAAGTGTAAAACCAAGACAAGCACAATGAGTTGGTTGCTTTTGGATATTTTATGAGCCAGAAACATGAATGGGAATGAAAACTAGGATCCTTGGCTCTGAGTCCACCTGCCTTCTCTATACTAAGTTAAGGAAATAGTGAATTCATTCATGTTACTCTGTGCCTTATTTCATAAATCCTTTGGAAGCTTGGAATTACTTAAATGTCTTCTTTTTTCTCCATAGAGGAAGGTTTGTTAGATTAGCTCTTTCTTTCCTGGTAAGATCGAAAGTCACAGCATTAGCAGATATCACCATTTTCATTGCTCCTCAGGGGACCTGATAGGTTGGAACTTAAGCACAGGTGTTCAGTGAAGACCATACCCTGTGATTCGGGTTAAATGTGACATAATTTTATAAGTACTCAGACTTTTCACAACAAAGCAGCATTATCAAATATAGAAGCTCTTTAGCGGCTTTTTAGGATTTAGTGCGACCTCAGAATCTTGACACTCTGCGTTTCTTTCGAGGGCAAACTTGAGCTTTCCTCTCTTGCTGTTTTCATGCCTAATGAATGTGTTTTTCTTGAGAGGCTTTGATGTCACGTTATTTCTCACCCAGAGCTACGCTTTAATGTGTTATCTGGGAGTGCAACTACTAGAACTTTACAGTGTCATTCACTTAGGTAGGTGTGGGGGTTGCTGCAGCAAAAGAAGGCCAAAATCTTTCCATTTACCATGGAAGAGTCCCCATTGAAAAGGGAAAGGGGTTGTTTTTAATTTGTATTTGGGCTATAGTCTTATGAAGAAAAGAAAGAAGGTTTTCCATTTCCATTATGCCATTACGGGATTTCAAATAATATACTGTACAAAGGTGATTACAGTTCATTTTAGACTTTGTGAGAACTCAGCCAAGAAGTCTCGGTCTCTCTTGAGAGCTTGGGTTGCACAGAGAACAAAAGGAATTACTGGTTTCAGAATGGGGAGAAAATAACAATATCAAGAAAGACACTCCCTCTTTTTTTCTTAGTGCTTTGGGAGAGAGCTCCAACAATGTTCTTAAGTTATTCCCAGTGCCAGTGGGATGGCTACAATAGACTTTCGGTTCTAGGGATTTGGGGGCTCCTACTGGGTAATGAGCACCTAGACTAATAGCCCTATTGGGGATTCAATTTAGAGTTTTATGTAAGGTAATATCCACTTCCATGGGAATAAATATTTTTTATCTGCACATAGGGTTTGGCTCTTAGGATTAAAACAAAGTCATCTATTGGGTAATTTTTTCTGAAATTTCTTACTCAAGCTAAAACAGCAGCAAAGTCAAACCCAGCTTTTTATGATGATGTTGATCATCATCATCATCATTAACACCTTCATTTTCTTTTAGTTCAGAATAGCTTATTCTTTAGAGCAAACATAAACTGATTTGACTCTATGCACAAGAGCACAATAAATGCTAAGAGAAATGCTACTCTGCATTAACAAATGCATTGCATTAGAGTCGACTAGTAGTCTCTTGGCGATAGAGATGTTACTGGATGTCATTATATTTGGATTTAGCTATTGTGACCTTTGGAGGCTAGCTAACACAGAGGAAGAAAGGACAACATATCTTATTGTGCAGACAATGCACACTGTAAGACAGGTTGCAAAAAGCTATTGGTTTCGTCACATAAATCTCTTTGCCTCAGAGGGGTTGGAAAGATCTTAGTAATTCATGGGCACAAACTTTAATTTACTGTTTTTCTTGGGTGCTGCTGAGGGATGGTAGGAGGGAAAAAACCTTTCTATAAGGTGCACTGTTCTATTAGGAAAGACAAGATATGAGGAGAGGAGTCAGGGGTTTCTGATCACTATCCATTTGCTGATTATCACGAAGATCAAATAAAATTTCTTTGTGCCTAATTGTTTGAAAAGTCTTGCAGCATCATTAATTTTCTTTTGAACTACACACATATACTGAGGCACTAGATCAGTACTTTGAATGGTTACATTTTCTGTTGTGTCAGGATAAATTGAAGAAAATCGTTTTCATGTATATCTCTTTATGGGAACCCATTTTTTTTGGAGTATCTCTTGAGGTAACGTATGTGATAGATGAAATGGGTTCAAGGATCTAGTGATTGAGAAAATGGGCAGAGATGGATCATGTTTCTTCTTTTTTCTTACTGGGATTATTTGTGATTTCAAAATATGAAATATTTTCAAAATAGGAAAACCAGGTAGAAAGAACAACCTCTTTGAATTATGATCTTGACCTTGTTTGCAATGTACTTAAAGAGGCCTGAAGCATTTGGACTGTGGTTTTGCTTCTGATAATGCTATATGGTTCCATTTCCCAGAACTGCGGTGAAGCAGCATTATTATTATTATCATTATCATTATCATTATCATCATTATTCCCAGGTATCCTTGGAGTGCAACAGCATATCGTCTCTAGTAGAGACTAAACCCAAAGCATGAACACTTCATCATCTCATTTAACACTTGAGATGGCTATGTCAGAGATGCAAAGCCACGGGGAGCTCCTTGGAAAGAGATTTCTCAGTATTCAGGGCACCACTAGAAGTCCTCACACCTGCTATTCATAGGTGTTTCTGGCACTGTTTTGCAGACATAAGCCTCCTTTCCCAAAACACTTCCTAAAGAGAGGCTCTCAAGGTAATACTGTAACACCAGCACAAACTCTAGAATGTTCCCAGGATCTCAAGAGCACAAATCATGCTGGCAAATAACATTTACTATATAAATCAAATAGCACATTCATTATCTCCAAGGACCTTGAAACTAGCCCTGGAAATTAAGTTGAGTTTCAGGCTGCCTCTGTACTGCTTTGCGAAAAACGGCAGGGAATCAGAAATATTGTCATGGGCACCTGTAATATTGTGGTGTGAGAATGTAGCCCCCAGTGAAACTAGTGATTTATACATCCTTGAAAATAGTAATGATGATTAAAACCAAAGAGAAGAGTTTCTCCTTTCTCAGTAATATTCCCAAGTAAGTAGGAAAATCACATCAAAGAGCTAAGACCATGAAGGAAGTTTCTCATAGGCCCTTTTTTTCATGGCACAGCAGGAGGAATATTCCAGATTCAGGGCCTATGCCTCAGGAGCTGATATATAAAGGACAGCTCACAATAGGTACAAAGTGGGACATGCTACAAAACAGGCACACTTGCCATTTCCCACTTCTCTGTTTTTGGATAGTAGTCAATTGTTCTGAAACCTTAGGCATTGTATTTGTGTAATGGGAGTGTGTTAAAATATTAATTTTTATTTGCTTTTCCTAAGTTTTTTCCAAGCAAGTAGACAGCCCCTTAGTATTTTCATTCTTCAAAGAGTTTTCGTAGAGCTAAAAAAGCAGAAGCTGCCTAAAGCCTGTGGTGGTTTCTTCTGTAATGGCCTAAGTTCTTTGAAGGAATGATGTCCCTGTCTCAGAGGGAGGAGGGGGAAACCCAGCCTCTCAGGAGAAACCAGTGCAAATGTCCTGGATGCTGCAGCACAGCAAATGATGTTTGCAAAACCCTAGGGAAAGGAGGAGCCGCCGTAATGACTGTGGTGGTACTCAGGATTGGATTTAAATATGTTTAAGAAGACTATATATGATATTTCCTATGTACTAGAGTTTATGGGATGAGTTTCATACCTTCTCAATTTTTGTAGGTCTTGGCAGTTACAATGTGCTATCTTGTATATCGTTTGCATAAGTCATTCTACAAGATTGTAAGCTGCAAGGGTATGCTAATTAGTAAGCCACTGTCCCTCAGCTTCAAATGCACCCTTTTATACCCTAGTTTGTGATTCTGGCCCTGAGACGATACAGTCACATGAGGTCTACCACCTCTCTGTTAGGCTTTGCCAGTAGGGTAACTGGCAGGAGGTGGAAGGCTTGAAAGGGAAGAGGAACACGTCCCTTCCTGTTTGCCCTCTGTTCTTGTCAGTGCCCCCTGGAAAACTCCTGCATCTCAGCTGTGGCAGATCATTCTCTAGGAGCACTTGATTTAAATTTGCAGTTTGCCACGTCACAAAACCAATGACATTGTGTCCTCTCACAGAGCCTTATTGTCATGGGCACCCGTAGCCTTCCCTCCTCAGAGATCTGGTCACCAGTACCACACAGACTTTCTGTGAGCTGAGTCACTAGCATCTGCTGGCTGATCTCTCCTCAGAGGTCTGAGTGACAAATCTGTGGGTCTCCAAAGTTCTAAGTGTTAAGAATTCTAAACTTTTCCATCTGACTCTTCATTCTGAGGGGTGAATCCTTAACCTACTCCATTTAATACTTGACCATATCTCTTGTTATGTCTTCTCAGTTCTTCAGTAGCTGGTTAACTATGCATACATTCTGTATATGCTCTTCTCCCTATTAAAGTAACTAGTATGGTTTCTGTCTCCTGACAGGGCCCTGGCAGACACAACAGGAATTTCTCCTGTGTGCAGCACTTTTGCCTCTGATGATTAGAATTGCATCTTACACTCAATACATGCTCAGTAAGTATACCTTGGTTTGATTTAATTTGTTGCCATAATAATGCAAGAGGATTGTCTTTAAAGCCTAGTGGTAAAAACCAAGAGCTTTGGAATTTGACAGAGATGGGTTCAAATACCAGTTCTGCGACTGTTTTATTTTAAGCAAATTATTTAATCCTTCTAGGCCTTCATTTCTTCATCTATAAAATAGACATAAATAAAGTGTCTACCTCGTAGTGTTGTGAACATCAGTAAGTCATTGTAAGCAAAACTGAGCACCTAATAAGTGTTCAATAAATAGTAGCTATTATTATTTGTACAAAAGAGAGGAAATTCAGAAGGAGAAGGGAAGTGAGTTTGCAAAGCAACTTAGCCTTGAAGGAAGGTTGAAAGAGGGAAGAAAGGAAAAAGATTAGGAAAACAAAAGAAAGCAGAGTGTGTGATGAAGTCATAGGGAAGAATGGATGGTAATATAGAGAGTACATGGGTGAAGGTGACTGAACTGATTTTAGGTGAAACATGCAACCTTAAAATGAAGGCTCCATCATGTATTTCATTTTGTCCTTTGTCCTCTTAAAAAATCATGACAAGTCACAAAGATGTTTAATTTATGCAGTTTAAGGCAACTAAATTACTGAAAATCAAAAATTTCTTCATATTTAACTGCTTATGTTAGAAACCTACCTAAAGGAAGATTACATATTTCATTGCCTTCTTTTATTCTTCCTACTGACTTATACTTTAGTAGAGAAATGTGACTTCCTACCTTGATAACATGTCAAATGTTTCCTCTTATCTTTTCCTGAAACTTCTCCCTTCTTTTTCTGTTGAACTTAAGAGTCTATGCCATTAAGCATGTGTCTTATAACAATTCTGTCACATCCTTAAATTGTACTGTAAAAGCATAAAGTTCTCATTTGCTCAAGCTGAGATTTCCGTCTCAAATGCGTGGAATGACAGGCTGCAATTTGTGTACAGGTTCACAAACCAATAATTGGGCTGAGCTCATGGCATGTGCTCTTACTCCTGGTCCATTTTCTAGTATTTGTACGTTATGCTGGATGCCAGCTATAAATTAGTCAATGCCCACGCAAAGCATGGTGGTGACTTTCAAAATAGTATTTCATGTCTTCAGAGGAGGTCTCATGGACCAAACTACTCAATGCATGTTGTCTTTGACAAATAAGTCAGTAAGGAAGACATTAAGTTGAGCTGATCTGTAACAATTGCTCTGGTTTAAAAAAGAAAAAAGAAAAAAGCCGCCATGCTTGCCACAGCACATATATGCACACCACTAATGCTGCTCACCATGAATGTTGTTCAGATTTGTTTTTCCCGATAACTGAGTCGTTCTGGGTGACTGTGATTAATGAAGACAAGGTCAATGGTAAGAGTAGACATCAAAAAACCTATAGAATAAAACCCAATTCCTATTTATTATTGTAGTATATATACATCTATGTGTACAGGTAAACATGTATATGGTAAGTACACAAATATGTGTGTGTGTGAATCATACATTTCTCTCTGTTATAATCTGTCATCCCCTCCTGGAAATGGAAGGAAAAAGTATTGTGACTGCTGTAGGTCCTGTGAAAGTAACATCAGAGATGGGCTTCCTCTTATCTGTAGTCCTGCTGCCTGTGTTGGTGTGTATATGTGCGTACACATATGTATGCACACATGTGCACATGAGTATATGCATGTGTGTGAGAGATATAGGAAAGGAGAGAGGGAAAGAGAGAGATTTAATGGTTAAGCTAGAAGACAGTTAGAGGCACCAGGGAAAATAGACATGGTTATCAGGATGCAGAGCCAGTAAGATGCCAAAGCAGATTCTGCTGTTCATTTAGTCACTTGTTTTGTTTTTTAGGTTCCACATATGAGTGAAACCATATGGTGTTTGTCTTTCTCAGTCTGACTTATTTCACTTAGCACTGTACCCCCTTGTTCCATCCATGTTGTTTCACATGGCAAGATCTCATCCTTTTTAATGGCGGAGTGATTGCATGGTATGGTAAGAGACAATAGCTAGTCTCGTGGTGAGCACAGCAGAAGATGCTAAATCGCTATGCTGTACACCTTAAACTAACCTAACAGTGTGTGTCAGCTATACTCAAACAAAAAAAAAAGATACAAAGCCAGTAGATTAGAAATGGTGAACAGAAGGTAGTGTCCTTCAATATAAGTGACTCTCAATGACTGGTCATTTATGTACAAAGGATGAGTTTTCATGGTCAGGAACAATTTAAAGGATATAGGACAAACCACAGTGCAATTGCCAGTCTGCCTTTTTCTTAAAGACCCTCAAATTACCTTTTCTTATAGTTTTCTGCTTATAGTCTGCCAGGGATTAAAGATTCAGATAACAAAATTGTTAGACTGTTGTTCACATTAAAGATAAAGCAGTTTTGAGTGAAATCGTATATGTAGAATGTTCATGGGATTCAACCCACAGGTGGTTTGATATGGGCAATGGGTTCTCAGAGGTCTTCATTTTATGTTTTTGAAGGAGAGTTAGGATTTTAAGGAATGCAATTACCATGTCTGGAATGAATTAATTATTATATTTTATTATTAAACATGTTTGTTGAACAAGCCTGAATTGACTATGGAGAATTATACATCTTTTCCAATACAAGTATAATTTCACAATTACCTGGAAATTTTAAATTCAAGAGGCTGTAAACTAATAATAATTAGGCATTTATTAGGAAGAATATTTATAACCACATGAAGAAAAAAGTATATTTAAAATAGTAGCCTTTGTTAAAAACTGAGAACAAACTGAGGGTTGATGGGGGGTGGGAGGGAGGGCAGGGTGGGTGATGGGTATTGAGGAGGGCACCTTTTGGGATGAGCACTGGGTGTTGTATGGAAACCAATTTGACAGTAAATTTCATATATTAAAAAATAAAAAAAAATAGTAGCCTTCCTTAAAGAATTTTTTAAATAAATTATGGCAAACAAGTAGCTAAATATTTAATTAGAATGAAATAAAAATACTATGAATGTACTATAAGAGCTCTGCACTGAGCAAGAGGTTAAAATTCAGTGTCATCTTAAAAAGTCAAAGGGTAAAAACTGCACTTATATGAAAATTATTAGGAATGCATTTCCAATTAAGGAAGCTTTGAGTCCTTGTTCTGAATATCACCTTCTCATTCCCTCTGGTCCTACCCAAATCCACATTTAATAAATTTCATTTTATTTATTCGTTTATTAATTTATTCAAAACACATTACTGAGGCGTCCACCATATGCCCAAACTATTCTAACCATAGGTAATAGAGCAGTGAACATGACAGATACAGCCTCTGTCCTCCTGGAGCTTCTGTTTTAGTGGAGACAGAAAATAGCCTAGTAATCTGAGGTATATATTGAATGTTTTCAAAAGAAGATCTCAAGAAAAATAAAGTAGAAAAAGCAAATAGGAAAGGAAAATATGGGGGCCCATATGTTACATATTAGATGTGGTAGTAAGTAAAGCATCCTTGAGGGGTGGCATTTGATTAGTTTTGAATGCAGTGAGGATGTGAACCACAAAAGGACCTGAGCTTACAGGTAGAAGTGACACCCAGTTCCAGGACCTGAGGCAACAATAAGCCTGTCATGTTCAAGGAAGAGCAAGACCTTAGGCAAAGGTGGAGTGAGGGAAGTTAAAATGGTAGGAGATGAGGTTGGAGGGATGTATCAGTTACATATTATTATCTATTACACACACTCAGAATCCCGAAGCACTAACCATTTGCTGGGTCACAATTCTGCTATTTGAGCTGGGCTTCACTGAGTGGCTCTCCTGCTAACCATGTCTAGGCTACAGTCATCTGCTGATTCGACTGCAGCTGATGGTCTGAGATGGTCTCATTCACATGTCTGGTGGTTGGTGCTGACCCTTGGCTGAGTTATGTGTCCCCACCACATGGTAGTGACAGTATTCCAAGAATGTAAGCCTTAATTCCCAAGCACTTAACAAGTGTCTCCATATATCACATTTACTGATTTCTCAAAGACCAAAGCAAACCACGTGTTCAAGCACAGGGTCAAGGTGGAAGGATAAATCACTGGGGCTCTGAGTGTGAAAATATACCACAGAAGGCATGAAGGGGCCAGGAACTTTTATTCCTTCTTATCTTCAGACTGTTTTCTTCCTTTTCTCTTCCCTTAATGCTCTAGACTGCTTTATGGCTTTCACAAGAGTTTAGATGAAGGCCCTGCCATCCTTGAGAAATTAAAAATGTTCCTTAGCCTGTTCACATAATGCTACACACACACACACACACACACACACACACACACACACACACACTCTAATATTTTAATGGACTAATTAGATCAAGCGCTTGCTGCTGGAAGTAACCAGCCCCAGTTTCTGGGGCAGCAGTGACAGCCTATGGGCTCTGAATGGCACACTAATTTACTCTAGTAGGCTATTTGAGAAGTTCTGACTTAAAGGATTTAACTCCCAGATTCTTCCTCTAATACTTTACTTGAGTCCCACCATTTTCAGATAGTAAGAACAGTTAACATTCATTTGAAAGACACTTCATTCCGACCCAATATCCATTATCCTCTTCTCCTCTGCTTAGTAGAACACAGATTTTGTTTGAGGCAGGAATGTGCCGTTACCAAGCAATGAATCCTGATAGATCTAAGTCAGTCTTAGGGAATGTTTCTTTCACTTTCGCAGGGTTTGTTTGAATTAGAAGTATCTCATGCTATCAATCTAGCTAAGGAAGAAATAAGGGAATACTGCTAGAGGGGGTCAGTCAGTGGAAGTCTTCAACTTTCCTAATTCCAGGTACAAATAGTGTTTGTGACATCCTTTCTCTATCATTTTTTTCTTGGATATGGACATGAGGCCTGGAGATGTGACAGCCATTTGATAGAAAGAGAGAAAGACTGAGAGATTGCCAGAGACACTGGCCTTCAAACCTCTATTAGTCTCTTAGGGCTGCTGCAACAAATTACCACAGTTGAGGTGGCGTGCACCATCAGGAAGTGTCTCAAAGTTCTGAAAGGTGTGAGTCTGAAACTAGTGTGTCAGCAAGCCATGTTCCTGCTGATGGCTTTAAGGAGTATCCTTCCTTGCCTCTTCCAGCTTCTGGTGGCTCTAAACAATCTTTGGCATTCCTTGGTTTATAGATACTTCCCTCCAATCTCTGCCTCCATTTTCACATCTCCACTCAGGCTTGACTCTGTAGCCTTCTGTTCTGCTACATATTGCAGAAGCACGTGTTGACCTCAAGGTGCCATAAAATCAAAGGAACTGAAATGCTGAGCTAACATCTGAAGGACAGCTCCTCAGAAACTTACCTACAGAGACCTTGTCTGCAGAGAACTTAGTTCGGTGGGGTTGTGTGAAAGTTGGAGGTGGTTTGCTATCATAGAAAACCTACCCCATCCTGACTTATGCACTATTTTTGCTGGATAAAGAAGAAGGAGAGGCTCCAAATATTTATATGTTAATATTCTTCACACATGCACCTTCTCATTTAATCATCCAAACAAACCCCATAGGTAAGCATTACTATTATGTCTGTCTTATAGGCAAGGATACGATGGCTCACTTCTCTGAGCCAACAAGAGCCCACAGCTACTAAGGTGGGAGAGTTAGGGCTTAAACTCAGTCAGAGGCCATACTCTTAGGGTCCCCATCTACATTGCTCCGCCAGTACTCATTCGCCCACCAGATGAGCCGCTGGACTCTTTATGCTCATCATAATGCTCCCATATCTGGTTAGTACCATTGTGTTCATGGCCTCATTCCAGATGGTTGTCTATCAAATTTAACCCTAAATCATTACTGCACTATATGCTAACTAACTTAGACATAAATTAGAAACTAACTAAATAAATATATTTTAAAAAGTTAACCACAGAAGAGGTGTTTTTCTTGATTTTATGAAACTGTTATTTTCTGCTGGTTATAATGATGTGAGAAAACTGATTAAAAGAGCAATTGGCCTGTAGTTAACAATACTATATTGTACGTTTAAAAATCGGTAAAATAGTAGATTCCATGTTAAATGTTCTTACTACAATAACAATGAAAAATGAGAAATTGGCTCTCTTACAAAATATACACAGATATGCAAATGCACACATGCACGTTATTATGGTAAAAAGGCTGTGCAGTTACTGAATCCACACAGTGTTTATTATACTTATTTATAATGTATAGTATTTTTATTTCTAAACTAGACATTGAGTGGTCACACATTCATGGATTAAATATGTTCCAGTGATGTACACAGAACTAATCTATTGAAGGCATAGGTAAGCCAATCCATGTAAAATGAGATTAGTTCATGTGGGATGAGATACGTTCAAATGGCCCGTTTCATTTCAGTCCCCCTTTCTCAGTTGATTGGTTCAGCAGAAATTTTCATTTGTCCAAACTACTCCATGATCCATTCTGCTGATCTCTCTCTCAGTTGCTTTTAGAAGTTGTAAGTTTCCCTTCAGACTACTCCAACTCTTATAATAACCACACTTCACAAAGCTTTATGAAGCATCAAGTTTTTGTCCCTGAAATAAAAGTCTAGTTACTTTCATTGTGAATGCTTTCCTTCAGCTGGGTGGAATGGAAACTTTTACGTTTCTGTCTCTTCAAATAACTATCAGGTCACATAGAGGCCTCAAAGAAATCAACAGAAAACCTTGCTGCTCAACACATCAGTGGTTCTAGCCATTGTTAGAAAGTGAATAGGGTGCATTTTCCTGACATAAGCTACCTTCTTTTTGGTTTTGCCTATGCCTTCAAATTCAAGAAGCTGTGAATCAAAAAATAAATGCAATCTGCATGTTTATGTTAAAAGTCGACTCCAAATATTGTCATTTAATGTGCATGAGTTCCAGAGATAGATAAGTAGGACTGTAGTCTATGACCTCTGGCCTCGAGACTTGCTATTGCATTTGATAAAAATTAGAGTAGCCAGATGTGTAGCAGTTGGATTTGATTGTAGTCCTGATAAAGTAAACCTTTTTAAGTTTGAATCCTGCTTTAAAGGACATCAGGACAACCAGCTAGAATTTATAAAAAGTATTAATGTTCTGAGCATTCTTACAAAGCAAGAAGAAACACTTTCCAAATTTCTTTTTGTTTTCACTCTAGCATAGGCTCCTTAAGTTGTACTTCAAATATAAGGCATTAGTTTATATTTGAAGACATACAATTACATGCTTACTGCTTAGGGCTGATCAGCATGAAATAAAAATTCGGCAGTAAGTTGCAATAGTGACTCCTTTCTACAAAGAGAAATTCAACTAGTTTCATATGACAGCCCCATACCAAATTTTTCCTAATTGTGCCTTTCCACAGGATATGGATTCAGTTTCATTCTTTTGTTGGGAGGAGTGAGTCAGGCTGATGGTAGCAATGGCCTCTAAAAAGGTAAAGAATTCCAAATTTACATAGTGCCATGTTCTTGGTTTGCCTATGCCACCATAGAGACAACCCAAAGCTGAGTGTGGAACATTTTGGTCCTAGAATCCTGGTAAAAACTACATGTACTTTACAGCAAAAGCCATGTATTTATTACAGATTATGAGATTGGTATTGTTTATATATTTGGCCATTTCAAAGCTCCAAAAGAGTCTATTTTATAAGGAAGATAATGAATCATAGGACATTTGCTATTCATAGAAATAAAATGATTCTTTATATGATATTAACAAGAATAAGAATCTTTTTTTAAATTGAGACTTTGATGTATGTGCTTTGATGTATGAGCTTTGGTGCTCAACTATTGCATAAAACCTACTCCAAAATTTAGTAATTTAAAATGAAACCAAATGTAATATGAAAAAATATTTGTAAACCGTATATCTGATAAGGGGTTAATATCCAAAATGTATAAGGAACTCAAATAACTCAGCAAGAAAGCAATAACCTGATTTTAAAATGGGCAAAGAACCTGAACAGACATTTCTCAAAATGTACACAGAACTAAATGTACACATGGCCAACATTATGAGAGGTGTATGAAAAGGTGCCCAACATTAATAATCACAAGGGAAATGCAAATCAAAACCATAGTTAGATGTCACTTAACACCTGTTAAAGTGGCTGTTACAAAAAAGAAAAAAGATAACAAACAAATGTTGCTAAGAATGTGGAGGAAAGAGGACCCTTGTACACTATGGGTGGGAATATTACTGAAAACTATGAAGGTCCCTCAAAAATTTAAAAATAGAACTACCATATGACCCAGCAGTCCCACTTCTGGGAATTTATGCAAAGGAAATGAAATCGGTATCTGGAAAAGATACGTTTACCCCCATGTTTATTGCTGCATTATTCACAGTAGCCACAATATGGAAGCAACTTAAATGTCCACTGATAAATTAATGGATAAGAAAATGTAATTTATATATACATTATGTTAAGTGAAATAAGCTAGACATACAAAAGAACATACTGTATTAGCTCACTTACATATGGCATCTAAAAAAAGTTGAATTCGTAGGAACAGAGATTAGAATAGTGGTTACCAAGGGGTTGGGGGTTGAGAGAAGTGGGGAAATGTTGGTCAAAGGTACAAAATTTTCGATATGCAGGATGAATAAGTTGTGGAGATCTAATGTACAGTATGGTGCCTATAGTTAAGAATACTGTATTACATAATTAAAATTTTCTAGGAAAGTGGATCTTAATTATTTCACAAAAAGGAAACGTAAAACCAGTTAACTATGTGAGGTGATGGGTATGTTAATTATCTTGATTGTGGTAATCATTTCAAAATGGGTACATATATTAAATGGTCACATTGTACACCTTAACTGTATGCAATTTTGTCAATTATACCACAGTAGAGCTGGAAAAAAATTAAAAACAACAATTACTTTCTCATAAATTGTAATTGGGCAGGATTTGGTGTGGTCAGTTTACCTCTATTCTGAGTGTGGCTGATAGATCCACTTGTAAGCTGGCTCACTCACATGCTGAACAAATTATTGATGACTGTAGGCTGGAAGCTCCCCTGGGCTGTTGGCAAGAAGTCTTGATTCTTCTTCACATAGACCCGGCTATGCAACTGCTTGGGCTTCCTCATAGCACAGAGGCTGAGTTCCAAGAGGGAGAAAGCAGAAACCATTAGTCCTCTTAAAGGCTAGGCCCTAACTTGACAGAGCATCAGTCAAAGCAGTCCCAGGCCAGCCTAGATTCAAGAGGGTTAAGGAATCCATTCACTTGATAGAAGAGTGACATGCATAATACAGGAAAGGAATGAATGGATAGTGGCCATCTTTGCATACCAGCCCCCACACTGTAATTAATAGCATTGGGTTTGAAAGTGGAAATGAACAACCTTAGACATTTGATCTTGGGTCAATATGATCCCCTATAGTCATCACAGGAGGTTTTAGTAACTCCTTTTCAATTGTTGAATAATTAATTTTCCCTTGGTAAATGTCCATTACCAGTGTTTATTTAAAAGGTAAGGAAGACTGGTGTCCAGCCCAAAAGTCTTTTGACACAGAGAACAAAACCAGTTTGAAGATGGGACACTTGAAACCACAGTCTGGCTCTCCTTCAATAACCTTCTGATATGATAGTGTTCAGAACAACCTGGAAATCTGACTAGTTTTCTGGATTGTCATATTTCTCAGTATGATCATAACTAATATTAGGTACTTCCTGGGCTAGAGATGAAAAAAGAATATTTAAAGATCAAGATAAGAAATAGCAATATATGAAACACAAAATAGCTGAATATGCTGGATTTTTGACTCAGAATAGAGGAATAAATGCCTGCATCCACAAAAGTAATGTTTTTTACCTAACTCCTTTATAGAGAATTTCATCTGAAAGATGGTTTCTCTCCAGGAAAAACTAAAATAAACATTTTTGGGTGAGGTCACCGGTTTCAATATCAACTTGGGCATTTTAAGCTTAATGTAATATGGTCAGTAGAATTGAGAAGGTTAAATCAGGGTTTATCAATCTTGGCACTATTGACATTTTAGACTGGATAATTCTATGTTAAAGGGGGCTGTTTTGTGCATTGTAGGATGATTAGTAGCATCCTTGGCCTCTAGCCACTAGATGCCAATAGTCCCGACCAGTTGTGACAATCAAAAGTATCTCCAGATGTTGCCAAACATTCTCTGAGGTAAAATTTTCCCATTTGAAAACCACTGGGTTTTAATAAATTTATTAAAGAAAACACTTTTTTTTTCCTCTGAGGTGACTTCTTTGTCTCAGTAACATTCCTCTGTCTGCCCTTTCATAGCCAGTGGTATCTTGATGAGCTAGTTTTATCTTCCATTTAAATAATAAAAAAATGCTCCTTCAACTTAAAACTTGAATTGATATTTCAAGAAATATAAATGAGTGTGTTTGCTCATTCTTAATGCATTTTACCCTGGTGCTATTTGTGGATACCCCCAATAAGTGACTTTTTAATTTAAGAATGTTAACAAAGATGATGGGCATTGAGGAGGGCACTTGTTGGGATGAGCACTGGGTGTAAGCGATGAACCATGGGAATCTACCCCAAAAGCCAAGAGCACGCTTTACACACTGTACGTTAGCCATTTGACAATAAATTATATTTAAAAAATGAATAGAATGCATTAAAAAAAGAATGTTAAAGAAATTTATAGGGGGGGTTCCGGAAGATGGCGGCGTAGGAGGACGCGGGGCTCACAGCGCGTCCTGCCGATCACTTAGATTCCACCTACACCTGCCTAAAGAACCCAGAAAACCGCCAGAGGATTAGCAGAAGGGAGTCTCCGGAGTCAAGCGCAGACCAGAGGCCCACGGAAGAGGGTAGGAAGGGCGGCGAGGCGGTGCGCGCTCCACGGACTGGCGGGAGGGAGCCGGGGCGGAGGGGCGGCTCGCTGGCCAAGCAGAGCCCCCGAGTCTGGCTGGCAAAAGCGGAGGGGCCGGAGGGACTGTGTTCCGACAGCAAGCGCGACTTAGCGTCTGGGAGGTCAGAAGTTAACAGCTCTGCTCCGAAAGCGGGAAGGCTGGAGGACAAAGGGAGGGAGAGCTGCTGAGCCCCCGGACGGCAGAGCTCAGCTTGGCGGGGAACAAAGGCGCTCACCAGCGCCATCTCCCCCGCCCATCCCCCAGCCAAAATCCCAAAGGGAACCAGTTCCTGCCAGGGAACTTGCTCGCTCAGCGCAAACACCCAACTCTGTGCTTCTGCGGAGCCAAACCTCCGGCAGCGGATCTGACTCCCTCCCGCTGCCGCAGGGCTCCTCCTGAAGTGGATCACCTAAGGAGAAGCAAGCTAAGCCTGCCCCTCCAGCCCCCGTGCACCTTGCCTACCCACCCCAGCTAATACGCCAGATCCCCAGCAACACAAGCCTGGCAGTGTGCAAGTAGCCCAGACGGGACACGCCACCCCACAGTGAATCCCGCCCCTAGGAGAGGGGAAGAGAAGGCACACACCAGTCTGACTGTGGCCCCAGCAGTGGGCTGGGGGCAGACATCGGGTCGGACTGCGGCCCCGCCCACTAACTCCAGTTATACACCACAGCACAGGGGAAGTGCACTGCAGGTCCTCACCACGCCAGGGACTCTCCAAAATGACCAAACGGAAGAATTCCCCTCAGAAGAATCTCCAGGAAATAACAACAGCTAATGAACTGATCAAAAAGGATTTAAATAATATAACAGAAAGTGAATTTAGAATAATAGTCATAAAATTAATCGCTGGGCTTGAAAACAGTATACAGGACAGCAGAGAATCTCTTGCCACAAAGATCGAGGGACTAAGGAACAGTCACGAGGAGTTGAAAAACGCTTTAAACGAATTGCAAAACAAAATGGAATCCACGATGGCTCGGCTTGAAGAGGCAGAGGAGAGAATAGGTGAACTAGAAGATAAAGTTATGGAGAAAGAGGAAGCTGAAAGAAAGAGAGATAAAAAAATCCAGGAGTATGAGGGGAAAATTAGAGAACTAAGTGATACACTAAAAAAAAATAATATACGCATAATTGGTATCCCAGAGGAGGAAGAGAGAGGGAAGGGTGCTGAAGGGGTACTTGAACAAATTATAGCTGAGAACTTCCCTGAACTGGAGAAGGAAAAAGGCATTGAAATCCAAGAGGCACAGAGAACTCCCTTCAGACGCAACTTGAATCGATCTTCTGCACGACATATCATAGTGAAACTGGCAAAATACAAGGATAAAGAGAAAATTCTGAAAGCAGCAAGGGATAAACGTGCCCTCACATATAAAGGGAGACCTATAAGACTCGTGACTGATCTCTCCTTTGAAACTTGGCAGGCCAGAAAGGCTTGGCACGATATCTACAGTGTGCTAAACAGAAAAAATATGCAGCCGAGAATCCTTTATCCAGCAAGTCTGTCATTTAGAATAGAAGGAGAGATAAAGGTCTTCCCAAACAAACAAAAACTGAAGGAATTTGTCACCACGAAACCAGCCCTACAAGAGATCCTAAGGGGGATCCTGTGAGACAAAGTACCAGAGACATCACTACAAGCATAAAACATACAGACATCACAATGACTCTAAACCCATATCTTTCTATAATAACACTGAATGTAAATGGATTAAATGCGCCAACTAAAAGACATAGGGTATCAGAATGGATAAAAAAACAAGACCCATCTATTTGCTGTCTACAAGAGACTCATTTTAGATCTGAGGACACCTTTAGATTGAGAGTGAGGGGATGGAGAACTATTTATCATGCTCCTGGAAGCCAAAAGAAAGCTGGAGTAGCCATACTTATATCAGACAAACTAGACTTTAAATTAAAGGCTGTAACAAGAGATGAAGAAGGGCATTATATAATAATCACAGGGTCTATCCACCAGGAAGAGCTAACTATTATAAATGTCTATGCGCCAAATACCCGAGCCCCCAGATATATAAAACAATTACTCATAAACATAAGCAACCTTATTGATAAGAATGTGGTCATTGCAGGGGACTTTAACACCCCACTTACAGAAATGGATAGATCATCTAGACACACAGTCAATAAAGAAACAAGGGCCCTGAATGATACATTGGATCAGATGGACTTGACAGATATATTTAGAACTCTGCATCCCAAAGCAACAGAATATACTTTCTTCTCGAGTGCACATGGAACATTCTCCAAGATAGATCATATACTGGGTCACAAAACAGCCCTTCATAAGTTTACAAGAATTGAAATTATACCATGCATACTTTCAGACCACAATGCTATGAAGCTTGAAATCAACCACAGGAAAAAGTCTGGAAAACCTCCAAAAGCATGGAGGTTAAAGAACACCCTACTAACGAATGAGTGGGTCAACCAGGCAATTAGAGAAGAAATTAAAACATATATGGAAACAAACGAAAATGAAAATACAACAATCCAAACGCTTTGGGATGCAGCGAAGGCAGTCCTGAGAGGAAAATACATTGCAATCCAGGCCTATCTCAAGAAACAAGAAAAATCCCAAATACAAAATCTAACAGCACACCTAAAGGAAATAGAAGCAGAACAGCAAAGGCAGCCTAAACCCAGCAGAAGAAGAGAAATCATAAAGATCAGAGCAGAAATAAACAATATAGAATCTAAAAAAACTGTAGAGCAGATCAACGAAACCAAGAGTTGGTTTTTTGAAAAAATAAACAAAATTGACAAACCTCTAGCCAGGCTTCTCAAAAAGAAAAGGGAGATGACCCAAATAGATAAAATCATGAATGAAAATGGAATGATTACAACCAATCCCTCAGAGATACAAACAATTATCAGGGAATACTATGAAAAATTATATGCCAGCAAATTGGACAACCTGGAAGAAATGGACAAATTTCTAAACACCCACACTCTTCCAAAACTCAATCAGGAGGAAATAGAAAGCTTGAACAGACCCATAACCAGCGAAGAAATTGAATCGGTTATCAAAAATCTCCCAACAAATAAGAGTCCAGGACCAGATGGCTTCCCAGGGGAGTTCTACCAGACATTTAAAGCAGAGATAATACCTATCCTTCTCAAGCTATTCCAAGAAATAGAAAGGGAAGGAAAACTTCCAGACTCATTCTATGAAGCCAGTATTACTTTGATTCCTAAACCAGACAGAGACCCAGTAAAAAAAGAGAACTACAGGCCAATATCCCTGATGAATATGGATGCAAAAATTCTTAATAAGATACTAGCAAATCGAATTCAACAGCATATAAAAAGAATTATTCACCATGATCAAGTGGGATTCATTCCTGGGATGCAGGGCTGGTTCAACATTCGCAAATCGATCAACGTGATACATCACATTAACAAAAAAAAAGAGAAGAACCATATGATCCTGTCAATCGATGCAGAAAAGGCCTTTGACAAAATCCAGCACCCTTTCTTAATAAAAACCCTTGAGAAAGTCGGGATAGAAGGAACATACTTAAAGATCATAAAGGCCATTTATGAAAAGCCCACAGCTAACATCATCCTCAACGGGGAAAAACTGAGAGCTTTTTCCCTGAGATCAGGAACACGACAGGGATGCCCACTGTCACCGCTGCTGTTTAATATAGTGCTGGAAGTTCTAGCATCAGCAATCAGACAACAAAAGGAAATCAAAGGCATCAAAATTGGCAAAGATGAAGTCAAGCTTTCGCTTTTTGCAGATGACATGATATTATACTTGGAAAATCCGATAGACTCCACCAAAAGTCTGCTAGAACTGATACAGGAATTCAGCAAAGTTGCAGGATACAAAATCAATGTGCAGAAATCAGTTGCATTCTTATACACTAACAATGAATCAACAGAAAGACAAATGAAGAAACTGATCCCATTCACAATTGCACCAAGAAGCATAAAATACCTAGGAATAAATCTAACCAAAGATGTAAAAGATCTGTATGCTGAAAACTATAGAAAGCTTATGCAGGTAATTGAAGAAGATATAAAGAAATGGAAAGACATTCCCTGCTCATGGATTGGAAGAATAAATATTGTCAAAATGTCAATACTACCCAAAGCTATCTACACATTCAATGCAATCCCAATCAAAATTGCACCAGCATTCTTCTCGAAACTAGAACAAGCAATCCTAAAATTCATATGGAACCACAAAAGGCCCCGAATAGCCAAAGTAATTTTGAAGAAGAAGACCAAAGCAGGAGGCATCACAATCCCAGACTTTAGCCTCTACTACAAAGCTGTCATCATCAAGACAGCATGGTATTGGCATAAAAACAGACACATAGACCAATGGAATAGAATAGAAACCCCAGAACTAGACCCACAAACGTATGGCCAACTCATCTTTGACAAAGCAGGAAAGAACATCCAATGGAAAAAAGACAGTCTCTTTAACAAATGGTGCTGGGAGAACTGGACAGCAACATGCAGAAGGTTGAAACTAGACCACTTTCTCACACCATTCACAAAAATAAACTCAAAATGGATAAAGGACCTGAATGTGAGACAGGAAACCATCAAAACCTTAGAGGAGAAAGCAGGAAAAGACCTCTCTGACCTCAGCCGTAGCAATCTCTTACTCGGCACATCCCCAAAGGCAAGGGAATTAAAAGCAAAAGTGAATTACTGGGACCTTATGAAGATAAAAAGCTTCTGCACAGCAAAGGAAACAACCAACAAAACTAAAAGGCAACCAACGGAATGGGAAAAGATATTTGCAAATGACACATCGGACAAAGGGCTAGTATCCAAAATCTATAAAGAGCTCATCAAACTCCACACCCGAAAAACAAATAACCCAGTGAAGAAATGGGCAGAAAACATGAATAGACACTTCTCTAAAGAAGACATCCGGATGGCCAACAGGCACATGAAAAGATGTTCAACGTCGCTCCTTATCAGGGAAATACAAATCAAAACCACACTCAGATACCACCTCACGCCAGTCAGAGTGGCCAAAATGAAGAAATCAGGAGACTATAGATGCTGGAGAGGATGTGGAGAAACAGGAACCCTCTTGCACTGTTGGTGGGAATGCAAATTGGTGCAGCCGCTCTGGAAAGCAGTGTGGAGGTTCCTCAGAAAATTAAAAATAGACCTACCCTATGACCCAGCAATAGCACTGCTAGGAATTTATCCAAGGGATACAGGAGTACTGATGCATAGGGGCACCTGTACCCCAATGTTTATAGCGGCACTCTCAACAATAGCCAAATTATGGAAAGAGCCTAAATGTCCATCAACTGATGAATGGATAAAGAAATTGTGGTTTATATACACAATGGAATACTACGTGGCAATGAGAAAAAATGAAATATGGCCTTTTGTAGCAACATGGATGGAACTGGAGAGTGTGATGCTAAGTGAAATAAGCCATACAGAGAAAGACAGATACCATATGGTTTCACTCTTATGTGGATCCTGAGAAACATAACAGAAACCCATGGGGGAGGGGAAGGAAAAAAAAAAAAAAAAAAGAGGTTAGAGTGGGAGAGAGCCAAAGCATAAGAGACTGTTAAAAACTGAGAACAAACTGAGAGTTGATGGGGGGTGGGAGGGAGGGCAGGGTGGGTGATGGGTATTGAGGAGGGCACCTTTTGGGATGAGCACTGGGTGTTGTATGGAAACCAATTTGACAGTAAATTTCATATATTAAAAAATAAAAAAAAAATAAAAAAAAATAAAAAAAAAAAAAAAAAAAAAAAAAAAAAAAAAAAAAAAGAAATTTATAAAATAGAAACTATAAGCAAGACTTATGGATCATAGTGCTTGAAAGAGCCTCCGCAATCACCTAATACAGATTCACATGACAGTAGAGCTAGAAGGGCTTTAGACACATTTTTACCAAACTGCTTATTTACAAATGAAGAAATTGAGGCTTAGAAAGATCATTTGACTTAGTCACATCTTCAGGCTTAATTATAGGCGAAATCTAAAGTAGAAACCCAAATCTCCCCATTTTCAGCTCAGCTCAGCTCTCTTTATTGTCCCTCGGTGCTTTTCAAGGGAGCCTTCCCATATTATTTTCATGGTGCAGTATTTTTATATAAACATATGCTACAGTATTTTTAGACAGAACCCAATAGCACCGTGGGTGTAAGATTGAAAAGCTACAGGAAGGGAGGGGGTATTAAGGAATGCTTATTTCAAGGAAATTTTATGTGTGTGGAGTCTCTTATGATGTGATTTAACTGTATCAGTAAGCACTTGTATATGTATTTTCTGTTTCCAGTGTTTGGCTATGACTAGATCTACTTCTGAAACTATCTCTTCTGCTCTCCCACTCCCAGTAGCTTGGAGAGATTATTTGGCATTGACACCATGCCCTTGGGTGATTTGCCTTCCTATTTAAAAACAGGTGAATCTAGTTCCAAAGTCATTCCCTAGGGTGACATTCACATTGTAGCTGGAATCTATTTTGACTGTTTTCCCAGAGAAACTAGGCCAAGGAGCAAGATAAAAGGGGGTGCTAGCAGCAGCCCACCTTGCAGTGGTATGGAAGAAGCATCTGGAGAAAAGGCTGCCTCGGAGAAGTCTCAGGGCCAGTACTTTGTTCAACAAGGTTCTATTGTCTCTACTTTCTAGGCTCCTCCCAAACTTCTCTGTGCCTGTGCTGCCCTGACAATATCCCTGATCCCTGATTCTTTTAATTCAGCCAATCCATTTTACATTTTACATTTAACCTTTAAAATTTAGGATGACGTTTTTAAACATCCATTTGTTGTGAGACAATTTACTGACCCTAGCAAGTGACCCTAGCAAGGATGGGCATGTGCTAAAGGAAGGTAAGGCATATTCATCTTATTCTGCAGATTGGGAAATGCAGCCACAAGAAATTAGGGCACCATTTAAGTAGTAACACTAATGACTCAGTGTTTTCCCCTAGACCCTACCCTTCCAAGACTAATTGATGCACCATCTTTAAGACAAACTAAAAAAGAGTAAAGTATTCATTATTGTTTTCTACTGAAAAAGAGAAAATCTGAGATGTGGAGTCAAAAGTAAATGTTAATAGTGTGGGAGGAAGGAGTAAGTATTCTCCATTATTTTTCATCTTCCTCTCTCCTGATAGTATTTGAAAAAATAATTTACTAAAAAAAATAGAAGGATTAAATGAAACTATCATTGTTATTCTAGAACTTGATTAAAAAGTGTTGGTCAGGGTCAGTGTTCTAGTAGAGCAATGGTTGTGAATTCTCAACAAGGCGGTTTCTGAAACATCTGGCAAGTGAACAACTTCCACTTCTCTTGGAGGTAGGCTGGTAATATATGCATGGATGAGTAGATGGTTGGGTAGATAGGTGAGCCACAGACAGAAAACTTAGGCTTCTTACTATATCATTAAGTTTATAAGTCAGCTTTCAATTGGCTGGATTGAAGTCATATGATCAGTTTTTCAATTCTGTCTCATCATTGGTACATATGCTCCCTCCCCCCACAAATGCATTCAGCACCTATTACCCTCTGGAAATGGATAGACAGTTTCTGAACCCTTTCCAGCTCATACCCAAAGAATCATGCTGTCTTCTGAAAAGGAACAAAGAAAGATTATAAAAAAGGGGGAATGTACAGCCTTTTCTATTTCAATCATTGGTAATCTTTAGGGAGTTAAAGCAACTAGGTACTTAAAATTTCTTAATGATTACCAAAATTTTGTATAATAAAGTCTGTATTACTGCAGTGCAACTGTCTTGATCTTATTCTCTCTTTGCATCCATAATTTATGTTCAATTTAACTGATAATCAATTTACTGACTGAATATATGTGTGTAAACCCAGAGCATAGAAACTTCTTTTTCTAGCAGTTTTAAATAATCAATATTTAACATCCTTTCTGTAAAGGCTTATATATAATTGGTTCCAATAAGCTTCCAAAAATTAGTTCTCTATGTGTTGAGACCAGAGTAATTCTGTTTAGATCATTTAGAACAATATGCTCTATTTTTAACAGTTTACATAAGAAAATTTTGTTAGTTGTCAGAATGCAACAAACTTGTTAATCTTTTGAAATGATAGGAAAACATTTTTAAAGACTAATGTACATGAACATTTTAATAGCCTTATATATAAAGGGAAAAATGAGAACAATTAGTACTCCAGAACAGTAGGTTAAATTAAGGTACATTCAAACAGTGCGCCTATGAAAAAACAAGCCTTCAAAGATTTCATTAATTGAGAAAATGCTCATTAAAAGTGACATGTATTGATCTCTGGGTTTGTGTGTGTGTACAAAGATTATTCTCTGGACCTTCAGAAAGTAGCTTTTATATAGGACAAGCACACTACTAGGCCACTGGCCATTCTGATAGAGGATAGAGTTTAGAGTGTGATCCCAAACAACAAACAAACAGCTCCAGTAATTCTGGCATTTACATAGAACCCTTCCTTGAATTTTCTCACTCAGATCTCAGAACTCTTGTCTTTCTAGATTCTCTCTCTTAAAAGGCCATGGAAAGTGTAGGGGTCTTGGAGAAAGGGAAAAGCAAGGCCTGTTAGTCTAATCCCAAACCAGAGGGACTGACATAGTCCTTTATCAGATATGGTCATATTCCCTGGGAATGGGTTTCCACAAAGAGGTTTAAAACTAAAGCCTATTAGTAATACTAAGAGTAGATGCTCTGAGGTTTTGGAAGTTTATGGTCCTTGCTCTCTCTCAATCTCACGCATGATATATTTTTACATAGAAAAATTCAGTCTACCAAACAGTATACATGATACATATGAAATATATCGAAGATGTGACAGATATAATTCAAAACATCTATAGTGATGATTTCCGAACAGAGAAACCATTGGTAGCTTCTATTATTTTTCTTGAAGTTTTTATGTGTTTTCTATAAGTTTTTTTTTTTATCAGAACTATTACATGTATGCAGACTTTTACGCACAAACATACATGCCTTTAGGAGTAAAAAAGAAGTGAGGGTGGAATTTATTTCAAATTCTGGGGGCAGGTCAAAAAGCATAGACCATATATGCCAACGGCTTCTCCAAGAAAATAACGCTGTGATTCTGCTTGAATATTAGTTTATATCAGTGTTCATCTGGTCATAATTTTATGCAGGGTCCGTAGCACTACAATTCTGTACAAAGCAAAGCACATTGTTTAGGGTCTGCCCAATAGCATACCCTTATTTAAAAAGGTTGGTTGGTTTCTGCTTAAGGATGAAAAGAGCAGTTCACTGAGCAAAGATAAAGATCTATTTGCTTGGCTCGGTTTTCTCAGGGCCAATGATACAGGAACTGGAAGCCAAAATGTCAGGAGAGCCAGCATTTCTCCCAGTTTCTCACCTTGGTGAAGCCAAATGAGTTCTTTTCAGTCTGATTTGGAGGGGCACAGTCACAGGAGGTTGTAGCCACACACAATGAGAGCAGATTAGGCTGGCCCATTCTGGGTGACAGATAATTGTCCCTGCAACACCTCCTTCCGGGCCTGGAGGCATTTGTAGCCAGATTCTTAGCATGGATGGCTTTCTATCTCCAAACTCCTGCCTGGTAATTGTGTCCTTCCTCTCTTCATAGGGGTCTCAGTTGAGTTACTGATACAATTCTGTATAAAATCCTACCCCTCTTAGCATCCAGATGGAAAGCTGAGCACTGAGGGAAAGAATAGAATGAGGAAAATTGGACTTTTTCATGTCTCACCCCTGAAACCGGTCCTTTCCCAGAAATATACACCTACCAGCGCCAGAGACTATTCTGGGTGTTCATCAGTTGTCCACTTTGGTGTTCAGAAATCCTGGTGATTCCAGGTCATCTCAAGGATGGTGATGTTTCTGAGCTATCTGGGGGAGTCTGGAGAGCTATGGGCATAGCTCTATACATTCAGAACCCAGTTCTGTCTCCCCAGAGACCTCTAAAGCATCACTGATCTGGAGATGGTCTTGTCTCAGTCAGTACCAAGGCCAATGTCAGACTATAAAATCAATCACAGGAGGCACACTTTGCTAACCCAGAAGACCTTTAATTTCATGAGAATCTGTAGGTGGTCATGGTGATTTGAATTCAGGGCTTTATAGTTGGCAAGTATACTGTGGTAGTCAGAATTCTGAGATGGCCCCCAAGGTCTCTGCCCCTGGTGTATGTGCATTGTATAGTTTTCTCCCCTTGTGGGTGCACAGAAGCTGTGAATATAATGACAAATCATTCCTATGATGAGATTATGAATCGGTTGACTTTAAGTCACTCAAAAGGGAAATCATCTGGATGGTATTGACCTAATCAAATTAGCCTTAAAAGGTTCTAGACCTGTCTGGAAAGAGAGATTTGAAGCATAAGAATGTGAGAGGGTTTAAAGGGAACCGTGGGGTAAAGACTCAAGAGTAGTGTTGAATAGAATGATTCCTGGCCAACAACCAGCAAGAAAAAGAGGATTTCAGTCCAAGGCTTGCAAGGAACTAAATTCTGCTAATAGCCTAAATGAGCTGGAAGAGGCCCCCAAGCATCAGATGAGACCCATAACTAGTTGACTTCTTTATTTCAACCTGGTTAAACCTAGCTAATTCATACCCAGACTTCTGACCTATAAAAAATGTGAGATAATAAATGTCTATTATTTTAAGTTGCTAATTTTGTGGTAACTTGTTACAGAGCAATAGAAAACTAATAAATACCTCAAAGTTCATTTAGTTTTTGGTATAAAAACCATACTGATAGTGTCAGTAAAAAACGATCATGCAGCTTCTCTTTAATTACCTTCAGTTCATGGAACATATTCTCTCTCAAAGCAGCTCATTCAATTGTATGAAAACTTTTGGTTATCAGGGACTATGGCCTTTTTCATATTGAGTTGACACCTGGTATGTAATTTTTACTCATTGATCTTAGGTCTATATTCTGGAATGAAATTAAAAATCCCCAATCTTTTGGGGCACCTGGGTGGCTAAGTCAATTGACTTTGTGTCTGACTTTGACTCAGGTCATGATCTCATGGTTCATGGGTTTGAGCCCCACATCAGGCTCTGTGCTGACAGCTCAGAGGCTGGAGCCTGCTTCCGATTCTGTGTCTCCCTCTCTCTCCCCTGCCCCCGTGCTCTCTCTCTCTCTCTCTCTCTCAAAAATAAAATGTTAAAAATTTTTAAAATTAAAAAAATCCCCAATCTTTCTATCATATGCTAGTCTGTCAATTATCTGAAGACAGCGATCATGATCTAATAAGGCCTAGTATACTCTGTGTAAAAATCTAAACTCCTAAATAGCCCTAATTTGATATTTTTCTAGATATCTGTCAACCTATACATTCAAATTTATCCAACATTCTTAAAACAGGACACCTAAAACATTATCCAAACTGTGGTCTTGTGCTTTCATCACCTCTCTCATTTGTGTATGGAGGAACTAGTAGTAATATACTCAAAATTTATTTATTTTTATTTTTATTCAAGTATCATTAATATACAATGTCATATTAGTTTTAGGTGTATAATAGAGCGCTTCCACAATTCTATACATTACACAGTGATCATCATGAAAAGTGTATTCTTAATCTCCTTCGCCTCTTTGACCCATCTTCCCACCCACCTCCTCTCTGGTAACCACCTGTGTGTTCTCTGTAGTTAAGAGTCTGGTTTTGGTTTGCTTCTTTTTTTTCTTTATTTTGTTTCTTAAAATTCACATATGACTGAAATAATATGGTATTTGTCTTTCTCAGACTTAGTTCACGTAGCATTATACCATCTAGATCTATCCATGTTGTTGCAAATGGCAAGATTTCATTCTTTTGTAGAGCTGAGTGATACTCCATTGTGTGTGCATGTATATACATATATACATGTATATACATATGTACACAATTATATGTAAGTGTACATGTATATATACGTATACATACAAATATACATATACATTCACATATACGTATACCGCATCTTTATCCATTCATGTATCGATGGGCACTTGGATTGCTTCCATAATTTGGCTATTATAATAATGCTGCAATAAACATAGGGGCACATGTATCTTTTCAGGTTGGTGTTCTCATATTCTTTGGGTAAATATCTGGTAATAGAATTACTGAATCATATGGTAATTCTATTTTTAATTTTTTGAGGAAACTCCATACTGTTTTCCACAGCGGCTGCACCAGTTTGCACTCCTACCAGAAGTGTACAAGTGTTCCTTTTTCTCAGCATCTTCAGCAATAGTAGTTGTTTCTTGAGTTTTTTATTTTAGCCATTCTGATAGGTATGAGGTGATATCTCATTGTGGTTTCGATTTGCACTTCCCTGATGATGAGTGATGTTGAACATCTTTTTATGAGTCTATTGACCATCAGTATGTCTTCTTTAGAGAAATGTCTGTTCATGTCTTCTGCCCATTTGTAATTGGATTATTTGTGGGATTTTTTGTGCTGAGTTGTATAGGTTCTTTATATGTTTTGGATCCTAACTCTATAGAATATGTAATCTGCAAATATCTTCTCTCATTGAGTAGATTGCCTTTTAGTTTAGTTTCTGTGGCTGAACAGAAGATTTTTATTTTTATGTAGTCTCAATAGTTTATTTCTGATTTTGTTTCTCTTGTGTTAGGAAACATATCTAGAAAAATGTTGATAATGGCCTGTGTCAAAGAAATTATTGCCTGTGCTCTCTTCTCAGATTTTTATGGTTTCACATTTAGATCTTTAGGTCTTTAATTTAGATCTCACATTTAGATCTTTAATACATTTTGAATTTATTTTTGTGTATGGTGTAAGAAAGTGGCCTGGTTTTTCCTTTTGCACATAGCTGTCCGGTTTTCCAAACAAGAGGCTTTTCCCATTGCATATTCTCACGTCTTTTATAAAAAATTATTGACCATATAATTGTGGGCTATTTTCTAGGCTTTCTGTACTATACTGTTGATCTATGTTTCTATTTTTGTGCCAGTATACTGTTTTGATTACTACAGCTTTATTGTATATCTTGAAATCAGAAATTGCAATACCTCCAGTTTTGTTCTTTCTCAAGGTTGCTTTGGCTATTCATGGTCTTTTGTGGTTCCATACAAATTTTAGTATTTTTTGTTCTAGTTCTGTGACGAGTGCTGTTGGTATTTTGATAGGGATTGCGTTAAGTTTGTAGATTTCTTTGGGTAATATAAACATTTTAACAATACTTGTCCTCCCAATCCACGAGCATGGAATATCATTTTGTTTGTGTCACCTTTAGTTTCTTTCATTATTGTTTTTTTATTATTTTTTGATGTTTATTTATTTTTGAGAGAGAGAGCACAAGCAGGGAGGGACAGAGAGAGAGGGAGACACAAAAACCAAAGCAGTCTACAGACTTTGAGCTGTCAGCACACAGCGTGACACGGGGCTCAAACCCACTAACTGTGGGATCATGACCCGAGCCGAAGTTGGATGCTTAACTGACTGAGCCACCCAGGCTCCCCTTCATCAGTGTTTTATAGTTTTTAGAGCACAGGTCTTTCACCTCCTTGGTCAAGTTTAGACCTAGGTGTTTTGTTCTTTTTGATGCAATTGTAAATGGAATTGTTCTCTTAATTGCTCTTTCTGCTGCTTCGTTATTAGAAATGCAACAGATATGTGTACATTTTGTATCCTGTGACCTTACTATTTTCATTTATCAGTTATAGTGGTTTTTTTGATGGAGTTTTTAGGGTTTTCTATGTAGAGGATCATGTCATCTGCAAATAGTGAAAGTTTTACTTCTTCCTTACCAATTGGGATGCCTTCTTTTCCTTGTCTGAGTGCTGTGGCTAGGACTTCCAGTACTATGTTGAATAAAAGTGGTGAGAGTGGACATCATTGTCTTGTTCCTGACCTCATGAGAGAAGTTCTCAGTTTTTCACCACTGAGGATGATGTTACCTGTGGGTTTTCAGACATGGCCTTTATTATGTTGATGTATGTTCCCTCTTGACCTATTTTGTGGAAGATGTTTATGATAAATTGATGATGCACTTGATGTCAAATGTAAATTGATGTCACTGGTCAATTGATGTCAAGTGCTTTTTCTGCCTCTATTGAAAGGATCACATGGTTTTTACCTTTTGTCTCATTGATGTGATGAATCACCATTCATTTGTGAATATTGAACCACCCTTGCATCCAGGAATAAATCACACTTGATCGTGGTGAATGATTTTTTAAATGTATTGTTGGACTCTGCTAATATTTTGTTGAGGATTTTTGCATCTATGTTCATCAAAGATAGTGGCCTGTATTTCTCTTTTTCTGTATCTTTATCTGATTTTTGTATCAGGGAAATGCTGGTCTCATAGAATGAATTTGGAAATTTTCTTTCCTTTTCTATTTTTGGAATAGTTTAAGAAGAATAGATATGAACTCTTCTTTAAATGTTAGGTAGAATTCACCTGTGAAGCCATCTGGTCCTGGAATTTTGTTTGTTGGGAGTTTTTCATTACTGATTCAATTTCATTGCTGGTAATCAGTCAGTTAAATTTTTCTGTTTCTTCCTGATTCACTTTTGAGTGGTGATATGTTTCTAGGTATGTATCCCTTTCTTCTAGGTTGTCCAGTTTGTTGGCATATAGTTTTTTTTATAATATCCTCTTATAATCCTTTCTATTTTTGTAGCATTGGTTGTTATTTCTTATCTTTAGCTTCTGATTTTGTTTATTTGAGTCCTCTCTCTTTTTTGAATGAGTCTGGCTAAAAGCTTATCAATTTTGTTAATATTTTCAAAGAGCCAGACCCTGGTTTCACTTATTTGTTCTATTTTTTTTTTTAATTTTTTAAAAATGTTGAGAGAGAGAGAGAGAGTGCGCACGCGCGTGTGCGTGTGCAAACGGGGGAGGGGCAGAGAGAGAGGAAGAAACAGAATTCGAAGCAGGCTCTAGGTTCTGAGCCATCAGCCCCCTGATGCAGGGCTTGAACCACGAACCATGGGATAATGACCTGAGCTGAAGTTAGATGCTTAACTGACTGAGCCACCCAGGCGCCACTGTTCTATTGTTTTATTAGTTTCTATTTTGCTTATTTTTGCTCCAGTATTTATTAAAGTCCTTCCTTCTACTGGCTTTGGTTTTGTTTGTTCTTCTTTTTCTAGCTCCTTTTGGTGTAGAGTTTGTTTATTTGAGATTTTTCTTGCTTCTTAGGGAGGCCTATATTGCTTGTAAACATCCCTCCTAGAACCACTTGCTACATCCCAAAGATTTGGAACCATTGTGTTTTCGTTTTCATTTGTCTCCATGTATTTTTTTGACTTCCTCTTTGATTTCTTGTTTGACCCATTCATTATTTAATAGTATGTTATTTAAAATCCATGTATTTGTGTTCTTTCCAGACTTTTTCTTGTGGTTGATTTCTGGTTTCATAATGTTGTGGTTGAAAAATATGCATAATATGACTTTCATCTTTTTGAATTTGTGGAGACTTGTTCTGTGGCCTAATATGTGATCTATTCTGGAGAATATTCCATGTGCATTTAAGAAGGATGTGCATTCTGCTGTTTTAGGAACGTTCTGAGTATATCTTTTAAATCCATCTAGTCCAATGTGACATTCAAAGCCACTATTTCTTTGTTGCTTTTCTGTTTGAATGATCTGTCCATTGATATAAGTGGGGTGTTAAAGTCTCATACTATTATTGTATTACTAGCAATTATTTCCTTTATGTTTGTTATTAGCTGCTTTATGTATTTCAGTGCTTTCGTGTTGGGTGTGTGTTTACAAACATTATATCTTATGTTGGATTGTTCCCTTCATGATTTATATAGTGTCCTTATTTGTCTCTTGTTATAGTCTTCATTTTAAAGTCTATTTTGTCTGATATAAGAATTGCTACCCTGACTTTCTTTTCACTTCCATTGCATGATGAATGTTTTTCCATCCCTTCTCTTTTAATCTGCATGTGTCTTTATTTCTGAAATGGGTCCATTATAGATAGCACAAAGATAGGTCTTGCTTTTTTATCCATTCTGTCACTCTGTCTTTGATTGGAGCATTTAGTTCCATTTACATTCAAAGTAAATATTGATAGGTATTTACTTATTATCATTTTGTTATTTGTTTTGTGGTTATTTTTATACTTCTCTTGTTCTCTTCTCTCATGGTTTGCTGGCTTTCTTTAGTGATATACTTGGATCCTTTCTCTATTTAATTGTTATGTATATATTTCTGGTTTTTGTGGTATCTATTGTGGTTACCATTAGGTTTGTATGTAACATCTTCTTTATATAGAAGTCTCTATTAAGTTGATGGTGGCTTAAATTTGAACCCATTCTTCTCTCCTCTCCCCAGTGTTAAGTATATGACATCATACTTTACATCCTTTTATTTTGTGAATCTCTTGACTGATTTTTATAGACATACTTAATTTTACTGCTTTTTTACTCCCTAATTTTCTTACTTTTGCTTATGATTTTTTCTTTGTTCTCGGAGAGTCCCCTTTAACATTTCTTGTAGGGCTGGTTTAGTGGTAATAAATTCCTTTCCTTTTGTTTGGGAAACCCTTTATCTCTCCTATTCTGAATTATAGTCTTGCTGGATGGAGTATTCTTGACTGTAGGTGTTTTTTCTTTTAGAATTTTGAATATATCAGGCCGCTCTCTTCTGGCCTGCAAAGCTTCCGCTGAAAAATCAGCTGCTGGTGTTAGGAGGTTTCATTTGTATGTAACTGTTTTCTTTCCTCTTGCTGCTTTGAAAAATCTCTCTGTATCACTACTTTTTGCCATTTTAATAACTTTGTGTCTTGATGTGGACCTCCTTGGGTTGATTTTGTTGGAGATGCTCTGTGCCTCCTGATCTAGATTTCTGTTTCCTTCCCCAGATTCAGGACATTTTCAGCTGTTATTTCTTCAAATACATTTTTTGCCTTTGTTTTCTGTTCCTTCTGGAATCCCTACAATGCAAATGTTATGTTTGGTGATGTTGCTGAGTTCCCTAAGAGAATTTTCATTTATTATTATTTTTTCTCTATCTTGTTCAACTTGATTGCTTTCTGTTATTTTGTCCTCCATGTTGGTGATCCATTCTTCTGCCTCTGTAGCCTACTATGTATTCCATCTACTGTATTTTTACTTTCAGTTACTGAGTTCTTCATTTATGATTGGTTCTTTTTTGTGTTTCCTATCTCTTTGCTGGGTGTCACTGAGGCTGTCCATTCTTTTCTCAAGTCCAGTGAGTATCTTTATGACCACTACATTAAATTCTCTGTTAGGCATGTTACTTATCTTCATTTCATTTAGGTCTCTGTGATTTTTGTCCTGTTCTTTCATTTGGAACCTCATTATGTCTAAGTCTCTGTGTCTATTTCTCTGAGTTAGGTAAGTCAGCTACATCTTCTACTCTTGTAAATAGTAGCCTTACAAAGAAGAGGTCCTGTATTGCCCTGCTGTACAATGGTCCCTGTTCACCAGAACCCGGTGCTTCAGGAGTGTCTCCTATGTGGGTTGTGTTTGCCCTGATGTTGTGGCTGAGCCACTTTTGTCTTCATTCCAGTCATCTGCAGTGACTCTTTTTGCCTGTTGTGGCCAGGATTTGGTCTGTGTGTTGTAGCTGGCCAGTCTGGGGTTGCCTTGGGCTTGAGTGGAGTCAGGCCAGGGGTTTGCCAGAGTTGCCGGAACAATGAACTGCAGAGTACTTTCCTTGTGTTGTCCCCTGAGAAACTTCCATTGGTGGATGGGGCTTGCAGTCAGACCTGATGTGTGTTCCAGCCCACTGCAGGGATTGCAGTTGGACTAATATGTGTGATTCTCTTCCTCTGTCCCCAGGAGTGAGTTTGGAGTGTGCTGATCCCTGTCAGGGATGCCTGCACACTGCCAGGCCTGTGGCGCTACTTTGGATGGGTTCCAGCCAATAGTGTATTGGAGAGACAGGTCCCCAGGAGAATGTGGGGGTGTGATGCACAGTGCCAACAAGGTCTGTGTTGGTCCAGTGTACTCTCCACAGATGAAGAGTGTTGGTGCTGTGCTGGTTCTTGTAGGTGTCCATGTGTTTAGGTTATCCAACTGAGAGGGAAATGGCACCTGCCAGCTCTTTTGTTATTGGAGAAGTCTCCCAAAGATTCTTGCCCCTCCAGCAAATGCTCTGAGATTAATAAATAAGTCTCCTTCCTGTATACCTCAAGATTTTTTCCAACTGCCACTTCTATGCATATCTCAGTGGGGTTGTTTGTTGTGCTGTCTCTTAGAGGGTGGGACTCCATTTCCTATAGCCCTGTAGGCTTATCCAGATCTCAGCCTTATGATTTAAAGTTCTAGGTGTTAAGTCCCACTGATTGTAAGACCTCTGTTTTTCAAAGCCAAATGTTGTGGGTATTCATCTTCCCCATGTGAGTCCCACATGCCTGGGGTGCCTGCTTTGGGGGTCTGCTCCTTGTTCCTCCCTCCCAGGGACAGTCCCGCCAGTCCATTTGGCTCCCGACCATGTCTTCACCCTTCCTACTTTCTTTTATGTGGCCTCTTCTCTACCTTTAGCTGTGGAGAGTCTGTTCTTTCAGTTTTTTTGGTTCATTTTCTGGGTTATTTACACTGATGTGGGTGTTACCTATTGTATCCATGGGACAAGGTGAGCTTAGAGTCCTCCTACTCTGCCATTTTCCCTGGAAATTCTCAACATTTATTTTAAGTTAGGGGCCCTGGAAAGTAGACCCTAATGCAGAGTTCCACTTGCATTGTGTTCACTGAGGGGCGCTCTCAGGAGCAACATTAGGGAGGTACTGAGGAAAGCAGAATTCGGCAGAGGAGATGTGGAAGTGCGATGCAAGTGCAGTAGAGACTTCCACCTACTCCCCAGAGAGCTCTGGAACCCCAAAGGCCTTGCAGAAGTGGCCTAAATTGAGACAAGAGACCTGAGCCTTTATAGCCTCAGACCAACCAATCACTGGATGTAACCTCTTCCTGGGGAGAAAGTAAAGGCCACCACCTTTAGCTGAGGCTAATTTCCAGGGAAGGACTAATCTATGAGCTCTTGGCTGGCAACACCCCTGGCAGCTGGGGAAGGAGTGTCTCTGGAGATGTGGGTGGCAGCCAACAGCAGTCACTACAGTCCACTTTTTGTGCTACTCAGATCTACATGTTTCATACAAAAAATTCACTCTATCAGGGAAAAGCATTTCCAGGATTCTGGTTTGTTACACTCCTGGGGAACTAAAATGAGGAAATTGAGTAGCATAAACTACAGCTTCTTGCTACTGAAGTTTATTGCAGGATGCACTTAATACTCATTTTTTTCTCCCATATTACTCAGTTTAGATTCTCCTCAGCTAGCATCTCTTGCTAGTCTTGGAGGATTATTTGGTCAGATGACTCAAACTCTAATCAGTGAAAAGTTGGAGCCCCTGGTCACCATGCCTTCCTCAGGCCATGTGTGGCTGCATTTATTCATTGACTGATCAAATCAGGCAGGAAAGCAAAAAAAGAAAACAAATCAATCAAACAAACAAACAAAAAAAAGGTGCTCCAGGGAGTCACCTGGATGTCCAGGTGTTCTGCCCTTCCTCCACTGTGAAACAGCTCACTTACCTCTTCCTTATGACAAGGGTCAATTCACCCTGACATGGTACTAACTATTCCTGGCTTATTTTTCTCTTAACACAGGGGACCTGAAGCAATCAGGTGGCAGACATAGCTTGAAGTTTAACATGATACTTTCTGTGTCTTCTGGTAAAAGTATTTTTTTTTCTTGGGAACTAGGACCTGAGACAGAGCTTAGAATTGTGGTGAGAAAATACCAGAATTCTCTGAGTGGGTCACTGGGAATAATGTTAAGCATAACTATTGTTTCTGTCTCTTGATTCTTGGACCTATGAATCTCATATATTGGGAACATAGCACTTTGTAATGTGGTTGATTTAGGGCAAACACTCTGTTCTGGTGGGTGGGAATCACAAGGTATCATAACGAAGATACCACAGCTGTGTATTCAAAAGGCTATGATTTATCATGTTGGGCTGAAATATGTGATAGGATTAGTGGCTTCCATAGTCATGGGCCCCATACCATACTTCTTTTGTTGTAAAAAAGTATGGGCCCCATATCATACTTCTTTTGTTGTAAAACAACATAGGCAGATGCCATGTTATACAAGATCCTGTTTCAGTGAATCATAACTGTGAATCCTCAAATAAGCTAGCTAGCTGAGACCTTGTGGGCAAAAAAGACAAATCTATACCAGAATAAGTGTCAATTTTAGTCAAGAGGACATCCTGCCTCTTTTGACAATTCTACCAAAGTGAAAGAGGTTCAGTGCAATAAACTTGTTCTTTGAGGAATTGTACCCTACCAGGGACTCAGCATTGTTTTTGCTTCTGGCACATTGGACATTTGGGAGTGGCAGAAATTAAATAGACCTCTGTGAGTGGGAGTTCCATACATAGCCAACACCCCTGTTACCAAAGTGACCTCATTAATGTATATATTTTACAGGCAGTGAAGTGGCTGGTAATGAGGCAGGTTAAAATCAGCTGGCTAAGTTGTTCTGTCTAGTTCATCAGACAGTCTCTTACATAGTGAGAAAATCTGGTGGCAATTCTCATGCAATATGAATATCTTCGCCATTTGTGCCTATTTCCTTGGGTATCTGTACATGCCTTTTTTCAAACTTCTTTGTCTCAGTCTTCCAATATTTTTCCATCCAGTCCCCATATTAATAAACCAAGCCATTCATCACTGTCAATGAGTTAGTATATATTATTATATCAGGCTACTTCTCTATCTACATAAAGCTGATAATTACCAGGCTCACTATTTGAAGCCTTGCCCATCAGGCGGCTTTTCTTTCATTACTCTCTTTTAGCAACGTACCACACTAGGCCAATGGTGAAGTGGCTCATTTTTTGGCCTATACCAACATACTCAGGCAAGCTATCCATGAATCATTCTTACATGTTTTTTTTTTCTCTCTCCTCTATAAACTGGTCATAAGGACCCCATGCCGCCATGGATGTGAGGAGAGGGACAGAGACAGTGCACCAGTGGTAGGTGTCATAGGGGTTTGTAATACCTGTATATGTGGTTAATTTATACCCTCTGGCCTTGTTCATGCCAGTTCCTAAATGTACCTCTTCCATCTTATGAAGAATTGCTGTTGTGCCCACCCAAACTTATGACATGGTGGATATAAGAGAAATCAGTTCATGATGGTTAGTCTGGCTACATGGTCACCTGTGTTTCCTGATATTGCTCTGCCCCTCCAGGACTGAATAACATAACAGGAACTATTTTCCAAATGCTAAAACCTTGGCATATCCTTTCTCTAAGTTGCGAGTCTGCTACCGAGGCTTTCATAAATTACAAAGGGCATCTCCTTTCACAATAGATACTGCTAATGTCTGGATACTGCCTGAATCTAGCAGGTTGCATAGGCCAGAAAGCAGGACTGTTTGCACTGCAGCCAGGAAATACATTAGAAGCCTTTCCCGGCTTGTCCCCTTAAGTTGGGAGCCATCTGTGTCACTAAAAAATGGTCAGAAGGGCACCTGAGTGGCTAAGTCAGTTGTTAATCATCTGACTCTTGATTTCGGCCCAGGTCATGATCTCACAAACTGTGAGATAAAGCCTCGCATTGGGCTCTGCACTGAGCATGGAGCCTGCTTGGGAGTCTCTCTCTCTGCCCCTCCCCCATTCATGCTAGCATTCTCTCTCTTTCCCAAAATAAATGAACATAAAAAAGGAAACATTTAAAAAAATTTTAAAAATAAAAATGGTCTCACATCCAGAATTTGAAGAAGGAATCATTACTTTTCATTGAGGTGACTGCCTTCAACTTCCTAATCTTTCATTTTTCTTTTCTTTTGAATGCATAAATTAAGTAGTAGACTTGTTAGCTAACATCTGTTTTTCTTCTAGCTCTTCCACATTCTATATATCCCTGTGTGCCACTCTGGGCATGCCACTCATTTAGACAATTTTATCTCCCTTGCTTCTGATGGTTAAGTGCCATTGCTTGATTTCTAGTATTCTGAGATTCCTTTCATCCCCATTGCTATGAGAAAGTAATAGCTTTTTGTATCATTAGCCCTGACCTACAAAAGAAGGGCAAACTGAATTTTTCATGATTTCCATTCCTTATTATTTTAGTAAACAGGATGGATTATATATATAAAGGACTTGCTGAAAAATTAAATATGGGGAATGAGAAAAAGAGAGGTATAGTGGGTGACTCCTAATTTTAGGCTCAAGCAAGGAGTTATGACGTAACCATTTACTTCTGCCTGGGAAAAAACTACAAGAGTAGCGGGCCTGCCGGAAAGGGAAATTGGACGAGCTTAGAAACTTGTATGTGTGGGATTTATTTCTTGACTTGAAGATAAAACTTTGCACACGACCCTGCTACGTTTCAGCAGCTTATTTTTGGTTTGCTTGGTTACCCTGGTACATGAGGAAAACAATTATCTGCCCTTAATTAGAAGTTACTTACTGAGGCCTGAGTCAGAATCAAACTAACATCTGGGTTGGGAAAACATGAAGTAAAGGAAGAAGTCAGGTTACGTGGCACACCTCCAGTTCTTCCCATTTCTTTCCCATATTCCATATGGCTCTGTTTCTTGGGTTTCTGGAAGCAGCTGCCTTTCAGGATTTGACATCTGCATGGAAAGTCATTTTGAGAAGGAGATGGAAGAAGGTGCCACCATTGCCATTATAAATCACGGATATTCCAGGGAATTAATTAAGACACAGCCCTGAAGAGCATACTCAACTGGAAATGGATCTAATATTATTCCAAGGCTAGAAAACCTGACCTTCTCTGCTTTACTCATTAATGGGGTGGATGGTTCTTCTTACGGCATTGCTACAGCTTCCCTGAAAGAATTAACCATGAGATTCGAATGCTAGTTTGTCAGCAAGCTTTCCTCACACCGTGATTATGGGGGAGACTGAGCCAGCTGCCTCATTAAGAGCTTGGCTTTTAGAGAAAATTATGTCAGAGAGCAGTAAATGGTCACACCACTATACAAATGGGAAAATGAGGGAGTGAGGGGAAGTTTTTGATTTTTCTAAATTCATGTTGAAAATGCCAAAAGTGTAAAAGAGGGGTACTGGCTGATCGTGTGACCAATTACATGGAAATCTGCCCTGCGACACAGAAAAATAGAGCAAAGAGATTGACTCTGGCAGCACCTGTGTTCATTGGCATGCTGATAAAATGATTGCAATCGGATTGAAAATAAGATCCTACAGGCAAAAGTGGTTTTTAATGGTCCAGCTCTCCACCTCTGAAAGGTTCATTTTAGCCCATTTATAAAGGATTATACAGGAAAGACCTTTCACTGGAAGCCCTTCTAGTGTCCCTCAGCCTTTCCTCAGATAAATGTTGAGGCAGCTTTCAACTTCTATTTGGGATACACTGAGTTTTTTTTAAGTTAAAGCTCTCTTTTCTCATTCACTAGAGATTTGGGTCTCAGATATCTTTGATGTTTTGAATTCTCCTACATTAGATGGTTTCTTACATCGTAGGAAGATACTTTCTAATTTAGAAAAATTTAAATTAGAAAAGATATTCTCCAAAGCAAACTCACACCTTTAAGTTACCTGAGATGGTAAAAAATGTGCCATTCTCAGATGATAAAGGCCTCAATCAATTCATACACCAGGAATGAGAAAAATAGGTGGCAGCTAAACACTGGGAATAGGGCAATTAGGATTAGAAAAATCTTTCCTCATTGTGCTCTATTTATATTTATTTTACAAGTCTTGTATTAAATAATTACAGACCAATTGTAAAGAAGTTAGGTCAAGAAATATGTTATTAGAAATGGTTTCTACCTTTGATGGTATGGCAGAGAGGATAATGGTTGCCCAAACATGTCCCCATCCCAATCTCCAGAATCTGAGAATATGCTACTTTACATGGCAAAAGGAATATTACAGATATGATTAGGGTTGAGGACTTTGAGATGGGGATATTACCCTAGATTATCTGGATGAGTCCAATGTAATCACGTGGGTCTTTAAAGTGGAAACCTTTCTGCCTGGGTCAGAGAGAGTTGTCACAATAGATCGAAAGGTCAGCGAGATGTGATGTTGCTAACTTTGAAGATGAAAGAAGTGGGGGAGGGGCACTAGTCAAGGAATGCAGGGAGCCTCTAGAATCTAGAAAAGGCAGGGAAATGTATTTTCCCCTAGAGCTTATAGAAGGGACTAGAGGCTTGCAGACACTCAGTGAGACCCATGTTGGATTGCTAACTTCCAGAACTGTAAGGTAATAAATGTGTCTTGTTTAAGCTGCGGAACTTGTAGCAATTTGTTAGAGTAGCAATTTTTAAGAAAAGAATGCAGGATTATATCTTTGATACATTTTACTATAACTCTGAAAATCTTTGCATGTATAAATATCCTCTAATCCTCAAGAGATGAAGTACAAAAGTGTGGGCAGATGGCCATGGAGAAGCCATTTTCTTTTTTAAAACAAATTTTTATATTTTGCTGTATTTGTGATTTTAGAAATAATTCCTATCCAAAATAGAAATACTGAAAAATGAATAAAAATATAAATTAAAAGAGAATATATAGGGCCTTAGAAATTTCAGGTTACCTGGGTGTCTCAGTTGGTTAAGGGTCTGACTTTGGTTCAGGTGATGATCTCATGGTTTATGAGTTCAAGCCCCGTGTCAGGCTTTGTGCTGATAGCTCAGAGCTTGGAGCCTGCTTTGGATTCTGTATCTCCCTCTGTCTGTCCCTCCCTCTCTTGTGCTCGCTCACTCACTCTCTCAAAAATAAATAAATAAACATTTTTAAAAAAAGGAATTTCAACATTCTTTGTCGACTACTATCAGCATATTGTTATAATCCTATTTAAACTCTTAAGTAAATACATATATACATTTGTATATGTACATATATACACAGATAAATATGTGTAAACAGAATATTTGAATTTTATTATATATAAAGAAAAAAAACTATTTAGAATCCTTACTCTGCTCCAAGATTGATACATCTAATCAAGTGTAAAGTCTGTTTTACTGAGCCCCTTAATTGATTTGTGAATATACTTGTATACAGTTTTCATAGTCACCAAGCTAGAAATTTGGCAGTCGTCTTAGACATCTACTTCTTCCTCATTCCTCCCCCCAGTCCATCTTCAATCTCTGCCAGTGTTATAGTTTTAAGATGTTAAATCTGTTTTTTCTTTCCTTCTCTATTACTACCACCCATGTCCAAGCCACCATCATAGTCTACTTGGACTATATCATTAGCCTCCTATGTTGTCTCATTCTGGCTCTCAAAAGCAGATCTTCACATGAATCCAGAATGATGTTTCCAAAATATGTATCAAATATCATCCTAAGTAAATATTTCAGTGATTTTCCATTGCCCTTAGGATCAGACCAAAATATCCTGAATTTGACCAAAAATGATCTGCATTGTGTGCCTTCTCCCAGCTTCTCCAATTTTTTCTTATGTGGCTGAATGCTTTGCGGATATTTAAAGAAGTTTTGAGATTTGTGTCTGGATCACTGTGTATAGAGAGGAAACAATGCAAGAAAAAGACCCCATGAATTAATTTTAAGAAAATTTTCACCAGAGATGCCCCTGCTGAAAATTGAGTTTCATACTATTTATATTTCTCTTAAAAAAATTAATTCCAGTATTGTTAACGTACAGTGTTACATTAGTTTCACGTGTATAATGCAGTGATTCAACAATTCTGTACATTACTCAGTGCTCATCGTAAGTGTTCTCTTTAATCCCCATCACCTATTTCACTTGTCTTCCCACCCACTTCCCTTCTGGTAACCATCAGTTTGTTCTCTATAGTTAAGGATGTTTGTTTGTCTCTTTCTTTCTGTTTTGTTTCTTAAATTCCACATATGAGTGAAATCATATGGTATTGGTCTTTCTCAGACTTAATTTCACTTAGTATCATACCCTCTACGTCCATCCATGTTGTTGCAAATGGCAAGATTTTATTCTTTTTTTTTTATGACTCAGTAACATTCCGTTGTATATATATGCCACATCTTACTTATGTGTTCATCTATTGGTGGACACTTGCATTGCTTCCGTGTCTTGGCTATTGTAAATAATGCTACAATAAACATAGGGGTTCGTATATCTTATTGAACTAGTGTTTTGGTATTCTTTGGGTAAATGCCCAGTAGAGCCATTACTGGATCATAGTGTAGTTCTAGTTACACATTTTTGAGGAATCTCCATAATGTTTTCCACAGTGGCTATACCAGTTTGCATTCCTCCCAGCAGTGCATGAGAGTTTCTTTTTCTCCACATCCTTGTTACACTTCTTGTTTCTTGTGTTTTTTATCTTGGTCATTCTGACAGGTGGGAAATGATATCTCATTGTGGTTTTGATTTACATTTCCCTATTGATGAATGATATTGAGTATCTTTTTATGGCTCTGTTGGCCATCTGGATGTCTTCTTTGGAGAAATGTCTCTCCATGTCTTCTGCCCATTTTTAAATTGGATTATATGGATTATATGTTTTGGGTTTTTTTTGTTGTTGTTGTTGTTTGTTTGGTCCTGAGTTGTTAAAGTTCTTTATATAATGTGGATACTACTCTTGAATTTGTCATCTGCAAATATCTTCTCCCATTAAGTAGATTGTCTTTTAGTTTTATTGATCGTTTCCCTAGCTATACAGAAACTTTTTATTTTGATGTAGTCCCAATAGTTAATTTTTTGTTTTTGTTTCCCTTGACTCAGGAGACATACCTAGAAAAATGTTGCTTCAGCTGATGTCAGAGACATTACTCCCTGTGCTCTCTTCTAGGATTTTTATGGCTTCAGGTCTCACATTTAGGTATTTAATCCATTTTGAGTTTATTTCTGTGTTTGGTGTCAGAAAGTGGTGCAGTCTCATTCCTTTGAAAGTAGCCGTCCAGTTTCCCAACACCATTTGTTGAAGAGACTGTCTTTTCCCCATTGCATAATCTTGCCTCCTTAATCAAAGATTATTAACCGTATAATTGTGAGTTCATTTCTGGGCTCTTTATACTGTTCTATTGATCTATGTGTCTATTTTTGTGCCAGTACTATATCACTTTGATTACTACAGCTTTGTAGTATATCTTGAAATGTGGAAGTATGAGATAAGACCTCCAGTTTTGTTCTTTCTTGAGATTGCTTTGGCTCTTTAGGGTCTTTTGTGGTTACATACAAATTTTAGGATTGTTGGTTCTAGTTATGTAAAGAATGTTGTTGGTAATTTGATAGTAGATTTCTTTGAGTAGTGTGGACATTTTAACAATATTTTTCCTCCCAATCTATGGGCGTGAAATGTCTTTCCATTTGCTTGTGTCATCTTCAGTTTCCTTCATCAGTGTTTTACAGTTTTCAGAGTACAGGTCTTTCACCTCCTTGGTTAAGTTTATTCCTAGGTATTTTAATATTTTTAGTGCAATTGTAATGGGAACTGTTTTGTTCATTTCTCTTTCTTCTGCTTCATTATTATTAGTGTATAGAAATGCAATGAATTTCTGTACATTGATTTTGTATCCTGTGACCTTGCTGAATTCATCACCAGTTCTAGTAGTTTTTTGGTGGAGTCTTTAGGGTTTTCTGTATATCGTATCATGTCACCTGCAAACAGTGAAAGTTTTATGTCTTCTTTGCCAATTTGGATACCTTTTGTTTCTTCTTTTTTCTGATTGCTGTGGCTGGGACTTGCAGTACTATGTTGAATAAAAGTGGTAAGAATGGACATCCTTATCTTGTTCCTGACCTGAGGGGAAAAGCTCTCAGTTTTTCACCTTTGAGTATGATGTTTGCTGTGGTTTTTTCATATAAGGCCTTTATTATGTTGAGGTATGTTCCTATTAAACCTACTTTGCTGAGGATTTTTATCATGAATGGATGTTGTACTTTGTCAAATGCTTTTTTTTTGCATCTAATGAAAGGATCATATGGTTTTTATCCTTTCTCTTGATGCAATGTATCACATTGATTGATTTGCAATATTGACTCACCCTTACATCCCAGGAATAAGTCCCACTTGATTGTGGTGAATGATTTTTTTTAATATATTGTTGGGTTATGTTGCTAATATTTTGTTGAGAATTGTTGCATCTATGTGTTCCTCAGAGTTTGGGCCCGTAGTTCCCTTTTTTTTTTTTTTTTTTTTTTTGTAGTATCTTTATCTCATTTGGTTATGAGGATAGCGCTGGTCTCATAAAATGAATTTGGAAGATTTTCTTCATCTTCTGTTTTTTGGAATAGTTTGAGAAGAATAGATATTAACTCTTGTTTAAATGTTTGGTAGAGTTCACCTTTGAAGCCATGTTCAGTCCAGTCCTAGACTTCTGTATGTCTGTATTTTTCCTTTTTAACTAAAAATTATGTGGTAAATATTTTTCCATGTTATTAGAAGTTTCTCAGATGAAGTAGAACAGAGAAGGAGTGACTTTTGAAGTGGTGTGGTCCAAGGGATCCACCATATAAGAGAGCAAATAATGAGGACTTTGTAGATCTTGTCAAAACAAACCCTAGGATCTGCAGTTGCTGCCGATGGTGGGGTCCATGGTAACTACTTCACCCCCTGGTCCCATGGAAGTGTCTCCTCTTCCTGCCTAAACAAAGTGAAGGAAAATAAGCTACCATGTATTAAGAACTTATACTATGCCAAGCACTTACCTGAAGTATACAAGAAAGGCAATTCTAATCACAGTCATTCTGCAAGAGAGGACGGAAAGTCCATATTTAGCCATTCCTCTGAACAGGAAAATCCATGGAGAAGTCATGGGGCTAGGGAAGATTATTAGGGCAAAGTTCCATGCTCCAGACAGGCAATGTGCCCTTCTTTTTTAGAAACCGATGGAACAAGAAACAAAGGGTGAGAACAAGCACACGTTACTGAGAGTTAGATACTGATGATCTTGTAGCCCATTTTTACATCCCCACTTTTACATCCACTAACATACATCCAGCACATTGACTTGATGTGTTTTTATTATTTCCAAATTTTAATTGGTTTATCCCATCTTGGTCCAGAAATGTTTTAAAATAGACTATAGGCTGTGTTTAAAGACTATAAACTACAAAAGAGACACCATTTATTGGAAGAAGGTGAAAAATTGAAAAGAAAAGTGTCAGGGGTCATAAAGTAAATGGAGAACTAAGCAGAGAAAAGTGAAGCCCTTGGGCAGTTGTGAATTCAAAAGCACCAAACGCTACCAGTGTCCCACTTACAGGCAGTGGTGATTCAAGCCCGATAAGGGTAGGCTAGTAGGGCTTAGCCATAAGTTGAGGCCTTCATGGCTCATAGACCAAATCTCATCTGTTTGCTTCTCAAGCATCTTCTAACACTTCTTTCAAAAAATTCATCATACTTATGGTCACCTGTGCAATGTTTATTTTTAGTGTTTAACTGTAAGCTACATAAAAATTTCATCTGGAACGTTTAGTACTATATTCCATCACCTAACACAGAGACTAGCATTTATTAGTTACTCAATATGCTTCTTTTAAAATTAATGAGTACTTGATCAAGGCAGAAGAAATCAGACAGAAATATGGGGAGAGTTAAAATGGATTGAACCAGAGCTGGGAATAAAGTTTCTTTTTCGAAAAATGTGACTTTATGGTTTATACTATGCAATCATATGAATGGTGTAATGATATGGATGCTGAAACAATCTCTTGTTGTTGGATATCATGTTTACCTCCAGTAGCACTGGAGGTAATCTACTGAATATCTTCATTCACAAATCTTGACCCTCATCACAGCTAGACTGGATTTCTAAAGTGAATTCAGTGTATTGAAGGATGTGAACTATTAGACATAAAGTATTGCCTTCTCTCTAAGGAATAATTGCCTTAAAATACTATCTGGAATTTTATATTCCTCCATCTTTTGTTATTCAGTCTCCTCTTTCAGGGATCATTTTAAACTTGTGACTCCCCAAAAACTACTGCATATTTTAAAAGGTACTATGTTCTGACCCTCCCCACTTTTACATCCACTAACATGACATAACTTTGAAGGCAGAATAACTCCTCCTTATCCCTGAGATATTTAATGCCCATTTTCTAATCTCTGGAATCTATGATAATGTTGTGTTGCATGGCAAGGAGGAATTAATGTTATAGATGGAATAAAGGGTACTAATCAGCTGACTTTAAAATAAAGAGATTATCCTGGATAATTTAGGGGGCCTGATGTAATTACAAAGGTCCTTTAAATGCAGAAGAGAAAGGCAGAAGAGTTAGCATCAGAGTGATGTGATCTGAGAAAGACACAGATGGCCATTAATGACTTTGAAGATTGAGAGGAGCCAAGAGCCAAAGAATGCAGGCAGCCTCTAGGAACTGGGAAAGGCAAGGAAAGAGATATTGGCTTAGTGTCTCTAAAAGGAACCAGTTCTGTTAACACCTTAATTTTTTTCTCACTGAATCCTAACTTCTAGAACTGTAAGATAAATTTGTGTTGTTTTAAGCCACCAAATTGGTGGTAATTTATTATATCAAACACAGGAAGCAATATAACACTCTTGAGCTTCCAAGGACCCAGCTCTGCCTAGCCTCACCTGTGCCCTCTTTATCTTGGAAAATATCACTTTCCCATTCCGGAAGCAGGTGTTCAGCCAGATTTCCATGCTACTGTACCTTCTGCTTATGGTTGTGCCCCTCATGACACAAAATTAAAAAAAAAATACAGAGGAATAGAATTGTCAGTCTAAGTTCAAAACTCCAGTTTGGAATTTATATCCATTGATGTCCAGCATATCAACTGATACTGACAAATATCAAACCTTGGCCACAGCCCTACTTGTTTGGCTCTTGTCCAGAGCTCTACCTCCTTTGATAGATGCTAATCACATATTCTCAAAAGACAAGAATAGTCTATTAATACAGTTTCTTAACCTATTTCCAAAGCATGCTCTTTCTTCCTGACAGACTCCAAACTGAAAAATCCTTACACATTTTTAAATACTTACAGCAGCAGACTTGGGTATGGCAGATGACCTTAAACAAGGTGATTGCTTAGCCAATGTTTATTGCACCCTCTCTGTCAACAAATCCCAAAGAGGAGATCAGTCTCTGTGTGAGTCTCACTGGGAAACAGATTATTGTTTTATGGGACTCTTGTTGCAAATCGCTGTGAACTCCAACATCAGTCATGGGCTGCAGCTTCAGTGTAGGAATTTAATAAATGAACACAGTCCTTGCCTAAGAGCAATGCTTATGGGTCAGACGCTTAGTCAATGGTGCCAGTGTCAGATCCAGATTCAACTCATGTTTGATGAGTGCCCACAGTGTAACAGACACTGTGCCAGAAGTTTTCCAATTATGTCACTAATTCTCACTAAAGCCCTTATTTTGCAAAGAAGTAAACTGTGACTCATAAGGATTAAGCACCTTTCTCCAGCTCACACAAGCTGGTAAGTGACAGAGCCAGTATTTGAACCTCCAGTCTTTTGATATGGATTCAGTGCTCTTTCCACTCTACACAGTCCCTGCCTCACAGCATTTAGACTAGAAGTAGGGGAAGCACAGGCGTAAGCCAGCTCCCTGCTGCAGCCTCGCCTGATGGCCAGTCCTAGGCTCTGTACAACCCCTCTCTTTCTGTTGACGTACCCTGCTCACAGGCTCCCATTGTGGCTAACACAGAGCAAGAGACTGTTGGTACAAGCCATGGGGAAGACAACACAGCTTTAGCAGCTAGGGACAGAAAGTGTGATGCCAAGGGAAGGAAGAACATATTTTGCAAAGGGAAAACTGATTATCCAAATGCAGCCCCATAGAGGGAATTATGCATTATTTAAATAAATGGGACTAGAATCGTAACACTATGGCACTGGAGAGGACCATAGGCATCATACAGGTCTTTTCCTCACTTCAAAGGTGAGGAAACTAGGGGTAGGAAAAATTAAGTTTCAGGGCCAAAATTTTACATGATACAATCATGGAGGTTGCTTTAAAGCCTCACAATTTAGGACAATGGTTTTTGTTTATACATGATGTTTTCTCTCCTAAAGGACCACAATTTTAAATAATAATACTATATAATTCGGCTGTGTAATGTTCATGTGTTCTTATGAAAAAATGTCATTTCTTTATATAACAATGTCCTGTTAAAATGACTAAAAAATGCAATAGAGCTCTAGCAAATTTTGCAGCCGTTTTTTGCAAGACCCCAGAGTAGAATTGTAACAAGCAAACAGACATGATTTATCTGCATGAGTGGAACCCTTTGACTGTGGCTTTTCTTCAAACAAAACAATTAAGGCAAAATAGTGATCATATACTTAAAGGCAGATATATCTTTCACAAAACTATAAACTACCACTGTTAATGATGATGAAATGGCAACTGAAGAAAGCATAAAGATTTTCTTTCTAAAGCAGCAAAATGGCCAATAACTTTATCCCCAATGCCTACATTTGCTATATGTAAGTGAACAATGAGAAGGATAAGCCAGAATAAAAGCAGAACAGGCAATCCTGGAACAGTTTCTAAAGTGACTCAATGCATCTGTACATCTTAAGTTGACTATGAAAATCCCCCACTATGGATTCCATCATTGATCCTGATTAAGAACTCTGATGGCTTTTGATTGGCGGTAGTAAAAATAAAAACTATGAAGAATGAAGAAAAGAACTTTGCGTGGTACTATATTCTATTAAAGTGAATTTGATGTAATTGGCTACTGAGTGTCCCTTTGATTTTGATTTATATGTACATTAGAAAACTTCACTTTTTAGGTGTACTCTATAGAGTTGGTAAAATAGTGTGTTCATGGTAATTTCCCTGAAGCTGGGAGGCAAAAATTTGTTCAGGAATATTAACTCTTATTATACCACTTTATTTTAATGAGAAAATAAATTTTCAACTCCATGTAATGCTGACGTATAGTACTTTATGCTAAATATATAACTTGCTTTAAGTTTGATGAACATTTGTACTAAAAGAGTACCAGGTTCCAGTTCATTATTAAGTAGTCTTGTTCAGAAAGTTTTGTCTTTGTCATTGCAGGAGCCTAAAGAAATTTTGTTCAGAGTTTGTTTTAATCTAGATAATTTTTAAAATCAGAAGTTCCCAGGATTGCAACATCTTTCACTTTTTATCTGCATGGATAACAGAATTTTCAGTTCCTATCCACTTGAATAATTGTCTGCAATTGGAGTGTACAAAGCCCATTCATTAAAAGATAGCATGCTGAATTCTTTGGTTTCTAAATAAACCACCCGATAACTTGATGCAGTGGAGAATTGTTCCCTTTTAGGTGGTCAGCCTAAAATCTATTTTCTTTTGTCTCAACCCACAGGGGACAACAGGCAGTTACTTTCCTCCCAAATCACTTTAATTCTCTCTAGATGAAATAGGCAACTGTATTTGCATTAATTTAATTAATACAGCTACTTACAGATTCTTATTGCCTAGTAGAAGTAGATCAGTCACAAGGAAAACTAATCCCATTCAAAGCCTAGTATATTTTTGTCCAGAACTCAATAGAATTTCCCCTTTTATTCTTAATGATTCAGTGGTACTCATAATTATATTGCTGACCACAGTGATTGCCATAGTTGACAGAATGTACATGGATATGCATGTGTGCGTGCACTGGAATGAAGGTATATGTGTAACCGTACATGCTTGCATACCTGGAAAATGTTAATATAAATTGAAATGTGAACTAGAAGGCATGTTAGGTCTTTTCAAAATGAGTTTTGAGAATTTGGATCCTCAGTAACCTAACTCTTAGAATGGGCATCAGGAGTGATACTGAGAGTTCAAATTTGATTTCAGGTCATTTTGTGAGCTAGTAATTTGTTACTTGAAATTTTCCAAAACTTCGTCACTTTTTTTTTTTTCACAATTCCTTCAACATCCTGGCGAGGCTGCTGTTGTTTTCCATCTCATATAGGAAACAAACTAAATATGGAATGCTGTAAGGATGGAATTATGTTTTTAAAAAAGGAGGGGGAGATGGGAAACGAAGACTCAAGATCTCATGCTGGCAAGTCTTGGCAGAGTCAGGCTGAGCTCTAATTCTGGGTGGAACGAGGACCTACTTGGCAAGGGCCTGTGTTCGTGGTGCCAGCGCAGGAAGGCAAAGTGTGGGAGGAGAGTGCGGACACACTTCTCTGGGGACTTCAGTTCACTTCTTTGATTCTTGCTTTTGGCTGGATCTCTTTGCTTGGCTCAAAAGTTTGTTTTTATTTTGGCACCAGTGACTTCTTAGGGATCTTCAGGAGATTATTCTAAATTTAAGAGTGTAGCTTAAGATGTTTCTACTAAGTTTAGTAGTAGAAAACACTAAAAATGTCCACAAATAAAACATGGACAACAAGTGTTCTTCAGTCGTTGGAAAAAAGAAAACATATTGTGTTGATATATGTGCATTTATAGTCACTACAGACATTTCTTGCCACACTAACCTCAGGGTAATAGGTTATAAATGATACTCACCCAAAAGATTCTACATCTTTATGGGATAGTATTGAAGTAAGAAGATTGGAAAGGAAGTATCAGAAAACACTAATAAAAGTAGTCCAAGAAACTACATGATAATGAAAATAAATAAAATCACAGTATTCTGAATTTGCAACATGGTAGACTAAATAATGGGAATACATTTCCACTAAAAACATCTAAAATAGCTAAGTTTAATATTGAAACACTAATAAAAATAGTTTAGGTAGTCATATTAATTTCAGACAAAATAGCCTACAATGAAAAATCATTAATAGAGATAAAGAGTGTCACTTCCTAATGATAAAAGGTTAATTCACCAAGAATATATAACAATTTAAAATTTTTATGTACTTATTAATTCATTTTCATATTTTTAAATCCTAAAGTGCTAGAACTGCAAGAGAAATATACACGTCCACACTTTGAGGATGTTTTTAACATCCCTCACAGAAACTGAAAGATCAAGCAGACAAAATAAATATGTAAAAATATAGAAAATTTTAACAGCATAACAAAGAAGCTTGAAGTAACAGACACATAAGAACATTTCCACTCAAATGGCAGAGACCTCACTATTTTCAAAAATAGGTGAAAATTGTAAAAATTGGCCACATACTGGGGTCTGTCACTTACTGTCTTTCTGCCCTTTGAGGTATTTTTTTAAACTCTGAGTCTCAATTTCCTCTACTTTAAAATGAAACTAATAGCAGTTACCAATTGTGAGGATTGTATTAAGCAATGGATGTCAAACACCTGGAATGTACAGGGCAGCTCGGGAAATGGTATCTATGCATTGTCCTGATATGTACCTCATCTGAGTGTCAAAGACGAGCATCCTTATAAAACTGTCCTAATGTTTTAAGGATTTGGAAAGTAAGCTTATATTCAATTTGTCCCTAATTTTTATGGTTTTATATCATTCCCATTTTTCTTGCATTTTCCCTATGCTTCATAGTCTAAATGTTCCAAATATTTAACACCAAAAGGTTCTCCTCCTGGTTTTTCAATCACTGTAGCTTACAACAGTTACATTTGAAACTTATTTTATAGGAAGTTTCTGTAATCTCTGTAGTTACATTCTACTTTGTGAACATAATAACACCAGTTGTTGCTGGATGGTGAGTGCACGAACATTTCTAGAATAGCTCCAGTGTTCTGAAGGAGCTATTTTATTCAGAGGTCACAAATTCTTCCCCATGTAGATTCTAATTCACTTTCAACAAATGACTACAGTAGCCAAATATATCCAGGTCGTTTGTTCATAGTATTCAGAGAGTTCTGATATTTGTTTGTTTGCAGAGTATATTATGTAACTTAGCCAGAATACAAAACTCCTAGAAAGGTCCAAAGTTAATATTCATCTAGTATTCAACTAAAGCTCTTAGCAAGCATCAAATATAGTCAGTGCTCAATAAATGTTGATTGGTAAAGGATTAATCAGACACTGGATTAGATACAGGTTGAGGAAGAACCAGTAGGAAGAATCAGTAGGTAAGAGCTAGAAGGGAAAGGAGAGATGGAAACAAACTTCAAAGGGTGTGAACATTCTGGAAAACCTTGCAAGTGAAAAAATAACTTAGGAAGTGCATGATTATGAGTAATTGTTCGCAGGTCATTGATGATGTAGAGAGAATGTATGTATGATATAAACCAGAGCTGCAAGCCAGCTGATTTAATTTTTTTTTGTTAGCAGTGGCACAGACTATAAAATATTTATGTTCATACTCTAAATATGTATTCCTGGAGTAAATAAATAATTTACTGTTCAGGCTATAAATTATTTACTCAGTTATTCCAAATATATATACTATTTGCATTTTACTGAAAGTAAAACAAATAGACTGGTGGTCTTTTAGGGTTCTAAAATAAAAAATAAGGGGAAAAAATTAAGATGTAAGCTACAGTAGGAAGTTTTCTGTAACATAGGAAAAAATACCAGAGAACACCTCTAGATACATTGGAAAACCAAGAAAACTTAGCCTTCCTTGTAGAAAATATCAGCTTTACTTAATATCCCAAATGCCCAACCGTGAATTATCTGGATTTTCATTGAAATTTCTGAGCTTGGCTTCTGGAAAGAAAACTTGGTACAACAGGAACTTCTTTTTTTAATTCCTTTAATTCCTTAAGGCTTACTCTGACTTCAGAGCAGTAAACAAGATAATGTCCTGTTTGGGTTGTGTGTTCAGTAAAGTGTGGCTCTATGGTTGGTTCATTCTTTGGAATCCCTCTGCCGAAGATTTCAAATCTCCAGCAATGACTCAGAAGAAAGCTTCTTCTTGAATAAACTTGCTTTTTTATTAAGCATATTATCTTTTGGTTGGCCAAACAATTCAGACTCATTCCCTTGGCAAACAGAATTCTGAATTAGAGTCATTTTTGGACACATCTGTTCCCAATATCAAGCATAGAATCATGCCTTCTTGTCTCCCACACACAGGCTGAATGTGCCATACCGTGGCTTGTGGGAGTTGAATATACAGTGACGGAGGATGTGGGTCTGCTGCCCAGAGGCAGTAGATTCTACTGCACAGAATTCTTATCTTGATCCTTGAGACAAAACATGATGTTAATTTACAAATAAATGATTCTTCCTTATTAACAATTCCTCTGAGGAATTTATTTCATACTGCATACTGACAAAGATAGCTTCTAGAGGTTTCCCTCTTTTATATAGGTGATGTTGGGCAAGTTAACTTCTGTGTATCTCAGTTTTCTCATCTTTAAAATGGTGATAATAATGTTATATGCCACGGGCTTGTTAAGAGGATTAAAAAAGTTAAAATACACAAATCACTTCAATAATACCTTGTACATAGTAAGTGTTCAATGGGTGTTAGATGTTGTTATTGTTGTTATGGGTTAATATTAGTTTTACTTATTAAATTTTGAGGTTAACAAATGAATTTTCATTTTGTTTCCTTTGCCTCAGGAGACATGACCTAAAAAAAATGTTGCTATGGCCAATGTCAGAGACATTACTGCCTGTGCTCTCTTACAGGATTTTTATGGTTTTACGTCTCAAAGTCTTTAACCCATTTTGAGTTTATTTCTGTGTATGGTGTAAGAAAGTGGTCTAGTTTCATTCTTTTATATGTAGCTGTCCAGTTTTTCCAACACCATTTGTTGAAGAAACTATCTTTTTCCCATTGCATATTCTTTCCTTCTTTGTCATAGATTCATTGACCTATAATTATGGAGTTATTTCTGGGCTCTCTAGTCTGTTCCATTGATTTGTATGTCTGTTTTTGTGCCAGTACCACACTGTTTTGATTACTACAAATTTGTAGTATATCTTGAAATCTGGGATTGTCAGACCTCCAGTTTTGTTCTTCTTTCTGAACATTGCTTTGGCTATTTAGGGTCACATGTGGTTCCATACAAATATTAGGATTGTTTGTTCTAGTTCTGTGAAGAATGCTGTTGGTATTTTGATAGACATTGCATTAAATCTGTAGATTGCTTTGGGTGGTATGGACATTTTAACTATATTTCTCCTCCCAATCCATGAGCATGGAGTATCTTCCCATTTGTTAGTGTCATCTTGAGTTTCCTTCATTGGTGTTTTATAGTTTTCAAAGGTCTTTTCCTTGGTTAAGTTAATTCCTAGGTATTTTGTTATTTTTGGTACAACCGTGAATGGGACTGTTTTCGTCTCTTTCTGCTGCTTCATTATTAGTGTATAGAAATACAACAGATTTATGTATATTGATTTTGTATCCTGTGATACTAGAACAAAATACATCATTTCTTGTACTTTTTTGGTGGAGTCTCTTTAGGGTTTTCTATGTAGAGTATCAAGTCATCTGCAAATAATGAAAGTTTTACTTCTTCCCTACCAAGTTTGATGCTTTTTTTTTTTTCTTTTTCCTGTCTGATTGCTGTGGCTAGGACTTCAGCACTATGTTGAGTGAAAATGATGGGAGTGGACATCCTTGTCTTGTCCCTAATCAAAATAAAACCCTTTTGAACAGCAAAGGAAACTATCAACAAAACTAAAAGCTTTATAACCTACTGAATGGGAGAAGACATTTGTAAATGACATATCTGATAAAGAGTTAATTTTCAGACAAGACCTATACAACTTAGCACCAGAAAAACAAATAATTCAATTAAAAATGGGCAGAAGACATGAACAGACATTTCTCCAAACAGCATATACAGATGGCCAACAGACACATGAAAAGATGTGCAACATTACTCATCATCAGGGAAATGCAAATCAAAACCATAATGAGATATCACCTAACACCTGTCAGGATGGTGAAAATCAAGAACACAAGAAACAAGTAAGTGTTGACAAGAATGTGAAGAAAAAGGAACCCTACTGCATTGTTGGTATGAGTGCAACTGGTACAGCCACTGTAGAAAATAGTATGGAATTTCTCCAAAGATTAAAAATTAGAACTATCATATGGGGGTGCCTGGGTGGCTCAGTCGGTTAAGCACCTGACTTCGGCTCAGGTCATGACCTCACTGTTCATGAGTTTGAGCCCCGCATTGGGATCTGTGCTGACAGCTCAGAGTCTGGAGCCTGCTTTCGATTCTGTGTCTCCCTCTTTCTCTGCCCCTCCCCCACTCACACTCTGGGTCTCTCTCTCTCTCAAAAATAAATAAACAATAAAGAAACTTAAAAAAAAAAGAAAGAAAGAGTTACCATATGGTCCTATAATTCTTTTACTGGATATTTATCTAAAGAATATGAAAACACTAATTTGAAAGGATATATGCACCCCTATGTTTATTGCAGCATTATATACAATAAATAAAGCTGGAAGCAGCCCAAGTGTACATCCATAGGTGAATGAACAAAGAGGATGTGATATAGATATTCAATGGAATATTAATCAGCCATAAAAAAAGAATGAAATGTTATCATCTGCAACAATGTGGATGTATTTAGAGGGTATAAGCTAAGTGAAATAAGTCAGTGAAAGACAAATACCATATGATTTCACTCATACGTGGAATTTAAGAAACAAAACAAAGAAAAAGACAAATAAAAGACTCTTTTTTAAATTTTTTTAATGTTTTTATTTATTTATTTATTTATTTATTTTAATGTTTTTTTATTTATTTTTGAGACAGAGAGAGACAGAACATGAGCAGGGGAGGGACAGAGAGAGAGGGAGACACAGAATCCGAAGCAGGCTCCAGGCTCCGAGCTGTCAGCACAGAACCTGACGCGGGGCTCAAACTCACGGACTGTGAGATCATGACCTGAGCCGAAGTCGGATGCTCAACCGACTGAGCCACCCAGGCGCCCCCCTGTTTTTATTTATTTTTGAGACAGAGAGAGACAGAGCATGAGCAGGGGAGGGCAGAGAAAGAGGGAGGCACAGAATCCAAAGCAGGCTCCAGGCTCTGAGCTGTCAGCACAGAGCCTGACACTGGGCTCGAACTCACAGAGTGTGAGATCATGACCTGAGCTGAAGTCAGTCGCTTTACTGACTGAGCCACCCAGGCACCCCAACAGACTCTTAAGTATAAATAACAAACTGGAGGCACCTGGGTGGCTCAGTCAGTTAAGCATCTGACTTCGGCTCAGGTCATGATCTCGCAGTTTGTGAGTTTGAGCCCTGCATCAGGCTCTGTGCTGACAGCTCAGAGTCTGGACCCTGCTTTGGATTCTGTGTCTCCCCCTATCTCTGCCCCTCCCCTGCTCATGCTCTTTCTCTCTCTGTCTCTCAATAATAAATAAACATTAAAAAAATTTTAAGAGCAAACTGGTAGTTGCCAGAGGGGAAGTGTGTGGGAGGATGGGTGAAATAGGTAAAGGAGATTAAGAGTATACTTATTGTGACGTGCACTAAATAATGTATAGAATTAGTGAATTACTATATTGTACACATGAAACTAATGTAACACTATGTTAATTATAGTGTAATTAAAAAATAAATTGTAGAGGCGCCTGGGTAGCTCAGTTGGTTAAGCATCTGACTTCAGCTCAGGTCATGATCTCACAGTCCGTGAGTTCGAGTGCCGCGACGGGCTCTGCGCTGACAGCTCAGAGCCTGGAGCCTGCTTTGGATTCTGTGTCTCCCTTTCTCTCTGCCCCTCCCCTGCTCATGCTCTCTCTCTCTGTGTCTCAAAAATAAATAAAAACATAAAAAAATTTTAAATAAATTTTATATTGTAATATAGCTTAAAGTCTGGAACTGTGATGCCTCCATTTTTGCCTTTCTTTTTCAACATTACTTTGGCTATTTGGGGTCTTTTCTGTTTCCATACAAATTTTAGGATTTTTTGTCCCAGCTCTGTGAAGAATGGTGGTGTTATTTTAATAGGGATTGCATTGAATGTGTAGATTGCTTTGGGTAGTATTGATTTTTTTTTTAACAATGTTTGTTCTTCCAATCCATGAACGTGGAATGTTTTTCCATTTCTTTGTGTCTTCTTAAATTTCTTTCATAAACTTTCTATAGTTTTCAGAGTACAGATCTTTTACCTCTTTGATTAGGTTTATTCCTAGGTATCTTATGGGTTTTGGTGCAGTTGTAAATAGGATCAATTCCTTGATTTCTCTTTCTGCTGCTTTGTTATTGGTGTATAGAAATGCAACCAATTTCTGTATGTTGATTTTATATCCAAAGATGCTCCACATCACTCATTATCAGTGAAATACAAATCAAAACCACAATGAGACACCACCTCACCCCTATGAGAATGTCTAAAAAGAACAGCTCAGGAAACAACAAATGCTGGCAAGGATGCGGAGAAAGGGAAGTCCTTTTGCACTCTTGGTGGAAATTCAAATTGGTGCAGCCCCCCTGGAAAACGATACAGAGTTTCCTCAAAAAATTAAAAATAGAACTACCGTACAACCTAGCAACTGTACTACTAGCTATTTATCCAAAGGATACAAAAGTGCTGATTTTAAGGGGCACATGCACCCCCATGTTTATAGCAGCACTATCAGCAATAGCCAAATTATGGAAAGAGCCCAAATGTCCACTGACTGATGAATGGATAAAGAAGACATGGCATGCATATGTATATGTATATATGCATACATATACACACATATATATGTATATACACACATCAATATGTATATATGTATATAATGGAACACTACTCAGTGATCAAAAAGAATGAAATCTTGCCATTTGCAACAACATGGATGGAACTAGAATGTATTATGCTAAGCGAAATAAGTCAGGCAGAGGACAAATAACATGATTTCACTCATGTGGAATTTAAGAAATGAGATAAACCATAAGAGACTGTTAAAAACTGAGAACAATCTGAGGGTTGGTGGGGGATGGGAGGGAGGACAGGGTGGGTGATGGGTATTGAGGAGGGCACCTGTTGGGATGAGCACTGGGTGTTGTATGGAAACCAATTTGACAATAAATTTCATATTAAAAAAAAAAGAAATGTAACAGATGAACATAGGGGAAGGGAAAGAAAAATAAATAAAAACAGAGAGGGAAGCAAACCATAACAGACTCTTAAATACAGAGGGGAGGTGGGTAGGGGGATGGGCTAAATGGGTGATAAGCATTAAGGAGGGCACTTATTGGGATGAGCACTGGGTGTTATATGTAAGTGATGAATCACTGGGTTCTACTCCTGAAACCAGTACTACACTATATGTTAACCTGAATTTAGATACATAAATTTAAAATTAATTTATTAATTTTAGGGGTGCCTGGGTCTCTCAGTCAGTTGAGTGTCAGCTTGGTTGATTTCAGCTCAGGTCAAGATCTCACAGTGTGGGGTCTGAGCCCCATGTTAGGCTCTGTGCTGACAGCACGGAACCTGCTTGGAATTTTCTCTCTCTGTCTCTCTCTGCCCCTCCCTTGCTTATGCTCTCTCTAAATAAATAACAAACAAACAAATAAATAAATAAATCATCTTTTAAAACTAAAGGAATCTTCCTTATAAATTTTGGTAATTAGTGTAGTATGAGCCATGTTATATGATCAGTAAATACATTTTGAATAAATTAATAGGCGGTTATGTATGAATAAATGGATTCATTAACAAATTAACAGATGGAGTTAGATGCATACATCAGCACAGTGAGCTATTAAATTCTTGAGAAATCAGGGTAACTGACTTTCAGCATGTACGCACATGTATAACTATACAATATAATTGTTATATAATTAATAACTTATAACAATGTATGTATCATTTAACCAGAGATCCCTTTGTCAATCCTGAATAGATAAAATTTACCCCCACTTTGACAAAGGATTGAAAAAATGTTGGTCTGATTTTACTATGTGATAGGCTGATGCATTTACCTAGAAATTTGTAAAAACGGTGCTCTTAGAAAGGATAATTGAACATCTTGGTAACCTTTTGATGTTCCATTGTTGGGTTTCCCTTACAAGCTTCCTACCAGTGAACCTATATTACAAACAATAATCTTTGGGTGATGGAATAACGACAACAGGTCTCTGTCCTAGGAACAACCATACTTACCTTTCTGTGGAAACTCTAGTGTCACTGTGTCTTCCTACTCCTTCATTGATAATACTGCTACCAGGAAATCTGAGAACATGCAGTGTGATAGAAGTTTATCTGGTTAGAACTTGTGGCAGCCAAAGGGGGAAAGCAATGGCAATATTTCTCTGAGTTTCCCATGAGCAATCCAGGGCCCAGATCTGGGCTAGGCTTGACCCAGTTGCCAGCCTATTATAATGGGTAGGGTGAAGTGTTGCCTGGATCACAGCTAGGTAAAAAAAAAAAAAAAAAAAGTCAGTGTTGTCAGATGAGAACCATTGGTGGCAAGAGAAAGAAGTAGCCTATCTTATCAACAGGCTATCACAACCTCAGCTTGAGTGTAAGAGGGGAGGGTGGAAGCCAACAGCAAAGAATCTGTCCTATGAAGACTCAAAAAGGGAACTTTCCTTGCTCTGCTTATTTCTATATGTACAAGGATTGGGGGTGAGTGCAGAGAAGAATATTCATATAACCTTGATCTGGCCTAAAACTCTTTCTTGGTCCTCACTTCTTCCTTGATATTCACTCTGTCCCTGAGCCTTATCAAGTCAGTGTTATTAACTATAACTAATGGGCTATCCCAAAGGGAAAGAATAAATATTCTTTATTTATTTAATGGGTGGAATAAAGGAAAGAGTGAGACACAGGGATGGGATGTGGTAGGGACCTCCCTTGTGTGTAACACTTTTTCATAAAGCTATGTCAACATTTTGATTTGAACGTCATATCAAAATACTTTCACCTCAATTATTTTTACTTTTAGCAACTTTCCAATGAGAATTGATATGTTTCCGTACATATTCATTAACAGAGATAATGCTTTATGTCACTAAATTTTTTTCCATATAATTTAGAGTTCAAAGTTCCATAAGTGTCTGCCTCCTCTTCTGTTTTTCTTTTAAAAAATTCTTTGATCTGTAGGAGTTAAAATATTAATACTGCTTTTCCTTAAGATAGTGAGTGATTTTTATTTTCTTTTGTGTGCTTTTGTGTACTTTCGAAATATTATACAAAGGACCTCCATCACAGTAGTAATCAGAAAAAAACTATTAAAGTCATAATGGAATTGCAAAAGAAAAGCACACAATACTTCCCATGAGGCCCACCTCTGGCTTTCTTCCATGAAAACATTTTCTCTCTGCATGTGAGTTACAAGAAATTGCTCAATGCTTTGTTATTCTCATTTCCATTAAATCTCTCTTTTACATGACCCCCCCCCTCATTTCATCACCTTTGCTTCTATTCTTGTAATAAGATAGTTCATGGAGGGAAAAATAAAGATGCTGTTTGTCATTGGTGCTATTAGACACTTCCTCCAACTTTATGGTATTGATTGCTACTCTATACACTCAACTGCACCTCCTTACTGTCTTACTCTCCCCCCATCTGATCATTTCACATTTTGTAGCTGGGCATGAACATAAAAGGAGAAAGCCAGACACCTCCTTCCATCTCCTCCACCTCTGGAGCCACCTCCAGTTTGGCACAGGATCAATGAGAGTGATGCTTAAGTCATGCTCAGTTTCTTCCTCTCCTCAGCATGATACATGGAAAACACTTCGCTTTCTTGGTTTCCATTCATGCCTAGCCATTAGCTCTTGGAAACTGATTTTTGGTCTTTTACCCTTGTTTATTTATTAACAATTCAAAAGAGAGCAAAGATGCCTTTTCTATACTCCTTACACTTTCTATTTTCACTGCTAATTCATTGTCTGGGCTGAGTTGCTTAGAGAATGTTGCTGCCTTGGTAGGCTACTTCTCTGTTTTTCCTACCCTTAAGTCTTTCTTTCAGGAATGGTGTTTAGCTTTACTGGGCCAGGTGCCTTACTCCGTGGAGCATATGGGTGTGGCTGACAATTGCTGGATCTCAGTTTCTTCCCTATCTCCCATCCTTTGTTCCTCTTTATTAAGCATTTCCAGGTCCTTTCTTATTAAAGAGTATTCACAGTGAGACTGCTAGAAAGAAATTTCACAGTCAGATCAGAGGAAAGAAAGGAAGAGCCACCTTTGGGAAGAGGAAAGCTACATATATTGGAGACCTAAACAATCCATACTGTGATTCCTGGAAAACATTCTGAGGAAATGTCCTGACTCTAAATACTTTCTCCCAACAGGGCGCCTGGGTGGCTCAGTCAATTGAGCATCTGACTTCGGCTCAGGTCATGATCTCATGGTTCGTGGGTTCAAGCCCTGTGCTGGGCTTGCTGCTGTCAGTACAGAGCCCACTTTAAATCCACTGTCCCGCTCTCTCTCCACCCCTCCCCTACGCATTCTCTCTCTCTCTCTCTCTCTCTCTCTCTCTCTCTCTCTCTCTCTCTTAAAAATAAACATTAAAAAAAAAAAAACTTTATCCCATCAGGCGTGGAGTGATTAATGAAGTGTCATCTACTGTTCTGTCTGTTGGAACACCTTCCCCTTACACACCTGCCTGACCAATTTCTACTCATCTTTCAAGGTTCAGCTCAAACAACTGTAATCCTTGGAATTAGTTATTTCTTCCCCCCTTAACTCCAATAAATACCTTCACCTATAGCCCACTCTTGTTTAGCTAGGTGAACTATCCTTAAACTCAGTTTACCATAGTCTTTATCATCTTACACTGAAATTATTTATTTTTCCACTAGACTGTGAGAACATTCAAGGGAGGTTTCCTTTCCTTTTTATCCTTGATACCCAGCATGAGCTTGGAGCACAGTAGCATTTCCATATGTGTGGAATGGATAGAAGTTTGTGGGTCTGGTTCTTCTGTTGCAGGTTCACGGACGTAGAACCCATGGCAGAGGACAAAGGCCATACTATGTTACAGAAGTTCCTCCCTGTTGATTCAAGTGGCTAGTGACATCTTTTGCTTGTTTGGAAATGTGAGTTGCAGATAGGGTCAGGTTTTCCTGAAGATAAGCCTCCATTTAGCCTCTGGGGCTCCATTGCAAGGTTCTCTTCATGGAAGAGACTGAACTGTACCACTGTGCTCCTCTTTTCCAACTGTCGGCTTTGGCAATCTTATGCAACTTTCATTTTTTAAAATGTTTATTTATTTTTGAGAGAGAGAGAGAGAGAGAGAGAGTGTGTGTGTGTGTGTGTGTGTGCGCGCGCGCGCAAGTCAGGGAGAGGCAGAGAGAGATGTAGACACAGAATCTGAAGCAGGCTCCAGGCTCTGAGTTGTCATCACAGAGCCCAGTGAGCCTGATGCAGGGTTCAGACTCACAACCCATGAGATCATGACCTGAGCTGAAGTCGGGTACTTAACCGACTGAGCCACCCAGGTGCCCTGCAACTTTCATTTTGATCTATGTGATTCTTCATCTTCAGTGCTGGCAAGAGAAGGATGAGTAAGAAAAATGTCTCTAATGCTTCACAACAGCTTGGCAGTCCCATGCAGCTTTGGAAATCCAGAGACAATCCCAACATTGGCTGTGCAGTGACATAACTCCAAGTGTTTTAGCTCTGAAAAATGAGTTCAGTTTCTGTCTGTGAGTTAACACTTTGCACACACTCTGTTGTTACTATGTGGAGACAGTGTCACAGGATAAAAATGCCAGAACTGAACAGGATTCTTGACATCATAATCTTATTTTTCAAGAGAGGACTGGTAACCTTTCTTGAGGTAACCAGAGAAGTGAAGTTATTTGCGCAAGCTCACACAGCATTTGGTAATAAAGATTGAAATAAAATTGGAAGGCAGGCTTCTTGTGCCCATTCTAGTGTTTATTCTAAACACAGTTGACTGACTGAACACTTTAGCCTGGAGGGGAGGGCTCATAGCTTAGAATGGAGTGGGGAAAAGAGTGACTGCTGGTGGTAGTGGTGGTGGTGAACTGTGCAAAGAATGGTATGTAACCTTAGGCAGCTATGGAACCTCTCTGGGCCTTAGTTTCCTTGTCGTTAAAGTGTGAATGATAATAGCTACCCTACCAGCTGTTTTGAAGATTAGATGACATCATGTCAGTACACTGCCTGGCATAAAGCTTGACCTTAGGGGACACTCACTGAGCAGGGGCCCTTATTATCAAGCAGCATTTGTTCCTCTTTGCCCCATTCCAGCTCCAGACAGCTTCCCAGGGGACAGTCAGTGCAGCAACCCACTGGCTACAAAGCATTCGTGCAGGACAGATCTGTGAAAGGGTTGAGAGCAAATCCAGTGTGTAAGAAAACAACCAAACTCCCATAAAGCCTGATTATTTACACTGTTTATTAATAGCCCTGCTCCTCCTTCTCTCCCCCAGCAACAAATTAGGATCTGACTTGAGGTATCGCACTGGGAAGGCAGGGCCTCGTGTGCATTTCTGCAGGGGGTATCTCCTGCATAATGCATCCTGGCATCTAAAGGGGGCCTGGATGTCTGCCCGCTCTCAGCTTCCTTTTGTATCTCCCATCATTACCCATAAAAGCCTTCATTATGATTCGGGTCCCCTTTATTGCACATATAAATAAAATCTGACAAAATTGTAAGTAAATCCTTTAGTGGTAAAAGCTGATAGAAGAGGGCAAAAATTAATTTTATGCATGAAGAATCTCATTAAGTAGTTTCATGGAAATAAAAAGAACTGGCATCAGAGACTGGTAGGGTGCAGGCTTCTAGGGTCTGCAGGTTCTGCAGCCTTGCCAGGGAGGAGGCAGTGCGCCCTGGCTGCTCTTCTTGGTGGCCTCCAGGATGCATGTGGCATCAGAGCCAAACCTTGTGGAAAAGGCTTTGATTCCAAGGCAGGCAAAGGACCCAAGGCCCTTCCACTCAGGCTCTGGAGAAGCCCCACGGATGTGAGTGGGAAGAGATCATTGAGGGAGAGCCCTCAGAAACCCTGTGCCAGGCAGAGCAAGGCCAAGGCATACTCCTAAGAAAATAGCATTTGAGATGCCTACAGCTAGCTCTAACTCCTCCTCTGTAGGACCCTCCAGTGCTAATTTTACCACCACCTCCCTCTCTACCTGGGGGCTACTCTCAGGGGAGGATGAAGGGTAGGGTGGAGGCCAGCAAGGGGAGGGGAGAAGGGAAATGAGGTGCAGTGGAGGTGGGTGGTCCAGAAAATCAGGATTCATCTGCTGGGGGCAGGAAACGTATATACAGTAGGCTCATATGCTCTGATAGTGAGGCCCAAGCTTCAGTGACTGATTCCATATTCTTTTTTTTAATGTTTATTAATTTTGAGAGAGAGAGAGAGCACAATTGGGGGAGGGGCAGATGGAGAGGGAGAAAGAGAATTCCAAGAAGGCTCTGTGCTGTCAGTGCAGATCCCCATGCAGGGCTCTATCTCATGAACTGTGAGATCATGACCTGAATCAAAATCAAGAGTTAGATGCTTAACCACCTCAGTCACCAAGGCACCCCTAGTTCTTAATTGATTGATACTTTGCATTTTTTTCCCCGGTTTTCATTCATATCATGTGAGGGCAATGATGTGATCAATGTGTTTTGTTTACTTCCACCCTGGAAAAGAAATCATTGACATAAAAACAAAAGTAATCTGTTCAGTCCATCACCTTTCATTAGCTTTCTGCTTCCAGCCACCGTATGTTCCAGCCTGGGCCATTCAGCAATACATGATGAGTTTGCCCTAGATGTAAAATAACTCATTATCAGCTCTTTGTGGTTTCAGTGTACAAAGACCATTTCATACATAAGTAGCTTATTGCAGATAGTTTTAATTGGTTGACTGTGTGTGTAAGTACAGTAGGTTTTAATACTGAAAGTCTGTGGACAAGATAGGTTTTAAGAAAGGATTATGTTCTTGGCTTATTTTCCACCATGACTGCATGTCTCATAAGGAATAGACAATGAGATAACACGGGAGCTGTATTGGATATTAGAAAAAAATAAGCAATAAGAAGAGTAATAAAAACAGGAGGGAAAGAGCAATCCTTCAATAACAATTCCTTATTGGTGTTTAACTGTTCCAGGGAAGTTGCATCTGTAAATCCCTGAAACATGCTGAAAAGACAACACACTAATGTTTGTCTGTGTGCTTGGGTTTTGACAGGGCAGAAATAGTATTAGAATAATGGTCAGAAGGGAATTGAATTCGGAAGCAGCAGGAAGTTTGAACTGAGTTCGAATCTCAGCTCTGTCTCTTAGTATGTTCAAGACCTTGCGTAAAATAGTTAATCTTTCTGGGCATCAGTCTGCTTAGAGTTCTTTTGAGGATTGTGGAAAGCTACACAGAGCCTGTTCTACCACAGGCTCTCCATAAATGACAGCTCTTAGGCGTCTTTAGGGAGCTGAGATTGGATGTGTAAGGTGAGCCAGATTGTAATCTCTGGGCCTTTTCCAACCATTTGCATCTGACTACTCCTTCATCTCACTGCATATCTTCTGTTCCATATGTCATGTCTTCGCTTTGATGAAAGTACCAAAGTGATTAGAATAAAGAGCAAATACATTTTTGAAATGTCAGCCCCAGAGCATTGTTTGGATATGGTTTCCAAGTTCCTTTCCAAATTGTTTTCAAAGAATTCAATTTTCTTTCTTAACTGTGCTTGCTGATCAAGGCACCTGCTTCATTGGTTGGGCTTGCCGTTGGCTTTATAAAACTCTGTCTTCATTATAAGCTGCAGCACAATTGCCTTGTTCTCAGTTGCTGGCTTTGCCTTTTGTTTTGGCCATGACCAAAAACATAATATTTTACCTATTAACACCTCATTTAAAATGAAAAAAATAGCTAAGTATCATGCATGCAATTTATTAGGGAATTTGTAATTAAGGGAAGATAGTTTTCTTTGGTAGTAAGATCATCAAATCTATCTAAGTTATTTGTTGCTCTTTTAGAAAACTGTGCTTTAAGGCAGGCTTAACGCTTTGCAAAATGCGAATTGAGCTATTTTTAACTAGGTTCTTCTTCATGCTCATTAACCTCATTGAACCATTGTTTGACAAAGGTGGAACATGAGGTGAAAGAAATATGGTATTCCAAACATCCCACCTTTTGTGGGGTTTAAAATATATAGGATGTTGGAACTCACTCCCACATATCCAGGTGTATAGCTTGGTAAGTTCTCTTGAATGACCCATGTATGGATGGCTTCCTTGTATCTGGGGAACATTACCCTAGTCCAAAACCCACATTTCACAATTGAGGCTATTAAGAGAAAAGAAGAATCAAAGCAACTATCAAGCTCACAGAGATAGATAATAGCAAACAGGTTTCTGCCTCCTGGGGCCATTCTGAATCCACTACTTTCATACTGCTCCTTGGAACATTCGTTGATGTTATTATCTGTATGGAGTTTTAAAAATGATTTCTTTAACATATAACTAAAAATGTAACTTATCCTGAATCATAGAAAATAATATTACAATGTCAAAATGGCAGAGCACTATGGTTACAGTCGAAGATGCCTCCCAGGGAATCCAAGTTTGGAGAGAGAATGGACAAGATGTAGGAAATCTCAGTTTTGCTTTCTCAGAAGTTTCTTGAATGCACCTCCCCTTTATCTAACATATTAGATCTCGAGATGGCCAACCAAGGGCATCTTTGCTTATTTAGCAACCACATCCCACTCCTACATTGATGAACCAACTGGTGGTGTAATTGGCCAACCTATGACACTGACTGGTTTAGCTGAGAGGAAGAGCCAGGCATGCAATCTCACAGCTTTGAGGAATCAGATCATCCCAGGTGATAGAATCTGTCTACCCTTTACACCTCTTTTTTCCATTTCTGCCTGTCTTCTCTTCAGACTGTTTCTGGGAGTAGCAGTTGGGATACATGTAATAAGTTTGTCCGATAACTGCGGACTGGCTGGAGTTAGGACTGATGGTAATCCCTGACCCTTCCTCAGATTCTTTTTATGCTCCCTGGGTCAGCAGCAGTAAACTCCTGTAGTACTTTGTTCCTCTCCTCTTTGTCTCAGGTCTCCTTTTTCGTGATGATGGCAGAAATGAATTCCTTTTGCAAGTTTTAAGTGTTTGAGTTCTTCTGAAGAACCTCATTTTAAAGGCATTTTCTATGTTAAGGACATATTAAATTCTGAGCCTCAATTTCCTCATTGGAAAAATGTAAGAGTTTAGCCATTAACATAGTGTTTGGTCATCAATACAAGTCAATAATAATAAAATAATAACTACCAGTGTCCTTATTACTATTAATTGTATTAAGAATTTTGATACAGAAATGTCCTTCTTGTGAAAGATTCCAAAATCTTTCTACCACATACAAAAGTAAATATGCTCAGCCTGCAGAATTAGCAGCTTTTTAGTCTACATTCCCCAAAACATCTTATATTAGCAGAACCTATTTCTTCAATGCATTTATCCCAATGTATTGTATTGTAAGTACTTGTTTTTAGGTCCTGCTCTTTTATTGGATTTTGAGTTCTTCAAGGACAAATGCCATGACTTAATTCACTTCTGTATCCTCAGGTGCCCAGTGCAGTGCCTGGTACTCAGTAGGTGTTCAGAAAATGCTTGTTGAATGAGAAGTTCTCAGGCTTAAGAAGATAGTGGGTAGTCATGGCACCTAACACAAGTGTCTCCTGTTTAAGAACCACAGACAGTGTGGACTTTGAGTTCGGGTTTTCCACATTACCAAGGAATGATAATCAGCTTTGTCCTCCTCCTCCTCCCTGCCTTATAACTCATGCTGCTATGGGTTAGAGTCCCTGGCAGGGATAAGGCAAAAAGCTACTCAGGCAAACTTGGCAAAGTGCTATAAATTTGGATAACAGGCCTATTCAGGTTTGGTGTTTGTTTTTGTTTCTTTGTTTAATGAGTCCATCTGGCATTTTTCTTCTCTTTATTGGAGTCCGATAGTTGCATAACTTTCTTTTTTTCTGGTTTCATTTTACTCTCTTCTGTTATAAACACATAGAGAGATCAACTTAGTTGGGAACTTATATTAATTTGGTATTCTACAGCTATGTGGCCATTTGCTATGGAGGGAATTGTTTGCATGAGTTATTTTTAGTATTCAGAGGTTTCTGCATAGATACCAGACACTGGCCTTTTGGTTTAATAGTGATTTTTAAGAAGGCCCAACTGACCTATGCATTCATCCAATAAATATTTGTTATGGTTCCAGTAAATTAGGCCAAGATTTTCCTCTACAGTTACTTTTGAAGATAAAGCACCAGGTAAGCAGAAAAGCTTCCTGGTCTCTAGAGCTTTAGCAGATATTTAATTCTCTTTTGCAGAATGGAATCAGCCAATGTTACAAATCAGACTCCCAGAATCCATCAGTGGTTACAACCTAGGGCCTTGGCAGGTAGGAGTGGGTTACACTGGATGATGTGAGGAGAAAAAAAGCAATTGTTGCCCTCTGTACCATACACGCTCTACCCCAAATGCATTTATGCTCATCTTGCTGATTTGGTAGCTGGACTCAAACAGAGCCTGCCCACTTTGATTTGCTCCTTTCTCTTAATGATTTCCAAAGGTAACAGGAGAATTGCAAATGAAGGAACAAATGAGGAAAAGAATATACACCCTAAGTAGTTTTTAAACAATTCATCTGGAAAGCTTATGCACAGCTGCCTACGCTTCTGAAGGCCATTACCAGTTCCTGGAAGGATAATATCCCCACTTCCTGTTCACTGCATTTATCTTCTCTGCTTGGCAGGAGAAAACCATTCTGCTTTGCCTTGCAGGAGATCAGGGACCAATTTTCATCTCACCTGCTTTCATCTGAGCTCATACCACCACCTAGTAGGGCGCTGGGCATGTAGTGTTCAGTAAATATTTGTATGCTTTACTCAGTGGTGCTATTTTCCTCTGTACTAATCAAAACAAGACAAAGTCATTTGAGTCTGAGATATCTGGTCTATTTAGAAACAGTGGCTGGGAGGATTCCAGGCACCTTTAGTAGAACAGCACACTCTACCAGGTCACAGCCATTTTTTCACATTAGGTGTGACTCTAGCCCCCCAAATCAATACACGTGCTCTGATGTTTACCATTCCCTAATGACTACTGGAAGTACTTTGTAAAGAGTAGAGTGACTCATTAGGTTCCAGTCCTGACTCTGTGTGACCTCAGAAAAATTACTCAACTTTGTTGGACATTTATTCTTTATCTGTACAACAAGGAGGTTGTGATAGATCGTTTCTAAGATTAGAATGGCTGAGATTTTCTCTGGGTACCAATACCACTCTTCTGGAATGCCCTGCCTGGAGCACTGCCACATTATGGATCAAAAAAAAAAAGGAATATGTGGGTTGAATATGATTTCTGCTGTCCAGGTGGAATGGTGACTTTGTAGATTGAGTGTTACACATATACTAGCTGTGTTCTGACTCTTATTAGCTGTGTGGCCAAGGACAAGTTGCTAAATTGGTTTTCTCATCTCTAAAGGAGCATAACATTAGTACCTAAATTGTGGAGTTGTGATGAGATTTAGATATGGTGAAACATACAAAGCACTTTGAATAGTGACTAAGACATGGTATACACTCAGTAAATGTTGGCTATTATTATTGCTGTTGTTAATGTTACATTTCACTTATATACTTAAGATCTTTTTTAGCTCAGATATTTAATTATAAGCCAGTACTTGCACTTGATGAAAAATACTGGACCAGCCTTAAGGTATGCATTAGAAGATGTGATTTTTGGATAATCTGTTACATGTATTAGTGATTTACCACTAGCGGTCAGGAGCAATCAATCTTCATAGGAGGTTGCAGCTAGGTTAATCCTAATCCTACATCCAGTGGACTGTCAGTGATGATACATCCAACTGGGATTTGTTCTTATTTTTGCTTTTCATTTATTTACCAATTCATAAAATATACAATTAGTGAATATCTACTATGTGCCAAACACTGTTGTAGATACTGGAGATAGAGTGATAATTAAAACAGACAGGAATTAAAGTCTTCAAGAACAGGAGTCTTGAAGACCTTAATTCTAGTGGGGCAACAGACAATACATAAGTAAACAAAGAAAAAGGTCAGTCTCAGATAGTGATAGGTGCTATGATGGCAGTAAAACCATCATATGGTAGGGAATACTTTACATTGGATGGTCAGGAAAAGCTACCATGGGAACAAATATTTGAGCTGAGTTCTCATTCATTAGTAGGAATCCGCTACCTGAGGGCATGAGGAAGATTATTCAGTGGGAACAGCATGTGTGAAGGCCCTCTTGCAGGAGCTCTGTGTAATCAAGGAACATAAAGAAGCCCATTGTGGTTGGAAGAGTTAGTACAGAGAAGAAGGGTAAGGGCTGAGTTGGGGAGTTAAATACAGACCAGATGGTTTGGGGCATTAAAGGTCCTGGTTAGAAATTTAGATTTTGTTCCAAATGTATTGAGAAGCCATCTGAATGTTATAAACAGGGAAGCGAGACAATTTGATACACATTTTTAAAACATCATTCTGGTTTCTCTGTGACAAATGGATTTTTGCAAATGAAACTGAAATCGGGTTAACCAGTTGCCACTAATCCAGGTAAAAGCAGAAAGGGCTTGGAAGGTGAAGAGAATAGACAGATTTGGGATATGTTTCAGAGGTGGAGGTCGAAAGATTTGCTTCCAAAAGTGTTTTAATATCTTAGGTGACATTTTTCTCACATCTGAAAACTTCTTAAAAATCTGCATGCCCACCATTTCCTTAGGTATCTTCATTAGTCTGTAAGAATTCTGCTTGGTGTTCTCAAAGCCTGAATGCATTTATGCCACTTTTCTGAGTATTCATCTTGAGAAAAAAAAATTGTTGCTCCCATGCAACTCACACACTCACAAACTGAATCAATAGGCCCTGTCAAAATAAATGTCATGGCTTGGGCTCTTAGAGATGTCTCTATGGCATTTATTTATTTATTTATCATGAAATAAATTACTGGAAGTTCACAGCAAGTGATTAAATGCCCATTAAACCCTCACTTGTTAGAGAGGGAATATGAATGAACCTGAATTCTTAAGCCAAAGAAATCTTAAAGCGTGCAGCATTGCACCTCTTTGGGTGGCTATGTGTGTGGGGCCTCCTTGCTTCCTGTCTTCCTTTAGAGTACAGGAGATTGAACTAGTCAATTTACAATGACTAACTTCTCCCACAAAGACTTTAATCCTAGTATCCCCCTTGCTGTGCCTGTGTCCCTGCTGCATTTTTGTCTATTAAGTTTTTAATTTTAATTCCAGAATAGTTAACATACAGTGTTATGTTAGTTTCAGGTGTACCCTATTTTCAAGACAGGTTATCTTCGATTCCTCCCATCCCGGAGGACGGACTGGAAGCTCATCAAATGCCTTTGCTTCCATTCAAATGAGTGATGCAAGTCTGTTTTTATTGACCTTTCTTATCTGGTCACTTTCACATTTATGTGCAGACATGTTTTCCAGCAGAGTTTGACTTTCACCGTGGGTAAAAGTTTGGCTGTTCATTAATGAAGTGTAGAATATAAAATATAATTGATCAGCTAGTCAGTATGTGGATCACTTGGATCTTTACATTTATTTTTAAAATTCCTAACCTTTCTTCTCTATTGAAAGCAGAAAGGACATTTATTGGAAACATAACAGGTAGCTTTTAGAATACAAGGAAAGACTAAGAGATTTAGAAAATGAGCATATCTGAGGTCAGATGGGGGTGAGAACTACCGCCAAGATCATAGTGTGAGAGAGACGCCTGCACTGCTCCTATTGCTGGTCCGACACCACCACCCCGCCTTGCTGCTCCAGCACCCCTAGACGCCGGGTGACCCTGCCGATGCCCACGTTTCCATAGGTAGAGCTGCCACTATTTTCCAGATGCCAGTGCTCCTCTCCCTTGCTGCCTCTGTCACAACCAGACTGAGTTCTGGACCATTCCTAGGCCTCTGTGTCACTGCCTCCAGATTCAAAGTCCTATGAAGCTGTGGCCCATTGGAAGCCATGGGGCTATGTGCCCAGGCTCAACTGGCAGGTATCAGGAGAGTTAAACTGGTACTTTTGGCTTCTCTGGTCAGAGGCAGCACTCTACATTTTAGTCTTTAATTCTGGGCTGTAAATATATATATCTTAGAGATTCCTTTGGTGAAAGTCTGTTGGGAGTAATTTGTTTAGTGTATGACAAACTTAAGTGTCTATATGTCTCTCTTTTTCCGACAGTTTGATATCTAACTGACATAATAAACTGCATGCATTTGAAGTATGAAGTTTGATATGTTTTGAAATACATATATACCTGTGAAGTCATAACGACAGTCAAGAGGGTGTATGTATTCGTCACTTTCAAAAGTCTTCTACTGCCTTTCCCTGAGTCCTCCAAAGCAACTATAGGTTAGTTGGAACTTTCTAAAACCATGTGAAAATGAAGTCACACAGTATGTATTATTGTTTTATATCTGACTTCTTTCACTCAGTGTAATTATTTCAGGTTCATCCATGTTGTATGTACCAACAGTTCTTTCTACTGCTGCGTAGTATTCCAGTGTGTGTGTGTGTGTGTGTGTGTGTGTGTCACAATTTGTCCACTCACCATTTTATGGATGTTTGGTTATGTCTAGTTTGGGGCTATTACAAATAACAGCTATCAATATTTGTGTACAAGTTTTTGTGTACACATGTGCTTTTATTTCTCTTAAAAAATACCTAGGAATGGAATGTCTGGGTCCTATTTTAGGTACATGTTTAACCTTTTAAGAAACTGCAAAATATTTTCCAAAGCATTTGTATCATTTTACTACCAGCAGTGCTGGGAGCAGTTCCAGTTGCTCCAGATCATCCCCAACTTTTGATATGGTCAGAAATTGACATAGTCTCTCACATATTTACAGTTCATGATCCAGTGTAAAGGAGAACATGTACTTTCTAATGCCATATATAAAATACAGTAGCTCCCCCCCACCTGTCTGTGGAGGATATGTTCCAAGACCTCCAGTGGATACCTAAAACTGTAGATCGTATACTGAACCTTATATATACTATGCTTTTTCCTAAACGTACATCCCTGTGGTAAAGTTCAATTTATAAATTAAGCACAGTAAGAGACTAACAAAAATAACTTATAATAAAATAGAACAATTATAATAATATTCTATAATAAGAGTTAGGTAAGTGTGGTCTTTCCCTCTCAAAATATCATATTGACCTCTACTCACCCTTCTTCTTCTTGTAATGATGTGAGATGATAAAATGAAATGAGGTTGAATGGCATAATTTGTCATAACTGTAGGCTACTGTTGACCTTCTGACAATACAGAAGGAGGTATGAAGGAGGATCATTCGCTTCTGGACCATGGTTAACTATAGGTAACTGCAACCATGGAAAGTGAGATAATGGTTTTGCATTCTGCAGATAAGGTGGGGAGGGGGATTGGGAGGGGTTACTGTATTAAGAAATCATTCTATCAGTGTGCCAAGCATTATCCTATGATGTTTTGTCCAAGAGAAGAGAGATATCGTAATTTGAAGTTTCAACAAAGAAAACAATAGATGTCTTGAGTTTAAGGAGCACAGAAAATGAGTGAAAACCTAGTAACATTTCCAATAAATCTTATGAATGATACACAAAGTAGACAATGTAAATCTGGCTTTCTGTGTCCACAGGGATCAAGACAGGAAGGGGAATAGTGGTTCAAGTTGAAAGACCTGGAGTGTATAGTGCTACCACTAAGGAACCTCTGTGCTGACCCAGAAGTACTCAGTGTGAGGTAATAAATGAGTCCTAGAATAATTCTCTAAGTCAAGGGGGAAAAAAACCAATACAGTGGCTTTTTAGTATACCATTAAAGCTTAAAAGCGCCTATTGGAAGTCCATACTTTATCACTTAACTGATAACTATTACTTATGGTTAAAAGATTCCATCGGTGAATCATGTATATAACATGGAAAATACTAAGTTCAAGAGGTATTCAATTACTGCCAAATGAAAACACCCCTCGTCAAGTTTTCAAAAATGTTCTGTGTCATCTCTATATATTCAATATTTGTGTTTAGGCCTGGTGCTCCTTCAAGAAGGTGCTGAACTGGTGGAGATATACTTGATATATAGTTTCCTTAGTACAATCAAAGATGGTAGTGATTTGGTTAATATTCAGACAGAAATGTAGATGGTTATTTAGAGGTAGCAACTTATCTTCTGCCTCTTTAAAGTCTAATTTTTCTTTGTATTTTTACCTTCAGTATGGACCTGACATTTTAATAGTGGTAAGAATGATATGATACAATTACGGGTTGCCGACGCCTTACAGAAATAAAGTTCATTGCATGATGGAGTATAGATTGGTATGGGATACTGATGCCTCTCCAGTGTTTCAGAACGTAGACCAGTTAATTTGTTTTCATCTCTTATAAGGCTTTGAGTAATTATCTCATGAAACTTATATGAAATTATAGCTATTTTAAATAAGTACTTGATTGAGAGGCAGTGTGGATGTTTGAGTTCTGAAACAAAGGTGAGGAACATCATTTGGCAAACATTTCAAATGTCTGGCTTGACAGTGAAATGTTTATTCATCAGCTCTACCTTACCTACCTGGTTTCCGTCTATCTAATTAAAAAAATTTTTTTAATGTTTATTTATTTACTTTTGAGAGACAGAGAGAGAACAAAAGTTGGGGAGGGACAGAGAGAGAGGGAGATACAGAATTCTTAGCAGACTCCAGGCTCTGAGCTGTCAGCACAGAGCCTGACACAGGGCTCAAACCCAGACCTTGAGATCATGATCCAAGCTGAAGTCGAACACTTAACTGACTGAGCCACCCAGGAGCCCCATCTCTCTATCTCATTAAGTTGCTGTGATAGATTCCCTTTCTGGTAAGAAGTCTTACCTGCAAATGTAAGCATTTCTACCACACTCTCTCAGGTGTAAACTCTCCTTAAAACTAGGCATATGGGCCTTGGCTTTCATTGCCCATCCTTTCATTCCAAAATCCCAAGGCCAGTGTTCCATCACATGACTGAAATAGTCTTTAATTCCAAGTGCCTAGTGGCATGGTTCTATGAGGACCACACGTACTGAAAGATGAAGCCATTTTATTTTATATACTCTGAACTTGCCTGATTGATTCTCTCATATTCATTGCATAAAATCAGGATGGCTTCTTTGTTCTAAACTTTAGGCTACACTGAACCAGAAAAGAAAGATCAGAAACAGAAAATATTCTGCAAATGGGTTTCCTAAAGGAAAACTCTATAACTGCAATTATCAGGAAGCTTCTAGGAATCTCAGCAATCCCTTTGGGAACTCATGGGAAAAGTGGTACTTCTAAATATAACCATCCCAGGAACATTGGTAAGCAAGGTATGCACCAGGAGTGAATTTTCTCAGTGAACACCATTAGTAGATCGTGGTATTTTTCCATATAAAAGTTCAACATTGCAATGGTATATTTCTCTCATTCATTTCATTGAATAATTGGGAGTTCTTGTTTTCTTTATGACACAGTGACAGAGCTAAATATTTGCTAAGGGTATATATACTCAAAACTATTTTTACAACTAGGGAAGTAGAAAAAAAGGTAGGAAAAAAATCATACAATGACTAGTACTAGTGAAGACAAGATAAAAACAATCAATAGATAAACAGAGAACAGAGTTATTGCTGTGTGACAAGGAAAGAACCAGACTATGATTCATGACATCTGGGTGGGCCTTCATGCTCTGCTAGTTTTTTCTGGAGTGGATTTAGGCAAATCAAGTAATCTTTCTGGACATTCCTCACATATAAAATTACACTGTTCAACCAACATTATGGGATTAGTTTTTTCATGTAATCATATTTCTGAAGGCAGAGATGATACAAAGTGAGGTTCTTTTACATTTTAGTTCCCATTCCATTTCTTGTATGAATTACCAGTAACTTTCTATATCCTGGGAGGTACGCTCATCCAGTTTGCTCCTATTATGATGTTCCCCAAAAGACATTACAGATACAGGTGACAGTCACTGTTTTTTGGCTAGGTGGACATATTTTGAATCTTCTCCATTTTCATCTTCATGATATTCTAGGAAACTACATTTTCTTCCTCAGCTTCCTCCACAGAGGTAGTCATGTTCTTCAATTCTGAATAATGAAATGTAACTGAAAGTTTAATGGAGTTACCTGGGGAAGTTTCTCTTTCCTGCTTGTGTTTTCTTCTCCCCTCTTATTGCTCTTTCAAATATTCCATATGATGAGTCCATCTGTTTCCTGAGGAGACCATCTTGTTTCATGTTGAGCCACTGAACCTACCAAAAACCACCTCCTTCCAGACTTCCAGTTGTATATAACAGACAAGTAACCTCACCTGATTTTATACTGCTGTAAATTAGATTTTACGTTACTTGTATTTTAATGTAATCCTGATACAGCACACCATGAAGTAATATACATATAAAACTTCGTGATTATCTAAGGATAATTGGTGCTGAAAAGACCACTTAAGGTGAAACCATATAAAGCAGGACCATCAACATCATAGTGAATAGAGATAAAGTATTTAATTGGAATTTTATCTTAGAAAATGAAACTAAAATTGGTGAAAATGATTTAATGAATACCTAACATTTAAGTTATAATTATAACTACAGGCAATGATACCATTATGATTTTTTAAAACAGTTTTACCAAGGTATAACTGATATGTCACAAAATTTACCTATTAGTAGGTTCACACGGTTGTACAATTATAACCATAATTCTATTTCAGAGCACTTCTATCACCCTAAAATTTTCCTGCATGCATGTTTTTTAGTCAGTCTCCACTCTTGCCTTCAACTACAATCGTTAATTAGATTTCTATGTTTATAGAATATACACCATATTCAATCATATGTGAATGATTGAATCATATACAATCTTGTGTGAATGACTTCTTTCATTTAGCATAGTGTTTTGACATATATTCATGTTGTTTCATAGTGTTTTGACATATATTCATGTTGTTTCATGAATAAGTAACTTGATCTTTTGCTGAATAGCAATCCATTATTTGGATATATTTGTTTATCCATTCATAGATATTTGAATTGTTTCATAGATATTTGAATTGTTTCCTTATTTGAGTTATAATGAAAAATGCTGCTATAAACATTGGTGAACAAATCTTTGGGTAGACATAAATTTTCATTTTTCTTGGGTAAATACTGAGAAGTGAAATCATTGGATAACATGCTAAGTATATGCTCAACAATTTAAAAACCTGCCCATTTTCCCAAGTGACCCTACCAATTTGCATTTCCACCAGCAATGGATGAATGTTCTGGTTTCTCCACATGTTGCCCAACACTTGTGATTGTCTTTTTGTTTATGGCCATTCTAGACATAGAATGTCTAAATGTTGTCTCATTGTGGTCTTAATTTTCATTTTCATAATGTCTGAAAAGTTGAGAAACTTTTCATGTAATTATTGTCCATTTGTATGTAAATTTCCCCCCACTTTAAAATTGATTTTTTCTGTATTATTGCATTGTAAGACTTATTTATATTTTCATACAAGATACACAGCAATTTTTTATATATTTCACTTGCAAATATTTTCTTCTCATTCTGTGGCTTGTATGTTCATTTCATTAATGCTGTCTTTTACAGAGCCTATTTTAAAATAATGTCAAATTTATCAATATTTTCTTTTATGATTAAAATTTTAGTGTTATAATTAGAAATATTTATCTAACCTAAATTCACAAGGATTTTCTCCAATACTTTATTCTAAAAGATATATAGTTTTAGTTTTTCACTTAAGTCTAAGATTCATTTTGAGCTTATTTTTGTGTGTTATATGAAGAAAGGACTTAAGTTTTTTGTTTAAAAATATGGCTATCCCGTTGCTCCAGCAGTTCTTTGAAGAGTTTTCCCATGAATTTCCTCACCACCTTTGCAAAAATAAATTATTCATAAATCTGAGGATACATTTCTGGACACTTACTTCTGTTTCATTGATGTAGATGTCTGATCTGATGCCACAATTACCTGGTATCAGGTAGCATGTCTTCCAATTTTGTTATTTTTCAACATTTTTTTGGCTAGTCTAGGTCTTTTGCATTTCCACATAAATTTTAGAAATAGTTTGTCAATTTCTTCAAGAAAGCATGATGGCATTTTGACAAGGATTGAATTCAATTATATAGATTTATGTGGGGAGAACTGTCATCTTAAAAACATTTGGTCTTCCTCTTCTCAAATACGTTATGTTTCTCAATTTATATAAATCTTTAAAAATTTCTCTCAGCAATGTTTTATAGTTTTCAATGTGTAGGTTTCATACTTTTTTTGTTAAATTTTTTTTCCTAAGCATTTTAACATTTTGGTGTTATTTTAAATGTAATTTTCTTGATTGTACTTTTGGATTTTTCTTTCCTAGTATATAGAAATTTAATATGCATTGATCTTGTATCTTGATATTTTCTTAAATTTGGTTATGGACTCTAGCAGATTTTGTGTGAATTTATATTGGATATTCTATATACAATATCACATTGTTTATGAATGATAACAGTTTTATATTTTCCTTTTCAAAACGTATGCCTAGAACTCCTTTCATATCTGCCCTTTGAAAACCCTGTAGCATCATCTCTGTCCGCTCTATTTTTATTCATTACTCTCCAGCCACACTGACCTTTCTATCCTGAAGCTCATCTGCTATCATTTCTGTCTTAGGGCACTTGCACAAGTTACTCCTTTCCCTGCAACACTCTTCACCAAAATATTTCAGGCTGCCTCCTTTCATTATTTCTATCATTCATGTTTCAAATCAAACATCATCACATCAAAGAACTTTCCTGGCCACACTACCAAAGTGTCTAATGCTACAACCATTCTGTATCATTCTGTAATTATTGAGAGCACTTACAGTTCGTCCAGCATCTTATTTATCTTTTTACATATTTATTTTCTGTCCCCCAATCCTCAACTTGAACGTATTTTCCTGAAGGACAGTGACCTTGTCCATAATTTCCACTGCTTGATTCCAAGAATACTGCTTGTCTCATAGAAAGTGTATTTTTTTCTTTTTCTTTTTCTTCCATGATTGATGGGATTAAAGAAAAAGAGAAAACTTTAAAGCATGCAAACAAAAACTATTCATAAGAGTAACTTTCATACTTTAGTTATCACTATAAAATGGACTGGAAATTATCACAGGAATTAACTGTTCTAAAGGGAGGAAAAGGCATTAAATAAAGGTAACCTGATACATTTTGGTTATGTGTTAGAGCTTTGAAACACTACAGGATATAATATCTTGGTGCACTCATGCATGGTTAAGGGGATTGTCTGTCATATTTTGGAGTCTGAGGAAGAAATATTCAGTTGCATCTGTACAGATTCTTTCTGTGAGTTAGCTTGGGAATTAGGAATGCAAGCTCTAGATCTGGAAGTTTCTATAAAGCACAGACCAGCTCATGACATATGGGCCTGTGGCTTGACCTTTGTTCTTTTGACCTATGCCCATCATCTGCTGGCTACTCAGCCTGAAGCTAAAACAAAGGATCAGCAACATAAGATGCAGTGCTCTAGGGCTAATGGAGCTGACTCAGGACCATGGGGACCACTCAGGCACACCATAGCATCCACTGTTGGCCCTGCCAGCTTATTTACTAGTTTCCTTAGTGTCATTGTCTTGACAAGTAACTCTGGGAATTCAGTGCATTTTTCCCCTTCAGCTAGGCACCGCCAGAATATTTGACTCTCTGGATGTGTCAGGCAGGCTCTGTAATTAAATGGCTCAGCATTTCTGTTTGTCAGGGTGATATAAAATAAGGGGAAAAAATGTTTGCTTTGTGAAGCCCTGCCATAAAGCCTTCAGGAAGGATTATACATCATCAGGCCTTTGGCTCCCAAAGGAAAATGCTCTGAAAGACAAAACATCTTTAGTGTCAATTTTCAACCAGAAGAAAATTGAATGAAATGAAGTTTGACATATGGAATGGTTTTCATAAGTTGCTTCAAATGTGAGTCACAAGAAATGTCACTTGGAGGATATGGCAGAAGATCAGCTAAGATACTTCTAATAATTTGAATAGAGCCCGGAGTTGACTTACCTTTGTGTGCTCACGGGCCATGCCATGGCCCACATTCAGTCAAGGAAAAACTGGACCCATTCATCATTTGTGATTGCAGAATTTGTATTTGTGTCTTATGGTTGCTTCTTTAGAAAAGGAGGCTGAACCCAGTTTGGAAAAACACTTCAGAAGACTGTCTTGACTTTAATGTACTTACCTAAACCCATTACTTGAAAATAGCCCTTTTATCAAATACTTCCATCTATGTACATATTTTTGAAAATTCTTTTACACTGGCAACTTTCATATATATATTTGAAAGTTGCCAGTGTAAAAGAATTTTCAATTCTTATACATATATAAGAATGTATATGTATAAGAATGTATATGTATAAGAATGTATATATATGTATATATATGTATATACATATTCTATATACATATATACATACATATACTTTTATATATATATATATATATATATATATATATATAGCTAATAACATAATGAAATATGACCACCGCAATTGCATCTTGAAGTCATATTAGAAATTCAGTTTATTAAATTAACTCTGATATGCTGTGATGAAGCATAGTTAGGACACAACGCCAAAGACTGTAAGAAGTGTGTATTTCTCAGAAAGTATGGTCATGTATACATATTTGGGTGTTCACTAATATGATTCAGTTGCAATCACATAAGGTATCCATAGTTGGCGAGCCTCAGTTCTAGATTCAGAATACAGCCAGACTCATGTTTTCTTAATAAGGATTTTCCAAGCCTGGTACCATATATTTATTTGTGTGGGTATGGATTAAACTAGTATATCCTCTTCCTCATTGCCTCTTTCCCTATTCTTAATCCCCAGTTTCTCCAGACTCACAGTAATATGTAGGTTTGTTTCTGTTGTCCTGCAGTTCATGGAAAGTTAAATGAAAAAAAGGTGACAAAGCCAGCATCGTAGCTCTCAATCCTGCCTCACAACCGCAGCAAAAACAAGAAATGAGTGAACTGACCTTCCCTTGGAGAGGTTTGGCTAGAAGCTGGATAGAATTGGGGCCTAATGGGCCCCCAAAGTTTCTTCCAATATGTTAGATGTAAGAAAATAAAAGGGAGATTTTCATTTTATATTTGTGAACATGTGTCACTGGCCCTCCCCTAATGTTTGAGCCGTTATAATATGTAATGGTTTGTACTTCCTTTTTGGATTTCTAACATGTCAACTTAAGATTCATAGAGAAAAATTGGTCCTCCAGGTGAGCAAACCCCATCATTACAAATAAGAAACATGCAATGATACAGGAGTGGATTGGCTTCCTATCTGCGTTCCCTACACTCTGTTTTTCTTAGGGTTTTTTCTGTAGTAACTAGGGCAATTCTGTGTGAGAGCTTCTATGCCTGTGTTTCAGCCTCCCACACAGCCCACATGCTAATCCTTAGTGGATTTAAAGCACCAGGTCCTTTAGTATTAGTCATGCTGATCAATTTTAATTGAAAAAGGCAAAGCACACATTTTACACAGTATGGCACAAGGTACATCCACTGATGGAGTTGCTAGGAGGGAGGCCAGAGCATTTCCTAAATGCTCTTCTCCTAAGAATCCTGTCCCCTTTTGATGGAGTCTGTATCCTGGAAGGAATACACCGAGAGTGCAAAAGGAGGAAAAGGGTCACTGGCCTGCTGGCCAGAGCAATCAAGTCCTCTCCCTGGTTGTCTTCATGAAGAAGAATGTCACAGCCATATCACACTCTCTGTTGCATCACTTAAGAGAAATCAAGTTCACGGACAGTGGCTTTATTGTGCCCTATTAATGATGAGTACCATTTGCTAAACAGGGAGGCTGAGCATTTTCCATATATGATGGCATATGCTCCTTATAGTGAATCTGGGCCCCGGACCTATATAGTCTAGGCCTACCTGATGACTTTCCCACACAATGTACTCTGCCAGGTTGATCTTTCTTAAATATGCTTCTTTCCCTCTTTTTCCATGACTTTCATCTTTTCTCTCATAGTCTTGATCTTCAAAGTCCTCTTTGCCTGGCAAGTTTTCTGGACATCTTTGCATAGCCGGATTCTTATTTTTCTGTTCTTTTCTCAAATGTTATATTTTCAGAGAAGCCTTTCTGGACCACCTGTCTAAAATCAATTCCTCATCTCATCATCGCTCATTACTACATATCCTGTTACTTTCCCTTAGGGCACTTTTCACAGTGTATAATTGTCTTGTTTCTTTACCTTGCTTGACCATCTTCTTCCCCAGCATGTAAGTCCTATAAGGAGAGAGAGTTTATCTGTCTTCTACATCACTGTGGCATGATTACCACAGACATGATTGCACCTAGTATCTCTTCATCCATCATTCATGGCAAAACACATCTATAAGTCCGGAATGTTATCATCACAGAATAGATTAATGAATTGCATTTTAGAGAAGCAACTGACTTGCCTATAACTACTAAATGGCAATATAGGATTTGAACCCAGGTTTGCTCATATTAGTTCTAGTTATATAAGTTGACTGCAGAGCTACAAACATATTTTCCCTTCAGAATTACCTTGCAATTTCCCCAGAAATTTAATTCATTCATGTAGATTCTCTGCCAAAAAGTCTGATCTGCAACTAATCATTTATCTAGATAATTTATTCTGATTTCTCATAGCTCTGTCTAAACATTTTCCCCCCTCCTATGACTGCTTGCCATTTTCATTACTCCAAAAAGAAATCCTATCCCCATTTGCAGTCTCTCAGCATTTGCCTCTCCCCATCCCCGGTCCCTGGCAACCACTAATCTACTTTATGACTCAATATTGGATATTTAATATAAATGGAATCACGCAACATGAGCCTTTTGTGTCTGGATTCTTTAATGTTGCATCTTTTCAGGGTTTATCCATGTTGTAGCGTGCATCAGTTCTCCATCCCTTTCATATGACCACATAACATTCCCTGTACTACATTCTTTTTATGCACTTATCACTTGGATAATTTTAAGTAATGGTACTGTGAACATTTGTGTACATGTTTCTGTGTGGACATATGTTTACATTTTTCTTAGGTATTTACCTAGAAATGGAATTTCTGGGTCATATGGTAACTCTTTGTTCATCTTTTTAAGAAAATGCCAAACCATTGTCTAAAGTGACTGCACCATTTTATATTCCCACAATGTGTGAGGTTTTCACTTTCTCTACATCTTTACCAACACATTTATTGTTCATCTTCTTGATACTAACCATCCTAGTAGGTATGCAAACCACAATGAAAATCTCATTGTGGCTTTGATTTGTATTCCCCCAGTGATTAATGATTTTGAGCATCTTTTCTTATTGGCCATTTGTTTATCTTCTTTGGAGAAATATCTATTAAATCCTTAGCTCATTTTTAAATTGGGTTATTAGACTTTTTAATTTTGAATTGTAAGAATTAAACTCAAAATAGAAGTTCTTGTCAGGTATATGATTTGCAAATAATTTCTCCCAGTTTTGTGTTTTTAATTTTGATGAAGTCCAATTTATCTATTTTTTATTTTGGTGTTTGTGATTTTGGTGTCATATTTAAGATACCATTGCTTAATCCAAAATCACAAGGCTTTACACTTAGGCTCTCTTCTAAGAGTTTTATAGTTTTAACTCCTCCATTTTGAATTAATTGTATATGGTATGAAGTAGGAGTACAATTTTTTTTAAATTTTCATTTTGCATGTGGCTATCATTGGCTCAGCATCATTTTTTGAAAGGACTGTTCTTTCTCCGCTGAATTGTCTTGATACCCTCATTAAAAATCATTTGGTCATTTAAGCAACAGCTTATTTCTGTTACAAAACCAGCTCTTATTCCCTTATTTTCTGAAAACTTCTTGATTTTGGAAGATGTAATTTCCACATCCCTATCCTGAGAATCTCAAACCACATTCTCTGGACAAGAAATTCTTTACTTCTGGTTCTTAAATTTTGTTTTAGGTTGGATTCTCCCAGAAGCAGACACTAAAACCAGGATCTATGCAAGTTGATTACTTAGGAAGTATAGAAAATACTGGTTGAGAGTGGAGAAGAGACACATGTAAGGGATGGAAGACAATAAAGAGTGTATTATTAGGTCAGCCCCAGATTGGGCAACTGAGGAAAACTTGTGGGGAAACAATGAGAAATCACCAGAATGTTCCTTCAGTTTGTGCTACTTAAGACATGAAGGACCTCAGGCGTTTTGCACAACTCTTGATCATCATTGGTTGAGGCTTGCTCCTGAAAATCTTAATTCTTTGGAACTTCCAGCCTTATGTACAGGAGAAGAGTGACTCCCTGCAGTGCTTGGGAAGATTTTAGGCACAGAGATGCAGATATTTGTAGTTAGAAGGGACTGGAGCATGCCAAACAGTAAGGTCAGACAGATATGGGAAAAGCATTGGCTGTGTATGCTCCACAAACAAGGGAGAAGTTCTCTTTCTCAGTGGGTGCTTAAAACTCAGGCCTCACCTAAACAGGTGCAGCCTTCACCCCTTGCACCAATTCCAAAGATAGCTAAAAGGAACACAAAGCAAGAGAATAGTATCAAGATACACTTACAGCAAGATACCGTTCTGAGCTGATGTGCTGGAGAAAAGAAAGCTTAATTCAAATGCAAAGCAGCAGGAGGGTGAGACACTTTTATATTTGAAGTCGTTGTTTTAGTCAGGAGTCTTTGGTTGCAAGTGACAAAAGCTAAATTTACTTAAACAAAGGAGAACTGTGTTGGCTCATATAATCAAACTATAGAAAGAGCAGGAGGCAGCTGGCCTTTGGGACTTCTGGAACTAGGGCCTCAGATACCATTGTGATTCTGTCCCTGCATTGTAGCTTTTATAAATTTTCAGCTCTTCTAAGCAGAAGAAACATAACTTTCTGCTACTTTGAGCTCTCTCCCTTTCAGCTCTCCAGTTGGAGAGAGATGGGCATTTCTCTGGCACCTACAATTTAAAACATTCCCTAATTTGGTTCACTTTGATAACACATCCTGGTACTAACCATTCTGTCCAGAAAGATGTTGCTCTGACTTGGTTCATAGTCACGTGCCTGTGGCCTGAGAGTAGGGCCTGTTACCAGAAGAGCCATAAAGCTGGGCAGTTGAAGTTAAAAACCATTGCTCTCTAGGCGGGGGACGGGACTGGAAATCAAAGTTCACACAAAAACAAATAAAAAACATCTTCCTGTCCTCTGAGTCCTCTGCACACTTCTAATATCCCAGGACCTGCAGCCCACCATGGAATACTACTTCAAGGCCTTATAGAGAAAACACTTGCTGCTTTCAATTCCCTTCTCATGGACAATGTATCCTATGATGTTCCAGCTCCACTGAGGTTACATCATGTGGTGAGACAGCTGATTTCCTTGCTAGTATGTTTGCAAAGGGGGTAATGAACAATCTGAAACAATCTCATTGATTTTTCTCTTTAATGGTTCAAATACTGGTTCATTAGGAAAGAAGTTGCAAATTTCATTGCTGCCTAGTTACCAAAAACCATTCAGCTGCGTTAGAAATAAGTGACATCAAATATCAAATAATCAGTCTTGGAGCAAATATTAGAATAAGAAAGAGTTTTAAAATGCTTGGGAAACTCAGCAGTGATTATTTCATTGCTTCCAAGTAATTATCACCATTCATATTCCTCTAGAATCCTTCAGACTGCAACAGGATCCACCACCCTTTCTGGGAAGGAAGAGCTTGGGCTCTCTGCTTGGGAAGGAGCAATCTATTTAAGTAAGAAAAAATAAGAACACTAAAACTACTTTTACTAGTGATGTGACAAACATAGCAAGTAGTTACATGCTAATTCAGGCTATCACCTTTAATTAGGACTTGAGGAGGCTGAGTTCTGCTGTCTTCAGTCTTTGGAAATGAGCACTCATGATCAAAGAGCTATCTTCTTTAAATAATTTAAATAGGTATCCATTTTAATTAAAGTAGATATTGAATATTGGATATGAAAATGGCTGTTTTTTGGTTTTGTTTTTTTTTAACCTTTAGATTTGGCGGCTGCTGCTTAAATGAATAGGTCCCTGTACAGAAGGAAACAGCATCTGGCGCAGTCCCTCTTCAGGGCTGAAGATCAAGCACACACTCCGCTGGAGGCCTTCTGTGATCCCAACACCTCCCTCAGATGGAGCAGGTGGGAGGAAGCCCCTTCCAGAGTCTCCTGGTGGGTCCCTGTACAGGTCTCAACAGCTGCCGGAGGACAACCAATCTGGTTCTGCACTTCTGAAAAGGGGCTATTTTTCTCCCTGACCCCAAACAAGAGTGGTTTGGAATGCTGCAAAGCATTTGATGAATCGTTAGACATACCCTCAAAATTTCTTGAAAAGGTCCCTGTTGAAAAGATTCAGCCTACAGAGACCTGAATGTATCCCATGTACATTCATCATAAACAAGAAGCCTGCCCTGTTCTGCCTTTTAAGGGAGAGTAAAAATGCCCATGAGAAGTGTCTGGCCAAGAAGTATTAGACTGCACAATTTCAGCTGTTCCCAAACTTTTGTGTAGTTTCCTCTTACTTTGTGTTTCATTATATAATTTTCTCTCCTCTCAGTTTTCTGGTACTTTCTTCCTTTCTCCTAGATTCCCAGGCCAGTAGAACGCAGCAACAGTCACCAGCACACCAATTCACAGTCACATTCAAAAGAAAATTAAAGAAAAAAAAATTAAAGAAAGACAGAAAGGGCAGAAAGAAAAGAAGTGTGGAAGAGGGACTTCATAACAAAGAGCACATTTCATTTAGTTATGTTTTCTGATTTCCATTTGCCTATAGGGTTCCCTTTTAGCTGCTAGGGGGCAAGAGGGTGGGGAGCCATGGTCTTTTTCTTCCTTCTCCTCCTTCTTTTAAATATTTACAGATCCTGATTAAACTCATCAGTCCAAGGTGGTTTTATTCATCTAACATTCCATTAAAGTGAGAAGGACAGATTAAATTTCACTGCCACTCATTTTACAGATGGATTCCATTAATCAATGAAAATCCATAAAAATCAACCCAAGATAATACTCTTCTTATATGTTTATAAAAACCCAGTAGCCTACTATGGGTTTTTATCTCTTCTGATGAGATTCCCTAGGCTCCTGTTTAATGGATCAGATTTGTATCTTGTCCCTTTCATACTCTCTGACTACTCAACATCTTCTTGTCCCTACAGGTCAAACTCCCTTGCTCTGATTAACTTTTGGCTATCTATCACCAACTGGACTTTTGGAACTTTCTCTGAGGTGGACTTTAACAATTGTTTTCTGGCCTCATGCCCTGTGCTGCAAATATGGGCAAGAGTTTCTGTGTCTTTCAGTCATGGGTTCCAAATGCAGGCTGCTTTCTTTACTTCCCTACTTGGCCTTACCCCCAAAAAAGGAAGATCTTGTGAAGAGGGGTTGGAGACCATGCAAATAACAGTTTTGATAAAGGAAAATAAAAATAAATAGAAGCTAAGACTTCCAAGTAGAGGTAGTTGAGGCGGTGTGTGCAGTATATGAGTAAGCAGGCAGAGGCAGAGGAGAGATGATATTGTAAAAGTGAGCAAGGTGTTTTAAGGATGGCAATGATTTAGGGTGGTTAGTATCACACTGAATGAATCATATGGTCATGTGAACTTAATCATGATGGGAGAAAGAAGAGTAAAGGAGATGATGGAAGAAGTCCCAAAGCAGGGGAAAGTGTTCCATGTCAGAGACATCAAAAAAAGATTTTCAAGACATCTAGGTAGTTGCGATATAATTAGATCGGGCTTGTGTTTTTCCCAACATCAACAAAGACTAAATCAATGTGTGTCTGAGCAAAGAACTCATACATCCACGACCACAGGATGATGAGTTTGAAAACATTCTCTTTTGAAACAAACCTCAGATGCTTGATAGCTCTGGGAGCAAAGTTTGTGCTGAAATAAAAGTAAAGTTTGTTTTAACAAGTGCATTGAATTCTGAAATGAAGCTCAGCTGGCATAAAAATTCAACATCAATTGCACACAAACATATTGCATGACCTTGCATTAGAATAAGCCTTTCAAAGGACAAGATGTACTATAAATTGAGCAAGAATCAAGCTCTTTTCTAAATGCCAATATCAGACAGGTTTCAAGATTGCCATGCTTCCACTGGAGCTCAGGAAAACACTGACACTAGAAATAAATGGGCCATTGGCTGTCACCACTCAGGAGCTCAGGTTCATCCTTTCTCTTGCCACAGTGAAATTCATAATAAAATGCCAACAAAAGTAAAAAGCAAGTCAGACCTGTCTGTAGCAGCTACAGAATAGGCATCTGCTATGATAATCCTACACGCCCCCCCCCAAAAAAAAAACAAACACTGGCACTCTTGTTAGGTATGTATATCTGTCAGAGAAGGAGTCATCCTGTGAGGGAGAAGGAGTGACTTCTGCAGACTCTTATCTCCTGTCTTCAGGAACATTAAGAAATAAAGGATGACTATGCCTTCCCTGGCCAGTCCAATAGCCAATTGAGTTTTTATGTTGAAACCACTTTCTCTTCCTCACTTTCCTTGTTACTTCCCTCTTGCACATTCCGTGACTGTCATATCTCTGTTAAACATCAGAAGTGATGAATAAAAATTGTTGGACTTAAACATTATCTTGCTGCAAAAGATTCCTACCTCATAGAAGAGGAAGACCAGATATTTGGCCAAAAGAATTATCTTTTGACGGATTTTCAAACTGTCAAAGACAGTTTGGAGGACAGTCGTAGTCTGCCATCTTGCACACTTTGCAGAGTGACCCGTTATTACTGCCCCCTGGGATGGGTCAACCTTGGCTCAGTGTTGTAGTCCAGTCCCAAATGACATCTTTTGGATGGGGAAATCTGAACTGAATTTGACATAGCATATGCTATTAATCCCTTTTGTATTCTCCTTATGCCCCAACATGTCTTTTTTTGGCCATTAAGGAAAATTTTGAAGTAGATGGAATCCCATTGTAAGTAGTGAGGAATGGCCCAGGCAGCAATGAAATATTCCCTTGCAAGTGCCTTATTCCTGAGACGCAGGAAAGCCAAAGTAAAGACCTGCTGTGGCTATTGGAACCTGGTTATATATAACATGAACAAACTTCCATTTACCCTGTTGGCCTCAGGACTCTGAATGCATCTTAAAATATACTGTTTTGGTATTTTAATAACAATGTTCTTTGGTGATAATTATATAATAGCACAAAGGCCACATCCCAAACTAAAGAAGAGAATTTGTGTGCTGGAAATGGTCACCTTTGGGAAGATTCATCTGCCATGTGCATGTTGATAGCTTCAAAGAACTGGACACAATTCTCTCCCCAGCTCCATTATAGCACACACACCACAGGCATTCATTGCCTCTGACAGGAGTTAGAGCCAGCGGAGTTTCTTCGAGACACTGCTGTCACAATGATGCCACAGTGGTTTAGACCTTTTGTTTGTTTATTAGCTTGTGTATGTGTAGCACTACATGCTTGCTTTATTTTATTCCCTCTGTTTTGCAATAAACTATCATGGCAGGGATTGCCTTTTTTGCTGCACTGCTTGTAAGTATGCCCGGAGGCTAACAAGCATGGGCATATCTGATGAAAATGATGAGATAACTGTGTCAAACGCTGCTGGAGAAAGGCTGTTATATGTCTGTTAGCAAGGTCTGAGGCTCCTGTGTGTGTGTGTGTGTGTGTGTGTGTGTGTGTGTGTGTGTGAGAGAGAGAGAGAGAGAGAGAGAGAGAGAGAGAGAGAAATTTCTGTGGGACATACTGTAGGAACGCATTCATTCATTCATTCTTGCAACAAATATTTATTGAGCCAAGGTGCCATTCCAGGTACTGGGGATAAAATGAGCACACAAAAAAGCAATGATCCATGCTTTATAGAACTTTCATCTGATAAGAAAGAAAGATATTACCCAAATAATTTTAAAACATGATGGGTAGTATTAGTTGGAAAAGAAATACAGTATGCTGAAGAATGCTCAGATCTTAGGTTAAATAATAATAATTAAATGAATTTGGTTAGAGGTTTTAGAAAGGTTATAATTCTGTGCTCAAGCATATTAAGGGATATTGAAAATACATTTTCTTGATGAAAATAAAATCTACTGATTCAGTAGAATTAGAAGAAATTGTTTTTGTCAGAACATGTGTTGATCATCAAGATGTTAAGTCAATTTAGAGATTATGTAGACATTTATTTATTGTATTATTATATATTTAAAGATTAAGTTAAGATAAAAAGGTACAGATGACACTGCACTTACAATCACAAAAGAATAGGAATTACTGAGGTGGAGTTTACAGGAGTTTTGTCAGGGGTAGGGTAATAAATTAAGAGGAGAGGGGCTTGGTGGATGGATGAAAGAAACACACAGTTTTCATGCTTAAGGATATACTGAGCATGTTGTATGTCCCTGTGTCTCCTATGTATGCATCCTATGACATATGCATCATTAGCCCAGCTAGAGAAATGGTAGAGCTCGCATTGCCTTGTCTGTCCTACCAGTTAGCCTTTTGGGCTCTTTTGTGTGAGGAATCCCTGATACTGAAATAATTCTCTAGGTGGTATTACTAAATTCGTTGAGGTTTCTAGCTGTTGTGGCAGCCTCATGTTTCAGCTGCTCTCCCACCTCCTTACCTCCCAAAAGAGCACTGGGTCAGCACTAAGGGGCAGGAGAGGGATGGATATATAGACAAAGGAAACATAATCTTGATAAAATGGTCAATGAGCAGAAGGAATAAGAGAGGTTAGAAAGTCTAGCATCTTGGTAAAAGGAAATATTGGTGGGCTGAATAAAACTGGGGTGGTGTCTCCCTCTTTAATTCAGTCAGCTACGGTGAAATACCATGGACTAGGTGGCTTATATAACAGACATTTATTTCTCACACTTCTGGAGGCTAGGAAATCCAAGATCAAGATACCATCTGGGATTCCTGATGAGGACCCATTTCCTGGCTTACAGACAGCTACTTTCTCACTGTGTCCTCACATAATGAGAGAAAGAAAGAGAGAGAGTGACTGGATGTGCTCTGAGATCTCTTCTTTTTATAAAGAACTTAATCCTACCCTGGGGGCCCCACACTCATGACCTCATCTAAACCTAATTACCTCCTGAAGGGCCAACCTCCAAATTAGGTGGCTTCAATATACAAATTTGGAGGGCATAACACTGAGTTCATAATAACCGCATTAAAAACTTTTGCTCTGCTAACTTAACATGGAGTCACTCTGTCAACATAATCAATGTATTTGTACGTCTGCACCTAAAACAGACTGCTTATTGTCCCTTAATATCTCATTTTCCCTCTTTCAATAACAATGGAATATCTAATAATTAGAAGTCAGTTGTTGAATTTCCCTATATCTTGTGATTTTCTAGGTAGCCTTTTCTTACTGATTTCTAGTTAGTTCTCTGATGGTCTGACAATGTCTCTTGAATAATTTTACTACTTTAAATTTGTTGAGGTTTGTTTTATAGTGCAAAATACGGTCTATTTTGAGGAATGTTCCACATGCACTGAGAAGAATGTGTATTCTGCTATAACTGGGTAAAATGTTCTAGAAATGTCAGTCAGGTAATGTTTGTTGGTAGTGTTCTTCAGATATTCTCCATCATCACTGATTTTGTTTCCTTGTTCTATCACCTATTGAAAGAGAAGTGTTGAAGTATTCAAATGTAATTCTGGATTTGTCATTTTTGCCTTTCAGTTTCATCACATTTTGCTTCAGGTATTTTGTAGCTTTGTTATCCAATTCTTGAAGAACGTACTCCTTTCCACTCTTCATCATGTGATATACCTCTTTATCCTTTATCTGCTGATAGTATAGCTACTTTATCTTCCTTTTGATTAGTATTTACATGGAATATCTTTTTTCTTTTTTTAACTTTTAACCTATATTTTTATAACTAAAATTGATTTACCATAGATAGCATATAATTAGAACTTGATTTTTTTTTATTAAATGTAACATTTTTTTGTCTTTTACTTGATGTTTTTAGACAGTTTACCTTTAAAGTATTATTGATATGTGTGGATTAAAGACTATCATCTATCTAGCTGTTTTCTCTTTGTTCCATCTTTCAAACTTTGTTCTTTGTTCTTTTTCTCCTTCTGCCTTTTAAAAATGTTTGTTATTCCATTTTATCACAACTATTTGCTTATTGTTTATACTCCTCTTTAATATTTTAGTGGTTCCCCTAGAATTTATAATATACATCAAGGGGCATCTGGGGTGGTTCAGTCAACTGGGCGTCCAACTTCTGCTCAGGTCATGATCTCACGGTTTGTGAGTTCGAGCCCCACGATGGGCTCTGTGCTGACAGCTCAGATCCTGGAACCTGATTTGGATTCTGTGTCTCCCTCTCTCTTTGTCCTTCCCCCACTCACACTGTCTCTCAAAAAAAGAGGAATAAATTTTTAAAAAAATTTTATAATATACATCAAATAATTTATTATGACTTCACAATAGTGGAAGGTCCTTACAATAGTATATTCCCAACTCCTTCCTTTCATTTTCTGTGCTATTTTTTTGTTATATGTTTTACTTTTATATATGCTATAAATACACAATGCTTTGTTACTTTGTTTGCTTTAGACAGCCATGTCTCTTTTATGACCAATTAAAAATAAGACAAAATGATTTTTAACTACATTTAATATATTTCCAATCCACTTCATTTCTTTGTACAGACTTGAGTTCTGTTGGGTAGCCTACTGCTGCTGCCTGAAGACCTTCCTTTAACATTTCTTCTAGTATTGATCTTCATGTTATAAATTTGCTAATTTTTTGCTTCAGAAGGCCTTTATTTCTTTTTTGCTCTTGAAAATTGTTTTTACTAGATACTGAATTCCTAGTTGACAGGATTTTTTTTTACTTTTCATTAAAAAAAAATGTAACTCCATTTCCTTTCAGTTTGAGTAGTTTCTCATGAGAAGCCTATAATTCTTATATATACAATTCCCCTCAGTATGTAATATGTCCTTCATTTCTTATTACCTTCAATATTTTCTCTTTGTCTTTGGTTTTCAGCAGTTTGAATATAATCTACCTAAGTGTCTTAGTTTGTTTGCCAGCTTATTTGTTAGTTTGCTTTTGTTTTTATCACGCTTGGTGTTCTCTCACCTTCTTGGAGCTGACATTTTGTTTATGTCATTAATTTTGCAAATTTTTCAACAAGTATTTATTTAATATTTCCTATGGTCTGTGTTTTCTCCCCCCTTCACTTCTCTTTGTGTTTTAGATTAAGTCATTTATATTGACTCATCTTCAAATTCATTGTTTCTTCTACTCAGCTGTATTAAGTCTCTGATAAGCCCATTGAATGCATTCTTTGTTACTCTGCTTTTCATATCCAGAATTTATTTTTTTTTTTTATTCAAATTCATGCTAGTTAACATATAATGTATTATTGGTTTCAGGAGTAGAATTTAGTGATTCATTAGTATTTATGTTTATTTCTTATACTGTCTCTCTCTGCTGAATTACTTATCTGGTCATCATGTTGTTCTCCTTTTCCTCTAGAGCTTTTATCATATTCATGATATTTCTTTTAAATTCTCTAATAGTTATGGACAACATCAGTAGCATATCTGAGTCTGGTTCTATTGATTGCTTTGTCTCTTGACAGAAGTTTGTTTTCATTTGCTTTACATGCCTCATAACTTTTTGTTAAAAGATGAAGTTGGCCATCTTGTGTAGGAGAGAAGAGTCTGAGGTAAAAACTTTTGAAGGCTGGAAATGGACACTTGTCTCCTTTTGGTAGGCTTTGTTTGGTGTGTGTCTGTGTCTCTGTGTGTATGGTGGGAGTGGTTGGGTCATTATTGCTATAAGTTTAGCTGCATTTTAGAGTTGTTGCTAGGATTACTCTTGGTATAACAAGCATCAAAGCCTCCAGGATAACTTTCTATTTAGCATGTGGGCTGGTTTACCAGAGGGTTTTTCTTCAACATCTGCTCCATCCTCAATTTTGGGCCTTCCTTTTGCATTATGACTCAAAAAGGGTCTCTCTGCATGCTTCTGCTCCTCTTCAAGCAGTAGACCGCTTTTGTTCTGTTTAAGTGTCAGTCCTCGGCAGATACTATGTTGCTGAGTCTTGGGGGTAGGTCTTTCTCAGTGATCTTATTCACTCTCAGCTGCAGGTCTGGTCCCAGCATCATTCCTTTTTCAAGTGTATAAGGTTTTGTTTTATTCCCTTCCCCCAGCATCAATGGGTTTTCATCATTGCCTTAGGGCATCAGGTTTTATTTCTCTGCCTCTAACAGCCTAAGCCTTTTATTTCATAGAATATACAGGGGAGAATGACCTGTGTTTTCCCCCCACAGCCCTTATTTCTCCAGACCTATATCATAAGGTCTACATGTTTAGTTCTCTTGTGTGAGAACCTCATCCTTTACAGAAAGTCCTGTGATGAATGGAAGTTCTCTTTGTGCTTATATTATCCAGGGGTTCTTTATACTTGCCAAACCACAGTTGGCCTTTAGCAATTCATTTAAGAATTAAGTTGAATTCTTACCTGTGACAGATAACATCTATCCTAGGTAAGCAAGTGTTCATGTCCTAACTCTTGCTGGATGTATTTTCCTTGGATTTCATGTTAGTATGTGATCATCACTTCTCTGCTGCATTCAGGAAAAGTTATTCATTTTCATATTATTTGGTGTTTTTGCTTCTCCTGCTGTTGTTATTGTTATAAGAGCAAAAGAAATGCTCTTTACAGCATTCTACATCCTGAGTAGAAACTGAAAGTCCCAGAACACACAATATTTAGCTGGGCATGTGACCAGTTGGAGCTAAGGCTCTGTTTCCTGGCCTCTCTTATGGCTAGATCTGGCCAATTATATGTACATGGAAGATGTGCAACTTCCAGCAAATATTCTTTTTTTTTAATTTTTTATGTTTATTTTTGAAGGATAGAGAGGCAGAGCATGAGTGGAGGAAGTGCAGAGAGAGGGGGAGACAGAGAATCTGAAGCAGTCTACAGACTTTGATCTGTCAGCACAGAGCCTGATGCGGGGCTAGAACCCACGAGCTGTGAGATCATGACCTGAGCTGAAGTCGGACGCTCAACCAACTGAGCCACCCAGGTGCCCCTTCCAGCAAATATTCTTAAAGGGGGAGAGAGGAAGCATGGTCTTTTCCCTCCTTTTCCTTGTTTTGCTGACTCAAATGCTGCTGACATGAGATCTGAAACTGATGCAACCATCTTGTACCATGAAGTTAGTTTAGTAAAAGAGGACATACCTGGTAGTACAGGAAGGTAAAAGGAGCTTCATATAGCACTTTGCCTATGCAGATATTCACCTCAGTAAGACAAAAAAATAAATGAAATAACTTGTATCTCATTTAATTTGCTGGATATTCTCTTTTATCGCTGCACCTAATTCTAACTTATTTTATAAGCATTCATATCAGTGATTAGCAATTAGCATCGAGATGAGGCAGTGTTTGGATACCAGTGTCCTGGTTATCATTTCTGGTGCAATAAACTTTCTCTCTCTCCATCCCTGCCCCCTTAACCTTTAGCACCCAGCCCCCAGCTGAGAGGTTCACATATCATTGGTGCTCAATAAATATTCATTAATGAAAAATGGAGGCATACCATCTAACTTCACTTCTCCAGATGACAAATTTGCACTGATATTTTTGTTATTTTATATAATTATGATTTGTAAACCCCATCCACCTGCACCATTTAATCCCACCCTCAATCTTTAGAGATCCGTAATATGCAGAATGTGTTCTTTTTCTTCCCTTTTGGTTTTTCCCCTCTTAGGGATATAAGTAGGGCAAGAACAGTTTATAGGGGAGAGGAAATGAGAAGCAGGGAACTAAAAAACTCATAACTGAAAAAAAAAGACTCCTGATAACTAAGAGGTAGCTCCAAATCATGTACTGGGATAACTCTTTAACTCTTTGATTCTGGTTGAGTGTTAGGCTGTAAAAGTGTACTTGGAAGAAATACTTCTTTTCCTTTCCCAGAAAGCTACTATCTTCAAGTTATTTATATCCCATGCTGAAGAGGAAAACAGTAAGACAGTTCTGCAATCTGTCACTGGACCATCGAGCAAATGCTTGAAGCTCCTACCAAGTAGCCAAATGTGGCCTGAGAGCACCTGTACCATCTTAGGCAAACTCTGAATTCCTTAAGACCCGAATCTATGCCATCTGTTTAAATTTCAAATGTCATACCATAAAGAACATAATATGTAAGATATTTCTTACACCTACAGCTGCTGTTACTGCAAAAATACCAGAAACTAACAACTTGAAGGATTTAATTGGAGATGAAGGAAACTGTATTGAGAAATAACATCTCTCCATGTAAGAAGCAAAGAAAAGACATGTTTCTCTTTTCTCTGTATTATTAGAACTTGTCTGCCCTCCTCTGCACATCAGCCCTAATGATGCTGAAGTCCATGAAAGATAATTGCCTTGAGTCATTCTCTAGCCACAGAGAAGGTAAGATTAATAAAGAACATTTGTTATAATTTTGCAACCAATTTATGTAATGGAACTCATAATAAATAACCACATTTAACACAAGCATTCATCAAAGCCAATTTACACATCAATTTGTTCACTATGTGTTAAACCAACCATTTATAAGAAGAAGTTGGTTTCTTCCTGAGTCCCCTTTTCTCTCTGTTAAAGTAAAAATTACTGGTAGATATGGTAATTTGGGGGGCTTTTATATAGGCAGCATTGATAGTGATATATATTACTTCTTAGCTGTTGATACATGATGTATAATTTTGCACAGCATGTTGCTTCTGTCTGGACTAAGAGCAAATTATTGTTTTTAAAATATAAAACCATTATTGATAGTCTTTTCTTCTCTCAATAACTTGTCACCTCAGGTGAGTACAGTTCACCATAAGAGAGGCTGTGTATTTTCATAGACTGTCATGTCTTAATTATTCACAGAAAAAGGGACAAGTGCAGTCTACTAAATGAAATTCACAAATTATCTCCAAGCATTTTATTAATTAAACACCATTTAATTAATAAACCATTTTCAAGTTACCCTATTCCCAAGCTTTCGCTAACATCGTCACCTCTGATGTTTTTATCTTCCCACTGCTGCAAGGATATGATGGCTCTCATCTGTGTATATCCTAGAAAATTCTGCCACTGTATAGTCACAAATCTGTGTAAAAGGAAAAAATGGATCCCAATCTGTATTCACAAAGAAAAATTGAAGTCAGAATTGTTGCTGATGTGTGAAACAAACTTAAATAAGAAAAAGACCAGTCATAAATGGTTAGTGGTGCCCATTGTGGTAGGCCAAATAATGCCCCCCTTAAAATGTCCATATTTTAATTGCAGGAGCCTATGAATATCTTACCTTATGCAGCAAAAAGGAATTGGCAAATGTAATTAAATTAAGGCTCTTGAGATGAGGATGTTATCCTGGATTATCGATGTAATCACAAAGGATTCTTATGAGAAGAAAGCAGAAGGTCAGAATTAGAAAAATGGAGATATGTTAATAGAGGGGGAGGTGGGAGGGATGCAGGGTTATGAGCTGAGGAATATGAGCAACCTCTAGAAGCCATAAAAATAACCATATTCCTATGGCATTCCTCATTTATACCTTTGAACAAGGACCATGTGTATCTTTGTTCAGAGGTACCAGATATTCCTATCATGTCAGTCCATAAGGTAGACTTATGGAAGAGTAATAAGAGATACTTGGGATCAAAGTCTCTGTTTGAAGAACATATTTGATGATGTTTCTGGGAATTGATACTGTTGTTACAAAGATGGCAGTCACACTGAGAGTGATATAACTCACTTCCCTTCTACTTCTTGTTTTTCAACCTTAGAAAGTTATTTTTACCATGAAGTCAATGTCTAAATATTCAGTAAGGTATTTCTGAATGACTCTTGCTTTGGGAAGAGCATAAAACGCTAGTCTTTAAGTATTGAATGCAATAAATTATACTCTAATTTACCACTTGAATATGTCTTGTAATGTCAAATTTTGCCTGTTGCTTATCAATCTGGCTCTCATAGTATGAACTACAATTCACTTTTTGTCTTTTTTGCTAGTAGTTTCATGTATGTTAATCTTATTTCTCTCCAGAGGTAAAGTTTCTTAGATAGACCAGGTGTTCTATGTCCTTAAGAAGCCCTCCATAAATTTTTGATTGGTTAAAAATAGACTGTATTTTATTTAAATCACAGTTTTATCAGTGCTTTTGTCTGAGATAGGTCATTAATTGTTCTTTCAGTCTAACGATACTGAGGTTAAGTGTTTGAAACAAATGACATCTTCAGGATTGTTTCACACAGTTGCTTTTTCTTCTGAATTTGTATTAATTCTTTTGAATTTTATCTCTCAAAATGATTTTACTATATTAAACAATAATTAATTCTAAAAATAAGTATTATTCTCTCCCTTGAAAAGGAAGGGGTCTTAATCCTTTTCTAAGGATCTACTTAATCCTTATTTCAATATTTTTATGTCTTAGAACTGACATGTTGATTTCTAATGTCTTTCTAAGACAATGGCTTCTTTTTCTTGTTAAAGTTTATTTACTTGTTTTGAGATAGAGTGAGCGTGTGTGTGCAGTGGGGGGCGAGAGAGAAAAGGAGGGAGAGAATCCCAAGCAGGCTTCATGCTGTTGGCACAGAGCCTGATGCAGGGCTCAGTCTCACAAACCATGAGATCATGACCTGAGCTGAAATCAAGAATAAGATGCTTAATGGACTATGCCACCCAGGTGCCCCTAAGACAATGGTTTCTGACCTTGAGTCACAAACTCCAGAAGGTCTGTGAAGGTGTTGCATATAGGTTCTGAGATGCCCAAGGCAGCTGCATGTTTGAGGGTATGAGCGGGGTTCATGGCTGATGCCAAAAATCCCACAGCCTCCCTTGCTTTTTGCTCCAGATAGATCATATAGGCCACTTCATAACCCCTTAACCCTAATGTCACATACCAGTTACTCTGATTTAGTTTGGTGCTAAGTGAATTTGTAAAGCATGTAAGAAGATGTAATATCACCAAACAAGTCCACATGCTGAAAATGCCAGACCTATGTATCCACGTGGCTACATTAAGCCAGAAAATTCAAAACGATTCCTTAATCTCTCATCAGACCTATAAATATGAGATTTCTTCCCATTTCATGGAAATTCTCCAATGAACAGTAACTATAGTCACTGGGGTTATTGTTTGAAAAGATAATAAGCTTCCACCTGTCTTAGCAAAAATAAATTAATAAGTAATTTTAAAAACAGGAGCAAAAGCCACATGGTTCTAGTGTTGGCAGCTATAGTGGTGGTTTCTAGTGAGCAGAAGTAGCAGAACTTCTGTGGTCCCTTACACAGTGTAGGCAGAGGCCTAGAGTCTTTTCCTTAATCTTCCAAAGATTCTGTGAAGTATAGAATCTTCAGCCCATTCTGCTTAATCTATCAGGTTCTGTGGTCTGCCATGAGCACACCATTTAATCCAGAAAAGTGGAAAAAAAAAACTTACAAGGCATAAAGAAAGAGAAGACAACCGTAAGAACTAAACTTTTTGTGACAGTTGACTTTCTTCTGAGCACAGCCATTAATCCTGCTGTCAGCAGGAATAAAGATTCTTCCTGAAAAAGGTGAAAAGCTGCATTCATGTAACAGTGAGTGGTGGTGGCATGCAGATGAGAAGGAGCCTTCAGAGCCCAGACCTCCTATTTGTTAACTCTACTTCAAAACTTCCATAAAATAAGCATTTTGGTTTTTATTTATTTAAAAAAATTTAATGTTTATTTAGTTTGGAAGGAGAAAGAGACAGGTCGTAAGCTGGGGAGGGGCAGAGAGAGAGGGAGACACAGAATCCAAAGCAGGCTCCAACCTCTGAGTTGTCAGCACAGAGCTCCAAGTGGGGCTCCAACTCACGAACTGTGAGATCATGGCCAGAGCTGAAGTTGGACACTTAATTTACTGAGCCACCCAGGCGCCCCCATTTTTTAAATGTTTTCTCTTTTAAAACTTTGGAGAATATGTTTAATCTCTGGGAGACACTGAGGCCCACAGAAAATTCAAGGTATTTTTATTGATTAATTTTTTTTAATGTTTATGGTGGAAGAGGATAGATTTTATAAAGAAAATGAGGCATGAAAAAGAGAAAAAAAAAATGAACTCCAGTCCCTTCTGCCTCAACCCCATTTAGAACATTAAAATAACATATTTCCCACAGGAATTGCTTTATCCCCTCATGACTGACTTACACTTTTCCAAAATTCCCTCTGGTTGCCTCTTTGCCCAGCACTACTCAGATTTCTCTGCACTGCACAGACGGCCATATTTCTCCGATAGGCCTGGTCAGTCTCAGTATTTCGGACCACCCTCAGGAGATTTGTTTCTCACTGCCTAACCAACCATGGCTCCATTGCTGCTTCCTCCTTTACTCCATCCCTAGAAATAATGTAATTGTATATCAGGGCCTTCTCAGGCCTTGTTCATTATACCCACTTCATCCTTCTTGCAAAATCAGTGTGAACGCATTCCTGCTAATCTGAAAGCCATCTCCAACTTATCCTGCAGCTGTCCTTCCCACCCCTTGCGTCCTATGATTCTCCCCACTGCTCTGCCTTTTAAATCACTGGAGTGGGATGTGGGCTCTGCAGCATTTTAGCTCTTTGCGATTTCTATCAGCCCCTAACGTGACTCCAAAACAACCCACATTAAAACATAAAGAGCATTCTTTTCATACAAGCACAGATTTAAGACAAATTACCCGGTTTGCTCTTTTTTTATTTTTCACATGGCTACCCCTAGGATCTTTCTTTCTAGGTATTCTAAAGCCACTACTGAATTTTGCACATACTCCCAATCCGAGGATTAGTCTATTTTCCCCAGACTCCCCACATTTATTGACACTGATGTTTGATCAGTGCACCTTCATCACACTGCATTTGATAAAAGACCACTAAGTTGTGTACTTTGTGGTGGTGGAGGTGGGAACACACACAAAATAATTATTGCCCTTAAGTCTTGGAATACACTCTACAAAGGGAATTCTTTTTATGCAGCCTGGGGCCCACCTTCCTTAGCCCTATGCTATCATAAATAGTTGAATGTTGAGCAGCACATTTACAATAGTTCTCCTCTTATCTGTCAGCTCTCATTCACTCTTCCTTAGGCCGATATAGATGAGTGGAAAATGCACAATTTAGGCAGGCTGAAGATCTTATTCTGGATGTTACCCCTATAAAATGTGTGATTTTGAACCAATTATTTAACTTCTTTGCATCTTGATTTTCTCAAATGTAAAAATAGAAATGATATGTCATGATTTAGCTGACACTTTGATGTGAAAATTAAAAACTAAATGGGACAATGAACATATTACCTGCCATATTACCATTATATGCTCAAATAACAAACATATTATTTTTCTGTATTAATAAAAAATCAGATTTACACTCATAGAGCTGGCATATTTCATTGCAATGATGGAAGCCTGGATTAATCCAGGTCAAAAACAGATAAAACACATCTTTCTGAGTGCATCAGTGACCAAGAAAAGTCAAATTACCAATTATTCCATTTTCAGATAGTATATTTCCAGAATCCAAATTAATTATGCGATGGTATGCAGGATGACTGGGCTAGAAGGAATGAACTCCTTAAGACCAATAAATAGTGTGGTGACATTTATTAGAACAAAAATTGCCAAGAATGAGCAGAATCTTCTACTTCCTTGGACATATTTAGACCAAAGTGGCGTATCTTTTGGGATCACTGTTAATCATCCTAGTTGATGTCCTGCTGTATTCTTTTGTTTCCTCAATGATTTTAATCTAGCCCCTAAGTAAGGTTGAATTGTTTCTTTCCTCTCTGTAATCATTAACATATAGACATATACTCTTTTATTTTACCTCCCACTTCCAATCTTTTTCCTAAAAGCAGTGTGTGTCAAAAACCACTTTATGTCTTAGTATTTGGGAGCCTCATTCCACAGTAGAAAAATGCTCACTATCTGTTGTTGCTGTTGGGTATAAATGAGGCTGATGTATTTTGGAAACTACCTGTCCAAAGCCACTGTAGTTTGACTAATGGATCTGAACAGTGATGTCAATCTTATTCTCTTCTTTGTTTGAAGATGCTCAGTGGCAAAACAGTGATTCATTTTTCTAGGTAACCCATGAAGTAAAATGCGGTAGTCTAAAAGCAACTTGATATGAATGCAACATTCTTTTTTCAGCTGTGAGCACTTCCAGGATCTAAGATGAATAGGCTTTATAAATTTGGAGTTATTAGTACTTAGGTTTCTTTAATTTATTTCTATATATATAACAGGATGACCAAACCATTTACTAACCAAGCCATGATTTAACTTTCTGGCCTAGCAAAGTGCAACAATATGTCCTCCCAAGCTCTTTGCAACAGACTTTTTCCCCCTCTCTGTTTATCCTCCATCATTTGCTGGGTCCTGCAAAATCCCATCAGGTAATCCTTCGGGATTTATTCCATGCCCATACTGGCTTGTTCTAGCTTATGAGTGTGATTTGAAAAATTATTTTGTTTGCTTAAATGTGTCCTTAATAAGTGTTTTTTAATTATATCTTACCATTTTTTATTTTTTAAATTCCAGTATAGTTGACATACAGCGTTATCTTAACTTTAGGTGTAACAATATGGTAATTCAACAATTCTATACATTACTCAGTGCTCATCATGATGCTTGTACTGTTAATGCCTTTACATATTTTATCCATCTCCCCACTCCCCCCCCACTCTGGTAACCATTAGTTCTCTATAGTTAGGAATCTACATTTTGCTTTGTCTCTTTTTTCCTTTATTTCTTATATTCCATATATGAGTGAAATCATATGCTATTTGTTTTTCTCTGACTGACTTATCCTTATCTCATTTAGTATTATGTTCTCTAGATTCATCCATGTTGTTGCAAATGGCAAGATTTCATTCTTTTTTGTGTCTGAGTAATATTCCATTGTGTGTGTGTGTGTGTGTGTGTGTGTGTGTGTGTGTGTGTGTGTATCTTTTGAAATCACTGTTGACCATCCTAGTTGATGTCCTGCTGTATTCTTTTGTTTCTTCAAAGATTTTAATCTAGCCCCTAAGTAAAGTTGAATTGTTTCTTTCCTCTCTGTAATCATTAATATATAGACATATACTCTTTTATTTTACCTCCCACCTCCAATGTTTTTCCTAAAAGTACAAGCATCATGATGAGCATTGAGTAATGTATAGAACGGTTGAATTACTGTATTGTTACACTTAAAATTAAGATAATACTGTAAGTCAACTATACTGGAATATATATGTGTGTGTGTGTGTGTGTATACATGCATACAAACACACACACATGCACACACCACAGATAATGCTGCACTAAACATAGGGGTGCATATATCCTTTCAAATTGTTGTTTTCACATTCTTTGTGTAAATACCCAGCAGTAGGATTACTGGATCATATGATAATTCTATTTATAATTTTTTGAGGAAACTCCATACTGTTTCCACATGGCTACACCAGTTTTCATTCCCACCAAAAGTACACTAGGGTTCCTTTTTCTCTATATCCTCACCAACACTTGTTTCTTGTGTTTTTGATTTTAGCCATTCTGACAGATGTGAGGTGATATCTCATTGTGTTTAGGGGAAAAGACCTCAGTTTTTCACCTTTGAGTATGATGTTAACTATGGGTTTTTCATATATAGCCTTTATTATGTTGAACTATGTATCCTGTGTTGAGGGTTTTTAATCATAAATGGATGTTGTACTTTGGCAAATGCTTTTTCTGCATCTATTGAAACAATTATATAGTTTTATCCTTTGTTTTGTTGATATGATGTGCCATATTGATTGATTTGTGAATACTGAACCACCTTGCATCCCAAAAATAAATCCCATGTCATCATGGTGAGTGATTTTTTTAATGTATTGGTGGATTTGGTTTGCTAATATTTTGTTGTTGAAGATTTTTGTATCTGTTTATCAGAGATATTGGCCTGTACATCTGTTTTATTATAATGTCTTTGGTTTTGGTATCAGAATAATGCTAGCCTTATAGAATTAATTTAGAAGCTTTCCTTTTTTCCCTATTGTTATGAGACAGTTTGAGAAGAATGGGTATTAGCTCTTCTTTAAATGTTTACAGAATTCACCTGTGAAGCCATCTGATCTCAGTTTTGTTTGTTCAGAGTTTTTTAAATTATTGATTCATTTTCATTGCTGGTAATCAGTCTGTTCAAATTTTCTATTTTTTCCTCATTCAGTTTTGCAAGGTGATACGTTTCTAGGAACTTAACTATTTCTTTCAGGTTGTCCAGTTTGTTGGCATATAATTTTTCATAATATTCTCCTATAATCCTTTATATTTCTATGGTGTAAATTGTTATTTATCCTCTTTCATTTCTGACTTTGTTTATTTGAGTCCTCTCTCCCTTCTTCTCCTTCTCCATCTCTTTCTTCTTTTTTGTAAATCTGGCTAAAGGGTTATCATTTTGTTGATTTTTTCAAATCAGCTCCTGATTTCATTGATCTGTTGTATTAATATTTTTTAGTTTCTATATTGCTTATTTCTGCTCTACTCTTTATCATTTGCTTCCTTCTTCTGCTTTTGGGTTATGTTTGTTCTTCTTTCTCTTGCTCCTGTAGGTGTAAGGTGAGGTTGTTTATTTGATATTTTTCTTGCTTCTTGAGGTAGGCCTATATTGCTGTAAGCTTACTTCTTAGAACTGCTTTTGCTGCATCCCAAAGATTTTGAAGCAGTGTGTTTTCATTTTAATTTGTCACCATGTATTTTTTTAAGTTTTTATTTAAATTCCAATTGTTAACATACAGTGTAATACTAGTTTCAGGTGTACAATATAGTAATTCAATATTTCCATGCAATACCTGGGGCTCATCACAACAAGTACACTCCTTAATCCCCCTCACCTATTTAACTCATCCCCCACCCACCTCTCCTCAGTTTGTTCTCTATAATTAAGTCTGTTTCTTGGTTTACCACCCCCCCCTCTTTTTTCCCTTTGCTTATTTTGTATCTTTAATTCTACATATGAGTGAAATCAAGGTATTTGTCTTTCTCTGACCCACTTTTTTCATTTAGTATAATACTCTCTAGCCTCTCCATGTTGCCGCAAATGGCAAGATTTCATTCATTTTTTATGACTAGAGATATATGACTTTTTTTATGACTTAGAGATATATGACATTATATATATATGTCATCTCTTCTTTATCCACTCATCAGTCAGTGGATACTTGAATGTTTCCATAACTTGGCTATTATAAATAATGTTGCTATAAACATCAGTGTGCATGTATCCCTTTGAATTAGTTTTTTTGTTTTCTTTTGGTAAATTCCTAGTAGTACAATTGCTGGATCACAGGGTAGTTCTATTTTTCACTTTTTGAGGAAACTCCATACTGTTTTCCAGAGTGGCTGCATCAGTTTGGATTCCTACCAATAGTGCAAGAGAGTTCCCCTTTCTCCACATCCTTGCCAACACCTGTCGTTTCTTGTGTTGTTGATTGTCCCCTTTGTAATTATATAGTTTTCTTCTTTTTCTCTTGCTCCCATCTTTGTTTTAGAGTCTTTTTTGTCCAATATAATATATATAGCTTTCTTTTCACATATAATAATAATATATAGCTTTCTTTTCATGTTAATTTTAATGATAAGTGTTTCTCCATCCCCTCACTTTCAACTGCATGTCTTTCGGTCTAAAGTGAGTCTCTTGTTGGCAGTATATGGATGAGTCTTGCTTTTTTATCCATTCCTTCACCATATGTCTTTTGATTGGAACATTTAGTCCATTTACATTCAAAGTAATTGTTTATAGGTATGATTGCCATTTTGTTACTTGTTTTGTGGTTATTTTTGTAGTTTTTCTCTGTTCCTTTCTTCCCTTGCTCTCTTCTCTCATGTTAAGTTGGCTTTCTTTAGTGGTATACTTGGAATTAAAAGTATGGAGTATAGAGAATTTATACCAAGTGGTATACTTGGAATTAAAACCATATCTATCGCTGGTTTTTTGTTTGTGGTTACCGTTATGTAGCAGTCCATATTAAATGGATAGTCACTTAAGTTTGAACCCATTCTTATTCCCCCAACCCCCGTTTTAGGTACATGGTGTCATAATTTAAATTCTTTTATTTTGTGAGTCCCTTGACTTATTTTAAAGATATCTTAATTTTATTGCTTTTATGCTTCCTGCTTTTATTACTGTTATTTATGATCGTTTCTTTCCACTACCCTCATACACTCAGAGAGTCCTTTTTAACATTTCTTGTAGGGCTTGGTTTAGTGGTGATGAATTCTTTCGATTTTTGTTTCTCTGGGAAACTCTTTATGTCTCCTTCTATTCTGAATCATAGCCTTTCTGGATAGAGTATTCTTGGCTGCAGATTTTTCCCTTTCAGCATTTTGAACATATTATGCCAGTACCTTCAGGCCTGCAAAGTTTCTTCTGAAAAATCAGCTGATAAGCTTGTGGGGTTTCCCTTCTATGTAACTATTGTTGTTGTTTTTTTCTTCCTCTTGCTGCTTTTAAAATTCCCTGTTTATCACTGCACTTTGCCATGTTAATTACTGTGTGTCTTGGTGTGGGTCTCCTTGGGTTGATTTTTCATGAAATTTCTGTGCCTCCTGGATTTGAATATGTGTCCTTCCCCAGATTCAGGAATTTTCAGCTATTATTTCTTCAAATACATTTTCTGCCCCCTTTTCTCTCTCCTCTCCTTCTGGGATCCCTATAATGCAAATATTATTACTCTTGGTGGAGTTGCTGAGTTTCCTGTCTATTCTTTTTCTTTTAATTTTTTAATGTTTTATTTATTTTTGAGACAGAGAGAGACAGAGCATGAGCAAGGGAGGGGCAGAGAGGGGGGAGACACAGAATCTGAAGCAGGCTCCAGGCTCTGAGCTATCAGCACAGAGCCCGAAGCAAGGCTCAAACTCACAGACTGTGAGATCATGACCTGAGCTGGAGTCGGACGCTCAACCGACTGAGTCACCCAGGCGCCCCCTGTCTATTCTTATTTTGCATATTTTTTGTCTCTCCTGTACAGCTTGATTGCTTTCTATTAGTCTGTCATTCAGATTGCTGATTTGTTCTTCTGCTTCCTCTAGCCTTCTACTTCTTCCATCTAGTGTATTTTTAATTCAATTATTGAGTTAAGCTTGTTTTTTTTCACATTTTTTATGCCTTTGTTGAGGGTTTCACTGAGGTCGTATGGTCTTTCAAGTACAGTGAGTATCTTTATGACCATTACTTTTAATTCTCTATCAGGCATGTTACTTATCTCTCTTGTGTTTGACTCTCTTGCCATTTATTTTGTCCTGTTCTTTTATTTGAGGCATATTCCTCTGTATCCTCACTTTTTTTAACTCTGTGTGGCTGTTTCTCTATGTTAGGAATGCCACTTACATCTCCTTCTCTTGAAAGTAGTGGCCTTATGAAGAGGAAGTCCTGCATTGCACTGCAGTACAATGTCTCATGTTCCCCAGAACCTGGCACTTCAGGGATGTCTCCTATGTGTGTTGTATACACCCTGCTGTTGTGGCTGAGCTGCTTTTGCCTTTGATCAAGTCATCTGTGATGCCTCTCTTTTGCCTTTTGTGGGCAGGATTTGATCCCCCCGTGTTGTTAGTGGGCCAGTCTGGGGTTACTTTGGGTTTGAGTTGAGTCAGACCACGCATTTGCCAGAAATGTGGTAGCATCAAACTGTAGGATATTTTCCCTGTGTTGTCCCCTAAGAAGCTTTTGTTGTTGGGCGGGGCCTGCATTCAGACCCAATGTATGCCCCAGGCCACTGCGGGACTACAGTTGTACTCTTTGTTGTGGTTATTTTTCCCTCTTCCTGGGGTAGGAGTAATTTTTGGTGGTGCTGGTCCCTATAAGGGCTACTTTCACCCTGCCAGGCTTGTGGTACCTCTTTGGATGGATTCTGACCAAGGACATATTGGAGAGGGCAGGTCCACAGTAAAATATGAGGCCAAGGCACATGATGTTAGCAACATTTGAGCAGATCTGCTGTGGGAGGAGATCTGGAACTGCTTTAGAAAACTGCCACAAGGTTGGGGGGTATCCAGAGGAGAACATGGGGGCGGGCATGCAGTGCCGCAAGGTCCTGCCAGAGAGGACTTGTAACTCCAAAACTCCAAAACTCCTGTTGAGCCTTGCCAGGTTGGAGGGTGTGGAAATGCATTAGGACATATGGGGAGGCACGCAGTGTTTGCAGTTTGTACGAGTCTGCTATGGCAGAAGAACTGGAGCAGAAGGCCTGGATGGAGGAGCATGTCCACAGGAGAACACAATGATGCACTGTTAGCAAGTTAGGTGGAGAGTGTTGCTGCTGCACTGGTTCCCCCTAGTGTCTATATAACTAGGCTGGGGCAAGTCAGAGCATTGGTGCCTGCCAGCAACTTTGTTCCTGGAGAAGTTTCCCAAAGATCCCTGCCACTCCACCACACACTCTGAGATTAGCAAACAAATCTCCCTCCCCTATTCTCCAGGCATTTTTCAAACTGCTGTTTCTATGCTGTATCTCAGCGAGGCTGTTTGTTATGCTGTCTCTTTAAGAACAGAGACTCAGTTTCCTCTCAACCTTCTGGCTTTCCCAAAGCCAAACCCACTACGTTGTAAAGGTCCAGGTATTAAGCCCTGCTGATGGCAAGAATGTGGAGAATTATGTCATTCTTGTTTTCAAAGCCAAATGTTATGGGGATTCCTCTTCCCCATGGGTTCCCTATGCTGGGGCTGCTTGGTGTGAGGGTTCATTTCTCTGTGCCCAAGGCATCCCCTCCTCCCATGGACAGTCCTATGGGTCTGTTTGGTTCCTCACCATGTCTCTGCTCCTCCAACCCTCTTTGATGTGGCCTCTTCTATACATAGCTATGAAGAGTCTGTTTTTCCAGTATTTGGGTCTTTTTCTGAGTTATTTACATGGATCTGGGTGTTACCTGGTTGTATCTATGGGATGAGGTGAGTTTAGCATTCTCCTATTATGCCACATTCCCCAAAAATCTCTGAATAAGTGTTTTATATGTCTCAAATCTATATAAAGTATCATACCCCAGCTTCTCTTATAGGTCAAGAATAGAATGCACACATATTTTAAAAATCAAATTGGTCACCCATATATAATAAACAGATTATTGCATATTTCAGGTAGACATCAATATTTTGGACCACTTTTTTTTTAATCAGAATATCTAGCACTACTCAGCTACCCTTCCTCAAAAGCAGCAATTGAAAAGAGTGAGGAGTGTTGCCTCTTGTGAAAGGAAATATTCTCCAGTGTCTGAATTCTTATGATCCTATTGTTTCTCTGAAAATGAGGGCGAGTTTCAGTAGCCATTTGTCATTGCACTGGCATTGATGTTTTCCTTAGAATCAAGCACTCTGTCTTTAGGCATGTCTCCGTCAGAGGTAGAAAATGAAAAGAGGTAAAGAAGAGGAAGTATAAAAGTGGACTATATTATTTTTTCGTGGAAGTGAGAGTATCACAGATGACTCACCCATTTGCATCCTTGCTCATTCCCAACAGATACTTCAATTTGCAATTCCAGTTATAAACCCTTCTGGATTTAGGAACACAAGCACTGCCATACTGATCCATCATTTTCTCCACATAGAAGATTGCTGTTGCTACTTGAGATTGCTCCCTGACTAAATTTTTCACATCTTGTTACAGTCCCATAAAGTATCAACTTCTACTTAAGCAGCTTTTTCAGAACTTTTATCTAAATACTAAAATAAATATTTGTGCTCTGAAGGAAGCAGAGACATATTATGGAGTAGCTAACCAGTCTTAAGATCATCTACCATCTCACTGACTTGTCACATTTGTAGGAGTGATTTTCTTTGGTGCAAATAATATAACCCTGGGGAATTTAATTAAAGGAAATTTATTAGAAGAGCAGGGGATGGCACCACAGTCAGTGAGAGGACTGAAGAGAACCCGACCCAGCAAGATGGAAACAGATACAGCTCAGAGAAGTTGGATGGCAGGAGTGGATGACAGTTTTATTAACACACTGCTGATGACAAGCAACATCTCCAAAAGTTTTTTTTGGTTTTTATTCTTCTATCCATTAACTCAAGACCCAAAGTTCAGATGTCCAAATGGTCTGCAGTGAATGACACATGTCTCTAAGGGAAGGAGGACAGTATACCTTGACTGACAATCTCAACAAAGCTACAGACAGGGAAGCAGAGGTAATTTTGCAAAAGAAAATTCAGATTCCTGTGGCCAGAAGAAAAAGGGAATAGTTACCAGAATACAGCTTAATTCCACTATAGGATCTGTTCATTATAATCTAGCAGATGATTTCTAATGTCTTTTAATTCTGCATTGTTTTGACAGGAAGAAAAATAAGATGACTCAATTTGTTCTCTTGACACATTCTGAACTTATATTTGTACTCGTAGTTTTATACTATTGTCAGAAAAATTCTTCCCAAATTGACTGAGCTTTAAGGACCAGATACCTACATCTCTTCTGAAATAATTGAACACATCATTCATAGTGCAGTTTTTTAAATCAAGGAGACATTAAGACAGACACAAGATAAATCCTACATGGGATCTTCATCAAACACTTTTTTCTCCCACTCCATCATCTGTCACCTTCTCTTCTGCCACTTTCTATCCCTCTCTTTTTACTCAAGAAACTGAAATAAAGATAAGGGTAAGAGTTCATAACAAAACAGAATGGAGTCAAAAAGCAAAGGAGAAGCCATGTTGCAGGCAAAGAATTTGAGTAGATTTTAGAGAAAGAAAAAGAATTTTGAGGTATGTAAGTTAGGCCTCTAGCAAATTTAGATGTCGAAATTAAATTCATATATTCCATTTTACTGCATTTCATTTTTGACACATAAAGAGGGCAAGATGGCAGAGGGGTGGGGGCGGGTTCACAGTACACAGGGAGTGTGGCAGAAAGAGGGGTGGAGAGGGAAAGGTAAGGTTGTCGTGGTCAAGAGGCAAAATAGGAAGGAAACTTCATGCATGGAAAAGTCCTACACCAATCCACAACCCTCAACACTGTTTTGATCTTGTAAGTAATTCTTCCCTGCCTCTCCTTTCTCCCAGCTTAGAAGATTTGCTTAAAGTTACAGCCAAGCGCTGCTCAACATATTCCCCTCTCCCACACCTTCCCTCCTCACTCTCAGCCCACACCACACACAGTGGAAAAGCAGTTTAGAGATCTCTCAGCTCTCCCTCACAGGCCCAAGCTGCAAATGAATATTTCCAGCCCACTACAGGATCTGTTCACCATAATCAAGCAGATGACTTCTAATGTCTTCAAATCTGTGACGTTTTGATATGAAGAAAAATAAGGTGACTCACTTTGTGCTTTTGACACAGTCTCTACTGATTGCCTTTCATGGTTATAAAATCATACGCTCTCAACCTGACTCCTAGCAGAAAAGGTCCAAGCCCCTTGTATAAATAGAAAAGATTCAGTCTTGATATTTCAATTCCAGAGAAAATTTTAAGTAATGAATGTCTTGTACTGGGCATAGAATTAGAAAGTCTACTTAAACTACCATAAGGCAGATGAATAGATCTAAGTGTCAAAATGTATTTGGAATTTTCCCCCAATGTGTATAGCCCTCTTTACCATCACTCTCAGCCTGATAAAACCTACTAATCTACGGTGCTGACTCAGGATAGAACACATGTTTCCCCTCAGGATTTGCTGAGATAGCTGAGGATGTCCCATATTCTTACTTTGATCTGTGTAGTTTCAGCTATCCATAGATTGTCAGAAACTAAAAAAATTCCTTGGCAGAGAGCTGCCAGGGACCATTCATGGCTCAGGAGATTTAAAAAAATGATATCAGAGAATATCTAAAGCTTATGAGCTGCAGACTGGCTGCACAGATTTGGTAAAAGCAGAGGAATTATTTATGCTGGAGGGAAGAATTACAATAGAAACACATAGGGATTTGGGCTGATGAACTCAAAACTTAGTTGAATTTAGTATATACTATGAACCTCTATTTTTAATATAATTCAAAAATCTTTAAAAAGTAGTAAGCTGGAAGTGATCAGTGTGCAGCTTGGGCCTGTGAGGGAGAGCTGAGAGATCTCTAAACTGCTTTTCCACTGTGTGTGGTGTGGGCTGAGAGTGAGGAGGGAAGGTGTGGGAGAGGGGAATATGTTGAGCAGCGCTTGGCTGTAACTTTAAGCAAATCTTCTAAGCTGGGAGAAAGGAGAGGCAGGGAAGAATTACTTACAAGATCAAAACAGTGTTGAGGGTTGTGGATTGGTGTAGGACTTTTCCATGCATGAAGTTTCCTTCCTATTTTGCCTCTTGACCACGACAACCTTACCTTTCCCTCTCCACCCCTCTTTCTGCCACACTCCCTGTGGACTGTGAACCCGCCCCCACCCCTCTGCCATCTTGCCCTCTTTATGTGTCAAAAATGAAATGCAGTAAAATGGAATATATGAATTTAATTTCGACATCTAAATTTGCTAGAGGCTTAACTTACATACCTCAAAATTCTTTCTCTAAAATCTACTCAAATTCTTTGCCTGCAACATGGCTTCTCCTTTGCTTTTTGACATCATTCTGTTTTATTGTCTTTATTTCTGTTTCTTGAGTAAAAATAGAGGGATGTAACAAAGTAAAAAAGAAGTGACAGAAGAGAAGGTGACAGATGATGGAGTGGGAGAAAAAAGTGTTTGATGAAGATCCCATGTAGGATTTATCTTGTATCTCTCTTAATGTCTCCTTGACTTAAAAAATTGCACTGTGGGGGTGCCTGGCTGCCTTAATTAGTAGAGCATACTACTCTTAATCTCGGAGTTGTGAGTTCAAGCCCTACAATGGGGTAGAGATTACTTAAACAGATTTTTTTTATTACACTGTGAATGAAGTGGGTTTTTTTTAACTTTTTAAGTTTATTTATTTATTTTAAGAGAAAGAGAGGGAGGGGGGAGAGAGAGGATCCTAAGCAGGCTCCACGCTATCAGCTCAGAGCCTGATGCAGTGCTCAAACTCATGAACTGTGAGACCATGACCTGATTTGAAATCAAGCATCAGATTCCTAACCGACTGAGCCACCCAGGTGTCCCTAGATGAAGTGTTTTAATTCCTTCAAGAGAGATGTAGGTATTTGAGCCCTAAAGCTTAATTTAATTTAGGGAAAATTTTGTGAAAAATAATATAAACTATGAATATATATTTAAGTTCAAAGGTGAATATTATCTTCTACTTCTAATTTATATGAAGAATAACCAAAGAATCTTCCTGAATCATGGTAAGAGCAATATCCACAAGACAGATTAAGTAAATATCATTTCCTAAGAGGATAATGAAGAATAGTAGATATAATAAAGGCTTAATGAACTGAATTCCAGAACAAGCAAGTGCTGCCTAGTTGTACCATAGCAGGTTCTCTACCTGAGGGATAGTTGTTGGTCTGGATATGGATGGATGGAGATGTGGATCTGCAGTAGGTGAAGAGCCTCTGCAGGGGCAAAGAGAAAATAGCTGAGTTTTACATGATACTGAGTTGGCAAGAGATGTTCAAATCTGGAAGGGTCCAAACAAAGAACAGTTAGCTCAGCCATATAAGTTTTCGTATCTGAATATTATAAGAATTCAGCCATGGAGGAGGGGCCAGTTAGCAGAAAGAACTCACATATTCTTGTGTTCCCTGGATCCCAGAGCACTGCCAAAGTTGAATCCAAACAAAAATGTCTTAAACTGAATCCCACCTTTCTCACAGTTGAAATATGGGCAAGCTAAAAAAGATAGTGATGATACAGGAGAACTGGGACAGGGCTAATCACAGGTGAACTCAGTAACTAAAGCTGTGATAGAATTCCAGTTTGGTTTGACTCTATAAAGATTTTTAATGCCGGTACCCACACCTTAACCGGCAGAGAGGGTCACTGGCTTCCATTATCTGGCAAAGAAGCAAAATTTGAATTGAAAACTTTATATTGCTTTTTATACACATTATTCATAATACAATAAAATGATATGTGATGTAGCAGAAAAATAGGTCTCATTATCAACTGAAAAAAGTCAATAATGTAAACATAAGTGCTTCAGATACTAGAATTAGCAGCTCCAGAATCTAGCATAATTATGAAAAAAAAGTTAAAGAATTTATGGGAAAAGATCAACAAAATGGTTAAAGGGATGAAATATTTTGGGAGACGTAGAAATTCTAAAATAAAAAAGAATCAAATTCAGTTTCTAAAATTGAACTTTATAATATCTCAAAACAAAATTTTATTGCAAGAGTATTAAAGCAATTTAGATAGTGTTTCTAAAGATCTTCAGTAGAAAATTTCTAACTGAAGGTCATAGCAGAGAAAAAGGTAGAAAAAAATAAACAGGGCATCTGTGCTTTCTATAATTAACAAACTATCTAAAATGTGTGTACTTGAACTCCTAGAATGAGGAAAAAAAGAATGACGTAGAAAACATGTTTTGCAAATAATGGGCAAAATTTTTTCAAATTTAACAAAAGGTATCAATCTACAGATCGCAAAGCTTAAAAAACCCCAAGTAACAAAACTCAAGTAGAATAAAGAAAATCACACCTAGGGATACATAGTGAAGTTGCTAAAAGCCAAAAAGAAAGAAAAAATGTTTAAAGCATCCAGAGGGGGAGAAAAAAGACATGTTACATATAAAAGAAATAACCGTAAGGATGATAGCTGACTTCCGTCAGAAAAACTGCAAGCCAAAAGATGGTAGAATGACTGATTATTCCAAGTACTGATGCAGATATGGAGCAAATAGAACTCTCATATATTGCTGGGGTGACTGTAAAATCATACACCAACTATTTAAGACATTTGAGTTGTTCTTATGTAGTTCAACTTTCATTATCCATGACCTAAGCATTATACTTTTGGTTACCTACCTAGAGAAATGAAAATATTTGTCCACAAAATGTCTTATATGAGAATGTCTATTGCTAAAATTGGAAGCATTGATGAAGAGGGGAATGGATAAATAAACTTTGTTATAACCATACAACATGTAGAGCAGAAACTTAAAAAGCTGAGCTAAGTAACTCTCATGTAATCCAGCTGAACCTCAGCTGACCTTCAGAAACAGGCATGATAATAATAAGTTATATTTAACCACTGAGTTTGGGGATGCTGTTATGGAACATTATTGCCGTAATAGCTAACCAACAAATTCAGTAACAAGATGTTACACAGTTTCTTCTACTTATGTGTATCTTCCTTTTAAGGTCCTTAATTCACTTTGTTGTTGTTTTGCAAACAAACATGGAGTTGTAGGTATATTTCCAATAATGAACATTTGTTTCACTAACAATCAATTTATACCCTGCTGTTCTGTTTCTGTATCTTCCTGCATACAAGCTAACTTTTGTCTCAGTGCTAAATCATAATCTAATCTTTTTAAAGACATTTTAGATAGCAAGGCAACATGACTTGTACAGAGCCAAGAATGCACACAGATCAAGTTAGGTAAGGTTGGTAGTGAACAGTAATGATCGAGTTTGTGTGTGCACTGACACTGATACCTGTGCCACAACTGTTGTTTGGCTGACAGCAGTTGTAAAGTACCATCAATTATAGGAAACATTACAATCTCAAGATGTTAAAATATGAAATAAATTTGCTTCTTAGAATCAGTGGAAAATGACACATCCCGCCACTATATTTGCAGCCAGAGTTGCTCTTTCTGGAGCTGGACTTAGCTTCCTGGAAGAGGCTCATTCTTTTCAAAATGCTTGATTTTAAGAATGTCTTAGAGATAACTTTCTATGTCACTCCTATGCCTCTGTTAAGTATCTTTAGCCCCTGCTATTTATTCTTTCTCTTCCTCTCTGACATTTAGCATGTTTCAGGATTTCCTTCCTTTCTAATGATGAATATTCTTCCATTCTGTGTATAAAACAAAGTTTGCTTATCTACTCATGTATCAATGGACACTTGGGTTGCTTCTGTCTTTTGGCTATGGTGAATAATGCTGCTGTGGCCACAGGAGTGTGCCATCCCTCGGAGTACTGTAATATTAAAATGATGGTGATCTTGAGAAACTTAACAGAAGGCTATGGGGGAAGAGAAGGGGGGAAATACTTACAAAGAGAGAGGGAGGGAGGCAAACCACAAGAGACTCCTAAATACAGAGAACAAACTGAGGGTGGATGGGGGATGAGGGAGAGGGGAAAGTGGGTGATGGGCATTGAGGAGGGCACCTGTTGGGATGAGCACTCGGTGTTGTATGGAAACCAATTTGACAATACATTTCATATTAAAAAAATACAAGTCAATAGAAGAACTGATTACGTTTGATGCTGGAGACATTATTTTATCCTGCTTCTTAGAGCAGGAAATGATTGAGAATTCAACTCCAAGTAATCCCATCTCTTGAAAATATTGTTAGAGGGAAGCTACTGCCAAATCCAATCAAACCTATTTTCCTTGCCATTGATATGGAAACTATAAAGTGAATGAAAGCCCCTGAAACACCTACATGCACACATTATGAGCTTCATAGTGCCCCAATTGCAAATTATGACTCTCTGCTTGTGTTGAAGCAATCACACCCATTGATATGATCAATACATGCCTTTCTTATTGAGAAGAAAAGATAAAGTAGTCACACTTTTTCTCTTTTTGAATAGAGCAACAATAACACAAAGAGCATCGCTCTGCAGCATAAAGTTATGCATTTTTTCATTTCTAACCTTGTTTGAACAAAGTTTTAAGACACTTGAGTCAATTTTAAGTTTTTTGTTTGTTTGTTTGGCTTTGCTTTTATCAAGTTAGTTTCATACAATTTTATAAATTTCTAAATGTTTCCAGTGGAAAAATACTTAGATCCATCCTTGTTTTATGTTGTAACTTATCCAAAATGTTGGGTTCAAGTTGAAATCTTTTCAGCCCCTAAATCACTATTTTATAATTTGTTAAGTTCTCAGAAAAGCATATTAAACCTTTGGTGAATTCAGTAACATCTTCACATAAGAAATCATTATGTTTTTTAACATAAGTTTCACAGTATTACAGATTAGGCTGAAGTTGTTTCCTTCATCATCCCGCTACAATAATTTCCCACCACTCATTAAAAATTCCAAAGCTAGCATCATGACTTTCATAGTTCTACATGATATGGCCCAAATTTACTTCTAACTTCATCTCCTTCCCATGTCTCTGGGACCTACTCTTCTCCAGCCCCAGTGGATTCCTTCCTTTTCTTTGAACATACTAACTCAGTCCTATCACATCAGGATAGGCTGGGTTATTCTGCAGTAATGTAGTAACTCCAAAATCTAAAACCCTCACAACCAAAGGTTTTGTCTCTTGGGTCCATCATTTTTATTAAAAGATATAAAGGTTGGAGAAGACCCAATATATTGACCATTGTTAATTATTATCTAAAAAGGAAAAAAAAAATATTGTAAATTTTCAATCCAAGTAAATGCTTCAGTCCAGAAGTGACACTCATTTCTTTCCACAATTGTTGGCCAGAATTTGCCATATGACACATCACAACACAAAAGTGCCAGAAAATACAATGCTACCATGTTCCTAGAAGGGAGGAAAAGAAGAAATATTTACCAAAAAAGTGTGAATGACTACTGCAGGCATTTTTACTTGCTGTTAAAACTGCAATGTTCTTCCCTCAGGAAATTAGAATTAAACAAATTCTCTTTGTTTCAATTTTGCTAAAATCCTTAGAAAGTTCATCCCTGATGACCCCATCTGAAACACTTTCCTTTATTACTTTCTCCCTACCAGCTTTATTTTTATCCTCACTTATCCCTATGGGGAATTATATCATGTTTTTATTACTTGTTTTATACATATAGACATATATTTTTAATACATAAGATACTATATTTTCTTTGACATTCACTGATTCATTGATATATCCCCCATTCCTAAAAGAGTATCTGGAATTCAGCAGACAGCAAATAAATATTAGCTAAATGAATTAATAAATGAATGCATATATCAGATTGGTGCATAATGTTTAGACTCTCTATCCATCTATATCTATGTGATGGATATAGGTTTCACTTATATATTGCAAGAATGCAAATTTAGTTTAATAATATATTTTAAATACAAAGAGAAAATTTAGTTTCTGAAGTTTTATAAAACTGCTTGGATCTTCCTTGAGAGACTCCCTCTACTGGTTATCTTGGGGCAGGGCAAAGATGAAGCTCAGTCTGATTTAAAAGGAAATCAAGACATTCTCTTTTTTTTAATTTTAATTCCAGTGTAGTTAGCATACAGTGTTTTATTAGTTTCAGGTATACAATATAGTGATTTAACAATGCCATGTATTACACAGTGCTCATGATAAGAGTGTTCTCAATCTACTTCATTTATTTCAAGGATCCCTACCCATGTTCCCTCTGCTAACTGTCTATTCTCTATAGTTGACTCTATTTTTTGGTTTGTCTTTTTTTTTTTTCCTTTGTTCGTGTCTTGGTTCTTAAATTCTATATATGAGTGAAATCATATGATACTTGCCTTTCCCTGACTGGCTTCTTTCACTTAGCATTATACTCTCTATGCTCTACTCATGTTGTTGCAAATGGCAAGATTTTATTCCTTTTTATGGCTGAATATTATTCCATTGTAAATATATACTACTTCTGCTGTTATCTATCCCTCTATCAGTGGACACTTGGACTGCTTTCATGATTTGTCTATTATAAATGCTCCAATAAACAGAGGGGTACATATATGTTTTTGAATTAGTGTTGTTCTATTCTTTGAGTAAATATCCAGTAGTGCAATTCCTGGCCCATATGATAGTTCTATTTTTAATTTTTTCAGTAACTTCCATACTGTTTTCCACAGAGGCTACACCAGTTTGAAATTCCACCAACAATACACGAGGTTCATTTTTCTCCACATCTTCACCAATATTCGTTTCTTGTGTTTTTGATTTTAGCCATTCTGCCAGGTAGGAGGTGATATCTCATTGTGGTTTGATCACTGATGATGAGTGATGTTAAGCATCTTTTCTTGTGTATGTTAATCATTTGTGTGTCTTCTTTGAAGAAATGTGCGTTCATGTCTTCTGCCCGTTTTTAATTGGAATTTTTATTTTTTTCTTGGTGTCAGTTATGTAAATTCTTTATTTATTTTGGATACAAAACCTATATCAGATATGTCATTTACAAATAACTTCTCTCATTCAGTAGGTTGTCTTTTAGTTTTGTTGGTTGTTTGCTATGAAGAAGCTTTTTATTTTGATGTAGTACGTAAAGTTTATTTTTTTATTTTATTTTCCTTGCCTCAGGAGACATATCTAAAAAGACATTGTTTGGGCTGATGTCAGAGAAAGTACTGCCTCTGTTGTCTTTGAGGATTTTAATAGTTTCAGGTCTCACATTTAGGTCCTTAATTCATTTTGAGTTTATTTTTGTGTATGGTGTAAGAAAACAGTCCACTTTCATTCTTTTGCATATGGCTTTCCGGTTTCCCCAACACCATTTGTTGAAGATACTGTCTTTTTCCTATTAAATAGTCTTGCCTCCTTTTTCAAAGAGTAATTGACCATATAATCTTGAGTTTGTTTCTGGGCTCTCTATTTTGTTCTGTTAACTTATGTGTCTGTTTCTCTACTAATACCATACTGTTTTGGTTACTACAGCTTTCAAATATGACTTAAAATCTGGGATGGTGATATCACTTTTTCAAGATTGCTTTGGCTATTCAGGGTCTTTTGTGGTTACATACAAATTTTAGGATTTTTGGTACTGGTTCCATGAAAAGCGGTGTTAGTATTTTGATACGGATTTAATTAAATCTGTAGATTATCTTAAGTAGTATGGACATTTTAACAATATTTGTTCTTCTAGTCCATGGGCATGAATGTTTCAGTTTCTTTCATCAATGTTTTATAGTTTCAGAGTACAGATCTTTCATCTCCTTGGTTAAGTTTAATCCTAGGTTTTTTGTTATTTATGGTGCAATTATAAATAGGATTGTTCTCTTAATTTCTCTTTCTGTTGCTTCATTATTAGGAATGCAACAGATATGTGTACATTGATTTTGTATCCTGTGGCCTTACTGCATTAATTGATCAGTTTTAGTAGATTTTTTGGTGGGATCTTTAGGGTTTTCTATGTAGTGTATCATGTCATCTGCAAACAATGAAAGCTTTACTTCTTCCTTACCAATTGGGATGCTTTCTCCTTTTTCTTGTCTGGTTGCTGTGGCTAGGACTTCCAGTACTATGTTGAATACAAGTGGTGAGAGTGAACATCATTGTCTTATTCCTGACCTTACGGAAGAAGCTCTTAGTGTTTCACCATTGAGGATGATGTTAGCTGTGGGGTTTTCATACATGGGCTTTATTATGTTGATGTATGTTCCCTCTAAACCTATTTTGTGGAGAATGTTTATGATAAATTACTGTTGTACTTTATCAAATGATTTTTCTGCATCTATTAAGAGGATCATATGACTTTTACCTTTTGTCTCACTGATGTGATGTATCATGTTGATTCATTTGTAAATATTGAACCACCCTTGCATCCAGGAATAAATAGCACTTGATCATGGTGAATGATTTTTTTTCATGTATTGTTGGATTTAGTTTGCTAATATTTTATTGAGGATTTTTGCATCTATGTTCATCAGGGATAGTGGCCTGTACTTTCCCTTTTTTGTGGTATCTTTATTTGATTTTGGTGTCAGGGAAATGCTGGCCTCATAGAATGAATTATGAAACTTTATTTCCTCTTCTATTTTTGGAATAGTTTAAGAAAAATAGGTATGAACTCTTCTTTAAATGTTAGGTAGAATTCACCCATGAAGCCATCTGGTCCTGGAATTTTGTTTGTTGGGAACTTTTTGATTCACCTTTATTGCTGGTAATCATATTGTTCAAATTTTCTATTTCTTCCTAATTCCTTTTTGGGGGGTGATATGTCTCTATGAATTTATCCATTTCTTCTTGGTTGTCCAATTTGTTGGCATATAATTTTTCATGACATTCTTTTCTAATCCTTTATATTTCTGTGGTATCAGTTGTTTTTTCTTCTCTTTCATTTCTGATTTTGTTTATTTGGGTTCTCTTTCTCTCTTCGTCTCTCTCTTTCTCTCTCATTATTTTTAATGACTCTGGCTAAAGTTTATCAATATTATTGATCTTTTCAAAAACCAGCTCCTGGTGTCATTGATCTATTCTGTTTACTTTTTTTTTTTTTTTTTTTTTAGTTTCTATATCGTTTGTTTCAACTGGACTCTTTATTATTTCCTTCCTTCTACTGCTTTTCTGTTTTATTTGTTCTTCTTTTTCTAGGTCCTGTAGGTGCAAGGTTAGGTTGTGTGATATTTTTCTTTCTTCTTGAGGTAGGCCTATAGATATTGCTATAAACTTCTTTCTTCAAACAGCTTTTGCTATATCCCAAAGATTTTGGAACATTGCATTTTCATTTTCATTTGTCACCATGTATTGTTTATTTCTTTGATTTCTTGGTTGGCCCATTCAGTGTTTAGTAGCATGCTATTTAACGTCCATGTATTTGTGTTCTTTCCAGATTTTTTCTGGTGGTTCATTTCTAATTTCATAGTGTCATGGTTGGGAAATATACACAGTATGACTTTGATCTTTTTGAATTTGTTCAGATTTGTTTTGTGGCCTAATATATGATCTCTTTTGGAGAATGCTCTGTGTGTACTTGAATAAAATGTGTATTCTGCTGTCTTAGGATGGAATGTTCTGAATATATCTGTTAAATCCACCTAGTCCAATGTGTCATTCAAAGCCACTGTTGTCTTGATTTTCTGTTTGGATAATCTTTCCTTTGACAAAGTCGGGTGTTACTGTCAGTTACTTCCTTTATGTTTGTTATTAACTGTTTTAGGTATTTGGGTACTTGCATGTTGGGTGCATAAATATTCGCCTGTGATATATCTTCTTTTTCTCTTGTTACTGTCTTTGTTTTAGAATCTTTTTTGTCCAATGTAAATTTTGCTACCTAGCTTTCTTTTCACGTTAATTTGCATGATAAATGTTGCTCCATCCCCTCACTTTTAATCTGCGTATATCTTTAGGTCTGAAATGAATCTCTTGTAGGCAGTATATAGATGGGTCTTGCTTTTTTATCCATTCCTTCACCCTATATCTTTTGATTGGTACATTTTGTCCATTTGCATTCACAGTAATTATTGATAGGTATGCATTATTGCCGTTTTATTACTTGTGGTGATTTTTGCAGTTTTTATCTGTTCCTTTCTTACCTTGTTCTCTCATGATAAGTTGTCTTTCTTTGGTGACATACTTGGATCCCTTTCTCCTTATTTTTGGCATATCTATCACTGGTTTTTGATTTGTGGTTACAATTAAGGTTGTGTATAATGTCTTCTGCATATAGCATTCTGTGTTAAGTTGATGGTCACTTAAGTTTGAACCCATTCTTTAGTCCTCTGACCTCGACGTTGTAGGTATATGGTGTCATAATTTTCATCCTTTTACTTTGTGAGTCCCTTGACTTATTTTTACAGATATACTTAATTTTACTGCTTTTAAGATTTCTGCTTTTCTTGCTGTTATTTATGTTTCCTTTCCCCTCAGAGAAGTCCTTTTAACATTTCTTGTAGTGGTGATGAATTCCTTTGACTTTTGTTTGTCTGGAGAACTCTTTATCTTTCCTTCTATTATAAAGGATAGCCTTGCTGGATAGCCTTCTTGGCTTCAGATTTTTCCCTTTCAGCATTTTGACTATTTTATGCTAATACCTTCTGGCCTGCAAAGTTTCTGCTGAAAACTAAGATGATAGGCTTATGGGGTTTCCCTTCTATGTAACTTTTTTTTTGTTTCTTGCTGCTTCTAAAATTCCCTGTTTATCACTATACTTTGCCATTTTTATTACTGTGTGTCTTGAAGTGGGTCTCCTTGGGTTGATTTTTCATGGAATATCTGTGCCTCCCAGATTTGAATTTGTGTCCTTCCCCAGATTCAGGACATTTTCAGCTATTATTTCTTCAAATACATTTTCTGCCCCCTTTTCTCTCTCTTCTCCTTCTGGAGTCCCTATAATATGAATGTTATTACACTTGGTGGTATTGCTGTTTCCTCTCTATTCTTATTTTGTGTATTTTTTTCCCTCTCATGTACAGCTTGATTGCTTTCCATTACTCTGTCATCCAGGTCGCTGATGTATTTGTTCTTTTGCTTTTTCTCATCTTCTGTTTATTCCATCTAGTGTATTTTCACTGTCATTTATTGTGTTCTACATCTCTGATTGGTTCTTTTTTATCTCTTTTGTTAAGGCATCACTGATGTCCTCCACTATTTTCTCAAGTCCAGTGAGTATCTTTATGATTATTACTTTACATTCTCAATCAGGCATATTACTTACCTTCATTTCACTTAAGTCTTCTACTGTGGTTTTGTCCTATTCTTGCATTTGGGACATATTCCTCTGACTCTTCATTTTGTCTCACTCTCCGTGTCTGTTTCTATGTGTTAGGGTAGGCAGCTAAATCTCCTCTTGAATGTAGTAGCCTTAGGAAGAAGAGGTCCTGTAGTGCCTTGCAGTGCAGAGTCCCTTTTTTTAATAGAAACTGGCACTTCATGGGTGTTTCCTATTTGTGTTGCATGCACCCTGCTGTTGTGGCTGAGTCATTTTTGACATTTGTCTAATCATCTGCAGTGGCTCTTTGCCTAGTGTGGTCAATGTTTGTTCCCTGTGGTGTTAGTGGACTAGTCTGAAGCTACCTTGGGCTTGAGTTTAGTCAGACCAGGCATTTGCCAGAGATGCAGTAGCACCAGTTGCAGGGTGTTTTCCCTGTGTTGTTCCCTGAGAAGTTTGTTGGTGGGCAGGGCCTGCAATCAGACCAGCTATCTTCCCCCAGGTCACTCAGTAGGCCACAGTCGGACTGGTGTGTGTGGTTATCTTTCCCTCTTCCCAGGGCAGGAGTTACTTTGAAGTGCAGGTGCAGGTTCCTTTCAGGGCTGTTGGCACACTACCAGGCTTGTGGCCCTGGTTTGGATGGGCTTCTACCAAAAGTGTATTGGAGGGGGTAGACCCCAACATGCTTGGGGGTGGGGCATGTAGTTTTAGCAAGGTTTGTGCAGTAGTCCTCTGTGAGGGAGGAATCTGCTTCTACTGCTCCTGCTGCTACTGCTGGGGCCAAGTCTGGCTTTGTTGGATGCGGCAGATCTACAGAGTACATGAGGGCGAGGTGCCCAGTCTTTGCAAGATTTGGGCTGGTCTTCTGGGATAGGGGCCTGCAGCATCTGGACTGAGGCCATCCTGGCTAGAGAAGGCAGATCCACTGAAGTGCTGTTGGGCAGGTTGTGGTGTAAGCAAGTTAGTTAGGGAATGTTGGTGCTATACTGTTCCCACAGGTTCCCACAACTTGTTCCAGCTGTTTATGCTGAGGGGCAGGGGAGGGAAATGGTGCCTGCCAGTTCCTTTGTTCCTGGAGGAGTCTCCCATGGTTCTTTTCCCTCTAGAACATGCTTTGAGATTAGTAAATAACTCTCCCGCCTGTATGTGCCAGGCAGTTTTCAAACTACTGCTCCTATTCTTTACCTCTGTGGGCTGCCATGCTGTTTCTTCTTAGCACCCTTCTGAAGACAGTCCTAGGGTCCGTTTTGTTCCCCACCAACTCTTCACTTTTCCTACCCTCTTTGATGAGACCTCTACATTTAGTTTTTTAGTTTATTCTGCCAGTCTTTGGGTCATTTTCTGAGTTATTTACACTGACATGAGTGTTACCTAGTTGTATCTGTGGGATGAGGTGAGCTTAGGGTTCTTCTGCTTTGCTATCTCCCCAGCTTCTATCTCAGATTATTTAAATGTTACCTTGTTTCTTTTGGGAAAAGTGCTTTGCCTTTCAGATTCTCTATCTCCCAATCTCTTTTCTAAGATGACATTTGAATACATGGAGAAGATGTATGGCCTTTGTAAGGCAGTGGATGGGCAACTGGGTCCTTAAATCTTCCCAGTGTCTGCTAGATCCTGCCTGACTTGTACTGCAAAATGGATGGACTGGTACACCTTCTGCACTAATGTGCAGAATCCTCTCTGACTATTTGAGCTTCCTGTGCTAACACCAGATATCTGGCTTCTCAGCTCACCCAGACAACAGACTGTGTATTTGGAAATGGCTGTATATAATACCTCTCCCTACCTACCAACCAGCTCCTTACCAGCAGGTCATGCCACTAACCTGAGGTGCTTAGGCTCCTTATCTATCTGGATATTTATAACCACCCATCACCTTGAGGGTGTCTAGTGCCCTTAAATCTGACCATTCTAAACCTTACTCTCCACAGTCTCCATGCCTGAAAGAGGGTTGGGCCCTCTCTTCCTCAAGACCCATCTTTCTTCTCTTCTTAGGCCACAAGTCCCATGACCTGGTGATCATGTTGGAGGGTGAGTGCAAGAGAAGTAACTCCACTATAGGTATACTTAAATCATTGCTTTTGATTGAGAAGCCAAATCAGACATTAAAGATAAAGATGACCAGGAATAAATATATTAGTACAATATAAAAAACATGCCAGTATTTATAGTACCTGTAAAAATTAATTTTCTAAAGGCTTTAGTGTCCTCCTTTATATGAGGAAAAAAATGTAACAGACTCTGTCAATGAACTTGGAGTCAGGTAACCTGGGAAGGGCATTACATTTTCTACATAACTAGGGTGACTCTTCTTTCTTACAAATTTTCCCCACTGTGCTCTGACCCCAGTATTAAAAATAGTGGCTTTGATGTCAGTTACAATGGCATTAAACTACATTCTGTTTTATATGTTATATATTATGTGCAAACCTTTTGGATTTATAATAGATATGGAAGCCAGCAAACAGATGGTAAGCTTCATGAGAGTAGGCCCTCCATTGCACCCACAGCACAACATAGCATGGTGTGAAGGGACACACACTCACTGCTGTTAAATGAACAAGCTTCTCTAAAAATGAACTTCTTAGTTTTATATAAAAATCTTAAACCCTCTTCATGTCATTAATTCATTCATCCATTTATTCATTCATCCATGCATCCAATCAGTTATTCCAGAAATGTGTTCAGAGTTGCTGTGGACTAGACACTGTTGTAAGTTCTGGACAATAGCATCATTGAGTAAAAATACAAAATCTTGGCTCTCAAGTAATTTATTCTCATTCTCCTCATTATCCTTGTGATTGTTAACATTTTTAATTTTAACATGCTGATATAATTGCAGATTCACTGCAGCTCATTTGCTTAAGAACATAGGCCTGGGAGTCAGATAAGTAAGTTCAAAAGGCTGACTTACTAGCTGTGCAAACTTGAACAAGTTAACTGACCTCTCTAAGCCTTAATTCCTCATCTACAAGAAGAGATAATTGAACATACGTCCAGAGTTGTGCAAAACTAATAATTAAATGAGAAGCATTAACACAGTATTTGGCCCAAAGTAAAACATAAGGATTCAGTACACATTGGCCTTATCATCCTTCTCCTACTCCTTATGATTTTCCTCCGCATCATCGCCATCCACGCGTCCCCTTGCCTGCCTATTGTCCTTCTTTTAAACTGTTGCCATTGTATTTGTTTATCTACAGTAACTTTAAGGAGGCAAGTGAACAGGAAATACAAGCTTTAAAATCATAGCAAAAGGTAAAGAAATAACAAGACCACCTTGGTAAATCCAGGTTTTAATACCTACTTTACTTTCCAAAAGCTATTTTTGCTGTCCCTGGAGGAACAGACATTCTGTGTCTACAACCTTGAATTAATATTCCATTTCACTTTTCACAAACACATTTAAAATATAGCCATCATTGTTCTTGTGAGGTATGGTGGTACTTAAAATTACCTGCATTGTATTGATGTAGAAGTGGTACAGATATAAGAATAAGAGCTAGGAAATCAGAGTTAAAATCCAAGGTTTGTCTTTTGAATTATTTGTGCCTTATGTCTAGTTGAAACTATTACCAAAATCCTTTTCTTCAAATTGTTTTGAGTGTAGTTGACACACAATGGTACATTAATTTCAAGTATACAACATAGTGATTCAGCTTCTCTGTACATTATGCTGTGCTCACAAATGAACTTGCCATCTGTCACCATACAACACTATTACAATATCACTAACTATATTCCCTATGCTGTGCCTTTTATTCCCATGACTTCTTCATTCCATAACTGGAAGCTTATACCTTTCACTCACCTTCACCCATTTTGCCCATCTCTTCACTCACTTCCCCTCTAGAGGTTCCTCACAAAATTAAAAGAAATCACCATATTATCCAGTAACTCCAATAGTGGGTATTTACCCAAAGAAAATGAAAACATTAATTCAAACAGATGTATGCCCCCTTGTGTTTACTGCTGCATTATTTACAATAGCTTAGATACACAAGCAACCTAAGTGTCCATCGACAGAGGAATGGATAAGGAGATGTGACACAATAGTCAAAAATCATTTTTAAAAGCTGATTTTCTTCAAGGTTCAAACAATACCTACTTGACAAATACAACGTGATAATAAAATAGAGTCAAGTAATGGGGAAAAAAACAGAAACAAAAGCAAAGAAACAAAAAACAACAACAAAACCCCTCCATTTGCTTGAATTGAATGAGTCTACAAAGAACACAGAAATGGCAAAGCCAAAACTTTTTCCTATTGGATACTCCTTGCTTCCCAGATACTATTATCCTTTCAAAACCATCATAATAACTATACATTAGGATGAATACAGAACAGCATTTCATTATTCACTCCTGGATGATTACTAAAAAACAATCATGATTCATTTGACATTTCATGAATTGTCACACTTCTAATTCCTTTGAGAGTTCATCTAAAGCTTTACTACCAATTCAACTTTATATGCTTGTGTTTTTATTTCTATTTTGTTAGTGTGTACTCATAAATGGCATGATATGTTTGGACAGAGAGCTTCAGAATGGTACCATAAGCAGAACTGCGTCTTGGATAAGATTCTTGATTGCTCCTTTTCCAAATCTCTGAGGAAGTGTAGTGTGGTTGTTAAGAGCTCACAGACTTAAGTGACGTTGTAACACATTACTTCTAAAAGCTTCTGTTTCTTCAGGATTCAATGGACATAATTGTACCTGCTTTATAGTTTTGTTGTATTCAGTGAACTAATGAATAGCTCATGTTTTGCTTGGTGAACTGCAAGTGCTCAGTTTTTTCATCTGCAGAATGAAAGCACTGGATTATTGATTCTAATCACTAGCACACATCGTATAAGCTGTTTCATTTCTCCTTACGATCTCCCTCTTCTCATGAGTGTTGGCCCCAAGGGTTCTAATTGGCTCTAGAGTTTTTCCTCAAGGGACCTCAAACATTTATTATTTGGTAATTAAAGAGTAAATAGGTTTTAGGCTTATTTTTACTCTTCTCCTTAAACCAGGTGTGGGGAATGATTGATGGCTAGTTTAAATAAAAGATTATTTCTCAGCATTATATTTCTCTTTGGCTTTTGGTTGCCTCGGTCTATTGGGAAGCTACCTATTTTCAGTCTTTCTGAGAATTTTGCATTTAGTCAAACTCAGTTTTCCAATGAAACCAAACTATGAATGTCCTTAAATTTTTTTAATGTTTATTTACTTTTGAGAGAGAGAGAGAGAAACAGAGTGTGAACAGGGGAGGGACAGAGAGAAAGGGAGACACAGAATCCAAAGCAGGCTCCAGGCTGTGAGCTGTCAGCACAGAGCCTGACACGGGGCTTGAAATCACGAACGATAAGATCATGACCTGAGCTGAAATCAGAGGCTTAAGCAACTGAGCCACCCAGGTGCCCCATGAATGTCCTTAAAAGGAAACTTGAGAGTAAATAGTCATGGCATCACTGGACTGCCAGTAGTCTGATTATATATAAAAATGTTGTACTGGTGATTCTAAAATGCTTAACCTCTACCATGTTCATTAATTCATAAAAGAGAACCTGCCTTTTCCAGTATAGAGCCAGCTGGGGGAATTTCACTAGAAAGTTGGATACCACAAAGATCTTCCAACTAAAAACTGCTTTGGAAATGCATTTCTTTTTGTTTACTTTCAGCTTTCCAATGAAGCAGGAGTAAAAAAATAACAAGGCACTAGGTATTATGTAAATAGGTCCCTTAGCTAGAATGATCGGAGGAAAAAGTGAGCTTGAATAACATTACAGCCAAATTATCCTTGAAATCTATGTCACTATGAAAAATGCATGTAGCTCAAAAGTAACAAAATCATCAACAAAATTTGCAGAACTATATAAATATGTGAATTTATGTTATAGAAGATGATAATTTAAAATGAGTTTTGCTCTAAATTCCCAAACATATCCTGCATATCAGAGAAAATAGTTAGAATTAGCACACGGAGCCTTACAAATACTTTCAGTGGCCTAAGGCTGTGAAGCACAGGGTGGACTGAATTTATTACTAGACATGCCTTTTCTATACAGGCATTGGCAGAGCAGCTTCTCGTGACTTCCTGTCTTGTGTTTCGACCACAGGAAAGGTGATACATATCACCAGTAATCACATATAAAACCAAAATCACAATATAAAATCACATTCGTGTTCCCACTTCAGCAAATGGAGACATGAGGAGGCATGAAATGGCTTCATGGGACCTATGGTGATTTTAAGTGGGAGTCACTAGCTGACCAAAAGTGAGATCTTCATGTATAAGCAGTTGACAAAATTTGAAAGCAGTCTGAAAGCAATCACCAAGAAGTTAACTCAGGAATTTGGAAGTCAAGGTCAGTGAAACTATAGACCTGTCGTCCCAAACCAGGAGCAATTTTGTTCCCCGGGGTCCTTTTGGTAGTCAGGACCGACAGGGGTGCAGGGACCAGGACTGCTATTGTCACCTTGAGGGTAGAGACTAAAGATGCTGCTAAGTAGCTGAAATGCTCAGAAAGCCCAACTTAAAATGCTGAAAGTGCCACTTCTGTAAACCGTGCTATTGAACCCTGGACATAGCGAGATGGGTATGGTGGTATATGGAAAGAAGGAACTGTATTTACTAGTTATAAGCTGTAACTTTCTTTGGATTTATTGATATAAAAAATCCAAAACCAGTGAGAAAGGTCACTTAAAATCAACTAGTAGACAGTTACAGCCATATGTCCCAGACATGACTTTTACTGGTAAGAGCAGAATAAATTACTTGAATAATTGCTAAACATTATGATAGAGTTTCTAAAATTGTTGCTGTGAGTCGTTTTGTGTACTACCTTTTCACCCCCTAAACACCCACTCAGTGATGTCAGAGGAAAGATATTTATTTTGGGCATTTTCTTTGGCATGCCCACAAACCTTGGTGAATCTTTTGATTTACCTTTACTAAACTGCACTAGCAGAAATGCTTATTTTCATGTTTCTGCTACTCAGAATTTATTTACTATTCATCTTTTCTCTCTTTTGTCCCCTAATATATGTTTTTAATTTACAATACCCACGTAAACCTGGCTAAAAGTCCTATAAATATTTCATTCTCATAAGGGTAAAGGGTTTATTAGGTAATTTATGTGAGAAAGAACCTGCTTTGGTAGTTGCTAAAAGAAATCTATAGAGAATTCATAATAAATGAAAATAGGAAGACCTGGGTTTATTTTTTCAAAATAAAAGTAAACCTAGAGTAAAAGTAGCATGGAAATATGTTTTAGGTGGAAAGGGATTTAGACCTGAGAGAAGTTAGCACTTCCACGCTGGAGAGGCATTTAAAGATGAGTAAGAGCTGGGGAGGGTAAGTAGACATGGAATATGTTTCTCATTTTTCTTCCTCCCACAAACTTGAGAAGACTGGGAAAATAAGTAACTAGGGCTCAGAAACCATCAGCTGAACACAACAGGAGTTGCTGAGACAATCCACCTGGTACCCAACACACCCTGGAACTCAGAGAACATTTTGTACACTTTGAGGCAAAATTAATATGAAGAGTAAATTACAAAGAGATCCAGTTAAGTTTGTGTTAGGTTAAGTACTTACTGGAACAATTAAGGGTTAGTTATAAAGATAAATTAGAGTGCCACCCTGTCCCAGAAAATGCTCGTGAGACAGTGTAGCAGCAGCACCTCAGGGATTATGGAAAATCACAACACACATCTGGCACCAGGCTTCACCTTTAACGATCTTGTTCCAGCACCAGCAAATGTGGCCGCCTCCTGGGGTCTGCTGGGACCAGGTGGCTCCAACAGTCTCTACCAAATGTCCTTCCAGCAATGGAACTGCTTCTCCCCGTGTGGCCCAAGAACCTCCCGGACCCCACTCTGCTCCTGGGGATTCACCCTTCCCACCAGAGCACCACCAGGTATCGAGCTGCAGAGTTGCAGCCTTTGTGCTCCCCTTGTTTACAGTCTTAATGGAATTTAACCCTCCCCTTTCTCCCTTTTTAGTTTAGTCCCTGTGGCTGTTTACAATTTTCTACTTTCTCTCCAGTTGCTTTTGGGGAGGGGTGCTTGTTCCGTATCCCCCTTCCTCCCCAGTCTCTGTCCTCTCTCCACCCGCATAAGCAGTTCCCTACCTATTGCGGCTTCTCGCTCCCCAACTTCAGCTCTCTGCGCCACGTACCTGCTGAATTCTGTGGTTCAGTTTGTGCAGATTGTTGCGTTAATCCTCCAATCAGTTTTCTAGATGTGCAGGATGGTTTAGTGTTGGTCTGGCTGTATTTCATGGATGCGAGACACACAAAAAGCTTCCATGCTATTCTGCCATCTTGGCTCCTCCCCCTGTACCCATTTTATAGATGAGTAAACTGAAGCTCCACTGGGTTCAGTGACATATCCAGTGTTTCATAGCTAGTAGGAGGCATAGCTAGAATGTGAACCCAGATCTATGAACCTCAGCCTTTGCTAAAATTTAAGGATATACAAGGAAAACCAAGAGAGAGATGTGTTCCTAGATTCTATGAATTTTAAAGTATAAGAAAAAAGAATTTTAGAGAATAATTTAAGAATAAAGGTATAAGCATTCTGATTAATCTCTTTCTCTATATATTTATACGTGTGTGTGTATATTCTTTGCTCCCTTACAAATCTCCACTACTGTGATAGAAAAAGAATTACTTTTATTTAAAATATTTTTAATGTTTATTCATTTTTGAGCGACAGAGTGGTACTTAGCATGAGTGAGGGAGGGGCAGAGAGAGAGGGAGACACAGAATCTGAAGCAGGCTCCAGGCTCTGAGCTGTCAGCACAGAGCCCGATGTGGGGCTTGAACTCACAAACTGCGAGATCATGACCTGAGCCAAAGTCGTATGCTCAACTGACTGAGCCACCCAGGCACCCCAGAATTACTTTTTTTAAAGGCATAAATCCATAAGGAGAAAAGAAGATAACACATTGGTAATACTAAGAAAAACGTGGAAGTTAGAAAACAGGTGAACAATTGGGAACAGACTAAGCAGGGCAGAAAAATAAGTAAATGACCCTAAGTCTACAGTGAGGAAGCCCTAAGGCAGACCAGTCAGTGCCCCAGAGAAGGAACAGTACAGAAATTGGAAGCAGGAGGCTTCTACGAAAGTGGTTCTGAAACAGCAGGATTTGCTGAAATTCTTGAAAGTAGCAGTGAGATGTCCAGAGTCCCTCCCCACAGCTCACAGCCCAGTGGTTCCCTCTCTTACAAATCATCAGAAAAGTTATGACTTAAAAGGGCAGTCTAGAAAGGCTGCTATCACTGAGAGACTGATGGAGAGAGTAGTTTGGTAGGAAGGATGGTAGAAAATGGAGACCTCCGTGGATAGGAGTGAGTGATAAGGAGCTCTTCAAGGGGGATAGTGAATAGTTGATAGAGGAAGATTTTGAAAGGGGTGAAATTCAGGGAAAGGAGACTGTAGGAGAGATTTCTTTTCACATGTGGAGAAAGCACATATTAATGAAGGTATTTGGAAAGGTGCATTGGGAGGTATATCTGAGAACTGACTTACTCTATGTAAGAGGAGACAAGTATGACACAAAGGGTTTGGGAAGAGCAACGTAGATTTGAAACAGCCCTATAGGGAATCATAACAAAAACACCCTTCCCACCTTCCATTTTTCTAGTACGTGTTATTGTTATCTTAAACAAAGATTGACACTGCAAGTTCACATAATATGGGTCACAAACTTGTGGCCCATATGTCAAATTTAACCCCAAATTATATGATTTAAAAAAAAAAATTAGTTGCCACCATCTTAAAATTAAGCAACTTTATTATTTTTTTTAAGTTTTTTTTTTAATGTTTATTTTTGAGAGAGAGAGACAGAGAGTAAGCGGGGAGGGGCAGACAGAGAAGGAGACAAAGATTCTGAAGCAAGTTCTAGGCTCTGAGCTGTCAACACAGAGCCTGAGGCAGGGCTCCAACCCATGAACCGTGAGATCATGACCTGAGCCAAAGTCAGATGCTCAACTGACTGAGCCACCCAGGTACCCCTAGCAACTTTTATTTTAAAAAATAATCCTATTTCAGAACTTCTTCTGGAAAGACTGTATGATCCTGTATTACTGACCATACATTGCAGAGTGTAGCCGAGTGCTAGGAACTTTCTTTATATAGCGTAGGTATTCCATAGCCCCTTTCACTGATTTCTGTTACCTTCTGGAGCTGGTAGGCATTTGAGTTTAATATCCCTGATAAGCTAACTGTCTCTTGAGTATCAGCAAGTCAGCTGTGTGAAATTGAGGTGTGATTATTATCTATATTTTTCAGAAAAGGAATGTAAGCCATCACAGGAATCCCAACCCAATACTCTTACCCATAGATTGAGAGCTTCAGAGGAAGTGAAGTGCCTTTTAAAAAATGACTTCTAACTGGATGAATCCCTCTGGTAAGTGTTGCTGTGCCTTCCAGGACCATCCACATCCATCCTCATAAACTCATCTTGCAAAGTAAAACCACTGTCAATCAGGGGTCTCCTTTGGTATGTGCTAAAGACCAAATCATTCTGAGATATCTGGCCCCTCCAGATATTTGTATATCTACTATAGTATTTCAATTTCAAGTTTCTGACATATAGTTTGATGTGGTGTTGATTGACTATGAAATACAAATCCAAGCAAGTGCCTTACTTCTTTTATTTGTATAATAAGTAATATAGGGGTATCAGTTGGTGCTCATTCTGTTTTCAAGAAATAATCCTTAAATGTGACTAATAATTTGTAATTCATTTCCATCTAACTGTCCGATGAAAAATCAGTACTCTGAGAATCATTGATTAAATATGCTATATGATCACAAGAAAAAAGTCAATTAGGAAAAGCTCTAGCCGTGTTCTTGAAAAAGTTTAACTAGTAAAATCACTTCACTCAACTGTGATTAAGAGCTGCTAATTTAGGACTAAGATAGAACTATTAAAGAGTCTGCACCAGGATAACAACTCCTAAGAAATGGCTTCCAATTAATTAGAAGAAATTTTTCCTAATATCTAGCTATCTTGGTCTCTTTCATGCAATGAGTTTCTGGCATTATGGACTTCAATTTGGGGCGGGGGTGGGGGGGTCATTTTATTTCTAATGAAATTACTTCAGTCCTAGGAGGAAGCTCGTAGGGTTTGGTTTGCTTGTGTAGTTTCTCTTCTCTTCTCTTCATAATTTCCCTGAAGTGATTTTTTTCCTCTAACTCTTTGTCTTTACGTTCTTGGGCCTCACATATTGCATCTTCTTTCTGTCGGATCTTTAGCTCTTCGTGCCACTGTCACAGAGAGAAAGTGTCATTTACATATGAATTTCCATGAAAAAATAGATCACTTTAGCTTCTTAAGATGCAGATTCTATTATCCAATTATCTTCTCAGTTTTTCTCACAGATATTCTTGAGGAACTTAAACCCTACCGTAACTGGAAAAATATATAAGCCATCTATTAGTAAGTATACAATTCTTCTCCCCTCCCCTCCCCCCAAAAAAAGAGAGAAAAAAGAGAAAATAAGGTTTACATTTTTATATTACAAAGGAATTTCAGTTTTTCATCAATATGGATATTTACATGATAGCATGGAATCAGAAAATAAAAAATCAAGCCAAAGCAAAACAAGAAGAAAAGCCAAATTAATGTGAAAGATAAAAATTATAATACTATTACATATGAAGTAGAAAATAAAATTGATGGGCAGACAAATGCTGATTCTGCAGCAAATACAAAGACTTCTAAAGGATTCACTTCAATTGAGCATGTTAATCGTGACAATAATAACAGCATCATCTGGAGGCAAAATTCTAGGAATCGGTAGTTAGAAGTAAGGACCTCAAATCAACCAGACATCATCATGAGGACCCTTTTCCCCTTCTACTATCTTTAATGAAGGAAATAGTGAAAGAGGTGGTAATCTCTCCGGGTAAAAAGTTCAGGGCACAAAGGCCCTTAGCATGAAATGTTGGAAGTTCCTAGACACTTCCTACCCTTGCTCATTTTGTCACCCTCAGTCTGTCCATACTCACAAACAATCAGACTATGCTTAAGCACCTATCAATTAACTTATAAATTACTCTATAACTAGTGCTGTGAATTATAACTATTATTTGAAATATATAGATATTAATAATCAGGACTAAACCACAGAGTTAAAAAAAAAAAACTCAGCTTTCCAAAGACAATACATTTTTTTAATGTCAATACATTCAGAGTAAATATTAAATGAAAAAGCATAATAAAATACTCATTTTTCTTACCCCAAGTTAAATTTTAAGACATAGGAAATACACATGTTACTTTGATAACTATGATACCCGTCTGTGACATATAATTTTTGTCATATAACAAACTAAATAATAATATTGTTTGACAAAACTACCAAATTTATGATGTAGCATAAAAGTGGTAGTTGATGTAATAATGACAGTATCCATAAACAAGGGCAACTAATCTACCTTATATGAGAGATTTCAATGTACTTCCTGACCTTCATCTTTACATTGTGAAAAATCAACAGAGGATTAATTCTTAAGAACTCTCAGCAAAATATAACCCTTTGGTTTCCCAAACAGCATGTATAAAAGTGGTAATGGGGTATCATATTGCTAATGTCCAGGAGGCAGCTCTACCTCTCTCTTAGCTCACTCTCTTGTTAGAACTTGGCATGGCTGGAATTCACCACATTATGATCTTTCTTCCTGGTATTCCCAGGAAAAAAAGTAAACTTTTCTTCCCCATTCTGTCTCTCTTGACCATGACAAATTCAATTTGGATAAACCATTGTCTTGTCTTTACTTTATCTGATACTGTTATCGATTGTGGCAGCAAGAAGGAGGATGCAGATATGGTTGAAGTGGATGGGAAATGGAAGCACTATTTACTGCTTTATTTAACCCACTCAGTCAGGATTTTAATCACCATAGTATAGAATACCAGCAGTGTACATGGCACCTTAATATATGCTGAATAATTAGAGGTATCTGCCTTATTATTTGCTTAATATGGCCACTTAATAGTATTCAACTGACTTAATGGGACAACTAAACTTGTAGGTTTTTGTTTCTTGTCAATACCACAGATTCCACCTTTCCACCCTGTTAAGGTTAGGAATTATAAACCAAGAAATTAAGCAACTATGAAAACCAGAGAAGAAAAGTGGATTTGAAGTCTGGAAATCTGGTTTTGTGTGTAGACTCAAAAAACGTTAGTCATTTACTATCTTCAAAACCTTAGGCAAATAACTGCATTGTAAACTACCATTCTTCTTTTTTATAAATGTTTTACAGGCTTGTTGTGAAGATCACATTAACTAATGTAAAAGCAAATATAAGTATAGAGCACTACTGCTATAGCTATCTGAAAGGAAATGATATATACACGAATATTTTTTGAAATGTGCTACCAGGAGAAACTTCCATAACCTTCTCCAATCAATACTGCAGACTATTGGATTAGGCTAGCCACCTATCAAACAAGTTGGGTTCTATTAACTGTCAAACTTATTTTGAGAAAGAATTCCTTTACACTTCCGCAAATACACTATAAACAGATCCGTGGCAGCAATTTCTTAGATAATGCTTACATCCTTGGAAAGAGAAAAAGATGAAGGTTTTTAGGTGCTACTACCTGCCTCCTCTCTACCATTCAAAAGGATGTCCTCTGTCTCTTGAACTAGCCCTAGGCAGATGTGTTTAATTACAAAATGATTCAAGTCTTATCAATCTTTCAAGGCTAAAAAACTGTCACTGAAAATTCAGTCAAAAGTTTTTGTTCTGTTATTAAATCTACACTACATATACGTGTATATACACATTGGCTATTTGCTATCCCTTATCATCTATCCTAGATCATTTAGTTGAAGTGAATAGTGAAATACAGATGCTGCAATTTATAAGCCATTACAAAATTTGTATAATGTTCTGTATATATAATATATTGGTTTCGCAGAAACTTCATTAGTGAATAAAAGGATGATACAATTAATTAAACATATTCTATATGCTATTGAGTCCATACTGTATTCAAAGAAAAAGAGAAAATAAGTATTTTCTCTTCTACTCCAACTCTACTCTTAAAAAGTTACAAAATTATTTCATAAATCATGAACTAAATATAGCTGAGTGGATTAAGGTGTCTTAAGTGAATGGCCTTGAATTGCCACTGTTTAACTCATACCAAGAACAAAGTGATTAAAGTCTAATATTTCAGGGGTAAAGAATGATCATCAAAAATTGAGTCAAAAGATTTTTGTTCCATTACTAAAACCACATTATAAAAGAAATCAGTGTTCAGTGTTCAATACCAGATCCTTGTCACAAGAAATCAGTACTAAATTCAGGAAGCATGATAAGGCTAGTATTTTACAAATGACAGAAAGCCAAATTTTCTGTAACACAATAAAGGCACTGAAGTATATATACAGCACAGTAAGATATAATTAAGTTTGGCAATGCCTAATCATGGCTTCATTTCTAAGTTTGATGTGTTAATGTTTTAGTCTCAGAACTGCAGTTTCTAATTCAAAGTGCATTTAAAGAACAGAGGTTTTGCTGCTAGTTTAAGGAAGTCAATCTTACATGATGGTCAATGATTCTTGCCAATTCTTCATCAGCTCTGGTGAAGAAATCCGGATAAGAAAACATGGGAAGTTCTGATAAAGAAGGATGTTCCCTTCAAAAGAGCACAAGAACAATATTAGGTATAGATAGTTCTCCTTCCAGGAATATATGGATTTTCAAGTCATAATTCATTACACAGCATTTTGACTCTACATTGTTAACATCAAGTACTTATTCTTTGTAGACTACTATCTATAGCTTTTAGTTTCTATAAATAATGTTGGGTTACCTAAACTGACATTTTAGAAGGTAGGGAATGATATATAGTATCAGAACTAGAAAATAATAAAAAGGTAATCTTTGGGATGCTTGGGTACTCATTCATACTTTTGGCTTTGGCTAAGGTCACAATTTCATAGTTCATGAGTTCAAACCCCACACAGTGTGGAGCCTGCTTGGGATTCTCTCTTTCCCCCTCTCTCTCTCTCTCTGCCCCTTCCCAGCTCATGCTTGCATTCTCTCTCTCTCTCTCTCAATCTCTCTCTCCCCCCCCCCCCAAAATAAATTTTTTAAAAAAGTTATCTTCTCCTAGGAGGTATAGTCAGTAGCACAGGAGATGATAGGAAATGAAAGGTTTAAGGAAGCATGAAATAAATTTTGTCCAATGGGGAGATTAAAGTTCCCATAGCCATACATAACCCCATGACCCTGGAAGGTCTGGTGAAAGTCTAAGCCTAAGAATTTGATCTAAGATATACTAAAAAAAGAAAAAAAAATGCTGTAATTTCAGTACTTCTCCAAGGTCTTTGTAGTACTAAGGGTGAAACTATGGCAAACAGTTTACAAACAGTTCAATAGAAGTGTTGGCAGTGCAAACCTAGGCTCTAAACTAGTGGAGACTTAGTGTTAAATTGTCCACATAATAGTTGCATTATGTTAAAATTATTATGAAGAAATGGTTGTGAATCCAGAAATACGTAAAGCAACAAAATGGTTATAAAGAATATGGTTTTAGAGGAGAGAAAGTGGGTTTAAGGAAAAGCTCTTAGGCAAGAAGCTAAGGAGAGACATAGCCCATGAAAATTTTCCATATTTAGAAAAGTCTGATCACTTTTTAAGACAGCAATGTCTAGTGTAATTTTTGCAATTTTCTGTCTATCCAGCAAATTTTAGTGAGCTTTGTACATTTGACATCCTATGTTTCCCTCATATCACTAGGTCCTCTTGCTTTATGCCGGCACTAAATGCTTCTGAAATCTTTCCATTTATCTACATTTCCACCATCATTTCCTTGGTCTGAACCATCACCTTTCACCTGGACCAACACTTCCTTTTTCGAATCCCTGCATCCACCACGCCTCACCCTTTTTAGTCTCATCTGTATACAGTAGCCAGAACTTTTTTCAAAATACAAAGGGAATCATGTCAATTCCCTACTTCAAAGTGTTTAATAACTCCCACTTAACTTTAGGATTTAGATCACATTTATTGTCAAGAAAGCCTGCAGTAGACTGTGCACTTGGCAAAGTGGCTTTGCATGTTTTTTCCAGACTCACTTCTCTTCTTGTCCTGCATCTGTACGTTTCTAGCACATGGACTTTTTTGTAGTTGCTGCAGTGTATCCTGCCCCCCCTTACTATGGTTTCCATGTGCTGTCACCCTTTCTCCAGTGCCTTTCTCCCCTGCTGCTCTCTGCCACAGGGCTGGCTAATGTACACTTACCCTTCCACTCTCTGTGCAAGCCCACTACCATAGCCCTCAGTCCATCAGGGGCCTTTCCTTCATCATACTTACCTCCACTGTAATTTTACATTCATTTGTGTGCCTGACTGAGTTTTGTTTTCCTGAGTAGAGTATGGGCAACATGAATGTGAGGACTTCATTTGTTTTTTATTGGTCTCACCAGTGCCCAGCACAGTGCCACCAGACACTCAATGAATGCTAGTATGTTTGGTGAATTCTTGAATGAATAAATTAAAGCTGGGATATGCTTTAATCCCCTTTACAGTCCAAGCCATCAGTAAGCGTCTCCCAGATAGCACTCTTACGTCAGTGGAACAGTACCCAGGACAGCAAGAGGATTGCAATCCCAGGAGACAAGTCACAGAATGAAACTGATAGCAGGAGTTCAAAGGAAAACAACTCAAGTGGTAGGTGAGCAGAGAACATATATGGACTCCTCCCCCAACTTGCAAGACTCAGAAGTATTATGGGGCAGAAGAGCAATGGGCTTCCCACCACATGTCCAATAGGGGCTTGAGCCATTCTATTAAAATATTAAAGGAAAATATGATCCTAGAATGCTGAGGAATTTGGGGACATATAGGGGCAGATCCTTGGGTTAACTGTATTCGTTCAGTAAAATTTGGGCATTTCTGATATTCAAAGAATTGTGCTAAATGCTGTGAAAAGATAAATAAGACAGAACTTTTAAATTATTTAAAGGTTGGGGTGCCTGGGTGGCTCAGTCAGTTAAGTGTCTGACTTCAACTCAGGTCATGATCTCGTGGTTCATGAGTTCAAGCCCTGCATCGGGCTCTGTGCTGAAAGCTCAGAGCCTGGAACCTGCTTCAGATTCTGTGTCTGCCTCTCTCTCTGCCCCTCCCCTGCTCACACTCTGTCTCTCTCTCTCTCTCAAAATTAAACATTAAAAAATTATTAAAGGTTAAAAGTATTCAAGCAAGTTTCCTCAATTACTTCTTGAATCATAAAAGTTGAAAGAAATGCATCACAATATAAATAATATTAGAAAACCTTTAAAATGGGAAGATTAAATGGATATGCTTGGGCATCTGTGATTTTTAGTTATCTCAGCTGAATAGTTTATACTAAAAAAGAAAAATGAGTAGATAACTATAATAGGAGACAACATGAGACATAAGAAAGATAAACATTCAATTATATAAACTGAAAAATACAGTAAAATGGTTAAGCACAGGGCTCTGCAGTCAGATCTCAAAGCAAATTTTCATTCTGCTACTTAGTACTATTTAATCCTTATGTTCCTCAGTGTCTTCATTTTTAATATAAAAAAATAATGGTACCTACCTTGTTATATCTTTATGAGGATTAAGAAGGATAAGACATAAAGCATGTTTGATGGAGCATATACTAAACAAGTTCCAGCTTTTTTACCCTTATCATCAGCATTATCAAAAGAATTCAGAGGAGGAAGCCATGGCTTTTGGCTGGTACCAAAAAGAGGAAAAAAAGAAAAGAAAAAAAGGATGCAGGAACAAAACATTTAAGGTACGTCATGAATGAGATGTACAATTTTGACTTTTTGGAGTTAAATGGGAATTGGAGAGAAACCTTTCCATAAATTTCTTGTATGACAATCCTAGGTCTGCCATAACAAATTACCACAAATTGATCAGCTTAAAAAAACAGAAATCCATTCTCTCCGAGTCCTTGAGTCCAAAAGATCTTAATCGTGTTGTTAAGTTGGGTTCCTCTGGAGGCTCTGGGGAAAACATATTGCATGCCACTCTTAGCCTCCAATGGCTGTGAGAAATCCTTAGCATTCCTTGGTTTATAGACACAACACTCCCATTTTTCTCCATCTTCGTGTGACCTTCTCTGTGTTTCTGAGTGTCTTCTATTTTCCATCTCTCATTCATAAGAACACAAGGACATTGTCACCGGATGTAAGGCCCACATGACCAAGACAGCCTTAACTTTCCCCTCAGCTTGACTAAACCTTAGACAAGGCTTCTTCCTGACCCTGGGCCCCTGACCATCCCTTTAAAATACAATCAATCAAGAAAGATAGTGCCCCTGTCCTCCAGTATCTGTGGTAGGGTAGGAGCTTAACCTAGAAATTGACAATTAGCAAGCACAGATGACCCCATCACATTGCCCCCCCACCTCCCCATCCCCGCTCCTCTAACATCCTCCAGTACTTTTCCACTACCTCACTTCAGCACTAAAAATCCTCCTGTCTTTTGTTTCAAGGGAGTCTAATTCAATCTCTCTTCTATATTGCAAGACTTGAATAAAGTCTTCTTTGTTTAATTTCCAGTGCAATTTTTGACACATCCTAATTCAAGATGACCTCATCTTTATCTTTAGTACGGGATCTTTATCTTATTTACCCAAATAAAGTCACATTGACAAGTATGGAGTCTTAAAACTTGGATATATCTTTTGGAGGACACAATTCAACCCACTACAAGTAACAAAGCAGAAGCACAGACAGGGATGAAGGAAACAAAGGACTCATATGAGAAGTACTTGGACTCAGAAGGATGGAACCTAAAATACACTTAAGGGAAGAGTAGGTGACTCATTTATTCACTCATTCATTCATATGTTCCACATTTATTGTGAGAGGCAAGTTATTGTAAGGACTGGAAGAAAAAACATTTTTTTTTTAAACTTGCATACCATGCTGTAGAAATTCGAAGTTCAGATGGGTTGCAGACATGTAAACAGAAATCTACAGTAAACTGGAAAAAAAAAAACTTCTATAAAATAATAAAATAGGGTTTTGTGGAGTACAGAGGTAGGAGGTAAGAGAAAGTTTCCTGAATTAATTATGCATGGTTGTCCCACTAGGATGTTTATGGATTGAGTAAAAGACACATTTAGGACATGTTCAGTTTTTTTAATATGTCAAAGATGGGAAATGTTCAGAGATATTTGCCAAAATAGACCAAAACAAAAAATAAGGGATAACACAGTTTTTTAAACAGAATTGTGGTTTTTCAGGTTCCCAAGATTTTCTGAGGATGTACAAGTACGGAGTGAACATCCCATCATACAGGAGGTATTCCCCAGAAACATGTGGCATGCCCATGTCTCAGGCCTCTTTAATCCTGCATTTCACACTCTGACCTATGATTCAGTGTTGAAGCATCAACTTAGCAGGTAAAAGGTTGCTTTTATCTCACGCAGACTAAAATAACCTTTGGAATTGCCCAATGAGGGAAAGAAACTATATTTTTAAACAACCCACAGAACTACCTCCTTGTTTAGCAATTCAATGACTTACCCCTTTATCACACACTGATTGATTGATTGGTTGATTGGAGAGAAACTGGGCACCCAGACTCATTGGCTGGCATTTTTTCTAGTATACTTTATTTTCCTTTTTGATGTTCATCATAGATTTATGATCCTCAAAAACATTGTGGATGTATCACTTTTCACTGATTCCAAACTTGTTCCAATCAGTTGTATACTTCTTTTTCCCTTTTGGGAAGCTTAAATTTTCATTATTTGGCTACTAGAATACTCTCCTTAACCAACTTATTTCCTCAAAGACTTCCTCAGTTCTACTGCAGTTTCTTCTTTTTATTTCAGCTTTATTGAGATATAATTGATATATAACACTGTGTCAATTTAAGGTGTACAACATGATGATTTAATACAGGTATATATTACAAAATGACTACCACAAAATTAGTTAGCACCTCTGTCATTTCACATAACTAGCACTTTTGTATGTGATGAGAACATTTAAGATCTACTCTCTTAGCACTATTCAAGTATATAACACAGTATTGCTAACTACGTTAACAACGTTACCATGCTATGTATTAGATCTTCAGAACTTAGTCCTCTTACAACTACAAGTTTGTACCCTTTGATAAAGGTCTCCCCATTTCCCCCTTCCTCCAACCCCTGGCAAATACCAGTCTACTCTGTTTCTATGAGTTCTGCTTTTTTAGAGTCCACATGTAAGTGAGATGATACAGTATTTGCTTTTCTCTGTTGGGCTTATTTCATATTTCACTTACATAATGCCCTCAAGGCCAATCCATGCTGTCACAAATGGCAGAATTTTCTTCTCCTTTTATGGCTAGATAATATTCCATCATGCATATATACCACAATTCTTTATCTATTTATCTGTCAGTGCATACTTAGGTTGTTTCCATGTCTTGGCTGTTGTAAACAATGCTGCAATGAATGTGGGGGCACAGATATCTTTTTGAGATAGTGATTTTGTTTCCTTTGGATATATACCCAGAAGTGGAATTGCTGGATCACACTGCAGTTCTATTTTAAATTTTTGAGGACCTCCATACTATTTTCCGTAACAGCTGTACCCATTGTACATTCCCATCAAGAGTGTGCAAGGATTCCCTTTTCTCCACATTCTTGTCAACACTTGTTATCTTTTATCTTTTATCTTTTTGATAACATCCTAACAAGTATGAGGTAATATCCCATTGTGGTTTTGATTTGATTAGTGATAATAAGCACCTTTTTTTTTGTACCTGTTGGCCATTTGTCTTCTTTGGAAAAATGTCTATTCAGGTCTTTTGCCCATTTTATTATTGGATTATTTGGGGCGTTTTGCTACTGAGTTGTAGAAGTTCCTTATTTATTTTATATATTAAATTCTTTTCTACATAGATGTTCTGGAGATATTTCCTCCCATTCTATAGGTTACCATTTCATGGTTTGATTTGTTTTTTCTTTTTCTGTGCAGAAGCTTTTTAATTTGATATAGGTTCCACTTGCTTATTTTCACTTTTGTTCCCTTTGCTTCTCAGGTCAGATCCAAAAAATTGTTGCCAAGACCAATGTCGAGGTTATTTTTTCTTATGTTTTCTTCTAGGAGTTTAACAGTTCCAGTTCTTATATTTAAGTCTTTAATCCATTTCAAATTAATTCCGTGAGTGGCATAGGAGAGGGATATGAATAGATTCTTTTGTATATGAATACCCAAGTTTCCCACCACTCGTTACTGAAGAAACTGTTTTCCATTGAATTTTCTTGGCTGCCTTATCAAATAATAGTTCACAGTATATGCATGGGTTTGTTTCCGGGCTTTTCATTCTGTTCCATTGGTCTATGTTTCTGATTTTATGCCAGCACCATACCTTTTTTGATAACTATAACTTTGTACTATAGTTTGAAATTGAGAAGTGTAATGCCTCTAACTTTTCTCTCAGGATTGCTTTGCCTAATGGAAGTCCTTTGTAATTTCATACAAATTTTAGGATTTGTTTTTCTTCTACTTCTGTGAAAAACTCCATTGACATTTTGATAGGGATTACACTGAATCTATATATTGCTTTGGATAGTATGCACATTTTAACAGTGTTAAAATCTTCCAATATATAAGCGTGGAGTATCTTCCTATTGACTTGTATCTTCTTCAGTTTTTTTTCATCAATGCCTTAAAGTTGTCAGTGTACAGAACTTTCACCTCTTTGATTAAATTTATTCCTAAGTATTTTATTGTTTTTGATGCTTTGTAAAAGAGTTTATTTTTAGATAGTTCATTGTCAGTATACAGAAAAGCAACTGATTTAGTATATTGATTTTGTATCCTGCAACTTTACTGAATTCATTTATTAGTCTAATAGTTTTTCATGGATCCTTTTTGTTTTCCTGCATATAAAATTATGTCATCTGCAAAACAGAGACCGTTTAAGTACTTCCTTTCTGACTTGGGATGTCTTTGATTTCTTTTTCTTGCTTCACAGCTCTGTCTAGGACTTCTAGTAGTATGCTTTCACCATTGAGTACAATGTTAGCTGTGTGCTTGTTATTTATAGGCTTTATTATGTTGTGAGGTATGTTCCTCCTATACCCAATTGATTGAGGATTTTTATCATGAAGTAAAAATGGGAAATTTGTCAAATGCTTTTCTGCATCTATTGAGATGATCATATGATTTTTATCTTTTATTCTATTAATGTGTTATATCACACTTATTGATTTACACATGTTGAAACATTCCTGCATCCAGGGATAAATCTTGCTTGATCATGATGTATGGTCCTTTTAATGTGCTATTGAATTTGGTTTGCTGGTCTGTTGTTGAGAATTTTTGCATCTATATTCATTAGGATAAATGACCTGTACTTTTCTTTTCTTGTAGTATCCTTATCAGACTTTGTTATCACGGTACTGCTGGCATCATAAAGTGAGTTTGAGAGTGTTCTCTCATCCTTAGTTTTTTTAAAAGAGTTTTAAAAGGACTAATGTTAATTCTTCTTTAAATGTTTGGTAGAATTAGCCAAACCAGTGAAATCATTTGGTCTGGGATTTTCTTTGTTGAGAGGTTTTTTTTTTTTTTTTTTTTTGACTGCTGATTTAATCAACTTGTTATTGTCTGTTCAGATTTTCTATCTCTTCATGATTAATTCTTGGTAGGTTTTATGGTTCTAGGAATTTATCCATTTTTTCTAGTTTATCCAATTTGCTGGAATATCATTGTTCGTAGTAGTCTTTTATAATCCTTTATATTTTTGTGGTATCAGTTGCAATGCCATAACTTTTTATTATTTATTTGAGTCTTCTCTCTCTCTGGGGGGGGTGGGTCTAGATGAAGGCTTGTAAATTTTGATTATTTTTTCAGAAAAACAGCTCTTAGTTTCATTAATCTTTTCTAGCATTTTTTGGTCTCTATTATTTCCTTTATTTCTTTGATCTGTTAGGTCTTTACTTCTGCTACCTTAAGCTTATTTTGTTCATCATTTAGTTCCTTGAGGTATTAAGTTAGGTTGTTTGAGATCTTTCTTTTTCCCTTAAGGTAAGTATTTATCACTATAAACTTCCCTCAGAACTGCTTTTGCTGCATCCCATAAGTTTTGCTATGTTGTATTTCCATTTTCATTTGTTTCAAGATATTTTTTTGATTTCACATTTGATTTCTTCTGTGATCCATTGGTTGTTCAGGAGAATGTTATTTAATTTTCACATATTTGTGAATTTCCAGTTGTTCTCCTGTTATTGATTTTTATAGTTTTATAACACTGTAGTTGGAAAAACTACTTGGTATGATTCCAGTCCTCTTAAGTTTGCTAAATACATGTTTTGTGGCCTAACATGATCTCTCCTGGACAATGTTCCATGTGCACTTGAGAAGAATATGATGCTGTTAGGTGGAATGTTATGTAAATGTCTGTTAGGTCCATTTGGTCTAAAGTATAATTTAAGTCCAATGTTTTCTTTTTATTTTTCTGTCCGAATATTCCATACATTGTTGAAAAGGGAAAATTAAAGTCTCCTATTATTGTATTGTTGTCTCTTTCTCCCTTCAGATATATTAGTATTTGCTTAATATATTTTGTTGCCTCAAAGTTGGGTACATACATATTTACAACTGTTATATCCTCTTGATGAATTGACCCCTTTTTCATTATGTTATGACCTTCTTTCTCCTGTTACAGTTTTTGACTTAAAGTCTATTTTGTCCAATATAAGATAGCTACCTTTTTAAAATTTTGTTTGCATGGAATATCTTTTACATCTCTTTATTTTGAGTCTGTGCCTGTCTTTAGAATTGAAGTGAGCCTAATGTAGGCAGTATCTTGTTTTGTTTTGTTTTTTAATCCATTCATTCACTCTATAGCTTTCGTTCAAAAATTTAGTATATTTATATTTAAAGTAATTATTAATGGGTTAGGATGAATTAATGCCATATTATTGTTGTTTTGGTCTGTTTTATAGTTCCTTTGTTTCTTCCACTTTTGCTGTCTTCCTTTGTGAACTGATGTTTTTTCCATACTGATATGCTTTGATTCACTTCTCTTTACCTTTTGTGTATCTACTATAAGTTTTTGCTTTGTGGTTACCATGAGGCTTGTATAAAACATCCTATTGATATAATAGTCCATTTTAAGCTAATAACAACTTTGATTACATACAAAATTAGATCTTAAGTAGAACTGTCCATTAATACTTCAGTAGCATCTTTCCCAATTCCATTTCAATTCAGTGGCCTTAGGAACCATGGAACATTCAGGAAACTAAAAGTTTCAAGTCCTTAGAGATATATTTAACCATAACTTTCACACTCAGAACCCTATCTATTCAAATTTAATCTTTCATACATCTTTTTAAAAGGGGGTTAAAAATTAATTACTTTCTGGGCACATAAATGGAAGATTTTTATCTCAAATTAATGTTGATTTTCTATTTAGGAAGGGTAATTGGTTCAAGTAATATATCATATCTAAACATTTTTATTTTCCTTCACCATAATTAGATTGTCCAAATCACAGGACCTCAAGATTACAGATTCCTATAAGGGACAAGATTTAAAGCACAGATATTTACAAGAAAGCTATCCAAAGTAGGCTAGTAAAAGTAGGCTAATAAAGAAAAAAGTTGTTCTCAACTTAACTAGTATTATTACCATTACTTTATCCCTTATGTAAAAATATCTGAAACCTATTTAATTGCTCTGTTTTGTAGTTCCTGCATTTAAAAACATTCTATAAATACAGTCTCTCAGTGAGAGTTAAAAAATTGTTGTGGTCTCCCCTCTCTGACATCTTCAGGCTGGACAATGATCCCATTTCTGCCTGGCATGAGAATCACCAGTGAAGGGAAACTCCAGGGTCCTTGGCCTTGTTCCATTCCCAAAGATCCCATCCAATGTGCTCTGTCTTAGACATCGGCTACTATAGTTTCAGTCGTAATTTTCCCTGCCAGTCAGACTATTGATCTGGTGGTTTCCATATAAAGCACCTGCCGGAAAGTTTCAGGTGTCACTTTCACATTGACTACAGCTTACCGAGAAACTATGGAACTCAAAGTCAAGGCTTTTTGAATTTTAATATCTTTTCAATCTAAGTCAAAATTTCCAATGGACATGTCACACAAAAATAATTCTTCTTGCATTTCCAGAAACAAAATTTTGCAGTCGTGAGCCAGGGATGGTCCCCTGCTATCCTAGAATTGCAGATTTATCCTCTACTTTTTAGTGTTTCTACAATCCTATGAATCAATTTAGCCATTAAAGTCTGGGCCATTTTATCATTCTCATTTTAGACACTAATTTGTGTGGTTATCACAACTGGATTATGATTTGATTGGCTGAAAGACACAGTAAAATGATGTTAATTTTAAAAAGGATGTTAATATTTTTAAGGGCAGCTTATAGAAACTTATGTAGATGCTTTCACAAAGCAGGAAGAATGTAATCTCCCCCCAGGCAGAAGTATGGCTCTAGGAACACCTCTGAAACCAATCTCAAGAATGAGTAGGAGTTACTATAGTGTTAGTGAAAATAAAGGTACGTACAAATTAACTGTGTACGTGTATCAGAGTTCCTTGAGGGATACAGACTGCATGGAAAACAAGTGATAACTTCAGGTTTGAACTTATTGAGTTTAAATATCTTTGTACATCATTTGGAACTGGTTGCTTTCTAGGTGTGCTATATCACTGTCATTCTGGGAATACCCCTGGCGAGGAGAGATACTAGATCTTAATTGTTTGGCCACAGAAGTGTCATGTCATTTCAGCTCATAGTACTTAGCAAAAAATATATTCTAATCCAGGGTTTCTAAACCTGACCTATTGACATTTAGATTAGACATTGCTATATTGTGGGGGGGTTATCCTGTGCATTGTAGGACATTTAGCAACATATCAAGTTTCCAAATGAATAACACCCCTGACTTGTGACAACCAAAAATGTCCATGAATGTTGCCAGAGTCTTCTGGGAGCCAAAATTACCCCTGACTGAGAACCACTATTCTAATCTAACTGCAAGGAAGTCTTCTGGAAAAACAAAAAACACATGAAATGTTTTATGATTGCTAATGGTTTCTGTCACAGGAAGTTTTAAGTTTACTTTTTCCTTAGTTTTTCAATTTTCACAATGAAGTGTGTGGTAGGCAGATTTCCAAAATCATCCTAATAATCCCCACCTGCTAGTACTCATGCCCTGTGTAATTCTCCTACAGTATGTATGGGCTTACCCAATGACTTGTTTCTGACCAATACAATTTAATAAAATGTAATGGGATATCACTTCAATAATTAGGTGTGACTTCTATCTTGTTAGCTAACTCTTTTTTTGCCTTCTTGGCATGTATGCATTGGTAATTCAAGTTCCCATATTAGAGAGGCCTACCAAGGCAAGTAACAAAAATGGCCTATGGATATCAGTCAATAAGATGTTTAGATTCTCAGTCTAACAACACACAAGGAATTAAATCCTTCTAATAATTTATGAGTCATCTTCCAAGTGGAGTCTTCCCAGGTTTGCCTTCACATGAGGCCTGAGTCTTGGCCAACACCTTGATTGCAGCATGTAAAAGACCTTCAAACAGCGAACCTAGATAAATTATGTCTGGATTCCTGACTCAGTGCAACTGTGAGATGGTAAATGTGTGTTGTTTTTAGTTGCTACACTTTTTGGTCATTTATTACATATAATGGATAATACAAAGTGCCTTACAATAGGTCTTTTAAAATTTATTTTTTGAGCACTATTTGGGCCCCTTAAATGTATAAATTTGTCTTTAGTTCTTCAAATTAAAAAAACAACAAAAAGCCTTTCATTGATAAATAACTTCCCTTAGTCGTCTTTGTTCTTTTTCCCCCCCTGGAATTCCCTTTATTCTAATGTTAGACCTCTGGAACTGTGCCTATCATTTCTTATCTTCTTGTTCCCATTTCCCTCTTCTTTGTGTCTTTATTTTACTTTCTGAGAGATCTCTTCATTTTTATCATCCAAACATTCTGTTGAATTTTTAGCTTCCACTATTATGTTTTTAATTTCTAAGAATTCTTTCTTGTACTGTTCTTTTTTATAGCATCCCCTTTTCATGGATGAGAAAATTTTCATTTATTTCTCAGAAGATAATTATAGTTTCTTTTTGAACTTCACTTCTGTCCTACACAGTTTCAGTTTTCTGAATGACTTTACATTTTATTTGGGTCCCTGTCTCTTATGTTAGAGTCTTTTTACAAATATTTGGTGAATCTATTATCTCTATTCACATTTTAACAGTTTTATTGAGGTATAATTAGCAGACAATAAGTTATGCATGCTTAAAATATATAATTTCATACATTTTGATAATACATATATGCCCTTGGCAACATCATCATATTCAAGAAAATGAACATAACCATCATTCCCCAGGTTTTCCTCATGCCCCTGTTCTCAATTATTTGTGTTTAAAAGCAAAATAGTAAAAAGGCAATGGGAAGCTCTGGGTGGGTTGTTGGGGCTTGTTGAATAATGGCTCTCATCATGGTGTGATTACATTAGTTACATATTACTGCATAACAAATTACTCCTCAGTTAGCAATTTTCATACATCTTTAAAGCAGGAGGTTAATCATCTCACAGTTTTTCCAGGTAAGGAATTTGGACATGGCCTTTGGCTCAGGGTCTCTCTCAGGGCTGAAACCAAGGTGTTGGCAGAGGTTGCAGGCATCAAGCTCCTTGGGGGACAATTCAGTTTCAAGCTTATTCATATGACCATTGGCACGTCCTTACTGGCTATTGGTCAGAGACATCAGTTTCTTGCCACTCAAGCCCCTCCTCAAGGCAACATGGTGGTTAATTTCCCTCACAGTCAGTGAGTGACTGAGTGAGAGTCTCCAGGACAGAAGCCTCTGGTTTTTTTGTGAGTTTTTTTTTTTTTTTTTTTTTATTCCAACCTTAGAAGTGGCATCTTCTCCCTTTTGCCATATTCTCATCACTATAACAGAAGTGATTACACCAGGGCATGGATATCAAGAAACAGGAATCAATGGAGGCCATTTTAGGGGGCTGCTTAGCACAGGAGTGAAGCCATTTTCTTGAAGAATCCAGAAATATCAGGACTTATAGGCTTTTTCTTATATGCCAGACAGAGACATCAGACAATCTATGGAATATATCATTCTGGTCCTCAAGAAGAGGAAGGAAGGGGGGAAAGTGGAAGTGATAGAGATGGAAACTAGGGGCTCTGAATCTGTTCTCTATGAAGATTTTGCCTTCATTCAGCACAACACCCTTATAGTCTTTGAAAGCTTTTCAGTAGTAAAATAGTATGATCAGAATTGTGTTTCAAAATGATTAGTCTGACAGTTGTGTAGATTGAACAAGAAATACTTAAAGAAGTGGGACCACTTCAGGAGTTATTGAAACAGAATGGTGGCAGAGTATGAAAGATTGGCAGAGTTGTCTTACCAGAGGAGCAATTAATTGCCATAGCAACAACAGATTTGGGGTGGGTGAAGGGGGAAATATGAGAGATGTTTTTTCCTCTTTCCTGACTCTGAAGGACTCAACTGTTGCTGGATAGAAAATATAATAGTATAAGATTTTAGGCTTGAAGCTAAACAACTTAGAATGCCTAAATATTAATATTCTGCCACTGTTTTATTCTAGAATTTCTTGACATGCTGGCATGTTTCCATAATTATGAGATATATTACAAATAATTTGTTATTGATAATAGCTAGGGAAAAAATTCTTGAAATTATTCATACTTTAAAAATATACTATGCTATGTTTGCAGTATCCCTCTAATAACATTCTTATTCCATTATAATATGTTCTTGATTGGGAACTGATCGAAAAAATAGATAACCCAGAATCTATATTTACTATGTGCAATATTTAGTAATAGAGGAATTGGATTTCAAAATGGAAACTAGGACCCACCAGCACTCTTCTGAAAGAAAGAGGGGGAAATGCTCACATGAAAGCAGGAAGTCTTTGCTCTATGAGTATTTGCTTACAAGGTCTTAACCAACCAATAATGCAGGTAACTATTTTTGCAGCACCTAAGTGGTTACTTTGCCCCTCCCCATATCTGCTCCCCTATATATACAGTTACCTTCTCCAGGCCATAAAAATTAATTTTAAAAATTAAATAGAAGAAAATTGATGGTCAGAGATTAATTATATCATAGAAATGTTACTTACCACAAATGAAGTTCTACTGGGAGTAAGCAGAAACTTGGAGAGATAGGAAGGGCCTCTGTTTTCCAAACAGACTGAGGATAATAGCACTATTCAGCAATCTGAGATCCAGGTGGAATATGGAAAATCTCCTCACATTCCAGCAGAGCCACATTAGATAAAATCCTACTAGAGAAACTGGGAACCAGGCTATCCAGCTATACACCTAACTTTGGGCATCCACTAGCATGCAAATAGAAGGGGACAAAGGACAATTTGTAAATCCTTTCTGTTGGCAAACACCAGTCCTATATAGACCTCTCTTCGCTAAGTGGAAAGTAGAAGAAAACTTCCAAAATAATCTCTAACTTACTGAAAGTCAAGAAGAATGTACATCATCCCACATATACAGAAGAAAATAAATTTTTAAACAATTATTTACAGTAGAAATCTGGAAGAACTTACAGAAAACTACTTTCCACTCAGTAAGTACAAAGATATAATATCTGTAAAATAGGAACTGATAGTCATAAGAATAGAAAAGTTAGAAAAAATGTGAGATGATAAAGGATGGTATGAAAAGATAAAGTGCCATTGTAAAAGACCAAGACATAGGAAAGCATTTTAAGAAAACAGAGCAGACATTATGAAAAATAAACCAGTATTAAGGACTACCAATTCAGGAAGATTTCCAAGGATAAGAGGAAAATATAAAGTTCAAATAGAGAAGAAATAACTAAAATGGAATGTTATATAACCCAAGAATTATCAATTTTTTAAAAACCCAGAAAATTTGAAATAGAAGCAGTATTCAAAGGTATGACCACAGAAGAGTTACAGAGTTTAAACAGACCTAAGTATGTTTATTTAAATGACTTTCTATACCAGTTCAAAAAATAGTGACCCAGGAAAAAAAATAACTACAAGGATAAAAGCAAAATTCTACATATATTGAAAGGAATAAACTTAAGTAAAATCAACCTTAGATTTCACTGCTTCAATATAAAATGACAAAAGAACTGTTCCCAAAAATTTTTAGATTTTCGAGTACTAAGAAGAAATTTGTCGTGTATACTTTTTTCCTGTTATATTGTTTTTATTTTAATTTATTCTAAAATGTATTCCAACAGCATACTTAACAGATAGTGTTATGTTAATTTCAGATGTAAACAATTCTATACATTACTCAGTGCTCATTGTGGTAAGTGTACTCTTAATACCCTTGACCTATTTCACCCATTCCCCCCACTAACCGCCCCTCTGGTAACCATCAGTTTGTTCCCTATAGTTAAGAGTGTTTTTTTGGTTTGTCTCTCTCTTTTCTTTGTTTGCTGTGTTTCTTAAATTCCACATGAATAAAATCATATGGTATTTGTCTTTCTCAGACTTATTTTACCTAGAATTATATCATCTAGATCCATCCATATCATTGCAAATAGCAAGATTTCATTCTTTTTTTTATGGCTGAATAATATTCATACACACACTATTCCTTCTTTATTTACCTACTGATAGACATTTGGGATCCTTCCATATCTTGGCTATTGGAAATAATGCTGCTATAAACATAGCAGTACATGTATCTTTTAGTGTTTTCATATTCTTTGGGTAAATACCCAGTATTGGAATACTGAAATATATTGTAGTTCTATTTTTAATTTTTTGAGGAAACTCCATACTGTCTTCCAGAGTGGCTGCACCAGTTTGCATTCCCACAAACCATGCACAAGGTTTCTTTTTTCTCCACATGCTCACTGACACTTGTTGATTCTTGTGTTTTTGATTCTGACAGGTGTGAGGTGATATATCATTGTGGTTTTGATCTGCATTTCCCTGATGAGTGATATTGAGCATCTTTTCATGTGGATATTGGCCATATGTATGTCTTCTTTGGAGGAATGTCTGTTCATATTTTCTGCCCATTTTTAATTGGACTATTTGTTTTCTTGATGTTAGTTTTATAAGTTCTTTATATATTTTGGATACTAACCCTCTATCCAATGTCATTTGCAAATATATTCTCCCATTAAGAAGGTTGCCTTTTAGTTTTGATTGTTTCCTTTCTATGCAAAAGTTTTTCATTTTGATGTAGTCCCAATAGTTTATTTTTGTTTCTATTTCCCTTACCTCAGGAGATAGATCTATAAAAATGTTGCTATGGCTGATGTCAGAGAAATTACTGCCTGTGCTCTCTTTCCAAGATTTTTAAGGCTTCAGATCTCACATTTAAGTCTTTAGTCTACTTTAAGTTTATTTTGTATATGAAAGAAAGTGGCCCAGTGTTACCAACACTATTTGTTGAAGAAACTTTTTCTCAGTGCATATTCTTGCCTCTTTTGTCAGAGATTAATTGACCATATAATAGTGGCTTTACTTCTGGGCTTTCTATTATATTGAGCGGGAGGAGTGCTCTCTTTTCTCTTCCATTGATCTTTGTGTCTATGTGCCAATACCATACTGTTTTGATTACTACAGCTTCATAGTATATCTTGAATCTGGGATTGTGACACCTCCAGTTTTGTTCTTCCTTTTCAAGTTTGCTTTGGCTATCAGGTTCTTTTGTGGCGTCATACAAATTTTAGGATTTTATTCTTCCTTTTCAAGTTCGTTTTGGCCATTCAGGGTCTTTTGAGGTTTGATACAAAGTTTAGGATTTAGTACCAGTTCTGTGAAAAATGTTCCTGGTATTTTGATAGAGATTGCATTAAATCTTTAGATTGGTTTTGGTAGTATGGAAATTTTAACAATATTTATTTTTCCATGTCTTTACATTTCTTTGTGTCATCTTCAATTTTCTTTCATCATTTTTTTCATAATAGTACTTTATTTTTTTGTAGTTGTGTATTTTTTAATTTATTTATTTCTTTAAATTTTAAAAACATTGTTTAAGTTTTTGTTTAAATTTCAGTTAGTTAACATACAGTGTAATATTAACTTCAGGTATACAACATAGTGGTTCAACAACACTTCATGACCAGTTTCCTCCTATTTTATAGTTTTCACAGTACAATTCTTTTAACTTCTTGGTGAAGTTTAGTCCTAGGTATTTTGTTATTTTCATGCAATTATAAATGTGGTTGTTTTCTTAATTTCTCTTTCTGATACTTCATTATTATTGTATTGAAATGCAGTACATTTCTATATATTGATTTTGTACCCTGTGACCTTACTGAATTCATTTATCAGTTCTAGTAGTTTTTTGGTGGAATCATTAAGGTTTTCTATATATAGTGTTATGTCATCTGCAAATAGTGAAAGTTTTATTTCTTTCTTACTAATCTGGATGCCTTTTATTCCTTTTTGTTGTCTGATTTGCTGTGGACTGTTGGCACTGTTGTATAAAAGAGGTGAGCGTGGACATCCTAGTCTTCTTTTTGACCTTTGGGGTAAAGCTCTCAGTTTTCCACCATTGAGTGTGATTCCATTGAGTTTTCCAGCATTGAGTTATCTGTGCGTTTTTAGTATATTGCCTTTATTATGTTCAGACATGTTCCCTCTAAACCTACCTTGTTGAAAGTTTTTTCATGAATCGATGTTGTACTTTGTCAAATGCTTTTTCTGCTGCATCTATTGAAATGATCATATGGTTTTTATCCTTTCACTTGTTGATATGATGTGTCACATCATTGATTTGCAAATATTGAAACACCTTTGTATCCCAGAAATAAATCCCATTTGATCATGGTGAAATATTATTATTATTATTATTATTATTATTATTATTGCTGTACTGTGGATTCAGATTACTAATATTAAGGTTTTTGCATCGATAGTCATCTCAGATATATTGGCCTGTAGTCCTCTTTTTTTGTAGTGTCTTTATCTGGTTTTGGTATATGAATAATGCTGGCCCAATAGAATGGATTTGGAAGCTTTCCTTTGACTTCTATTTTTTGGAATAGTTTGAGAAGAATAGGTATTAATTCTTCTATAAATGTTTGCTAGAATTTACCTCTGAAGCTGTCTGGTCCTGGACTTTGGTTTGGTGGGAGGTTTTTGGTTACTAATTGAAGCCCATTACTGGTAATTGGTCTCTTTAAATTTTCTATTTCTCCTAAATCAATTTTGGGGGGTTATATTTTTCTAGGAAATGATCCATTTCTTTTAGGTTGTCCAATTTGTTGGTTAATAATTTTTCAAGATATTCTTTTATAATCCTTTGTATGTCTGTGGTGTCAGATGTTTTCTCCTCTTTCATTTCTGATTTTGTGTATTTTATTTCTGTCCCTCTCTCTTTTATGACTCGGGCTAAAGGTTTATCAATTTTGTTGACCTTTCCAAAGAACCAGCTTCTGGTTTCATCGATCTATTCTATTGTTTTCTTAGTTTTATTTCATTTATTTCTGCTTTACTCTTATTTCCTTCCTTCTACTGACTTTGAATTTTGTTTGTTATTCTTTTTCTAGTTCCTATAGGTATATGGTTGGGTTGTTTATTTCAGATTTTTCTTGCTTCTTGAGGTAGGCCTGTAATGCTATAAAATTCACTATTAGAACTGCTTTTGCTGCATCCCAAAGATTTTAAACCATTGTGTTTTCATTTATTTTTTTACTTCTTTTATTTCCTGGTTGACCCATTCATTGTTTTAGTAGCAGGTTTTTAACATCCATGTATCTGTGTTCTTACAGATTTTTTCTTGTGGTTGATTTCTAGTTTCATAGCATCATCATCAGAAAAGATGCATAGTGTGACTTTGATCTTTTTTAATTTGTTGAGACTAGTTTGTGGCCTAATATGTGATCTGTTCTTGAGAGTGTTGCATATATATTCAAGAAGGATGTGTATTCTATTTTAGATAGATTATTCTCAATATATCTGATAGATTGCTCTGGTCCCATGTGTCATTCAAAGTCACTGCCCCCTTGTTGATTTTGTTTAGATGATCTATTCATTGATGTAAGTGGGGTGTTAAAGTCACCTATTATTGTATTGCAGTTGATTACTTCCTTTATGTTTGTTATTAGCTGCTTTATGTTTTTAGGAGCTCCCATGTTGAATGCATAAATATTTACATTGTTTTATCTTCTTGTTGAATTGTTCCTTTTATGATTATATAATGTCCTCCTTTGTCTCTTCTTGTAGTCTTTGTTTTAAAGTCTATTTTGTTTGATATAAACAAAATGTTTAGGCTTCCTTTTCACTTCCATTTGCATAACAAATGCTTTTCCATCCCTTTACTTTGAATCTGTATGTGTCTCTAAGTCTGAAATGTGTCTCTTGTAGACAGGACATAAATGGGTCTTGTTTTTCATCTACTCTGTCACCCTACGTTCTTTGATTGAAGCATTTAGTCTATTTACATTCAAAGTAATTACTGATAGCTATGTACTTATTGCCATTTTGTTACTTGTTTTATGGTGGTTTTTGTAGTTCTCTGTTTCTTCTCTCCCTGTCTTCTCTCATGTTTTACCGTATTTCTTTAGTGCTATACTTGGATTCCTTTCTCTTTATTTTTTGCATATCTATCAGTGGTTTTTGATATGTGGCTTATTATCTAACTTATTACCTAATATTATCATTAGGTTTGTATATAACATTTTCTACATACAGCAATCTATATTAGGTTGGTAATCACTGAAGTTTGAACCCATTCTTTATTCCTTTCACCTCCATGTTTTAGGTATATGGTATCATATTTTACTTCATTTTATTTTGTGACTCTCTTGACTGATTTTTGTAGATATACTCAATTTTACTGCCTTTGTGCTTCCTAATTTTCTTACTCCTGCTTATGATTTTTCCTTTCTACTCAGAGTCCCCTTTAACATTTCTTGTAGGGCTGGTTTACTGGTCATGAGTTACATTAGCTTTTGTTTGTCTGTGAAACTCTTTACCTTTCCTCTACTCTGAAGATAGTCTTACTGGATAGAGTATTCTTGACTGGATAGAGTATTTTTCTTTCAGCACTTTGAATATATCAAGCCACTCCCTTCTGTCCTGTAAAGGTTCTACTGAAAAATCAGCTGATTGCTTTATGGGGTTTCCTTGTATATAACTGTTTCTTTCATCTTGCTGCTTTTAAAATTCTTTCTTTACCACTACTTTCTGCTATTTTAATTACTATATGTCTTACTGTGGACCTTGTTGGTTAATTTTGTTGAGGATTCTCTCTGCCTCCTGGATCTGGATTTCTGTTTCCTTCCCCAGATTCAGGACACTTCCAGCTATTATTTCTTCAAATTCATTATGCTCCATTTATCTCATTTCTTCTTCTAGGATCCCTATAATGCAAATGTTATTATGCCTGATGGTGTTGCTGTGTTCCCTTAGTACATTGTCATATTTTATTATTGTTTTTTGTCTCTCCTGTTCTGCTTGACTGATGTGATCACCCTGTTCTCTAGGTGACTGATGTGTTCTTCTGCTTCCTCTAGTCTACTATATATTGCATCTAGTGTATTTTTAATTTTATTTATATAGTTCATTTCTAATGAGTTCTTTTTTATGTTTCCTATCCCTTTGTTAAGGGTCTCACTGGGGTCCTCCACACTTTTCTCAAATCAAGTCAGTGTCTTTACAATGATTAAATTCCCTACCAAGCATGTTACCTCCATTTTATTTAGGTCTCTTGCTATGGTTTTGTACTATTCTTTCATTTAGGATATATTCCTCTATCTCTTCATTTTGTCTCACTCTGTCTCACTCTGTATCTGTTAGGAAAGTCAGATACGCCTCCTGAACTTAAAAGTAGTGGTCTTATGAAGAAGAGATCCTGTAGTGCCCTGCAGTGCAATGTCCCCTATTTACCAGAACCTGGCACTTCAAGGGTGTCTCCGGTGTGTATTGCATTATGTACCCTGCTGTTGTGGCTAAGCCACTTTTGCCCTCAGTCCAGTCATCTGCGATGCCTCTCTTTGCCTATTGTGGGCAGGGCTTGGTCCCTGAGTTAGGGGCAGTCTTGGGCCACTTGAGTTTAAGTTGAGTCAGAACAGGTATTTGCCAGTGATGCAATAGCACGGAACGGCAAGAAACTGCAGGGGCGGGGCATGCAGTGTCAGTTCACACTAGTGGGAGGAGGTCTGTAGCTGCCAGGGCCCTAGGCAGGCCAGGTTGGAGAGGGAAGATCTAAGGAAGCCCAGGGAGTTGGGATGCAGTGTAGCAAAGTTTTGTACAGTTTGCTGAGGAAGGTAACCTGGAGCTGAGGCCTGGCTGGAAAGGCCATGTTTACAGAACAAGGTGGCATAGCATGCGCTCTTAGCAAGTCAGGTGGTGAGTGCTGTGCTGTGGTGGTTCCCATAGGTATCTCTGTGTCTAGGATGTGGAGTGGGGAAGGAAAATGGCACCTGCCATCCCCTTGTTACTGGAGAAGTCTCCCAATGGTCTCTGCCCCTCCAGCACACTCTCTGAGATTAGTAGACAAATCGCCCTCCCAGGTATTTTTCAAACTGCTGCTTCTGTGCTAATCTCTGTGGGGCTGTTTTTTGTGCTGTCTCTTTAATGGTACTGACTCCCTCTCCCAGCTTTTCTAAGAGCCTACTGATTTTTAAAATTCCAGCTTTTAAGGCCCACTGATTATAAGAACTCGTGAAATTTGGCCCCTCTCGTTTTCAAAGCCAAATGTTACTGCTACATCTTCCCCATTCTAGTTCCCTTTGCCTGGGGTTTGAGGTGTAGGGTCTGTTTCTCTCCCTTCCCTATGTCCACAAAGACCCTCCATCTTGAGAATAGTCCTGTAGGTCTGCTTAGCTCCTGACCTTCCTTCCTGGTCTCTTCCCTTCCTACCCTATTTGATGTGGACTCTTGTCCACACTTGTTTTCTGAGTTATTAACACTGATATGTCCATTACCTAGTTGTATCCTTGGGACAAGGTGAAGCTAGGATCCTTCTACTCCACCATCTTCCCTGGAACACTACTATACTTTCTATAAAATACTTACATTAAGAGATTAAGAATGGAGTTAACTCTAAGCTTCAGAGTGCTTTCAACCAAAATAGAGACCAAGAAGCAATAGTTATATTGGGAGAAAGCCATTAGACTCTATGTTCTTTGAGGGCAGTGATCTATTATGTAGTTCCAGAAACTATCATCCAGCCAATAGTTCTACTAGCAGTGAACATTGAATCAAATATATATTTCAGTCCAATTGTTTTAAATTTGTTACAAAATTGAATAAAAATAGTGTTGCATAAAGTATAATTTATAAGTTTATATTGACATGACTTCTAAAATAGACATAGTTTTAAAATCTGAAAAAATGGAGAAGTAGTAAACATGTGTTACATCGCAGATATGTCTCTTACACAGAGTGGGGAAAGAATCAAAAGGAGAATATGATGCATAATATTTTTTGTACACTAGTAATTTTTGACATATAGAATTTTTTAAGAAATTTGAATGTAATAATGAAAAGAATTAAAAATAGAATGAATATATGCCATCCTAAGCATGGGGTAAATAAAAATAGGAATAACAAATTCTACAGAGAAAATACACAATAAAAACAAGAAATCCTACAAAACACAGTAGATAAAACAAAAAGAAGACATATAAATTATAACAATAAAAGTAAATGCCATTAATTCCATAATAGCCAAGGGAAAAATTAAGTGTAACTTAAAAGAAACTGTTAAAATTAGACTAAATTTTAAAAAGAAAAGGAATTAAGATAATTTGTTAGAAAAAAATCAAACATTTAAATATCAAGAGTTGCAACACTATTTCTAGACGAAGTTGAAATTTAGGCAGAAATCATTAAACAGCTCAAAGACCATAATGTTATATTGACAAATGGCACATTTGACAACTAATGCATTGTCCATTGACTATTTCCATATACACTGAAAATGACTGGAAGGAGATATGCCAAATTAAGCAGCAATTATCTCAAGGAGATATGATCATAGGCAACTTGCTCTTTCATGATATTGTTATGTATTCATGCCCATAAACATTTATAAAGGAAAATAGTGAAAGAAAGAAAACCTTCTGCAAAGTAAAAAAAATGTAACTAATTTTTAACCTTTCTTCCTCCTTCTCAACATATCCTGTCCATGCCACTGAATATGTCTAACCGTCCCCTTTTAAAATTATTTCTCTGTTTTCTAAGATTTTTTTTTCTAGTCTTCCTCTTCTACTTGGGGTTGTGTCTTCTCTGGATTTTCTTCCCTCTAACTGTAGGGATTATTCCAAAGATTTCTCTCCTTGCTGTTACCTCCTTCCTTATAATCATGTGGATATAACTACTGTCTCTCCCCAGGAAGTTTTTATTACCTCTTTACCCTGCTTCTGCCTTTGCAACTACTTGGTGGGCACCTCTACTTGAACATCTCAGTGACACCAAAAACTCAGCACAGTATATCTAAAACTGAAGTTAATTTAGTGTCATTCATCATTCATTAAATGACTATGTAGCACCTCATCTGTATCAAATTTTGGGACTACAAAGTCAATTCTTGCCTTCAAAAGGCTAAGAATTTAATGGATCCTTCTAAAATTTGGCCCTCTTTCTTCTTCTCTTTTGGTAAAAAAGCACCATCAACTTCTGAACTATCTAGGCTAAACATCCCTGGCTTGCTTTAGTAAGTTAGTAGTTAATTAACCTAGTCAGTCAGCCAGTCAGTTTACTCTTCTCCCTCTCTTGCTTTTCAAATCCAAATAGTGGCCCAAGTTATATTTTCATTTTTCTACCTGGTCTTCATCACTACTGGCTACTCTCTATTCATACTTCACAAGCCTCACCTGTATTTTTGAAATAGCCTCATAAATTATCTCATCACCTCCAAATCTCTTTACATTTGATTCATCTCATCTATTGCCCATTCAATCTTGCTAAAGTATATAACTCTTGGATTCACCCTCACTTTTTCAGGCTTAGCACAAGTGCAAGTAAATTGTGGCAGTGACATATCATTAATTAAACATTTCCTACTTCCAGCAAGAAGTTTTCTTTTCCTTCTATAGCCTTACCTTCCTTATAGCACTTATTATTCATCCTTAATGTTATGGGCATTTATGAATAGCATTTATTGCACACTTGGTATTTTTAAAGCTCAATAGTATGATATATTTCCAGTATGAGATATTTTTCTAAAAACAAGAATTATAATTGTTACTTCCTTATAGTTCAGAAGCTTACTTAAGAGAAAATTTGTTACAAGAAAGTGCTAAAATACTGAAAGAAGTTCCAACTATTATTTTTGTTGACTCTGGCTCAATAGCACAGCATGTTCTAGCAAAGTAAACTATCGAAGACTGAGATTTTTTTTTAAACATCTCACTTCTAAAGTGGCTGCAGAATCTTGGCTTAAGGAAATAAACTAGTACGATCTTTACGACTCTAGGAGAATAATAGTTGTCCCCCTTGCCACAAAAATATTAAGTATACTTAAGTATGACATGGTACATGAACTGATTTTATAGCAATGTCAGATGATTAATAATTAGACATTAGGAGGAACAAAATATATTTTGTACCAGACAACTGATACAGTTTTTGACTAGTTGGTTGGTTAAACTCTTCTAGCTTCTTAGTTTCACCTCAGTGCCCTTCTCAATTCTAAACAGTATAACACAGTACATTTTTATTTGAAGAACCCATCCAGACTGCTTACATTTCCTTGGGATTGATTTTGCAGTCTCTAAGTACAGGTAGTAGTTGGTTCTGTGTGCACACACAAAAAAACTTTGAATTGATTTAAAATGAACCAGGTCAGTGTAGATCAATTTAGGCCACAACGACCCATGAGGAGATGCAAATTAGGATTCTCCTACTGAGACTGAAAATAGATTCCATCAAGTCTTCTCTAAGCAGATTCTGAAAATGTATCTTAAAAGGGACAGCTATAAAAATTCCAAGATTACTGTAGCAATTTGAGTAAGAGAAAATGGAAGATAGGACAGGAAATAAAAAGATATTTTAACACAAAAAAATTTCTCAACATATAACCTAGTGTTTTTAATCAGTTTAGGAGGAAGACACCATTGGAAGAAAAAAATAAAAGAGCAATGTACTAACGATTTTAGACCACCTGCACCTGTCAATCATAATTTCTCCTGCAAAAGTGATAAAGGGCAGTTCCAAATATGATAGAAAACACTGCATGTGCATGCATATATTCTTTCCCATGTGTGAGGTACTTAACAGACACTTTTTGGTTTTCCAGGTGCTTTACAAAAAAGCTAATAGCTAATTCATAAAGCCCCTGCACCAAAAACTGGAGCTGACTTTATTTGAGGGTCGCATTGCTATCACACACTGATTGTTTCACTGATGTCATGAGATCAAAATATGGAAAGTGGAAATGATTTTACAATTACTTTTGGTGTATTTCCCTGTAGCACAATGAGCGGTTTCAATTTATTACCGGAGTCGAGTCCCCATTCTGACAACCCCAGGTATAAGACACTTCACTTTAAATCTCTATTGTTTAACTTTAGAACTATTGGATAATAAGGTGCTCCTTAAGGGTACATTCATTGGCAAACATGTTTTAGTTTGGGTGAAACTATAGATCACCCAGTTTAAGGATCTTAGCCCTGGCTCTGCTACTAACTAGCTGGGTGTAACACAGCCTTCAGCCTCTCAACACTTTAATCTCCTCATCTCAGCCTCTCATTTGAGCCCCTATTACCTTGTCTGAACTCCCTGAGCTTTAGTCAACCTGTTTAGTTCTTTCACTGTTTCATTTTATAACAACCAAGACTCAGTTTTAATACCATAAGGCAAGAAATAAAGACCAATATTATAAAACAAACAATTTAAGCAGTGTTAACTAGACTTCAGAACAAAAACGATTACCAGAGCCAAAAAAAAAAAAAAAAAGGACATTATGAAATGATGGGGGGGAAATCAATTCACTAAGAATAAAAAACAATCCTAATTATGCATGGACCTAAAAGCTGTGCTTACAAATACATGAAGCAAATATGGAAGTGAAAGAGAAATGGACAAATCTATACTTTGGATTTGAAGTATCCATAATACTTGGACACTTCAACAATTTTCTCCCAGCAATTAATGTAACAAGTAGACAGAAAATTAATAAGGATATTAAAACCAGAAAATTAAAAACAGAAAATAAGGATATTAAAACCAACACTACCAACTTTATGTAATTAACATTACAGAACATTCCAACTAACAACAGAATATATTTTCATCTGTACATGGAAGATTCACCAAGACACAGTATTCTGAGCCATAAATCAAACCATAATGCATTTAATAAAAATCATAAAAAGTCCATTCTAAGACTACTTAAAAACTTAAATTAGAAAACAGTAAAAGGAAGGTATCTGGAAAAATCTCCAAATACTTGGAATTAAACTACACCTCCTAAACAACCCATGAGTCAAAGAGGAAGTCATAAGAAAATGAGAAAATATTTTAAATTGAAAGAAAACAAAAATTTTTTAATTTGTAAAATGCAGTTAAAACAATGTTTAAAGGTAAATGTTTACATTAGAAAAAAAAAAAAAAAAAAAAGAAAAGGCCCCAAATTGGTGATCTAAGCTTCCACTTTAAGAAACTGGGAGGGGCGCCTGGGTGGCTCAGTTGGTTGAGCCTCTGACCTCGGCTCAGGTCATTATCTCATGGTCTATGAGTTCCAGCCCCGTGTTGGGCTCTGTGCTAACAGCTCAGAGCCTGGAGCCTGCTTTGGATTCTGTATCTCCCTCTCTCTCTTCCCCTCCCCTGCTCATGCTCTGTCTCTCTCTGTCTCAAAAATAAATAAAAACATTTAAAAAAATTAAAAAAAAAAAGAAACTGGGAAAAGAAAAGCAAATTAAACTCTAAGTAGAAGAAAGTATAAATAAATATGGGTGCAATAATCAATGAAATTGAAAGTGGAAAAAACAATAGAGTAAATGCAAATCAAATGCTTTTCTTTGCAAAGATCAATAAAAATTATAAACGTCTAGCAAGACTTACCAAGCAAAAGAACATAAAAATGGAAGCTACCAATTATCAATATCAAACTAAAAAAATAAACATTATTACAGATCCTATAGACATTCTAATGATAATATAATATTACAAACTAATCCCCATGAATTCAACAGCTTAGATGCAATAGGCAAATTCCTTGAAAGGCAAAAACTATCAAAGTTCATTCAAGAAGAAATCAGTGTAACGTGACTACTCTAATATATATAAAGGAACTGAATTCTTAAAATCCTTCCAAGAAAGGAAATACTGAACCCATTGGATTCAATAATTCTCCTAAACCTTTAAGAAAGAAATCATATCTATTCTACAGTAACTCTTCATAAAAGTAACACTTTCTAATTCATATTATGAGGCAGCACTGCTGAGATACTAAAACCAGAAAATGTGTTACAAGAAAAAAAAAAAATCTGTGGATAAATATTTTTCATGAACACAGACATAAAATTTTTAACAAAATGATAGCAAATCAAGTTCAGGAATATATAAAAAAAGATGATAAATTATGAGCCAGTATGTTTTATTTCAGGAATGCCATTTCAACACTGAAAAATCAATCATCATGATTACCATATTGCTAAAGAAGGAAAACAAATTACAAATGCCACAGTTCGTTAATATATATTATAATGCATTCTAAAATTTGTATGTATTTTGCACATATTTGCAAAGAACAAGCATATGTGTGTTCCAATCAAAATACATGCACATGGTGGCAAAGTAGTCAGTAGCCTATATATATTCACTCAAAATTATGACAAAGGTAGTATATCCTGATCTGTCATCTATCTAGAGACAGAATCTTTATCATGATAAACTCCTTGAAGCTGGGAATTGTGTTTTTCTGCCATTGTTTATCATAACTTCTTAAAAGCAAGTTCTCCTTTATCTTAAAGATCCTGTCTTAAAGATCTCTTAAAGATCCTGTGTGTGTTTATTATAATTGTTTTTTTTAGTTTTTTCCTTTATTCTAGTTTCATCCTAATTTATCTTTCAACTGTTGATTTTCTCGCTAGTTCTCTTGTAGTATTCATTTGTGGGAATTTTGGTTGTAAGCTTATTTTAGGTTGATGTTTTAATTTCTCTCTTCACCCATCACTTGTTTTCCTTCTCTCTCTTTCTTTGCTCAACCTTTCCTGTGTCTTTGTTTTACAACCATTTTCTTCAGGTTGTCGCAGTGTTCTGGTGTTCTAATACAAAATAAGGTCACATGTTGGCTTTGTGGAGCTCTCCTTCTCTAGTGATATGAAGATATTGTAAATCAATGAGCCAACAGAATCTTAGCTTAGTACCTAGTTTAGAGCTTGTATCTGTGTCCTCTTAATCTCCTGGGAATGCAGCCTGATCTCAAGTGTAGGCTCAGGCAGGATTAATAGCAGCTTTCTTCAGCCCCTTTGAAGAGAGACGGGAAGCTGACAGAAATTATAGTAGTAGGCCTGACTACACGTCCCCATCTTATGTTGGGGTGCTTTTATTCTCTGATACCCCACAGCAGCTGAACCCAAAGAAGTCCCTAGCGGCTTTTGGCCACCATGCTGATCCCCACTCACTACTCTCCATTTCTTTTATGTTTTTTATATAAGGATAGGTTGTCCTCATTTTTTGTATGATTATGAATTTTTACTTTTAAAACCATTTTTATGTACCTCCTATGTGTCTGGAGCAGTTAGAAGGGATGACATGCTCTGGGGCTTCAAGTATGTACTTCCTACACTAGCTTGGTTAGAACTCTTGTACCTAAAACACTCCAAATATTTGCTAAAGTGACTCATATAAATTTTGCCTAATAGGAAATATTGCAGTTATGTTATACTGAGTTATTTTCTTTCCCTTTACTTCCAGCACTGTGTATTACATGAAATCAAAATGTCTCTTTGAGGTTAACAAGAATTAAGCCTTTAGGATGATTATCAGGCATCTTTGAGGCCACAGGACCATTTGATGGTATATGTAGAATTGACTTAGGCACATTTCTTTTTCAGCCTTATTATTTTGTTTACATACTTACCTGTAGAAAATACAGATATTAGAAATCACATTTTATGCTATTGCCTTGGAAACATCAACTTTCTGTTATTCTCAACTATATCAGTAGCATTCCTTGCCCCCTGATGCTAGGGAAAGTAGAATTCTCTGTAGACTACAAGGACCAACTGTTATTTGCACTAAAGCTTTTATTCTTTGATCCATTAGCAGGTTGATGTCTCTTAATGTCAAAAGGTGCACAAAGCTTCAAAGACACATAGCACTGAGTTTGATCTTAAAAATACAAAATAAAAAAAATTTTTTTAATCTTAGGAACAAGTCCTGTCTTTCCCTTATACTAGTGAATTAAAAATATTACCAGTTCATGCCTTAGTGGCCATTGACATTAAAAATCAGCAGCTGTGAAACAGGACCTCCTAATATTCTTCAATGTATTTGCCGTGCTAAGACTCCAAGAGCCTTGGTTTCTTAATGGTTTCTAAGTATCATTCCCCACTAAAAGGAACAAGGGCTCCTTGAAGAAATGGCTAACTTCAGAACTGGGCAGGAAAGATAGAAGGTGAAAAGTATCTGGTTCTAGAGAGTCTGGAAGCACTTTTTTAAAAATACTGAGGGGCGCCTGGGTGACTCAGTCTGTTGAGTGTCCGACTGGCTCAGGTCATGATCTCGCGGTTTGTGAGTTCGAGCCCCTCATCCAGCTCTGTGCTGACAGCTCAGGGCCTGCTTGGGATTCTGTGTCTCCTTCTCTCTCTGTCCCTCCCCCGCCTGTGTGTGTGTGTGTGTGTGTGTGTGTGTGCGCACTCTCTCGCTCTCTCTCTAAAATATATAAATGTAAAAAAAAAATTTTCTTAAATACTGAGACATATCAAAATGACACAGGAATCTGACTGAAGGTCTCCCCTAAGCAATATACAAGACCAAGTAATGATGAGAATAACAGATTAAAACTCATTGAGAAAAACAAGGATCAATAAAATTATAGGGTTATAAATAAGGATTATAAATGAGTAACTAAATAATTGTGTAAATAAGTAAAGAAGGAGAAAGGGAAAGCTCTTTTGGAAGAAAGATGACTCCTAAATGCAGTATAGAGATAGAAAATTTTGCAACTGTGATTGCTGTGCAAGAAATATGAAACAAAAAAATATCAATGAATACTGAAACTAGTGGGTAGAGGTTTAAGAGGAAACGAGGTATTAAGATAGTATCAAAATATTTTCTGATAAATTAATTGCCGATAGAATATAGATTAAGTCTATGGTGGAAAAATCTATTAGACACGACCTTAACCAAGAGTTGAAAATTAAAATCACCAATAATCAAATAGACTAATATCCTTGATATGATACACTGAGAAGGACATATTCTTTCTGTGCTTTTGTTGCTGCAGGTGAATAACCTGAATCTAATTATGAGGAAAAATTTAACTCATATCATGTTTTGTTCTACAATGTAGTTTTCTGTCATCTGTAAAAATGTCAAGATTAAAAAAAAAAAAAACATAAAGGTTGAGGAATGGTTCCAAACCAAATGAGACAAGAGAGACATGACAATCAAATGCAATGTGTGATTCTGGACCACATCCTGGAGCGTGGGGAAAAAAATAGCTATAGAAGAACTTTCAAAAAAAATTGGACACGTTTGAATATGGACTGTGAATTATAGGTTAGTACTGTATCAATTTCAATATCCTGATTTTGGTAATTGTTCTGTGTTTATATAAGAGAATGTTCTTGTTCTGGGGAAATATACTGCAATATTTAGGGATAAAGGGACATGCTGTCTGAGATTTACTTTCACGTGGTTTGGTAAAAATGTATGTGTGTATATGACATACATACATCGTATCTGTGTTTATGTGGCTGTGTGAATAGATAGATGTATAGACAGGTAATAGGCATTGCATGATAAAATGAATGCAGCAAAATGCTAACAATCTATGATTCCAGAAAAAAATACATATGGATATCCTTTGTACTTCTCTTGCAAATTTTCTTCTGTTTGATATTGTATCAAAATAAAAAGCTATTCCCCCTCCCAAATACTTGCATTAGAATGCTAAACATTTATTCCCAAAATATTACAAATATTATTTTGCTCAAATCATTTTTGAAGTACTTTTTAAAAAATCATCTTTGAGGATATGTTGCTACTTCTCACACACAAACACGTACACACACAAATGCTGTTACATATATCATAGTCGGATGTTTATTAGATATCTTAAACTTTCTATGTCCCAAACATGTTGTTTTTGCCCATTTAGTCCTGTCTTTTCCCTTGATCTCATTTCAAGCCATTCTTATTTTAGTGAAATGGCAAAGTTCTCCCTCTTGCTAAGTTCAGACACATGGGACTTATTCCAAAGATCCCATTTCCCCTCCTTTTGTCCATCTCCAATTCATCAGTATTTACTGTCAGTTCTACTTTTAAACACTCTTCTCTGACTCCAGTATTTCTTCCCTCCTCCAGACTCCCTATCACATCTCACCTGCCCTACAGTGCCACCCTCCCACCTAATGTCCCTGTATCTCCCCTCGCCTCTGTGTTCTCCATCACACTGGCCTTCCTGCTGCCCCTTCCACAGGCCAGGCTGACTGTTCTAATCTGAAGGCCTTTGTGGTTGCTATCTGACATACTCATTTTCCAAGAATTCACATGACTATCTCTTTTCATCATCCGGGTCTTTGCTCACATATCACCTCTTCTGAGAGAACCTTCCTGACTATCCTGTATAAGGAAGCCATATTTTGCCTAACTTTTCATTCCATTGCTTGAACTTTTTCATAGCACTTCCCACACACTGAACTTATGATAACAGTTATTTTTAATATAGTTATTTTTATTCCCACATTAAAAGAGCCAGAGAGGAGAAAATTGCCTCTTCAGTCTTTTATCAGCAGAGTACAGTACCTGACAAATTGTAGATGCTCAGTAAATATCAAATGAGTGAAAATGGGCAAGAGCTACACAATAAATACAGACTTGCAATGTTATTGCTATGGGACAATAATATTACTCAATTCCTGAGTCAGCAGCTTGGGACTAGGTTGATGGGGGCTGAAAAGTCGAAAAGATGGGGAGAGGAGAACAAGGGAGAAAACTGCACAGCTTGATAAGACATCATGGAGGGCCAGATTTAGTCTGGGATCTAGACTGTGCTGCCAGTTTGCTCAAAATGGCATTAATGTGTAGGTGGTTGCACCTGGAAGTATGGCATAAATGTAAATGATACCTAAGAGTCCAGCCCTGCTAACGTATGGTATGACCTTTAAGTTCACATTTATTCAGGTGCACCACACAGCATCTGTCAGAGGATATACAGTTCTCATATTCAAAAACATCTTTATGTAATGAGAGAAATCATTCCATATAGAATATAGATGAAGAGGAACTTTACATTTTGAACAGGAGACATAACCATGATAATGTGAATCACCATAGCATTTGGAAAGACCTTAGAGTTAAACTTACATATACCATGAAACTAGTGCATATTATAGATCGTGAAACTACTATAAAGTTCCATTCTTCCAGCTCACTAACTGCAAATGTTTTCCAAGGACTTTGAGGCAGGAAATTAAAAGCAAAACATGCTAATGCCTATCCTGGTAATACTTTCACTGGAAATCAGCCAAAGCCTTGGACAGGCTCCCCTAAGTCAGTACTGTCCCTATCAGCAGACAGTTTTCCTGAAGAAAACTATCAAACAAACCACACCAAGAAAAGCACTACCAAAAGGCAAAGATTTTCAATGTAGATACAGAGTGGGAAATCTGCCTTTACTTTCTAACACTGCATTAGCACACTGTCAAATGAATATGCTGATAGACAAAGACAGGGAAAACCAGGTCAAGAAGATCAGCCTGGTTGGGAAGCTGTCTTGATAAAATATTATATTGGTGAGGCATCAAACTGGAAGTTCCTCAGAGCTGTGGTCATGTCTAGCTTTCTATTTGTCACTGGGACCTCTACCTGACAAAGCTGTCACATTCAACTTCTTAAGCCATTCCATCAGTGTCATCTATGATTGGTAGTTAACATCATATGACAAGGCAGTGTCCATGAAAGGGTAGTCTAGAGCCCAGACCCTTAACCAGCCCTGAAGTTAGGCTGCCTAATTTGTCAGCTGGGTCCAATTTCAGTAAAGGGATCTGAATGTACCAGAATATTACTTTCTTATTCTCCTTAGAGTACCTCTTGTGTAAAGAAAATTTCAATTTCAATTTGCCATTTAAGTATACTGCCATCTCAGTATTTTGGTGTATAAATTAACATTTTAAAGGTTGCTTTAACAGTTCTGCAATTCCAAACATCTAACACATATACACAACTACTAATTTAGGAACTTAAACTAAATAAATAATAAAATGTGCCCAACCATCTATCTACAGATTCACTCATCAGTGCATTGTTGGTAAAAGCAAGATGGGATGTCATGTACAACATGGTGACTATTGATAACACTGCTACATAACACATAGGAAAGTCACTGGGCAAGTATTCCCTAAGAGTTCTCAGCACCAGGGGAAATTTTTCTTTCTTCTTTTCTCCTTTCTGTTTACTTTATCTATATGAGAAGATGGATGTTAACTGAGCCTATTGTGGTAATCATGTCACAAAATATGTGAATCAAACTACTGTGTTGTATGTGTAAGTTTAAGACAGTGATGTATAAGTTTAAGACATCCAATTAGTTGTTAAAAAACCTGGCAGGGGGCAGGGGGATACAATAGGCTCTTGCAGAGCCAGACTTGGGTGGGACAGCACCACTTCCAATCTGAAACAGCTATAGAAAGATCAGTAAAATTCTATTTCTAATGACTAATAACAAATTTCTGGAAGGGAAGAAGATTAGCCAACAAATCCTTGGGATTTATTTGGCTCCCCTAAATTCAACCCTATCAGAATTCTATATTTTCTCCTAACAGTCTTCTAGGCATATGTATTACAAGCACAATCCAACAACAAATTATATCCTCTTTTAACTTAAAATTCCTGCTTGGCAATATGGTACTAATACTACTAATTGGCTAGAAAATAATAGTTTATTGATTGGTTCTCCCAATATTTACTGCATATCTACCATATGCATCAGCTTGTATGTTACCAATAAGATATAGCAATGAACAAGACAGAAAAATCCCACATGACATTTTCATTCTAGGGATACTTAATGAGTTGGGAAAACCTTCACATTCTAAGAATAACTGAAAATAGCAGATTACAAAATACTATAAGCAAAATAATCACAATTATGCAAAACAAATAAGTTACTTATTATTAAGTGAATACTGCTATTTGATTGGAAAGACATCTGTGGAGAAATTGGGTGTTGCCTGAGAAAAGTGAATAGCTAGTGTGACAGATCCCCACCATTTTATTACCTCTGTACTTTTGAGACAGGTGCAAGTTTTATCAATGCAGGAAAGTAGATCACTCGCTAATGAGATTCATATAAACTAAGTTTTAAAAAATAGATGCACAAAAACATAATGCCAGATATTGATTTACAAAAAGAACTAATTTAGCAGCATAATCTCTCCCTATAGGCAATTCCACACAGGAAAGCAATTTTTTTTTTTTTAAGTTTGCATATTGAGCAAAAGATCACAGCAAAGGAAATTAGATAGATTAGGGCTGCTTTCTACCATGCTCACTTTTCTCTGCTTCCACTGCTGACTAGCCTCCTAAATTTACCCATTGTTTCTTTAGATGAGTTTATTCACTCAGAAGAATAAAGTAACTTGATTGAATGAGGATCTTTTGGTAAGTGTAATTTCTCCCCTTATCCACTAATATATATTTCTGGGTTTTGGAGTTCATAAGGCGACAGTGATATCTTAGTGGTTAGCTACAGTGTGTACAGGGTGTGTGTGTGTGTGTGTGTGTGTGTGTGTGTTTACTGGGTAAGTCACCTCCAAAAAGTAGATCTGTAAGGGAACACACTAAAATAGTAATAATGATTACCTAAAGGTGATAGGAAGAGGGATGTGAGGGATTATTTCTTTTTCTCATTTTTTATGAAAAATATGTATGTTTATAACCAGAAAAGCAATTAAAGAAGATGGTGACACACCAGTACTCCTGCCAAGAAAAATGGGGAAAACAAGCTTAAATCATTCACTTTGCTAAAGTGGCTAAAACTTTGAAGACCAGTTAAGAAAGGTTTTCAAGGGAAGATGACAAAAGAGATCAGCTAATCCTTCTTAGATACTATTTCTCCATGTAACTTGTCAATTGTGAATGCAGAATAAGAGGCTAAAAATCTGGGCTTTGCTGGGTAGAGGCATACTGGTGGGAGACAGAAAAACTAGGAGAACTTCTGGTGGTCTTGTAAGGCTGGAGAGATAAAACTGAATAATTGATGAGCTTCAAAATCCAGCCAGTTTTTCTTTAGAAGTATTGCCAAATTCTAAAACTGCAGTGTGGGAAGCTAACACACTAGCAGAACACCTCTGAAAATCAAAGGAGCATTTGCAGCATAGTTTCCAAACTATGAGAGCCATCAGTTCCAAAACTCATGAAATATTTCAAAAAGCTTACAAATAAAAAATAAGATAAATACAAAGAAAATAACACTTAAGTATATCATATTTACAACTACTGAAAGCAAAATATAAAAATCTTCAAATGAGATCTATATTAGCTTGCTTGGGCTCCTGTCAAAAAAAAAGTGCTACAAACTAAGGGGCTTCAACAACAGATTTTTATTGTCTCACAGTTTTGGAGGCTATTAGACAAGAAGATCAAGGTGTCGGCAAGGTTGTTTTCTTGTGAGGGAGAAATATGTTTCATGTTTCTGTCTAAGCTTCTAGTGGTTTTGTGACAATCTTGGCATTCCTTGGATGTGGCTATATCACCCTGATATCTGCCTTTGTCTTCACATGACATTTTCCCTGTATATTTATCTGCATCCAGATTTCCCCCTTTATATAGGAACATTAGTCATACTGAATTAGGGGCCCATTCTACTCCAGTATGACCTCATCTTAACTTAATTCCATATACAATATCTCTATTTTTAAATAAGGTCACATTTTGAGGTACTGAGGGTTAGGACTTCAACATGTTAATTTTGAGACAACACCATTTGAACCCATAATTATTGCCTTAAATAAATGCATAACTTTAAATATAAATGTAGAAAAGACTAATAATTAATGATATTACTTATGAACAGGGATGCGATAATGATAAATGAATCATTAGCAAATCTATTTGAGTGGTATATAAAAACCATAATATATCATGATCATATGGGTATAATTCCAGGAATACAAGTTCAGTTTATCAATCAAAAATCAAGTGGTGCAATTTATCAGTTTAATTGAATAAAAAAAACATATTTTAAGAGATATATGAATATGTTTGATAAAACCCAAGATCCTTTCATAATAAAAAATATCTTAGTAAATTAAGGAATAGGAATTACTTCTTAACTTGATAAAGATGATTTTTTAAGTTCACAGCTAATACCACACTTAATGATGATTCATTGAAACCTTTATCCATGAGACTGGGACTTATTCAGGAAATGCACACTGTTATCACTTCTATTCAACTATAAGTTGAAGCCCAGAATAATAAGGAGAGACAGTATACAAAACACCTAAGTGCTGGGGTGAAGAAAGGAACAGAAAAACAGTATTATTATCCTCAGTGACTGTTGTACATAGAAGATAAAGATATCCATAGATAAATTTTTAGACTATGTCTATATTTAATAAGGCTACTATATACAAAATGCACAAAACACTGCCATTTCTTTATGACAACAAACAAATAGCAAATACAAATTTTAACATACATTTATAAAATATCGAAAAGTCAAATATCTAGAAACAGTGCTAACAAAAGTATTTAAGATTATATACTGAATATCACCAGATATTAAAGAACACCTCAGTAAATTTAGGAATGTACTATGATTATGAACTGAAAGGCTCAATACCCTAAAGATAGTATTTTTTCCCAGATTAATTCCTCTATGCAACATTCATTAGCTAATGCTAAAATCTGTGTGAAAACTAAAAGGGCCTGAAGAGTCTTAAGGCAATCCTAAAGTAGAAGAACAAATATTTTAATCAAGAGTTATTAGATAGGGGGTGCCTGGATGGCTCAGTCAGTTGAGCATCTGACTTTGGCTCAGGTCATGATCTCACAATTTATGGGTTCAAGCCTTGCATCAGGCTCTGGGCTGACAGCTTAGAGCCTAGAGCCTGCTTCTCAGATTCTGTATCTCCCTTTCTCTCTGCCTCTCACTTGCTCATGCTCTCTCTCTTTCTGTCTCTCAAAAATTTAAAAATCTCAAAAAATTTAAAAAGATTATACAAAAAAAGATTTATTATACAGTCACAGAAATTCAGAGGATGATATTAGTTAAAAATATAGAAGCAGACCAGTGGCACAAAACACAGTGTAGGAAAAGACCGCTCACATACAGTTATTTGCTTTGTGACTAAGGTAATCCTGCAGTGCAGTGAGGAAAGGCTATCTTTTTCTCTTTTTCAATAACTGTGCTGGATCCATTGGATATCCATAGAGAAGAAACATTTTGATATCTATGGTACCATTTATAAAATTCCATCCCTTATATATTGTAGTTTTTAATATGAATGACAGCTTCCAGGCAACATGAAGTAATGGAATTTTATGTATGTTCCTGTTTGAAAAATTGCTTTTTTTAAAAAAAGTATAATTGATAAATACAGATTTTTAAACCTATTGTCAACACTGGACATCAAATGATGATAGACAGTAATCTTCAAAGACAAGAAACAGATGAGGTCCCATTATCCTAACTCACTGCCTAGGCAAAGTCATCAAACCATGGTGTAGGGAGGGAGAATCCAGGAAGAACTCAGCGGTTGCTTGAATTGAAGAAATGGAGCTGACTGGACAGGGAGGCCAAAACAGCCAGAGTTTTCAGGGCAAGGTGCTGGAGAAGAGAGAGCTTAATTAAGAACTCTGGAAAACTCCAGAAGGCCCCACTCAGCTGAGTGATGGTCAACCCATGCATGTGAGTGAACTACCAGGGACTGGAAAAACAGACACTGGAAAAAATTAGAGAAAACAATCCTTGGTGTTCATACAGGACCAAAAATAGTCCATTTCCAATCACTTTTTCTCCTTCTCTTCATTATCCCACCTTAGTGGCTAGAATTGCAGAAAGTGGTTATTATGTTTTTATCTTTTACTAGATTTACTATTTACAATAAAAATTACAGGATCTTTTGGATGATTTGCAACCCATACAGAAGTAAAATTCATGCCAAGAATAACACAGAGGCCAGGAGGGAAGAAAGAAAAGTATAGTGTTGATATGTGAAGTATTATAATAGCACTGGGAAGCTGACTGTGATAAGCTAAAGATGTATACCATGACCCATATAAGCAACTACATAAATAACAAAGGGTTATAATTAATAAGCCAACAAAGGAGATAAAATGAATCATAAAATGCTCAATTAACTCCCAATTAATTAAAAAATAAGCACAAAAAAGAACAAAAAGGCAGCAAAGAACAGACAGGATAAAAGAAAACAAAAGATAGTAGCATACTAAAAGATAGTATGTATACTAGTAGTATATTTAGTATATTTAGTATATTTAATATATTTAGTATATTTAGTAGTATACTAAAAGATAGTAGCATACTGAAACCAAATCATATTAATGATTACATTTATTTTTTCATGTTTATTTATTTTGAGAGAGAGAGTGAGCAGGGGACAGGCAGACAGAGGGGGAGAGAGAATGCCAAACAGGCTCTTCACCATTGGCACAGAGCCCCATACAGGGCTTGATCTCACAAACTGTGAGATCATGACCTGAGCCAAAATCAAGAGTCAGACACTTACACAAGTGAAAAATCCATGTGCCCCATGTTGATAATTACATTTAATGTATATGATCTGAACACCACAATTCAATGGTAAAGATTGACAGATTGGCTACACAAGACTAAAGTAAAAGCTGCCTGTAAGAAACACACTCCTAACCTTACAAGTAGGTTAAAAGTACAACAGAAAACCATATTCCATGCTAACACTAATCATACAACAAGCTAAAGTTTATCAAAAGAATGCTGGGGTGGCCATAAAAATGGCCATTTGTGGGAAAAGCCACAGAAAGCCACAGAGATCGTGAGTGATCCTCAAGTCTAGACAGAGGCCAGTGTGAGAAGGGTGACAGATGTGAGCCGATCAGCTACATTCTCTCCTCCTTATCCTGTCTTCCTCACTGGAACTACAGCAAGCAGTTACTGTGTTTCTTTTGTTGTAACAAATGTTATATTTGGGTTCTTGTTTATAAAGAGTATTCACCACTGAGGGGCAGGTGCTTAGAACAGAAGTTCAAGAGGCCACTGTCTCTACAGCAGGTCTAGTCTGGCGGCCCTCAATCCACTCTATGCAAAACAATTATCCAAATATAATAGGATACTGACCTTTTACCAGGTTATAATCTATGTAGAAAATCTAACATAAGCTCTTTCACAGCCTTACCTGGAGCAAAGAGACACGTTATTGTCACAGTTTTTGTTGTAAATAAATTACTTTATCTTGTTGATTGTCAGAAGGCCTAGTTAGCAGATCAAAGGATATGTGAAAGCAAGTTTCTTAGTTAGCATAAAGGTGTTTCTATTTAGAAAATACATTTCAGGACATGACCTTTTTTATAGCCTAAATAAGAATTTGAAATTATTAAAATTAAATTATCTCTTGAGATAAAGAATTATTTTTCTCTAGAAATGCTATTAAGTATAGAAATGTTTTTCATAGGCATTATTTCATTTAATCCTCATAATATCATGAAACTCATGAGGCATATAGAATTATTCCAATTTCATATTTAGAAACTGTGGCTCTGACAGATCCATTGCTTCAATTCACATAGCTAGTATTTGAACTAAAACTGGAACTAAAGTTTTTCAATAACAATTAAAGTATCATTAATGCTATATCACAGCTACCTCATAACATATGTTGCTAATAAATTTAACCTGAACAATTGGCCCTTCAAGTGAAAATTATTTTTAAAACTATAATCTCTTTAAGTTTGAAAGAGAGTAATGAGAAAAAATGTTGCTTTATTTAGTATTGATTTTAATGTCAGAACCAGGGTCTATATTTAACTATCAAATTGACTATTTTATTTTTCCAGACATGTTAACCTAATTGAGTTGCTCTGGTACCATCCATTAAATTTAATCAAAAGCATTGGGGAAAACATTTTTCATTCTTGTAAAGACTCAAATCATGATTCATTGGCTCACTATTTCAAACATATTTGCTCCAATGTGCTGTGCCCTCTACTTTTCAAAATAATATAAGGTACTTTGAGTTATAATTACTTATACCCTTAAAGGAATTATTTGATCCAAGAGTTCCATTTTAGCCTTATTAATAAATCAGTTAGAATACTTGTTGAACATTTATTATCAGATGAATGCAGAAAACACAGGAATAAAATATATTATCGTAATTCTCAACAGGTTTACAATCTAATGTTGGAAATAACATAAAGGCAAACATTAAATTACAGAGTAAGAAGATACTGAAGGAAAATTAACTTTAAACAATGGGAAGTAATAATAAACATATGGTAATAAAATTATTAGTATACAAACCATGTAAAATAACGTAATTTTAGGTCTAATTTTTGGGGCATGCTCTAAGTGCTGTAAGATTTCTGAGTTGGGAAAATAATGTGGTGCGGGATATCCAGGAACACTTCACAAACTCCAAAAATTACTACTGAAGTGGGTATTACTCAGGAGACAAGGTAAATGAGGGCAATTTTATCCTTGGATGGAGTGATTCTTATCCTTTTAGAGATCCATCATATGTCAAGAACCCAGTGTCTACTTTTCTACTCAGAATGAGGGGACACCTCATAGGTAAATAATTCATTCAGTGAGGTAAAATATTAGTCCAATAGTAAAGCACAGACTAAGTTTCAAGAGGGTCAAAACTAGAAATGGAGAAATTGCATTGAGGTTACTATAAGTATCACGGCAAAAGATGATGAGGGCTTGGACTTAGGGATTCACAGTGGAGTGGAGAGACACCGGTGTATTGTAATATATTTTGTCAACAGAATTCTCAAGAGTGCTAGTGAACCGAATATAGTGCTGAGCAGTAGCCTTGAAGAGGAAAATTAACATATCTTACTGAGTTCTGTTTATTTGAGAAATGCAACTTTGTTAACTCCAGATAGCAAAGATCTTCCTTTGGTTTTCTATTCATTGTTCTCCTTCCATTTGTGTAACTGAAGCAAGAGTACAGTTGATTTCTATTAGCAATTGAGACTGGAGACAAAATTTTAAATCTTTTGTAGCAAGGGAAGTTCTGGTACAGAAAAGAAATGATTTGGAACATACTTAAAATTTGGAGTATAAAAAAGGAGAAAAGACCGAGCCAGGATCAACACCCATCTTCAGACTGAAATAATGTGAAAAATAAAATTTCATAAAGCCTAGAGTTAATTTTAAATAATTTTAATGTACTTGTAAAACTCAATACAAAAATGTTAAAAATAATGTAGAAAAAATTAAGGTTGTTAAAAATTAAGATTTCTACTCAATTTTGTGGTGAATTTAAAACTGTTCTTAAAAAAGTGTATCTCAAAAAAAAATGGATAACATGACCTTGAATATAAACACCCAGATTATTCTAAAAAATTATGGAGAAGAATATTTCAAGAGGAAAAATGTGAAAACAATTTAATTTTAAAATTTATATAAAGGGCAAATAGAAGAAGTAATAGATACCTAAAATAGCTGTCATTTACTGAACATTTATTATTTGGCAGGAACTATTCTAAATATCTAATCCTCTTGGCAGTAAAAACCTACAATTTTAAATAGGTTCAAAAAAGAGAAGAAAATATTTTCAATATCAAAAACTTAAGAAATCACATAACACTTAAACAATATGGTTTCCAAAAAGTAAGTGATGAGAAAAGGAACATATTCGCTCACCCTAAAAAGAAACAGATGCTGAGATTGGAAAAACATAAAATAAAATCCCAAAATAGACTTTTATTTAGGCATACTTAAAAAGAATATAATACAAAGATACTGAGAAAATAGGTAAAAATTATGTAAAAATACCAATATATCATTAAAAAGTACTGTTGGTAGTAGTGATAAAAAATGAGGTAGAATATACCAGTAATGCAAGAATAGTTTAACATTAAAAAATTATCTATGGAGAGGATCCTGGGAAGATGGTGGCTTAGGAGGACGCTGGGCTCACCGCGCATCCTGCTGATCACTAAGATTCCACCTACACCTGCCTAAATAACCCAGAAAACCGCCAGAAGACTACCAGAACAGATTCTCTGGAGCCAAGCACAGATGAGAGGCCCATGGAAGAGGGTAGGAAGGCGGAGAGGTGGTGCGCCCTACACAGACTGGCGGGAGGGAGCCAGGATGGAGGGGTGGCCCACCAGCCAAGCAGAGCCCCCGAGTCTGGTTTGCAAAAGCGGAGGGGCCAGATGGAGTGTGTTCCGACAGCAAGCAGGACTTGACATCTGGAAGGTTATAAGCTAATAGCTCTGCTCAGAGAATGGGAGGGCTGGAGGACAACGGGAGGGAGAGTTGTTGAGCCCCTGACCACAGAGCTCAGCTTGGCAGGGAACAAAGGCCCTCGCCAGCGCCATCTCCCTCGCCCATCCCCCAGCCAAAATCCCAAAGGGAACCAGTTCCTGCCAGGGTACTTGCGTGCACCCCGCAAACACCCAGCACTGTGCTTCTGAGGATCCATCCCTCCGGCGGGTCTGACTCCCTCCCAGTGCCCCAGTGCCCCAGGGCCCCTCCAGAAGCAGATCTCTGAAGGAAAAGCGAGCTGAGCCTGCCCCTCCCTCCCCTGTGCACCTTGCCGATCCACCCCAGCTAATATGCCAGATCCCCAGCACCACAAGCGTGGCAGTGTGCAAGTAGCCCAGACAGGCCACGCCACCCCACAGTGAATCCTGCCCCTAGGAGAGGGGAAGAGAAGGCACACACCAGTCTGACTGTGGCCCCAGCAGTGGGCTGGGGGCAGACATCAGGTCTGACTGCGGCCCCACCCACCAACGCAGTTATTCAAAACAGCACAGGGGAAGTGCCCTGCAGTCCCACACCACTCCAGGGACTATCCAAAATGAGGAAACGGAAGAATTCCCCTCAGAAAAACATCCAGGAAATAACAACAGCTAACGAACTGATCAAAAATGATTTAAACAATATAACAGAAAGTGAATTTAGAATAATAGTCATAAAATTAATCGCTGGGCTTGAAAACAGTATAAAGGACAGCAGAGAATCTCTTGCTACAGAGATCAAGGGATTAAGGAACAGCCAGGAGGAGCTAAAAGATGCTATCAATGAACTGCAAAATAAAACGGAGACAACTACGGCTCGGATTGAAGAAGCAGAGAGGAAAATAGGTGAGCTAGAAGATAAAATTATGGAAAAAGAAGAAGCTGAGAAAAAGATAAAAAAACGCAGGAGTATGAGGGGAAAATTAGAGAACTAAGTGATGGACTAAAGAGAAATAATATACGCATAATTGGTATTTCAGAGGAGGAAGAGAGAGGGAAAGGTGCTGAAGGTGTACTTGAAGAAATAATAGCTGAGAACTTCCCGGATCTGGGGAAGGAAAAAGGCATTGAAATCCAAGAGGCACAGACAACTCCCTTCAGACGTAACTTGAATCGATCTTCTGCACAACATATCATAGTGAAACTGGCAAAATACAAGGATAAAGAGAAAATTCTCAAAGCAGCTAGAGATAAACATGCTCTAACATACAAAGGGAGACCCATAAGGCTCATGATTGATCTCTCCACTGAAACTTGGCAGGCCAGAAAGGAATGGCAGGAGATCTTCAATGTGATGAACAGAAAAAAAATATGCAGCCGAGAATCCTTTATCCAGCAAGTCTGTCATTTAGAAGAGAAGGAGAGATAAAGGTCTTCCCAAACAAACAAAAACTGAAGGAATTCGTTACCACTAAACCAGCCCTCCAAGAGATCCTAAGGGGGATCCTGTGAGACAAAGTACCAGAGACATCGCTACAAGCATGAAACCTACGGACATCACAATGACTCTAAACCCATATCTTTCCATAATAACACTGAATGTAAATGGACTAAATGCGCCAACCAAAAGACATAGGGTATCAGAATGGATAAAAAAACAAGACCCATCTATTTGCCGTCTACAAGAGACTCATTTTAGACCTAAGGACACCTTCAGATTGAGAGTGAGGGGATGGAGAACTATTTATCATGTCACTGGAATCAAAAGAAAGCTGGAGTAGCCATACTTATATCAGACAAACTAGACTTTAAATTAAAGGCTGTAATGAGATGAAGAAGGGCATTATATAATAATCACAGGGTCTATCCATCAGGAAGAGCTAACAATTATAAATGTCTATGCGCGGAATACAGGAGCCCCCAAATATATAAAACAATTACTCACAAACATAAGCAACCTTTTTGATAAGAATGTGGTAATTGCAGGGGACTTTAACACTCCACTTACAGAAATGGATAGATCATCTAGACACACGGTCAATAAAGAAACAAGGGCCCTGAATGATACATTGGATCAGATGGACTTGACAGATATATTTAGAACTCTACATCCCAAAGCAACAGAATATACTTTTTTCTTGAGTGCACATGGAACATTCTCCAAGATAGGTCACATATTGGGTCACAAAACAGCCCTTCCTAAGTATACAAGAATTGAAATCATACCATGCATACTTTCAGACCACAATGCTATGAAGCTTGAAATCAACCACAGGAAAAACTCTGGAAAACCTCCAAAAGCATGGAGGTTAAAGAACACCCTACTAAAGAATGAATGGGTCAACCAGGCAATTAGAGAAGAAATTAAAAAATATATAGAAACAAATGAAATGAAAATACAACAATCCAAACGCTTTGGGATGCAGCAAAGGCAGTCCTGAGAGGAAAATACATTGCAATCCAGGCCTATCTCAAGAAACAAGAAAAATCCCAAATACAAAATCTAACAGCACACCTAAAGGAAATAGAAGCAGAACAGCAAAGGCAGCCTAAATCTAGCAGAAGAAGAGAAATAAACATCAGAGCAGAAATAAACAATATAGAATCTAAAAAAACTGTAGAGCAGATCAACGAAACCAAGAGTTGGTTTTTTGAAAAACTAAACAAAATTGATAAACCTCTAGCCAGGCTTCTCAAAAAGAAAAGGGAGATGATCCAAATAGATAAAATCATGAATGAAAATGGAATTATTACAACCAATCCCTCAGAGATACAAGCAATTATCAGGGAATACTATGAAAAATTATATGCCAACAAACTGGACAACCTGGAAGAAATGGACAAATTCCTAAACACCCACACGCTTCCAAAACTCAATCAGAAGGAAATAGAAAGCTTGAACAGACCCATAACCAGCGAAGAAATTGAATCAGTAATCAAAAATCTCCCAACAAATAAGAGTCCAGGACCAGATGGCTTCCAAGGGGAGTTCTACCAGACGTTTAAAGCAGAGATAATACCTATCCTTCTCAAACTATTCCAAAAAATAGAAAGGGAAGGAAAACTTCCAGATTCATTCTATGAGGCCAGTATTACTTTGATTCCTAAACCAGAGACCCAGTAAAAAAAGAGAACTACAGGCCAATATCCCTGATGAATATGGATGCAAAAATTCTTAATAAGATACTAGTAAATCGAATTCAACAGCATATAAAAAGAATTATTCACCATGATCAAGTGGGATTCATTCCTGGGATGCAGGGCTGGTTCAACATTCGCAAATCAATCAACATGATACATCACATTAATAAAAGAAAAGATAGGAACCATATGATCCTGTCAATCGATGCAGAAAAGGCCTTTGACAAAATTCAGCACCCTTTCTTAAAAACCCTCGAGAAAGTCGGGATAGAAGGAACATACTTAAACATCATAAAAGCCATTTATGAAAATCCCACAGCTAACATCATCCTCAATGGGGAAAAACTGAGAGCTTTTTCTCTGAGATCAGGAACACAACAGGGATGCCCACTCTCACCGCTGTTGTTTAACACAGTGTTGGAAGTTCTAGCATCAGCAATCAGACAACAAAAGGAAATCAAAGGCATCAAAATTGGCAAAGATGAAGTTAAGCTTTCACTTTTTGCAGATGACATGATATTATACATGGAAAATCTGATAGACTCCACCAGAAGTCTGCTAGAACTGATACATGAATTCAGCAAAGTTGCAGGATACAAAATCAATGTTGCATTCTTACACACTAATAATGAAGCAACAGAAAGACAAAGAAACTGATCCCATTCACAATTGCACCAAGAAGCATAAAATACCTAGGAATAAATCTAACCAAAGATGTAAAAGATCTGTATGCTGAAAACTATAGAAAGCTTATGAAGGAAATTGAAGAAGATATAAAGAAATGGAAAAACATCCGTGCTCATGGATTGGAAGAATAAATATTGTAGATACGCAATAAATAAATAAATATTGTAGATAGAATTGTAGAAGAATAAATATTGTAGATACCCAATAAATAAATAAATATTGTAGATACCCAAAGCTATCTACACATTCAATGCAATCCCAATCAAAATCGCATGAGCATTCTTCTCGAAACTAGAACAAGCAATCCTAAAATTCATATGGAACTACAAAAGGCCCCAAATAGCCAAAGTAATTTTGAAGAAGAAGACCAAAGCAGGAGGCATCACAATCCCAGACTTTAGCCTCTACTACAAAGCTGTAATCATCAAGACAGCATGGTATTGGCACAAAAACAGACACATAGACCAATGGAATAGAATAGAAACCCCAGAACTAGACCCACAAACGTATGGCCAACTAATCTTTGACAAAGCAGGAAAGACTATCCAATGGAAAAAAGTCTCTTTAACAAATGGTGCTGGGAGAACTGGACAGCAACATGCAGAAGGTTGAAACTAGACCACTTTCTCACACCATTCACAAAAATAAACTCAAAATGGATAAAGGACCTGAATGTGAGACAGGAAACCATCAAAACCCTAGAGGAGAAAGCAGGAAAAGACCTCTCTGACCTCAGCCATAGCAATTTCTTACTTGACACATCCCCAAAGGCAAGGGAATTAAAAGCAAAAATAAACTACTGGGACCTTATGAAGATAAAAAGCTTCTGCACACCAAAGGAAACAACCAACAAAACTAAAAGGCAACCAACGGAATGGGAAAAGATATTTGCAAATGACGTATCAGACAAAGGGCTAGTATCCAAAATCTATAAAGAGCTCACCAAACTCCACACCCGAAAAACAAATAACCCAGTGAAGAAATGGGCAGAAAACATGAATAGACACTTCTCTAAAGAAGACATCCGGGGGCGCCTGGGTGGCGCAGTCGGTTAAGCGCCCGACTTCAGCCAGGTCACGATCTTGCGGTCCGTGAGTTCGAGCCCCGCGTCAGGCTCTGGGCTGATGGCTCGGAGCCTGGAGCCTGTTTCCGATTCTGTGTCTCCCTCTCTCTCTGCCCCTCCCCCGTTCATGCTCTGTCTCTCTCTGTCCCAAAAATAAATAAAAAACGTTGAAAAAAAAAATTTAAAAAAAAAAAAAAAAAAGAAGACATCCGGATGGCCAACAGGCACATGAAAAGATGCTCAACGTCGCTCCTCATCAGGGAAATATAAATCAAAACCACACTCAGATATCACCTCACGCCAGTCAGAGTGGCCAAAATGAACAAATCAGGAGACTATAGATGCTGGAGAGGATGTGGAGAAACGGGAACCCTCTTGCACTATTGGTGGGAATGCAAATTGGTGCAGCCACTCTGGAAAACAGTATGGAGGTTCCTCAGAAAACTAAAAATAGACCTACCCTATGACCCAGCAGTAGCACTGCTAGGAATTTACCCAAGGGATACAGGAGTACTGATGCATAGGGGCACTTGTACCCAATGTTTATAGCAGCACTCTCAATAATAGCCAAATTATGGAAAGAGCCTAAATGCCCATCAACTGATGAATGGATAAAGAAATTGTGCTTTATATACACAATGGAGTACTATGTGGCAATGAGAAAGAATGAAATATGGCCCTTTGTAGCAACGTGGATGGAACTGGAGAGTGTGATGCTAAGTGAAATAAGCCATACAGAGAAAGACAGATACCATATGTTTTTACTCTTCTGTGGATCCTGAGAAACTTAACAGAAACCCATGGGGGAGGGGAAGGAAAAAAAAAGAGGTTAGAGTGGGAGAGAGCCAAAGCATAAGAGACTCTTTAAAACTGAGAACAAAGTGAGGGTTGATGGGGGGTGGGAGGGAGGGGAGGGTGGGTGATGGGTATTGAGGAGGGCATCTTTTGGGATGAGCACTGGGTGTTGTATGGAAACCAATTTGACAATAAACTTCATATATTGAAAAAAATATTATCTATCAGGGGCACCTGGGTGGCTCAGTCTGTTAAGCGTCCTACTCTTGGTTTCAGCTCAGGTCATGATCTCACTGTTCGCGAGTCTGAGCCCCCATATCACAGGCTCTGTGCTGACAGTGCAGAGTCTGTTTGGGATTATCTCTCTCTCCCTCTCTCTGCCCCACCCCCACGCTCTCTCTCACTCTCTCAAATAAAAAACTTTAAAAAATTATTTATGTAATTTGTAACAATAGATGAAGAAAACCAAATTATTCAGTTCCAAGAGTAAAGCATTTTAAAACTCTGATCAGTGAATTGAGGGGGGGACTTCTTAAACACTTAATACTAAGACTTTAGACAAATCTCTTTTTGACTCAGAGAAAAATGTAAAGATGCTCATTATCACCACTTCTTTTCAAGATTACAGAGACATCCTAGCCTAGATATAACTAAAGAAAAAAATAAGCATATACCTAATATTGTTATTTGCATGTGATGTATACATAGAAATACAAGTGAATCCACAAACTAGCTAGTAACATATAGAGTGATCGATAGTTTTATGCTGTATCAATAAATTTTTCAAGAAATTTATGTAATTACAGATCTAAATAAAATGGAGATCGCGAACATTCTCAGTTGATCTATAAACCCATTACAATGAAAATAAAATTTTAACAAGGCTACTTATAGTATTGGACAAATTCAACCTAAAATCTATAAACAGTAAAGGATAAAGAATGGATACAACCATGTTATTTATACATAAAAAACTAGAAAAGAAGATTTGCCCTGTCACACTGAAGGCTCATTTTAAAGTTATAATCATTAAAGCAGTGAGAAATTGGAACAGAAACAGAAAAACAACAGACCAAGTAGAGAAACAGATTATATGTGTATGGTATATGACATAACATTACAAATCTGTTGCAAAGAATAGACTATTCACTAAAATAACATCAGGACAATTTGTGTTCCAAGAGGGAAAATGATAATAATAGATCCCTACCTTTTACTATGCACAAAAATAAAGTATTCCAGATGGGTTAAAGAACACACCAAGAAAAACAAAATGTTAGAGGTTTCTCAAGAAAATAAGGGAAAATAGTTTTAGGGTATCAAGATAGGGAAGAATTTTTTAATAAGATACAAAAATGCAGAATACTTAAAGGAAATTGTAAATTCAATACACTAAACAATTTTCATACATCAAAACACATTTAAAGAAAATGAAAACAAAGTATCTATTTTGGGAAAAATCTGGGCAACACTTAAATTTAAAAATCAAATTAATGAGAAAAATTCAAACAACAGTAGGAAAAAAATAGCACAGGGTATGGTCAGGTATTTCAAAACAGCCAACCTTATTAAGAGATGTACAACTGTAGGAGAAGAGAATGCAAATCAAAGGAACAATGGGACACCATTTCACATACTGATAAAGAAACTTAAATCTCTTAAGTTTTGGCAAAATTTTGGATTATCAGGAATTCTTACACTTAGCTCTATAAATTATATAATCATTCGGAGAACAATTTGGCAATAGCCAGCAAAGTTTAATATGCACACATGTGTGACTCAACAATTCCTTTTCTGGGTATGAATCTCTTGGAAGCTCTTTTCCATGTTCCCAAGGAAACATGAGCTAGAATATTCATTCTAACACTATAAATGAAAAATTTAAAAGTTGGAATTACCTAATTATCCATTTGTAGCAGAGAGATGATCTGAGGTTTAATATTACATTTGTATAGTAGACAGCAGTGAATTAGATACAACCATCAGCATAGGTAGTTTTAAAATACATAACGTTGTGGGGAAAAAATTGCCACATCAGTGAACTTCAGAACCACAATTCTAAGTAAAAAGGCATGCAAACGAAAGACATTAGAAAAATTTTAGTAAAAATTTAAAACACTGAAAACAATTGCTTACTGATATATCTAGAATATGTACCTGGACACAAATGACACCCTGAAATCTTAGAATAGTGATTACTTCCAAAAAGAGAGTGAAGATACATGGAAAGAGGTGTGAAAATGTATTGGCAACTATAGTTGGTTTATCAAAAAATAGACAAAGAGAGAAAAAGAATATGAGCAAAGCGAAGGAAATGTGGAAAGAGCTCATGTCTCTTAAAACATACCCATGTATGTTCCATTATTTTTGTTATTTGGTTCATGTTTGATAATTGTTTTATTTTCAACTGTATCTAAACATAAGACTCAAGTATAAAATATAAACCATATGAAGGTAAAAAGGCCATTCAAATTCTGATACTAAAGACAGAAAAACATACAAGATAATACTGACTCATTTGACTATAGAAAAATTGAAAATTAGATAAAATGTTTGTATGGTTAAAACAAAAGAAAAGAAATTTAAACATAAGTGATTATTGGGAGCATGTAATACCAACATATAGGAAAAAGTATTAAAATTCTTAATATATCAAAAGAGTTGTGACTCAGAAAAAAATATAGACTATTTTTTTAAGTGGGCAAAAGAAGGCAACTGTGGCCAATAAAATTAGAAAATGAAAACATTGTGGCAAATAAATTAGCAAAACATTGCACCTTCAACTCAATAATAACCAGAGTTAATAATAATAATGCAAATTATAACAATTTATAATTAACATTATGTATATTTTTCACTTTGGAAAATACCCCAAAAAGTTTATAACACATGCATTAAAAGTTAATGATAAAACTGGAATCAAACTGCAAAAGATCACGAACAGCCAAAGCAGTCTTGAAAAAGAAAAAAAACTGGTGGTGTCACAATTCCAGACTTCAGATTATATTGCAAAACTATAGTAATCAAAACAGTATGGTACTGGCACAAACACAGACACACAGATAAACAGAAGAGAACAGAATGCCCAGAAATAAACCCATAATTATATGGTCAGTTAATCTTTGACACAGGAGGCAAGAATATATAATGAGATAAAGTCTCTTCAACAAATGGGGTTGGGAAAACTGCACAGCAACATGTGAAAGAAAGAAACTAGACCACTTTCTTACAACATACAATAAACTCAAAATGGATTAAGGACCTAAATGTGAGACCTGAAACCATAAAAATCCTAGAAAAGAGCATAGGCAGTAATTTCTCTGACATTGGCCATAGCAACATTTTTTCAAGATAGGTCCCTGAGGCAAGGGAAACAAGAGCAAAAATAAACTATTGGCTTCTGCATGAAAATAAAAAGCTTCTGCATTTCAAAGGAAACAATCAACAAAACTAAAATGCAACCTGCTGAATGAGAAAAGGTATCTGTAAATGATATACCCAATAATGGATTAGTATCTAAAATGTATAAAGAATTTATACAAGTCAACACCCCCAAATCAAATAATCCAATGAGAAAATGGGCAGAGGACATGAACAGACATTTCTCCAATGATGACTTTCAGATGGTCATCGACCCATGAAAAGATGCTCAACATCACTATCATCAGAGAAATGTAAATCAAAACCATAATGAGATATCACCTCATACCTGTAATAATGGCTGAAATAAAAAACACAAGAAGCAAGAAGTGTTGGCAAGGATGTGGAGAAATAGGAACCCTCATGCACTGTTATTGGGAATACAAACTTGTACAGCCACTGTGGAAGACAGTATGGAGGTTCCTCAAAAAATTAAAAATAGAACTACCCTCTGATTCAGTCATGGCACTACTGGGTATCCAATGAATATAAAAATACTATTTCAAAGGGATACATGCATCCCTATGTTTATTACATAATTATTTACAATAGCCAAATTATGGAAGCAAACTAAGTGTCCATCAATAGATGAATGGATAAAGAAGGTGTGATATACATATACATACACATACACAATGGAATATTATTCAATCATAAAAAAGAATGAAGTCTTGCTATTTGCAACAACATGGATGGATCTAGAGAGTATAATGCTAAGTGAAATAAGACAGAGAAAGATGAATACCATAAGACTTCAGTCATATTTGGAATTTATAAACTGGTAAAGACTTTTTAATGGTGGTTTGGAAGTACTTAACAACACCCATTGGCACAAAAACAGACACATAGACCAATGGAATAGAATAGAAACCCCAGAACTAGACCCACAAACGTATGGCCAACTCATCTTTGACAAAGCAGGAAAGAACATCCAATGGAAAAAAGACAGTCTCTTTAACAAATGGTGCTGGGAGAACTGGACAGCAACATGCAGAAGGTTGAAACTAGACCACTTTCTCACACCATTCACAAAAATAAACTCAAAATGGATAAAGGACCTGAATGTGAGACAGGAAACCATCAAAACCCTAGAGGAGAAAGCAGGAAAAGACCTCTCTGACCTCAGCCGTAGCAATCTCTTACTCGGCACCTCCCCAAAGGCAAGGGAATTAAAAGCAAAAGTGAATTACTGGGACCTTATGAAGATAAAAAGCTTCTGCACAGCAAAGGAAACAACCAACAAAACTAAAAGGCAACCAACGGAATGGGAAAAGATATTTGCAAATGACACATCGGACAAAGGGCTAGTATCCAAAATCTATAAAGAGCTCATCAAACTCCACACCCGAAAAACAAATAACCCAGTGAAGAAATGGGCAGAAAACATGAATAGACACTTCTCTAAAGAAGACATCCGGATGGCCAACAGGCACATGAAAAGATGTTCAACGTCGCTCCTTATCAGGGAAATACAAATCAAAACCACACTCAGATACCACCTCACGCCAGTCAGAGTGGCCAAAATGAAGAAATCAGGAGACTATAGATGCTGGAGAGGATGTGGAGAAACAGGAACCCTCTTGCACTGTTGGTGGGAATGCAAATTGGTGCAGCCGCTCTGGAAAGCAGTGTGGAGGTTCCTCAGAAAATTAAAAATAGACCTACCCTATGACCCAGCAATAGCACTGCTAGGAATTTATCCAAGGGATACAGGAGTACTGATGCATAGGGGCACCTGTACCCCAATGTTTATAGCGGCACTCTCAACAATAGCCAAATTATGGAAAGAGCCTAAATGTCCATCAACTGATGAATGGATAAAGAAATTGTGGTTTATATACACAATGGAATACTACGTGGCAATGAGAAAAAATGAAATATGGCCTTTTGTAGCAACATGGATGGAACTGGAGAGTGTGATGCTAAGTGAGATAAGCCATACAGAGAAAGACAAATACCATATGGTTTCACTCTTATGTGGATCCTGAGAAACATAACAGAAACCCATGGGGGAGGGGAAGGAAAAAAAAAAAAAAAAAAAGAGGTTAGAGTGGGAGAGAGCCAAAGCATAAGAGACTGTTAAAAACTGAGAACAAACTGAGGGTTGATGGGGGGTGGGAGGGAGGGCAGGGTGGGTGATGGGTATTGAGGAGGGCACCTTTTGGGATGAGCACTGGGTGTTGTATGGAAACCAATTTGACAGTAAATTTCATATATTAAAAAAATAAATAAATAAAATAAAATTAAAAAAAAAAAAAAAAGGAAGTACTTAACAACACCCATTAAAATATATGTACCTTCTGATTTTACCCATTCATGCTTATACACTTAATCTAAGTAATAAAGATGGATATTCACTGATTATTCATTGTAAGGGTACTAACTTCAACAAACACTAGTTTAAACATGAATAAATTTAAAATAATATAAACATCTGACAACAGGGAAATTAAAAATATACGTAACTATTCAATGGATTACTTTGAAATAAAAATAGTGCTGCAAAAAATCTTACTATGATACATCAGTAAGAGAAGAACAAGTTGCAAAACTCTAAAACAGTATGCCAAATATAGTTCCATTTTGTGTATAGATTTATGATGTGTATAATTAATTGTATATGTTTTTTTTAATTTTTTTAACGTTTATTTTATTTTTGAGACAGAGTGACAGAGCATGAATGGGGGAGGGGCAGAGAGAGAGGGAGACACAGAACCGGAAGCAGGCTCCAGGCTCTGAGCCATCAGCCCAGAGCCCGACGAGGGGCTCCAACTCACGGACCACGAGATCATGACCTGAGCTGAAGTCAGATGCTTAACCGACTGAGCCACCCAGGCGCCCCAATTGTATATGTTTAATACACGTCTCATATATGGCTTATGTGTGTTCATACTGTTGAAATAGCAGAGTTGTATAGTGTACAGGCAAATACCTCTTTAATCTCTCCTAGCCTGCCCTTTTCCACCTGGTTTTTAGTTGAAGTCAGTTTTTGGTATATCTTGGATAAAATCTAGGTCAGGCCAGATGGTCACTCAGTTACTTGATCACTCAGTTACTATGCTCACTCAGCTACTTTTGTTATAATTTCATTTCAATACTTGAAACAAGTGATGTGTAATGGACAAGCTTCATTTTAGATTAATATTTCTATCCTCCTCCAGTGTGGAAAAAGTGCTGTCAGCAGAGAACATGAGTGACTTCTTTTTACTCCAAAAGCTCTTCCAAGCTCACCAAACTCCACACCCGAAAAACAAATAACCCAGTGAAGAAATGGGCAGAAAACATGAATAGACACTTCTCTAAAGAAGACATCCGGATGGCCAACAGGCACATGAAAAGATGCTCAACGTCGCTCCTTATCAGGGAAATACAAATCAAAACCACACTCAGATATCACCTCACGCCAGTCAGAGTGGCCAAAATGAAGAAATCAGGAGACTACAGATGCTGGAGAGGATGTGGAGAAACGGGAACCCTCTTGCACTGTTGATGGGAATGCAAATTGGTGCAGCCACTCTGGAAAACAGTGTGGAGGCTCCTCAGAAAACTAAAAATGGACCTACCCTATGACCCAGCAATAGCACTGCTAGGAATCTACCCAAGGGATACAGGAGTACTGATGCATAGGGGCACTTGTACCCCAATGTTTATAGCAGCACTCTCAACAATAGCCAAATTATGGAAAGAGCCTAAATGTCCATCAACTGATGAATGGATAAAGAAATTGTGGTTTATATACACAATGGAGTACTACATGGCAATGACAAAGAATGAAATATGGCCCTTTGTAGCAACGTGGATGGAACTGGAGAGTTGATGCTAAGTGAAATAAGCCATACAGAGAAATACAGAGACCATATGTTTTCACTCTTCTGTGGATCCTGAGAAACGTAACAGAAACCCATGGGGGAGGGGAAGGAAAAAAAAAGAGGTTAGAGTAGGAGAGAGCCAAAGCATAAGAGACTCTTTAAAACTGAGAACAAACTGAGGGTTGATGGGGGGTGAGAGGGAGGGGGGTGGGTGATGGGTATTAAGGAGGTCACCTTTTGGGATGAGCACTGGGTGTTGTATGGAAACCAACTGGACAATAAATTTCATATATTGAAAAAAAAAAAAAAAAAAAAAAAGCTCTTCCACCTGCTAGCCCTGACTTCTGATCTTGCCAGGGCACCAAGAGAAGGAAGTTGGTGAAGTAGGGAGATGTTTAGAGCAGAAATGGTTTCCACTGCCTAGCACTATCATGATATGGCATTACCATTCTCTGGGCCTGACACATGCCTTATGTATGCTTCCTGGGGATTCCTTAGCAGGAATGTGACCTACGCCTTTTCAATCCAGCCACTCACTGCTCCCCTCAGCTACTGATGTCCTACAGTCCCTCCATTCTGTTTGCTACCAATGTTTCTCACTCCCAGTGAGCCCATATCTTTACCATGAAAAACACCCATGTATTGTTTTGGCTTGACACAGAGTGCTGAGTATTTCAAAAGAGCCATTTCTCTAGGACACCAAGCTCACAGGCCAGATTTCTACACATGGCATCTTCCTTGGCTAGAGGTGAAGAAGACTCTCTCCTGAGAAGGCAGACACAGAACACAACCTTCTCCAAAAGAATTATCTCCCTTGGACTCTTCAGAAAGGAACACTTTTATATGATGCACCCTTAGTAACAATGGTTGGCAGCTAATCGTAATCAAACCGGTTCTTCAGCTATTCCTCAAGAAGTCCTGTATAGGTAACCAAGCAGTTCACTTTAGCATGTGGGTACTTGCTGTCATTGTGCATCCTTTTGGTGCCTTGATCCATCTGAGACAGAAATAAACTCATTTCCACATTTATATGGGTTTAATATATACATGTCTTTAAGGATACATAGACATTAGGATGTTTATTTAACACATGTTATCAGTAGTTATCACTAGGAACTAGAATTGTAATGACTGTTGCTTTCTTTTCTTGTGTCTTTTTATTTACCTCGATTTTCTCCTTTTCCCACAACACACATATATTACTTAACCATTTTTTTAAATTTATTTTTGGGGAGAGTGGGGAGGGGCAGAGAGAAGGAGACAGAGGATCTGAAGCGGGCTTTAAGCTGACAGGCTGACAGCAGCGACCCCAATGAGGGACTTGACTCACTAACCACGAGATCATGCCCTGAGCTGAAGTCAGATAGATGCTCAACCAACTGAGCCACGTAGGTGCCCCTATTTAAATATTTTTTTTTTAATTTTCTTGTTAAGCTTAAAATATAGGTATTTTCTGGTGATGGGAAAAAAATCTCTGAAGATTGAATACAAATTTGTGCTCAAAGAACAATGGTGCATAAAATGAATAATGTAAACACATTTCCTAGCTTGCCCCCAAACTACCTTGTATTTCCAGTCTGGTTGAAAATGAATATGTCAAACATTCATAGCTCTGCCTTTGCCTCTGAAACTCATACTGGCAACTAGATGGATGTTTAATAAGGAAGTATGCACAAAACCCCACCTGGATTTCAAGACAGTATAATTTTATTTCCTTTCTATTGTCTGCTCAATGTTTTTGGCTGGTAGCCATGTAATAAAATCTTTCTTAAATCTGTTTGGTGGTCATATTTTAGGAGCTAGTCTTAAGAGCTACTAAAGGATGATATTCCTAAGGTATCTTCTGTCCTAATTGAGAGTTTTTCTCATCAGCAATAAGCTCAGGTATAAAATATCTAAATTACAGCTCTAAATTAATAAGTGACTTACAGATTATTTCATCCTTACATCCATCTATCCATCCATCCAATTATCCATTTATTTCCCTAATATTTATAGAGTGAGGCCCTGTGCTAGGTATGAAGTGAATGCATTACATACTTACATAAATCATTGTCTTTTATCTCAAAGAACTTATTCCTTGTAGGAAAAATAAGACATAGAAGGAATTCAACACACAGAGAAATACTTTATCAATGTAAGAGTATAGCATAATGATATACTTGGGGTTGTGGTCAAAAGTTTAGAAGAATAAAAGTGACAAATAGTCCTTTCAACAAAGAATCTTTTTTTTCATGTTTTTTGAAGATCATATATTGTTATGGCTTTATTGCTAACTTTCTAGCTGGTGTTGGCAACCTATTTTCACTCAATCTCTCAGGTTTTTTTAATGGAAAATATTAAAATTCAAAGGAAATCTTATTAGTATGTATTAAAAGCTGAACTGTGTCTCCCAAATTCATATGTTGAAGTCCGAACCCCTGGTACCTCAGAATTGACTATAGTTGAAGGTCAGGCCTTTAAAAGGATAATTAAGGTTAAACGAGGTAATATAGGTAAGCCCTAATCTGATCTCACTAGTATCTTTATGAAAAGAGGAAATTGAAATTTATGAAAAGACATGAGGAATATCCATGCACAGAGAGGTCCCAAAGAAAAAGCAGGTCCCAAAGAGAAGGCAGCCACTTACAAGCCAAAAACAGAGATTTCAGGAGAAACCTTACCTTGCTCTTAGACTTTTAGCCTCTGGAAATGCCCCTGTCTGTGGTATTTTGTTATGGAAGCCATAGCAGACTAATACAATATGTGATCATAAAAAAAGAGTCATAAAAAAATTAGCATAAAAAATTTATTTTTCCCAGGTTGTAATGAAAACCTAATGACAAGAGTATGAAAGATGTAATGAAAGACTATCTCAACTCTACCAGCATTTTCCAGATATCATTCTTACTGCACTTGTGGCCATTCTCACTTTTTTTCCTGAATGGCCTGAAGGATATATGTGCTTAATGATTTGCATTTTTATAAAAAATACAGCTTTTCATTTACCTTAATTTTGTATTTTGAAGACTGAGCTTTTAACTTTCAGATTTTTGGCCTTGTAGCAACAAGAGATGAAGGATGCTAACATAGATAGCCTTAGAAAAACAAAATTCACATTTTTTAGACAATCAACAAATAGGACAAAAAGGTACGGGAAATCAGACCTGCCTTTGTACTATTTGGGCTCCACTTAAAAAATTGCAAAAGGTTCTTAAAGCAAACCTTAGACCTGTTTCAGATGTTAAAGAATAAGTATTTACAAATGAAACATAATACTCTAAACACATTCAATGGAATACATCCAACTATTTTGGCATTAAGGTATTTCTACAATACTTTTACAATTTCTTTTCTACAAAAGCAAGAAATTTTCCATTTTCCACTAAAAATAATGGTAGGCTTGGCTTAGATGTTTGAGCTTCCATAAGAAGTCAAAGCTATCTTGCACAATGGGTCTTTGTATTATTTTTTTTATTTTTTCATATTTTTTTACATTATAGTATAGTAATATTTAGAAATATGGAATGATGCTATAGTCTAATGATATCAACTGTTACTTAGCAATCACTCAAAATAACAAAACTAGTTTTGTAAATGCCTTAGTAAAGCACTCTGAGAAGGAGTTCAACTTGGTGTAATTGTGGGGGTTTTTTTGCTCAAATAATTGTATTTAATTATTATGCTTTGCCTGTCAGCAAGTTGAAATGTGGAACTATAATATTAACAGGACTATTACATAAACTTTTTTGAGTATGTCAATCATACTGTCCCTCAACTGTTCTACTAACTATTACTTTTTTAAGAAGAACCAAGCTCCAGCTAGTCAGAAACCTCTATTTCCCCTCAACTTGAAAGTTAAATTTCCTAAAACATCTGTATTTTCTTTAACAAATTGCCTACAAGAATACAACAATTTCATAATGATGATAAACCACTGTCAATTTACTACATCAACATACATCAAATCAATTGATTAAATCTACACACTCATCTTGTATAATAGAAATACAATCACTGCAATAAAACACTGTCATGGGATTAATGTCTTCTACTCTGAAAATGTAAGTCTTGCCTTTGGCTTGGTATTTTATGAAGCAGCAGGAGACCATTATCCTGTAACAACATTTTATTTCATTGACATCTCAAATATTCTTAATATCCTTTATATTTATGTTCAGTTTAGAATGAGAGGGTTAGAATAGGTGTTATTATAGTGGAAAGGCATTCATTATTACATTCTGAATAGCATTACCATGTGACATGTCTCAGCCATAAGAATCTCCTGGCAAACATCGCATCTTTTATTCTTATTTATATTCTTTAGTCACACTAAAGCTGACTATATCCCATGCTATGATTTTTTCCTGTGTCAATCATCAACATCGACCCAATTTTGCTACTATATGGTGCCCACTTTAATTTATACTATGAAAATCAATCTGATTACTAAAATGTTAATGAAATATTAAAAAGTGCAAGTTTTCTTACGTTGAGTCAAAACAAAAAGGATAAATTCAAATTCTCACTCTACTTTAAATAGATTTCTTCCTTTCATTTTGAAATCACTGCCCTCAGCACTTTTCCACACGCTGAATTCTAAGGATTTGCCTATGCATGTAAAATACAGAATTGCAATAATTATCCTTATAACTCAGACTAAGAGAAACACAACTTCATCTGAAATATCTAGGCAACTGGGGCCATTTTTTGGCTTGGGTTATCCAGAAAATGACTTCAGTTTTCTACCACATTTTGCATGTGTATATATAGAGGCAAATACAGGGTAAATTATACAAAATAAGCTTCAGAGTGTTAAATGTGACAAGAAAGATGGAATAAAAAACTATGAAAATTCACTTGTGGACATCGATGTTGAGAGTCTGTATGCACAGCAAAGGGAATTAACACAATTTTCAAGATGTTGGTATCATAAGGCAATGTTTTGAGTTTATTGAGCTTTTAGGTGCCAAAGTTGCTTTGTTTGTGTTAGACCACTGCTGCAATTGCAATTCAGCTAGCTAATGAAATGCTAAGCAGTTTTTCGTCTGTGCATTGTTATAGAAGAAGTAGAAGTATTTTGATTAAGACCAGATGGAGACATTGATTTTTTTGGCTCCTTCTTTGTGGTTTAAGAATAAGGTAGTAAAAAGCCATGGATTGGTATCCTTGGTCGAGATCTAAAGTATCAATGAATTTATGGTTAGGTTTACATGATCATGATAGAACCAGAAATTTTCTAAAAAGCTATTGGCTGGTTCCAATATACCATAGCCAGTCTGTATAATTTTGTGACTTCCTTTTTCTCCCAAAATATCCAAAAAAGAACTCATGAGTCATAGCAATTAATGTCTTTAAGGCCTGGGGAATTAATTTCACTTATATATTTGCTTATGTATGTATGTATGTATGTATGTCCAGCTGCTCCTGTCAAAAGACATTTAGATATAACCCATAATGGAGGTAGAAAATCTCTTTTATCCATATATCCTAGATATTTTTCTCCATGTAGACCCAATTAAATTAGAGTATATATAGAAAATAGTGCATAAATATACACCTTTATGAATTATCACTAAGTTAATGCATTATATTAAACAACACCCATATCAAGAAAGCAAACATTGCTAAACTAACAGGCCTTTCATGCCCTCTTCCCAGTTGTCCCTTCCCAAATATAACTTTTATCCTACATTAAAACACTATATATTAGTTGTGATTCTTTTTAAACTTATGTGAGTGTCATTATAAAGTACACAATTTGTATCTTGATTCTTTAGCTCAACCTTATTTTGCATATAAATATAGTCCATTCATTTTCATTATGCAACATTGGATGACTATACTACAGCTTATTTGTCTGATATACGGTCTGTGCATATTTTGGATTTTTCCGGTTGTCCACTAGTTTTTACTTTTAATAGTCTCTGTTTTGTGATAGTTTTTCATTAAATTCATTACTTTCAAAATGTTGTTGTTGTAGTCAGTATCTGCCAAAGCACTACTGAATACAATTTGCTTTCTGTGTATAGTCAAGGGCTCTACCCAAAAATATAATTCTTTTTTCAAAAAAGATTCACTTAAATTCATAACCACTTGTATGAAGCATGTATTATACATATATCAAATTCAACATATTTTAAATATATGATTTTTTCAACTATGAGGAAAAATATATAATTCTAATTTTTCTTCCTTTAAATATCTTCAGTTAATAAACTAGGTCCCTTCATATATTACTTTAAACATTCATTCTTAAAATAGCTAGTCATCATTCCTGTATTTTTTCTTTTAGTTCTCAATGACATTTACAACTTGTTTTACCTCCTATAGAAATAAAAATTGGAAGTTAAAGTTAAGTAAGCAGTCTACTTCAGTGTTCCTTAAATAAATAGCAATGGAAGAAAAGGAAAACCTTTATATTCTATATGAAAGAAATCATCTCCAGAGATTAAGAAATGAATTACCATTTCCTTTTTTATACTCAGCTCTTACTAGAATAGTTTAACAGTATATTTTCATCATTCTTTATTTATACCCAAATGCAAGCCTCTGAGCAACTCACCCTACCAGGATGAATGAGAATTTAGAGATATTTATCTGAAGAAGTTAGAGATAATAAAAAAGATGAACAGTTAGAAAGTTCAGATTAAGCTACATACCTAAGTAGAAGATATGAGTTTTTTGTTGTTGTTCACCTGTTTTCTAAGAGAATACAGGGGAAATGATTCTTCTGGATGCCTATTTTTCCCCAAACCTGTAATACTTTAATTACCATGGGAGTTGTTCCTCAGTCATTTCCTTTGATATTGATGGAGACTCTACTTGAACTGGTTCTCTGGAGCATGATTCAAGATAAAAAGAAAATGGCAGAGAGCCTTAAAAAGAGCTCCTATTCTATATAAGAAAGAGATGTGGAGAGTAAGGGTAAAGAAGGTCAAGTCTCCATCATCATCTAAAAATGTGTCTATTGAAATAAAGTATTCCATTTCTTACGGTTTTGGTAAAATAAAATAAATCTCGACCTATTTCACAATAGCATATAAACTAGTATTTGTGTTGTCTTTAGTATCAAAGATTGGTCACTATTAGCAAGTGAATGAATGGCTTATTTTGAATCCACATGTCTGCTTCTCTGATTTATGTTTTATACTTTAAATTAGAAGATTACTATATATCATTTTTTCTTATGTAAACAATATGCATTTGATATTTGTATTTTAGTTACCAATAAATAATTCAAAAGTATTTGATAAAGATATCTGTTCTAATTTGGCACATGAGAATCAAATAAAGTGATGTTAATACTGAATCTTAGACCTTTATTTATACGCAATCTTCCTTCATGTAACTTCAATGATAGCTTTAATGTATAATGTTATCTGTTTCTAAAAATTCATTAGAACTCTCTAATTTCACTTATAATGTAACCTTTTCAATTTTATTTATTTTGAGAAAGAGAGAGTGTGTGAGCAGGGGAGAGGCAGAGAGAGAGGGAGAAAGAGAATCCAAGCAGGTTCCATGCTGTCAGCACAGAGCCTGATGCAGGGCTTGAACTCATGCACTGTGAAATCATGACCTGTTCACCTAACAGAGTCACCCAGGTGCCCTACATTTTTCCATTTTAAATTACATTATTTTATATATGGATGATGATATTACTTTTCAGACTATTATTTCATTGAAAAAGCAAGTATGATATAGGGAAAATCAACACAAGTCAAGAAACTAATTTCCATTCTTAGACCTACTGCTTAAAGAGCTGAATATCTTTAGACAAAAACTTGCCATTGGGATCTAGATTTTATATTTAAAATAAAGTGACCACTGGATCATAGTAATAGACTTGGAACACTCTCTTCCCCAGTTTTGTCTTGCCAAATCCCTGAAAATATATAACACTCCCCCCAACACACACACACACACACACACACACACACACACACACCAAATAAGTAGTATCAGAGGTGAAAAACAAGGATGGGGCACATTTTGACCAATCTCTGAACCACAGAAGGTAAATGTTATTACACTGAAGTAGAAAACCACAGCTCCAAATTATAGCAGCATACTTTTATCAGAAGATGGAAATAGCACTTGTAGTTGGTGTATATGAAGAGTGGATTTTAAAGCAATCATCTGTGGGATCCCTTGGTCTTTTATATCCAAGTGTGTGACAATAGTAGCACAAAAGGGGAGGAAAGGATGAAGTTATAGAGAGACAAAGTTTTTATACTGTTGAAGTTGGTAACAATGTGAACTAAATTTTCATAAGTTATGATATTAATTATAATCCCCAGGCAACCACAAAGAAAACAAACTTAATTAAATAGTAAAAGAAATGAAAAGGGAATTAAAACAATTCACTAGAAAAATATTTAATGAAAAGAAGACAGGGATAGAGGACCTAAAGAAAACAGAGAGACGACAAAGAAAAAATTGAAAAATGACAGATTTAAGTCTTCCCTTATCAGCAATTATATTAGATACAAAAAGATTAACCACTCCAATTAAAGTCAGAGATTGGGGTAACATTTTTTAAAATTTTGATGTTATCAATAACACACTTTAGATTCAAAGACAAATATATATTTAAAGTGAAAGTACATACGACACAAACAGTAACTGAAATATCCTAACATGAAATAGATTTTAAAACAAAAATTTTTACTAGAGGGGAGAAAAAAAGGACACTCAATAATCATAAAATTGCCAGGAGTGCCTGGCTGGTTCAGTAAGTGGAGCATATGACTCTTGAACTCAGGGTCATGAGTGCAAGCCCCACACTGGGTGTGGAGTCTATTTAAAATGAAAATAAAAAATAATCATAAAAAGGTGAACTCATCAAGAAGATATAACAGTTACAAATATGTATATATCTAAAAACAGCTTCAAAATACATGAAGAAAAAACTGATACAATTTACGGTAGTAATAGATAATTCAGCAATAATAGAGGAAACTTCAATACCTTACTCTCTATATCAAAAAACAACTAGACAAAAGATCAATAAGGAATAGATGACTTAACTGACACTAAACCAAATAGTCATAATAACATCAAGAACAGCAAAATATGCATCTTTTCTCAAGTGCACATATAATGTTCTCCAAGATAAATCATATGGTGGAACATAATACTGTAGGTCTCAAGACATCAAAAAGGACTAAAGTCATATAAAGTATCTTCTCCACACACAACAGAATAAACTTAGATATCAGTAAAAGGATAAAATTTGGGAAATTCGTATGTATGTAAAATTAAACATCACATTTCTGAATAAGCATTTGGGCCAAGAAAAAAATAAAAAAGAAAACTGGAAAATACTTTGATGTACCAAAATTTTTAAAAAGAAGGCAGGTCTCAAATCAATAACCTTCCATATTATATAAAAATGGGAAAAGTAGAGAAAAAAGTAAACATAAAGCCAGCAAAATGAAGGAAGTAACATTAGAGTGGAAATAAATGAAATACGGAATAGAAAAACAATAAAGAAAATTGGCAGAACCAAAAGTTGCTTCTTTGAGTAGAAAAAAGAGTTCTAAAATCAAGATGAAAAAATAAACATTACTACTGATCTTACAGGGAAAAAAAAGTTTACAAGGGAATGCTGTGGACAATAATACGCCAACAAAACAGATAACTTGGTTGAAATTGACAAAGACCTAGAAACCACAAACTACTGAAAATGACTCAAAAAGAAACAGAAAATCTGAAAAGACTTTCAACAAATAGAGACTGAATTAATAAAAACAACAACAAAATCTCCTAAACAAAAAACCATCACAAGAAGGCTTTACTGGTAAATTCTACTAGGTATTTAAGGAAGAAATGACATCAATATTTCATATTTTTCCAAGAAATAGAGGGAGGGGCACCTGGGTGGCTCAGTCAGTTAAGCATCCAACTTTGGCTCGGGTCATGATCTTGCAGTCCATGAGTTCCAGCCCTGCGTTGGGCTCTGTGCTGTCAGCTCAGAGCCTGGAGCCTGCTTCAGATTCTGCGTCTCCCTGTCTCTCTCTGCCCCTCCCCTGCTCACACTGTGTGTGTCTCTCTCTCAAAAATAAGCAAACATTTAAAAATGTTTAAAAATAGAGGGAAACACTTCCCACCTCATTCTATGAGAAAAGAAAATGACAGACCAATATCCCTCATGAATATAGACACAAAAATTCCAAGCAAAATACTAGCAAACCAAATCCAGGAAAATATAAGTAAACTGGATACGGGCATATTGAGAAAAGTAAAATATCGTGACAAATTTGGAGTTACCCCAGGAATGTTAGTATAGTTTAATATTATATAACAAATCAAAACAAAAAAGCTATCATTTCTCAATAGTGGAGAAAATAATTTGATAAAATTGAATAACTACGATAAGAAGTCATAACTATGAATTAAATATTAACTCACATTCTAATGAATCATATCTACCGAAAACATGCAGAAAATATCATTATCAAATATCAAAACATTTCTATTAAATTTGTGAACAAGACAACTAATACTGCTTCTGTTCAAAATTAATGTAGCACTCAAAAGTGCAATGACTCAAAAAAAAAAAAAGCTCTAAGGATCTCAAAGGAAGATTTTAAAAATCTCATTAGACACAAATTTTACAGAAAACACTCGAGAGAGATTTTACTGAGAGATTTTAGAAAATTGGCTATATACAAGATAATGATAGAAAAACATTTACTTCTTTATATGCAACTATTAGGAGACACACTTTTTCTTAAAAATTTTTCAAAACCACAATTTACTAGTTGTAAATGAAATGATATGATTTCAAGGATTTGCATCAAAATAACCAGGGGTTGGAGGGAGAGAATGGATGGTAGGATACATAAATCATGATTTGCCATAACTGGTCATTGTTGTAGCTAGAGGTTGTGTAAAAGAAGGTTAATTATACTACTCTACTTTTCTACACCTTTTAAATTTTTTGTAATGAAAGTTTGAAAAAGAGCAATCATAATAGCATAAATAAATCTATAAATAAATCCAACAAAACATGAACTAATCTTTTAGGATATCTAACAGAAGACTTAAATATCTTTTAAAAATTATTTTAAAATCACTAATGAAATGAAAACCAGAAAAGGTGCTCATAGAGTAGAAACTTAGCATCATAAAGGAGTACATTTCCCAAAACTGTTTGATAAACTCAGTGCAATTTTAGGCAAAATCCATAAAAAACTTTTTCAAAAAACATACCAATCTGATTCTGAAATTTACACAGAAGACTACAGGCCCAGCAGTAAAAATACTGCTGAAGAAGTATGAAGTGCAAGTAATAAGGTCTCACAAAATTGAGGACTTGATATGAATTTGTAGGGAATAACTAAAGTATCGTGATACTAACAGAAGGATGAATAAATTCACAATTGGAATATATCAGAAAGCCCAGATTAAGTCCATTGTAGTAATGGAAATTGATATATAACATATATAGCTGATAATGTGAACAAAACAGTTTTCAATAAATAGTGTATGACCATTAGCTATCCATTTTGGGAAAACACCCTAGATTCCTACCCTACACCATAACCACAAATTCTTTAATGACATAAATATAAGAGGCAAACTTTATAACTTTGGGAGAATATTTTTTATGATATGAATATGGGGAAGGATTTTTTAAAATGGACAGAAATATTGAAATAAGTAATAAATTCAACCTCACTGAAATTAAGAGCTTATATTTATCATAAAATAGCATAACAAATGTGGGAAAGCAAACTACAACCAGCAAAATGAATAAACCAAAAGATAAATGGGGAAATGACAAGAATAGCTATTTCAGAAGAAGCTACTCAATAGGGAAATAAACATATAAAAATAAATTCAACCCATTATAAATCACTACAGTGAACTATTGTTTACCCACTAGATTTCCCAAAATGAAAAAGTCTGAGAGTAGCAAGTGTTGATAAGAACGTGAAGCAGTGTGAAGTCTCAAAACTGTTGGTGAGAGTATAAATCAACACTACCATCTTGGGGGGCAGAGAGGGAACCAGCATTATTTATGCTATATATATCTTTAATGCTCTATCATATATTAACATATCCTATGACCCAGAAATCCCACTCCTACGTTTATCCTAGGAAATTAGTACCATATGTACACCAGGAGTCTATATAAAAATGTTCACAGCAGCTTTGTTTGCAGTAACAAAAATTTAGAAGTTGTCCTGAATGTCCATTCACAGAAGCGCTGAAAAAGATTACTGCACATTCCCACGATGAAATATATTACCTCTGTGAAAATAATGGAATTACTACAGTTACATAAAACAAGAGAGGGTCTCTGAAACATAATATAAATTGAACAAAAAGAGTAAGTAGTCCTAAATGCTACATATAGTAAGAATTTTTTATAAAACCTAAAATCAAGCTCAACTAGATAATAAGTTAGTTTGAGAAACATACATGTTATAAATATTTTCACAAAAACAAATGAAAGATACAAAATTCAAGACAGTGGCTATCTGATTTCAAGCAGGTACATGAAACTGTGAATAAAAAGCACACATTATAATTTTTTAATTAATTATTTTTTATGTTTATTTACTTTGAGAGTGAGAGAGAGAGAGCGCGCGAGCAAGAGAGCTGGGCCGGGGCAGAGAGGGAAAGAGAGAATCCCAAGCAGACTCTGCACTGTGTATGCAGAGCCCAATATAGGGCTTGATCCTAGAGAACCCTGAGTTCATGACCTGAGCTGAGGTCAAGTGTTGAACACTTAACCCACTGAGCTACCAAGGTGCCCAGAAGCACACATTATAATTTTTAATACTCAAGTTATATGGTAGGTTCATGGGTATTTATTATTTTAGTTAAACTTCATATTTAATATTGCATATGTTTTTTCATATGTCAAATATTACATACAATAAATTGAAGCTTAGAAAAGTTAAGTAAAACAATATCATTGTACAAGTAAAAGATCTATGGTTTAAACTAGAGAAGTCTTATCCTTATGTAATGTCAACATTCTCCTACCATCTATTTCAGTGGTTACAAACTCGGATGTGTATTGGAATCACTCAAAGGATTTTTTTTAATAATGGTATCTGGATTCCACCTCTAGAGAGTTTGATTTCATTGGGCTGAGATAGGGCCTTGACATAGAATTTTAAGGATTTTCCCAGGCAGTTCTATATGTAACAAAGTATGATACATCAAATAATAATGTCACAGAGACTATCTCACTTGGTTGAAAGAACAAAATGAAAATGAACATATTGACTAAAAAAAAATTCCACTTAGTCCAAATGTCTAACTTGTATGAAGTAATGTTGGAATAAAAATATCAGGCTAAATAATAAAAGCACAAGATATGAAAATCATAATTTTCTAATACAAAAATCTAGAGGCAAGAATATATATTAATATAACCATTTTAGTAATAAATGTAAAATAAAATTGAATAAGATAGTCTACGGAGCTCTAGGAAATAAATATAGATATTGCTGAGCTTTGAGAATTAATGTCATTAACTTAATGCCACATTTATAACCTGTATATTTGCTAGAATCAAAATGAAAGTGATCTGGTCTTTTTGGAAGAGAGATGACTCAGTTATTAAGTATTAGTGGAAGGGAATAAATATTTGTTAAATAAAATAAGAACAAATGCATGCTCCATTTGCTAGTTAAGAACCACGGAGCTATACGTGTATTACCAACAAAAATGTACAGAACTTAAACATTTCATGAAGAGGAGACTATCCTGTCTGCATTATTTTTAAAGTTAGATATGGTTATTTGGAATTTAATACTGTGGTTTCTTAGTAAAATTGCATTCAAAGTACAAAATTATGACAAAAGAATTCTACTTACAAATTACTATCGGAAATTTAGAGGTTCTATTTAAAACTTCTACAGTAATTTTGATAGTTCCATTCTGTAGTTCATTATAGGAAGAATTTCATTTACTACATACTAAAAAATTAGGTGAGTATATTGAATTTACTTGTAGTGTATAATATTTAAGCTCTTTAACAGTTCAAAATGATAGTGAATGCAGTTGTATTTCATAAAAACAACTACTTTTTCATATCAAGCTCTGAATAAAGAAGCTGCAAATAATTTTAATGAATTGAAAATCATGAATAATGTTATTCATCTAGATTTTTGGATTAAAAAAGTATAAGTTTCATATATGCAAAGCCTTATGTTTTGACTTTGGTGGGGCATTTATAGAAATTGATTTAGGATGCCATCATGTGGTGTAATGACTATGTTCAAAAGGCAAAGGCATACAAGAGTAGAATATAGTTCTATTATAGCAATGCTACAGTTTCCTTAATAAAATTTAATTCTACTTAAGAATTTATGAGAGAGTAGGTAGTTTAGAGGAAAAAATCTGTTCTTTCACAACCAGGCTCATAAGGGGAAACAGATACTATAAAATCAAAATCTTATAAACAACAGAGTTAGGCTGATCTATAATCTTCCCCATTACCAAATTTAAGTGATTGGATGCAGCTATCAGATATTCTCAATTTCACAGGAAAGATATTTTACTTTATCTCCTTGGCTCTAAAGAATCTGATTCTATGTCACTCAGCTACTCTAAGAATAAAGAACATACAGGAAGAAACAATAAATCTTTTGATACTGAATATAACATACCTTTGCCTAAATATACTGAGTGCTGTGTGTTTGGTGGAAAACCAACAAGAGGTTTGGAGTCATGAGATCTGGCTATCAACTTTCTGATTGCTCACTGGTAAATCATTTAACTTACTAGGCCTCAGTTCCTTCATTTGTCAAATAAAGGGTTTGGAGTCAATGTATCTATGATCTCCAAATCAATAATGCTTCTGCAGTTTCACTTTTCCTCACACTTTAAAAAAAGCTTTATGTATCAACACCAACTATAAATTAATAAAAGAAAATTGAAAAACAATGGGAAAAATAAAGACACTGAGAACTGAAGCACAATTCAGTGTACAAGGGCAGTAAAATTAAGTCATAAAGTGTTTTCTAAGACTATAAATATTATATATTTCACAGAAGGAGAAGATGAACATGAAGACTGGAAGACTCTCAGCAGCTTTATGAGGATGTGAAACTTGAATTGGGCATAGAAAATAGGATATAGGTAGATTTGCATGGAGGAGCATTCCAAGTGAGTGCAGGAGAATAAGCAAAAGGAAGACAAGCCAACAATGGAAACAAGTAAACAATTAAAGAGACAAGGATTCTGTACACTAACTGCTATAGACTGAATGTTTGTGTTCCCTTTAAAATTCATATGTTGAAAACTAATCCCCAATGTGATGGTATTTGGAGAGGGGACCTTTGGGACATGAGTAGGTAATAAGAGATTCATGCCCTTATAAAAGAGATCCCACAGAGCAATCTTGCCCTTTGTGCCATGTCTGAAGGACATGTCTGGCTATAAACCAGGAAACAGGCACTCCCTAGATGTCAAATCTGTCAGCACCTTGATCTTGAACTTCCCATCTTCCAGAAATATGGAAAAGAAATGTTTGTTGTTTAAGCCACCAAGTCTATGGTAGTCTGTTACAGCAGCTCAGGTGGAATATGACACTAATCAAATATATTTGATCTAATCTGAAGGGTATTTTTTTCACATAGAAATCCCCATTTTCAGCTTCTCTTAGAAGTGGGATATCTGGCAACATTGGCCCATAGATCCCTACATGCCAAAAGCTGGTGAGGTTGAAATTTTACATTATGCATGTTTTTACCAATCTGCCTCATTTTCCAGAACTCTCTATTATTTCCCCATGCTAGCTGGCTTTACACATTTATTTATTTGCTAGGCCTACAGGCACTAATTTGTTGAGTATGCAACCCCTGGATATAAAGTCGCATAAACCAAGGTAAAGAGAATGAGAAGACAGTTAGAAAAAAGAGTGGGTACTTTCAGTGTCTGATAACAATTTAAATGCATCTATTTTATAAAACCTAAGTTAAAGACTCTCAAAGTATCATAAATTACAGAGTATATATAAAATAAGGTATCACCAAATTTAAAGCTTTTAGATTCCTTCATCTAATAAAATGAATTTCATATTAAAGCAAGAAGAAAACAATAATGTCTGTTTTTGTCAATAAACCATGTCCCTATAATCATATCACTTGATTCAACATAAGAATGAAGAAGCCAATGACAGAAGTGACTGTAAAAAATTAATAGGCTGATAATCTCACTGTACAGAGTTTATACATATCTAGATCATATGACTTGCTAAACCCTGTATGGTTCAGAATCTTCCTCAGCTGTTTTCATAAGGGAGCTTTGAAATTTTTTAAAAAATCATTTTTCCAATTCCAGTTCTTGGCATAACAAAGAAGTTTAATTTGAATTAACCTCTCAGAAATGACAATCATTAACTCTGGGTAAGATATAAAAACCAACTATTTAAAGGCATTGGAGAGCAACCAAAAGTAGGCAAACAGAAGGGAGCTGAACTCTTGAAAGTAAGAGAATACAACTGGGTGATATCAACATTTATGTAACTTCTCTTGAGGGCACACTGCAGCCTTTCCAAATTCAGAATAGCTAATACTCAAGGAAAATCTTCAGATGTATTGCTTTAGGTGTCAGAGGATGGAGGTTGAGGCTGCTATAGTGGCTAGAAATTAACAGATGGAATCCCAGAAAGCTGGGCACCATAAAGGATGGAAGCCTGAAAATCTGTGTACAAAGCCCATTCCAATTCTTGGATAAACCACTAACTGTACACATATGGAAGAGATTCTAAAGAGCAGAATGATAAGTTGCAGCTGAAGTCTGATGGGCTATGCAGAAATTTAAGCTGATCATTGCAGGGAAATTTGGAATTTACATACTGCTAAGTCTGAGGAGGTTGGCAAAAATTTGTTAACTGGCCATTAAACTTCAAAAAAACCAACCTCAGGAATAAAGAAGTTTCAGGACTAAGGAAAATTTCCTTAGACTAAGGGCTACGTTGTAACAGGCCCTTCTAATAAAGTGAAAACCAAAGCTCCACAAGTTCAACATGATCAGCTAACAATTAAATTGCTAGCACTAACAAAACTCAAAACTCTTCACAGGAAGTTAACAGAATCCAGAGTCTCTACAATGTTCTTACATTTTATATGAAGTGGTACAATACTAAGGAGACTTTGATATGTTAAGGATGCATATTATAATACCTTAAACAACTATCAAATAACATAAAAGTATGACCAAAAAGGCCAATAGATTATATAAAATGGAATAGTAAAACATATTCCAATAACTCAAAATACAGCAGGAAAGGACAAAGAGGGAGGAAAAGATGCAACCTATGAGAAACAAACAGAAAAATTGTTAGCAGTAAATCCAGCCATAGCAATATTTAATTTAAATTTACAGGAACAAAGGGAAAAAAGAGAGACAGAGAGACAGAGGGAGACAAACCAAGAAACAGACTCAACTATAAAGAAGAAACTAAAGGTTACCAGAGGGGAGTTGGGTGGGGGATGGGTGAAATAGGCCTTGGTGATTAAGGAGTACATTTGTGTAATGAGCACTGGGTGATGTATGGAATTGTTGAATCACTATATTGTATTACTTAAGCCAATATAACACTGTTTGTTAACTATACTGGAGTTAAAATAAAATTAAAAATAAAAACCTTTTATATTGTAATGAAAGAAAAAAAGAAAAATTTCAACTGGAAACTAAAAAAAAACTTCTTAAATTTAAATGGAGAAAAGATTCCAATTAAAAGGCAAAAAATGTCAAACTAGATTTAAAAAAAAATAACCATATGCTATCTTCAAGATATGTATCTTAAATTTAAAAACACAGATAAGGTGAAAGAAAATGAGTGGGAAAAATATAGAATATATATCATAAAAAGGCAAGCATTAAAAATATAGTGTGGAAATATTAATACCAGACCATGAAGATTTTCAGGCAAGGGAGATTAACCAGAAGTAAAGAGAGACATTGATCAATTCCCCAGGAAACATTGAAATGATAAATGTATGGTACTTAATAGGAGAGATACAACAAACACAAAGCAAACTCCACAGGATAAAGATGTGATATAGTCAAATCTATAATCATAATTGGAGATTTTTACACCACTCTCTAACAGATATAAAAATATTAATTTTAATGTAATTAAATGAAAAGATTTTAATTGTACTATCAACCACTTTGAGCTAATTTGACATTTATAGAACAATACACACAACTGCAGAATGCATACTGTTTTCAAGTATTTTCAAGAATGCACCTGGCATATTTACCAATATAGATCAAATGTTTGAGCATAAAAGAAAAATCCCATTAAATTTTAAAGAGTGAAATTTCACAAAGTATGACCTCTAATAATGGAATAAAATTGTATATGAATAAATATATCTATAAACCCCCACAGATTTTGAAATTAAAAAAGAATTCTAAATAACCATGATTCAAAGAACAAATCACAAGAACAATAAGAAAATATTTTGCACTGAGTTAATGAAAATACATCTCAAAGCAGAGTTCAGAGGGAAATTTGTGGCTTTGAAGACACCTTAGAAAAACTAAGAATTTTTAAATGAATGCCTAGGCTTCTAATTTAAAAAGCTAAAAAAAAGAGACAACCTATAGCCAAAGTAAATAGAAGGAAAAATAAATAAGGAAATAGACAATCATTTAAGAAAAACAAAATCAAAAATCTATGGTATAATATACTGAATAGTCACAGAAGTACATTGAAGGCTAAAGGCTAGGCAAGGGAACAACCCACACGTAAAGGACAGCTCACTCACTGCTGCATTGTGGGGCTTGAAAAGGACACTTAGGGAGGTGAAATCTCCACACACATTGTGTTCTGCAATCACAAGCCCTTCTAGACATTTAAGCAGTTCTTTAAATGTGCAGAGAATTCTGATCACTTTTCTAAAGTCTTATAAACTGGTTAAAATACAAGAATTGAAACTTAACCAAAGACCATGGCGGGAGGGAGGGAGGGAGAAAAAAAATAGATACCAACAGAGAGGGAGGGAGGAAAACCACAAGAGACTCTTAAAATACAGAGAACTGAAGGTGGACGGGGGTGGGGGTGGGGGAATGGGTGATGGGCACTTGTTGGGATGAGCACTGGGTGTTGTATGTAAGCCAATTTGGCAATAAATTATACAAAAAACAAGAATTGAATGGTATGGCTTGTTTGCAAATCATTCTTCATCTGGTTTATAAGAATATGCATTTTATTTCTGGAATAAAGTTATGCATTATATTCCACTAAAATTTTCTCCAAATAAAGTGACTTTCTTCCCATTGTTTCTAGGGCTCTTGCAAGCACAAATGGGTGAAAATAGTGCTCTGAATACCTTTTACTGCTTACAGTGGAAGAGAAAAGAAAAACATCTGCCTTCTGTTGTACTATACTGCACCAAATAAAAATGCTGAAGGAGCACTTGAGCTAAAGATAAATAATAATCTAAAGCATTAAACTCTTTGAAGATAAAATATTGGCATCTCATCTATTAATTAGCTTCTGTTTATATAGGAATTGCAAGAGAAAAGTAGAATGTAAATACTAATTAGTCTTACTATAATTAATCATTATACTTCTTTATCCTTATGATAATGTTATATAACCCTTAAGAGGACATTATGATGACATTTTAAGTATAATCAAGGACAAAAACTTTTGAGTGCCTACTTTACAAAGTTAAAGAATAGCTTTTCATGAGACCAATCCATCTCAGGCAGGTGTAGCCTTAGGATGAACGCCGCACACACAGCCATTTTAAGGGTCCTTATGGTGGATGTAACTTAAGGAAAGAAAGGCCTTCCAGATCCCAAATAGCCCCCACATGATTTGGCTATGTTCCTGGAATTTCCCCCATTAAAAATTCATTCTTTAGGGTCAATGGCTTTCAGACCTTCAAGAGACCTCTATGAAATTTTCAGTAACTGTTGGAAGAGAAACCCCTTAAGACATTGTAAACTAACATCTCAAGAATCATTGGTTGAAGCTAACAAAGTACACAAGAGGCATTTTTGGGAAACAAGCACAGTCAGAAGTGGGAGAGAGTTCTAGCTAATTTGCATAGGCTGAATCCGTACTGAGAATGTATTATAGGCAATTTTTGTTTAGTTTTTAATAGGCTCTATTGAATTATTCTATAGCTAGTAGAATAATCTCAGAGTCTACAGTGTAAAATGTGTATAAAATAAACTGCAGAATTGAAATCACTATCAAAATGGCAATTTTCCTTGCTTACTGCTTAAAATTTTGTGATAACAGGAAAAGAGATGAGTACCAGAGAAATGCATTCTGTTATTGCCATTGTTGGGACAGCAAATATCTTAAGTATAAAAAAACATAAATGGTTACTAGGACATAATTTCTTTCTAAATTTGTGAGTGTGTGTTTTGTTTTTGCTATCAACTCCCTATAGACTGTATGTATTTATGTGTGTATGTATGTGTATGATTTTTAAACAAATTAAGTACATGAAAATATCTACATGAAAGCAAAACACCTAAAACTAAAGACCAACTTCCAAAGTCTGACGTTTAAGATTATCATAATTAAAAAATCGGAATATCATAAATATTATTCTATTCTTATTATGCCAATCCCATTGAATGAGTTGATCAAATGTTGCCCTCATCAGGCCAGAAATGGTTTACCAGCCAATTTCTGCAGTTTCCAGGAGCTGAAACTATGGCTGGTTAATACAGCTGTAGATGCAAATGGAAATTTCAGTCAGTGATTGGGAAGGATGAGTCCTATCAAAGGAATTTTCAACAGACATTTAGCATAAACGTAGGTCATTTTCAAGTCAAGCTTAAATCTTGAAAAGGGGATAAAAGAAGTAAGAGCAATGTCAATTTAATTCAGCCTTCACCTTCCGACCAAAATCTGTTCTCTTTAAAGGTAAATTGGCTCTGTTATGCCTCTGGTTAAAACCTTCCAGTGACTTCCTTTTGCACTGAAATGAAACCTGAATGAATTCCTTATCTGGACTGACAGCCTGTAAGACCTGGTTGCAGTGACAATTTCACCTGCTCCCCTCACTCATTACCCTGCAACCACACTGACCACCTTTTTAGTTACCACTTGTAGTAAATCCTTGCCTGTCCCTGGGACTCACTATTCCCTCTGCCTATACTCTCTCTTACAAGGCATGCTTATTCTCCTCCAGCAGGTCTCTGCCCACAACAAAAATAAACATAAAAATCTCTGCTCATAGAGATTTTCCTAGTCCTCCAGTTCTTCTGATCTTATCACCTAATTTCACTCATGGGTCTTAAAATAATCTGTAATTATCTCATTTGTTTACTGATTTATCTGTCCACTATCTTAGATTATAAACTGCATGAAGGTAAAATGCCTATTTGTCAAATCACCACTCTACGTCCAGTGCTTAGCACTGTGCCTGGTCTACCGAAAAGATTTCAGCTCTGTTCAGCTTCCTACTATTTTTACCAAGAAGCTTAGCTAAAGTTCCTTTGACAGCGAGACTGTCCTGTCTCAAATGTCAATTTGTTTTCTTTCTTGAATCAGGTGGAAACCGTGGAAGTAGTCAAAGACCTGGGAAATATTTTGAAGGTAGAGACTACGGGGTTGTCTGACAGCATACAACGTGAGTGAATTTAGACCCAATGATGGTTACAAGATCTCAATTAACAGAAGGATGAGTTTTCCATTTACTGAGAAAATAAGGGAATGGGCGTCGGAAGGAGAAGAGTGAAAGTTTGGTACATTAAATTTGAGATGCTTGTAAGACCATCTAGATGAAAATAACATGTAGGTGACTATATACCTGAGTACAGAATTCAAGGGAAAAATCAAGCTGCTAAGGGACCAAGAGGCCAACATAAAAATGCTCATCATTTTGAACTTCATGAACGTAACTGAATGATTTCACTTTTCATCCATATATGTCTGCTACACACACCCAGATCCTCATTTGTTCAAGTTTGCATAGATTGAAATTCTATGGGATAGATTTGGCCAAGATCTGTGTTCTTCTCTATAAGCTCATTCTTCTAGCCATACAAAAATACAGAGCATACCTTAAATTTTGCTGCTGAATCCATAGCAAATGTTTTTCCTTCACCTTATCTTCTAGTTTCAAAACACTAACCTGTGTGGTTGTCAAATGACTGAGCATTAAATGGAGCTGTGAGACTTTTTTCTTTTTTAGAGGAAAATGATGCCCTTGACTTCTATACCCAAGCACCCTTGAAATTATATGAGAACATTGGAAAAGTGATGCTTTGTTGTTGTTTTTTTCCTTTATTCTCCCTGTTTGTTGTTTGGAAATCATACAATGTATTCCTTGGAATATCTTGGCAGCTTATAAACCTAAACCAATCAGGCCATTTACAAGCATTAAACAAGATGTATATGTGCAGCTATAAATGAAAACAGTTATTTGTCTATCTTTACTTGTAACAGTCACTTAAGAGAGTGTCATTTTAATTATTCTTAGTTTTGGCACTAGTCTTCATCTTATAATGTGGATATTTTACTTTCCTCTATCAAAACTCTCCTTTGAGATATAGAGCTAAAGAATACCAATCAGAAAAAAATAAATATGGAAGATATTTTAATATAGTTGCTTGAGCAGAGGAGAGTGGTTCCTTGTAACTTTAAAATGATGGGTTTTCAACATGAGATACTGATGCTGGGGTAGGGGAGAGTGTAGCTGTAGTTCAAAGGTAATACAAAAATTACCACATAAGTATGACTAGGCATTTATTTTCATACAAGAATTCCTAAAGATTTTAGTTCAAGAAAGTTAACAAAATTTTAGTTGATTCCAACCATAAACCCTTTGAAGAAAGTCAGTTTCAACTATTAGAGTGTTGCTCATCTCTATGAAAATTATGGAAGTTTTTCAAAACCATACTGAGAAAGAGGATATCTTGGGTTCTTATCCGAAGTCGGCTGCCTTGTTCCTGGTCTTCTGAGTGACCTTGGGAAAGTCAGTTGACTTTGTGAAACCTTTGTTTCCTCAAATACTGGAAGAGCACTGGACCAAATGACTCCTATAGCTCTTCCATGGGAATAGCTTTTTTTTTTTTAAGTTTATTTATTTTGAAAGAGAATGTGAGCACGCATGTGCGCAAATAGGGGAGGAGCAGAGAGAGAAGGAGAGAGAATCCCAAGCAGCTCCATGTTGTCAGTGCAGAGCCCCATGTGGGGCTTGATCTCCCCAACTGTGAGATCATGACATGAGCCAAATCAAGAGTCAGATGCATAACGTACTGAGCCACCCAGGCGCCCCCTGGAATGGCTCTTGAAACTGATGACAGCTTTGGCTGGTTGGCCTCCTCATAGGCAGAAGTGAACTCCCCAGTTTCTAGCCTAAAACAAATCCTTGCAGTGGTCATGATGGTTTGCCGAGTAGAGGAAGTCAAGCAACATGACTTGCTAATCTGAATTATTTACACTGACCATAGGTTTAAGAAATAGGTCTGCAGTGCCTTTGGATGTTCTCAAACAGGCATGCTTAGATTCACATAATTATAGAAAATTAAACCATTCTCCTTTCTAAATATCTTCTGGAGTTTTGTTGCTTTTTGTTTGTTTGTTATTTCACTCAAATATCAGGGACGCAGAGTGGTAATGAGGGAAAAACGAATGGTATGGGCAGGGGCCTGGTTGGTGCCACAGCTCTGCCCACTTGCATGCCCAAGTCAGACTTGCAAATCTAACTCCTTGAATTTCCTTATCATTAAAACATAGAGAGTGCTTACTGTTCTGGGCTTTGTTCATCCTCCCTGACTCCCTAATAGTAACCTGGGGGTTTTGTGTTTTGTTTTTAATTCTAGTAGAGTTAACGTACAGTTTTATATTAATAGTAACCTGTTTTTATCAAGGCAGTGCCAACCACAGTAATCTTTTGCAGTCCCAGCTATATCAAAAGACTAGAAGTTTACTTTCTATCACACCTTACAGATGCCAGTGGGTGTTAAATTGACCTAGTTTTTTTTTTTTTTTTTTTCCCCACAATCTTACCTGGTGTTTTTCTGGTTTGCTTGTGTGTTTGGGATTTTTGTGGTTTTGTTTCTGTTTGTTTGGTGCAAGCCTGTTTTCCTTCAGATTAAATCTAGTTATTTTCTAAATCTACTTAAACTTGAACATAATAGTATATTTTATGGTCCATTTTACTCCTCATCATTTTAGTCTCCAATAATCTAAATGCAAGTAGGCTGAGATAACAGAGGTGGTTGTCCACAAAACAGAGGGGAAATATGGCAATTATCCCACTACTGTGATGTACCGAGACAGCCAAAAAGGATCATTGAAGTCCTAAAGGGAATTTCAGGGGTCTGAAATACCCACTTTGGCTGTCAACATCAATCAAATTAACTGCCCTCTTGTCCCATTCTCAGTCATGCAGTAATATATCACCACAATTAAAGGTGAACGATGTGGAATGGCTGACAGTGAGCCTTGCTCAGCAACAGAGCATATGAACACCAAATAATTTCCATTTCTGAAGACTGGAAACCCCATTGAGTCCCGGTTACATTAGAATGCATCCCTGAGTATGGGAAGAAAAGGGAGAAAATGCTTTTCTAAGAACTTTAGTGCTTCCATTTATTTAAGCACATTCCTTCCTAAATATACAGTGTTCTGTGTATATATCATCCCAAAATACAATTATATTTTTCTTTTTCATAACCTCCAGCCAAATTACTACTACCTTGGGCCTATCACTTTATCACACTCCTCAACGTATGTGACCTAGTGGCAGTAAAACTCAAAAATATAGGGCTAACATCACTGCTTCCTGAGCCAGGAGTGGAAGAATTTATAGTAATATTACCTATCTCAACTCATGTGCAATAAAGTGGATATTCTGGATATTCTAGCATCCAGAATTTAGAGAATTTCATAACATTGGGATTATTAATGGAGTAGAATAAGGAATTGAACAAGAGAGGGGTGAAAGGGAGATTGTGAATTATTTTCATGGACTTTTTCCTTAAAATAAATTCACTTGTCATAACCTCTCCCTGCTTGATATCATTATGTTTAATATGCCCTTGATTCTTTGGCCAGCTATGTTTAGGACTCTGTGTGGAAGCAAGTGCTATTTGATGACTGAGGACAATTGGGATGAATATAGAGATGCTGGAACCTCTTCCCAAATGAAGCAGAGGAACCTGTGGGTAGATTTAGGGAGCCATGGCTTGTCGGGCTGTTTTGTCCCTGCTCCTGCCACTTCCACTTCTCCATCACCTCCTCCACCTTCATCAACACTACTGTAACACACTGATATGCTGAGCATATTTGCCAAGCCTTCAGTCTGGGCTAATGCAATTCATACTTGACATGCAGACTAGTGGCAAAGAGGTGCTGGCCCCGGGAGTGGGGTTAACCGCCCTGCTTCAGCCCACAGGCTGTGTCACCTCCAGACTCACCTCCCCAACCAGATATGGTCCTGTCAGGGAAGTTGTCCCGAGTGCCAAACAGAATTCACCATTTATTGTCCTTCCTATATCTTATCCATGGGCAGAAGGTGAACATTATAGAATTAAGATCCATAAGCATTTGGGAATTTGTGAGGAAGTGTAGGCTAGATTTTTTTAAGGCCTAGCCTTTAGACACACTCCTGAAAATCACTGCTGGCTGCATACATGCTATTTGTAGCTCAGCAAGAAAAAAAATCTAGTGCAATTATTAGATGGGACTTTTTTGGGTACAATTCACTTATTACAAGCTCTCCTTGCTTGATATCAGTATGCTAATAGGTGGTTGACTTATCAGCCAGCTGTGTTTAGACTTCTGTGTGACAATATTGGTTTGATCATGTAAATGGTTTAGTAAAATTATCATGCTAAAGATAGGCTTTTTCCTTTGAATAGCTTTATGTAGGGGGAAAAAACAGAGGAAAAAAAATGTTGAGGGGACCACTCAACATTAGTTCTAGCTTGACAAGGCTCAGGTTAGTGAACTATTGTGAACAGCCAAGAATTTAGTGACATATCACTTCAAATATGATGGATGCTTAGTAATTACTGATCTTATATTGCAGTGACAGACTTGGCGTTGAAAGTGGAAGCTGTTCAGAATGATAAATGGATGTGACAATTTATTAAAGATATAAGGCATGATTAGTGTTGGATGTAGATCTACCCTTTTAAGAAGCAGGTGAAAGATGAAAGGAAAAAAATGAAAAGGGAATTTAGTTTGTGAGAATTAAAATTGGGGGAAGAACACTCTATCAGAAGCACACAACAAATTTATAAACAAACGCAGATATTCTAGAAACGTAGCAGCGCAATAGTTTGGAGATAATGAAGACATGCATGAAACAAGAGTCATGCAATTTTTATACATTCATGGTACCATTTCCCATTTTCCTGACTGGTATTTTCCATCACACTCTTCTTTGGCATTGCTACTCTCTACTGGGATCCACAGTGCAGAACAACTCAAGCCTGTTTGGAGGATGTTTTGAACCAGCTCTGAGACCTCTGATTTCATTGCAGTTCTTGCCATGAACATTTTTACACAGTCTGGTTAACTTGTTAGGGCTGAGAAAGTTTTACTTTCTCAAATGAAAATGGAGGACATGAAATACTGATTCTAAAAGTGCTTATGGGGAGAAATTAATGCCCTATATACATATCTCTCCATCTTGTTTATAGATAAAATGGTAGAAGAGACATACTGTGCCACTGCTAATGATATAAATATATTTTTAACAAATCTTATCTCTAAAATAATTCGCAAGACTAGTAACAATTTTAAAAAGCCTGTAAGCCTGAGAAATAATCAGAAAGACCATTAGGTTTTGCTTCTATGTGACAATCTACCTCAAAATTTTCTTCATATTTTGGTGCCAATACTGGTATTTCTTGATACATGCACCTGTTTCATTGGAGAGTAGAAATTTGTTACTGCTGTGTACACATACATATACCTATCTTATGAGCATTATACCATATTACTGCCCTTCCTGACTAATGGATCTTTTCTACAAACTTGGAAAGCTTCACACACTGGTCAGGAACTTAATTTGTTTTCATTAGGTGGGTACTGCAAGTACTTTGAAAGTATGCTTCATATTAGCATTTTTTTTTGCATTTATATTTTTTTGTGCAGCAAGCACAAAATGCTGCTTAAAGATACTCGAAGAAGGAGATTCTATCACTATTTTAGTAGATGATTTAAGAAACCATCCCTTATCCGCCCTTGATATCAACACCTCCATACACATAAAAGTTTCAAAAAGCATTACTGTACCATGCTTTACAGTTATCACAACCATCCAATTTTTTCTCAAGTTGTTTTAAGTCCTCCTGGATTTTCTCCTTCCTCTTCAGCTGTACCTACGGTTTTGTTTGTTGTTTATTTTCCTATCATTCTCCTCTTTTCAGACATTAAATGATGGTAATCTTCAAACTTCCACCCTAGCCTTGCCTCCCTTCTCATTTAATGTTTTTTTTTACCAAGGCAGTGTTGTTTGTGCCCATGACTCAATCAACACATTCATTCTATAACTCAGCTCAGACTTCTTCCCTGAATTATAGAAGTGAAATTCACTGTCTACTTGACATCTCCACCTGAAGAACTCAAAAACGTTACTTCAGATTGAACATGTCCAAACCAAACCACAATCTTCTCCTAACCCCAGTTACACCGTGCTCTCCCCAATCATTCCTTGCTTTAGTGAATGACACCATTATTGGACAGGTTGCTCGACCTGGAAAAGACATTTTCTTCTCCTCACTCCTGGCACTTTCTCATCTCTAATCATCCTCAAATTCTGTTGCTTTTTCTCCCAAATATTATAAAGATCCATCTGCCTCCTATCCATTTTTATTGCCACCAAAGTAGTGCATGTTATATACAACAGCATCCTATGCATTTTCCCTACATAACAAAGCCATTACAGCAATAGTGAAAATAGTTATGATGTATAAAATATACATCATAATGTAATCAATATAATCATATTGGTCAATAATATGTATTTATTATGTTGCATTTTTAATTATACTATCATATGGTTACTAATATAATAATAGTGAACATTTTTGTGCTTACTTTGTGCCATGTACTGTAATAAGCACTTTTAATTGACTTTCTCATAGGTACCCAACAAGAAAGGTACTATCATTACCCCATTTTACAGAAAAAGACATTTAGGTTTAGAGAAGTTAAATGACCTGCCCAAGGTCACTTAGCTATATAGTACTTCACACCTATGATCATACCATAACTCAAACACATACACATAATACACACAAAAACACCCTTATACCATTGACTCGTCATTCCATCACAAAAACACATTTAATGCCTTCTTTGGCTTCTAAGATAAAGCCAAAAACTCTGATCACATTTCCAGCCTCAGCCTCCCATGGTCTCAGTGACCCAGCCACACTACTGTTCTTTTAGCTCTTTGGATGCTTGATAATCCCTTTCACCAAGGGGACTTCCCACATCTTGTGCTTGTTTGGCATACCACCTCCCTTCCCTGACCTCCCCTCCCAATTCCATGTCTCATAATACCATGTACCTCACCCTCAAGGCACTCATCATTATTTACATGTACTCCTAGTACTTACCATTATAGAGATTTAGCACACGTATGTGTGATTTTAATTAACATCTCCTACACTTGTTTGTAAGTTCCACTGGGAAGGACTGTAACCATTCTGACTTATTTTGTCTGACACATTTTATTTCATAGTATTTGACCTATATTAGGAATTAAATAATTATTGAATAAATGTATATATATGAATAGAAAGTTTTCTGAGTACAAAACTCAATTAGAAAGCAGGGAGACTATCCTGATCTTATTAATGTCACATCCAAGTTTACATTCTAATTAAGAAGGTAATACACAGTCAACCACTGCAAATCCATTTCATCACAAGCTGAACATCGTCCTTTTCTTTGAAAGAACTAAGTGCTCTTTGTGAGTTGTTTCTCTTTTCTCTCCCCTTTGATTTACAATGAATTAGACATCCATAACTGGGAAAAACAAAAAACAAACAACACCTCTGCACAGCATACCAGCACACCTAAGAGATCCATCCATCCGTGAACCCACAAGAGTGTGGACTGGACCATGGAGGAGGTAACAGAGTGAGGCAAGTGGTAGTGTTGCCCACAACACCAGAGGCAGTGATAACAAAGAAAACAGTGGAGGGTCCAGGAGTGAGCCAACACAACTCGTCTAACAGAGGAGGTGACAGGTGGAAGTGATGAGTGGGAGTCTACTCAGCCAAAAGACACTGACTGTAGTTGGAGGGACTGGTTGCTATCTTTTAGGCAGACCACAGTGACTAGAGGGAGAGAAAGGAAAGGGAAGTAGGCAAAGAGAACTGAAGGAAAGCATCTTCTGCTGTCTTCTCTGGGAGGCAAGAGGAGTATACACAGACCTCAGGAACCCCTTCAGTTGAGGATCGCCCTACCAGATTGTGGGCAAACCCAAAGGCCCAAGTGCTAAGTGTAACCTCCTCCAGGTCCCCGCCACAAACTTTTTGTTTTTTGTTTTTTGTTTATTTCATGTGTAAGTGCCCAATCTTGGCTGTTAAGAGAAACCAAAAACTTGTGCTATAGCTCCATCTTCTGGAAAACAAAAGGCAGGTTCCTAACTACCAACCTGTTGAACTATTAAAATCAAAGTACACAAAACCTTGATTGAATAAGAAAGATGTTCTCCATTTCAAATGCAGGGAGAGAGGCACTTCTTATCAAATACCATGAAAAATCACAGTGATATCATATCCCAAAAAGAAAATGACAATTTTCCAGCAACTGAACCCAAAAATGCTTGGAATATTGCAATCTAACTGATAAAGAATTTAAAACAGCTGTTCTGAAGAAATTCAATAAGCTGTAAGAAAACTCAGAAAGGCAACACAATGATCTCAGGAATAAAATTAATAGAATTAACAAAATTTGGTGCTTGACCAAAGAAACTGAAATTCTAAAAAAGAACCAAGCAGAAAGCAGAAATTCTAGGACTGAAGAACTTTATAAGTGAAATGAAGAATGCATTAAAGTTCACTGGAAATAGAGCAGATCATATGGAAGAGAGAATTAGCAAGCTTGAGGATAGAAATACAGAAATGTTTCCAGTGGAAGAGGAAAAGAGAACGAAGATTTTTAAAAAGTTAACCCTATGAGAACTATCTGACTCCATTAGAAAAGCCAACATAAGAATAATGGGTATACCAGAAGAAGAAGAGAGGGAGAAAGGAGCAGAGGGAATATTTAAACAAGTAATAGCTGAGAACTTCCCAAACCTAACCTAAGGAAGCAACTGTATATACAAGTCCATAAAGCTAATAGAACATCTTATTATTGCAACACATAAAGACCTTTTCCAAGAAACGTTTTATTGAAACCATCAAAAGTTAATGATTCAGAAAAGAATTTTATAGACAATCAAGAACACAATAACATACAAAGATACCCCCATTAAGCTATCACCAGAAACTCTACAGACCAAGAGTGGAAATGACATATTCAATATATTGAAGACAAAATCTACCAGCCAAGAATATTCTATCCAGCAGTTATCCTTCAGATATAAAGAAGAAAGATTTCTCCAGACAAGGAAAGCTGAGGGAGTTTATCACCACTAGACCTGCCCTATAAGAAATGTGGAAAGAAGCTCTTCAAGCAGAAACAAAAACATGAAAGTATTAAACTCTGATTAAGGTGATAAACAGACTTAGAATATTGAAACTCTCTTTTTAAATACTCTATTAAACTCTTGACCATTGCATACAGGTTAAAGGAAAAGAGAACTAAAAATAACTTTAGCTACTACAACTTGGTAATCACAGCATAAAAAGAGATAATTTGTGACATCAAAAACATAAAAGGGGAAGAGAAAAAGATGGAACTTTTATACATTAATAAAGATAAATTGCTATCAGCATAAAAAGGACCATTTTATCTGAGATGTTCTGTATCAACCTCATGGTAATCACAAAGCAAAAATCTAGAGCAGATACATGAAACTTAAAAAAGCAGGGGGAGATACTGAGCCAATCACCATGGGAAACTGCCAACTTACAAATGTGGATAGAAAGAGAAGGAAAAACAAACAATGGAAAAAGAAAATAATCAGAAGGCAAAAGACAAAAATGGCAATACTAAATCCTTACATATCACCAATCACCCTAAATATAAATAGATTGAACTCACAAATCAAAAGGCACAGAGTGACTAGATGAATTTTTAAAAATCCACTATGTGCTGCCTGTACGAGACTTATTTCAGCTCTAAAGACACACACAGGCTCAGAATGAAAGGATGGTAGATTATGTTCCAAGCAAACAAACCAAAAAAAGCTGATACCTACTCATATCAGTCAAAATAGACTTGAAGCCAAAAGAGTTAACAGGAAACAAAAAAGTTAGTATATAATGACAAAGGGGTCAATACATCAAGAATACATATAACAAACATATACACTCCCAACATCTGAGGACCAAAATACATTAAGCAATTAATAACAGATCTTAAGGGTGAAATATACAATACAGTAATTGTAGGGGTCCTTCAATACCCCACTATCAGCAATGGATAGATCAACCAGACCAAAAGAAAAACCAAAAAACAAAAACAATAACAAAATGGTGGAATTGAATCATACTTCAGAACAAATGAACTTAATAAACATATACAGAACAGTCCATCCAACAGCAGCAGAATACACATTCTTCTCAAGTGGACATGCAACCTTCTCCAGGATAGACCATATGATAGGCTACAAAATAAACATTAGGAAATTTAAGAAGACTGACGTCATACCATCTTCTCTGACTACAATGGTATGAAACTAGACATCAACAATAAGAGTAAGAAGATCTAAAAATATGTGAAAACTAAACATTTATTTTTTTAATGTTTATTTATTTTTGAGAGAAAGAGATAGTTCAAGCAGGGGAGGGGCAGAGAGAGAGAGACACAGAATCTGAAGCCGGCTCCAGGCTCTGAGCCGTCAGCACAGAGCCCAATGCAGGGGTTGAACTTGCGAACCATGAGATCATGACCTGAGCTCAAGTCGGACACTTAACCGATGGAGCCACCCAGATGCCCCCTAAACAACCAATTTATAAACAACCATTGGGTCAAAGACTAAGTCAAAAGAAAAACAAAAAATTATCTCAAAATAAATGAAAACACAACATATCAAATACTGCAAAAACAGTTCTGAAAGTTTATGGCAATAAGTGCACATAGTAAGAAATTAGAAGAATCCAAAATAAATAACCTGGGGTGCCGGGATGGCTCAGTCGGTTAAGTGTCTGACTTCAGCTCAGGTCATGATCTCTCAGTCCATTAGTTCCTGCCCCACGTCAGGCTCTGTGCTAACAGTTCAGATCCTGAAGCCTGCTTCAGATTCTGTGTTTCCCTTTCTCTTTGCCCCGCCCCTGCTCACAGTCTCTCTCTCTCTCTCTCTCTCTCTCTCTCTCAAAAGTAAATAAACATTACAAAAAATTTAAATAAATAATAAAATAAAATAAAACAACCTAACTTTATACCTCGAGAAACTAGAAAAAGAATGAAGGAAGCCTAAACTCACCAGAGGAAAGTAAATAAGAATTATTGCAGATATAAATGAAATAGACACACACACACACACACACACACACACACACACACACACACTAGAAAAGATCAGCAAAGCTAAGAGCTGGTTCTCAAAAAAAGATGAACAAAATTAACAAACCTTATCTAGACTAACTTTAAAAAGAGGGGAGGAGGGGATAGGATATAAATAAAATTAGAAATGAAAAAGGTGGCATATAATAGACATTACAGAAATACATGGAATTATAAGAGACTACACCATGAACAGTTATATGCCAACAGATTACATAATCTAGAATAAATTGATACATTTCTAGAAACATACAACCTACCAAGACTGAATTAGGAAGAAATAGAAAATCTGAACAGAACAACAAAGAGATTATAATAGTAATCAAAAAACTCCCAACACAGAAAACTCCAGAACCAGACAGCTTCACTAAAGAATTCTATCAAACACTTAAAGAATTAATACCAATCCTCTTCCTGTTGTGGGAATGCAAACTGGTGCAGCCACTCTGCAAAAACAGTATGGAGGTTCCTCAAAAATTTAATAATAGAACTACCCTATGACCCAGAAGTTGCACTACTAGGCATTTATCCCAAGGATACAGGAGTGCTGTCTCAAAGGGGCACATGCACCCCAATGTTTATAGCAGCACTATTGACAATAGCCAAAGTATGGAAAGAGCCCAAATGTCCATCAACATATGAATGGATAAAGAAGAGGTGATGTATAGAGGCACCTGGGTGGTTCAGTCAGTTAAGTGTCTGACTTCAGCTCAGGTTATGATCTCATGGTCTAAAGGTTCGAGCCCCATGTCAGGCTCTGTATTGACAGCTCAGAGCCTAGAGCATGCTTCAGATTCTGTGTCTCCCTCTCTCTCTAACTCTTCCCCACTCATGCTCTTGTCTCTCTCTCTCTCTCAAAAATAAAAAAAAAATTTAATGTGTATTTTAAAAAGCAAAGGTGGTATATATATGTGTGTATATGTATACATACATATACACACATATATATACACCAATATACAAACATACACACACACACACACACACACACACACACACAATGGAGTATTAGTCAGCAATGAAAAAGAGTGAAATCTTGCCATTTACAACAACGTGGATGGAACTAGAGTGTATTATGCTAAGTGAAATAAGTCAGTCAGATGAAGACAAATATCACATGATTTCACTCATATGTGGAATTCAAGATACAAAATGGATGAACATAAGAGAAAGGAAGCAAAAATAAGGTAAAAACAGAGAGGAAGAAAAACCATAAGAGACACTTAAATACAGAGAACAAACTGAGGGTTGCTGGAGAGGTGTTGGGTGAGGGGATGTGCTAAATGGGCAAGGGGCATTAAGGAGGACACTTGTTGGGATAAGCACTCGGTATTATAGGTAAGTGATGAATCACTAAATTCTATTCCTGAAATCATTATTAAACTCTATGTTAACTACCTTGGATTTAAATTTAAAAAATAAAAAATAAATGAAAAAATATAAAAATTCTCTTCAAGCTTTTCCAAAATATCAAGGAGGAGAGAATACTTCCAAACTTATTCTACTACAAGGCCATTACTGCTTTGATAACAAAACCAGATAAGGATACCACAAGAAAGGAAAACCATAGACCAATATCCATGGTGAATACAGATTCAAGAATTCTTGACAAAAATATTAGCAATCCAAATTCAAGAACCCATTAAAAGGATTACACACGCAAGGATTGTTCAACACCAATAAATGTAATTTATCACATCAAAAAAAGATAAAAATCACACAATCATCTCAATAGACACATAAAAAGCATTTGACAAAATACATTATCCTTTTATAATAAGAACTATTAACAGAGTGGGTATAGAAGGGACATACCTCAACATATCTAGGACCATATGACAAACCCACAGCTAACATTATACTCAGTAGAGAGAAATTGAAAGCATTTGCCCTAGAAGCAGAAAAAAGACAAAGATGCTCACTCTCACTGTTCCTACTCAGTATAGAACTGGAACTCCTAGCTAGAGCAATTAGGAAAGATAAATATATAGCATTCAAACTAGAAAGAAACAAGTAAAATTTTTATTTGCCAATGATATGATCCTATGTATAGTAAATCCCAAACAATCAGTGAAGAAAAAAAAAAAAGACTGCTAGAATTAATCAACAATTTCAGTGAAGCAGCAGGATACAAAATCAACATATGGAAATCAATTGCATTCCTTTACACTAATGATGAAGCATCTGAAAAAGAAACAAAACCATACCACTCACAATAGCATCAAACACAGCAAAATACTTAGGAATAAAATTAACCAGAAGTGAGAAGTCCATACAATGAAAACTACAAAACTTTGCTAAAAGAAATTGAAGACACAAACAAATGGAAAGATATCCATGTTCATGGATCACAAGAATTATTATTGTTAAAATGGCCATACTACACAAAGTCAACTATAGATTCAATGCAATATCCATCAAAATACCAAAGGTATGCTACACAAAAAAATATTAGAAACAATACTAAAATTTAAGTGGAACCAAAAAAGACCCCTAATAACTAAAGCTATCCTGAGAAAAAAGAACAAAGCTAGAGGTATCGTGTTTCTGGATTTCAAGCTATACTATAAAGCCATGGTAATAAAAACAGATGGTACTGGCATGAATATGACACAATGACCAACAGAACAGAATAGAGAGTCCAGAATTAAGTGCCAGCATAACAGTCAACTAATATTCAACAAGGGAACCAGGAATACCCAGTGAAGAAAGGATGGTCTCTTCAATACATGGTGCTGAGCAACTGGAGAAACACAGGCAGAACAATGAAATTGGATCCTTATCTCACACAACTAACACGAAAAAAATAATGCAAAATGGATCAGAAGCTTAAACACAATACTTGATACCATAAAACTTTTAGAAGAAAACATAGGGAGGAAACTCACTGATACTGGTCTTGGCAATAATTTGAGGGGAACGACACGAAAGGCACAAACAACCAAAGAAAAATTCAATAAATTGGACTACATTAAACTTAAAACCACCTGAACAGCAAGAGAACTTAACAAAATGAAAAGACAACATACAGGATGAGAGAAAATTATTGCAAACCATGTATCGAATGAGGGGTTAATATCCAAAATACATGAAGAGTTCAGTCAACTCAGTAACAAAAATAATTCAATTTTTAAAATGGACATAAGAACTAAATAGACATTTCTCCAAAGAGGACATCTAAATGCCCGACACATGAAAAAATGTTCAACATCACTAACCAGGGAAATACAAGCCAAAACCACGATGAGATATCACTCCACACTGTTAGAATGGCTATCATCAAGAAGACAAGAGACAACAGGTGTTGGCAAGGATGTGATGAAAAAGGAATCATTATACATTGTTGGAAGGGATGTAAATTGGTCTAACCACTATAGAAAACAATATAGAGGTTCCTCAAAAAAATAAAAATAGATCTACCACACGATCGAACAATTCTAATTCTGGGAATATATCCAAAGGAAATGAAAATAGGATTTCAAAGAGATATATGCACTCCCATGTTTATTGCAGCATTACTCACAATAGCCAAGATATGGAAACATTTCAAATGCCTATCAGTGGATGAATGGATAAAAAAGATGTGGTATAAATACACAATAGAATATTATTCATGAGAAAGGAAAATATCCTCCCATTTGTGCCAATATGGATGGCCCTTGAGCACATTATACGAAGCAAGGTAAGTCAGAGAAAGATAAACACTGCTATTACTTGTAGGAGAAATTTTAAGAAGTTAAACCTGTAAAAAACTGAGTAAAATGGTGGCTAACAGGTGATAGAGGGACAAGAGCGATGGTGCTTAAGGGTACATACTTGTAATGAGTAGCAAATAAGTCATACGATATAATGGCCAGTATAGCAAATATAGACCATAATATTATTGTACTGTAATTATGTAATGTGATAAATATCACTACATTGGTGACCACATTATACTATATAAGGTGTATAAAAGTAATATGCTGTACTTCTTAAACTTATACAATGTGACACATCAAATTTATTTTTAAAAAAGAGCAAAGTTCAGGGCACCTGGTGGCTCAGTCAGTTAAACGTCTATTGATTTCGGCTCAGGTCCTGATCTCCTGGTTTGTGGGTTTGAGCCACACATTGGACTCTGTGCTGACAGTGCAGAGCCTGCTTAGAATTCTCTCTCCCTCTCTCTATGCCCCTCTTCCCCCCTCAAATAAATAAACTTTAAAAATGTTTTAAAAATTAAAAAATAAAGAAGAGCAAAGTTCACTTGATAAACCAAACAAAATGCAACAGAAAAAAATAGATTTTGTTTCTGTTTTCTTTTGCACAACTTTCTTCTGCCCATAGGGCCACCATTTTGATTCTAGTTGACCTGTATTTGAAACACAGAATTTTTTTACATCTCACCCAGTTCATTTTAATACTTGTGCCATTTTTAAGATTCTACATTCAACCCTGTTACTGTGAATGGGAAACTCTTGGGGTGATGACTGTACTCAAACTAGACACCTGTTGCATAAGCACAAAGCCACTGCAGCCAAAGTGTCAGCTAAAGCTATGGCTCCATTGATGACATCTAGAACTCCTGTTCCAGACCAAGGATCCAGTGGAAAGGCAGGAAAGAAAAGGAGACAGTAGAAGATAGATGGGGATTGATTTATCTCTCAGACAATGCTGCAGGTAAACTGAGTCACATATTGGAAATGGATGTGCGAAGCATGGTTCTGTCACTGGCAGCTGGATTTCACTAATACGACTTCAATTTCTACAAGTTTCTAGACACTTAAATGACTGATCTGAGCTGATGATCTAACCAATTTTCTAATAATCAAACCACAAAGGCTCAAAAATAGGAGCTCATCTCTGAAGACCCATTCATGTTCTTTATCTCTCTTCAGTTGAGAATTATGATAAGCCATGCTAATTATTAACATTCCAAACTTGACCTTTCCATAATGGGTCTTGATATCATACTCTCAAAATGCATATATGACATAGAACCAGTTCCGAACTGTATTTTCTTTCTAACACTAGAAATAAGAATGGAAACAAAACAGAACCAAAAACGAAATCGTCATGAAACTGTACGCTCTCTTTGAAAAGTCGCTAACAGAAATTTATAGCTTAAATAGATGTATAGGCACAAAAATGTAAATCTTACACTTATTTATTATTTACTAAGGAATTAAATATTATATTCTGAATAAAAAATATTTTAGAAAATCTACCAAAGTATAGAACAAAGGAAAAAGGAACGACCATATCCAGGCTCTTTATCTACAGTTTTTCCTTCTAGCTCTAGGACAAGCCTGAGAAGATGTACAGCTTTTACATTTTCAAAGATTAGAAGCCTAAGTCTCAGTCAAGTTAAATTACTTAATCTAAATCAGAAAGAAACTATAAATAAATATATTTGATATTTTGTGAAGGATGCACAGATTTTTTTTCCCTTCATCAAAGAGCTAGAAAGATTTGTTTAAGGCATTTAGGAATCCTTTGCAGCTCTCCTATTTTTATATTAGAAAAATTTTTTTTAATGTTTATTTCTGAGACAAGAGAGATAGAGCATGAGTGGGGGAGGGGCAGAAAGAGAGAGAGACACAGAATCAGAAGCAGGCTCCAGGCTCTGAGCTGTCAGCACAGAGCCCAACGCGGGGCTCGAACTCACAAACCGTGAGATCATGACCTGAGCTGAAGTCGGTCACTCAACCGACTGAGCCACCCAGACACCCCTGCAGCTCTCCTTTTTTAAAATTTTAATCTTTCTTTCTCCCTACCTCCCTCTCCATTTCTTCATCTATATGCATTCTACATTAAGGAGGAGGCATCTTCTATTAAGTTAGTATGATTTTCACTAAAGGCAATGGAGGGGAAAAATAATCACACTGACTTACTGAAAGTGCCTTGACCTTGACACAGATTTCCTAATATTAATTAGAGGGATGCAGAGCCCAGAAAAAAAAAATGTCCCTTAATCAAAATCAAGTTCTGAAAATCAAGAGCTAGAAATTGAAAAAAAAAAAAAAAAAAGAATAAAACCCCTTTTCTTATGATTTGAAGTTTTTTAACAAACTACTCAAGGCTTTGTCATCAGATGAATTTCACAGGATGGGAAAGAAAGCAGCACAGTAGACTCAGTAGTCAGAATGCTTTTAAGCTCCAACTCCCACACTTAATGACTGTGAATACTTGGGAAAATTACTTAAGCTCTCAGATTTCACATACAAAATGAGTATTTTCACAGATACATAAAATCCATAAAATGGATAAAACAATCATATCTACCTACATCTAAGGGTCTTACATCTGACTGTGAACACAGGGCCTTGTTTATAAAAGGTACTCAGATGGGGTAGCCAAAAGGCTTGTTCAACTATGACCTCAGAGATTATCTTGAATTGCCTGGCAAATTGCTGACTAGAACGAGGGGTCCTAAAAGTCCTTCATTTGCTGGAGTTTCTCCTAAACCCAACTTCAGAAGTTGCCCAATGGCTTTATTTCACAACCATTAAGAAAACTTCCCAAAAGCTCCAGGTTCTGGATAGCTGGCATTTCTAGCATCCCCTATCCAGCTGGTGCCCAATCTCAGATGGCAACTGAGCCTAATGTGTTTCTTCCTTGAGAAGCTATTTTTCACACTTCCATTATTAGAAGGTAGAGTAGCCATCAGGCAGCATCTCTTCCCTCAAAACACAAACCCAGTGAATGTCCAATTGCTTCCTCAACTCCAGCGCCCCTCTCAATGGGATAATAAAAACCATGTGCCTCACCATGACCACCATGCCTGTTCTTATGGGACACTGTGGTATTTACCTTTCCCTGACTCGCTGCCATTCAGCAAATGTTCTATTCTCATTCTATTACTTTGGAGTTAGCTCCATTTATAACGGAAGCTGCAGAGATGTAGTAGTAGCTTTGGGTACAAGCACTCTTTTATGAAGTCAGCTATGTAAAATTTTATGCCTAGAGGACAACAGATATTCCCAGCCCATCTTTGCTAGTTTCACCTGGACTCTACTCCATGTGCTGGTCTTATGAAGTCTTTCAACATGAAATTCGTGAGCAAACTAAGCACAGAGATCAAGTTTTAAGTTAGGCTTCTCTGAATCGTCACATATGTGCAAAAAATTAGTTGTTTGTGAGTTCATAGAGATTCAAGGCATAAGCTTAACACATACACTTACAAGAAACTTCAGAAGCAAAACAGCAGATGTGAGAACTGGTTTTTGAAAATTTGGTCTTCAGAGTTCTCAATTCTCAGCCTTAAGGTAAATTTACATTATTTTTACTGACAAAGAGAGAAAAGGAAAATAGTATGCTTTGAAGTAGAAGTATTATATGCCTAGGTTTTGGCTGCAGTTTTATGATGCGGTAAAGAACCATAATGATTTTTTTTATTTTTAAAAAAATGCTGAAGGGCAAAAAGAGCATGTGCTCAATAGCATGTCCCACTATCTTAAAGCAAAACAAAACCAAAAAAAATCAATATACAGAAGCAAAACAATAAATTTTCTTTTGAAAATTTTCATGAAAGAAGTCAAATCTGCAAATCTTTCAGAGTAAAATATATGTTTATAAACATACAAAAGACAGAATTCCTGCTTTCAAAGAGTTTTATAGTCTACAAACACAAGTGAAAAGTATTTTTGGAAAAAATTATAGGTCATAGCAGATGCTTCATCAATAAGGAAGCTCCTGTTTTCTCCTTACTAGTAAATTTTCAGATTTTCACACTGAATTAAGTATGCTTTAGTGCTCCAAGGCAATAAAGAAACATATTCTCTTAAATGTCCTGTGCTCCTGCCTCTTCAATGTGTCCCATCTTCTGTAGGAGTCCTTAAAGGTTGGCCTTCTTGCTGTCTTTCACAGTGCTACTTGTGGAAAGCACAAAATGGATGTTTCTAGGAATACTCAAAGGGGAATTGGTGATATGACCCTGTACCCGAAGATGTTTAAGAGGTGAAAAAGAGCTGAGCATTCAGCAGGCTTTGAATTAGGTCTTGTGCTTTAGCTACAAAACTTCAACATGCTCAGATGTTCATTAACTGCACTAATTCCAGTTTGTGGACCTGGAAGTGGAAAGAGGTGGAAAACCAACAAAAGGAGCTAGCTGTGAGACTGCTAATTAAATGCAGAATCGAGCAAATGGAAGAATTAACATTTCCCACACCTAATGTTCAGTGAGCCAGAGACATTTTGCCAGTGCATAGCTTAGAATGAAATTTGCTTTTCAACTACTTTTTAAAAAGCAGGGATTTTCTGGGGTGCCTGTGTGGCTCAGTTGGTCAAGTGTCCAACTTTGGATCAGGTCATGATCTCGTGGTTCGTGAGTTCAAGCCCCGTGTCCAGCTCTGTGTGAACAGCTTGGAGCCTGGGGTCTGCTTCGGACTCTGTGTCTCCCTCTCTCTCTGACTTCCCTCCACTCGCACTTTGTCTCTCTCTCAAAAATAAACAAACATTAAAAAAATGAAAAAATAAATAGATAAATCAAGAAGGGATTTCCCATACCCCTAATGGACAGTAGCAACTATTTCAGCCAGGCCTGACTTAACTTTTATTTTCAGGCCACTGAACTACAGCCCTACATCACTCACCTCTGCTGCACCCAGAGATTAGTCTACCCCCAAAGGAATCCAGCAGTATGCACAACTCCACGGGGCACTGTTCACACACACTACAGCATGAATGCTGTGATGTGAAAGCTGGGCCACATGAGGTTCTCCCGCCAGAGGGATGCTTGGGCTGCTGGATTCTCTCATTCAGGCCAGAGACACTGTAAGCTGAATTGCTAGAGCCTGTAATGAGCTGTGAAAATTGGATAAGGAGATAACATTTTTTTTGAAAGATCAATGATGAATGTCATTTGTGTAATGAACTAGAGGCGCTGATGAGAAGTTTAATTTACTAATCCTTCAAAACCTACAGGACTTTTTGAGTCATAACCCCACCCCAGTACTCTTTTGTCTCATTTCCCTCTGACTGTGCATATTCTCTTCCCCTGTCCCCAACCCTCGTGTATATCTCTCCATTTGTACCTTTCACTAGTATTGTATGTCTTCTCAGTTGTTCTCTTTAATCTTTCCTTTTGCTCATACATTTATTTCTCTTTTCTGCTATTTTAAGTATTGCCATTGTGTCTCCTCTCCTCTACCAGTTTTTCTTTTCTGTGTCCCAACAGGAACCATTCATCTCCATCTGTCTTTTAACCATCTAGTGACTTTCCCCTGCTATTTCCTTCATCTCCTCTTATCAAAATCCAGTGTCTTCTATCTTTCTAGTTTTCTTTCTCTTTTCCTTTAACTGACCATAATGAGAAACCAAAGTACATTTGTTCAATGTCCTCTCTGTGGTCCCAGATTGATTTTTTTCTTCCATGCCTTTGGTCCTTGAGAATATACAGAATACAGTTGTAGATTCTAAAGTAAATCTCAATACACTTGATATTTAAAGCTGGCGTTTTCATTGTACTTTGATATATTCCAACCTTACAAATATTTAAAATATTTGCTGAGGAATGTTTTTATCATATTTACTTCTTCTGAATTACTAACATCCAGGTAGTGTAATCCTTAAATTCAAAGGTACTGGGGCGCCTGGGTGGCTCAGTCGGTTAAGCATCCAACTTGGGCTCAGGTCATGATCTTGCAGCCGGTGAGTTTGGGTCCTACATCAGGCTCTGTGCTGACAGCTCAGAGACTGGAGCCTGCTTCAGATTCTATGTCTCCCTCTCTCTCTGCTCCTCTCCCCCGACCCCACTTCTCTCTCTCAAAGATGAATAAATATGTAAAAAAAAAAAAAATGTACCTATCTTCCTCACTAATTCTAGAATTCTTCAAAAAATGCTCAAAGCTAGGTCAAAACTCTTCCTAAACATGTGTTTATTTTCCTGTGGACTTTTTGCATACAAAAAAATAAAGCCTATCTACTGACCTTATTCCACCAAATTATCATACCTCCTGCCTTTGGGCAGCAACAGTCTCAGAATTTGGAACACAAATAATGATTTACACAGGCTGAGGAAGAAAATTTCCCACACGACTTAGCACCTTATTCAAGAAATTAGAAAATGAACCACAAAATAGATCAAAGGAAAGTAACAAATTCATAGACATAAGAACAAAAGTATGTGAGTTAGAATCTAAACACTGGTTCACTAGAAAAATAATATAAAAAGAGTATGACACTAAATTAAGAAGAATAAAAGGGACAAAACACAAATACATAAAATGAGAATTGGTTAAGGGAGAAAATAACCACAGAAACAAGAATCTTAATACACATCTTCGGTCAACTGTGGCCAAATAAATTCTGAAAAATGGGTTAAAATAAATAGTATTCAAAGGAAGCACAATCTGCTAAAATTGACTAAAGAAGAAAGAGGAAGATCTAAAGAGACTGAAATTCAGGATTGATACTTCAGATACTTTTATGGCATGGATCTCAAATAGTAAGAACTGAATTTAGCTCTACCTATGCATTGTGGCTGAATCAACCTTGTCAATGGACATATAAAAATCAAAAAATTTGACAAAGAGCTACCCTTAGAAGAGGCATAAGATACTGAAGATTAAAGAGGGAATTCTACCAAACCTTGAAAGAGTAGACAATTCCAAATTACTGAAGTTTTTTTAGAATATAGAAAAAGAAAATAATAAGAATTTACTACTTAATAAGCATGACATTTTACATCAGAATAAATATTTAAAGGAAATAGATGACTCAATAAATATTGTTGGGACAACCCAGTAGCCATATGGATTGACAACTCACACACAAAAGTTTTCAGATGGACCAATGATTAAAATGTTCAAAACAGAGGCGCCTGGATGGCTCAGTTGGCTAAGCATCCAACTCTTGATTTCAGCTCAGGTCATGATCTCATGGTTTGTGAGTTCAAGCCCTGCATTAGACTCTGTGCTGACAGCATGGAGCCTGCTTGGGATTCTTTCTCTCCCTTTCTCTCTGGCCCTTTTCCTGTCTCTCTCTCTCTCTCTCTCTCTCTCTCTCTCTCAAAATAAATAAACTTAAAAAATTTTTTTAAGAGTCTTTTAAAAAAGTTCAAAATAAATCCTTAAAAGTACCAGAAAACAATGTGATAACACTTCAATCTTAGAATGAAAAGAACTTTCCTAAATAGATATAATTACATAGAAAAATGATAATAGCAAAAAATGCTACAAGCAAAATTTAAAGATAAATAAAATATATAGGGAAAAATAAACATTTGTAGTTCTTACCATAGACAAAGGGACACATTAATTAACAGGTAAATAGTTCCTGCAAAGATAAAAGCTCAGTGGGGAAAATGGCCAAAAGAAATAAAGAGTTAATTCCCACATAATGAAAAAACAAAAGGCTCTTAACATATGAAGTTATTCAAACCACTCACCTTAAGAAAACTATATTTAAATTAAAAATTAAATTAACATAATAAAAAATAAGAACTTAAAAATTAAATAAAAATTATGTAAATTGAAAAAAAGCTTTAAGTTTCTTATTAGGTCTGTTGCTAGCTGTAGGTTTTTATTTATCTTCTTTATCGTGTTGTGGTGGTTCCCATACACTTGTAGTTTGCTCAGTTTTTATCCTGAATTGGTGTTTGATTTTGTCAAACCGTATTTTGATGCTAGTATTCTATTTTCATTTTGACTTTCTGTTAATTTAGTTTCTTATACTTGCTTTAGTCGTTTTCTTAATTATTTCTTTCAATGTTTATGTTTGAGAGAGGGAGAGACTGAGCATGAGCTGGGGAGGGGCAGAGAGAGAGAGAGACACAGAATCCAAAGCAGGCTCCGGGCTCCAAGCCATAGGCACAGAGCCCAACGCAGGGATCGAACTCACCAACTGTGAGATCATGACCTGAGCCGAAGTCAGACGCTTAACTGACTGAGCCACCCAGGCGCGCCTACTTACTTTAGTCTTAAACTGTTCTGCTCTACTTGCTTAAATATATAATTTATCATCTTTACTTTATTGATGCTGTGGATTACACAATCTAATAATGTTGAACCAGCCTTGCATACATGGAATATAATTTAAATGTCAAAAAAAAAAAAAAAAGAAAACTGTATTTAGAAATCATATTTCACTTTTCAGATTATCAAAATCCAAATGTTTGTCAAATCCTCCATTGGAAAGACTGAAGAGAAACAAGTACTCTCATACATTGCTAGTGAGGATATAAGTTAGTACAATTCTTCCGAAAGGCAATTAGAAGATAGCCACCAAAACCACAAAGGCATATATCCTCTGACTCAGAAATCACACTTCCAAGAATTTATTCATGTGCATTAAAAGATATATGTGGAAGTTTCAATTCTATTGTAGTCTGTAGTGGCAGACAGTCTAAAACAACCCAGATGCCAAAAGGAAACTGATTAAAAATAAACTGTAGGACATCCATACTAAGGAAAACATCATAACCTATTTAAAAAATGAGAAAATTCCCTATCTCCTGGAATGAAAAAAAAACTCTAAGAAATGAAGTTAAATAAAAAATGTAAGATGCCAAATATATTTAGTAGGCTTTCATGTAACAATGGAGAGAAAAATCTAAAGTATAATTTATTTTGTTTATATTTTAGAGACCTTGGAAGTATATACAAGCAATTAATCAGGGAGAGATAGGGGTAAAATAGGCAAATGAAGGTCAGTACTGGGAGGGACGCTTCACTGTATTAAAACATTGACTTATATAACAATATCTATTTTAAACATGAGGAAATAGTTTCTAAGAGAAGGTACTTGCATTTGACAGAATACCTAGAAGTTGTTGGAGCCCAGAGTTGAAATGAAAAAAAGAGAAATGGAGTTAAATAATGTGGCGCATGATTATATATAATTTGTATGATTTTAAAATACAGTATATTATAATAACAGGACTATTTTGAATAGTGCTTCACTTTACCTTATAGTAACATGTACAACTCTCCTCTTCACGGAATCCTTTTTGTTCAGGTATTTCATTTGACCCTGTTTTGTCAATGGTTTTTTCAAAGGAAGAATGGAGGCATCGGTGGAGGGGAAAAATAGTTTGGAAAGAGCAGTGGCAATTCTCCATCCTATATATTTAGAGAAAATTTCATCCCCTACATTTGATGAGACTTTTGCACTATAATTAGTGAAGGGATCAGTTGGGTCATTTAACTCAGCCTGTTGAAAGAAAAGAAAAAGCAATCTGTTGAAATAGAATTAAATGAGAGGAAAAAATCATGTATTATTGAATAAAAGATGAACGTATGTTTTTTTTCTTTGACTAATGTCACATTCTTCCTATTAAATAAAAATAATCTTTTTAAGAATAAAAGCAGATTCCCAAAAGATTTTTAAAATTGTAACAGTTTTTAGTGAAATAAACAATTAAGCATGAACAAAACCAGTCTTGAAATTACAAAAATTTGATGATATAATTGTATTTTCAACTTGTACATTTCCCATACAAGAATTTCCTATTTATAATATTTATTAAGAAATTATGCAATCGGGGGTGCCTCGGTGACTAAGATGGTTAACTAACTGGGTTTCAACTCAGGTCATGATCTCATGGTTAGGGAGTTTGAGCCCCACATCAGGCTCTGCACTGACAGGATGGAACCTACTTGGGATTCTCTCTCTCTCCCTCTTTCTCTGCCCCCATCCCCCTCTCAAAATAAATAAACATTTTTTTAAAAAATTAAGCAGTTGAAGTATATGTTTTATTAAAACAGAGTTTCATCTGTGCCTAATGTAAATTTTCTTTCAAGCTAACAGAAAATGTTTATTGAACAAAATTTGTGTTAAGTAAAAAACAAAAAGATCTTTGTATTTATTGCACATTGATGTTCTAGGATTTAGGTTTAAATTAAATTTAATAAGTTATAATATTTTTTTAGAACATCTAGCACAAAAATTCTACAATATTTAATCAATTTTTAGTCAGGAAAGAGCTTTTTGCTGAAATTTCCTATTTATGTTCAATATTGTCCATGACTGATTTTTAATTACAACTTCTTTTGAAATGGCTAGAGGCATATTTTCCTTGGTTAGAATTGGTAATAATAAATGAAGATGCAAGTTTCAAAATCTCATGTGTTACATTTTTTTTAATGTTCACAATATGTTCATGTTAGGAATTCCTTCTTGCAAATAAATTGGATGCTGCCTCCTTTCATTAAGTTTTTTACATTTTTTTATTCAGTATTATCCATCTTCAGGCAGTTTATTACCAGTCATTCAGGATTCACTTTATATGCCTATTGATCTTATGGTAGGAAATTAAGGAACAGAAAATATTTTTCTGCATATGAACATCTAACTTTAACTCTAAGGTTCCAAGATCAGCTTGGCTCAATCAAATTACTGTTTGAAGACTGACTACTCCATTATTTAGACAAAATTATAATGGGAAAAAATGAGAACAATCTCATGATAAAACTGAAAAAATAAAGGATCAAAGCAATGAAGAAAACAGCAAAAGGCAGGTAAGTAAATAGGGATTATTGTAAAAGCTCTGGAGGCTGGGAAAGAGTAAAATGCAAAAAACATGTATGTTTATAGTATCCAGTATGAACGAACAATTATGTTCATACTATTCCCCATTGTTGCTATCTTATTAACTAGGTCAAAATCATAGCAAGAGCATTCAGTTTGAAACAAAAAATGAAACTGCCTATGACACTTCATAGCTGTTGTGACTTTGAGGAAATTAAGGTCTCAAAGACTACAGGTTCACCTGTTCAAAGGCAATTACAATGCTGTATTTTTTGAGCTGTTTCCTTTTACTTATAGTTTGTGTCCAATACAAATCAATTCCATAACATGAGAAGTTATTATGAATAAAAGCACAAGTACACAAACACAATATATAATCCAAAGTAGATGGGGAGGGGGTTTGGGGGAGAGGGAAAGTGGGTGATGGGAATTGAGGAGGGCACTTGTTGGGATCAGCACTGGGTGTTTTATGTAAGCCGACTTGACAATAAATTATATTCATTAAAAAAATAGATTCACAGCATTCAGGTATGAAACAAAATGTAATGTTCAGTCACATACTCCATACCTTGACATCTGCTGAATATGGTGTCCAGGGTAGGTTTCTCAAGATAAAAGAAATGACTCTAGTTATCAAGACTACCATGGGGATATTAGATATTGGAACATGTAAGCATTACTGTGTGACCATGTGAGCAAAAGACTTTAAGGAGTATCTATTTTAAAAAAGGTTTCTGTGCCTTGAAGCAGCTGTGAAAGATTTACTTTCCAGAACTCATCCCACTTTAGGCTGAGTTTTAACTATCTAAAAATATTGACTGATAACAGGAAGTGTTCTAAATGAGGCTATTCTGTTTCATAGAGTTTATTTAAAAGTATTTACAGAAAGAGTACAAAAATTCTTCTGAATTTAATGTAAGTTTCCCATCTTAACTTCCCAACTACTTGATTTACAGTTTTGGTTCCTTCACATCTTTACATTTTTAATTTCAAGACTTGTCAATTTTACCTTCAAAACATCATCTTTTTTAAATTGTACAAGTATTCAACATATGCAGAAATAAAAAGCATTTTGAAATTAATTGAGGTCAATTACTTTTTGGAATCATTTGAGTAAATGCATCTGGCACTCCTGGTGAATTCTAAGAGGTGTAAGTAAATATATAAGCAAATTTTACTCATTATGTTTGGATTTAGGGTAGACTCAATCCATCACTGCCCTGGTACATGTGAGTTACTGTAGTAAAAACTCAAATGCAATGTCAAATCCAAAGCCTCAAAACAAAGTGTTCAGTTCTCAAGAGAACAGTGATAGCTTAACAATGTAAAACTTTATCTAGAGCACATTGGCCTTAATTTAGTACAGCTGAAATGTATTAAGGAATTACACTAACACCTGAAAGTACCTTCCAATGTACATATAAATAGAATCAGAGAAGATTTTTGTATTACCTATTTTATGGCCTCAGTGAATCAAGTGAAACCTGAAATCTCTTTTCCACATCTCATCCTTTATCTTTAGATAAGATATAATCTATTGTCATTTTTTAGGTAGGGCTTTAGGTGTCTACATTTAAAAAATAAAAAAAGTTTATTTTCAGAGAGAGAGCAAGCACAGGCGAGGGGAAGAAAGAAGGGGAGGGAGAGAGAGAGAGAGAGAGAGAGAGAGAGAGAGAGAGAGAGAGAGAGAGAGAGAGAGAGAGAACCCCAAGCAGGATCCACACTGTCTGGAACTTATGAACCAAATCATGAGATCATGACTTGAACAGAAAGCAAGAATCTGGCGCTTAACCAACTGAACTAGCCAGACACCCCGATATGTCTATTCTTCTTAAACTACATTTAAGAGGGGCGCCTGGGTGGCTCAGTCGGTTGAGCGTACGACTTCGGCTCAGGTCATGATCTTGCGTCTGTGAGTTCCAGCCCCACGTCGGGCTCTGTGCTGACAGCTCGGAGCCTGGAGCCTGCTTTGGATTCTGTCCTCCCCAGCTCATGCTCTGTCTTTCTTTCTCTGTCAAAAATAAATAAACGTTAAAAAAAATTTTTTTTTAAACTACATTTAAGAAAATCATCTCTTCACTAATTTTGAATGTTGTTTCCCTTCATCTTATACTTGACACTCCGGCAGACTTAATACTGGGATTCATCATTTAGTCAAATACTTCATATGCTCAATTTTGAGATCCTCAACATTTTCTGTGCCAATAAAATAAGGTATGGAATTGGCAGATTCAATGAAGGCCTGTTTTTGTCTTGTCACACTGGGTGTCTACACACCATCTGGATTGGATTTAGAAAATGGAAAAGTACAGAAGATGCCCCCCTTATCCATGAGAGATGCTTCCAAGACCTTCAGTGGATGCCTGAAACCATGATAGTACTGAACCCTATATATACTGTTTTTCCCTATGCATACATACCTATGATAAAGTTTATTTTATAAATTAGGCACATTAAGAGATTAACAACAATAAAATAGAACAATTATAACAACATTCTGTAATAAAAGGTAAGTGAATGTGGTTTTTGTGTTCATAACATCTTATTGTCCTGTACTCACCCTTCTTTTTGTGATGATGATACGTTAAAATGCCTATGTGATGAGATGGGAGGTGAATGGCGCAGGCGTCGTGACTTAGCATTAAGTTTACTATTGACCTTCTGATGTTTGGTGGGTGCTTCCGGACCACGGCTGACCACGGGTAACTAAAACCTCTGAAAGCAAAACTGCTCATAAGGGAGCACTACTGTATAAGTGTTTCTTGACTTGAGTCTCATAAGAGTCAAGATATACAAAGGAGAATAAGATCATGAAGAGACTGGCTGTTGCCTGCAGAGCACCACTACTTATACTGGTGGCGGAATTAGCTAGATTTGGGGCAGCCAAGGTATTCTGGGAGGAGTTACATGAAAGCATTACAACAGCTGCTTGCTGTGAATAAATCTGCGTGGGTAGGAGCCAGAAGCAGCAGCCCCAGTCTGAGCCTGGCTACCAAAGCTTTTCCCCTCTTACTTGCGTCACCTGCTGCATGCCTCACTGGATACCAGGTGCATGGAGAACCTCCAGCTGGGGTGGGCTCAGGCAAGGTGGTCAGTACCAATTCATCTTATTCTGCTTATCCTCCCTGGCTCAATCTTTTTATAAGAAAAGGTACTTCAAAATCAATAATAATATGTAGTATTGCATAAATATATTACTATGAGCTCTTCCATTACTGAGAGGGATGGAAGAATAAATGTGTGAGTAAACGAATGAACAAAAATAGTTTTTGGTATATTTCTGGTAAAATACATTGTTTCCAGACATAACATTACCCTGCAGTACAGAATGTTGATGCTATTTTTATCATGTCTCATTTGGCTACTCCTTGCTTTCTTCCCTCCCAGACCAGATAACCTGTAGATCAGATGTCTGTTCCTTCATGAAGCAAAATGAAGGCATGTCCACATCTCTCATATGGTTCACTGATTGAAAGCCCAGGTAAACTTCTCTCCCCCATTGACGTTCAAGGCATTCAACCAATGGAAATATAGCCTCAAATATCAGTCAAATGTATATTTGCCTTATCTTTAAAAGATTTTGTTTGTTTTCCCAGAGGAAGTACCAGGAAATAATATGGGCTTCGCAGTTAGATCTGAAGTCAAGCAGGACTTTTCCACTTGTTAAAGAATGTAAACGTTGGGAAATGTTACCTCTCTAGGCCTCTGTGTTTAGTTTAGTTCTGACTTGTTTTTCATTTGTGATAAGGAGTTAATGGTAACTACTCTCTGAGTTTTGTGAGGGTTAACTTAGTAGGCAGTGGGAAGTTCAAGTATCAGTTTCTTTTAAGAATTCCCAAGGACATACCACTAAAGCTTCAGCCTTTGCACTTTACCCCAGAGAGGATTTGATACCATTTCTGCCAGGCTGAAAACAATTTTGTTATATTGTCACTTTCACATTAGCAAATCTGTAAAATAGAATCATGGTTCTACTACCATAGCTATCTCTTTTTTTTTTTTTAATTTAAAAAAAAATTTTTTTTAACGTTTATTTATTTTTGAGACAGGGAGAGACAGAGCATGAACGGGGGAGGGGCAGAGAGAGAGGGAGACACAGAATCTGAAACAGGCTCCAGGCTCTGAGCTGTCAGCACAGAGCCCGACGCGGGGCTCGAACTCACGGACCGCGAGATCATGACCTGAGCCGAAGTCGGATGCCCAACCGACTGAGCCACCCAGGCGCCCCAATAGCTATCTCTTTTTAAGAGTCTTCCTTCTCTTAAAGCCATTATTCTAATGCTGTAATCCAGAGACTTAAATACCAACTATGCATAAATACATATCTATACTTCTTGGAAGTAAACTAACACAAAATATTAATGGCCATTTCTTACAATAGATTCCAAACTCACAAATGTACTACAACTTAGCCTACCAATAAACATTACCTCAAATTCCATCTGTTAACATTATTTATACATTACATACATTTTTATCAAATGTCCCTACTTTTTAGCAATGTCCATGTAGGCTTTAAAATTCAGGATTTTCTTTTTTTTTTTTTTTTTTTTTTTTTAATATATGAAATTTACTGTCAAATTGGTTTCCATACAACACCCAGTGCTCATCCCAAAAGGTGCCCTCCTCAATACCCATCACCCACCCTGCCCTCCCTCCCACCCCCCATCAACCCTCAGTTTGTTCTCAGTTTTTAACAGTCTCTTATGCTTTGGCTCTCTCCCACTCTAAACTCTTTTTTTTTTTTTTTTCCTTCCCCTCCCCCATGGGTTTCTGTTAAGTTTCTCAGGATCCACATAAGAGTGAAACCATATGGTATCTGTCTTTCTCTGTATGGCTTATTTCACTTAGCATCACACTCTCCAGTACCATCCATGTTGCTACAAAAGGCCATATTTCATTTTTTCTCATTGCCACGTAGTATTCCATTGTGTATATAAACCACAATTTCTTTATCCATTCATCAGTTGATGGACATTTAGGCTCTTTCCATAATTTGGCTATTGTTGAGAGTGCCGCTATAAACATTGGGGTACAGGTGCCCCTATGCATCAGTACTCCTGTATCCCTTGGATAAATTCCTAGCAGTGCTATTGCTGGGTCATAGGGTAGGTCTATTTTTAATTTTCTGAGGAACCTCCACACTGCTTTCCAGAGCGGCTGCACCAATTTGCATTCGCACCAACAGTGCAAGAGGGTTCCTGTTTCTCCACATCCTCTCCAGCATCTATAGTCTCCTGATTTCTTCATTTTGGCCACTCTGACTGGCGTGAGGTGGTATCTGAGTGTGGTTTTGATTTGTATTTCCCTGATAAGGAGCGACGTTGAACATCTTTTCATGTGCCTTTTGGCCATCCGGATGTCTTCTTTAGAGAAGTGTCTATTCATGTTTTCTGCCCATTTCTTCACTGGGTTATTTGTTTTTCGGGTGTGGAGTGTGGTGAGCTCTTTATAGATTTTGGATACTAGCCCTTTGTCCGATGTGTCATTTGCAAATATCTTTTCCCATTCCGTTGGTTGCCTTTTAGTTTTGTTGGTTGTTTCCTTTGCTGTGCAGAAGCTTTTTATCTTCATAAGGTCCCAGTAATTCACTTTTGCTTTTAATTCCCTTGCCTTTGGGGATGTGCCGAGTAAGAGATTGCTACGGCTGAGGTCAGAGAGGTCTTTTCCTGCTTTCTCCTCTAAGGTTTTGATGGTTTCCTGTCTCACATTCAGGTCCTTTATCCATTTTGAGTTTCTTTTTGTGAATGGTGTGAGAAAGTGGTCTAGTTTCAACCTTCTGCATGTTGCTGTCCAGTTCTCCCAGCACCATTTGTTAAAGAGACTGTCTTTTTTCCATTGGATGTTCTTTCCTGCTTTGTCAAAGATTAGTTGGCCATACGTTTGTGGGTCTAGTTCTGGGGTTTCTATTCTATTCCATTGGTCTATGTGTCTGTTTTTATGCCAATACCATGCTGTCTTGATGATGACAGCTTTGTAGTAGAGGCTAAAGTCTGGGATTGTGATGCCTCCTGCTTTGGTCTTCTTCTTCAAAATTACTTTGGCTATTCGGGGCCTTTTGTGGTTCCATATGAATTTTAGGATTGCTTGTTCTAGTTTCGAGAAGAATGCTGGTGCAATTTTGATTGGGATTGCATTGAATGTGTAGATAGCTTTGGGTAGTATTGACATTTTGACAATATTTATTCTTCCAATCCATGAGCAGGGAATGTCTTTCCATTTCTTTATATCTTCTTCAATTACCTGCATAAGCTTTCTATAGTTTTCAGCATACAGATCTTTTACATCTTTGGTTAGATTTATTCCTAGGTATTTTATGCTTCTTGGTGCAATTGTGAATGGGATCAGTTTCTTCATTTGTCTTTCTGTTGCTTCATTGTTAGTGTATAAGAATGCAACTGATTTCTGCACATTGATTTTGTATCCTGCAACTTTGCTGAATTCATGTATCAGTTCTAGCAGACTTTTGGTGGAGTCTATCGGATTTTCCATGTATAATATCATGTCATCTGCAAAAAGCGAAAGCTTGACTTCATCTTTGCCAATTTTGATGCCTTTGATTTCCTTTTGTTGTCTGATTGCTGATGCTAGAACTTCCAGCACTATATTAAACAGCAGCGGTGACAGTGGGCATCCCTGTCGTGTTCCTGATCTCAGAGAAAAAGCTCTCAGTTTTTCCCCGTTGAGGATGATGTTAGCTGTGGGCTTTTCATAAATGGCCTTTATGATCTTTAAGTATGTTCCTTCTATCCCGACTTTCTCAAGGGTTTTTATTAAGAAAGGGTGCTGGATTTTGTCAAAGGCCTTTTCTGCATCGATTGACAGGATCATATGGTTCTTCTCTTTTTTTTTGTTAATGTGATGTATCACGTTGATCGATTTGCGAATGTTGAACCAGCCCTGCATCCCAGGAATGAATCCCACTTGATCATGGTGAATAATTCTTTTTATATGCTGTTGAATTCGATTTGCTAGTATCTTATTAAGAATTTTTGCATCCATATTCATCAGGGATATTGGCCTGTAGTTCTCTTTTTTTACTGGGTCTCTGTCTGGTTTAGGAATCAAAGTAATACTGGCTTCATAGAATGAGTCTGGAAGTTTTCCTTCCCTTTCTATTTCTTGGAATAGCTTGAGAAGGATAGGTATTATCTCTGCTTTAAATGTCTGGTAGAACTCCCCTGGGAAGCCATCTGGTCCTGGACTCTTATTTGTTGGGAGATTTTTGATAACCGATTCAATTTCTTCGCTGGTTATGGGTCTGTTCAAGCTTTCTATTTCCTCCTGATTGAGTTTTGGAAGAGTGTGGGTGTTTAGAAATTTGTCCATTTCTTCCAGGTTGTCCAATTTGCTGGCATATAATTTTTCATAGTATTCCCTGATAATTGTTTGTATCTCTGAGGGATTGGTTGTAATCATTCCATTTTCATTCATGATTTTATCTATTTGGGTCATCTCCCTTTTCTTTTTGAGAAGCCTGGCTAGAGGTTTGTCAATTTTGTTTATTTTTTCAAAAAACCAACTCTTGGTTTCGTTGATCTGCTCTACAGTTTTTTTAGATTCTATATTGTTTATTTCTGCTCTGATCTTTATTATTTCTCTTCTTCTGCTGGGTTTAGGCTGCCTTTGCTGTTCTGCTTCTATTTCCTTTAGGTGTGCTGTTAGATTTTGTATTTGGGATTTTTCTTGTTTCTTGAGATAGGCCTGGATTGCAATGTATTTTCCTCTCAGGACTGCCTTCGCTGCGTCCCAAAGCGTTTGGATTGTTGTATTTTCATTTTCGTTTGTTTCCATATATGTTTTAATTTCTTCTCTAATTGCCTGGTTGACCCACTCATTCGTTAGTAGGGTGTTCTTTAACCTCCATGCTTTTGGAGGTTTTCCAGACTTTTTCCTGTGGTTGATTTCAAGCTTCATAGCATTGTGGTCTGAAAGTATGCATGGTATAATTTCAATTCTTGTAAACTTATGAAGGGCTGTTTTGTGACCCAGTATATGATCTATCTTGGAGAATGTTCCATGTGCACTCGAGAAGAAAGTATATTCTGTTGCTTTGGGATGCAGAGTTCTAAATATATCTGTCAAGTCCATCTGATCCAATGTATCATTCAGGGCCCTTGTTTCTTTATTGACTGTGTGTCTAGATGATCTATCCATTTCTGTAAGTGGGGTGTTAAAGTCCCCTGCAATGACCACATTCTTATCAATAAGGTTGCTTATGTTTATGAGTAATTGTTTTATATATCTGGGGGCTCGGGTATTTGGCGCATAGACATTTATAATAGTTAGCTCTTCCTGGTGGATAGACCCTGTGATTATTATATAATGCCCTTCTTCATCTCTTGTTACAGCCTTTAATTTAAAGTCTAGTTTGTCTGATATAAGTATGGCTACTCCAGCTTTCTTTTGGCTTCCAGGAGCATGATAAATAGTTCTCCATCCCCTCACTCTCAATCTAAAGGTGTCCTCAGATCTAAAATGAGTCTCTTGTAGACAGCAAATAGATGGGTCTTGTTTTTTTATCCATTCTGATACCCTATGTCTTTTAGTTGGCGCATTTAATCCATTTACATTCAGTGTTATTATAGAAAGATATGGGTTTAGAGTCATTGTGATGTCTGTATGTTTTATGCTTGTAGTGATGTCTCTGGTACTTTGTCTCACAGGATCCCCCTTAGGATCTCTTGTAGGGCTGGTTTCGTGGTGACAAATTCCTTCAGTTTTTGTTTGTTTGGGAAGACCTTTATCTCTCCTTCTATTCTAAATGACAGACTTGCTGGATAAAGGATTCTCGGCTGCATATTTTTTCTGTTTAGCACACTGTAGATATCGTGCCAAGCCTTTCTGGCCTGCCAAGTTTCAAAGGAGAGATCAGTCACGAGTCTTATAGGTCTCCCTTTATATGTGAGGGCACGTTTATCCCTTGCTGCTTTCAGAATTTTCTCTTTATCCTTGTATTTTGCCAGTTTCACTATGATATGTCGTGCAGAAGATCGATTCAAGTTACGTCTGAAGGGAGTTCTCTGTGCCTCTTGGATTTCAATGCCTTTTTCCTTCCCCAGTTCAGGGAAGTTCTCAGCTATAATTTGTTCAAGTACCCCTTCAGCACCCTTCCCTCTCTCTTCCTCCTCTGGGATACCAATTATGCGTATATTATTTTTTTTTAGTGTATCACTTAGTTCTCTAATTTTCCCCTCATACTCCTGGATTTTTTTATCTCTCTTTCTTTCAGCTTCCTCTTTCTCCATAACTTTATCTTCTAGTTCACCTATTCTCTCCTCTGCCTCTTCAAGCCGAGCCATCGTGGATTCCATTTTGTTTTGCAATTCGTTTAAAGCGTTTTTCAACTCCTCGTGACTGTTCCTTAGTCCCTCGATCTTTGTGGCAAGAGATTCTCTGCTTTCCTGTATACTGTTTTCAAGCCCAGCGATTAATTTTATGACTATTATTCTAAATTCACTTTCTGTTATATTATTTAAATCCTTTTTGATCAGTTCATTAGCTGTTGTTATTTCCTGGAGATTCTTCTGAGGGGAATTCTTCCGTTTGGTCATTTTGGAGAGTCCCTGGCGTGGTGAGGACCTGCAGTGCACTTCCCCTGTGCTGTGGTGTATAACTGGAGTTAGTGGGTGGGGCCGCAGTCCGACCCGATGTCTGCCCCCAGCCCACTGCTGGGGCCACAGTCAGACTGGTGTGTGCCTTCTCTTCCCCTCTCCTAGGGGCGGGATTCACTGTGGGGTGGCGTGTCCTGTCTGGGCTACTTGCACACTGCCAGGCTTGTGTTGCTGGGGATCTGGCGTATTAGCTGGGGTGGGTGGGCAAGGTGCACGGGGGCTGGAGGGGCAGGCTTAGCTCGCTTCTCCTTAGGTGATCCACTTTAGGAGGAGCCCTGTGGCAGCGGGAGGGAGTCAGATCCGCTGCCGGAGGTTTGGCTCCGCAGAAGCACAGAGTTGGGTGTTTGCGCGGAGCGAGCAAGTTCCCTGGCAGGAACTGGTTCCCTTTGGGATTTTGGCTGGGGGATGGGCGGGGGAGATGGCGCTGGCGCCTTTGTTCCCCGCCAAGCTGAGCTCTGCCGTCCGGGGGCTCAGCAGCTCTCCCTCCCTTTGTCCTCCAGCCTTCCCGCTTTCCGAGCAGAGCTGTTAACTTATGACCTCCCAGACGCTAAGTCGCGCTTGCTGTGGGAACACAGTCCGTCCGGCCCCTCCGCCAGCCAGACTCGGGGGCTCTGCTTGGCCGGCGAGCCGCCCCTCCGCCCCGGCTCCCTCCCGCCAGTCCGTGGAGCGCGCACCGCCTCGCCGCCCTTCCTACCCTCTTCCGTGGGCCTCTAGTCTGCGCTTGACTCCGGAGACTCCCTTCTGCTAATCCTCTGGCGGTTTTCTGGTTTCTTTAGGCAGGTGTAGGTGGAATCTAAGTGATCGGCAGGACGCGCTGTGAGCCCTGCGTCCTCCTACGCCGCCATCTTCCGGAACCTCCTCCAGGATTTTCTTTATTGTATTGTTGAAATGAATTTTTTTACTAAGAACCAAATGGCAATTTTGGAATATCTATGTTAATTTTACTAATCTAGTATTAAAATTGGAAAGGTGATGTTCTTGGTGATGTTCTTGGAGCTAGAACACACATGTTCTAGCTACGTGTAGGGGCAGATGCCCACCATTTCGTCTTTGTATTGGGTATAATGGTGGTAGAAAACAAAACAAACAACAACAAAAAACATTCAAGAAGATGGATAAATCAGCAAAAAGGGAAATTCTCTAAGGAATCGTGATGTGGTAGCAAAATAAATAAATAAATAAATAAGCAAGCCACTCTCTCCAGAGTTCTTCATTTTCTATCAATAATTAGGGAAATGTAGTAAACACATCAAAAAGTAAGCTAGCGGGGCGCCTGGGTGGCGCAGTCGGTTAAGCGTCCGACTTCAGCCAGGTCACGATCTCGCGGTCTGTGAGTTCGAGCCCCGCGTCAGGCTCTGGGCTGATGGCTCGGAGCCTGGAGCCTGTTTCCGATTCTGTGTCTCCCTCTCTCTCTGCCCCTCCCCCGTTCATGCTCTGTCTCTCTCTGTCCCAAAAATAAATAAAAAACGTTGAAAAAAAAATTAAAAAAAAAAAGTAAGCTAGCTTATATTCTGCTTGACATAAGAGAATAAAAGAGAAAGAAATAGGATGTTAGCCATTGCAAAAGAGTTTACAGCAAATCCTATCTCTGTCTATTGCTGTCTGTCTCTTTTGTATCTTCACCTGTCCTTAAGTAATCCTAGAGCTGGAAATATTTAAGTTGTTTGCAGGAAAAAAATGATAATTTTTTTCTTCAAATTTCAAATTTTAAATAGAAGTGACTCATTGGTAGTTACAAAAGATTATTTCCTACAGGAGTTATAAAATCTCACAAGGGAAGACAGCACGAGTAACTATTATTACTAGTTATGAACTATTAGAATTGCAGTCCTTGGACCATCATTATCTGTCATTACCTGGTAGCATGTTATAAATACAGAATGTCAGGCCCTCCTCCTATATGTGGTAAAGTCTGAGAAAGACTGATGTAGTAGATTAAGAAAAGGAGTAATATGGGAATATCCGTTTTCTAGTTGTGTGATCTTGCACAAACTGTTTAACATCTCTGAGAAGTTTTCCTTATTTCTAAAATGGGAAGATGATAATACTCCCCTTTACAGTGTTATTATAAAGGTTAAACACAAAAATTGAATACATTTTCTAGCACAGTGTCGGATATAAAAAATTCTTCATTAAATGTTAGTGCCTTGTTTATGTTTAATTTTGGAGAAAGAGGACACAACAGAGTGGAAATAGCAGAGCCTTGGGATTAAGTTCACTCATAGATGTATCCACCATCAGCCACTTATTTTAATCACGTTTAGACTCAGGCACTCCCATCTGGGTGGATCATGGCAGTGGTGGGAGAGTTATGAGGTGTAGATGAGTTCATATATGTAAGATACTTAGCACAGTGCCTGGCTCACTGTAAGTTCTACAAATATTTTTGTTCTCCTAAAACAATGTATCTGTTACATTAGAATTCTGTTGATAAGTATTTAAAGAGACTGTACTCTTCCAAAAATACATCTCCCTTTCCACACTCAGACTTTCTATTTATGTCAAAAGAAGAGCCATATGTGGAGGAGGAGAGAGGTAGGTACTGAGAGAGGAGTTCTATTAGGAGTTCTAGTTTGCTGCTTTGTAGAGTACATCACGAGTATGGGAATATCATTAAGAAGAAAAAATGAATTTTAGTTCAAAGACCTCACCATAAAATGTCAACCATGAAGTATGTTACCTGATGAGTCAAAGGTCCTGTGAATAAAGTCACATATTCATTTTAGCTGTACATATTTCTTTTTGATATTTTAGGTCATATGCCAGATGGCAGAAAGCATTTATACATGATGACTTTTCCTACATGTGCCGACATATGCTGCCGAATTGCCTCTACAGAAGAGTCTTGCTCATTGCAAGTCTCCCTGGAAGTATTTCAAACAAAGCACATCAATTAACATTTGTTTATTATGCCACTGTGAGTATATGACGGTATTTTATTTCTATCCCAAATACTCAGGCAACATTTGGGTTTATATTGAATTTGTCAGATGAAGGGCTCATGTTTAGGGATCTATTTAGGGTTATTTCTCATTTCAAATATGCTATTAAATATTTCACCTCTCCTCTAACCTCCATTAAGGATCAGATTTCACAAACAGATAGAACGAGAATTTTAGATGATAGAATGCTATTATGGTCAAAAAAAACATGTAAGACATGAGAGTACATATAATATCGTTAGTAATAGGTTTACCAGTGATGCAGATAAATTGAGGTATTAAGTACAAAATTTTATTCATTAACTTCAATAGTTTATCATATGAATTGCATATTTATTTTTAAAGTATAAAAAGAGAAAATTTCTACTTAATTCCATAAACATTGAGGAATATTCAATCCTTCTGAAATAAATCCCTCTGACTCTAATGTATGATAGTTTATAATTACGGCTGTGTTTCACTCTGTGTAGGGAATATGATGATTACCTTACATGAGGGAAGGTTCTGGCAGCAAGGTGTTAGGAAGGAAAGAATAAACAAAGGTTGTGCTATAAACATAGTCATTTGCATTAACTGAATAAGAGTGGAAAACCTATTTTATTTTAGACACAAGCATCTGAGGGGCCTCTGGGTGACTCAGTCAGTTAAGCGTCCAACTTGGGCTCAGGTCATGATCTCACCGTTCGTGGGTTCAAGCCTCTCATTGGGCTCTGTGCTGACAGCTCCGAGCCTAGAGCCAGCTTCGGATTCTGTGTCTCCCTCTCTCTCTCTCTGCCCTCTCCCTGCTTGTGCTATGTCTCTGTCTCTCTCTCTCAAAAATAAATAAACATCTTAAAAAAATTTTTAAAAAGAAGCATCTGAGACACAAGCCCTCATAGCTTTCTTATATGTTCTCTATCCACATGGAGCAGTGAGGGAGCACCTAAAAACTGACAGTTTTTATGACATATAAAAGAAAGATTATGCCCATTTTATACCATAGAACTTTTTACCAAAAAAGGTGTCACAGGCTAATAATGTAAGTGGTTCACTGGAATTGGGGAATTAGTAAGCTATTAAGGAAAACTAAAAATGTTTAGTCATAAATAACTTTTGTAGTTTTATGACTGTGAATGTCTTCCCAATGCAGTGTCAAAAAAGAAAGAAAAGGAAACCTTGATTTTACCATGCTCATCTTCTACTGTAAAATTAAACACACTTGCAAAGTTACATAGAAACTATTGACATTATTCCAGACAAGAACGCACAATATTAATAAATTCAAACTATTTGTTGTAATACATTACACTTATAGACCCTATGTGTGCACTATTTTAAAATCGTTTGCTTTTGACTTCAGATGTGAGAAGTTAACTTATTTTACAGTATCACGATTAACTCCCTTCAGAAGGCAGCTTTTAAAATCTGAAATAAATATGAATATTATTTTCTTCAGAGAAATTAAGCATAAAGAGAAGGGATATCAGTAGTGGAATTTAGGAGAGAAGATCACACAGGAGTAACATGAGAACACAGCACAGAGACTACGGAGAGAAAAACTGAGAACTGCACAGATGCTAATCACTTTTGTCATTTTCACTTGGTCATAATTGTTACTTGGTCATAATTACTTGTGGGGAATTTAAAGGAGTTAGTTTAGACATTATTCTTGAAACCTACTATAGACATGTTAATATGCAATCTGACATTAGAAAAATACCAGCTAATAATAAACTGAAAAAAAAAACTTTTATGACCAAAGTCATAAAACTGATGCAAGGAAAACCACTGCCTGGGAGAAGAATAAACAGAGCAATTGATTAGACACTTAACTTTATGTCATATCTAATACCAACCTAGAATTCTTGGCCAATAAAACTATCCTTCAAAATTAAATTGAATAAAAACCTTTTTAAGTAAATAAAAATTGACAGAATTAGCCAACAAGAGATATTATTAAAATACAAAAGGATTTTCTTTGAGCAAAATAAAAATAATCCCATTGAGAAGGCCACAAATTTAAGAAGGAAGAGTAAGAAAAGAAACATGTAAATATGTGGGTAAGTCTAAAGAATACTGATTGTAAAACATATTAATAATATATGGATATCTATAAACCTACACATATACACACACAAACACCCCCCCCACACACACACACAACTAAAATGTTCAACAGGAAGATTATGTAAGTAAAGAGAAATAAATGGAGTTAAAATATTTTAAGGCTGTTTTAAGGTCCAGAAAAATATTAAATTTTTTATATTAGACTTCAATACCACAAGGATTCACTTTGTCACATCTTGGGTAACAAGTAAAAGGTGTAACCACCAGACAAATGAAGGGGTAGGATGAAATAATACAATATATAATAATAAGAGCATCGTCACTGGGCACAATAGAATTCAACAAAAATCAAAATCCTAAGTGTAATAGCAAAATCTCCCTATATGTGAATATTAAGTGATGAGCTTGAATAATCTGTGGCTCAAAACAGAAATAATAGTAGAAATTAGAAACTCTTTTGAATTGGATGATAATTAAAATATTATTTATCACAACTTTCAGGTTACATCTAAATTAACATGTAGAGAGAAACTAATAGTATTAAAATCATATATTTGAAAAAAGCTGCAAGTCAGTGACAAATATGGTTTAATAATTTTGGAAAAGGAGCAACACATTAAATGAAAGGAAGTTATCAGAAGAAAATATAAATCTAAGATATTAAAAATTAGAGAAAACATAATACAGAATATCAGTATCAAGAGAATCAAAAGCTGCTTTTTAAAAGACAAAGAAGTTGATTAGACCCTTGGCCTGACAGCTTAAAAAGAAACAAAAGCAAAAATAACAAGAGTAAAGAATGAAGGAGATAATACCATGTCAGATCCTAAAGACCTTAAGATATCATAGAAAGATAATGTGAAAACCTTGATAAATCTTTTAAAATGCAGATGAAATTCCTAAAAAAAAAAAAAGAAAAGAAAACTAATGCAAGGAAAATTAAAGTATAGGAAGCTATATAACTATAAAAATTATTCTGCAATTAGAAACTTTCTGTAAGTATCCATGATGAAATGGCTCCATTGTAAATACTACAGAATTTTTAAGGAAGAAATGATGACATATTACAAAATCCTTCCAGAGAATAGGAAAAAAGGATAATCACTTCCCAATTCATTCTATAAATCCAGTATAACTTTGATACAAAAATTTATAAGAAAACATTGAAGGAAAAAATATTAGAGAACAGTTGTACCCATTGAACATGGATGCAAAATGTTAAGCGAAACATTATCAAAGCAAATATGACAATTTTAAAAAGATTATTACATTAAGTGTTTTTATTCCAGGAATGCAATAAGTCTTCAACATTAGAAAAAGCAAGCAATGTAATTTCCCACAGTATCCATGGGTAAATTACTTCACCTCTCAAAAAGTTTAAATTCCTTATTTAAAGTTTCAATTTCCTCATCTGTAAAATCAAGAGCATGAAAATACAAATATCATGTGTTTTGTATGAGGATTAAATAATTAATGAATGTAAAGTGCTTAGCACATGGCACACAGTACATGCTCAACAAATCTATTATCAGTGCCTTTTAAAAATGATAAATATGAAAGAAAAAAAGCAATATTTACATTGAACAATTTAGCAGACTAAAGTCTCATTTATGCAATTCTCGGAAACCTCTTACTATGCAAACAATTCACCCCAAAACTTTAAGGTTTAACAGCTATTTATTCAGCCCCCAGTTCCACAGGTCAACAATTGAAGGTAGAGATAGCAGAATGGTTCTTCTGGTCTTAGCTGGACTCATTCATGTGTCTGTAGTCAGCTGTTTGGTCAGTTAAGAACTGGCTAGTCTCGGGAGGAGGCACTGGATCAATTAGGATGACTAGTCTCTGCACAATGCGGTCTCTCATTTACCATCTGGGTAACTTGGATTTGCTCACATGGCAGTTACAGGGTTCCACGTGAACAAGAGAGGGCAGGCCCCAATACATAAGTGTTTTTAAATTTCCCATTTGTATAACATTGATATTGTCTTATTTTCTAAATCAAGTCATGTGATCAAGCCAAGAATTTGAGTATAGAAGGAATCATGCCAAGGACGTGAATATAGGGCATCTTGAATAAAATGAGGACAATTACTCTAATAATATACCAAAAGTCCTAAGCAATAATTCATTATTTTAAAAAGATATAAGAAATTGTATACATGATTTTACCCAACATAAATTACCCACCTATTAAAATTGTTCGTTAGAACAATTTTCTCCCAAAACTCATTGTTTTACTTAGCATTCCTATTTTTATGAAACCATTTCTAAGTCTCTAAGACTTTAGCTTGGTAACCCAAACATAACTTTCAAATATAGTGCCTACTACTGCCCAATCCAAGACTTTTTCTCCAACGAGGCAAGTAAACCAATGGCTTTTTCTTACATGGTGCTCTTATTTCTGCTCGGCTCACAACACTTCCTTATCTAAGAGATTCACTCTTTGACGCTGCTCCCTTGAGTCATTTAACATAACTCATCATTTAAGTTTCCAGCTCAAGTACTACTTAAAGATGACAATAATGTATTCCATATTAATATAAGAAGGAAGTTAGAAACCAAACATCTGAACTCCCTTGTGTACCATGAACTTTGATGGGAATAGCCATACATATAATATTCCATCTTCTGAATCTTCTGTCTTCTGACAGTAAAAATTATTGTATAAAGGTCATTTTTTGGACTTCCTGTGTCTTCCATAGAATTCAGCATTGCAAAATAGATTTAGGATCTAATATGTACATATTTATTTCATATTTTTTAATGAATTTGGTAAAAAAATTTATACTAATTTCTTAGTGTATATACTTGTAGTATCTTATTATTAAATAAAGGAATTCAAACTAAATTAAGTGATATTTCAAAGACACTGACTAGGCACTCTATCACTTATAACCATAAATCATATATTTTGTTATCCAATAATCTAAATGTCCCTATCTCTACCTAACTTATAATATAGATCTAGAGTGAATTGTATCTTTTAGTTAATCTATCTAATGCAAATTAAACTTATTTCTTATATTAAATATGTACTATACCTAAATTAATTTAACTGCCTTTAGAAATTTCTAATTTAGATTTTTCTCTGAAGAAAACTTGCCTTTCCATACATTTACTATTTAAAATGAATGAAAGTATCCCTTAGAAGTCTTCTAACTAAACATTAAAACCTAATTAGCACATCTAGTGGTTATGCTTTTGTCTATTCTTTTATTCTCAGAGCTGACTGCTTGAGTAAAGAAAGGTCTTTCCTTGGACCTAGCAAACAAAAAATATTTGCTATGTCCGATTAACTGACTTATGAATGTCAAATGCAATTATCTATAGATACTTAGTAAAATTTTGAACAAGGAAGACTATCCTATACCAAATGAATGGCCCTGTAAGCAGGCATTTAAATAGAATTCTAATTATAGAAATGACAAATTTGAGTTGGCTTATGTATTTGGTTACAGTATACAATCCATTTGAGATGTGAAGTGGCATATAAATATAGATATAAAACCAAAGAATAATATGAATAACTGAAAATTCATGTAAAATGAAAAAACAAAGACAAAATAATAAGACTTGGTGAGATGAATGCATGTCGTCCTCTATTTCTATTTCAAAACTAGCCAAAATTTGACTCTCATTTTTTTAAAAACTATTGAGCAGCTTATCCAAAATAATAATAAAGTTCAGACAGCACATGAAACTAAGATTTATTTCTTAAATCTCAGCAAAGAGGATACTCGATGACATAGTGGTCATCACTATAATAGATCCAGTAGTGATTATTTTAAAATTTTTCTATGTTCTGTCCACAACTAAGGATAAAACTGAAGCATGGTTGCATAAAAGCAAGCCCACGGAATCCAAAACAATGTAGTTCAAGTGGACAGCTCTTGACTGTCTTTCTCTGTGAAAAATATATTAGACATCTAGAGAAAAGGAATGCATATTTTTAGATAGTCCTCCATAAAGATTCTTACTCGAAATCACATTTATGTTTAAAAAGCAAGGAGTTTAAGGTTTTGTTTTCTACTAAGAATCTAGAGGGTAGATACTCTGTGTTGCAATGATGGCCCACCCATATGCTTTGACAATTGATTAGGCAGAGTGAATTCATTATTTGTTCTTCTTACTTGTTAACATTAATTCACATCCCTAATTATTATTAGAAAACAGGATATTAAGGGTGTTAGGATAATTGCATCTGTAAACACTAGAAAGAATCAGAAACTTTCAATGAAAGGGTAAAAAAAAAAAGTGTACTTTAGGATAACAAACAAATTAACCTAGCTCAAAATAAGACATAGAAAAGAAAAAAAACTGGTAGGAGATTAAAAATATCATAGGATACCATATGGATAAAGCATCACTGGAAAATCACATTTGCATTTCATGAAGAATGGATAGCTAATTTCATAATGATTTTCTTTGAAAGTGAAGAAAAAAAATTATGTAGTCATTCAAACAGAACTAGAAAAACCAAGAACTTGTAAAATACATTTTTAACTTCAAAGAAAAAGACTAGTGTTAGTGAATCCAGATTTTCAATTTATATTATCTAATGCTAGAAAGAAAAACTTACAAATAAGATAACTAAAAATAACTTATCCAAATTGAGACACTTTTGAGAGTGAATTAATTCATTGCTTTCTTATTAGAAAGCTAGAAAATTAGGCCTAGACCAGGCTAACCTGGGCAAACTGGAATGCATGGTCAGTATACTTAAAATTCTCAGTCACAAACCTGAGGCAGAAGTTATTCCTTCCCCCAAATCACCTCCTCTCTTCAAGCTTCTTAGTCAGAAGAGTACCAACACTCTTATCTTTAACTAAACCTAGATCAGTATTCAATTTTAAAAATGGTTTTCCCAGCTGTGAGTCACTGACACTCACTGAATATGGACATTCTCTTTTCCTTAGAGAGAAAGGACAAACACTTCTTGATAATGGAGGTACCAATTTATTGCCCTGGGTTTTATCTTACCTGAGCTATATTTACTGCATTATGGATTCGCCTGTCTTTCTCATGATCCTTGGTCTTCTGTAATGTTTGCAATATTTTGTTTCTAAATCCATCCTGCTCATCATCTCCCCGAAGTTCCCATGACATTTTCACCAGGTTATACACTAAGCCATAGTATCCAATCCATATCACTGGATTACCTGTTGAAAAAGATATATTCTTTGGGAAGACATAATCTTATTCATCTTAGTAATGCACAATTTTGTGAAAAAGAAGAACTGCAGTTTTACTAATACAGTGTTGAAAGTCTGAAATTCTGAGCTTTGGAATTTGTTTTACTCTTCACAGCTCCTACTCCTTTAATTTTAAAAGATCACAGCTTACTTTAAAATTTCTAGTCGTAAGAAAAGATCTGCACCTAACTATTATCATAACTCATAAATGTAAAAGTTGGGCAGGTAAAGTAGGAACTATGTATTTAACAAAAAAAAAAAACTTTGGAATTCAAGGAAAGAGGAATTTGTTCAAGGCAATATGAATATTTAAACCACCATAGTGAATTTTTATAACAAATTAGAGAATAGGAGAAAAATCAAGCTCTATGAAACACACCATTTGAACCAAGAAGAAAGCCTTGAAAATAATGTGAAAAGCAGACAAAAATTGCCAATATAATTATAGGCTGGAAGTTTTTTTTTTTTTTAATAGAGACATAAATCAACTGAAACAGAGGAAAGGGAACAATGAATCCAGAAGAGATTTTTAAAAGTCTAAGACAATCTTCTTTCTAAAACTTATATACCAATTAGTAATTTATATAAATTATCAAGGTCCACATTTAAAATACACCTCTCCCATACAGAAAGGAGGAAAAAGTTTCTCTTTACTCTTTATCTTAATTATTTCTTACCTCAGTAGTATAGTGCTATATAATACTATTCAGGAAAAGAGAATTCTAATTTAGATAGAGATGGGATAAATTTGTAGAATGAACTACTACAGCAGGTCTCAAAGGGGATATGAACTGAAGTTAGTCAAAGAGGAACATGAGAGTATGAGTATATGCGAAGCAGGTAAGAAGAACAGGAGGAAGAGAAGGTTCAGGAAGGGCTTTAGAGTCAATTAAATTTTGTATTGTACTGTCCTCCAAATCCTGATGACAGCCAGTGTGACACTGGAACTCATCAGTTCTCTTCTTGAATAAAGATAAAGCACAATATGAAAAAATGATAATCCTCAACTTTTCCTAATTCAATCTAGATTTTTATAATCCAAGCTACATAATAATATTTTTTTAAATTTTTTAATGCTTATTTTTTATTTTTGAGAGAGAGAGGCAGAGCATAAGTGGGGGAAGAGCAGAGAGGGAAACACAGAATTCGAAGCAGGCTCCAGGCTCTGAGCTGTCAGCACAGAGCCCAACACAGAGCTCAAACCCACAAACCGTGAGATCATGACCTGAGCCAAAGTTGGATGCTTAACTGACTGAGCCACCCAGATGCCCCAATAATAATTATTATAGTTATAACTAGAAAACTTGGGCATTCCTACTACTATGTGCCCTTATTCTAGGCCTCATTACAGTCCTGCTATGATGACCATATTACACTTAGCATAATAGAAGGAACATATGACTTTCAACTCAGGTTAGAAACCCCCCTAGCAGGGGCACCTGGGTGGCTTAGTTGGTTGAGCGTCTGACTTCAACTTAAAAGTCATGATCACATGGTTTGTAAGTTCAACCCCACATCGAGTTCTGTGTTGTCAGCACGGAGCCCACTTTGGATCCTCTGTTCCCCTCTCTCTCTCTGCACCTCTCCCACTCATACTCTCTCTCTCTCAAAAATAAATAAAACATTTTTTTAAAAAACGAAAATCCCCTAGCATGACACAGATGATGAGTGACAGAGTCAAGTGAAGGAGAGTCTAATCTTACGCCATGCAGCATAGGCTCTCCAATTCAGACAAGTGCTTGCCTTCCTTCTATTCCATTCATAGGAAACAGACTAGAAGGTAGAAAGAGGAGGCAGAATGGAAAGTATGTACACGTTTTACAAGTGGGAGGAGGAAGGCAAATGTCCAGCTTCCAAACTTAAGGCACCTTTCATCCTTTCTATTGATACTTTGAAAGAGATAGTGTAAACTATAGGTAAGCAGCCAATTCTTTTGAAAATGTAATTCTCCCCATAAAAATTTTACAGGTTAAAATTAGTATGCTGCCATATTTGAAATTACATGTATGAATTGATATCAGCAAGATGGCAGAATAGGACATCCCCAGCATTCATCCCCTCATAGAAACAACAACTTGGCAGCCATCCATAAACAAAAGTGCCTTTTTCAGGACCTTGGGACCCAGGTAGGAGGTTGTGAAACCCCAGTGGAAACAAGACTGAGGAGGCAGTCCCAGCCCAGTTGGAACACCTGTTGGCAGTTATGTGGTCCTGGAAGCATCCTTGCCCACCCTGTGAACTCGGCTCCAGCCCTTTTGATCCACAAAGGATCTCCAGCAAAGGACCCAGGAAAACCCATGCCTGTTGGTGCCTCTGGTAATAGGCCTGCTGTCTGTTGGCCCTGAAGCAGCTCTGTGACCTGGCTCCAGCTTCATTCTACCATGGTACAGAAGCAGCTCTTCTGACCCAGAAACCCCCCCACAGGCCCTAGCAGGAGAGTGTTCAGGGATGTGGCAGGGGCCAAATCTACTTGCATCCCAGGTAACAGGCCTAACATCTGGAGATACACAAGTGGTTCCATAATCACATTTCCACCCTGCTCAACCATGGTCCTGGAGGTGGTCCCATCCACTTAGGGACCCAGCAGGAACTCTGCCTAGTCATTCCTTTGGCAATAGGCCCACTGACTCCTCGTCGAGAGGTAACTATAAGAAGACAGAGGGTAGAGGATGATAGTGAGGATCTCAAATTGAACTGGGGTAGAGAGCTCATATTAGAAATGGATAGGGGTGCCTGGCTGGTTCAGTGGGTGGAGCATGCAACTCTTGACCTTGGGGTCATGTGTTCAAGCCCCATGTTAGGTATAGCGTTTACTTTTAAAAATAGAACTTTTTGGGGCACTTGGGTTGCTTAGTTAGTGGAGCAGGCAACTCTTGATCTTGGGGTGATGAGTTAGAGCCCCAAGTTGGGTATGGAATCTAAGAAAAGAAATGGATAAGGTAAAATAACTAAAGATAAATGGGATCAGATTAAGTGGTAGATGTTTGAGCAAAAGAGTAATGTTATATGTGTTCCATGACATGTCACATCTATTCCAGCAATAAACTGGGAAACCAATGTGGGAGCTTAATAAGGCAATCTAGGTCTTTATTGTGATAAGCAGCAGGAGCTTGGAGAGTAAAGGACAAACTTAAGACATTATGGAGAAGATCTAATAAGAATTCTTAGCTACGGAGGAGAAGAAAAGCATGAAGTGGAGAGGAAAAGTACATATTTAAGTTAAGGAACTAGAAACAATAATGAAGTCACTTATAGAAAAGAGATTGTTGTAGAGGAGCCAGTTTGGAGAGAAAGGAGATAAAATAATATTTGGAAAATGTGGCATAATAGGGTGTAAGGGGAATCTAACTTTCAGAGGCCTATAGCTTGTTGTAAAAATATAGCTAAAATTTAAGTGAAATAGCAAAAGTGAAATTATGGATTTGTGAATCTAGCAGAAAAATAAGTTTGGAACTCAATATGAGCAACAAAGCAATTATGAGTTTTAAATTAATAATTCTGGAATTGAGAACCTCAAAAATAATGCAGTTTTGAGCAATATGACAAATAAAACATACTGTGAATTTTAACCTTTTTATATATTTGTTTAAAGGCTCCCAAACTCTTTACATTAATAATAATGATTGATATAAGTACATATAAGCTACCTTCATATATTTTAAATTATCAGTTACAGAGGTTATAGTCAGTTTAGTGTCCAACTCTTGATTTTGGCTCAGGCCACAATCCCAGTCTTAAGATTGAGCCAGCATTGGGCTCCATGCTGAATATTGAGTCTGCTTAAGATTCTCTCTCTCCCCACTTCTCCCTCTACCCCTCCCCTGCTTGTGTGCGCTTTTTCTCTCTAAAAATATAGATATGTAGAAGATAGATAGATAGATAGATAGATAGATAGATAGATAGAATCCACAAGACCAGTGATGAGCCCATAAAATGTATTTTGGTAACTGAATTCTCAAAACTCACCAAACTTTTAAAATACTGCTGTTGATTTTTAAAATGAGCTCTTCACCTATTCATTTAAACTACAATGAAATGGGGCGCCTGGGTGGCTCAGTCAGTTAAGCATCTAACTTTGGCTCGGGTCATGATCTCATGGTTCATGAGTTTGAGCCTTGTATCAGGCTTTCTGCTATCAGCACAGAGTCCACTTTGGATCCTCTGTTTTTCTCTCTGTCTGCCTCTCCCCTGCTTGTTCCCCGCTTGTTCTCTCTCTCTCTCTCTCTCTCTCTCTCAAAATAAATAAACAAACTTAAAAAAAGTAAACTACAGTGAAGTATTGCTTATGAATAATATTTGCAGGGAAAATCTATTACGGTTCCAATTCACTGACGGTTAATGAAAAAAAAAGCCTTATAAAGACAGCTGAGATGTGTTACAACTGTCATAAAAGGTAGAATGCAGTCCAATATGCACATCTTGACATTTGATAAGAAGCATGTCTGCTATGAAACTCCTCATCCAGGGACCAAGCTGAAGAATAAGGCACTCTTCTGTTCTGCTTTGAGTGACCCTGTGGCAGCTATCAAAGATGTTCCTTTAAATATACTGAGAGAAAATGTGTCTGTCTGCAGCTAAGCAGACAGTATTCTAGGAAATAACAAAGCTGAACCAAAACAAAATTCTTAATACATCTTGAAAACTTATTAAGAAACTATGCTGTTTGAAAAGCAGTATTATGATCCTTTCTTTGTAGCAATGCTTTATTTTAGTGTTTTGAACTCCAGGGAAGCCCTTAATGGCCAGTCCAGATATTTAGATTTCACAAATGCAGTGAATGTGAAATATGAGTATTTCTACTCAGATGAATGAGTATAAATGAACACAGCCTTTACAATTTTGAGACATATAATTTGGCAGAATCAAATGTATCACTAAAAGGTAACCTGAATGTAAAATGTAGTGTAAAACATGGTCTTTGTGAAATGCCATATATAGGAAAAGAACTAGATCAATGCCAAGAAACCAATGGATAAGAACCAGTCAGCAAGCCAGGCATTTAACAAATATTTACTGAGTCAATGCTCTGTACCAACTGCTGTTCTAATGTGCCAAAGAAAAAGACAGTGTAACTGCTCTCAGGACACTTAATGCTAGTAGAGAAAGACAGATACTAAAAAAGTAAACAGGACAGTGTCAGTTGATAATGAGTGTTAGGAAAATAATAGAAGGTGTTAATGTGTTCAACAGTGACTAGAGAAGAAAACTATAGACACAATGAGAGAAAGACCACCATGAAGACATCATATTCAAGACGAGATCTAATGCATTTTTAAAAAGTTAACCATCCAAGGAGTGGGAGGAAATGCAGCATCTGTGAGTGCAGAGGCACCCTCTGAATGATCGTGGCCAATTTGTAAGCCATGGAAAGGAGTTTGGAATTTATTCTTAGTGTAATGAAAAGTTAACAGAGCATTTGAAATGAACAAACCTGCTTCATGTTTTAAAAATCTTTTGGGCTTCCCGATGGAAAATGGGTTCTAGGGAGCATTAAGGAAACAGGGAGACTCTTAGTTTTTTGCAGTAGTCTAGAAGAAAAGTGAGGAGTACATAGACTTGGGAGTTGTACAGTTAAGAATTAACAATGTCCAAAGAGAGGGCTGGCTTTTGCCATTGCCTGACTCTTAGGCATTAGAATGTCCTGTCTGATAAGAATGTTTTTGTTTATCTGGGAGCCTTAGGCCACGGTATCAATTTGGCCTCTGGAAGGACCAGAGACCAGGGTCAGCCATGTGCACGTGCATGAGCCCCAGTAAAAATTTTGAATACTAAAGCTTGATGACCTTCCATAGTTGACAATAGTCTATGCAAATTGTCATACATCACTACTAGGAGAAGTGAATGGTCTCTGCACAACCCCACTGGGAGAGGACAATGGGTAGCTCAATGCTTGGAACTGTCTTGGACTCTGCCTTATGTACCTTTTCCTTGGCTAATTTTAATCTTTATTTTTTTTACTGTAATAAACCGTAACCATGACTAAAATGTCTTTGCTGAGTTCTGTTAGTTCTTCTAACAAATTAGCAAACCTGAGGGTTTCTTGGGGATGCCCAAACTTCATAGGTGATTTCAGAAGTGAGGGTAGTGTTGAAGACTCCTGAACTTCATAGGAGATAACAAGAGAGATGGGGGAGTATATTTTGGATGACTAGTAGAATAAATAGGAATTCCAAGGTACTCTTTGTTTTCAGAAAGTTACACTATAGAAATAATTATGTATCTAAATATACATACATATTAAATGTGGATAAAATTATTTTGAATATATCATCGTATTTGATCATTATGCATATTAAACAAATACCCAACAGAATAAACTAAAGAGAACCAAAGTATTACTAACTTGCTCAGTGTTTGTTGTAGGTAATATAGAAAACAAAAAGCAAAAGTCAGCTGATTCCTATATTAGCATGGGACGGTTAACTGAAACATGATGGCAAATAGGATGCCAAAATGACTATAGACATTTAAGGAACTGAGTAGAATTTCCCTTTCTTAACTTTTATGATTTTTTGCATTGTCAAGTAATTTGCATTGTTGATTAAAAATAATTATCTTCAAAAAAAATAATAATAATTATCTTCTGGAGTTTTAACTGGGAACCAAAGAAGAAAGTGGTTCATTTGCTTTTCAAGAACTATGATTCTTATAAATCAATTAAAGAAACATCACATTTCTATTTTATGGATTTATTTTCAATTTTATTAAACTAAAGAATACCACCAAGATTTTAGATTATCTCTATGGAAGTAGTTAATCCTCACAGGTTTTTGTATCCAAGGGGCAACAAACAAAAAAAGAAAAAGAAGAAAATAATAAAGATTCTTTTGGAAATTAAAAAAAAAAAAAGAAGAACTTTACGTTTATAAGCATGGTATATGCAAATTTCTTTTAAAATCCATAATCTTGAAGAAACTAAGATTCTGAAAGGTATAGCCAGCTACCATAATCTAGGACATGACAGCTGAGCTGAGACTCATCCCAAACTTCTGACACTCCAAATTTCTGACACCGAGTCTAGTTCAGTGCACATATATTCATCTATAATGGAGCCATTTTGGTGCTGTTTTTCTTCCTCCTGTTACCTAATTTTTTCATCCTTCACCCTTTTGGGGGGGCTTCTATTATTTCTTCCTATAAGTAACTACTTAGCAAGTATTTAAAAAGAACTATTCACTCAAAACAGTAAGAAACACCTGGATCAAACATAGGAATAATGTATTAGATTAGAGACCTCTGTACCCATGAACATATTATCAGGTTACTTTTGATATATATGAGGGGTAAAAAGCAAACTGACTCTAGGGTATTATATTCATTTCTGGACCAGATTAATGACAGAAAAAAATCAATCAAAAACACTCAGGAGAATCTTAATATAATTCTGGCTGGTATAACAAAGGAAGTTACAAGTACCTAACTGAGCTATTTTCATTAATGTATATACATTTGCTTCTAAATTAATTTGCATAGAAAGCCAACAACTATATTATTCTTTTTATTCCCAGCTAAGGCATATTATTACAAAAATTGGTTTCTAAAACTGCACATTGTAACATACTTTAACACCATTAATACTTTTACAAAATCTCGCATGATTTCTAGTTCCTGGGTCTTTTTTTCACTATGTTCAGCCACAGATGGATTTTAGACCATTGGCTCAAATGGGATATACCTTTGTATTTATGCTTCAAAAATGTGAGGAATGTTCCCATGAGATTTTCAGCTCCTCTGTTTAAGTAAAGACTTTTACACAGTCAAAGGCTTTTTGGCTGAAAAGTCCAGCATGTTGTTTTAGCCTGTCCAACCAAAAGAAATAGTAGCAACCCAAAAGGGAATAAACAGAATGAGGAAATAGGAATCTTTTAGTTAAACAATATACAGAGCTAGATTAAGATTTATTTGTTGGATGGGAGCAAAACTTCCTGGGAAAGGTAGCAACATTTAACTTTCAAAAATCATGGTAACCCTTTATCCTAGTTATTTGTGCTTTATGAAGATCCTCATATAAAGTTAGAAGATTAGGTCTTGTCTCTACAATTAAAAACTATTTTCTACAATCCATACAGATTAAGTTTTGATTGCTGAGACAGTATTGACAGAGAAGAAAATGATTAACTTTTCCCATGTTTGTTGGGTATAAAGTAATCTTAGATCACAAAATATAGCTCATATTCAGGAAATATTTGACCACAGAGACTCTTCTTCCTTCACCTCATACTTAAAGTTCTCAGCTCTTCTCACACATTATGAACTGAAGCCATTGTCCTCTGCCTCCCCCACCCCCCCCACCCCCCGCATCCCCAAGGGCACTGACAGCAGCTCAGCCAAAGGCTACATTAAATGGAAGGAAAATAGAGTACCTGTAGCAGTTCCTCTCTCAGCTCCCCGCAGTCTCTGAGATCCCAGGCTCAGGGCCAGTTGCCTAGCAACATATCCAGGTGTAACCCCTTCCCACCCCCACCATGAAGTACTAATATACAAATGTAACTAAAGTAATTCAGTATCAAAAAAGAGACAACTCATCAATTTTAAATGATAACAAGGACAGGGGTTATCAAAAATTTTAGAGGATCAACATAATGGAGCATCACTTTTATTAAGAATATATGTACTATATATTCAGGTAAAAACAAAAATAGCACAAAATACACCAGGTGAATATGAAAATAAAATATGTTTTACTGGTATTTGACTAATAATGTGACAAACTAATTTTCCACTTTTATAAATATCAACCAAATACAAAGTGTTTCTGACACTGGATATATTATCAAACAAGATGGTAAACTCCAAAGGAGTAAACACTTTGACTATTCAAATTGCTAACACCATGACTATTAAAATTTATGCATCATAAAATACATTACTAAGTTGTGTTAGTATGTTGAGCGGATGGCACAAACTTTCCATCTTTTCTAACTTTTAAACACTGTAGGTAGTTGCTGACCTACCAGCCAAATTTTGCCCCTTTCTTAAAAATAGAACCCTATTTGGGGCGCCTGGGTGGCTCAGTCGGTTAAGCGTCCGACTTCAGCTCAGGTCACGATCTCGCGGTCCGTGAGTTCGAGCCCCGCATCGGGCTCTGGGCTAATGGCTCAGAGCCTGGAGCCTGCTTCTGATTCTGTGTCTCCCTCTCTCTCTGCTCTGTCCCTCCCCCGTTCATGCTCTGTCTCCCTCTGTCTCAAAAATAAATAAACGTTAAAAAAAAAAATTAAAAAAAAAATAGAACCCTATTTGTACCCAGATAATGGGAATGAATTCTCCAGAGCCATCACAAATGCTTCTCTTCACCAGGCATTTACTTTTCCAGCCTTCCTTGTAGCTAGTCATGAAACCAGTTATCCTGTCAATTTCACACAAGGGACAGTCTTCTGGAGTGCTTCCTGGAAATCTTTTGTTTTATAAGGTGGACAGACTCTTTAGAAAAAAAGCCAGTATCATCCCTTCTCTTTCCTCTTGCCTTGCAATGCTACGTGAGTCTGTGATGTCTAGAGCTAGAAAGCTCTTTTAATAATGAGATAACAAGCATAGGAATAAAAATCCAACATCCCTGAGAAGTAGAATAGAAAGACATAAAGAGACAGAATCTTGATGACATCTGTGAACCAATAAAAGTCTCTATGTTCTTCATTAAGCAAGATAATAAATAGCTTCCATCCTGTTAAGTGATTTGTTTACCCTAGTCTAATGTAAAAATCAGATGGGTGAGGAAGGAATGAAATTATGAGACAAGTGTTGTCCAAGCCTTGGGCTATTAGGGAAAATGGCATCACATAATAGAATTTGTTAAGGAGAGAATTAACTACCCACCAAGCTGACCAGAAAATTTCTGCTTTTAGATGTGTCAATCAATAAGGTATTTGAAGGAAGGATGAGTAATATGGATAGATACCAGTTCCGAATTTTGAGGTGAGAATAATAAATAAAGGAAAAGATCTAAACAATTACTCAAGTTGAAGTGTGTTAAATGTCATAGGGTGGAGTGAAACAAAAAATGGCAATGGAATCATTTTAAAAATGGAATTAGATATGTCCTTTGTAGTACTAAGGACAATGTGCTGTCTCATGACTGATGACCATCAGATCCTAAAACAGTAAATGTCAGCAATAAAGACTATCTTCTGGATCTCTGCAGGGATGAAGGGTTTTCAAATTTTGGAATCATGATTTACCTAACTTGAAAGATAATGATCCTCTGGGGTTTGAGAATAAAAATTGAAACAATTACGAGTACTTATTTTCATTTTTGCAGCCTACTAAGCCAGAAGGAAATTTATTGAAAGGCAGCTTCCTATTAGAATCTCTGTCATCCCTTTCCCACCTGTGTTTGCCTGTATACTAACATTCAGTAAGATACTTACTCATGTATAAGAATGATCTGGAAATTCCTTCTAAAAATCATTTTGCTACATGCTTTTTACCGTGGTGTGTTTTTCAGGAATTTACCCACTTTTTAAAAATTTAATGGTGTTCTTGTTAGTTTTCAGTGTTAACTAAAATGTGGAACATTATTTACTTTTAATGAACTTCATTCATACTTTCTAGTAAAATATGACTGCATCTCAGTTTTTATGATTTCCTGTTGATTGCAGTATTTAATGTAATGTAATTATATTCACAAATAATAGGTTTAATTGTACAGGGATACTTTAAAATATGCCCAAATGATAGAAGTAATTAATATTTTCAAAAATAGTTCTTATAAAACTAAGACATCTTATATACTAATGCATCTTCTATATCAAAAAATATGGCAAAAAATATGGCAAAAGGTAAATATCATAGTCACAGATACAAATACAAATATATAGATATTTTATATTCTGTTATTAAAATCTATTAATCCAGACAGACTAGTTATTTTACTAGTAGAATACAGAGAATTTTATATTGTTTTATGTTCAAAAAATGCCTGCTATTTTTCTAAGTTTTCTTGACTATAATCCTCCAGATTTTCTATAGAATAGACTTGCCAACTTCTATTCTTTTGACTATTCTCTTAGAATTACATTTAATTTCTAGATTAATTTAGGAAGAGTCTATTTCTTTATAATATGTAAATTTATATTCATTTATTTCAAGTCTTCTTTTATGGGATTTGTTCTTTCATATAAGAATTCCTTACAATTTTGCTGTTTTTACACTATTATCAGAGGGGTTTTTTTTCCTGTTTAGTTATTACTGATATGTTGTAAAGTTATTGACAATAATGTTTCTTGTAAGTAACCACTTTATTTAATTAGTGCTAATATTATTTTCATACTTTTGGCCATTCAAAATAGACATTGGATCACTCATAAATGCTTTTCCAATATTATACTTGCTTTTTTCTTTTTGTTTTATATTGGCGAGGATATCAGAATGTGGTAAAATATAAGCAATTAATATAGAAATCTTTGACTTTCAGTTAATTTAAATGGGATTATTTTTAATTATTCTTAAGGATAATGTTAATTTTGGTTTCTGAGGAATACACATCAATTTAAGAAAGTACCCTTATATTTCTTGTTTTTACCCTGTTTGCTTTATCTTTTTTGAAAAATCAGGCATGTGTTTTTAGTTTAATCAATTCCATTTTGGCATCTATGAAGAACAACTCTTATTTCCTGGGGTGCTTGCATGACTCAGCTGGTTGAGCATCGGACTCTTGATTTCAGCTCAGGTCATGATCTCATGGTTGGTGAGATTGAGTCACCTGTCGGGCTCTGCACTGAGAGCAGATTGTCTCTCTCCCTTTCTCCCTCCCTCTCTTTCTCTGCACCTCTCCTACTCATGCTTGCTCTCGCTCTCTCTCTCTCTCTCTCTCAAAATAAATAAATAAACAAAAAAAAGAGTGACTCCTTTTTCCTTAGTTATAAGATATTTAAATGTCCTAATATTGGTCTCTCCTTGGATTCCTAGAATGAACAGAATAAATATGGTATGCTGTTCTTTTAACACACTGCTGAAATTGGTCTATTGGTATTTCACTTAGGATTTGTACATGTACATGCATTCATAAGACAGAATGGTATGCTTTGAATATTCTCTTCACCAAGTTTAGGAATTGGGAGAGAACACATTTTGAATTCTAGAAATTATTCTCCAAATTATTCCTAAATATAGTATTGTGAGTTTAATTTTCCCAGTACATTCTAATCGTGCACCTAATGCTAGATATATTTTGAGTGAGTATGTTCATGCAGGTATATAAAGATAACACTGACCTGTGGCAACAGGTCAAGAGCTCTTCCATCTTATAATTGAAAGTAAAATTGTCTAAAAAGTAAATATTCTTCTGTATTAATACACATTTTATTACTTTTCCCTGATAACTGGTTGTAAGGATACCCAGAATAAACCATATTTTAATGACAAGGTGTGGGACCAGCAACCACTCTAGAACATTTGAGAGGGAAAGAGATATTCATTATGATTCAAAAATAATTTTAAAAATAACTTTATTAAATTACTCTTCAACTCTACTTATAATTGTTTTTGCTAACTATAATTATCCTCAACACATTGAATGGTCTTTCTCAGTTACCTAACAGGCTGGAAGTTATTAAGTTTAATTCAATACACATAAACTTGATAGAATGCTTACTGGATGTAAAGAGCAATGTTAATATTAATATGCAGGATGGTTATGAGTTGTTAGTATTTAAGGTACTCCAACCTGTGAGTGAGGCAGATTTAGATTTTATAAGAGCATAAATAATTTTGAAGCCCTCTTTTACAAAAACTATAAAAAATTTCTGGGGCACCTGGGTGGCTCAGTTCATTAAGCGTCCAACTCTTGATGTTGACTCAGATCATGATCCCAGAGTTGTGGGATCGAGCCCCATGTTGGGCTCTGCTTTGACAATGTGCAATCTACCTGGGATTGTCTCTCTCCCCTTCCGTCTGGTCTTCCCCTACTCATGCATATTCTTTCTCTATCTCTCAAAATAAATATATGAACATTTTTAAAAATTCTTATTTTTGCAAGTTTAAAAAAAAGATATTTTTCTATGAAGAGATATTCCCTATGGGTATTAAGGAGGGCACTTGTAATGAGCACTAGGTGTTACACGTAAGTGATGAATCACTGAACTCTACTCCTGAAACCAATATTGCACTGTATGTTAACTAAATAAAATTTTAAAAAAATAAAAAATAAAAGGGTCCTATGTGGTAAAATGTCCTGAAAATTAAATGTCATTAGTTTCTCTGTAAATAAACCTGTGCTCATGGGGAAATTGAAGGAGATTTTTCTACAGATAAGTTAATGACATTTTTGAAGTAGGAATCCATAATCATCACAATAAGCCCTACCTTCAGTGAACTAAAATTCCAAATGTTCAAGATAAGAGTAGATAGGATGTGTTTACTTTGCAAGTCTAAATATTCTGATGTCCAAATTAATTTTCCTCACATGAAAGTTTTGTCAAATGCTACCAGAAACGTCCAATGTTTAAAGAGAAATACAAATTCATCCTGAAATCCAATGCCTTTATTACTGTGTATATTACACATTAGATTCCAGGACCAAGGATCCATTTCCGATAGGCTGGTTTCCATAATAGCTTCATTAACTATTCATGCTTATTTAGCACTCACCATCTTTACTTGCCTCATCCCCAGTTCTTCCCTTCTCCAAATTCAGAAGTAAGCAAAACTGCCGCTTCAAACGGCAGTTTGAAGGATTGAAATCCTACTCTCCATAACCACATGATACCCATGTTTATCCAAAGTTGCTTTTAAATTGTTTTGATGTTGCATGAGTCATTAGTATAGAATGATGCACCGAATACACATTCACATTATAATGAGTAAACAAAAACAACTCCTTTCTTGTGGATTGAAAAGAATTTGTGCTAAATATTTTGGAAAAAAAAAAGAATGAGAAAATATGAAACATTTATACGCATACAATGGGTAAAGATGGTGTTTAATAACCATTTTGAATTGAAAATGTCATCTCATAATTAGATCTCAATACAGTATCCATGTCCTTTTCTTCATCCATTCAATATTCAATACTTGTTTATTTAGAGGCTACTCTTAGTCAATGCCTTAGTTAATATACGATGAGGCATGAAAGGCTTAAATATGTTCTCTGACCTAAGAGAGAACAAAATTTGGTAAAAGAAGCTTTACACAGATTGTAAGTTTCTTCACAATATTCATTCTCCCCTTCTTCCTTAGTAATATGAATCACTACCCTAGCTTGGCTTATTGATACTTAACTTAAAAAACAAAACAAACTCTCCTTAGGTGTGGCCATATGATTACATTTAAGCCATTGAGTTTACAGCGGTAATGCTATGTGTACTTTCTATTAAGAAGACTTAGTAGAAAATGGATATTATTATTCCCTTCTAAACCCTCAGAATAGCAAAGAAAATGAACCTGCCTCCCTGAGAACCTCTTAATCCCAAAACCAACTTTAGACTGCCTATTTCTGGATTTATTTTATGTGGGAGAAAAATAAATTTTCATTTTGTTTAATCTAATGTATTTTTTACTACATGTAGCCAAGTCTACTCCTAACAAACAAAGAGATGTAAAACAATTATTACAAATACAAGCTATAATTTGACCAAGTCCACTGGAAAGGTACAAAAGAAAGTTCAGAAAAACATGAGGTAACATATAAGCAAGGAGTCTAGGTATTAGGGAAGATTAAAGGTTTAGTGTTGAAGCTTGCAAAAGTTAGTAAATTAGCCTTTCTGTTCCATATATTTATCTTATATGTTCCACAACAGATAGCATATAGAAATATGAGAGGCAGAGAGAATAAATATCTAATATCCTTATTCAATTGGACTGGATTATCTATTTGCTCTTTAAGCCATTTATAATATTCTCTATACTTTCCTGCAAATAAAGAACAAACAGGTACATTTCATGTTGTCAGTATCATGATATCAACTGAATATTCTATTTTTTTTTAATCTCACAAGCCTGATGGAAGTGGTGATTTTATCCGAGTAGGGGTTAACTAATTTTCAGTGACTGATATTTGGTGCATTAAGTAGCACCTGCCACCTATATTAACAAGGTATGAGATAGTTTTGGATGCATAGGGCTTTTCAGGAATAGTGAGGTCAGTGATACCTCTTTTGAAAACTATAGTTTGTTTAAAAGGATGACAGAAAGAAATAAAGAATGATATACCCAGCAGGATAAGTTATAGACCTACAAATACATCCAAAAGAAAGCAGGGCATGTAGATCTTCAGATTGATGATTTCTGAATTCCTCCTTCATTTTAAAAATACAACTGTGTTTTCTAAAAGATATAGACTAAACTTAGAGATAGCATATGTGAGAATAGATCAAATATAAATCTCCAAACATATCCTACCTAGAGCACTAAAAATAATATAATTTATCCTGGAGTAAGTAAAAGATGATTACGGCAAAAGTTTTTTTTTTTTTCAATATGTGAAATTTATTGTCAAATTGGTTTCCATACAACACCCAGTGCTCATCCCAAAAGGTGCCCTCCTCAATACCCATCACCCACCCTCCCCTCCCTCCCACCCCACATCAACCCTCAGTTTGTTCTCACTTTTTAACAATCTCTTATGCTTTGGCTCTCTCCCACTCTAACCTCTTTTTTTTTTTTCCTTCCCCTCCCCCATAGGTTCCTGTTAAGTTTCTCAGGATCCACATAAGAGTGAAACCATATGGTATCTGTCTTTCTCTGTATGGCTTATTTCACTTAGCATCACACTCTCCAGTTCCATCCATGTTGCTACAAAAGGCCATATTTCATTCTTTCTCATTGCCACGTAGTATTCCATTGTGTATATAAACCACAATTTCTTTATCCATTCATCAGTTGATGGACATTTAGGCTCTTTCCACAATTTGGCTATTGTTGAGAGTGCTGCTATAAACATTGGGGTACAAGTGCCCCTATGCATCAGTACTCCTGTATCCCTTGGGTAAATTCCTAGCAGTGCTATTGCTGGGTCATAGGGTAGGTCTATTTTCAATTTTCTGAGGAACCTCCACACTGTTTTCCAGAGTGGCTGCACCAATTTGCATTCCCACCAACAGTGCAAGAGGGTTCCCGTTTCTCCACATCCTCGCCAGCATCTATATTCTCCTGATTTGCTCATTTTGGCCACTCTGACAGGTGTGAGGTGATATCTGAGTGTGGTTTTGATTTGTATTTCCCTGATGAGGAGCGACGTTGAGCATCTTTTCATGTGCCTGTTGGCCATCCGGATGTCTTCTTTAGAGAAGTGTCTATTCATGTTTTCTGCCCATTTCTTCACTGGGTTATTTGTTTTTCAGGTGTGGAGTGTGGTGAGCTCTTTATAGATTTTGGATACTAGCCCTTTGTCCGATATGTCATTTGCAAATATCTTTTCCCATTCCGTTGGTTGCCTTTTAGTTTTGTTGGTTGTTTCCTTTGCTGTGCAGAAGCTTTTTATCTTCATAAGGTCCCAGTAATTCATTTTTGCTTGTAATTCCCTTGCCTTTGGGGATGTGTCGAGTAAGAGATTGCTACGGCTGAGGTCAGAGAGGTCTTTTCCTGCTTTCTCCTCTAGGGTTGTGATGGTTTCCTGTCTCACATTCAGGTCCTTTATCCATTTTGAGTTTATTTTTGTGAATGGTGTGAGAAAGTGGTCTAGTTTCAACCTTCTGCATGTTGCTGTCCAGTTCTCCCAGCACCATTTGTTAGAGACTGTCTTTTTCCCATTGGATGTTCTTTCCTGCTTTGTCAAAGATTAGTTGGCCATATGTTTGTGGGTCTAGTTCTGGGGTTTCTATTCTATTCCATTGGTCTATGTGTCTGTTTTTGTGCCAATACCATGCTATCTTGATGATTACAGCTATGTAGTAGAGGCTAAAGTCTGGGATTGTGATGCCTCCTGCTTTGGTCTTCTTCTTCAAAATTACTTTGGCTATTCGAGGCCTTTTGTGGTTCTGTATGCGTTTTTTAAATAGCTGTTTTATAATTCTTCATTTTTATAATTTCATAACTAATATAAAGCCAGTGGATGAAGAAAATGTGGTATACACTCACAATGGAATACTGTTAAGCCTTAAAAATGAAGGAAATTCCATCATATGCAACAGCATGGATGAATCTTGAGGACATCATGCTGAGTGAAAGAGGACCCTCACAGAAAGGCAAATACTGCATGGTTTCATCTACATAAGGTATCTATAATGGTCATATTCATAAAATCGAAGACTATAATCAAAGAGTATGATTTCCAGAAAGTGAGGGAAAGGAGAAATTGGAGTTACTAACCAAGAGGCATTAAGTTTCAATCAAACAAGGTAAGTTCTAGGGGCGCCTGGGTGGCTCAGTCGGCTAAGTGTCTGGCTTCGGCTCAGGTCGTGATCTCGTGGTTTGTGAGTTCGAGCCCCGTGTAGGGCACCATGCTGACAGCTCAGAGCCTGGAGCCTGCTTCGGATTCTGTGTCTCCCTCTCTCTCTGCCCCTCCCCCGCTCATGTTCTGTCTCTCTGTCTCTCAAAAATAAATAAACATTTAAAAAAAATTGAAAAAAAAAACCAAGATAAGTTCTAGAAATCTATTGTACAGCAATGTACCCAGAGTCAACAATAATGAACTCTACATTTAAATTTTTAAGAGGGTAGATCTCATGTAAAGTGCTCTTTCCACAATAAAATTATTTTTAAAAAAGAAAAAGACAAATAGGTACATTTGGTTAACTTCCATATATATATAAAATACTCGGTGGTAATTTTAGATTTGTCAACACAAAAAGTTGTGAATTAAGAAGATTGCCTGAATTCTATCACTAACATGAATTAGATTTTTAAAGGAGTTAAATATTTTCCATGTATAATAAATACAACCTTGTTACTGTATACTTTTCTGAATAACCTTCACCAAGGTAAAAGTTATGCTGAAGATTTAATACAGTACCATTAAGAGTTTCAATTGGTTCTAAGATTCCAATTCACTTACATTTGCTTTTTAAAAAGGAATTATTGCTCTGTGCTAATGTTTTTTCAAAACCAAGTTAAAATGAATCAAAATATAGCATAAAAAGTTATTTTACAACTGAGACCTATATTTCATTCACCACTATCATTGCATAACCAGATTAAGAAAATAATTCTCGACAGAAGAATGAAAAGAAGAATGTCATATTTACTTTCTTTCATTCATAGACAACATTGAATGAAAAAAGACTTGGGTCTCACATAATATAACACTGGAATAAATTATTACAAATTCTAAGTTAACAACATTATGACCTCCTAGCAAACTTAAGAGGCTAATTATAAGCCATATTGGAAATATGTTTTTCATGTATTACGAAAAGTTTTCACAGGAGCTTGGCAGTAAGCAGAGATGGGAGATGACGGCAAAGTGAAGAGGTGGAGAAAGAGAACCAATGCAATTATCTTCAAATATTTGAAGGGCTTGCATGTGGGAAATGGAATAGACTTTTTTTTTTTCTTATTGCCTCCAGGAGGCAAAACCTAAACCAAAGTTAGAAAAATAGATTTCATTTTAATATAAGGAAGAATTGTTTACAGTGTTTAAAAGTGCAACGACCTGCTTTGGGAGATAGGGAGTTCCAGATCACTGTTGACTTTTTTTTTCTTTTCTTTTTAAATGTCTATTTATTTATTTTGAAAGAGAGAGAGAAAGTAAGAGCAGGGAAAGGACAGAGAGAGACAGAATTCAAAGGAGGCCCTACACTGCCAGCACACAGCCCCATGTGGGGCTCAAACCCATGAACCGTGAGATCATAACTCGAGCGGAAACCAAGAGTTGGATGCTTATCTGACTGAGCCACCCAGTGCCTCCTGTTGACTTTTAGGCAGAATATGCCTGTGGACTATTCGCAAATGGTCTAGCAGAGATTTGTACATTGAGTGAGACTACATGATCAACAAGAATTTTACTTTTCTATGATATATTTGATTCTTTCATTCATTGTATGTTTCTTACACAAGACACACTAAATCGTTGTCTGAAGGTTTCTCACAGAATACACCATTTTCAGGTGTTAATTTCACAACACATATTCCAGATAACCAAGGCTTGTTAAAAGCTTCTCATTTTATCATATGTTAACTAACATGAATTAAAAAAAAAAAAAAACTATCATTTTAACACTCTGAAAACCAAAGTAGGAGCACAGAAGATGGTGTTTAAAATATAGAGTACAGCACAAAGCTATGTTTCCCTCTTTGTAAAATTATATATAAATCACCTGACATAAATAGTCTCCAATTGGATGCATAAAGGTCTGCAATAACAAGTAAGAGAGATATTTTCCTCTATGATTAGGACAGCATTTTAGCAGCTTGCTTAACAGCTATATTTATAGGTTACGTTTTCTGTAGGCTTAATAATACAGATTCCTACACTCCAGTTTTAGGATTTTTTGATTCAAAATTTTAGAACAAGTCCTAAGAATTCAGATTAGAAATAAAGACCACACATGACACAAAGTCTATGAAAATGCTTTTCCAAACAGTGCTGTAGGATAATGACTGTCAGAATTTCTCACGGCCGTCTTCTTCACATTCTTCAACATGCAAATGGATAATTTTTAAAATTTTTCATTCAGCAGGCCAACTAACCTACTTAGTTCAGCATAGTGAGGTAGTCAGTATGGACTCTGAAGCCAGACTGCCTAGGTTAAGTCCCAGATGTACTGTTTACTAAATATATTTCCTTGGACAAATAAACTCTTCATGTTTCAGTTTTCTCATCTGTAAATTGAGGATTATATAAATAACTAGGTAGAGTCTCGTTGTAATGATTAATGAATTAGCCTAGAATAATACCTGACATATAGTAAGAGCTCAATAAATGTTAATTAACTATTATCATCCTTTATGACCCATCAAGGCAAAATGATTCCCAAAATTGGAATTTCAACAGGGATCAAGCAAAAATTCTGTGCATTTAAATAAATTAATTTTTATCACCTTCCCTCATGTTTTTCCAGCTCAAAATTGTCTCATCTAGAGACTATGCTGCCACTATATTGTACACCCAAAACAAACATAACACTATGTTAACTAAGTGGAATTAAAAACTTATAAGCAAACAAGCAAATAAATAAAATGGAGTCTCTGTTGCAAAAATTTGTGTTTCAGATAAGGATTAGTCAGGCACCTGAGCATATTCAGATCTGCCTACAGCACAACACCCATTGGGAGGCATAACTGAACTGCCATAACAAAAATCGTAGACTGAGAGTCTTAAAGATGGGAAATTTATTTCTTTTCTAGCCAAATCCTTGGCTAGGATTTCCAAGATCAAGGTGCCAGCTGATTCTGTTTATGGTGAGGGCTCTTTTCCTGGGTTTTAGATGGCTGCTTTCTTACTGTGTCCTCACATAGTAGAGAGAGTGAGCTCTCTGGTGTCTTTTCTTACAAGGACACAAATTCAAACATATCAGGCCCCACCATCGTTATTTCATCTCCGCATACAGTCACATTGTGGGCTATGGTTTCAAGATACGAATTTTGGGGGACACAGTTAAGTCCACAGTAGCAAATGTTAAATGTATAATTGGTATTTATAAGCATACATAGAAATTTCTATTCAATCAACTAAAAGGCAGCACTTCAATCACTGGCCAGAGACCTCACTCTAGACTTATTATATATCTGATTCTATGAAAAGCTTGTGTGACACAAAATCACAGAATGAAAATGGAACATGCTAAATAGTCATTCTTCTAGATTCTTTAAGTTCTGCTCCCATATCAGATGAGATCACCAGGAAATTATCTTCAAGGAAATTATTATTTTAGTGTCCTATAACATTGCCTTTATAAAACTATGATTTGAGGTTTTTTCCTATTAAAGCCTTGATAACACGATTTGACTTATTAGTAAAAAGACTATTTATATATTATATATACCATTTAAAATATTTTCTACTGTCATTTATATCTTTATATATAAATAAAACAGCATCCCCAGGATATAAAGTGTACATAGTACTAAGTGTTAGGAAAAAAAATCCCTCCTCACTGATGTTTTCTCACTATAATATTAACAACTACATTAACAACCATAACAACTATTAACCTTTATTGAACCTTTCCTATGCACAATGTACTATGCCACGCATTTATAAGTTTCTATATTTTTTCTTATAAAAAGCGTTATGATATGAATAGTAGTCTTATAATTATCGAGTAATCATTCAGAAAAATTAAATAATTTGATGTAGGATTCCAAGATACAAATTACAGAATTAAAATACAAATCTGTGTGACTTCTGACCAGTTCTCTCACTCTAAACAAAAAATTTACTTACTTGAAGGATAAAAGTATGGGAAAAAATCATTTTTAATTAAATACAGCAACAGCTCCAGGTTAAGTCACTTTCCAAAAAAGACAAACCTATTTTCCCCAGTAATCATTTGACAATACCTGCACAGATTATACTACTTTTGGAGCTTTTTCTTCTGTGGTCTTACAAAACTGGTGATCATTATCAATGATACAGGACAACCCAGACAAAATCATTTTCCTCATGTGGAAAAATCAATCAGTGATGCTGTAAGAATCAAGGTATAATGAATCACATCAACACAGTTTTTAAAACCTATCATTTGATGTTAAAAATAGTTGACTAGGCATTTGTACCATCATGTAAAGCAAAGGAACGTATGGTAATGACTGATACAGAAAAGCCAAAAATCCTGTATGAACATGAGGAGGAGATCAAATGTTTATTTCCAGAGGGTGTACATTCTCTGGTTCTGACAAAGAGGAAGAAAATTTGGGGTGCCTGGGTGGCTCAATCAGTTAAGCATCTGACTTCAGCTCAGGTCATGACCTTGTGGTTTGTGGGTTCGAGCCCCACATCGGGACTCTGTGCTGACAGTATGGAGCCTGGAGCCTGCTTGGGATTCTGTGTCTGCCTCTCTCCCTGCCCCTCTCCCACTCAACCTCTGTCTCTCTCTGTCTCTCAAAAATGAATAAACGTTTAAAAAAAAGTTAAAAATAGAACTACCATACAATCCAATAATTGCAATACTGGGTATTTACCCAAAAAATATAAAAACACTAATTCAAAGGGTTACATGCTATGTTTATAGCAGCATTATTTGCAATAGCCAAATTATGGAAGCAGCCAAATGTCCATCAATAGATGAATGGATAAAGAATATGTGGTATATATACATATTATTCCTATTCCGTCATAAAAAAGAATGAAATGCTACCATTTGCAATGACATGGATGGAGCTAGAGTGTATAATGCTAAGTGAAATAAGTCAGAGGAAGACAAATAGCATATGATTTTACTCATGTGGAATTTAAGAAACAAACAAAACAAAACACAAAAACACGAGCAAAGGAAAAAGGGAGAGAGAGAAAAAAAACCCACAAAACAGACTCTCAGTATAGAGATCAAACTGATGGTTACCAGAAGGGAGATTGTTGTGAGGGTGAATTAAATAGGTGATGGAGATTAAGGGGCACACTTGTCATAAGCGCTGGGTGATGTATGGAATTGTTGAATCATTATATTATATACTTGAAACTAATAAAACACTATATTGTAAAAATATAAAATAAAATAAAATATAAAATACTTATTGCTATATGCAGATAGAGACATTTAAGAAGTGCTTCTCAACAAGTTGAGAAATAATTTACTTACAATTATCTGACATTTTTGAAGAGAAATAGTCCAAAAGACCTAAAATACTTGCTTCCTTCAATTTAGGTGGTTCTTCTGATTTATCCATGAGTAAAATGTCTTTTTGTGATCTTGTACAGACACAGAAACCAATAAAAGCAGTTTTTCGCAAATTAGAAGTGGCTGCATACAAGCAAATTTCTGCAAGAATTGTTGTGTATATGTAGACAACATTCCAGGCCCAGGAAACATCATCTACCTTGCAGCTTTCTTCCTAAAATGAGAAAATAGTTATTAGATAATCAAGATATGCTCTGTCATAATTAAAACTACATACTGTACTCATGGTAAGAAATATCTTCAAATTTTATAGAGCTGTTAAAGACCATCACCAACTAATATTTCTAAAATGTACTCAATTAAAAAACAGGTTTTCTGTGGGTAGATTGCATAAAATCTACTTCAAGGAATAAAAACTACAAATATCTAAAAAGTTTATAAAGAACAACTTTTCAATTTCCTTGGTAATCAATAGAATGTAAATTAATCCCCTGAGATAGCATTTTCCATATCATATTATAAAAGAATATTTTTTTATATAAAGCTCAGTTCTTATGTGTGGCACTTTATACATTTTTCATAGGAAAGCAAGACAGTTATATCTTCTGGAGAGGAATTTGAACATCTTTTCTGAGATTATTAAAAGAAAGTTCATAGTCTATCACTCAGTAATTTATGAATCTATTCTGAAGAAATAGTCATAAACACAGATAAAGATTTTATTCATGAGATTTACCAGTTCAATATTGTTTGCAATTAACTGTGAATAATTAGAAACAAACTCACTGTTCAACAATGAAGAAATTGTTAAGTTATCTCATGCAGACTAAAATGTAAGTTTTAACAATATGTAATTACAATAAAAAGTGTTTTTTGTAATATACTTTAAATTTTCTAAAAAAGGAAACTAAACCATGTATGACTGTATGTTCTCAAGTTTGTTAATACAATTTAAAGTTCCTCTCATGTAAGGAAGCCTGGGTGGCTCAATCAGTTGAGTGTCTGACTCTTGATTTCGGCGCAGGTCATGATCTCACAGTCATGAGATCAAACCCAGTATTGGGCTCTGCACTGAGCGTGGAGTCTACTTGAGATTCTTTTTCTCTCCCCACTCTCTCGCCTCTCCCCCATGTTCTCTCTCTCTCTCAAAATAAATACATAAAAATTAAAAAAAAATAAAGTCCCTCCCGTGTGTGTGTGTGTGTGTGTGTGTGTGTGTGTGTAATCTATTTCCATACCTCTACATCTTTAACTATACCCATCTGTCTACCTATCCATACTGGGATATATGGTAAATGTGCATTTACTTTTATATTTAATTAAAAATTTTGTTAAAAAGTTATGCTCATTATAACCCCTAATATTATATTCAATTTAAATAGTGGCAAAAATAAAATTTGTTTTTCTTCAGGTCTTTTAGCACACGTAAATTAACAACATACTGTTACCTGATTTTGAACAGACATAATGCTTAAAAGAAAATCTCTCATTAATTCCATTAAAGCTTTCAAGCAGGCCATGTTTAATTTGGCAGCCTCCCCAAGGACCAGCAAAGCCAGTGTTGAATCCAACCTAGGAATTTTGTGAACAAAACAACAAAGACCTTAATTAAAATAATAATAAACAATTTTTTAATGAAGAGAGTAATTGGCCAGAGATAATGAGTATCCCAGGTTATCAGATACATTTACTTTTAATAAAGGCCAGTATTGGTTGACACTAGTCATGATTAAAGTCTATAGGAAAGAGCCACATTTTGAAAGATATTCACATTCAGAGGAGTGTTATGTCAAAACTCTGAGAGTAATAAATACTACAAAATATCACATTTCTTCATAGATCCTGCATAACAAGCAATCAAGAGGTCTGATTCTAGAGTATCCCCAAAGTGTCATAATAGATTCTGATTTTTAACTTTTTACACCTGATTCCAAGAGGTGAATTTAAAGAGTGTTTTCCTCTAAAACAAAAAGAGAACAAATTTAAACATGGTCTTCCTAAACACTCCAACAGTTCAGATTATTTGATTTTACAAAAAGCATAATTTCTCAAAATCTATATTTCAGTTTAATTAGAAGACTATCAAGATTTATCTTTAAAATATTATATAATAACTAAAAAGTCACACAACAATTTATTAGTTACAAATGTACATATACTTGATAGGTTCAGGAAATTATACATTTGGTGCTATTTTTACCCAATTGAAAAAGATATAGTTGGAAAGAGAACTGGTAAGAATGAAAATGTGAAATTGACTCTACCTAGAGCTGCATATTGTCTTGATTTCTAAGCCACTGATAAATTAAAGAGTTAGTATATTTTACAATTACATTTGACTTTCACAACTGTGATATTTCAGGCCAGTATGTCAAGTTCATCATCATTATCAAAAGGAAACACCTCTAATCGTGGGCGAAAAGACAATTCTTTATATTTGAATAGAGCTTTACAGATCTCAGTGTGCTTTCACATAAATTATCTCACTCAGTGAACCCCATTTTTTGACACATTCAAGATCTTTTTGAAAGCTTTTCTTTTAAGTATTAGAAAATTGACACATAAATAGATCTGGAGATTTACCCAAGTTCCTGTTTTAAGCTAGGTTAATGATAACTACAGTCTTCTTTCACTTATGGGTAATTCCTCTATTGCTGTTCCAAACCATTATTTAAGCACACAGAAACTAGACATTGTGGTGATCATTTGACAACATACACAAACACTGAAGCATTATGTTGTACACCTGACACTAATACATTATATGTCAATTTTACCTCAATGAAAAATTTAACCTTAGTATGACAATGCTGCCTACCTGATATTGTCTGTTCCTTCTTTTCAGAACTAAACCTCAGTTTTGTTCAAGATGGCAAAATGCTCAGTTAACACTGCTCCTCAAAATGGAAATATTCTATAATCGTGATTGTGAATGCACAGGTGTATGTATTTGATCAAAGGCCATAGATCTGTATACATAAAATGTGTGAGTGTTACTGTATGTAAATTATATTTTAATAAATTTTGACTTAAAATATGAATCCCCACATTCTCTTGAAGCTTGGAATAGCCATAAATGTAGATTTAAGGCTAAATGAGATACAAATGGAAGTGTATTATGAAAGGCTTCCAGGTAAGATATTATTTTTCTGATGAAGAAAAAGATTAGGGGCACCTGGGTGGCTCAGTCAGTTTGGGCATCTGACTTCAGCTCAGGTCATGATCTCACAGCTTATGGGTTCGAGCCCCGCATTGGGCTCTGTGCTGACAGCTCTGAGCCTGGAGCCTGCTTTGGATTCTGTGTCCCCCGCTCTTCTGCCCCTCCCCTGCTCACACTCTGTCTCTCTCTCCTTCAAAAATAAATAAACATTAAAAATTTTTTAAAAGAAGAAGAAGAAGATTAAATTTAGATAACAGGTGATTTTTTTTTTCTCCTTTGCTCATCCTTTCCCTCCTGCTTGGAATACATACATGACACCAGAAGGTTGAGCAGCTGTCTTGCAACAATGAGGATGAAAGTCCAATACAAACAATGGAAGAAAAGGAAGCTAGAAGGAGCTTGATTTTCTTAAGTATCTGCATATTAATGGTGTACTGCTTGTTATGTGCAGTAATTAAAGCTCTATTTAGTAATGCAATTGTAGTTAGGTTACTGTTAACATGCAGAAGAACTGAATCCTAACTGATAGACTCAACACGATGTTTACAAGCATGAACTTGGATTCAGAAAAATTATAGATGGAATCTTATCTCTACCACTAATTAGGTATATGACATAGGGCAATTCTCATACTCTCCTTTAGTCTTAGGGAGGGATCTCCTCATCTATAAATAAATATAGATAGCAAAACCTACATTTCGGAGACTATTGTAAAATTTAAATAAAATACTCTATGTAAAATGGCTAGGTTCGAAATGCTGACCTAAATCGAATTACAAAAAGACTATCCCTTCAAAGTCAAAGGATATGAGTTTGATACCTTTTCTCTGTGAAGTCCTAGAGTGACTAACACCCAGATGCCCTCTGAGGTGAACGACCAGTGAGTCATTCTCAGAGTACTCCTCACCCCACTTCACAAAAAGGTCAAGCAAAGCATAATCACAGAGTTGACAAAATGTCTTTGTCCCTGAACATACCTCACAGTCCCAATATTTTGGTTTGTCTGCTCTCTTTGAAGTTTGGAAAATCATAACTAACCTAGGGCACTCACTAAAATATGGATGAAAAAAGATCCATCAGTGTCAGCCACCTATGGTAGAAAAATGCTTCAACACAAGCACACTATTTTCAATAAATGCTGATTGCAAAATTTTCTGTAAGTGAAAATGCCTCTGCCAAAAATGGGATAGAAACACCAATACTTACTTGCAAATAGGGAGTTTGTTAAAAGTCAAAACTGAAAATCAATGTACATTGAATTCAAGGTTGATTAGGTCAGAAATTTTGCCCTAGCTTCTTTATGAACTCACCAGGTCTCAATTATTAGTAGAATAACTTGGTTTTACAATGCTGTGAAATTAAACATGTATAAAGTAATTTATAAATATTATAGATTTCCCCCTAATTTTATAAATAAAGAAACTGATGCAGAGGTTTACTGGCTTGTCTAAAATAAGTTACTTGATTCATTTTACTTTTTAATTTTTTTCACTTTTTTTTACTGTTTTACTAACTTTTGAGACAGAGAGAGACAGTATGAGTGGGAGATGGGCAAAGAGAGAGGGAGACACGGAATCCAAAGCGGGCTCCAGGCTCTGAGCTGTCAGCACAGAGCCCAACATGGGCCTCGAACTCGTGAACTGCAAGATCATGGCCGAGGTCGGATACTTAACCGACTGAGCCACTCAGGCGCCCCAATTTTTTTTTCACTTTTATTTTTTTTTTAATTTTTTTTTAACGTTTATTTGTTTTTTGAGACAGAGAGAGACAGAGCATGAACGGCGGAGGGACAGAGAGAGAGGGAGACACAGAATCAGAAGCAGGCTCCAGGCTCTGAGCCATCAGCCCAGAGCCCGACGCGGGGCTCGAACTCACGGACCGTGAGATCGTGACCTGAGCTGAAGTCGGAGGCTTAACCGACTGAGCCACCCAGATGCCCCACACTTTTAAAATTAATGTGAATCACTGTATACAGGGAAGTAGTACCAGATCTGGCCTGAACTTCAGCTAGCCTTACTCCAGCCCAGCATCCCTTCTACACTAATATAGATCAGCTAAAATATAATAAACAAATATAGATAGGTAAATAGATAGATAGATGATAAATAAATCAGCTAAAATACAATAACAGGAGGCTTTGTAAAAAGCTACCTAGCTATTTACATACAACCTTATAAAAAGGTTAGGAACATCAGCATTCAAGACAGTTTTCCTAGATTCTCCTTACTCCTTTATATCGATTTCTTCAGTGATCAAACTGCACTTTTAAAAGATGGAATTAAAATGTCTCCAAGTCATGGGGTGCCTTGGAGGCTCAGTCAGTTAAGTGTCTGACTCTTAGTTTCAGCTCAGATCATGATCTCATGGTTGGTGAGACTGAGACCCGCATCAGGCTCTGTACTGACAGGGAGGAGCCTGCTGGAATTCTCCTTCTCTGTCTGCCCATTCTCCGCTCGCATGCTCTTTCTCTCTCTCTCAAAATAAACAAATAAACATTTTAAAAAATAAAATGTCTCCAAGTCACGACCCTTACACAGGGCTCTTTCAACCTTTCAATAGATACCTAGGAAAACACTGACAACGTCAAAAATCCACATGACCCTAAAAATGAAAGACTAAGAGTTAAAGAAAAGTCACCAAGAGCAGCAACTTTATAGGGAATTTCCACAAACCATAAAATTGATGGAGCTGGATTAGGAATAGCAATAAGGAGTGCACACATGCTGCTTCATGAAACATAGCAGCCTTGGTTCCTCAAAGAAAGTTAAAAGGAATAAAAGGGGAAAAAAGACATCTCTACCATCCACAGTGTTTGTCATAGTTCAGAAAAAGTAAAGCCAGTCCCTTACTTTGGGAGTACTGTTTTTTGGTTTTTTTTTTTTTTTTAAGGAGCCAGAGTATTATTTCTGTGCTTCATCAGCATTTCTCTATACTTACTCAGAGATGGAAATTTCTAGATGCCAAGAAGGGTAGAAAACCATGCTCGTGACAATATGTGTGTAGGAAAGAGGAGGGAATGTGTGTGGGGGTGGGGAGCAGGAGAGAGGAGGAACACTATGCCAGGAACACTGGAGGGCGTTTTCTCCCCAAAGGTAAAACATCAAAGAGGAAGAGGAACACAGGAAGGTCCCTGATGATAGTGCACAATGAGCGTTGTAGCATCTAACATCTCTGCTATGGATCCTGTGAAGACAAACCTCTTCATTTAAAATAACAAATTTTGTAGATTTCTCCTAGATAATAAGGTAGGTAAAAATAGAAAAGAGAAGGGGATCCTATGTGAGACTGATGAAAAATATATTAAAGCAAGGGCTTAAGAGAAGACCAGTCCAAATACTCAGAGAGGATCACATCTCTGAAAATGATTTCTTAGAGGGACCAGAAGTTATTTTTATGACTCTTAAGTATCTTTAATAAAGCCAAGGAAGAAGAAAAGACCATGAAAAGCCTTGATACTGAGATGAAAGGTAATAGAGTAAGAAAGCAAGAGATTGCAAAGAAATTAAAATACAAATGTAAAATTCAAATCCATGATGAGGAAGTTAACTGTAAAAGTTGGTTGGAAGGAGAAAAGTTGGAAAATTCTTACATAATTTAGAGGAAGTCAACTGCATTTAAAGCTGGCAAATTAAGACCCAGTAGTATCTAATTCCCACTGAAACAACCAAAGAAACAAAATCTACGCGGGGAAATCTGTAGTACTACAGAAAGGAAAAAAAATAAAGGAACTTTAAAGATTTTAAAGTTATGAAGAAAATGGAATCCAGATGAAGGAAAACATTTCCAATGCCAAGAAGCCAAAAATTAAATCTAAAATTTAGTGAGGCATATATGGGTTTTCCACTCTAACATAATGTATAATCTAAGCACAGACAGGCAGGAGCTGTGCGTTGAGCATGTGAACAATGAATAATCAATGGAAGGCCTTCAAGACATATAGACCTGTCACCACAGCATTTGTGCAAAGCTTCACATAGCAGGACTTTTCTCTAAGTGAAGTGAAGGATTCGCCTTTACAGCTTCATAAGATGGCCAGGGAAATAAGAGAGGATGCCTTTTATATCCTGGCTACCCAATCACAAAGATGTTCCTAAAAGTTCTGGATTGAAAATAAAAAAGATAAAAGAAGCAGACTGGCTTTGAACATCTAATCACAGCTATAAGTTAGGAAATGGCATAGCAACATTTAGTGATTTAAAGTGAGAATTAGGAAAAAACAAAACAAAACAAAACTGTGAGCACAGAAGTCTATTTCCAGACAAAATGTATGTTCCACTTTTTAGGGGGAAATGAATGGTAACAAATGTTATAATCAGCCTAGAGTTGTATACAATCAAGGGCTCACCTAATGCAAGAGATATAACCTATGTTCCTACCTAGAATATACTCAAACCAACCAAATATTTATTTATTTATTTATTTATTTATTTATTTATTTATTTAAATATTATTTAACAGCTTAAGAAGGAGAAATTGTAGTGGTAAGTGGCTGATAGTGGGTGGGAAAAAGAAAGTGTAATAAGTCAAAATAATATCATAAATATCACCTTAAAATTAAATACAGATATAAAACTCATTCTATAAGGAGGGACTAGAACATTTTAAAGAGTGACTTAGCCTTAATGTTATCAGAAACTCCAGATTATATTAACAGCCTAGGAAGGTAGGGTTAAAGTAAATAAATTCGTCTCAATCTTCACTGCACATGGAGAAGAGGGCAATCAGGATTTCATTCTTGGTTTTGACCATTTACAAAAACTAATTTGAAGAATGCATGTCTCTTGCCATTGTCTGATTTTTGATACTTCTTAGAAAAGATGGACATGTAAATCTAGTCTTTAGCATGTCTGCTAAAAGAGTTCTTTCTCCTGCTTACAGAGCTTCATTCTCAGAGCTCCAGGACGACAGTGGGAAAGAATGAAGGGCTGGTGTGTTAGACAAGCCAGGAATCCAGCTTCACCAGAGAAGGCAAAGGCAGGTGGGTCACTGACTGTCAACCCCCTCTAGTCCTATCAGGCACTTCTTCACCTGTTTGGTTCACTGGTGGTAATTAATCCCAGCAGCAGGATCTTTCAGTCTTTGTTTTTCCTCTTCTTGTTTTTTTCTAATCATGGCAAGTTATAAGACCCTGATGCGACCCTGTGACCTATAAAGATGGTTGTTGTTAAATAATTTTAAGCCGGAGAGTGGTCTAATCACATTTAGGTTGTAGTGCTGGCAGCAGAGTATGACAAATTATTGATGGGAAAACTTAAGGCAAAGAGACCAGTTAAAAAGCTACAAGAGTCATGAGACAATATGGGCCTAAACCAAGGTTGTGACAGAGCAGGTAGAGAGCAGAACAGTTCTGAAATGTAGCAGTTAGGGTGTCTAATTTGGTTAAGTTGAGGAGAGGACATGTGTCACGTATTAAGATTAAAATTCAGCGGGCAGGAGCCTCTCTAGAAAAAAATAATTCTGATCTAAACTAGTAGGGCATGAAGCATTAGGGGAGAATCAAAGTATAAAAAAGTGTTCTCATTACTTATTTAAATCTCTTAAAACCTCTCTGAGATGGCTACTGTCTCTATTTATCTGTTAACCAGACTCTGTTCATAAGGGTTAAATGACTCATTCAAAATTAGACAGGTAGCAAGAGACAGGATTAAAACTCAGGTCTTCTGATTTGAGGTTGAATGTTTTCTTACTGCACCATAACTTAGCAAAACATAATTACACATATACCCTTGATGTATACTAAATGGTTAAACTTAGCCCAGAGGATCAAAGGATAAATTTAAAAATCCAGGAAATGAATTTGAAGAGTGAGGACCTACACTGCCGTCTCAGCTCATAAGGAAGGCAGAGGACTATCGACAAAAACTTCTTTGAATGGTTTGGGTCAGACTGTCCCATGAACATTATAATTGCTGGGGTTCAGGAGATAGGCAATGGGGATATCAGTGATCTCGACAGAAATAAAGGCCTTACAGCCTATACAAAGCAGTTGATTTTGTCTGATTCATTTCAATGCAAACACAAATACCATACCTCTGGAAAACACTTGCCCTATCTATATAATTTTAAATTGTCAAGCTTTTTTGGAATACATTCATGGAGTGCATTAAATCAGCTATTTTGCTTTGGGAGATATAATTTTATATGTTATACTGCTCCACTGAAATGCCATACTGCATTTCTCAGCAGTCTTCATTGGCTAATAATTCAATTATAAACACAATTCATTATTTTCATGTTAGATTAGAAAGCCTTTTGCACTGGCTTGAGCTATCTTCCCAGAGCAAATGGGGCAGTTTATAAAAGGCCAAACCGCAGGGTGGAGCATTGAGAGTATAAAGCATCATATAAAATTTAACCACATTAAATGGAAATCTGCCTTATAGCAAACTGCTTATCTGCAGCTCAGGGCAGCTCAACTTCCCAGATAAAGGCTGCTGCATGACAGCTAGGAGGGGTTCATGTAGTCTCTTTTTCTCTGCTTTTTCACCCTTTTTTATAATTTATTGTCTTTAGTGCATTTCTTCACCTTGTTTTTTTTCTTTTTTTTTTCCCTGTCCCTTAGTGAGCAGAGAGGTTGCTCTAATTCTGTGATGCCTTCCCTGAGTCTTTTCATGGATTCCAGGCCTGCTCTTTTTTAGGCTCAGCCGAAACCACTTGTGTCAATTTCTTTCCTTTTCTATTGTATGATCTTTATAAAGGGGGCTATAAGAAGCAAGGCAGGGATCTACAATGATGAATTATTTACTGATGGATAGCATCAGAAATGGGCAGATGAGAACCACTCACTTGTATGGGCACAAGAAATTTTTGCCACTATTAATCAAATTTCTTCTGATCATTCAGTTGAATGGTCTCCTTTCTGCATTTTAAATCCCTGAACATTGATTCACCATTATGGTGACTTTATTGATATGTGCGGCAAACAAAATTTTTCAGGTTACTCCTCTTAATAGTCACTTGGCATTGAATTTCAAGTGCGAAACCAAATTTATCTTCCACCAAGTGTCAAAATTCCAAGGCTACCTGGTCCAGCAAATCATGACAATGTCTTAATTTACTATCAAGGCCTGATGCCTCAATATTTCTATTTCATTCTAAATACATTGTTCATTTTCTTAATTTTTTACATGTAACCAATCTTAGGAGTATGTAAGACAAATACTCAATTTTCCCTAGAAATGGAAGGCATTTCTGCTTTGATTCTGATAATTACATCACAGTTTGTTTTGTCTTATCTGGAATAATGACTTCTTGATAGCTTTGTAGGCTATTACATAAATAAATATGTTATAAGAAGAAAAATTAATTCTTTAATATTTGCCATAATGAGTGTTATCATCACAACAGAAAATTTGACTAACAGAAGTTAATCAAACTGCTAACTAACTTAAAAATTAATCTTTTAGGGTCTCAGAGCCTAGAGCCTGCTTCAGATTCTCTCTCTCCCTCTCTCTCTGCCCCTCCCCCACATGTGCTCTGTGTCTCTCAAAAATAAATAAATATTAAAAAATAAAAAATTAATATTTTAATGTAAATGGATTATTGTTTACTAGAGTCATCACTTTAAAAAAAAACATTGAAACCTCTTTTAAAAAACCAGTAAATATAAGAAATAGAATCAAAATTATTTGCCAGTGTTTTTTAAAGCAGTTATCTTTTCCTTTTGATTTTAAGCAGTTACTATGTTTAGCATTTTTTTCAATTTACCCCTCTGGTCATTCCTCATTGTCTAAACACTGCCATCCCCTCCTTCACTTGATCTTCACCATGTCTTCCCAGAAAAGGAGAAGTCAGGACAAGCATCTTCAGTGACAAGATGCTTCAGAACAGTTATCTCCTTCCTCGTGCAGTCAGAATGAAGCGTGCTATACTGGGGCCCTAAAAATGTCATTCCAGTCACTAGTAAGTTTAATAAACATGGCCTTGCTTTCTCCATCTGTAAAGTAAGAATCGTTCTGTATGATCTCCAATGCCCCCAAATCTGTAAAATACTAAGTATAAAAAAATAACTACCAAGATTCGTGGGTGACTCGGTCAGTTGAGTGTCTGACTCGCCATTTTGGCTTGGGATGTGATCTTGTAGTTTGTAGGTTCAGCCCGGGTGGGACTCTGCACTGGCAGTGTGGAGTATGCTTACGATTCTCCCTCTCCCACTCTCTGCCCCTCCCCAACAAAATAAATTAATAAACTTAGGAAAAAACTATCTTAAAGACTGTTAAATAACAAAATGCAAGCAAGTAAATTTGAAGGTCTAATTGGCTTATTAAATGATTCATGAATCATGAAGCACCCCATCTAGCAAGTAGAGGGGAGCTTCAAGGAGTTAGAAGGGTTTTATAGAAGGAGGGTCATTATTAGCAAAAGAAAAAGATGGCATTCTAGGGAGAAAAGCACGGTGTCTTATTATGCTAATTATCTCATGTTTTTAGGGGAATGTAGAGGGCCCAAGTAGCAGACTCATTGGTGCAGACTGAAAAATTCCTAGCTGACCTTTTTAAGACTACATTTCCAGGAGTAGTTAAAACTTCACTTAGATTATGTATTATGCACCAGTTTGGGAACTCAGTCTAAGTGCACCATTTGGGGCCCATGGTGTGTTTGTTTGTTTAACAAGACAAATCATAAACAAATTAAATCAATGTTGATGCAGTACAGTAAAACTGAAAATTGGGTAAAGAAACAATTCCCTGACTTTAGAATTAGCTACTCTTAACTAGCCACTTTTATTATCTCAATATTTATTTAAACTTGCTTATTTGGTAATTATTAGAATACCATATATATAGAATACCATACTTATTTAGTAATTATTAGAGTCTTCCAAGAGCTAACGTAGTTCTAGCCCCTTTTGAAAACTAAAGTGTGTGTTTGAATCCCTAACAATTTATTTCCTATAGTAAGAGTGGTCTGAAAAAAATCACCATGGCTTTCAGCATAACCTACTTTATACCAGTGAGAATCTCTAATTTTTGTTGTATTTATCAGCTCTATATTAATATATACTTATTGAATACTTATATTCTATTTACATTGTAATTTTCCTATTTAAAGATATTATCCTTAGGTTTAAAACATGAAGGAATCACAATCTTTGTTAACTGCAATACTAAACAGATTTCTCCCATTACAGGACAAAACAGAACAAGTTCTTGATGAAATGTCTTCTGCACTAGGCTATTTCTAGGAAATTAAACAAAATCTAAGCCATCCTCCAGAAATCTTTACTTGATCTAGGATCCTAGAAACTTCCAAATGAAACTAGGAAAACACCTTTCCTTCACAAGGAATCCTCCAGATTCTTATAATTTACATATACAAAGACCTTTGGTATAGAGCTGGCAGCCAGAGACATAACAACAGGAACTAATTTTAAGAAAAATATATGACGATTGAATATGCAACTTGTTACGGCATGACATTTTTTATTATTATTATTACTATTACTATTATTCCAATAGCAATGGAAGAGGAATTCAAAACTCTGCCCTCAAATATTGAAAAGGGAAATCTCTGATCACTTGTCTCAGAAATACTCCTTTAAAATTCTTCTTTCTTCCATTGAACCCATGTCCTCTTTGGTAGTAATTTACGACTTTTTTCCTTCTCAAATTAATATATGTACAGGAGGAAACTAACACTTATCAGTCAAGATTTATTTTTGTTATACTTTACAAGTAAGGCATAAAGAAACAGAATTTCAGTATATTTCCTCCAAGAATAATAAACTGTGCCTCACTGCTGTTGTTTAACAACTCAAAAAATAAAGCATGTTTTAAATGTGGGGACGCACTCTTTATCAATAACAAATTTCATTTGATAAAGATAAATTATGTAATGCATGCATGCAGATTAGCAAAAAAAATGAAAGATAGGAACAATTTATTGATGAAATGAACTAATACAAAATATATAAATTGCCCTAGCATTTTGGAATAGAGATCATAAATTTTTTTCATAGTCAACTAAGGTGTGATTAACATTTAAGTACAAAGGCTATTTAACATTTAAACACAAAGGTTTCTCCATGAATTACTTTGGATTTATAGAACCCCTCTTACCAGCATTTCTTTTGAAGCTGCATTTTATGAAAGATGAGATGTTCAAGCACCTTATTCAACTGAGGACTATTCTTCTGAACACATGACCAGGCAGCCACACAGTGCCAGAGCAGGTGGTTAACTTCATGTCCTCCCTGATTAACTTGCAAATGTTCCTAGAATTAAAATATAAAAATATATCTGGAAAAGAGTTATCTGACTTGAATAAACATGAAAATATACAAATGAAAATGCATTACTTTCTTAAACTTCATGTTACACAATACAGAGCAATTTACTAAAGTACAGTTTTATAAGTACATACAGTATGGAGAAGGAAAAATAATTTTCCCTCTACCCTTCCAGGTTCCTGGATGAGACCTCCCCACCGCTGTTAATAAAAAGATTCACATGAGAAAACCAAATGTAAATTTAAGAATGTGTATACATCCTGTACACACGGGAGACACCCAGGAATACTCTTCAAAATGGCCCAAGTCACCACTTCATATAACATCTCTAGCTAAAGACATAAAGGGGGGAGGGGCAGCTATGGAAGGTTAACAGGAAAAGTACAGTAAACAAGGGTAAGGTTGATATGCAGATTTGTCACTGCCTCTCCTCTGGTAAGAGTTTCTATATATCTAGAGTCATCCTTGTCTTCCTGGTGCAGAGAGGGAGACACCTTACAAATGGAGATTTCTCTTAAAATGTAAATATCTCTTACAAAAAGAGTAACTTTTACTCAGTTTTCACAGCTTCTCCTGTGTCTGCAATTTCTTAAAAATAACCAGCCTAAAATTATCCTTATGCTAAAGAAGCATATTTGGGGGCAATGAATTTTGTTTCCCTTCAATTGTTAACCTGAACCTAATGTCTTAATTGATTTTCACATGGGTCCCTTGTGTTCAGTGACATCAGTTTTACACTATGACAGAAATCCTATAATCTCTAAGGGACAATAATTAGACAAAACTGTGCTTCTTAGACCCTATATAATTTAGTTCTCCCTGACACCCAAGGAGAAGAGGACAGGAGAAAGTCTGAACAATGTTCAAACAACAAATCAGGTTTTAAAATGTGGATTTCCACTAAGGGCCAAATATATGTGCCTAGTTAGACATGGTCAATGTCTGCTTAGTAACTATTTTAAAAGCGTACAAATTCAGGGGGAAAAAATGGACTCTTACCTGTTAGTTTTTTCTTAAAGTGCTTCCTAACAGTTTCATAGATTAATTGGTCTACTAGAGTAACTGGTACAAAGAAACCTGATTTTATTGTTAGACGTGATAAAATAGCACTCTCATTGAATTTTCGCCAACAATACTGTTTCAAATACGCATCTTGTGATGTGTACACAATATCACGTGATATTTCATTCTTTAATGTATGCCCCAAAGAAACACTTAAAAAGCCTCCAAAATGCTTTATAACTCTCATTTATTATACAAACAGTAATAAATCTACAATTGAAAGGTAACTTTCATGTTAAGTACTCTTAAGTTGAAAGGCCAGAAGTTCATACACAAATTTTAAATGAAGATATTTTGAGTTTCTGGTAAACTGTTTAGTTAAGTCCAATAGATATGTATTGATCTACTTTTACGTTGAGAACTCGGATGCTGGAGGTAAAAGTCATGAGTAAGATCATGCTTCTACATAAGGCTACTGACTGTGGGGAACAACAATTCAGAAAAGCAAATGAAAACAAGCCAATGTTTAGAATATTAGAATACTCCATGAAAAGCTTTATTTTAAAGTAATATAAGACATAAGACTGAGATGTACTGACTTCAGTAAATGCACAGAGTTTATCCAAGTAACTCAGTTTTCTGCCTTGCAGGAAAGCCTACCCCAAAATGGAAAATCTTATAAATGAAATTCTTTTCTCAAACTGCTCTGTCTCAGCCCAGATGCCTGACAGCCCTCCTGTTGCAAACTTATTCTGAATAAATATGTAAGTAGCTATGTGAAACTTGTGAATGGCTTGACTAATTAACGGTCAATACTTTGTGTTTTTTTAAAATCATGTACACCACATACTTCCATAGACTATTCAGTTAAGTCAAAAATTATTGGTAACAAACTTATGCACTTATCACCAGAGACAATTCCCAAATGTCAAGATTAGACAATGAGAAAGATTTACGCTTTATTTTCAATTTTCTATGATACCATTTTCACTCATCCCTGAGAAAGAAAAAGCAGCCTCTGATGTCCAGAGCTGATTTGACAACAATATTCTTACAAGCCAGTCTGACGCTCACAGCCTGGTCATTTTGTTCTATTGCTAGATATAAACTCACAAAATATCAACCTCAGACAATATTATTCTGAGACCACGCTAAATGAATTTAAAAAAGAAAAAGGCTTGGTAATTTTTTTCTAAGCACAGACAAAACTCACTGTACCACTTACAAAATACCCAATCACAGATTTGCCCCTACTTTCTGACAGCATCAAATCTGCTTCTTTAGACCTTCCACCCCGCCAAATCACCCAAAGTCCAAATTCTATAATAGGTTCAATGTAACACCTTCCTACCGCCATATCCCCTAATTCCTTGAGTATGTGTTCTCTGCAACAAATAAGGAACACACTGAGCTTAATTGCAGGTGTCCCTGGTGGTCTTTGGCATAAGGGCATCCACATCATCAAGAGCAACTAAACCTGCCACACCCATGAATTTTCCAGATTAGTGAGGTTTATCACTTATCCTCATCCATTTTATATAGTTCAAGCATTTGCATGGAAATCTTGCTAAAGTTTCATCCTTGCTCTTTTTTCAAAAGAAGAAATATATTTTCCAAACTTGAATGAATTGATATAGTGATGATGATGAAGTGATTTAATACAATTACCATGTACATTATCAGTGCAGTAGCACAAGAGGGAGAAATGCTCTTGAAGGTATGAGGTAGTGTAGAGTTCTCTGCCTTTACACTAAATCAGTCCTATTCAAGGTGTGGCTGGCAGATAAGTGCCACCTGCAAACGGTTAACTACAGTACAGAAATAGAGAATACATATTTAGAAACACTTATAACAATCTGACAGTTAATTTTAAATATTTTCAGTCTAATAAAAAAATTAATGTTCCTCTTTTTATATCTTTTTTGTTTCATTTTCAGTAATTCATTATTAATGTAGTTTACAAAATTATCAGTCTGTGATAGTTTGGAATTTTTTTTAAGTTGAGAGGGCCCTTTTTTTAACACAGATTGTATGAGAAACACTGAGCAGTGCATTAAATGACTCCCAGAGAACTTTTTCTTTTTACCCCCTTCCCTACCTCCCTCCTTCCTCTCTTCCTTCTTTCCTTTGTTTTCTTGGCTTTATGACTCCTTCCTATAGTTCTTTTGTCTCTTCCATAGTCTAAAGCTGGGCAGCTGGACCATGTTGGTTTGCAAACTGGACCCTGTACCCAGAGATCCAGCTGAGATTAAAGGAAGACATGGGCCGCTCTCTCAAGGCTGCATACTTAAAAATGGTTCCAGCTGTGGGAACAGTGAGCAGAACATAGATTCCAAGGACAGGGAAGGGGGTGAGGAGCCTCAGATTGCCCAGGGCCAGCTCGTGGGTCTACCAGTGGCCATATCCTCTTGATTATGTACTCCAATAAGCTATCAGTTGCAGCTGTACAATACCTATTTTGAGAAGCTCACTCACAAAAGTGCTGTTAATCTACTGTTGGCTGAAATTTCAGATAACCACATCAGCTTGAATTTTATGCAAATTTGAGTACACAAGCTCTGAATGTCTGACCAGGCTCTCTTTTATAACAGAAATGAGCTTTGAAGGATAGGCTGTATTGTGGCTGGTTAGAGATAGCTTTTGGAGTTTCATCCTTGCTTTCAGTCATTTGGTGGATGGTTGACACTGCCATTAAAGGACCTCTCAACACAAATGTCCTACTTCAATAATAGGACATGAATCATAAGATAATGCTCCTAATTTTAAAGAACCTGTGTCTCAAGCTAACCGATTTCCTAGTAACCATGTACAGTTACACTATAGCACAAAATGTCCCAAATTTGATAGTGCCTTTGGCTTGCTAGTACATTAAAGGATGAGATTGCTAACCACATGTGAATGTAAATGCTGTGTGCTTCCTAGTTTTTAGAAAACGATTTGTACTTTAGGATAGCTACAACTATTTAGTAAAGGGTCTACTGCATTTCGGTTGCGTCTTAATCTACCATCTCCAAAAAACTATGTTGTTATTATCATGTGACAATTGTACTCAGCAAATTCGGCTCTGCTAGTGAGCAAAAGACAAAGAACTCAATCCTGTGTTCTGGCTCTGCATGCCACAGAGCTAGTTAAAGTGCACCATTTGTCAAAGTCAGTGGGAACCTTGTGTCTGAATCAGCTTAAAAGGACATTAAAAGGAGAAATGGGCTCTAGAAGCAGGGAGGGGAAATTTCCTATTGTTATATAGTGTATATAGTACACTTCTATACTCTTATATAGTGTATATAATGTGTATATCCTACAGAATTCTTTATTTTTCAGCAGTGTTATAGTAGTACTTGGAAAACAAATTATGCTTTTACTCCGATGCTCATAAACATATTAAAAACAAAATATGTTGCAGTGACCAAAATATGCTGGCATGGACCTTTCAGCATTATTGGAAGATGAGGGCTGTCTATTATGGTGTGCCAATAACAAAGAAGGGAGAGGGTAGAATACAGATGTATTGTTTATATTCCCTTTTCCTCTCCATTTCCCAGGTCTTCTCGCAGTAGGTGAGAGAGATGGGATTGAATGGCTAAGTACTCAACTGAACTGGAGGGGCTGGCTTAGACAAAGCTATACTGAAGACACTGGGCTGAAACTGGGGAGCAATGTTCAAACGTGCAATCAAGCACTGAATCAGTTAGCTGAACCAGAAGTTGTAGTAGCACCGTGGCTACACTACCTTTTCTATTCTTTATATGGTGTGGCACTGGGAGGGGGCAAAAGGAGGGACTAAATCTGACAGGCTAAAAGCTGTTCTAATGCCCTCACAGAATCACAGTTATAGAGCTGAGATAGAACATAGAAAAGATTGAAACAAAGCTCTTTGTTCTCTGTTGAAAAAGGAACAAAGACTTAGTGACTTGTCCCACTCTCAGCAGTTAACATTCTTTTCATGTGTTAACACCTTGCTCCTTCCAGCTCAGTCAGAGCTGTACCAGTGGTAAGCTTCCATTTCCTTGTGGCATGTGTGCACCAAGAGTGGCAAGAACAGATAGGTTCTTAAAGAGAAGCAGAATCAACATTGAAGGTTGCCTCTTCATAACCAGAACACTCATATTGTCAAGATTTCACAGTATCTTATTTTTTTTTGAGCAAAAACACTCAAATCACTCCATTAAGCACAACTAACCACATTGTAAAACAATTATTTAATCAGCATAATCATGCCCTTAGATGAAAATTATTATATTTAACTGCCTAAATTAAAGTGAGTTCCTAAATACAATGTTCAGTGATCATTGTTTACATTTTCATGGCACTCACTAATTTATAAGGCACATCTTCACAACTCCATAGATTAGAGTGAATATGATGATGATGGTGGTGGTGGTGATGGTGTTGATGGTGATGATGTCTTGTTTAAAGATAAGCATTTGGGGGTTTAGAGAGCCCAACCGACCTCGTCTGAATCAGTCAGTTGCTAGCAGGTCTTAACTCTTCATGATCAGTGTTCTTACAGTTGTTCCATATCTTAGATTATATATTTGTTGTTAAAACATTTTTAAACTTAGGGGCGCCTGGGTGGCGCAGTCGGTTAAGCGTCCGACTTCAGCCAGGTCACGATCTCGCGATCCGTGAGTTCGAGCCCCGCGTCAGGCTCTGGGCTGACGGCTCGGAGCCTGGAGCCTGTTTCCGATTCTGTGTCTCCCTCTCTCTCTGCCCCTCCCCCGTTCATGCTCTGTCTCTCTCTGTCCCAAAAATAAATTAAAAAAAAAAACAAAAAAACAAAAAAAACATTTTTAAACTTAAAAACAAGATCCCTTTTGTTCATGAAGTAATTGGTGTTCCTTAGTAATTATAACCAAAAGGTTCAAATTACTTAGCATATGTCACTCTATGTCAATGATGGAGCAACACTAAAGCTAGAATGATGACATAGATGTGGTTAAATATGTTTCCTTTAATACTTATATTTTACTTGATTTTAGAAAGGGCCCAAGGGAGGCACATGGGTGGCTCAGCTGGATGAGCATCCTGCTCTGGATTTTGGCCCAGGTCATGATGTCTCAGTTCATGAGTTCAAGCCCCATATATGGCCCATGCTGGCAGTGTGGAGCCTGCTTGGGATTCGGGATTCTCAGTCTCTCTCTCTCTCTCTCTCTCTCTCTCTCTCTCTCTCTCCCCCTTCCCAGCTTGCTCTCTCTCTCTCTCTTAAAGTAAATACATAAACTTTAAACACACACACACACACACACACACACACACACACACACATTTAGAAAGGGCTGAAGGGAAGAGCACCTGGGTGACTCAGTCAGTTTAGTGTCTGACATTTGATTTCAGCTCAGGTCATGATTTCACAGTTCCTGAGATCAAGTCCCACATCAGCCTCTGCACTGACAGTGGGAAGCCTGCTCGGAAGTCTTTTTTTCCCTCTGTCTCTGCCCCTCCTGTGTGAGCATGTACCTGCACACGGACACACACACACATACACACTCTAAATAAACAAACAAACAAACTTTACTCTCTTAAGAAACAAAAACAAATACAAACAAACAAAAATTTAGAAAGGGCCCAAGGGAAGCATGGGAAAATTGTAAGGCAACTCATAACTATTTGAAAAAATAATCTTTCTCAAAAATTTTTAGTGGTTTCAACTTCTCTTATGTTAAACATATTTTTTCCTTTTTAAGAAATTATTAGAAAAACAAATTTTCTGCTTGTAAACTATGCAATAATAAGTCTATACAACAAAAAATAAAATAACAAAAGAATCAAGGTTTTAAAGTATTCACTGCTTTCTTTTGGAGTATATGTGAGAAAGGGAAATATATTATGAGCCCCAGAGATTGAAGTTTGTCTTTTGACGTACATCAGCCTATAACATATATGAACAAATTATATGGTTCACTGTAGTTCTGTTGGCATAATACATAGTTTATTACAGACCAAGCAATTATATGATTGGGATAGTTTTCTCTAATGTTAATCACTAATATCCGAGTTAGAAATTAAAAGAAAATTTTTCATATTTTCATAGGAATTATTTTATTTCCTCAATTTTGAACCATTTAAAAACATTTCAATTGATTTAAATAGCACTTTAAATGTTATTACATATGAATTACGGCAGCATAAAATACTACCAATGCTCTCATTAATAGCCTGTACTTTATGTACTTTCCTTTTAATGTAAATGTAATATCTTAAAATCCTCATTATAAGTTAATCTAAATTGGGGTGCAATTTCCAATTAAATTGCTGAGATGGAATCTATAAGGAAAAAGGCATTATGACACTACTCTATTTAAAGTAGTGGTGCTGCATATTGATGCCTACTAATCTTATTAACTACATTTCCCCTGTCCAGGAAATGTGCATTTGGTTTAGTGTTTTTGCTGTTCATTCCTCTCCCCGGCCCCACCTCCAGCTAAACTCATCTTCTGCAATGTTACTGTATTGGCACGCACAATTATTTCATCATATGCTATCTGATTCATTACACACTAGGATATACTCACCATATCCGAATCTATGTTCTTATAGCTTTTCTTGTTTTCGACAGGGTTAAAAATTGATCCAGAAGGGAGTTCTCTTTTACATATTATTTCCATGGTTTTCAGAATGAATTGCATATTTGACAAGATGTTTGGATACTTGTAATATGACCCTCCAGAGAAAGAAAGTGCTATTGTAAGAAAAATAATTTGTGATAATTATGTCATTAATATATTGCATTATGTTTCATTTTGTTTCAGTTACTAAAATATAATGAAACTTAGTATGTAGATGATGAAACTGCTATCCATTTCCGAATCTCCTCAAGATTTCTAATGTTATGTATGACCCCTGGTGGTATAATAGAAAACTGCAAGGTAAATAATTAATACATAACAGTTTATAATTCAGAACAGCAATTGGTATAATGGTTGAACACCTAATTAAGTACAGTTACTGTACAACAATGCTTTGAAATTTCCAGGTGAAAATAAATACATTTATAACATATACTCTATTCATAATGGATACTTTGAAACTGTAATCCTACAAACAAACCAAGTCATTGCTTTTAACCCTACGTTCTCCAGTTTTATTTCTTTTCAAGATGTTATTGTTGTTGATTTCTTAGAAAATATATTTTAAATATGGCAAAAATTATTATCATTTAACATAACACTATGTTGGTATTTAACAGAACCATATTTATGCTGTTCTTTTTATAAACTTCTGGACAATTTTTGAGTTTCAATCTACTGAGAGTGGAAAAATTAGTAATAACTACTCTTCTACTGGGTGGCTACATAAATAGGAAGCAGTTGCTAATGGCCCCAGGTAGGAATCATTCTATTGTTGAAGACAAAGATGTAGCATATGTAAGGCTCTACTTAACAGTATTTGAGAGCCAGGCAAAATCTGGGGCTTTTATCCTATATGGAACAAAGATGTTGGTTTTCTCAGGATATATCTACAAGAACAAGCTAATGTGATAAATTGACATTTTATGCAAATTATTTTTCAAAATTTATTTGCCACCATCATCTGATTATTTGTTGAGTCACTATGCTGAACACAGTGAGGAGTTGAAAGAGGATTTATAATGTATGAAGAAATCAAAACAAGTGGCACTCTAGCCAGGAATTCTTGCTCTGCTAGTCTACAATCTTACCTTATGCCCTATCCAAATTGGTAGTAGTGGTGCATACTGGCCACTCTCCAAAGCACTTCCACCATTACCTTCTATTCCCTCCTCCATGACTTTTTCCACAAATATCCCCTTTCTTGTATCTCGAGTCTCTTAATCTCTTACCCTACAACATACTAGTCTTTTCCACTTTTGACTTTATTTTTTTTTTAATTTTTTTTTTAATGTTTATTTTTGAGAGAGAGCGAGCACGAGCAGGGGAAGAGCAGAGAGAGAGAGGGAGACACAGAATCGGAAACTGGCTCCAGGCTCTGAGCTGTCAGCACAGAGCCCCACGCGGGGCTCGAACTCACAAACCGTGAGATCATGACCCGAGCTGAAGCCGGACGCTCAACTGACTGAGCCACCCAGGCGCCCCTGACTTTATTTTAAATTCAATCCACTTAAACTAAAAAGTTTATTTAAAATTTTAAAAAAGAAAACCAAAGCAGGGGGCATCACAATCCCGGACTTCAAGCTATACCACAAAGCTGTAATCATCAAGACAGTATGGGACTGGCATAAGAACAGACACTCAGATCAATGGAACAGAATAGAGAACCCAGAAATGGACCCACAAACGTATGGCCAACTAATTTTTGACAAAGCAGGAAAGAATATCCAATGGAATAAAGACAGTCTCTTCAGCAAGCGGTGCTGGGAAAACTGGACAGCGACATGCAAAAGAATGAACCTGGACCACTTTCTTACACCATGCACACAAACTCAAAATGAATGAAAGACCTCAATGTAAGACAGGAAGCCATCAAAATCCTCGAGGAGAAAGCAGGCAAAAACCTCTTTGATCTTGCCCGCAGCAATTTCTTATTCAACACGTCTCCAGAGGCAAGGGAAACAAAAGCAAAAATCAACTACTGGGACCTCATTAAAATAAAGAGCTTCTGCACTGCGAAGGAAACAATCAGCAAAACTAAAAGGCAACCGACAGAATGGGAGAAGATATTTGCAAATGACATATCAGATAAAGGGTCAGTATCCAAAATCTATAAAGAACTGCTCAGACTCAACACCCAAAAAACAAATAATCCAGTGAAGAAATGGGCAAAAGACATGAGTAGACACTTCTCCAAAGAAGACATCCAGATGGCCAACCGACACATGAAAAAATGCTCAACATCACTCATCATCGGGGAAATACAAATCAAAACCACAATGAGATACCACCTTACACCTGTCAGAATGGCTAACATGAACAATTCAGGCAACAACAGATGTAGGCGAGGATGAGGAGAAAGAGGATCTCTTTTGCATTGTTGGTGGGAATGCAAGCTGGTGCAGCCAATCTGGAAAACAGTATGGAGGTTCCTCAGAAAACTAAAACTAGAACTACCCTACAACCCAGCAATTGCACTACTAGGCATTTATCCACGGGATAGAGGTGTGCTGTTTGGAAGGGACACATGCACCCCTATGTTTATAGCAGCACTATCAAAACTAGCCAAAGTATGGAAAGAGCCCAAATGTCCATCGATGGATGAATGGATAAAGAAAATGTGGTGTGTATATACAATGGAGTATTACTTGGCAATCAAAAAGAATGAAATCTTGCCATTTGCAACTACGTGGATGGAACTGGAGGGTATTATGCTAAGTGAAATTAGTCAGAGAAAGACAAAAATCATATGACTTCACTCATATGAGGACTTTAAGAGACAAAACAGATGAACATAAGGGAAGGAAAACAAAAACAATATAAAAACAGGGAGGGGGACAAAACAAAAGAGACTCATAAATATGGAGAACAAACTTAGGGTTGCTGGAGGGGTGATGGGCTAAATGGGTAAGGGGCATTAAGGAATCTACTCCTGAAATCTTTGTTTCACTATATGCTAACTAATTTGAATGTAAATTTTAAAAAATAAAGTTAAATTATAAAATAAAAAAAAATTTTTTAAGTTTTTTGAAAAGATAAATTGATAAGACTCACCAAGGAAAAAAAAAGAGGACTCAAATAAGTAAAATCAGAACTAAAAGTAGATGCTACTATAGAAATGCAAAGGATCCTAAGAGACTACTATGAACAATTATATACCAGCAAGTTAGATAAGGTAGGAGAGATGGATAAATTCCTATGACCATATAACTTACCAAGATTGAATCAAGATGAAAGAGAAAATATAAACAAAGTGATTATTGACAAGGAAATTGAATCAGTAATTAAAAACCTCCCAACAAAGACCAGACAGCTTCACTGATGAATTCTATCAAATATTTAAAAAGAATACAAATCCTTCTCAAACTCTTCCAAAACACATAGAAGAGAAAGGAACTCTTCTAAACTCATTTTACAAGGCCAACATTACCCTACCAAAATCAGACAAGGATGCCACAAGAAAAGAAAATGACAGGCCAATATCCATGATGAACATATATCCACAAATTCTCAAAAAAAATATTAGCAAATCAAATTCATCAATATATTAAAAGGATCACACACCATGATCGAGTGGGATTTATTCCAGAGATACAAAGATGGTACAACATCCTCAGATCAGTCAAAGTGATACACCAGGGTAACAAAATGAAGGCTAAAAATCATATGATCATCTCAATAAATGCAGAAAAATCATTGGACGAAATTCAACATCTATTTATGATTTTAAAAACTCTCAACAAAGCCAGTATAGAGGGAATGTAACTCAACATAATAAAGGCCACATATGACAAGGCCACAGTTAACATCATATTTATAAAAGGCATCCAAACTGGAAAGGAAGAAGCGAAACTGTCTTTTGACCTTGTTTTTTCATCCAAACTATTGACATATTTCTCTTTCTTTTATAGCTAACTTTTTGTAATAGTTCACTATCTCTGTCTCATGCTTAAACTTTCCCTTCACTCTTTATTTACCTGCAATCTGAATTTTGCTTCCACCTCTCCACTGGGAATGCTCCCAAGATCAACAGTGACTTTATGCTTACAGAAAGCCATCAACTTTCAGACCTCCTACCATTTAATACTTCAATAGCTCTTCATAATGTTGATCTTCTTGAACCTCCCCTCTTTGGATTTCTATGTCATCACTCCCTCTTATTTCCCTTCATTAACATATGTCACCCCAATAACTTATTAAATGTTTATGTTCCCCAAGCCTATTCCTAGAATTAATTTCCCACTACCACCCACCTCCCACCCCCCAGGTTATTTCAGCCTTGTTAACATGGATGACTGTCAAATCATGTACGTTAATATCCAAGAAATAAGTGAATTCCAGATTTCGTTTATTTCCCTTGTTCCAAGTCTATATTTCCAACTGCTCACTGGGTATATACACCTGAGTGACCTTTAAAATTCAATATGTCCAGTGTTTCTCCAAATGTTTTTCAGTTTAGAATACCATTATCTTGACTCTGTCAATATGTAAAATTTAAGATTCCTCCTGAATTCCTCATTTTCCCTTATATACAGTCTGGATCCAATTGATCACCCAACCCACTGTCTTTTTTTCCTAAATATTTTCCAAAACAATTTTACTCTATTTCATTCCCATTTTCAAAGTTCATAATCTTTAACATCTCCTGCCCAACTAATGTCATAGCTAACTGATGTCCTGTATCCACTCTGTCTTTACTCCAGTTCAGCATCTACATTGCCACCAATATTACCTTACTAAAATATAAAATTAACTTTCTTGAAATCTGGAAAGGTAGACATGATTACAGATGAGGAAACTGAGTCACAGACAAGGTCATGTATTTAAGTAGGAAAGTTAAAACCCATGCAATCTGGCCCAGAAGCTGTGTTCTGCAATACTGTACCTATTATCTTTCATGAAGAATAAAATACAGCTTATGTTCTTTATAGTGATAGTCTGAGCTTCTCAAACTATAACATAAAACATTTATTAAGTGTAGAAAATAAAAGATAGTCTACCGTATAAATATGGTTGAAGCCTAAGTAAATGTTGTTTAAAAGTTCCTAGGTGACCATGCAGGAAATATATAAAAAGTCGTAAAAAGACCAAATAGCCAATCTGTCAAAAGAAAAAGAAAAAAGTATTTTTGTGCTGCATCAATAAATGTGTAAAAACTATGAGGAAAATAAACCATTTTATTTTTACATTTGCTTTGATGAAACAATTTCAGACTCACTTGAGATTATGTGCTTTTGAAATAACTTTAAGACATTTATATCAAGATTGAAAGACTGGTTCAGCCAAAAACCTTTTATAAATCGTCTCTACATTATATATAATGACCAGTACCGACTGCTATTCTGTTCTATGTCCTATAGAACAGTATTTTTCAAATCACAAGTCATGCCCCTTAACTGAGTCATGAAATCAACTGAGAGGGGATTTTTAAACAAAATAGAAGAGAAGAGAAAATATCATAGTACATTGCACAGTTCAGTATATAAATCAGTGAGTATTAGTGTGTGTGCTGGATTGCAATGCAGAAGATATTTCTTCCCATGAGTCTCAGCCAAAACAGTTTTAAACACATTTCTTTAGATAATTTTGAGAAATGTTCTGCTGGTGCATACTATGCTACACTAAAATCCCAATTCCCCTATGAAGAAAAAGTCACTGATGAATAAACACTGCCCTCTTACCTCCATCAAGTTTCCTGTAGAGCAAGTTTGTTTGACATTGAATATGGAAAATGGAATATCTGCAAAAATATATGATATGCAAGTTTTCACAGAAAATGAGAGAAAACCCCCACAAACAATAGAAATAAAAGGAACACAAATTCGTTAACTGCTAAATCAAAAGATTTGGGGGAAAAAAACAAATAAAACAGTATCACTGTCAAGATATAGATAGTCCAAATCAAATCCTCTTAATAGTGATGCAGGCTAGTGTCAGATCCACATGTAAAAAAATAATAATAAAGTAAAAAGGATGAATCTACCCAGTGGCAGTGATTCAACCAAGACAATTTAACAAATGAGTGGCAACACTGGGCTTTGAACCCAAGACTATGTGTTGCACCAAAAGTCATGAACTTTCTGTTACAGCTGTGATTTCCAAATACTTTTATCACAAAATTCTATTGATAAAATAAATTCTGAGAATGCACCATCAGTATTTATATATGTATCTATAAATTATGAACATGCACCATCTATAGACTTAAAAAAATAAAAAGAAAATGTGTATAAAGCATACCCAAGGAATCTCTTCATATAGAACACTTTGATATAGTACTGTACTTCTCTAAGAGATTGAAGTTAGATGGGAAGTGGAAATTGTCAAATCATTTAAAAGAATATTGTAGCATTCTAAGTGGGAGTATTAAAATCAAAATACCTATTGTTATAGACGTTGAATGAAAAAATAATAAGAAGGGGAATAATTTGCAAAGAATTAGAGATGGATATTGAAAGGAAAATTTGTGTTCAAAAATTTCATGTCGGAGAAAATTGAAAAATTCATGAAAAACAGATCAGTTTGAATAATCACTGTATTATACCCCAATTTGGTCATGAGTTTCACCTGACCCTGGGCTATCCCTAGTAATAACTATGCTTGGCAAAATGATTTGAAAAGCTGTCATCTATAATATTATGAAAGGCTAAATTTTTATTTAAACATCTGCCTTTCTATACATCTAGAATATTCTGGGACCTTCTGTGCATCTTTCCTCATGTCTCATTTGTGTACATATTCTTTCTGTAGCTTGACAGCTTGAACTTTGCCTCCTAGGCTGAATCTCTCTGCTTGTCATTTTTCTCATTCCTAGCCCTCTCATCTTTCCTTGCTTTATTCTTTATTCCCCTTCTTTCCTTCTCTTTCCATCACTTCTTCTCTTCATTACTCTGATTCTGTTATCTAACTACAAAATAGGAATACTGAATAATATTTATTATGTGTTATATTTTAATAGTTGGTTATGTGTTCCATGTTTTTTATAGAAGGTTGAAGAACACTTTATATTTATGTCTAAACTATATTAAACTATTGTTCCTTATATGTTATTCTCCACACTTCAGTGGTAGACTTTGATACTTCAGATGATTCTACACACATAGATGAATAACAAGGAAAGAATGCACACAAAATCTGAAAGCAAATAATATTATGGTATCAAATATTTCTGGTACTTCCCAACACTGGGCCAAATATTACTGAACAATAAAATGGTGCATATGAAGGTGGGTGATACTCTCCTGGCAATACCTTTCAGTATAGCATACTGTCAAAGAGAAGAGATCAAAAGAGAGGTTTCCAACTGACTGTCAGATATATAATGAAAATTCTACAAAGGGAGAGGAGTATATCTGAAATGGCTTCTTGCCTGAAATCAAAGGTATTTATGGAGCATGCGCATTTCCACTATCTCATTTATATTATCTAGAAGAATAAGGAGTAAGCTTTAAAATTAGCAAATCTGAGAGGCAAGGTAAATGTATAGCATTATGACTGACACTCCAATGGACTCTGGGGTTCAAAACCTTCTCTGCTGAGACCTTGAATAATTCACTTAGACTCTCTATGCCACAGTCTGTAAAATAATGGCTAACAATAGCATCTATCTTCTAAAATAGTTTTAAAGATTAAATAAGTTAATATGTCTAATACATCCGAAGTGCTGATCATTGTTCAAGTTCTGTGCAAGTGTTCACAGCTGCTTTATGAACCTGTGCAAATTGTCTAAACTGTCAGATGAGAAGATATAGGAATCTTTTTTAAAATTAAATGACATAGTATATATAAATTATAAGCAATTTGTACAATGGCTAAAACTTTATTTTATAGTCATTTATTGCTACCAGAAATATAAAAGGCAACGAACAGAATATGTCCCTAAAGGGGATGAGAAGAAAAAGGAAGAAAAGCCAGACTTGCTCTATGTTTCTCCTTCCATTCTTTTTCCATTATAAAATATGTACAGATTTAGATATCTTTTTAAATCTCTTCAATAATTATATAATCTTTTCTATATCTCCATAATGGACAGTTTTGGGAACAGAGGAAAAAGAAAGAAGATAAAGTCATCATAATATTACCACCCAAAGACAGCCATTGGTAAAATCTTGTCTCTCTTCTCCCAGCCCTTCTATGCAAAGCTTCGATTCTTTGCACATCCAATTTCTATTATGTGTTCTCTGAATCTCGCCTGGTCTCTTTAAGTCTTTTACCCCCAAACATGTCTGAGAGGATCTAGGCTTGATTTCTAAGGACTGAAACATCATATCTTCCAAAAATGCCCTGGCTAATTCATTAATATTTTCATGGTTGATTTCTACAGTTCACAGTCAAAACTGAATAAGAAATTATTTTTGCAATAAGTAATAATAATTTTTGCAAGTAATTCTTAAAATGTCATATTTTAAGAGTATGTATTTATTAAGAATTTTTTCTCCCAGGGGCGCCAGGGTGGCTTAGTCGGTTAAGCGTCCGACTATGGCTCAGGTCATGATCTCACAGCCGGTGAGTTCGAGCCCCACATCAGGCTCTGTGCTGACAGCTCAGAGCCTGGATCCTGCTTCAGATTCTGTGTCTGCCCCTCCTATGCTCATGTTCTGTCTTTCTCTGTCTCTCAATAATAAATAAACTTCAAAAATTAAAAAAAATAATTTTTTCTCCTAGTTTTTATCTTCTTTGCAATAAAACTACCAGTTAAGCTAAGTGTTTTTGACTAATAAATTTTACAGCAGGCAACCAGCATCATCACAGGGAGTAGACCCGTATGACATCCAGGACCTTATGAAACATGAACCACATGAAGATAGTTTCTCATCTGATGGCTCTAAATGACACAGAATACTGAGAGAACAATTCACCTTCTCAAATTGGGCAACTATTTAAGGTTGTCAACATTTTAAAATGGAAAGAGGTATTTAAAAATTCTTAAAATAGAAAGGAAAAATGCTATATATATTTAGACATAAATTAAACTTGATTTTAATTATTATTTTCTTACATAGTTGGTGAACTTATATGTCCTCAAACTATCTCCATTTGGATATCAAGTAATAATGTATTATCCACATTTAGAAAAGATTAAAATAAATTAACAAACAAAAGAATATTCCATAATGAAACCAAATGGCCTGTTTAGGTCCTAAAACAGGTGTCATGTGACCTCATGCAGTATGTGTAGCAATTAAAACACATTAAAAATATTTTAAAACATACCTTTGCCAGCTTTATTTCAATTGAATATAAGTATGCCTTTTGGAATGCATCACAACAGAGTCTATATAAAACCGATTCCGCAACAAAAAATAACGCAGGCAGATGATCATAATCAAAGGAAGCATGGTCCAGGGAAGCATAAAGCATATTTAAAGCTTCTGAAATATTAAAAGGTGGAAACATCATAATTCATAAGTAATGCTGTTTGCATGCTACAATTAAGTCTTACAATTAACTATTTGCTGTCACCAAAGCCAGATTGTGGTTTTAAAATATTTACAAATTCTTTGACACCCCTCCCATCAAGAGTTGAAGTCTACACCCCTTTCCCCTTTTCACCCCTTTTATTTCATTTATTGAACCTGAGTAGGTCTTGTGACTGCTTCAACCAATAGAATGCAGCAGAAGTGACACTGCATGATATTCAAACCGAGATCAGAAAAGGCAATACAGCTGCCACTCCGATCTCTTTCTCAAGATGCTAGCTTTTGAACCCTAAGCAGCCATGTAGGAAGTCTTAATTACTCAGAAGTCACTAAGCTAGAGAGACTACAGAGATAGAGATAGAAGAGAGACAGAGAAATGCCCAAGGAGCTCCAGCTGTTCCAGCCAACACAAAGTAGATCGCCAGGCCACAGAAATAATGGTGGAGAAATGGGACAGAACTGGATAACAGAAGACAGTGCTAAAGATAAGTACTATAAAGAGTGAAAAACTAGAAAATCAAGGCAGAGGAAGTAAGACCCAGGGGAGATGAGTGAGGAAGAATATCAAGCTAAGGCCCCAGAGAAATTACACCTCAAATTATTACAAAGATTTTGAAGAGCTGTCATGTAAATATCTGAAAAGAACAGCAAATGCAGGGACTTGAGGAAGAAAAAGCCCTGACACATCCAAGGAATAAGAAGGAGAACAGTACAGCTGGAGCAGAATGAATAAGTAGGGAAGGCAGCCAGGAGCCAGATCATAACGAACCTTGTAGTTGGGGCTTATTTTAAGTGTAATCAAAAGGCACTAGAAATGATTTCAGCTTTGGAATGGTCACCGCTGCATGGAAAGTGGATGGACTATAGAATAAGGGGCAGACAAGAGACAAGACAGGTGTGGAGGGTTTTCAGCTGTGGAGCTGGTAAGACAAATTCATACTTAGGTTTTTTATTTGGAGTTCAATATCTTGATGAGTGAAAAAGCTTTTGACTGTGTGTAACAGGAAATATAAAGACGTGTCTTCAAAATAAGTATGTTCATTATTTCCCAAGATCGTAGTTGGAAATACTGTAGGGCTGGCTCATCTAACTGCCCTGGGTATGTATTTTTCTTTCACCTTCCAGTTTCTCTGATATACATGCTAACTGTGATGACCACACAAGCTCCATGCATTATTTTCTTACCAACTCATTTACAGAGGAATCAAAAGGTATAAGAAGGGAAGAAGTGCTTTCTCCCCAGGCATATTTTTTCAAAAGCAATTCAACAAAAAGTACTCCAAATAGACCTATTTTTTATATCTCTGGTCAGGACCAGGTCACGTGACCACTCCTAATCAGGTCATGTAATCACTTGGAAGCAAAAGAGAATGGCCATGATTAGTTTAGATCAACTATGACCTCCCCCAGATGCCCAGGCTGGGAAGCACCAGTCTTCTGAATCACGTGACTGAAGGATACCTGAACAAAACAGGTTTAATGGACAAAGAAAAGCAAGCAGCTGCTGGTTGCTGATAAGCTAGGGTTGTTTACTTCAATATCATTTAAAAATTTAGTATAGGTCAGGCTGTGGATAGCACTGTGATGAAGTGCCATATAGGTAGGTTAAATACAAAATTGTTCTTACTCTTCCTGTTGCTTGAAAAGTCCCGGATAGCACTACAAAACCCAATTTACATAGGAAAATACTCTCTGACCTCATATGGTTAACATTTTAAAACTCATTGTAAAAGGCATACACATAAAATTTAGGATAACGATAGGAGGAATTTTACCTCCTTAAAAATAGTGTTTTTTAATTTCCTTTTTAGATTGGTTGGAGGATGGTTTAAAAGGAGACATATAAATGAGAAGTGATAAATGAAAAGGTAATGAGTAAAATGGCTGTTTAAAATAAGTGAAAAACAAACAACCATTTGGCTAACGTCTTATGAGTAAGAACTATAAAAGTCCAAAACAAGTTTCTCTAAAGTATAGTGCCTATTGTAATTCAAAATCACTAAATGACATTTTATATTACTTTTTAATTAGCCAGAGCAAAAGTTTCTAAAACACTTTTGTAATTAAAATGTTGAACAAATTCATGAATTCAAAATTACAAAAGGAGCTTTCCTAATGAAACATCACCAGATATTTTGATACAGAAAGGCAAATTTTCCTTGGCTCCTGCATAGTTTTCAAATGTTAAAGTTCACAAATTATACCTTCTCTGCTAATCTAGAAAACACTTGAGGTAACTAAAAAGAGCTTAGTTAGAGCACATACCATCTTGGATTTCTCCTTTGCATTGAGCCAGATATATTACTTCCGTCCATGCAGTAGGAAGATGAACATGCTTCCCAGAGCCCAAGGTTTTGAGACCCAGTTTTCTCTGTTATGGGAAAGCATGAAAAAAGGCAAACCAAAATATACAGCTTCTTACAAATTTATGTGTTTATTTAATTATACTCTGAAGGTCACTCTAGGAGGCTATGCTCTACAACCAGAGATGTATAAAACTTTTTGTTTTGCTTTTCTTATTTTTACTTTTTGACATTTTCTGTAAATTGTTATTAATGCTAAAATGTAAGGAATGTTTGCTAATATTCTCAGTTATGTCATTGGTTATTTGCTAGAAATAATTCTTTTATTCTGTATTTTCTAAGGATTACTTCTATCTCATTTCCCCACCAAGAGAAAGCATCTCCAATTCTAGAAGGAAAAGTATATTGAACAAATGCAGTTCGACAGAAAGTAGTTTGAAGCCAGTTTGCTGGAAAACCCTGGCTACTTCACTGTGAATGGACTGAAATTAATGAACATGAGATATATACCAAGATGACCAGTCTTTTCTTAATGGTCCCACTCCTAGGACTGCCCTGGGGAGCAGCTGGCCAATTGGAGAGAAGCTCACAGATGAATGTATCTGCTAGCACCTCTTGGCATGAAGTACATTATTTTTCTAATCAAATTTTTTCAAAATTTTAAAAAATATGAGCAACAGTGAACTGAAATACTGAGAAATAACAACCACCACCACAAAAAAAAAAAAATGGCTTAATTTATGCTTCAGTTTTGTGCAACTTTTATTGCATGAATTTTTTTTGTATTAAAGCAAAATCATAGGTATATTAGTTTCTTCCAAACAAACTGGATCTAATGTAAGAAAAGTAAAACAAAGACTTATTTCACTTCTTGTTCTGTTTTGATATATGTTTGAAAATCTGGAAATTAATGGCACACTCTTAAAGAATCTCTTTTCTACAAGTTAGGTGAATAATTTGTTACACAGAAAGAATAGAGTATTCTGAATAGTTTGTTACACAGAAAGAATAGAGTATTCTGGGCATGTATAGTGAAGGTTTAGGAAATCTTCTTTGGGACACTTCATATCTCAGTCAACCTTTTTTTTAGAAAAAAGTGGAATTTTCATAATCAAAAATTTATTCTCCAGCCTTTCATACTTTGTGGCGAGCCCTTGGTCAAGTGTCAACAGCTACATTTCCCTTTAACTTATGGATAATCTCCACCTAAAAATCTATTTGACATTGAATTATTTGGCTATAAGCTTTAACTTTATTTTGCATTAGTATCTTTAACTATGCTTACTTATAACTTTAAAAAAGTATTTCTTATTTTTCCTTTCAGTATTTTGGAACATGTAACCACCCACCAACTAGAACAGAAAGTCCATATATTAAGTAATCAAAGAGTATACTATTACCTTACATCTGAGGATATTTTTTCTAGCTAGGTCCAACAATTCTTCCTTCTCTTTTGGATTTTTCGTTTCGTTGAATCTCAAGATGAATTCTTTTGTGATTGAAAATGATGGCCTAAACCAAACAAATCAATAATTATAGCTAACGTTTCCAAATTTTAATTTGGGACTACCAGGGACTGGGTGTAACACTTTTCTTTTAAAAAAGTACTTTACCTTAATAAAAATGTTTCATACACACATATAGAAATCAGTGAAATAAAAAGAAAATATGTGTACAGACCTCCTAGACTGATCTAATCATGATCTTAGATTGAGAAACAGAATTCTCATAATGTCAAAGAATTTTGTAGTCTCTGAAAAAAAAAAAGTTTCTGAAATGGTTGCCAGAAGTCTTGTTGGTATATGCCTTCTTCATAGGTAAAACTCAGCACAGCTCCAGTTATGTTGAAGACTAGTTTATCTCCTCACATATATCAGTGTAGGTTCAATTTAAGCTAAACCTTTATTCCCTCCATGCAAGTGGAATCAGTCCAACTGTGGCTGCGGTAAAATGAGCGAGGGAGGAAAGATGTATGTGGTAAGGTCAGAGAGGTGACAAGTAGCCAGATTAACTCTGGATGAGATGGGAAGTTATTGCAGGGTTTTGATTAGAGGAGTGGCATGATTTAACTTAAGTTTTAATAGGATCATTCCAATGTCATATTGAGAGCTGGAGTGTGGAAAGGTGGGAGGTAGCCAGGGAGGAGGCACATGCATACTTAGGTGAGAGATAACAGTGGCTTAGATCAGATTAGAGCAATGTCGGTAAAGAGAAAAGTTTGGATGATGGGTATATTTTGACATTAGTTCCAGCAAGACTGCCTGAAGAATTAGAAATTAGGCATGAGAGGAAAAAAAAGAATTCATGATTGAACTGAATAACTGGAAGGATGGAACTGCAATTTTCTGAGATGGGGAAGATTGCTGGAGAAGCAGGTTTGGGGTGAGGGCAGAGAATAAATTCAATACTGGACATATCGTGTTCGAGATGACCATAGCCATCCAGGTGGGGACATGGAACAGGCAATCAGACATAGGAGTTCAAATTTCAGGTGAAAACTTCAGGTGAGATACATCAATTTTGGAGTCATTACTGAGTCATTAAATACACATATGGTATTTAAGGTCTTGCCAATGAAAAGGAACCCCTGTGGGAGTGTGTAGAGAATAGATGAGCATTTCAAAGAGAAGTGGGAAAAATAAGTTGAGGGTGTATGCAAAAGAATGAGGAGAGTGATTATAATGATATACCATAAGATTTAAGATGAGCATGGGATCAAAAGTGATATCAGAAATGATGAATAGCTGATAGAATCAATGAGTTCTTTAGTTGTGTGACCAAATAACTGTTGGAGTCATGACATTAGAAGGAGTGATCTGGAAGAAAAAAAAAAACACATTTTTCAAGAACTACCATGTTCAGAATTTCATGAAATAGTTGCTTTGTGGTCACAGGCCTTTTCAGGAGACAGACATATGTAAAAGTAAAGACAGTGCCTTATGATCACAGGATGAGGAGAGGTAAGGGCATGGTGTCCTATAAACCAGAACCAAATATAGATATCCCAGTGAAGAACAATTAATGAAATAACCAACTCTTTAACTGCCATCCTAAAATGTGCATTTATTCAGTCATTCATTCAGTAGGCATTTAGTGACCATCTCCTGTTAATCTTGGAAGTGGGGATACAACGATGGAATAAAAAGCCCTGCCTTCAAGGAGCTTACAGTAAAATAGAGAAAGAGTTCAGGTTTAGCACTCTGGTAGCATTGGCATTCTGAAATGAGTAACTCCCATTCTTGATTTTGTGTTCTCTATTTCACTCTCCACCTTGGAGACAATCTGCTTAGATAAATACAGTGAAGGTTGGCTGAAAACTCTTTCTCAATAGTCATCTAGGATGACATATCTTTGATCCACATGAAGACTCCAAAATAGCTTTAATCTTCACATGTGTACTAAGTGCTATGGGAATTTCAAGAAGGTATCCCCTTTATGCAGTTAATTTTTTACAAATTTCATTAGAAATTATATTTTTTAAAATATGAACATATCAGTGCTTTTCATAACAAACCAAACATGAAGGGATGCATAAGAAAAAGTTAACACACTTAGACTCCCAACATTACTGCCTCCAGTCATACCCATCAGAAATAGCCAAGATCAATGGTTTAGTGCGTATCCTTGCATACCTTTCTCAATGTTCACAAACATAAACAGACCTATAAATAATTATATTTAAATAAATGGAACCAGGGGCGCCTGGGTGGCTCAGTCGGTTAAGCGTCCGACTTCGGCTCAGGTCATGATCTCGCGGTCTGTGGGTTTGAGCCCCGCGTCGGGCTCTGTGCTGATGGCTCAGAGCCTGGAGCCTGTTTCAGATTTTGTGTCTCCCTCTCTCTCTGACCCTCCCCCGTTCATGCTCTGTCTCTCTCTGTCTCAAAAATAAATAAACATTAAAAAAAATTTTTTTAAATAAATAAATACATGGAACCATGTATATAGCACTGTAGCATTCTTTCTTCATTAAATTTATTAGACATGCCTCAAGTTCAAATGATGCTAATATGCAGTAATATGGATATACACAAATGCAACAATTCCTTTATTGATTGACATCTCCCATTACTTCCTGTATAATTTTGTCCACCCAAACTGATGCCATAATTTTATTTTTTTTAATTTTTTTATATTTTTATTTGAGAGACAGAGAGAGACACAGCACAAGTGGGGAGCGGCTGAGAGAGAAGGAGACACAGAATCTGAAGCAGGCTCCAGGCTCTGAGCTGTCAGCACAGAGCCCAACATGGGGCTCAAACTCACAAACCATGAGATCACGACCTAAACCAAAGTCAGATGCTTAAGGGACTGAGTAACCCAGGCACCCCTGATGCCATAATTTAAAAAAATCCTTGTACATGGCCTGATATTTAACAGGTACACACTATTCTAATTTATCTATCCCCATACTATATGTAAGTGATGAATCACTGGGTTCTATACTTGAAACCAACACTATATTGTATGTTAACAACTGAAATTTAAGTAAATAAATTTAAAAAAGAAAAGAGTAAATATAGGCATTTGAAAATAAAATATGCTTTAGCTTCCCACACTCCAACTTCTTCCCACATTCTAATTTCTTCAAAGATAAATGTAATCTATTATAAGTATATAAGTGCAGTCGTATGCAAAAGGAAGTAAATAAAGATCATTCTAATTTTACATATACAGAAAATATACTTGGCATGAATACCCTACCTAAACTATTTATGTTACCTGTGAATTCAGAATTATTTTAGCTGACAATTCATTTGTTCAGTAAATATTTAAGGGAAGTCTCCTACATACAAAGTATTTTGCTATATACAGTGAGGGCTAGAAGAGGAATCAGACTTGGCCTCAGAAAGTTCCCAATGTGGGAAAGAAGTGAGATGCAACAAAAAGATGTACTAAGGAAAATAAATAAAGGAGGGGCACCTGGGTGGCTCAGTCAGTTAAGCATCCAACTTTGGCTCATGATCTCACAGTTCGTGAGTTTGAGCCCTGCATCAGGCTCTCTGTTGTCAGTGCAGAGACTGCTTCGGATCCTCTGTCTCCACCCCCCTCCACCGTCTCTTTGCCCCTCCCCTACTTGCATTCTCTCCCTCCCTCTCTCTCTCTCTCTTCCCCCCCTCTCAAAAATAAACATTAAAAAAAAAAAAAGGAAATGAAATCCTGTGAGAGTTTAGAAGTAGAAATAAATTCCTAGTCCTGTAATCTTGGTTTAATCACTTAATCTGTGTGAACTATCATTTTTCATCTGTGGAAATGAGGACAACATCTTGTAGAATTTTGAAAAGTATCATTGCAGTCTGGTTCCCAGTATATATCAAGTGCTGGATAACTGTTAGTTATAAGCATTACCGTTTTGGGTTAAAGATCCAGAAAAAGCTTCTTTGCAGAAATGGCACTTAAACTGTAACTTGAATACAAAGGAACTGGAATGTGACAGAATAGCAGCTGTCCTTTCAAAATTCTTTATCTGACTTTTCTTTGGCACATGATCACCTAGCTACTCTATACTTCCCAGTCTTTCTGGCAGCTAGATGTAGGCATATGGCCAAGCTAATGGGATGTGAGCAAATGTAATATATGCAAATTTCAGGTCACCTCTAACTTGAAGGCACACCATTTTCTCTAGAATTATACCTTTTTTCCCTCTGGTGGACTGGAACACAAATATAGCGCTGAATCAGCTTTGATTAGGCAGATGAGTACAACACCCTGTGAGATAATGAGGGTCCTGAGTTTTCTCACTAAAAGCAGGGCTGTCCTGTCAGCCTAGACCCACTGACTTTTTATGTCAGATAAATACATTTCTATCTTACCTGAGCCACTGAAATTAGTGGCCTCTTTCTATAATTGTTTCCAATTTACCCTAACTATTGCAAATGGGAACAAAGAGAAAAAATAAAGAATTTAACCCAGCATAAACAGACAGAATGCTTAAAATCAAGGTAGGAAATGAAGATGGAAATTCTGGGTTGAGGACAAACATAAATGGCATTGAAAGGTGGTCTGTGGCAGAGATTTATAGCTTCCTACATTGGTGTCTGTTCTCATTTTCTTACAAAAAGATTCTTTCTTGCAGTTAGATATGCCTGTGTGTCTATGTTTCAGCCAGTAAAATGTAAGTAAAATTCAGATAGTAGTTCTGGGAAGTTTACTAAAAAGGGGGAACAGACCCTTCTGCCCTTTATCCTGCTGCATGAAGCATGACTGTGATAAGTGGAGCTTCAGCAGCCACGATAAACCCATGAGATGGCCTTATGTGTAAGCCATGTGCGGCAGAGCAGACGGATGGAACCTAGGTTCCAGATCACCATACCAGCTCTGGACTGACTACATTCAGAGAAATAAATTTTATTTTTATTTAAATGGCATTGCTATTTATGATATTCTTAGTTGCAGTGGGCACTAATTCTACGTTACGCACAGGTTTTTAAGTTTTAATAAATAAAAAGGAACTGTTGTGCAGAAGAATTATGAGATTACACTGTACTTTAGGATGTCTAAACTCAAAGTCATATGTTGAATAGTTTTAAATGAGGAGTCACTGTTGGGAAGCCACTCAGCAACTATTTCAACAATGTAGGTAAGAAGTAAAAAAGGTCTGAACTACAGTTTGGGCAATACAAATGAGGAAGAGTAAATGAATATGAAAGATTACGTGGAAGCTAAACCAATAGGGCTTGATGACTAATAGGATGTGAGAAGAATTGTGAGAGTGGAGGTAAGATAATCTCAAGGCTTTGAGCCTACACAATCAGTAGTAGAGAGCTGACATTAGGACAATAAGCTGGAGGAATAAGGGTAGATGATCTGTGCTGTTCTGGACAATTGATTATGATTTACCTGTGAGGCATCCAAGTGGAGAGGTCTATGATCCAGACTTGTGAGGCAGGTATTAGGAAGTGGATAGGATATGGAAATGAAGATTTCAGATTCAACTACTATCACTGATATTCAAAGCCACAAAATTTCAAGAGGAAGAGTACTGAGGAAAAAAAAAAGAGTCAAGGGAGATCTTTGGACAAATTCCATAGTTAGAGGCAAGAAGAAAAGAAGAGACAGTGAATATAATAAAAGGAGATTCAGGGGAGCACTACAATGGAATTCAAATATGTGTATAATTTGGGGTATAAATTCCTTCTCTGAGAATTTGTCCATTACTTATAGTCCCTACTGAATCAGTAGGTCCAGCTACTATATTAGTATCATATGATCCTACCTCCCTGACTGTAGCTGATTGGGTCACATCACCTGTCTGAATCAAGTTAGGCCACTCTAATCCTCTCTACAGGGATTTTAAATAATTACCTGATACTTTAATTAGTTGATGTTAGAGCGGAACAGAAATGTTAGAGTCTTGTAGAGCCAAGAGGTGGCTTTTGCTGAGAGGCCATTCAAGACAACAAAGCACCCCAAAACAGAAAGCTACTTGCTCACCATTGGAGCACCCAATCAATGTTTGTTAGATTATTTACTAATGTATAGCCAGAGCCACTATCTTTTTCATGTTTCTAGTCTAGTATAGATGCAGACTACATCTGTCAAGTTGACCATTTTATCTCTTGTATCAATTAAAGAACATAATAAGTACTGAATGAATGAATGAATGACACCTGGCTATGCCTTCTGCTCTCAGGTTCCACCAGACAACCCTGTATCCTTCCCTTACATTTTCCTTTTGCCTAAGTTAATTTGATGTTGTGTCTGTTCCATGCAAACAAGCAATTCTAGACTGAGACAGCAAAGAACAGAATGTAGAATAAGACGATGACCAAACATACATCTGCAGGGAATCAAAACTAAGGACAAAGAGACCACTAGAGTTAATATTTAGAAAGTGAGTGGAAATCTTTAAGACAGTAGTGTCACTAGTGAAACACTGATACTGAGTTGAGTTTAGGGATAAGAAAATTCTGATGTCTGAAAACATTCCGCAAAATTCAAGCACACAAAGCTTATAAAGTATCCATGATTAGTGCCTGTTTTGACCATAAATATTGTGCAGAGTCTCAGATTCACTTGACTTCTGCCTGCATGATCTCCATGGCCAAACACTGAGCTGCCTCTCCTCTTCTACATTTGGAGTAGCCACCTTCTGAGTGACACAAGATGGAAGTATGGTAAGTTAGCACCTACGGGGTGAATCTTGATGAAGGAAAATGCTAGACAAAAAGGAACAGATGGTATGAATAACCCTCCTCATTTCTCCATTCTGTGGACTATTGTGAGATGTGGCTTCTCCTTGAAAGCAGTCTTAAAAAGTCCCATATGCCAAATATGGACATGTCTCTCCTGTGTCTCATTATGGCAAGATGCGATTTAGTGCTCCAGGAGGTAATGCATCAAGGTTTCCTGTCTCATTTCCCTTTTTTTTCCACCTTTAGTGAATTGACCTTGCATACCTTACATAAAGTATTAGAATTCTAATCCTCTTCTCATATTCTACCTTCTAGTGACTTGGGCTAAGACAGTGGTATAAGCCTAAGTATAAGAGGTCTGTGGTTTCTAAGATTTTGCAAGACTTTGTGTACCCTCTACAGACATCCTCATCAGTAGCTACTAACCTCTCATTTGGGGTAATACATTCTTTTTTTTTTTTTTTTAATTTACATCCAAATTAGTTAGCATATAGTGAAACAATGATTTCAGGAGTAGATTCCTTAATGCCCCTTACCCATTTAGCACATCCCCCCTCCCACAACCCCTCCAATAACCTGTTTTTTCTCCATATTTAAGAGTCTCTTATGTTTTGTCCCACTCCCTGTTTTTATATTATTTTTGTTGCTCTTCCCTTATGTTCATCTGTTTTGTCTCTTAAAGTCCTCATATGAGTGAAGTCATATGATATTTGTCTTTCTCTGACTAATTTCACTTAGCATAATACCCTCCAGTTCCATCCATGTAGTTGCAACTGTCAAGATTTCATTCTTTTTGACTGCTGAGTAATACTCCATTACATACATACATATATATATATATATATATATATATATATATATATACCACATCTTCCTTATCTATTCATCCATTGATAGACATTTGGGCTCTTTCCATACTTTGGCTATTATTGATAGTGCTGCTATAAACACAGGGGTGCATGTGTCCCTTCGAAACAGCACACTTGTATCACTTGGATAAATACCTAGTAGTACAATTGCTGGGTCGTAGGGTAGTTCTAGTTTTAATGTTTTGAGGAACCTCCATACTGTTTTCCAGATTGGCTGCACCACGTTGCATTCCCACCAATAATGCAAAAGAGATCCTCTTTCTCCTCATCCTCGCCAACATCTGTTGTTGCCTGAGTTGTTAATGTTAGCCACTCTGACAGGTGTAAGGTGGTATCTCATTGTGGTTTTGATTTGTATTTCCCTGATGATGAGTGATGTTGAGCATTCTTTCATGTGTCGGTTGGCCATCTGGATGTCTTCTTTGGAGAAGTGTCTACTCATGTCTTTTGCCCATTTCTTCACTGGATTATTTGTTTTTTGGGTGTTGAGTCTGAGCAGTTCTTTATAGATTTTGGATACTAACCCTTTATCTGATATGTCATTTGCAAATATCTTCTCCCATTCTGTTGGTTGCCTTTTAGTTGTGCTGATTGTTTCCTTCACTGTGCAGAAGTTTCCTATTTTGATGAGGTCCCAGTAGTTCATTTTTGCTTTTGTTTCCCTTGCCTCTGGAGACATGTTGAGTAAGAAGTTGCTGCGGGCAAGATCAAAGAGGTTTTTGCCTGCTTTCTCCTTGAGGATTTTGATGGCTTCCTGTCTTACATTTAGGTCTTTCATCCATTTTGAGTTTGTGTGCATGGTGTAAGAAAGTGGTCCAGGTTCATTCTTCCGCATGTCGCTGTCCAGTTTTCCCAGCACCATTTGCTAAAGAGACTGTCTTTATTCCATTGGATATTCTTTCCTGCTTTGTCAAAGATTAGTTGGCCATACGATTGTGGGTCCATTTCTGGGTTCTCTATTCTGTTCCATTGATCTGAGTGTCTGTTCTTGTGCCAGTACCATACTGTCTTGACGATTACAGCTTTGTGGTATAGCTTTGAAGTCTGGGATTGTGATGCCCCCGCTTTGGTTTTGTTTTTCAAGATTGCTTTGGCTTGGGGTCATTTCTGGTTCCATACAAATTTAGGATTATTTTTTCTAGCTCTGTGAAGAATAGGGGTAATACATTCTAAAAAAAGCTACATTTAATACATAATTACATGGGTTCATGCTCTTTATGGCCATCCAGATCCTGTCATCATATTTTTGGCTAAATCATCTATAGTCATCCTCAAATGCTACAATATATAGGTCTCAGGCTAAAATTAACAGGCCTAATTAAAATTTAGAATTTTACTTAAAGGCTTATAATAATTCAGATAAATGAAAAACAAAGCCTATAGACAAAATAAACAAATGATCAGAATATAAATGTTAAGTCTACAAAAGTTTCTCCTTGCTGCTGACAACACATATTTAGAGCCCATATTATAAAGTTAAATTGTATTATGAATGTATACTTATAAAAATCAGAAATATTAGGGGCTCCTGGGTGGCTCAGTTGGTTGGGCGGCCTACTTCAGCTCAGGTCATGATCTCGCGGTCCATGAGTTCGAGTCCCGTGTCGGGCTCTGTGCTGATAGCTCAGAGCCTGGAGCTTGTTTCGGATTCTGTGTCTCCCTCTCTCTGACCCTCCCCTGTTCATGCTCTGTCTCTCCCTGTCTCAAAAATAAATAAAATGTTAAAAATTTTTTTTTAAATCAGAAATATTATATAGATAGGTACATGTATAGTATTTTTAAATATTTAGAGCATGTATCTGTACAGCACATGTTACTATCTACAAAAGTGTCAAATAAATTAATAAAAAGAAAAAATTGGAGGCTTATTAACATTTTAGGAAACTGAAGACTCTGGCCTTCCAGATATAAAAAATATTTCTATGAAAAAGATGTAAAATAATCTAATAGCTTGACTAAATCTTCCTAATGTAAGATTTACATTCCCTTTAATTCTTTCCAGTCACCTAAAATAAATGTATATATTTGGTGTAAGTCTTCAAAATCTTCTGGTCTTCACCATCTCTGAGATGAAGTAGAAAAAGCAAAACAGACTATACACAATAAAATAATCTTAGTTATAAAAGAAAATTGTGACAAAATAGTAATACTCTGAACCAGTAATCCATTGTAAGATTGTGTGATTTTTCTCTTTGGTCCAGAATAGACTTCAGTACCTCATTTGAAAGATTTACATGCAGCCCTAAATGTGTCTCTAACAGAATCCACACTAGGCCTGCAAAAATTCATGTTTCTAAGGAAGAATAAGTGAAACAAATACAATATGAGGCATATGGTAATTCATGTAACACCTAAGAAGGAAAACAAAAGTGATGTCCCTTCATACAAGACAGTTCTCTGCTTCATCTCAGTTTGTGCCAGGAACAGAATCTGGTTTCCCTTGGTACAAGGGGTCATGGAGAGAAGACCAAGTATGTTTTCTAAGTGACTGTGCAGTACGAAAAACCCAGAGCTTCCAAGGTACAGAAAACTTGGACTCCCTTCACATTGTCTAACTAAATACCTGAGGTAAAAGCAATCAGAACTAATCCCAATCCTTTCTCTCCAACTCCAGGGATATGTAAAGAAGGCTGCCTTGGTGCTCAGCAGAGAAAGAAAGAGAAAGGAAAAAAAAAAGTGTGTGTGTGTGTGTGTGCGCGTGTGTGTGTGTGCGCGCGCGCGTGCATGCTGCTGAGCTCAGTCTCAATGCAGATTTATACTCCAGGCAGATTTTAAAACTCAATTGGTAAATATGGTAACAAGAGAAGTAGTCACGTGGAAAACAGATCACATATCAGAATAAATTGTTCCAAACACTACAGTAAAAAGAGACCAAAAAAGGAAAATACAGACTAAAGAGTGAAAGGTGAAATATACAATGAGATGGTCTAATATACATGTAGTCAAGACTCCCAGAAGGAAAGAAAAGAGAAAATGAGTTGTCAAGGTAATTTCTAAAGAAACAATATCAGATAATTTTTTAAGAATTATGATACAGCCCACAGATTTAAAAGGTTTGAGAGATCCAAGCAGAATAATTGTTTAAAATTACATTCGGACACACCATAGTAAACTGCAGAAAGTGGAAGACAAGAAAATTTTGAAAGCATATAAGTGGAGGAACACAGATTAATATGAAAGAAATAGCACCAAATTTCACCTAACTTCTCAATAGCAATAATAGAAGCTATGAGTAGAAGGACATTAATCTGCTGAGGGGAAAAAAAGGAATGAAGAAATAATTATCAATAATAAAACAATTATCAGTACGGATTGAATTAAAAACATAACACTGACTTAAGAAACCAACCAGAGATAAATGAGTTAAGTATAACTACATTTTTATTTATCTGGAAAATGCAACTTTATATTCATGTATATTAAAATCAAAAAATGAACTGAAATGATATCTAGCATAATTATTTTAGTTGGGAGGGCACGTGGCCAAAGATTTTCAACTTTATCTGTTTGTTGATCTATTCTTTATTAAAGAAAAGTATTTGAAACAAATGTAACCATATGTCACCATGCAAGTTTTATTATGTATTCTATAATTCTCTTTACTCTCAAGTTTTTAAAATTTTCTTAAAATCACACACAATTTTTAAATTATCAACAAACTTTGATCTAGTGACTTCATTTTAGAAACTTTACCCCAAGGAAATAATTTGAAATGCAGAAATAAATTTTCTCTTGGCTTAATTTGAAATAGGAAAGCACATAGAAATAACTGAAGTGCTTCACAATATAGTAGTTATTAAATACTTTCTCTTTTGCACTTCATAGATTATTATGGCAACTTAGCAGACATATATGTTTATAGGAAAAATGCTTATTTTAAACAAAAAGTATACAATTCAAAATTTTAGAAATATATGATCATTGCAAATTATGAATCCATTTATTTACAAAATAGTAAACCTTAATATTTTTATCCTTAGTTATAGAATTATAGGTGATTTTTAAAAAATTATTCATAACCATTTGTACTTTCTAAATTCTACAAAGCATATGGGTCTGCTAGTTTAATAACATGAAAACTTTTTCAAACTTACTTTGATTTATTACTCCTTCTTTTCCTTAAATTTTGAAAATTCAACGTCAAGAGTTTTTCATGATAAGAGGAAGATATCACTGCTAATTTACTAATCATGGGTGATTTGTTGACAGGCATAGTCACAGATCATAAACCTAAACAGAAATATTAAACTTTGTATTAAAATACAAATGCACTCACAGTACCAAATAATACATTACATGCAAATTCATGATTTGTGGGGAAAAGGGTGGTAAGAAAGAAAATCAGGCTGAAGAAAGAAATTACATTAAGGAAGAATTTAAATTTAATTTAAAATGTCAGACCCAGGAATCAAACCCAACTTTGAATTGAAAACCCATGTGCTTTCTATTATGTTACTATTTAAAACTTATTCTTTCATATAATATTTAGCTTTCATTATACTTCAGCTGTTTTATCAGCAAAACCATTGGAAGATCATGGCATCATAGTTCAGAGGATACAATCAAACTGATTTACTTTACTGCTCTGTGCCTCAGTTTCTGCACTTGTACAATGGGAATACTACCTCCTTACAGGGTTGCTGTAGGAAATAAACAGGTGCATAAATGTAGATTGCTTAGAATTGAGCATGGCCTATAGGAAGCTTTCTGTACAGGCTTGTGATCATTATTAGATCACTATGCTTTCTATTTCTTAAAATTACTTGCAAATTTTTCTGTCCTCTGTCTTTTTAGCATTTAGATTATGTTTTCCCTGCTTGCTCTCAAATCCAGATGTATTTTCCTTTTTAAGTACATCTGAATACATTTTATGAGTGTATGACCCAAATTAGAACATACTATTTTTGTTTGGTAGAGCATTTAAATAGCAAATGAAGTAATGAGATAGGTAGTCAAGTTTTACATTGCATTGTTTTGCACTTCATTTTTAAGCTAGCTAATTTTTAAAACTGATCATTACATTAGTCAAGGTTCTGGCAGGAAGCAGATGGCACACTCAAATGGAGTAAATGAATAAAGAGACTCAAAAGACATATGTAGAGTTATTGAAATAAAAAACATACAATAAAATAAAACCCAAGATGGTGCCATTCTCGGGGTCTGGAAGAAGGAGGTGACACACCACTGTCAGAACTGAGAAGAAGAGGGACCCAGAAAGAATAGCTTTGGAGAGTGGTGCTTAATAGAAAACATTGGCCTTTGGTCTAGACATGCAACCAATCTGAGGCTGCCTGCTAAGAGGGATCCTGGAGAATAGGAACTTTGATCTCACTCTCCTGTCCTCCACTCCAATCACCCACCTGTGCTTCCCATTAGCTAAGCCAAACTAGAAGCCAGAGAAGGTGTAAGGCAGAGTGAAGAAGGGTAGAAAGTGGATCTGGAAGAGCAATGGGAAAATATCCAGCACAAAATGGATTATAAACACACAACATTATTACCTATTGCTATTGGTTATAGCAAGTTCTGCTTCTAAGAATCTATATCCATTAGAGTGTAAATCAAATGTATTTTTAAGTTTATTTATTTATTTTGAGAGAGAGAGAAAGAGGGAGTGTGAGCAGGGGAAAGGGCATAGAGAGAGGGACAGAGAGAATTGCAAGCAGGCTCCATGCTGTCAGTGCAGAGCCCCAAGTGGGACTCCATCTCATAAACCATGAGATCATGACCTGAGCCAAAACCCAGAGTCAGATCCTTAACAGACTGAGCCACTCAGGCACGCTACAAATGTATTTTTAAGTCAGCAGCCATACTGGGCTATATATAGGGATGTCATTTAGAGTGGCCCTAACTTTAAAATGCAAGTTATTCCTAAACAGGACTAATATACTTAGGAGTTTAATTTTTTAAAGTTAACAACAGCACATTGTCTCCACATTGGGTACTTCCACCTTAAAAGGAACTCCATAAAATAGCTACAAACAATTATTAATGATGCGTGATAAAGTGCACATAAGCACTGAACAACAATAATAAAGACATAGGGATGTTCAAAACAGTTAATTAGATAAATGTAGCAACAAATGTTGGAAATTCACTATGTTGGTATTATATTTGGCAAGTATCTATTGTGAGTCATGTAAAAATATGAAGATGTTTAATTACACTAAGACAAATTCTTTTTTTTTATTTTTTTAATGTTTATTTTATTTTTGAGAGAGAGAGAGAGACAGAGCATGAGCAGGGGAGGAGCAGAGAGAGACACAGAATCCAAAGCAGGCTCTAGGCCAGGCTCAAACCCACGAACCATGAGATTATGACCTGAGCCAAAGTAGGACACACAACAGACTGAGCCACCCAGGAACCCCACTAAAGGCAGTCTTTAAGACAAAAAGAAACCCATCATTCATAAAACATTACATATTTCAGAAATAGAGTTTAGAAACACAAATTTGAGTCAGTCATACTCTAAGATAAATTCATTTTAAAAATTTAATTCCAAATTAATAGAAAGGAAAAAATACAGGCCACTTAAGAAGAAAAATAACTGAAGGGAAACTGAAAGCAAACTGATCTTTGTTTGCATGTGTTAAGCTCTTAGCCATCTTGTGATATACTTCACAGGATTGACTACAGTTAGTCATATTTTTTTGAGATTTCAAGAAGTTGGAGACTGTTTTAGAAATTTTCTCTTAATCATTGATCCCACACATCTGCTGGTACTAGTGGTAAGTGTCTGAGCTGTCTGCTCAACATGCAAGTTCTAAAATACAGCTGATGAGACTCTCCCAGATTGGATGGGTTGAAAATGTCAAATTGCTAGAGAAGTTTCTATATTCTTACTCTCTATTTCTGCCTTATGTTGGGAGTATCTACCTACCTTGAGAGTAACAGTGCCAGGGCTTAATCAACACTAGTTTGTTATTCAAATACTATTTGAATAGCATTGTGATATAGAAGAGAGACATATGGGGGCACCTGGGTGGCTCAGTCGGTTGAGCGTCCGACTTCAGCTCAGGTCATGATCTCGTGGTTTGTGAGCTCAGGCCCCGCGTCGGGCTCTGTGCTGACAGCTCAGAGCCTGCAGCCTGCTTCTGATTCTGTATCTCTCACTCTCTCTGCCCCTCCTCCACTCACACTCCGTCTCTCTCACTCTCAAAAATGAATAAATGTTAAAAAAATTTTTTTAAACATGTAAAAGAGAGACATGACTCCCCAGTGTATTTTATTAGTTAGGATTGCTTTTGACTAAAACAACCAAATAAACTCAAGTTTCTGAAAAGAAATGATGAATACCTTCAAAAATTTTTCCCATTGTGATGTTAGGATTAAATCCTCAATGGGGTAAATAAACAAGGAAAACTCCCCTCCCCCCAAAGATATCTCAAAATAGAAAATCCAAAAATGGTATCAACTGTAACAAAATTTTTAGTTTTTTCATAAGAATATTCTTCATCAAATTCTCAGTAGAATCCCAAACCTGAAGCTATCAACAAGGAGTTGTTGTTGTTGTTGTTACTATTATTGTGTGTACAGTTGGGGCTTTTTGCATTATATTAATATAACTAGAGTTACGCGTACTAACCACTACTGGGGACAACACACCCAGGTTCTAACACACTATTTGATGAAGGGTTTTGTTGAACCATTTACTAGAACCTACTAGGGGAATCGTTTGTACCATTTTATTCCTTCTCAGGACAGTTACATGCAGGGATGTTGACTGGTGAATTGAATGAAAAGGGACAGATAGAGGCATATATCATGCTCTTTATTAACACCAGACTACCTTAAAACAAGAACAGAAAATATGAGAACAAAAATTTTTCTTTTTCTGCTATCAAATACAAGACACATTTCTTTTACGCTGCTGGGAAATCACAATAATTAAATGCAAAGAGATTAGAATGGCCTTGTTAAATTGGATTATTTTACTTTTACATCATTGTCAAGAAATAGCCATTTTGCCCTGAATCAGCAAAACATGATGTAAATTTTAAATCGGCTTTTTATTATAAGTTAAATAGATCTTTAAAATTTAAATATCCTTGTTTTCTCTATAGTACCCAAACACATGGTGCTGACTGAATTTGTGGATTGAAATGAAAACAAAATCTTAAGTGAATAAAAATGATCTTAAAGATTGAATTTTTAAATAAAGACTTCCTTCAAATACTGAAATGAAAAAAAAAATCATTTTTGACAGCAACTACTTCTTAGACAGACCTCTTCACTTGCTCTAATTTTCTTCATTTAGACAGCTCTCCACCATAGAGGATGGGCTACAATAACTCATATTTTCTCTACCACTTTCCAGGGATGGTTTCCAATAATTTAAGTAAATTCCACAGATTTACCTTGCATATTTGTCTGAAGCAGGCAAAAAGTGTGATTTTACCTTTAGCTTATATCAGATATGATTTTTATATTAAGTTATATTTACCCTTGAATTTATTTCAGTGCAGAAAATGCAGTATCTGGAACCTAGTTTCTGTTGTCCTGGCACTGAGATAATCTTCCCAAGGCTGACAATGATTTCCAGGTGAACAATCCCACTAAGCGTTTTTCAGTACTGATCTCACCTGATCCCTCTATAGTAACTGACTCTGCCTACCACCCCTTCTAGAAATAAGTGTCTTCTTTTTTCATTTATCATGACACTTCCTCCCTTGGCTTATCACCTTACTTCTGTAAGGTCTCCTTCTCTCACTCCTATGTGGTGTAGCAGGGAACCATGCACGTGCAGGAATCAACAGCTTGCTTTAAATTCTGGCTCCAGCACAGATTACAACTCCATCACTGCGCAAATTACTTAACCGCAAATTAATTAAACTACCTTAGTTTCCTCATCTATGAATAGGGATTAGAGTAGTATCTCCTGTTAAGGGGTCATTACTATCTAAGTGAAGAATAATATTCATTACTTACTATTTGTTCTTTGTATAATATTCTTCTAACTAATCATATAAATGCATTAAGTAATAAACACGTTAGGCATAAAAATGTTATATAACTAACACATCACAATGTATGAACTTAACTGATAATTGTTAAATCTGAGCTAAAAGTAAATGAGGATTCATTTACTAATCTCCCAACTTTTCTGCATGATTGAAGTTTTTTTTATAATATCACGTTTTAAAGCTTTGATTCAAACTTACATAGATTTAATTAAAAAGTCACGAGGACATATAGATAGACAAATATGAAATATAAGATTTTCTCTAATCATTTAATCAACCTCAAAACAGACATAATATCTAACATTATGATAACCAAAAGGATAAACAGAACACTTAAAAACTACTTTTAAAATTGCTAATACAGGGGCACCTGGGTGGCTCAGTCGGTTAAGCAGCTGACTTCGGCTCAGGTCATGATCTCAAAGTTCGTGGGTTCAAGCAGAGCGTTGGGCTCTGTGCTGACAGCGCAGAGCCTGGAGCCTGTTTTGGATTCTCTCTCTCCCTCTCTCTCTGCCCCTCCCCTGCTTGCACTCTGTCTGTCTCTCTCTCAAAAATAAATAAACATTAAAAATTTTAATTGCTAATACAATTATTTAAATTTACTTGTCATTTTCTTCTATTCTTATTATTTCTCCCCAGAATACCTTTGTAAGGTTTTCCATAGTTTTATTATTATTTTTATGCCTATTTAGTTTCACCAATCTTAGGAGATCCTATACAATAAATAAATTTCTGGACCATTAAAGGTAACAGGATTTGGGTCAGTACAGGAAAATGATTTAATAGGAAATTCTCACCTATTAACATAGCTGCAAAACTTCCAAAAAAAAAAAAAAAAAAAAAGAAGAAGAAGAAGGAAACCAAGTCCAGCAATACCAATAAAAAATAATCCATTATAACTGAGATGAATTAGTCTAGAAGAGCAAGGATGATTTAATATTATAAAAATCTATTATCACAGACCATAACATTGATGGATTTAAGACAAAAAAGTAGGAAATATTTTTATATACACCAAAGATTAATTCAATTAAATCCAGTTTCCATTCATGATTATATATTAAAAAAAAAAAAAAAAACCCTGCAAGCAAGGGATGTCAATATTCTTTAATTTAAACTACCTAAGAAAAACTAAAAGAAACATAATTAACAACAAAATTTTAGAAGCTTTATCTGAAAAGCCAAGAACAATAAAAAAGAACAATAAGCCAAGAACAAAAAAAGTAGTATGTACTTACTACTTAATTCAACATTTTATAGGCAGTCCTAGCCAACAAAAATACTGTATAAGAAAAAGAAAAAAGGAGTATAAATATGGGGGGAAAGGGGCAGTATTTTTATTTGAAAAATACATTAAAAATCTCAGAAGAATCTACACATACAAAAAAAGTAGATTACGTCCAATAAAAAAAGAGATTTTGGAATAAACAGTATAAAAAAATAGTGATGTGGGATTCAATACCTTTAATAAAGTTGACTAACACAGGCTTTAGCTACCTGTCTTTAAAAACAACTTTGCAGCACTAAGAAATTTGAAATCCAAGAAATTATAGAGGAAAAACCCTGAGCTAAGCTACTGGATAACTGAAGGGTTATTGTTACCTGGTCTATGCCAGGTGGAGAAAGACGTAAGCAGTGTGGCTCTGAGAAAATAAATTAAGAACAAGTAGTTTGAGCCACACTTTCCTAACTACTAATATGTCAAGTAGTCAACAACGAGAAATAAAATCAGCTAAGAAGATTTAAACAATATAATTAATATAATGGACCAAACAAACCAAATTGAATTCTGTATTCCATCACTAAAGAACATGCGTTCTGTCCAAGCACACGAATACAATTTCTAAAAATTGATCATATTCTAGCCTAGAAAGTGAGTCTTAATAAATTATAAAAAGTAGGTAATCTACATAAGTAGATTATATTTCCTGGCATCAAAACATGAATAAGTCAGAAAATTATAATAAAAAGATAAATTAACCCTCTATATAGTGAGAAAAAGGAAACTCAATTTTAAGTCACCTCTGGATCAAAGAAGAAATAACAAAGGAATTTCAAAATACTTAGAACTAAATTATAATAAAAACATTGCATATAAAAACCTACAGGATTCTTCTCAGTACTAACAAGCAAACTAATATCACATGCTCAAAAAATTGAGTGAAAGAAGCCAAACACAAAAGTGTACATACTGTATGATTCCAAATATATGAAGTTTAAGAACAGGCAAAGCCATTACATGGTATGATCTGTGGGAGGATGGAATGTGGGGGTGGAGATTGAATGGAAGGTACAGATGGAAATGTTATATATTGGAGGTGCTGACATGAGTGTAAATATGTATCAAAGCTTACTGTAGCTGACCACATTGTTAAAAATGGTATAGCAACGGTATCTTCCATACTCGATGTTGTTCTGCAGTGTGGCCTTGTATCTCCCTCACAAAAGATGGAGTCTAATTTACTCTCTCCATGAATCTGGGCCTAACTTTGTCACTTGCTAGACTAACCAGATGTAGCAGAAGTAACACTTTGGGACAATGAAGCTAGACTGTAAAAAAGCCTTGCTGTTTCCCAGTAGGTTTCCTAAGGATGTTCTCTCACAGTCCAGTCACTGTGCCGGGAGGCCAACAGTCATATGGAAAGTCACCAACAAGAGCTCTGGTTAACAGCTCCGGCTGAGCACCCAGCCAGGCTGTCAGCAAGCAGCAACTGCCAGCCATGCAATGAGCCATTTGGATGTCCAACCCAGCCAAGCCTTTGGATGACTAGAGCCTCACCTGACATCTAACTGAAATCAAAGGAAAGACCCATAATGAGAATTACCCAACTGTATATAATCAACTCCAGTTGATTTTTAAAAAACTATTTGTCACTAAGTTTTAAAATGGTTGTTTCTAGAAATAGATACCCAGAATACTCATTGAATTGTACAATGAACATTCATGCATTTCACTATATGCAATTTTTACTTCAATAAAAATAAGATTGTAGGAGAATATATGGTATTAAAATTAAATTTATTGATATAAAACAGAAGTAAAAATGACAATGGCTCAAACAAGATAAAAAAGTATGTTTCTCTGATGTTAAATACTCTTTTAACTCCAAAACTAGACAATTTAGGATCTGTTTTGCAGCTTCACAATCATAAGAAACCAAGGCCCCTTCTAAATCTCCCTTTCGTGGTCATTGTCAGGCCTCACCTTGCTTCAGGTTTTTCACTAGATTGCAGAGCATCAAAACAATGGGGAGACACTATTTGTCATTATATTGTATTGATTCCCATCTTCAGAGGATATCTGTTAATCAAGCCTCCTTATTTTTTATTTAAAAAGAGTAATTTTTAATGTTTATTCATTTTTGAGAGAGATAGAGACAGAACACAAGTGGGAGAGGGGCAGAGAGAGAGGGAGACACAGAATCCAAAGCCGGCTTCAAGCTTTCAGCACAGACCCTGATACAGAACTTGAACCCATGAACCGTGAGATCATGACCTGAGCCAAAGTCAGCCACTTAACAGCCTCAGCCACCTAGGCACCCCTATTAAGCCTCCTTCTAATGCCTTCTGCCATTCTCCCAGGTCAGGATGGCATTATCTTTGTCCTGGACTAATACCATAACTCCTTATCTTCCAGTCTCCTCCTGATCTCTTTTCCTCTGGCCTCATCTTTTAGATGACTGCCAGAGTAACTTTTCCAAATATACATCATCTGAGCCTTTTCCTCTTCCCCTAGACCCCCTTTCCTGTTTAAGAGCTTTTAGTATAGCCCTACTGCCTACAATAAAATCCAAACTCAGAGTAGGGACTCTTCAGATTGCTGGAGCATAAAGTTTGAGTATATGGATTATATTGATATCAACTGTGTTTTTTAAATAGCTATTTTTTATTTGCCATTGCAAAATTAAATTATGTGTATCAGTTATAAATCTTAATTACAAACATTTTGTGCAAAACATGATGGGAACTGAATTATCTCATCCATTTGGGCTCCTACATTAAAAGACAACCAAGTGATCTATTTTACCAAGTGGCATGAGGCGATAAGTGAGGAGATATAAAAACCATGTCACCTTTTGGCAATGATTAAAAGATTAAAAACGTCCAGTTTGTAAAAGAGAAGTATGAGTGATTGAGTCTCATGGATGCCTCTTAAGTATGATGGCTTTATTTATTTTAAGAACTCTCCCTTTTGGTTTGTACTTCTCTATTCTGTGGAGTCATATATACTCAGGTGCTTGTCCTTGCCTGAATTTCTCCAAAGCAGAAAGCTAAAATTGACTTTACTCTCTGGCTCTATCCCATCTTCAAAAAGCAAAAACAAAAAATTAAACCCATTGAAGAGATGACACCCCTGTAGGGAGGAAAAAAGCTTTGGGGATTGTGGAGAGAGATGTTTCCTGAGACTGGAAGGTAACAGAGGTCATTCAGAGTCATCTCCTTTCTTGTAGCAACATCGCCTGGAGGTGACAGTAGCATGGAAGAAATGTTTGTGTATTGCATCTTGCGAGATTGAACCCCCCATCATAGCAGAGGCATAAAATCTTCTCCCAGTCTCATTATGGCCCAGAAGGTATGCCAAAATAGAGAGGACCATATAGACGTGACAACTGCCCCAATGCCCCATGGTGACCTCCAATGTTTTAGTGATACATAAGTACCAAGGACCTTTGTATAACCCTAGGGCAGGGGCAAGACTAATCAAAACCAAGACTGAATATCTAACCAGTCAAGCAGAACAGAAGCTTGGAGTATAAATAGTTTAAAGTACAGAAATATTTCTTGCAATACATAAGTCCATTGACTATGATTCATAACTAGTACATGTGTTTTAACTTTGTAGTAGCAAGTAAAATAATTATTCATAATTAATATGAAATAGGAGTATTCAAAATACTGAAAACTGAAGTGTTTAAAGTATTTACAGATGATTTACAAACCTTTGGACAATGAGGAAAATGAACTAAAAAAATATTAAAATTTAAACAGCTACTACTTTCATTCATCACCCATCAATCACCTATTCACTCATTTATTCAGGAAAATTGCAATGATCTGATACTTAAGTGAAAAAGTCTTCTTCTGACTTAAATATCTTACATATCTTTCACTCATTGTGAAAGGATTTCAATCAGAAATGGAACCAGAGGATATGGAATGGAGAATCTCACTCATGCACCCTTAGGAAAATGAAACTGATGAAATAAAGAGACCAACTATCGAAATGCCTGACTTACAGAATATGGGGATTTATTTTCCCACCACTGAACATCCACTATGAATCTTCTCCCATCCTCAAGCCAATGAACTTACTGCTTAGACTCTGGCTGGACCTCCCCCTTCTTTGCACTCCTTTCCCATAAATATAGCCCGCCCAAACCTTCAACAAATCTGCCTGTAGTTTGCTATAGTTTGTGTTTCCCAAATTGCAATTCCTGTGCTATCCCTGAATAAACTCGATTTCTGATCATTCAAGCTTGCCTCAGTTTTCCACTTTGTTTAGGTTGATATTCACCATAGGAAGTGGTTTGGCTTCAGTACAAACTACTAATGTGATCAATGGTCTGTGAAGAAGTTGCAAAAATGGATGCAATTGTCCATGAACTTTTTTATTGGGTTTATGTTGTGTGCCAGTACTTTTTATTCATTTGCAATATTCAACATATAAAATGAAATAAAACTATACACACGCACACGCACACACACACACACACACACACACACACACATACTTACATATAAACTAGAAATAAAAGAACATTTTTGACCATTTTATATTTAGCACTATCAAACAATACATTATTCATTGTCAGTGGTTACATTTAGGGAATTTGATTCAGTTTTCACAAAAATAAAATTGCTAATGATGTTTGAGCTTCCTGGGTCTGAAATTAATTACAATATAATCTCTTCCTCAAGAAATTATAATCTGGAGAAAAAGACAGGTCTACAAACCAACATTATCACATTTCAAAATGCTGAAGTCCATAATAGGACTCCAGATTATTTTAGGAGGACAAAAAATGCCCAAGAAAAATATTTTGTCAATATGAAATTCTATAAATCTATGACAAGATCTAGAGAATAGTCAAATTTCAATTTAAATATGAGTAAGATATGTTTTCCATCTGTCTCTTAACATGACTCTTTATTTTGGCCCTGAATTCAAATAATGTAAGTATCTTTATCTAATGAGCAGAATACTTAAAAATTGAAAGTACTTAACACAATAGAATTCTTTCATCACCAAACTATGAAATGGCAGTTTCATAAATATGGTAGTCTTTAATTGTTCTTTTAGAAACTTAAAACAAGCATAAATCAAAATCTTTAGGTCATTCTTGAATGAGCAAAAGAATCATTAGAGAAGAAACAGAAATCAAAGAAATAATGATATAAAATCCCTGAAAAAAAGACAAATTTTGGATTGAGAGAGCCAAAAATAAATAAATAAATAACCAGGGCTATGAAGAGTAAAAGCAAGTGACTGATGAGTATATAAAACATATAAAATGATGCTAAACTTTCCAAACAGGGGAAATGACTGATTTGTGGTTCAATAAACAGGACAGAATTGACAGTGAAAAAATGAACACTGAACATGAGTACCAATATTCAGAAGATTGACTATAGAAATGTAAACAGCTTCATGGTATAAAATATCTGAATACCTTCATGAAAAGATTTCTAAAAGTTACATTGATGAATTTCCTAAGGTGATATCTGATGAAAACCTTAGTTCTGAACCTGATGAAAGATTCTGTACTGTTGCTACCTTCTGGAAGAAATTTAACCATGGCTGGGGAAAGGAAGACCACAGGTTTTTAAGGACCCTAAGCACTGGTTGGCTGTTCCTAGGGTACTAATGTTACAGGGTGAACTTGGCAGTAATAGAAAAGCCCAATGTCCACAGTATATGAAGGATATACACAATTTGTTCATGCATCACCAAGCAAACAAAGTCTGAAAAGCCTGAAAAGTATTTGAGTGACGTAAGAGCTGAATAACCACTTCATATCAGGTGCATGAAGTCATTACATGCAATTTAGGCAACCTGCGCTAGAAGAAAACTGTAAAATTTATTCTTCTCAACAACTGCTCTATATCCTCTCCTGGGATTCTTGTAAAAAATAATGTTTTCAGTATTTGTTCCCACCCAAACCTCCGTATACACACACACAATGTAACATTAGTGATAACACACGTGGCTATGAAATTTTATATTCTATAAATGTAAGTATAAACTTGCCTTAACCATGGACTTGCTGACAGAGATCCAAGAATCCAAGATCTGAATGGGATCAGTCCTAATTATGCCATTAACATCATGTACAAACTTATGTGTGCACATGTATTTCCAATTCTCTTGAGTATTTACAAGGAGTGAAATTACTGGATCACATGGTAACTCTGTATTTAACCATTTTGAGGAACTGCCAGATTGTTTTCCAAAGCAGCTGCACTATTTCACATTGTCACTAGCAATGTGTAAGGGCTCCAATTTCTCCATATACTCACCAACATTTGTCTTTTTATTTTTATTTAAATTATTTATTTAAGTAATCTAATCTCTACTACACCCAATGTGGGGCTAGAACTCATGACCCTGAGATCAAGAGTCACATGCTCATCCAACTGAACCAGCCAGCCACCCCAACACTTAACTTTTTAATTACAAATATTCAAAAGGGTATGAAGAGGTTTTATTTGAATTTTCCTGATGGCTTATGATATTGAGCATTTTTCATGTGCTTACTAGCCATTTGTGTGTCCCCTATAAAGAAATGTCTATTCAGATCCTTTGCCCATTTTTAATTGGGTTGTCTTCTATTATTGAGTTGTGATTATTTTTATATCTTCTATACATAAATCATATCAATCATGCATACATACATACAAATCACATCGATACAAGTCATATCAATGTATGATTTCCAAAAAATTTTCTCCCATTCTATGGGTTGTGTTTTCACTTTGTTGATGGCACCCTTTGAAGCACTAAGGTTTGTAATTTTGATGAAATCCTTGGGGTCTGTTTTTCTTTGATTGTATGTTTTAGTTGCCATATCTAGGAAACCATTCCCTAAATCAGATTTATGCCTTTTTTTTCCTAAGGGTTTTACAGTTTTAACTCTTACATTTAGGTAGTGTGAGATAGGATTTCAACTTCATTCTCTTACATGTGATTCTTGTATATTGATCTTATATGCTGCAACATTGCTGAACTTTTTTATTAGATCTAATAGATTTTTAGTCGATTCTTTAGCATTTTCTACATACGCCATCATGACATCTCCAAATAGAGATAGTTTTACATTTTAAAAACTAATCGAAGGCACCTGGGTGGCTCAGTTAGTTAAATGTCCAACTTCAGCTCAAGTCATGATCTCACAGTTCATGGGTTGGAGCCCCGCATCGAGCTCTGTGCTGACAGCTCAGAGCCTGGAGCCTGCTTCAGATTCTGTGACTATTTCTCTCTCTCTCTCTCTCTCTCTCTCTCTCTCTCTCTCTGCCCCTCCCCCACTCACGCTCTGTCTCTGTCTCTCAAAAAATGAATAAACGTTAAAAAATTTTAATAAAAAACTAATCTAATTGTTTTGATGGAAATATAAGCAAAAATAAAGAGTACACTGTTTAGGTTTGAATAGTAATTCTCAAATATGTTTTGTGAAATACAGATTCTTGGGGTGTAGTTATGTCCTAAAAGCTTTTTGTTGTGAAGTAAGTTTGGGAAATACTACACTAAACAAAATTAAATAGGTTTGCATATCCTAAGACCTCTAGGAGTGGTTAATATGTTCCTGTGCACTGCAAATTTCCCTGAGCAGTACAATGTATAATTTTTACATTTGATCAGGAGGAACCTTTAGGATACTATCACCTAGAGTCACATGCAGGACACATTTTGGGAAATTCTAACTGATAGCACTAAACTGTTTACTAAGCACCATGCACTTTACCAGAAGCTCTGGATGGACAATGAACTTGAAGAGAAAAACACTTACCAAGTCTATCATACTAATGAATGATCCTAATAATGAATCAGATGTTCCATAAGAAGAGAGCATACAGAATAGTTCTTACTGAAACAAAAATCTGGTACTCACCTTGAATCTAAAGATTTATGTGGGGTAGCAAAACAAAAAGTCTTTACACATTGGAGAGATATGTTTCAGCTCCTACAATGGCTCCAGCAAGCTGCCTGGGTGCTTGGCAGTTCATCTGCAACTTGGCACAGATTTAAAAAAAAAAAAAATTAACCTTAAGCCCTAGTGTATTTTTTTAAGCCCCAATGAAAACAATGTTGGAAAAGTACACTTTAAAAGACAATTTCTGAGAACTAGACAATGTTAAAATTATATCGAGTCTTTGGGTAGGTTATTTGATTTAAAGAATGCAAGATTTAGACTATAACCTTAGAGATCAAAAGATAAATTGATCAAAGACCGTCAAAAAGATAGAATCCATTCAAATATATTGTTGAGATAAGGTAAAGGGATCCTACCATCACTTTACCCCCCCACCACACACACACAGATTTTTCCTAATCGATAGCTTATACCTTTTTTCCCAAGATAAATTGCGTTTTAAAAATCTTTTTATTTCACATCCTCAAGGTACGCACCCCCCTACCCGCCCCCCCCCCGCCCCCCCCCCAACACACACATCTACACTCTTCTCCAAACTTTTAAACTTTCTCTTTTGAAGTTCAAAAGAGTCTGAATACAAAAAATGGGAGGTGAGTGTAATTTCACCAACTATATAAAGACTTGAAGACTCTCCAACAACGCAAGGAGAGTTCTGAATAAAGGGTTGCCCGGACACACAAACCCAGTCCAGAGAAAATACCCTATGAGTTTTCCCATTGATACCAGGGGAACTTACCACATCTCCTTTAGTCTCCCAGCCAAAAAAAAAAGCCATTTCCCTGTCAAAAGGCCTGGTGGCTGACTCCCCACCCTCACCCTTCCTGCCCTCGAGGGAGTTTCCCCGGTACTGCTTAGATTCTTAGGCAGGCGGGGATGGTGAGCCTGGGCTAGGGGCGCGAGTAGCAGAGGCTGTTTCCTACAGCCAGAGCTATGGTATCTTAGAACGACACTCCGCGCTCCCATTTTGGTGTCTTTATGGGGTTCCCGGCTGCCCTCATGGTGGACGTGGCAACTTTAGTTCTCATGTCATCAGAAGCGGGACTCACCGTGGTGCTCGGGATCGCTGGGGATCGAGACTAGTTGCTAAGGACGCTGTGGAATTCACTTTTAGAGCCGGAAGTATGCTCTTTTAGCTGCTGACCAGGGCTTAGCCAATTAGGACCTATAAATGCAATTCCACATTCTTTTCCCCTCCTTCACCACGTTTGTGTTTAGTTTCCAACGAATAGATGCAATGATGCGTGAAAGACTTTTGTTAGCTGTAAAATACAATGATAAAGCACATGGTAATGATTCGTTTTAAATACTGTATGCTGGATATGCAGCCAGTAGCTGCAGTGAGAAGAGGTTTGGCAGTGCTCCTGGGTCTCCTCAACATTTATCTTCCTCCTCCCAAATCTGGCCCAATGCCCCCCATCTACATGAAAAAAATAAAGTAAATAAAAACAGCATGATTGCTGTATAAGGGTACGTTAGAAGGTTATGTCTTCTAGTCAAACTGTTGTTCCTAAGCGCCTTTTATATAGAAAACCTAAATCTGCTAATATCCTCTTTATTTCGGATAGTGGGTAAACAAAGCATCCAGGGTGTTTTGTATGTACTAAGCACAAGAGGGCGAATTTAAATACAAAAGAATGATTAATTTTTAAAGATAGGATACAATAAAATTAATTTGAATCCTTATAAGATTCCCACCTACCAATGGATGAGGAACTTCAAATATTCTACAAATGTTCACAGGTGTTTCACTATGTGGAAGAGCAATTCTGATTAAACTCAAAGCTAATATGCAGGTATTGTCCTGGTGAAATAACTGCCTAAAAAAATTAAAACTTCATAAAAATTTTAAAAAATTAAAAAATCAAAAACTTCAAAAGAGAATGTAACTGATGTAAACTTGAAATACATCAATCCTGATTTATTTCTGTTCATAATAAGCACCAAATACGTTTTTTGATTTTTTAGTACATTTTGATATTTAAAACAGAAAATATTGGTCCAAACCCATAGAATGTACAACACCAACAGTGAACTTTAACATAAACCACAGACTTTTGGATGATTATGATGTGTCAGTCCAAGTTTGCCAACTGTAACAAATTACTACTCCAGTTGAGGATGTTGATAATCGGGGAGGCTTTGCATGTGTTGAGGACAGGGAGTATATGGAATCTCTGTACCTTCCTCTTAATTTTGGCATGAACCTAAAACTGCTTGAAAAATAATAAATAAAGACTTTTTAAAAAATTAATTATAGGGGCACCTGGGTGGCTCAGTCGATTAAGCGGCTGACTTCGGCTCAGGTCATGATCTCACAGTTGGTGAGTTCCAGCCCTTCATCCGGCTCTGTGCTGAGAGTTCAGAGCCTGAAGCCTGCTTGGATTCTGTGTCTCCTATCTCTGTCCCTCCCCCACCTGTCTCTCTCTGTCTCTCAAAAATAAATAAATGTAAAAAAAATTTTTTAATTAATTCTAAAAAATGATAAAGTTTAAGAAATTACAGTATCAGATCCCAGGCTTCTCTGAAACACATTCCTCCTAATAGATCAGTAAGTTGAGGGTAAGAATAAAAGTAAAATTGAGAAATACTGTAAAAGACACATCTTAGAAAGCAGATCGTAGAGTCCCAGCCCACATAGAATGTGTTCTAAAAACAGAGAACAAAGATATAAATTATAATAAAGTATAGCAGGGAAAAATCTTTTGATGAAAAAAATAGTTGAGATAGCAAATTAAGAATGCTTACCACATTCCTGCCATAGCAACATATTTCTTGATATGAGACAAAGGAAATAAAAGCAAAAAGAAACTATTGGGACTTCATCAAAATAAGTTTCTGCACAGTAAAAGAAACAATCAACAAAACTAAAAGAAAATCTACTACATGAGAGGAGACATTTGTAAATGACATAGCCAATAAAAGATTAGTATCTGAAATACATAAAGAACTTATACAACTCAACACTGAAAAAATAATGCAGTTAAAAATCAGCAAAAGATATGAACAGACATTTCTCCAAAGAAGACATCCACATGACCAACAGACACTTGAAAAGATGCTCAACGTCACTCATCATCAGGGAAATGCAAATCAAAACCACAATGAGATATCACCTCATACCTGTCAGAATGGCTAAACTCAAGAACACAAAAAAACAACTAGTGTTGGCAAAGATGGGGAAAAAAAGGAAAGTCCTTGCACTGTCGGTGGGAATGCAAACTAGGTGCAGTCACTGTGGAAAACAGTATAGAGGTTCCTCAAAAAATTAAACATAATACTACAATATGATCCAGTAATTCCACTAGTGTGTATTTACCCAAAGAATATGAAAATACCAATTTGAAAAGATATCTGCACTACATGTTTATAGGAGCATTATATAGAATAGTCAAGATATGGAAGCAGCCCAAGTGTCCATGAACAGATGAATGGATAAAGATACACACACACACACGCGCGCGTGCGTGCGCATGGGAATATTACTCAGCCATAAAAAAGAATGAGATCTTGCCATTTGCAATAACATGGACGGGTCTAGTGTATACAATGCAAGTGAAATAAGTCAGTCAGAGAAAGGCAAACATCATGTCATTTCACTCATATGTAGAATTTAAGAAACAAATGAACAAGGGAAAAAGAGACAAACAAAAAAACAGACTCCTAAATATAGAGAACAAACTGATGGTTACCAGAGGGGAGATAAATGGGAAGATGGGTGAAATAAGAAAAAAAAAGTGCTTACCATATTCAAAATAAAATAAATATGGAAAAACTGCAATTTGATGGGGGTTTTTTGTATTTCATGAGATCTAGGAAAAATATTAAAAGCATTAAAAATACAAACTACTAAACACATTACTCACAAAAAATAAAAGGTTGGATAAAAATTCTTCTTCAAATATAAAAATCAGTTGATTCTGCAGAGCATTCAGGAAAAAAAAGTAGCTACTCATGAATTCTATAGGGAAGACAACTAAAGGACATGTTTATATAAGGGAGATTCCACAAATTCTTCCTTCCTCCTCCTCCACTTTAAGATTAAACTACTCAAACCACTCAAAGAACACATCACCCAAACATTAATCAAAGTTAACTCAAAAATGCAGAAGTTGTGACTGGAAAAAACTGATGTTGAGCTCTGAAACCAGATATACCTAAACAATAAATTTTCCCTTGGCCACAAAATGAAATCACAAAAAAAATTTTGAAAGAGATTTGTTTATAGCTTCTGTAATCCAAGTTAAAGTATTCAAGTGCAAGAAAGGAGTAGGGACGCTTCTGTTTTCATAAAGAAGTGTAAAATAAAGATGTTACACTATTGTGGGGTGGAGGAATTCAGTAAGATTCTCAAAGCAGATTGTAAACTAAATGTTGGATCTCAACAAATAGAAATATATAATATGTTTTTGAAACAGAACATTGATTGGCATAAATATAGACCTAAGCAAATGAAATCGTTGAATCACTGAAGGAAATATTTTAAGAATATGAAAAAAATCTAACATCTTAAAGTTAACCATAAAAATTTTGTGAGTACACTTTGAATCCCAAAATGTGTGTGTGTGTGTGTGTGTGTGTCTGTGTGTGTTTAGAAGAATGAGAGTGAAGAATTAAATGTTTTTTTAAAGTTCATTTGGAAGACTAAATGGCAGATTAGCCAAGAAAATTATCAAAAAGAAGCAAGTAAGGAGGATGTGGCTTATTACATATTAAAATTTATTTGGAAAACTTTTTCTTGGTCCCTATATGCATGAGAAATAAATATTTTCAATATCTTCAAATTCCATCCTTGAGACAATATATAGCTGCATCTTAGTACCTAATACAGTGACTTGCATATATTAGTGCTTAATAAATATTGCTGGGTGAATTCCTGCATAGATGATTTTCATTTTATCCTGTGAGCTAAATTCATTCATTATAAGAGTCTCTGAGTAAAATATTGATATAAATGAATGACCTGCTTTTTTTGTACTTTCATTGAGCAGGTAATATATTTTGTGCCAGTTCTTGGAAAACTGTCAAAATAATCTGTTATTCTTCATTTCTTTTTTATTATTATTTTTTTTAGTGGTTTCAGGAGTAGAATTTAGTTATTCATCACTTACATATTACACCCAGTACTCATCCCACGTGCCCTCCTTAACACCCATTACCCATTTAGCTGGCTCCTCCAGCAGTCCTCTGTTTGTTCTCTGTATCTAAGAGTCTTTTACGGTTTGCCTCCCTCTCTGTTTTTATCTTACTTTTCCTTCCCTTCCCCATGTTCATCTGTTTGGTTTCTTAAATTCCACATGTGAGCGAAACCATACGTTTGTCTTTCTCTGACTGACTTATTTCCCTTAACATAATACATTCTACTTCCAACCACATTCTTGCAAATGGCAAGATTTCATTCTTTTAAATGTTTATAGCAGTATTTAGCCAAATTATGGAAAGAGTCCAAATGTCCATGACTGATGAATGAATAAAGAAGATGTATATATACACAATGGACTATTACTCGGCGATCAAAAAGAATGCTACTCTTCATTTTTATTTCAACTTTAACTGAATGGCTAGACTTTTAAAAATATTTAAGAAACTATTTCATGATTATAAATATTTCTATCATGTGATTCTTTTCAAAGCAAACAAATCCTTCAAATCTATTTTGGGGGACAACTGGATGGCTCAGTTGGTTGAGCATCTGACTCTTGATTTCGGCTCAGGTCATGATCCCAGGGATGCAGGATACAGCCCCACATATCTCTCTCTCTCTCTCTCTCTCTCTCGCTCTCGCTCTCGCTCTCGCTCTCCTTCTCCTTCCCCACCCAAATTAAGTAAATAAACACCATAATTTTGTGGAATTTTTCCTGATTAGTAAATTTGTATGCCTCTATAAATCATTATTATGTAACAGTTTAATTGTAGTTATTTAAAAATATGAACACAAACTATTAGGTAATCCTTCCTCCAGAAGATGGAGCCAAATTCCTTCCACTTCAATGTGGGGTAGGTTTAGTGACTCACTCCTAGAGATTAGAATGTGACAGAAGTGATGAAGTGGGGTTAGGTCATAAAGACAGTGTAGAATCCTCCTTGCTCTCTCTCAAAGCCAACTGTCACATTAGAAGGACACTCCAAGACTTCTATGGAGAGCTCCATGTGGCAAGGAATTTAGACCTCCTGACAGCAAACCAGCAAAAAAAGAGGCATTCTTTCCACAGTTAGCTGAGTGAGATATTTTGGAAGTGAATCCTCTAGTCCCAGTCAAGCCCAGTTAAGTCTAAATAACTGTACCTCAAACTGGAGTTTTGACAGCAATTTCATGAGAGACTCAGCTCGATCCACCAGTGGATGCCTGAAACTGCAGATAGTACCAAACCCCATATATGCTATTTTTTACTATACATACATATCTATGATAAAGTTTAATTTATAAATTAGGCACAGTAATGAATAATAACAGAACAATTATAATGAGAAACTATAATAAAATTTTGTGAATATAGTCTCTCTCTTTCTCTCTCTCTCAAAATATCTTACTGTCCAGTACTCATCCTTCTTCTTCTTCTTCTTGTGAGGATGCAAGATAATAAAATGCCTACATGATAGAAAGTGAGATAAATAACACAGGCATTGTGACGTAGCATTAGGCAACTATTGGTCTTCTGACTATCCTTGTGAAGGAGAATCATCTGCTTCCAGCCTGCAGTTTCCTGTTGAAAACTGAAAAGCACAGGAAACTGAAACCTGGGAAAGTGAAACCATAGATTAGAGGGCACTACACTGCTTTCAGTGGTCTGCTACCAGAGGAGGCTTCCACCTTTACCCCATCCAGAACTCGGGTTTGTCCTTCTAAAATATCATTAAGGTCGCCTCATTATTCTCTTAAAAGATCTAAGTTCTTGTCCATCTCCAACAAAGTCCTGCCAAATCTGTCCCCTACCCTTTCAGCTCTCAGTGAGCCCTTGCACGTTGACTACCTACCTAGCTCGTCATCAGCACTTTAGACTTCATCCTGCCTTGAAAATCTTTCTTCCAAATATTCACACATGGTTCATTCCTTCACTTCATTTACGTCTGTTTAAAGATCATTTCCTCAAAGAGGACGTCCTTGACCAAACAATCTAAAAATGCTGCCTCTATCACTTGCTCGATTTTATTAAATATATATAATACATGTCATTGACATTGCATTATATGTTTGTTTCATTATTTGACATATTTATTTATTATTTATCACCTAACTAGAATGTGAGTTCTAACAACGCAAGGACTTTGACTTATTTATCATTTTAACTTCATTGCTTAGTACAGTAACTATAACCAGGATGGGTGCTCAGTAAATATATTTTGCTTAAAGGATCATATAGATGAATCATTTTAATTAATAAGTAATGGATAATAATTACTTGATATTTAGTATCCTGTTTTATCCAATTTTTCCTGTTATGAGCAATTATGTCATAAATATGTGCATAAGTAAATGTATACACCTTATATTTGTTTCCTAAGAGTTAGGAAACAAAAGAGATGATTATTTTCATGGCTTTTTAATACATATTGCCAAGCAGCCCTCCAGGAAAAAGCTGTTATGTTTCATGCCACTCCAGAAATGAATGACAGCTACTTTCTTTTCACATTGCATGACAATGTACATTTTCCCTTTTAAACACTGTCATTTAAATAGGGGTAAGATAGTTATTAAATTTTCCTTTCTTCAATTACTAAAGGGCAGACTTTTTTTTCATATAACTATTATCCATTTGTATTTTTTTACGACTTGCCTTGTCATGTTCTTCGCTTAAATTTCTATTGAATTACCTTTACTCGTGCTAAGTGCTCTTTTTTACAATAAAGTGACAAATTGTCTTGATAATGTTAAAATGTAATTTTGTCCAGTTTGTGATTTTTCTTTTAATTCTGGTTACTATGTTTCTCCTTTTTTATTTGCATATAGAAAAATTAAATTTTTTGTGGTCATATTGATGTCTTTCCCTACATGGTTTTTGACTTTGCTGTCACTTTTAGAAAGTTTACCAATATTGTTGGAAAAATAATCACCTATTGTTTTCTCCCAATATTCAATCTTTTTAAAAATAAAGAAAAAAATATGATACATTGCAGCTGGAATTTACGTGGGAGGTGAGCTGTGAGGTGGGGCTATTATTGTTCCTTCCCCTCAACTGGCTGGCTACCCAGCTATCCTTTTACCAACTCGTCTTTTCTTCATTGATGTGGATGTGAAATCGTGACATGTTATTGTTTTTTACATTAGAAGTGCACACACACACACACACACACAGATGCCTTTTTGTCTCCTTTTAAGAAACAAGTTTTAGACCTGAACCAATCACATCTTTAATCCAATCATTTCTAAGGAACAGAGAAATAGTTTTTATTGCCATGCTCAGTAATTAATTTGATATTAGTTTCCCGGTAATTTGGTATTAGTACTCAAGTAATACTGGATACACTTATTAAAGGAGAGACTCAAAACACTTGCCTAAGCCACATATCAACCCAATTTAAGAACATCAATCCCCTCAAGATGAAGTTATCACTTTAAGGAAAGGGTCTCGTTTGGAAGATTAAGAATAGCACGTCATGATTCTCTTCTGAAAGCCCTCGGAATCCTGGACGTCCAGTGGGAAAGAACAGACACAGGAAGAACCCATGGAAGACTTGCTCAGATCTAGGAAGAGCAACTCTGCCCGAAAAGCCCATGGAACTGATGCAAACAGGTAGTAGAGGACTCTGTTCACAAGTCCTCTTGATTGTTCAACCAGGGTCTCAATTTTGAACAGTATCACTGGGCTTTACATACACGGAGTGATTTAGGTGTATCAGCAAAACAAACAAACAAAACTATTTGTAGCCTTAGAAAAGCAAAATGCTTAATTTCTAAGTCCGAGAGCAGTTTACACTCTTGGGAGGAGCGGAGGGTCAGAGGGTTTTCTCCACCGGCCGTCTTTTCTAATGCTTGGTCTGGCGGTCCATACTACCTTTGCGTTCACGGCGCAGAACGAGCTCATTCAATAGATGTTAGCTAAAACAGCAAGTGCAGGAGGCGAAACTAGAGGGAACGTTACCAACACCCCACAACTCTAACCTCTAATAGCTCTCTCGCAGCGGGTGAGGCACTAGACCAATAAGGAAAAGAAAAGACCTAGATCTGAGGCCTTGGGGTGCAGCAGGACATTTCTGGCTGAGATCTCAGTGAGTCAGCTCCAGGGATGCGTTTGTCCCTCGGTAAAACAAACGTCTTTATTCGATCTCCGCTCATCCAAGCCGTCCCTCCCACTCCAATTCCTTTACGGTATCTCTTTGGTACAACGTTCCATTAACTCCACAGTCCTCTTCCCACCTCCTCCACAGAGACCGTTTCAAGGCTCGGCCCTTCGTTGCCTCCGCGTCTCCCTAGCAACCATCCCTCTATAAATCACCGGAAAAGGCTAAGATCACGTGCTCACCAAACTTCCGGGGTTGCAACGTGACTTCCGGTTGTCAGATTTCCCCAGACGCGGCGCCGGCGACGAAGAAGCCGTGTGGCCCGAGGTCGCGGTGGCCCTAGTGGTGGTGGGCCCCGGGGGGCTCGCCTCAGCCTGCCCCGTCTCCGATGCATCCGCGGCGCCCGGACGGATTCGATGGCTTGGGCTATCGAGGCGGTGCCCGGGATGAGCAGGGCTTTGGCGGCGCCTTCCCTGCCAGGTCCTTCAGCTCCGGGTCGGACCTGAGCCACTGGGTGACCACTCCCCCAGACATCCCCGGTAGCCGCAACCTGCACTGGGGAGAGAAGAGCCCGCCCTACGGCGCGCCCGCCCCCTCCACCCCGCTCGAGGGCCCCGCGGAGGAACCGTTTCCCGGCGGCAGCAGCAGCGGCGGCGGCGTGCAGGGGCAGAGCAGCGGTGAGGGACGTGGGAGCAAGGCAGGGGTGGGTGGAGTGGCGGAGCCGCGGCTCGAGGCCTGCAAAGCGCGGAAGCGTCGCGGAGGGTGCCGCCTTCGGTGCCGCTGGGCCTATCGCGCGCCACACCCTCTGCCCTCCTTTCGTCCTCTGCCCCCTGCAGTGGGCCTGCTCCCTCTCCCTTGCAGAAACCTTTATTCCGGGATCACCTCCAGAAAAGACACCTGCCTTAGCTCTGGTCTGCGCAGTAGGAGTTTCGAAGGGTTTGAATGTATTCCATCCCATGACCTAAATCAAGAAGGAAGGAAATTATTTACTGTTCACTGGGAATTATGTGAACAGTAACCTAATTCACTGATAGCTTTATTTCTTTGAATTGTGCTTTGTGTTCTGGAAAGAAGTTTTTCAGCACTGACAGGCTTGGATTCAAACCTGACTCTATTTAAGTGTTAAATGAGGTGTAAGTAATGCTTAGTACAGTATGAGCATATAGGAGGCTAAAAAGTATTCATTTCCTTTCCTTTATCTTTTAATCATAGGAATTGTGTCTATTTTCTAGACGCTGAAACTACGCCTTTTTCCCACCTCCTGCTTTCCTATTTCTCACCTACAAACTTCACTAAATAGTAAAAAACATTGAGACCATTTCAAGAAATGACTTTGGAATCAAGACCTAATTATTCTCTGCAGGATGTCAGAAGACCAGTGTTATAATTACAACACTGATCTAAATATTCTTAACTTTTTAATACATAAAATGGAAATAATAACTGCCTCTCCCCATTTTGAAATCATTAGAATAATAGGCTAAATCATTAAATATTAAGTATATTTTAGATATGTTTATTCTCATTTCTTTGGTTTTAATTTGGGAGTACAACAATTTTTATTTAATTTGTGTTAACTGAGAGGAATATACTTTAAATATCATCTAGGAGCAAATGAGGATGTGGAAGAAGATCCATGACTTACACAGTGTCATACAATTTGCTTTTTCAACCTGTCTCATTTTCTTTCTGTAGGTCCCAAAAGGAGTACTGGGAAGTTATAAATTAAATAATTCAAAATGCACATATGATTGCTACACAGTCACCTTCTAAGGCAGCAAAGCTGAGGGTTTTTCATCTTTTCATAATTCATGCTTTGATGGTTACAATGAGGAGGAACTCTTAATGAAACCAGGGGGTGTTTTGCAGCAGTTAAAAGGCTGCAAGAGTAGAAGACTAAAAGACACAGCTAACGAAAATAAACCTTTCTGACACTTTCCAGAAAATATCAGTGGCATTTTCTGCTAATATTGGGGATGATCTGTACATGCAAAAAGGAAAAAGCTGAAAGAAGAAAGTATCTGAGTTGGCAAAAGAAACTTCCATCTGGCTTGTACATTTTTCAAGGCGATAGCTAACCACATAGTTTGCCCAGGGACCTGTTTACATGGCCTTATTCTAACTAACGAAATAGTGAGGGTATTGCTTCATTTGAAAGATCAGAGAGGAGAGAGAGAAAAGAGGATGAGACAGAAAAATTATCCCTTGTGAATATTGTATTATAGTAGAAATTGTATATCTAGTCCCTCGAGATTGTGATATTTCACCATCATGTTTTTGAGTTGTTTAGCCAAGGAGAAAGTTTTTTGTTTTGACATATGCATAGGAATGTTTCCAGCTGTAAACTTTTCTAAGGTGATAGAAATGCCATCAGCAGTAGCACATATGTATCCAGTAGCCTGTCGCAGAGACCTAATTAAGCAGCTATTCTCAAAATATTTAAAACCTGGGGAGAGAGAAGAAGAGAGCCTTATTTACCTCTTTTGATTACCCTAAGTACTGTTAATTTAATACTTTTGAGGTGTTTCACTTGCGACTGTTGGTTCAACATTGCTTTCCACCAATAATAATAAATGACTAGTTTTACAAGACCGGAGGTAACGTTGTTGGCTGGTATAGTATCAGAACCTTCTTTAGAAAAAAAATTAAATTGTTTTTAGATAGAATTTGAAAACTGGTAGTCCTTAAATTCTACCTGCAGACATGTTTGATTTGGCCTACCCAGTATGTTAGTGCTTTTAAAAATAGCTCCCTCCCATGGGCGCCTGGGTGGCTCAGTCCGTTAAGCATCCGACTTTGGCTCAGGTCATGATCTCATGGTTTGTGAGTTCAAGCCCCATGTTGGGCTCTGTGCTGACAGCTCGGAGCCTGCAGCCTCCTTCAGATTCTGTGTCTCCTTCTCTCTCTGCCCCTCCCCAACCTGTGCTCTGTCTCACTATGGCTCTCAAAAAATAAATAAACGTAAAAAAAAAATAGTTGCCAATATTTTAAATTTGGAACATACTATGTAAAAATGAGAATACTGTTTTAGAAAAATGACAGTTTAGAAACCCTGGGCCCACAGTCCCACATCTCAACAATGAAATGGAGCTGAAGAGTGGTTCTGCCTTTTAACTTCCCACAGCTTCCCTGGCCCCATATCAGAATTTGACTTTGGGATGTGGAATTTAAATAAATATTGTGTTAATAAAAGAAATGTTTTTTACAGTAAACCTAAATATTGGTTATGAATTATGTTATTTCTTCTGTTTTAGAGCAGTTGAATAGATTTGCTGGATTTGGTATTGGCCTTGCAAGGTAATGTTTTATCTAAAGATTTTTAATTTAAGTTTTTATTTCAAGTGTTTTCTGTAATATATAATATTAAATGATTAGTATTGCTTCCTTAAGATTCTTTGGAGCAGTAGATTAAATGTTGAATAATATTTTGCAGAAAAATTATTTAAAATCTACAGCTTGATTTGTTTTGAGGAAGAATAGAAAATAGTCATTCAATTTTGTAATCAGAAAATAATTTTGTAAGTTATATTGTAACAACTTTCATGTGTCTATCCAAAAAATCTGATCTAATCTCCTCCAAGACAAAGTAATTTTGCATTGAAACTTTCCCTAAACATTCTAAATATAATATGATATTTAGCAACATAGAGTCTAGGTCTTGCTTACAATCAGCTTTTAATAATACCATTATTTTTTTTTTAATGATCATTTTGTGAAAGAAAAGCCCCCAATCTTGACTATGTGATCTTTAGTGAACATTATTCCAGATACATCAGAATTGCACAAAGAGTTTATTGCATGCCAGAATAACTCATTGTTTTAAAGTTTTAACCAAGAAAAAAATGATTTTATTTGCATAATTAGAGCATTAACGTAAATAGGAACAAAACTGTGTTAAAATTTTCTTTCTGCTATAGTTAATTTTTCTTTAGCCTCACTATTTATACTTAAAGCTGTTGTTCATTCGATGTGTTATTTATATATGTGTGTGTGTGCATACCTGCTGTGTGTCTGTCATTGTTAGTATGTTAGCCCACAGTTGTACTTACTTTGTGGTGATTCTTTCAAAGAAATATTTGATACCCAAAATAGTAGCCAATTAACAGTCATTGAAATCCTTATCACTTAAATATAGTGTACCTCAAAACTAAAACTTACAGAATGGGGCTAATGAAGAATAGATGACTCTTCTGATAGGAACTCTGTTCATAGGACATTTTCTGGAAAAAAAAAAAGGAAAGCATTTAAGTTGTCTAGGAGAGGAGTTTGCCAAATCAGGCATACAGACATGTAGTTTCATCTTTAGACTATACATATCAATATTCTATGTTATTTCCTTTGCTTGCCAGTTTGCAGATCTGTCTTTAATTCTTTTCATATTGAATTTTATTATTGGTAGAATGATTTGCAAGCATGTCTAGCCTTTTTTTTTAATTATTATTATTTTTACTTTTAGCATGGGAAACATAATAATGTGTGATTCTTCAAGCAAGAATAATTTCAGATACATGTTATAAATTAAGTTTTGGCCATACACACACACACACACACACACACACACACACACACACACACATATACATAAATTGTTCTTTCATAGTCTCTTTACAGAAAATGTACTGGCCCATCCTTGCATTGTCCTGCGCCGCCAATGTCAGGTAAATGTACTTTTCTTTGACCTTCTAAACATTAATACCGATTTTGATTTAAAATACAGAGCTCAGATAAATGGCTGAGACTATGTAACAATTATTCCATGTGAAATGTACCAGAATCTACAATATACCAGTCTCAAACATTTTGGTCTTGAAAACCCTTGGGTTGTAAAAATTACTGAGGTCTCCAAAGAACTTTTGTTTATATGAATAATATCTATCAGTCAATATTTACCACTTCAGAAATCAAAACTGGGAAAATTTTAATATATATTCCTTGACTTCATTAAAAACTAATAAACCCATTAGATATTAACATAAATAACAGTTTTATGAAAAAATAACTTTTACTTTTTTGTAAATATCTTTCCTATCTTACATAATAGAAGACAACCAAATTTTCATATCTGCCTCTGTAGTCAAATCTGTTGCGATACATTGGTTTTGAAAGAAGAAAGTCTAAACTTATACACATTATGTATTTGAAAATGGAATGTTTTATATCTTTTTTAGATAATTGGCAGATTTTGTTGTTTGTTAGTACACCAAAACTTAATAAGTAGTAATATATTAAGGGTTATTTACAATCGGAAATCTGAGGTATAAGTTAACTTTTTGTACTCTCTAACATTAAAATCTGTTGATCTATACTGCATGTTGAATGGATTTTTTTTATCCATTTATGATTCTATAACATCATGTGTTGGTTATTTGAAAAATACTAATTTACTGAGTTCTTTAGATCTTTTAAATGTTAAGATATCTGGATTATACTCTGTGTGTGTGTGTGTGTGTGTGTGTGTGTGTGTGTGTATATATATATATATATATATATAAATTGTCATTAAATCACTACCAATCCCACCAGAAATGAGTTCCAGTATTGGTAAGCTCTTGATGGTAGATGCAGGTTTTCCACAATTCTAATTTTTGCTTGTGAAGTCAAATTTATCATTGGCAAAACAGTGTCAGTTTTTTTTTAAATCAACAGGCCCACTGTGTGCATTTTAAAAAATATGTCTGTCTCGGAGCACCTGGGTGGCTCAGTCATTTAAACATCTGACTCTAGGTTTCAGCTCAGGTCATGATCTCATGGTTTTGTGAGTTTGAGCCCTGCATCAGGCTGTTCACTGACAGTGCAGAGCCTGCTTGGGATTCTTTCTCTCCCTCTCTCTCTGCCCTTCCCCTGCTCACACTCTCTCTCTCTCTCTCTCTCTCAAAATAAATAGATAAGCTTAAAAAAAATAATAAAATAAAAACATGCCTGTCTCAAGTGTTAATAACTATAGTCTGTCAGTTTTTCCAGAAGAAATGGTGCTGCATGAAAAAAGTGGCTAGTTCAGCTTGCAACTCCATCAGACAAGTGTTTTTCCTCACAACAGCCATAAGCCATCTTACTTTATGATCAACACACAGAATATTAATTTAGAAAGATGTAATTCAAGAATCAAGATTTTATGAAATTATTTTACTGTTTCACCACAGACATTCTTTAGCGAAAGTGGCTTTTTTCTCCTTCCAAGTGAGTGGGATGAAGAATACAAAACGTACAAAAATATAGTTTGCTGCCAGCTGCCTTGATGCACGCTAAGGAGTTAGCAATTTTACCCACCATTGTTTTTGCACTATTATTGAAAATATCAACACCCACCATTGTTTTGCACTATTATTGAAAATATCAACACAATAAAAAAAAATGATGCCTTAGTGTCATTAAGAAAATAATTTTCCACTTGTAGATCCCCTGCAAGGCCCCAGAGGGTGAGTGGACAACACTGTGGTAAAAGCTTCTATGACCTAATTTAATCTTCTGTGAAAATTGAGTTAGAAAGATATAATTACAGATTAAACTGTTCATGCTTAGAACCCCCCCCCCAAAATAGTCATTAACAGCATGGACAGTGTGTATCCCCTAAAACTGGATTTCAGACATGTTTTACAAAGCAGCAGTGTCACATTGTGATCCACTGTATACATCTATATGAGTAACTTAAAAAAATGTTTTATGGAATACCATTAGAATGTGTGATGCATTCTAATACTTTCTTTTTTGTTATTTCACTTAGTAAGTATTGGTTCTGACCCCCTTTACTGATTTCCTAATTTATCAATTATTTATAGCTTATAGTATGAAAAATCCTTGCTATTAGGAGACATGAGTCTCCTGTTTCCCGAATTCTTCATGGTTCATGTGTGTTAAAAGGCATGAATGTTTTGCTACATGGAATGTAATTCTAGTGTTTATGGAAACATAAATATCAAACAGCATGGGCTTCTTTATCATATATTCTACAATACTGTGTATACTGTGTGTTGGTTTTCTGGGTTGTATATATATATATATATATATATATATATGTATATATATAAAACCATATGTACCGTAGTTGTAATAAGTTATTTCATGTACTTTTAAGAGTAGTAATTTTGTTTATGTGTAATTACTGATGACTTTAGAATTGAACTTTTGTTTATAGTGTGACTCCAATGTATATCTTTCATGGCTTGGTTATTTCTTAAAACAATAACAAAAAATAATTACTAAATATCTTTTTTATAGGTTAATTATCATGCTCGGCATTACCATCTCACTCCATTTACAGTCATCAATATTATGTACAGCTTCAACAAAACTCAGGTAAGAATTAGTCTGTAGGTTCTATTAAAGTTATTTATAATGTAAGTACCATTTGGCCTTTGTAATAAAGCAAGAATAATTTCTTTTAATTTAGTTAATAAAAATATTTTAATTCTTGTACTAAAATTTAATGTAACATAGTAATTCTATCTTTTAATGTCACTGAACAATCAATAAATTCACATCTTTGCCAAAATTAATTAAAAATTAGAGATATTTAATCAATATTAGGGATTTAGTTAATTGGAGTGTTCAGATGTGCCTAAATGTAGGCCACTGGACAAATGTTAAAATGATAGGAGTTAATGTAGTTGTAGTTCTTTACTAAAATGTCTTAGAATAATGCTTTATTGGCATATATTAAACATTCAATGACAAATTTTATTAAGACCTCTCTGTCTCTTATTCAGGCACTAACAGAAATAACAATAAATTTTGTTCATTTTAGGGACCAAGGGCCCTTTGGAAAGGAATGGGCAGCACGTTTATCGTCCAGGGAGTCACGCTTGGAGCAGAGGGAATAATCAGTGAATTCACACCTTTACCAAGGTACCTTTTTGGCATCTTTTCAATATTAGTTTCATATTAAATTTTGACAAAATATGATAGTTTGTAAAAATACGTTGACTTTGAAAAGTTGTCTGAAGTAGCTAAGAAAAGAAACAGACTAAAATTAGTTCTATCTTATTGAATGAGTATATGATAAAGAAAATGCTTCCTGGTCTAGTATTTATTGAGATTGGTCATTCAGCTCCTACTGCTGTTTCAGCAACTCTCTACCGAGGAACAAATATGAGTATATGAGCAGTTCGTACTGTTGAAGTAGCCACTTGGATAAAAGAGACACATGTAAGCAAATTATAGTACATGATGATTAGTACTGTGATTAAACAAACTCCTTCTAGTGCCCAAGGGACACTTTGCATTAAGTTATTGGCAAGGATTTCAAAAAAAGAACTGAAATCTGAGCTGTATGTTGAATTATGAGTAGGAATTGATTTGTCAGAGAGGGAGAACATTCCAAGTAGAGGTGACAGCAAACCCAATTTAATGGATGTTGGAAGGTCTGGGTAATAAGTGTCTTGTGCTTAAAATATTGGACATTTATGGGGTGGAATAACAGGAAGAGAGGCTGAGATGCTCGATTGAAGTGTGGTTGTGCGTTTGTAAGGGACTGTGGCTTTATTCTCTATGGAGTTGGGAATCTAAGGTGTTTGTTTCAGTTTATGGGTTCTTTGGTCAAGGATTTACTCAAGTGACAGTGTTAAAAAAAAAAAGGCGGGGGGTGGGGGGTGGGTGACTAGTGTAGCCAGAGACTTGTGAAGAACTGTTACAGTAATCTAGGCCAGACTGACAAGTCTGAAGTGTGGAAAAGAACAGAAAGGGATGAGCTGGATATACAGGTTTTTTGGGTTTTTTTTTAATTTATTTATTTTGAGAGAGAGACAGCACGAGTGGGAGAGGAGTAGAGAGAGGGGGAGAGAGAGAGAATTCCAAGCAGCCTCTCACTGTCAGCGCAGAGTCTGATGTGGGGCTCGAACTCATGGAACCGTAAGATCGTAACCAGAGCCAAAACCAAGTCATATGCTTAACTGACTAAGCTACCTACGCGCCCCTGGATAATTTTTCTGATAAATCCCAATTGTTAATTTATTTATGTAGCTAATATTTCCTGACTACTTACTATGTGCTAGGTCCTGTGCTGGAAATCTGGTATACAGTGAGGGGAAAAAACAAAAGGTACCTGAGACCATGAAGCTTAGAATCTAGTAATATAAGGGACATTAAGTAAAATTAAGTAAAATAATTTTACTTAATTTACATTAAGTAAAATAATCCCATTAATGAATAAATAACTACAAATTGAGATTTGTTCCCTGAAGGAAAAGAAAAGGATCTGTGAAAATGTTAAAGGTTTAGGAACAGTGTCCCTAATAAAATAACACATAAGCTGACATCTGAATGGTGATTAGGAGGCTGAGGCCCATTTGTGTGAAGACACTGTCACAAGGAGAACGTGGAGAATTCGGGTAATTGAGAGAAAGCTCAAATGGCTGAAGCTCAGAGAGCAAAAGAGAGAGCAGTGTGACAGAATGCTGAAGAGGGAGGTGAGACCCAAGTGTATGACGTTTAGGCCACTTTAAGAATATTGAAGCGTTTTAGGTCAATGACATGACCTAAAGACATGAAGAGAGGTCAGTGACATTATCGGATTTATGTTTTTAAAGGATCATTGCAAATGGAGATGAAAATATTATAGGAGGACCAAACTAGGTAAAAGGATACATATTCACATGCTATAACTTTAATCTAGGTGACAAATAATGGTAGCTCAGACCATTGGGTGGCATCTTTTGAGATAGATCTAAGTGGATACTTTTGCAATATATTTAGGTAAAACTTATGGAACTTGGTGATAGACTAGGGATGGTAGGTGATAGAGGAGGAGCTATCCTCAATGACTCCTAGGATTTTGGCTTATGTAACTAGATGTCACATAAAGCCATTCTCGGAAGTACAGCGTATTTTTTTATTTAATTCTAACTTTTTTGGAGCAGGGTTGACCTTTCTTGGGGGAAAGCTTAGTCATAGCAGACAAGGAAGCAAAGCAGTAACCCAAAGTGATTCACAGATTTGATTCACACGAGAGGAATGAGCTTTGGGGCTCTCCTAGACTGAAGTGCCTTAACTGCACAGTGATCAGTAGATAGAACAAGTGAGACAGTATGGATTCACCAATATTTACATTTTTATACTCACATCTGAGAGAAAAAGAACAAATCTGTAGTGTCCATTAAGTCATCAAGCTTAGAGTTTTGCAGTATTACTTCTTAAAAAAAAAAATGTGTATATAACTCAGGATCATCATCTGTGATCTCTTTCTTTATCTAGTGCCCAGATCCCTCCCTTGTCCTCCCATAGATCTTCTCCGAGGTGGAGTGAGTGAGATTATGTGTTACTCTACCCTGAAGTACCCTTTACTTTCCTGTAGGATTTCTTATATTAATGTAAGGACCACCTGTAACCAAGACTACCTGTGTAGTTCAGTCTTTCACAAAACCCATTTGGTTGATCTCCAATTTCATTTGACTCATTATTTGTAGTTTTACCAATATAAATACCTAGCCGTTTCTGCTTATGTTATCTGTTTCTTTTAACCATTCCTCTGAATTCACTAACTTTGAACATATTCTGTTTTAAACACAATGAAATCTTTCACCAATTAGGAGATTTCCCTTTGATTAACAGTTTCTAGTTGGGGAACACAGTAGAGTCTAAGAGTAGGAAAGAAAGATCATAAGCTTGATATTGGACAAGTTCATTTTTAGATGCTTTGCCATATCCAGGGAGAGTTATCAGGAGACAGATGATACACATGGTTGATATAGAGAAATTTAAACTGAAGGTAATAGATTTGGGAGGTTTTTGAAGCCATCATCTTGGATGACATTGCCTTAGGAAGGAGCATAATATATAAAATAAGAAGAGGGCCTGATCCTTTAGGAACTCTAGAATAGGTGGCTGGACTAAGAAAATACTTCAGCAAAGGAGTCAAAAGTAGAGATTAGAAGGGAGGAGAAAAATCCAGAAGATTGTGGTGGGATAGTGGAATACAGGGACAGTGGGCTTCAAGAAGAAGGGAAGAACCTGGGGGCTGATGGCCATTGAAAGGGCAAATTAGGTATATACTACATCCAGTGTTCATCACAATCCTTAATACCTATCCTCCTGCCCACTTCCCCTCCAGCAACCCTCAGACTTAAAAATGTCCATTGGATTTAGTGGCATGGAGGTAATGGGGACCTTGACAAGAGCTGTTTTTGTAAAATAATGGAGTAGAAGCCAATTTGGAGTGGGTTCAGGGGTGAATGGGGAGCTTAGGATGTGGAAATAGCAAGTTTAGAAAGTAGGCTGTGCAGAGGAAAGGTGAAGAGAAGTAGCTGAAAGATGGGTTTGGTTGAGGGAAGATTTTTTTTTATGAGGTCAGCTATCTGAACATATGAAAATAAGAGATAATGGTAAGTAAAGGCTATTTAAAAATAGTTATTTAAAATTCTATTGCTTTTGTGTATTGATTATGCATGCGAACATGTATATCAATCTGTCAGATGGAGAACTATTTTAAGAAAAAGCAAGTCATTTCTCTTAATTTTGTTGCTCTTTTTCAAGGGGAGGTTTTGCTTGTGAAAATAGTGAGTTAAATATATTTACTCATCTTCTGGTATTTCTGGTAATGAAATAGAAAGAAGTGTAATCACAAGTAGATTTTTATACTACTGTCTTTCCTGAAGCATTTAAATGTGCTAATTTAGATTTCTAGAGCTGTGGCAATAAGTTTTACCCGCAGATACATACTTGATTCTAAATTTCATTTTCCCCATTTTTACTAGTCTTATTGATGTTAAGAATTGGCAATAGTGATTAGTATTGTATTCAAAGGTGAAGTAGCCCAATCCTTACAGAAATACAGATCACAGACCCATCTGTCTATAATGTTAATGATGATTTCATCCTTAAAATCAATGTTATAATCCCCTTTGATACTTTCTGAGGCCATGATAAGAGTAATAGCAGTGCCTTGATGATTTACAAACCATGTAGCATATATTGTTTTACATTCAGAAAGTCTCTGTCAAAAATTGGGAAGCTTCATCTTTTTTATATTTTTCATCTAAATCACTGGTCGTCATCTCAGCTATATTTTTCTGCGGCTGTTCAGACCTAATATAATAGTCTTAGTATTAATTTAATCAGAATGTGACCCAGAAACCTCTCTAAGGTCTTCTTAATCAGAGGTGGTTGGGCTGTTTTCTAAAAGTTTTTCTGCAAATCTTTCATTTTCTTAAAAAGTCCACATACCACCTATGTTATAATTGTATGGACTTTGTTTTTAGAGGACTTATTAGTGATTATTTTCTACATCTTTTAAATATAAAATATATTTATTTCCTACCTCCTTATATTCACTCCTTTCAAATAGAAAATGTTTTCTCGGCTTCCTGCCATGGCCGTGGTACAGTGGGTGCCCATTCCCTCAGGGGAATGGGTCACATTATGATTAAATTAATACTAAGACTATTATATTAGGTCTGAACAACCATAGAAAAATATAGCTGAAATGACCACCAATGATTTAGATGAAAAATATAAAAAAGATGAACTGCGGACAGCAGTTCTCCTTGTTTCATGCTTTATTTTGACATGGCAAACCTCTTCTTGTTCTCTTGCCTCGCCCCCTTCTCCCCGTCTCCTGTCCCACTCTCTGCCTTCTCATTTTATTCTGCCTCCTCACTGACTTTCCCTTTTGCTCTCATTCCATATTCTTTTCTCCTTTTTGACTTTTCTCTTGAAACAGCTTTCTCCTTTTTTGTTTTTGTAGCTCACCTCTCGTCTTTTTCTTTTTCCTTTTCTGGTTTCCACGGGTAACCTAAATAGCAGGAAGCACACAGTCCTCAACCTTACTTCCAGACCTGGTGTTTTGCCTGTCTCCTGATCATGTCCCCGTGGGTCTTCTTACCTTCATTTGTCCCATAAGTAAAACAAATCGGACCACCACTGTTCTGCCTACGTCACAGGATGCCTTCTTGTATCAAATGAGATGAGAGGCAGTGCTGGCAGAGTGTGCAGACTTCAAGTCCCAGAGACCTGGGTTTAGAACCCAGTTCCACCACTAAGTAGTTGTATGGCTTTGGGTGAGTTATGAATCCTCTCCGAGCCTATTTCCTCATCGATGAAATGGGGATAACAGGGTTATTGTGAGAGTCAGAAATAATTCACGCAAAGCACTTTGCACAGTGCCTGGCATACAGTAGGTCACACAATTAATGTCATCAGAGTAAGGCAAGACACTTTGGAAATTCAGTGCTACGCAAAGGTTGTGTCATTCATTCTGCATTACAGTTACTTGATTTTATTTTGTTTTTAAATTCTCATTCTTAGTTATTTTTTAAAGCTTTTTCTTCCTTTAGCCTATTCATTGTCTCCTCCTCTCCCCAACAATTCTTTCTTCCTCAGCTTGTCATTTTTATATCTCCTTCTTTAAGTTTTCATATTATTTTTTTATAATCAGTTATAGCTCTTCCTCCTCTGTCAGCCCCTTCCTGCAGCACATAGAAAAACAGCTGTGATTTTTTTTTCTTTTTAAACCAACATAATTGTTTAAGTGTGTGCCAGAAAGGAAAATGTTTACATTAGAATATATTTCTCCTACAGATTTTTTTTAATTAAAATCGATTACCTTTTTGAAAATGAGGCTGATTCACGGTGTTTCATATAACATGGCTTTTGTTTTATTCAAATTTATTTTTTAGAGAGATTTCACATAAATGGAATCCTAAACAAATAGGAGAACACCTTCTACTGAAATCGTAAGTATCAAAAGTGGCACTAATATTGAAAATTTCCATTAATTTTTATAGTGTTAGAACTGAAAAAAAATCTTAGTATGGTGAAGAAAGAGCAATAAGATATTTGTGGGACTAGAACTTCAAAAGGCAAATAACAGGAATGAACGAAGAATAAAATCCTGAAATACATACATTATCTTTAAAATAAATCTTTCTAATTTGAAAGGCTGAAATCACAACCTAATTTTTATCTGTGTTCTTAGGAAGTTAGCAAAGGTCTTCAGTTTGTTTAACCCAAATTGCCAGAAAAATTATCATTTAATTATTAAGCAGAGACAAAAATTTATCTGTAAAGTGATGAGCAAATTCAAACCTTAGCGTTATTAAAATGTAGTCCTAAAGTCACTTAGTGATTTTACAACACTGACCATTTTTGTAGATTAGAATTTTACTCTTCACTTTTTAATTTTTTTTGAAGATTGTGAATTGGAAATCCCCCAGCTTGCTGGCTCCCTCTGTGGGACATTCCAGCACATTATTACTTAGGATGTTCCATTCACCTTGAAAACTACTACTTGCCAGGACCTGGCCCCATAGGGTTAGGTAAGTCCCACCTTGATATTATTTTAAATAACTATATTTTGCAGGCTTGCAAAGTTGTAATATTACTATGTCTAAATAGTGGTGATAAGAAACAACTTTGCAAAGCTGTACAATATTGTTTTTTAATAATAAAAGGGGACTTGACTCACCATTGAAGACTGGCTTAGCTCTGCTGGGTGGGAAATCTGGGAATGGATAATGATAATATATAGGATAATAGCAGAACAGTTTACTTGTTCAAATGTCACTAAAAAGGCAGACAATGGAATGGATCCCTCATCCTAACTTCTAAGTATCAGATTTATAGGCTACATTAGCTATGTGCAGGTTGGACAGTGAATCATAACTAAGCATACGTTTTACTGGTTTAAAATAAAATCTGTTTTCCTTGCAGCCTTTCCCTGTGTAAAATTTAATACTTAAATTTTCATTGCCAGCTGTTGAATAAGGCATCTTATGTTACAGGTCTCTGAAGTATCTATAGATATTAATAGTTGAAGTAGATACTAACAGGCTATAGATATTAATTGTTGAAACCCTTAAATATATTCAGGCTTGAATATAAATTATGTTGATATATTACAGTCGATACTAAACGTAGTGGAAGCATGTGGTTTCAGTGTACTGATAAATTTGTTTTAATTTCTACAGCCTCACTTACATGGTGGCAATGCCTTTTTACTCAGCAAGTCTGATTGAAACAGTACAGGTGAGCTACTCTTCGTTGTCATTTTTTAGTTAAAAACATTTTTTGGAATACTCAATATATTATTTATATCAGATTCTGATTGTATACCAGACAAATTTAAGACAGTATCCTTTTAAAATTTGTATCTCACAGATAGCACAAATATCTCAGAGATTATATTCTAGGCACACTGTTGGTGTGGATCTTTCCTTTGCACACTTACTTCACACTTGTAGTTTTAATTTTTTATCCTTTCATTAGGCAGCTGTACTCTTCATTCAACTGTCTCAGACCCCAGCCTATGACTTACTCTGAATACAAAGAACCTATAGGGGTTGTTCTGTTTTGTTTTTTCAACCTTTTAAGACACTTAATGTACAACTCAAATGCTTATGGCTTGTCACCGGACAGTAAATTGCTAATTACCTGAGCATAAAACATGCTGGAGAATCATCCTAACAGTGATCAGGTAGTCCCATTTGTAGTCTACTAACAGTATTCTTTTTAAATATGCCTTTTAAGGAACATTTGATGCCATGGCATGTTAAGTACTACAGAGCTAAAGCAGTCCCCTGTCAGCATTTTACAGCATTTTACCATTTCTAACCACATGGTGGTGCTTCAAACACATTGTATTAATGTACCTCTTTTTTATTTTTATTTATTTATTTATTTATTTATTTATTTATTTATTTATTTATTTATTTTAAATTCAACTTAGTTAACATACAGTGTAGTCTTGGCTTCAGGAGTAGAACCAGTGATTCATCTCTTACATATGACACCCAGTGCTCGTCCCAACAGATGCCCTTCTCAATGCCCATCACCCATCTAACCCATCCCCCAACCCACCTCTCATCTAACAACCCCCAGTTTGTTCTCTGTATTTAAGAGTCTCTTATGGTTTGCCTCCCTCTGTATGTTAATCTTATTTTCCTTCCCTTCCTCATGTTCATCTGTTTGGTTTCTTAAATTCCACATTTGAGTGAACTCATACATTTATCTTTCTCTGACTGACTTATTTCCTTCAGCATAATATAGTGTAGTTCCATCCACATTGTTGCAAATGGCAAGATATCATTCTTTTTGATCACCAAGTAATATGCCAATGAGTATATACACCATATCTTCTTTATCCATTCATCAGTTGATGGACATTTGGGCTCTTTCCATAATTTGGCCCTGGATAGTGCTGCTATAAACATTATGGTGCATGTGCCCCTTTGAATCAGCATTTTTGTATCATTTGGATAAATTCCTATTAGTGCAATTGCTGGGTCATAGGATTGTTCTATTTTTAATTCTTTGAGGAACCTCCATACTGTTTTCTAGTGTGGCTGCACCAGTTTGTATTCCCACCAACAGTACAAAAGGGTTCCCTTTTCTCTGAATCCTTGTCAACATATTTTGTTTCCTGAAGTTGTTCATTTTAGCCATTCTGACAAGTGTGAAGTGTTATTGTGGTTTTGATTTGTATTTCCCTGATGATGAGTGATGTTGAGCATCTTTTCATGTGTCTGTTAGCCATCTGAATATCTTCTTGAAGAGTCTATTCATGTCCTCTGCCCATTTCTTCAATGGATTATTTGTATTTTGGGTGTTAAGCTTGGTAAGTTCTTTATAGATTTTGGATACTAACCCTTTATCTGATATGTCATTTGCAAATATCTTCTCCCATTCTGTCAGTTGCCTTTTAGTTTTGTTGATTGTCCTTTGCTGTGCAGAAGCTTTTTATCTTGATGAGGTCCTAGTAGTTCATTTTTGCTTTCATTTCCCTTGCCTCCAGAGACATGGCAAATAAGAGGTTACTGTGGCCAAGGTCAAAGAGGTTGCTGCCTCTTTTCTCCTCTATGATTTTGATGGTTTCCTGTCTTGCATTTAGGTCTTTCATCCATTTTGAATTTATTTTTGTGTACTGTGTACGAAAGTAGTCCCATTTCATTCTTCATGTCGCTGTCCAGTTCTCCCAGCACCATTTGCTAAAGAGACTGTCTTTTTTTCCATTGGATATTCTTTCCTGCTTTGTTGAAGATTAGTTGGCCATATGTTTGTGGGTCCATTTCTGGGTTCTCTGTTCTATTCCTTTGGTCTATATGTCTCTTTTTATGCCAATACTTGTCTTGATGATTACAGCTTTGTAATACAGCTTGAAGTCTGGAATTGTGATACCTCCAGCTTTGGTTTTCTTTTTCAGGATTGCTTTGGCTATTCAGGGTCTTTTCTGGTTCCATGCAAATTTTAGGATCATTTGTTCAAGCTCTGTGAAGAATGCTGGTGTTATTTTGATAGAGGTTGCAATGAATGTGTATATTGCTTTGGGTAGTATTGACAATTTAACAATATTTGTCCTTCCATGAGCATGGATTATTTTTCCATTTCTTTGTGTCTTTTTCAATTTCTTTTATAAGCTTTCTATAGTTTTTAGCATCTAGAACTTTTACCTCTTTAGTTAGGCTTATTCGTAGGTATCTTACGGTTTTTGGTGCAGTTGTAAATGGGACTGATTCCTTGATATCTCTTTCTGCTGCTGCATTTTTGGTGTATAGAAATGCAACCGATTTCTGTACATTGGTTTTATATCCTGTGACTTTACTGCTCTAGTAGTTTTTTGTTGGAATCTTTGGGTTTTCCCAGTCAAGCGAGCATCCTGCCATCTGCAAAGAGTGAAAGTTTGACTTCCTCCTGGCCAATTTGGATGCTTTTTATTTCTTTTTGTTGTCTGATTGCTGAGGCTAGGACTTACAGTACTATGTTGAACAACAGTGATGACAGTGGACATCCTTGTCATGTTCCTGACCTTAGGGGGAAAGCTCTCAGATTTTCCCCATTAAGGATGATATTAGCTGTGGGTCTTTCATATATGGCTTTTATGATTTTAAGGTATGTTCCTTCTATCTCTACTTACTTGTATACTTGCTCTTTATCAAGAAACGATGCTGTATTTTGTCAAATGCTTTTTCTGCATCTATTGAAAGGATTGTGTGGTTCTTATTCTTTCTTTTATTAATGTGATGTATCACGTTGATTGATTTGCAAATATTGAACCAGCCCTGAAGCCCAAGAATAAATCCCACTTGATCATGGTGAATAATTCTTTTCATGTACTGTTGAATTTGATTTTCTGGTATCTTGTTGAGAATTTAGGCATCCAGTTTCATCAGTGATAGTGGCTTATAAGTCTCCTTTTTAGTGGGTCTTTGTCTGGTTTTGGAATCAAGGTGATGGTGGCTTCATAGAATGAGTTTGGGAGTTTTCCTTCCCTTTCTGTTTTTTAGAACAGTTGAGGAAAATAGGTATTAGGTCTTCTTTAAATATCTGGTCGAATTCCCTGGGAAGCCATGAGGCCCAGGACTTTTGTTTTGGGGGAGATTTTTGATAACCGCTTCAATTTCTTTGCTGGTTTTGGGCCTGTTCAAATTTTCTGTTTCTTCCTGTTTGAGTTTTGGTAGTGTGTGAGTGTCTAGGAATTTGTCCATTTCTTCCAGATTGTCCTGTTTATTGGCATATAATTTTAAATAGTATTCTCTTATAATTGTATTTCTGTGGTGTTGATTGTGATCTCTCCTCTTTCATTTGTGATTTTATCTATTTGGGTCCTTTTATCTGTGTTATTTCCCTTCTTCTGATGGCTTTAGGCTTTATTTGCTGCTCCTTTTCTAGCTCCTTTAGGTGTTGTGTATTTGGGACCCTTCTTGCTTCTTGAGATAGGCCTGAATTGCAATGTATTTTTCTTTTAGCACTGCCTTTGCTGTATCCCAAAGGGTTTGGACTGTCCGTTTTTATTTTCATTGACTTCCATGTATATTTTAATTCCTTCTGTAATTTCCTGATTAATCCATTAGTCATCTTTAGTAGATTTAGTAGATTTAGATCTTTAGTAGGATGTTCTTTAACTCTATGTATTTGAGGCCTTTCCACATTTTTTCTTGTGATTAGGTTTCATAGTTTTGTGATCTGAAAACATGCATGGTATGATCTAAATCTTTTTTGTACTTGTTGAGGGCTGATTTGTGACCCTATAAGTGATCTATTCTGGAGAATGTTCCATGTGCACTTGAGAAGAATGTGTATTCTGCTGCTTTAGGATGAAATGTTCTGAATATATCTCTTAAGTCCATCTGGTCCAGTGTGTCATTCGTAGCCATTGTTTCTTTATTGATTTTCTGCTTAGATAATCTGTCCATTGTTGTAAGTAGAGTACTAAATTCTCCTATAATTATGGTATTATTATCAATAAGTTTGCTTATGTTTGTGATTGTTTTATGTATTTGGGTGCATGCAAGTTGGGGGCATAAATATTTACAATTGTTAGCTCTTCTCAATGATTAGACCTCTTAATTGTAATATAATGCCCTTCTTTATCTCTTGTTACAGCCTTTGTTTTAAAATCGAGTTTGTCTGGGGTGCCTGGGTGGCTCTGTTGGTTAAGGATCTGACTTCAGCTCAGGTCATGATCTTGCAGTCTGTGAGCTCGAGCCCCACGTCGGGCTCTATGCTGACAGCTCAGAGCCTGGAGCCTAATTTGGATTCTGTGTCTCCCTCTATTTCTGCTCCTCCCTCACATTCATTCATTCATTCATTCATCCTCTTTCTCTCTCTCTCTCTCAAAAATAAATAAATAAACATTTTTTTTAAAGATTAAAATAGAGCGTCTGATAGAAGTATGGCTACTTTGGCTTTCTTTTGTTCTACATTAGCATGATAGATGGTTTTCCATCTCTTCACTTTCAGTCTGCAGGTTTACTCAAGTCTGAAATGAGTCTTTTGTAGGCAGCACATAAATGGATCTTGTTTTTTTAATCCATTCTGATATCCTTTATCTTTGATTGGAGCAGTTAGTCCATTTACACTCAGAGTGATTATTGAAAGATACAAATTTAGTGCCATTGTGTTATCTGTGGATTTCATGTTGATGGGGATGTTCTCTGGTCCTTTGTAGTCTTTGCTGCTTTCCACTCACAGAGTCCTCCTTAGAATTTCTTGCAGGGCTGGTTTAGTGGTCATGAACTCCTTTAGTTTTTGTTTGGGAAAGTCTGTCTCTCCTTCTATTCTGAATGACAGCCTTGCTGGATAAAGGATTCTTGGCTGCCTATTTCTCCTATTCAGCACATTGAATATTTTCTGCCAGTCCCTTCTGGCCTGCCAAGTTTCAGTGGACAGGTCTGCTACTGGACCCTTATGTGTCTATCCTGGTAGGTAAAGCACCTTTTGTCCCTAGCTGCTTTCAGAATTCTCGCTGTTTATATTTGGAAAGTTTCACTGATATGTCATGGGGTTGACCTGTTTTTGTTGTGTTTGAAGGGAGTTCTCTATGCTTCTTGGACTTGGATGTCTGTTTCCTTCCCCAGATTAGGGAAGTTCTCAGTTATTTGTTCAGATAAATCTTCTGCCCCTTTTTCTTGCTCTACTTCTGGGACTCCTATGATATGGATATTGTTTGGTTTCATGGAATCACTTAGTTCTCTAATTCTCCCCTCATGATCTAATAATTTCCTTTCCCTCTTTTTTTCAGCTTCACTATTTTCTATAATTTTATCTTCTATTTCACCTATCCTCTCATCTGCTTCTTCATTTCTCGCTGTCACCATATCTAGTTTTTTTGCTTCTCAATTATAGCATTTTCTAATTCATGACTATTTCTTAGGTTTTTGGTCTGCAGCAAAGGTTTCTCTGGTGTCTTCTCTGCTTTTTTCGAAGCCCATCTATTAGTCATATGACTTTTGTTCTAAATTACTGTTCAAATATTTTGTTTCTGTTTTGAGCAAGTATCTGGCTTGATTTCTTCTTGACCTTTCTTTTGGGGAGAATTCATCGGTCTTGCCATTTTGGCTAAGTTTCTGTCTTTTGTGTGTCTTACAAGCTTGTTATGTGTCCTGCACCTAAGAGTACTGCTACATGAAAAAGGAATTGCACACAGTCCAGGGCCTGGCACTCCAGGAAGTGTGTCTGGTATATGTTGCATGCACTCTGCTGTTGCATTTTGGCTGCTCTATCCCACTTGTCAGTCCTCTACAGAGCTCCACCTTGCTGGCAGTGGTGGAGTGTTTGGACCTTTAGGTGTGCAGCGATTTGTTTGTTGAGGTAGCATGGGGGAAAAAAAAGTGTGGGGGAGCCTGATCCCATAAAAAGAGAAAAAGGAAAGGGGAGAAAAGGAAGCCAAACAGAGAATCAAAAAACCATAAGCCTGATTCCAAAGAAAGAGGGAGAAAAAAAATGAAGAAAAATAAGCAGAAGAAAGGAGAACAGAACAAGAATAAATTTTTTTAAAAAGCCTGATCAAAAAATATATATAATAAGAAATGACAAAAAACTAATCAGAAACTGTGACCCTGATTCCAAAGAAAAAAAGAAGCAGAAGGAAAGAAAGAGAGGAAAAAAAAAAAAAAGTCTGTTAGTTCCTGGGGCTGGTGGCTATGCTGGTCTGGAGGAGAGGCCGGCTGCATTGGGTCAGTCAGTCTTGCCCCAGTAAATAAGCAGTTGCCAGACGTGGAGGGGCAGAATTTGGGTTGCTCTCTGAAGCCCCAGCATTTTGGTATTGGAGGAAAGATGGCATCACCCCGATCTCTCGTTCTTGGACTGGGGATCTCAACCCCTGCAGTTCAGGCAGCCCTTAAAGAATAGCGAGGACCGTCAGCTTACCCTGCACCTCAGTCATCCTGAGCCTTTCCTTTGGCACTCGGATGGGATTCAAAACCTGATGTCTTGAAGGACCTGTCACCATGTGAGTCCACTCCCATCCTCTGGAGTAGAGCCTCTCCACCCAGCTGATGAAAGGCCTTTGGCTGACTCCTGCGGGGTCTTTTGTCCTTGGGGAGGCAATAAGCCCTTTTCCGAAAGTATTCCAGGAAGTGGACTGTTCTCTCCCAGTGAACCCCGAAATTGCCACACCACACTATGCGCTCCAGGGCCAGCTCTCTCCTCTCTAGGATCATGCCCCATGGCTCCACTCCAGACAAAGTTGTGCACTTCCTGAACCTTGGAGTTTCAGGTCCAAAGCCTGTTTGCAAACAAAGAACTGGGACACTCCGTGCTTTTCCCTGCCCAGTCCATAGTCCAGAGAGGTTTTCCTCTTGTGCTAACTTGATGCCACACTTTTACAACCCCTCTCTCTTTCTCTCTTTTTTGTTTCTCCACAGAAAGGGTTCCTTGTCCTCCATAGCTCTGCTGCTTTATCTCCCGCATTCACATACACACACATAGGTCCTGCAAGCTGTTTCCCTCCAACTGTGGAAATCCTTCTGCCGCTCCGCAGATTGATTTCCTGGGTGTTCCAAGTGACCAGACCTCAATACGGCTGTCTTTGAGGGACAAGCAAAATCCAGGTCCCCCTACTTCTCTGCCATGTTAACTCTCCCCTGAAGGTTACCTGTTGAAATGAATGTGGGAGAAAGGTGACATCCAAGGTCCCCTCCAACCTCAGTCTTGTTCACTGGATCAACCCAGCACCGATTATAGGACCAGAAGAAGAGCCAAACCTACTCAGTGTCCCTGTGAAAGCTTCTCTTGGTTGGCCATAGAGCAGGTGCCAGAAGGCAGATTGGTGGGGCAGTGGGCAGAAGGAGGAGGCTGATAGCCCTGAGGAAACTTAAGACGATGGCCACTGAGCAGGTGCAAGACAGTGTCAGGGGGTGGAAGGTAGGGGTATAATGGGGAGGCAGGGGTCCAGCGGTGAGGACAGAGTGTACAGTGAAAAGGAGCCTGGGCAGCAAACGGGGCCTGGCTGTGCAGTGTATTAATGTACTTCCTACACTTAAAACTATAAGATGAAGATAGTTTTAACTTCACTGATACACAAAATCCAGTTAATTGTATATCGCCTATTTTCTGTCTCCAACACTAGGTCCTCTGGCTTATTTTTTGTCTTCAGTGTGTATGGATTTCCTCTCTATAAAAACCTTACTGGATCAGCCTTTGCTTTTCTAATTCCTCTTTTCCACTTATCCATAAGATGGGAATAGTATTTTAATAACAGTTAAAACAATGAGATGAGTTGTCTATGTAAAGTGCCCAGCTCGCTGTAAGTTAGTTTGGTTTTTTTACCCAATACCCAGCCCCTGCTTTCCCTTGCTCTGGGTTCCACCTGGAACTCCTTTTGACTCCTTTTGTCTGGTTTTTCTAAAAGTCTATCTTCTTAGAGTATTTCTCTCTTGAACGTTTTCCTCTTCCTTCAGTAACCTCTTTGCCATCTCTTCTGCTGCCTTCCAAGGTGTAACCTTTTTATCCTGTATTCTCTGCTTTTTATCCTATATTCACTATCTGGTAGAACTCATTTATTCTCATGAATCATTTTAACTCTAATCTCTAGCTGAATTAAATCATCTCCATCTCAAACTCAACTCATGTAAACAGTCTCATCTTATTACCCTGACAATTAGCTTCTTTTTGAGCCTCCTCTCCTTTTCTGCTAGTGGTACTCTTGTTGTCTTTACCCTGAAGACTTAAAATTTTAGTTTTAATTTTAAGGAGTCTTGATTTTTATGTTTCTGTCATCCTTTATAACCAATCAGACATACGTCTTTTTCTGACTTTAGCAAGTGTCTGAGATTTGTCTGTTTCTTCCCACTATGAGGCAACCATTATCCTTTCAATGAATGCCACATCCTCAGATTACTACATTAGCTTCTCTCTTCCTACTCCGTTCATGTTCAGTGGTTTTTTTCCCCTTCTGGGGACCCAGCTCAGATTTCTGAGAATACTTTTTCCCTTGAAAATATACATTTAGGGGCTCCTGGGTGGCTCAGTCGGTTGGGCGGCCGACTTCGGCTCGGGTCATGATCTCACGGTCCGTGAGTTCGAGCCCCGCGTCGGGCTCTGTGCTGACAGCTTGGAGCCTGGAGCCTGTTTCGGATTCTGTGTCTCCCTCTCTCTGCCCCTCCCCTGTTCATGCTCTGTCTCTCTCTGTCTCAAAAATAAATAAACGTTAAAAAAAAAAAAAAAAAAAAAAAAAAAACCACCATTAAAAAAAAAAAAAAAGAAAATATACATTTATATATAGATCTCCTGTAGAACTTCTCCTAAAGCCCTTAAATATGAACTTAGTAGTGATCTATTGTCTTCATTAAAAATCCCTGATCTAGCTGCTGCATCTTAAAGTCATTCTGTACACTCCCGCCATTGTTCTCAAGTTGCAGTGCTTATACCCTTTTGCTGATTAAAGATCTGTGTTGAATCATATTTCCTAAGATCAGTTGTAGAAAGGCAGAGACGTTGTAGATGATAATGACTAACATTTACTGAGTGCCTCTGGAAGCCAGGCCTTTTTTCCTTTAATATGTCCAGCAATCATGTGCATAAAAGCTAGGTAGTACTAATCCCATTTTTATAGAATGGTCAACTGATTCTTAGGAGAACTAACTTGCCCAAAGTTATATAAGCAGTAGGTAGTGGATGCAGGGTTTAAACCTGTACTTAAGAATTCCAAGCACCAGGGGTGCCTGGGTGGCTCAGTCTGTTAAGTGTTTGACTCTTGGTTTCGGCTCAGATCATGATCTCACAGTTCATGGGTTCAAGGCCCACATTGAGCTCTACCCTGACTGCGCAGAGCCTGCTTGGGATTCTTTCTCTCCCTCTCTCTCTGCCCCTCACAGTCTCTCTCTCAAAATACATAAATAAACATTAAAAAAAAAAAAAAGCAAAACTCCAAGCACCATACAAACTCTTTAGATGTCCACTAGCTGTTGCTTTTCAAAATGAGTCCTAAGAGCTCATTTGAGTTCTTGAGGGTGGAGGAACCACATATGTCCTGTCCACATCTCCTCTCCTTTCCCTTCCCAAAAAGAATAGCTCCCAGCTTCACTGCTGTTATGGAATTTCATTTGAAAAAAGAATCTAATACCTAGGTAACACTTGAAGTTTGCAAGCCATTGGTGTTTTCCCTCTGTGGTCAATAAATTAGGATTTAAGAAGGGACCTAAAACAAATCATTTCTTGTGGCAAAATAAGCAAGTATTAATTTTTACTCATTTCATCATTTTTATTTCAGAGTGAGATAATACGAGATAACACTGGAATCTTGGAATGTGTTAAAGAAGGAATTGGAAGAGTGATGGGCCTAGGGGTGCCTCATAGCAAACGACTGCTTCCGCTTCTTTCCTTGATCTTCCCCACTGTGCTGCATGGGGTTCTGCATTACATCATCAGCTCAGCCATTCAGAAGTTTGTCCTGCTAATTCTAAAGAGAAAGACGTATAGTAGCCATCTAGCTGAGAGCACTAGTCCGGTGCAGAGTATGTTGGATGCTTATTTTCCAGAACTTATTGCTAACTTTGCTGCCAGTCTTTGCTCTGATGTTATACTTTACCCGTTGGAAACAGTTTTGCACCGCCTTCACATTCAAGGAACACGCACAATCATTGACAATACAGACCTTGGCTATGAAGTGCTTCCAATTAATACACAGTACGAGGGTATGAGAGACTGTATCAATACTATAAGGCAGGAGGAAGGAATGCTTGGTTTTTATAAAGGGTTTGGTGCTGTTATAATACAGTACACACTGCATGCAGCTGTTTTACAGATTACCAAAATTATTTACTCTACCCTTCTTCAAAATAGTGTGTGACACTAACTCAGTTCCTGGTTAGTCTAAAAGACATAATCTGGGTACTTTGTTATGAAATTATGTGGGATAAAAGTGAAATACTGGGGGAAAGTGGATTAGAAAGTGAAACTGGTAAAAAAAAGCCCATGCTGATTATATTGACCCTTCTTTTTTTAAAAGGTATAGGTATATATTTTGGATGAAAAATATCCCAAATTTGAAAACTCAATGAAAGTAACACTCGTGAATTGAATTCTAGCTAATGTAGCACTCATGCTAAACTAAAAAGACCCTGGGCAGAAGCAAAAATTTGTCAGCAAATGTAAAACAATATTTCACAGAGCTAAGTTTATTCCATCTGACTTCAATATTTATTAGAAATTTATTTCACCTTCTAGATTGATATTGGTATGACATCCTTAATCTAGTGTATAGTATCAGGATGGTTTACCTTTAAACAAATAAACTGTGTCATCCGTGGTAAAGATGAGAAGGATTAGATTTGGCAGTGTGTAAGCAGGACTTGAAGAGTTTTAAATTGCATTGTCCCTGTCCAACTTTTTAATGGCTGAATATTTATTATATAAAGCCATTTATGTGCACACATATAACTCGGAATTTCCTTCATCTCTATAAAGTTTCCACTCTTAGATCAGCTTATTTCATAAAATGAATACTTACTGCTTGAATATCAGAAGAAAACATTAAAAGACAAGGTACCCAAAAGATGTAAGGCAAACAACCTACTTGTCCATATCCAAACCCAGCGTTTCAATGCCAGCAACTGAAACATCCATCATATGTTTATAAAGTTTGATTTGCTTACTTAGATATGTGAATCATCAGTCTGGTTTTAGACCACTCCTAAGATAGAATAGAAAATAATCATGACAACTATTACTGTTTGCACATTTATGGATTGTGTACTGAAAGAAATGTTACTTGCCTTATATTTCTGAATGATTTGTCTTAGAGGAGTGACAATTAAAATTTACATGGGAATTTGTGCCTCTTGCCTTTTGTATAGTCATCATTAAATAATGGCTTCAGTTTTTATTTTATTCTAGTTTTTGTTTGTAGTTTCATTCTCCAAACCAGATCTACATAAAGGGAAAAGCAAGTTTATCCTTATCACCTTTTATTTAAACTTGTTTGGATGAATAACAAAGGAAAAATAAAAACTTTAAAGGAAGTTTGTCCTTGCTTTTTATGAATGAGGAAAAGAAGTAAATCTCAAAAAATAATAAGCAAAAACGTTGTTATCAGTTTGTTAAAAAAAAAAAAATCTTCCTGTTAAATTGAAGTTGGTGGGTGAGGTTCTTGTATAATAAAATAATAAGCATTTGACTGACCCAAACTTAAACATTTTAAAGTTTCATTTCCTCACATGAATGATCACAGTCAGTTTTACTACAAACTGTTTAGCACACAAACGCAGTGACTGCACTGGTGTTGTCCAATCTAGAAGGTATACAGACTGAGACTTACTTGCTAAGTGTCAGCAAAATAGTTACTTTTTGTGATTAATAGTTTTAGAACCAAAAAATGATATCCCCAAAGTGCCAAACAGTATGTAAGTAGAAATTTTCTCTACAATCTTATGTGGTAGGTGTGTATGTTGTTTTTTTTTTTTTTTTAAACTAAAACACATATGTTTTCCCTTTTTAAATTCCACCAAGAGGGGAAAATAAAACACCACTGATCACGTGTTGTACTTTGCAGTTAATGTTTTGGGTTATGGTTTACTTTGCCCTACCTATGACACCTAAATTGTTTCCAATGCTTTGAACTGCTAAATAAATGTTTAGATGTTTATAAACTGTCCAACTTCCAATCATTTTTATTGTAATCAAGATGTTTCAAATAAGAGTAAACTTTAGAAAATACCAAGTTTCAGAAAATTTCTACAAGAACAGAATCTGAATGGAATCAAGTATTAACTAGTGAAAATCCATGAGATCCTTTATCTAGTTAAAAATCAAATATTTCAAGATTATTTGATGGAAGTATAAAGATTCAGTTATATAAAACTGTCTCATAGAATCATTATAAGACTGATAGACTGAACTTGTGTATACACAAGTAAGGTTGATCTCTTTGGAGAAAGAATGCAAATTAAGATTGGAATGTGGCAAGTAAAATACTAATTGTTCTTACTGCCATTCCAAATTAGTTGCAATATAAAAATTCTTAAAATTCAAGAACTTAAATGCTGTCCAAATATGCTTAAATGAAATTAGAAAGGAATATGTGAAATACACATTAGGCACACTCTTTCCCTTTTAAAATTTGCTCTCTTTCTTTAGCATACAGGTACCAAAGTCAAATATCCATTGGCTACATCTTTTTTAAGATGACAGTAGCTCAGAATATTTTAAAATTCAGTATGGTTAATAGTATTATGACTAAGATCCTATTAAAATGTTCCAGAGGCCCAGCGGTCCTCTTACGTAAGCCAGGGTTTGGCCATGGAGCTCAGATATGATATGCTTGCTTTACTCTGTAGGATTTCTTAATCAGAGTCAAATAGTGTGAAAGTGATTGAGTTAAAAACTGAAAACTCTGATAAATACTGAGTATGTTATGTGAATTTATGAATTGATTTAGTACATTTGCATGTAAATTTCTTTCCCTTGAGCTACCTTTCTCTATTTTATGCACCCTTGAAAAATAATCCCTAGGTTTATAAAATTTATTGAAGCTTCCAAACTCCCATCACTAGACGTTATAAATATGAAATAGTAAAAAACAATCTGATTTCAAAATGGCTGTGGTTTGGGAGGTTTGGTAATTCAGCCAGTATTTTCAGAAGCAAAACTGGAGAGAGAAGTCTCACTTTTGCAAACATGCCTGACTACTCACAGCTGTCTTTTCAGCACTGGCTTTGTTACAACTGAACGAAGCATTCACCTTACTGACTTGGCATGAATGCTTCAATATTTCTGTGTATTCATACATCTGCTTAGAAAATAAAATACAGTGCTTTGCTATTTGTTTTTTTCTACTGAGATTGTGGAGGGTATTTGCCTTCAGTTTGCTTACTAGATCTTTTGGAACATGAGAGACTATTTGCCAGCTCTTGAAAAGATATTCAGGGTTGAATTAATTACTTTCAATAACATGTAAGCAAATAAATCCCCTTGGTAGCAACCACACTGCAATAGAATTTGAGTGATATTTTGGCATATCTGCTTTCTCTTCTCTTTAAAGTAGCTGCGCATTTCTCTTGCTCTCTCTAATATAAACTGGATGTATACTGTCTTTCAAGTCATTGAGTATCACTAATATGATACCAAGTTGTATAGCAGAGTAACAAAAACTTGTGATTTAACAATGAATCTTACACAGTATTACCTCAGCTAGACAAGGTGTGTGTGTGTGTGTGTGTGTGTTTAAGTTGTTTTTGTCTAGTATTTTAAATGTTTTCAGTAAATTGTGTAATATGAAAAGGTTCAATAAAATGTTGAAATAAAAACAGTATTTTTCTCTTCCTGATGCTAGAGAACTACTGAGGCTTCTGGTGAAGGAAAAGTTTTATTTTTGTAGGTAGAAATGAAGATCAGGAAAAATACATGAAGTTGAACTTTTTTCCCCACCACTTAAAAAGTCTTTCTGATGTAACTGTGATGTGGCTCACGAAACAAGTAACATATTTTCTAAAATAAGGTTTCAAATGCATTATATTCTGTAAATGTCTTCCACATTCCCATATTTAATCCTTACAACAGCCCTCGGGTATTTTCTGAGAAGTTCTGCTGAGGGAAGAAATAGATACAGAGAGGTTGTGACCTCTCTAGTGTTAAGTAACTTAAGGGAGTGATGACAGCAAGATGGCAAGTATGCAGTTCAAACGTGTCCCTCCATAGAAACTTAGGAAAAATACAACCAGAAACTCAAAACCAACTTTGTCAGAACTCTAGAAAACAAGTTTATAGCAACCAAACGCAGAATCAAGAAAAAAGGCAACTTAATGGTAGGAGAATTTTGTGCTGTTTTTTGCTTGCCTTTGCCTCCACTGCCCTGGGTATCTGTGGGAGCCCCTGTGCCACTGTGGAACAGTCTATAGTCCTTGATCCTGGAAGGAATAAAGGAGATGCTATTTGCAAGTTACTGTGTTTATGCATACTGACATCTCTAGGGGCTACCTGAAAAACTAATGCAAGGTTCTCATCTTTTTTCCCTAACTGGACTTCCACTCAGGCAAGAAAAATAGTAGGAATCCCTTGAAAACATTTTAAGGTGATCAGAAAAACCTTAGCCATTTAGGGCAAAGAATTACAGTTGAGACATAACAAAAGACTGTCTATAAAGCCAAGGAGGAAAGGCCAGGGAGCGAGTTGCCTTGGGGTTTTCAAAAGTCATCATGAATACTAGGGAATTTAGAAAGCCACGCACATGCTCACGACAGGAGGCATGCTCAGAAAAGAACTGAGAAGACCCTCAGATGAACTATAAGCTCAGTGCAAGCAGGAAGGAAGGATGAGTCAGAGTTGCAAACGGCCTAAGAATTAAAGGGGTACTCTAACACACAGCCAATCCACAAAGTAAAGCAACTAACTAAAGCCAGAAATTGAACCTAGTCTTGTATCGAGTTCAGTGTCCTACCATAATAGGACCTCTCAAAGTCAGGAATAGATGGTCAAATAATATCTGCTCTTTAGGAAAAGAACAGTGGTTAACATTTATGAGCACTTACTATAATGACTGGATCAGTAATAAATGTGTTATTTTACAAATTCTCTACAGCAACCTTATAAAGTAGGTCTAACAGTATCCTCATTTTACAGATGCAAGACTTGCAGCTGGGAGGTTAAGCCAAGATCATACAGATAGGAAGAAGAATAACTAGGATTTGGTCCAGGACTTGCTCAATTCTTGCACTCCTTGGCTGGTCACGAGGTCAAAGTTGGCCTTGCTTTAAGTAGTGACATCCAGTAGAAGGACTAAAGGACACCAGGGTTCTCACGAATTGATGAATCGCTTCTTAGCTTAATCTGTCCTGGGTCTATAATGGAAGAACTCTTTGGGAGATCCTTCCAAGTCCACACCATCTCCCTCCCTTCTTAGGCTGGAAACATCTCCCTTTCTCTTTAGGCTTCCATAGCCTCTTCATTCTTTCTGGTGAGTTATGGACTTTCTATCTCGTAGTTTTGTGCAAGCACCTCTTAAATCCTCTGTATCTGTATCATAGACATGTTTTCTCCCACTCTCACTACACAAACACATACATAGACATAATAAATTACATGACATAATACATGTTGAATGAATAAATGAATCTATAAAACTGTGCACCCAACCTTGTCTGTATATTTTGAAATGTTCCTTTTTAGCTTAGAATTTCAACACTGACAGTGACCTTTGGAAATCGTCTTAACTAGAACTCTCATGTCACAAAGGTGTAAAATGAGTCCTCTAGATGTTTAGTGATTTTACTAAGTTCATAGAATCACAGAGCTGGAGACATAATCCAGGTCTTCGCATTCCTGGTCTAGTCTTTTTCTCCTATATCATCTTCCCCTTCCATTCACCCCCTCTCTCCTATCTAGCCACACATTATCTACACAAATATACATCCAAAAGTGAGCTCTGTGGCCCTTGATAGACCCTACTTCCAAAAAATACATACACGGGGGTGCCTGGGTGGCTCAATAGATTGAGTGTCCGACTCTTGATTTCGGCTCAGGTCATGGTCTCACACTTGTAAGATAAGCTCAGAGCCTATTTGGGATTCTCTCTCTTTCTCTCAGCCCCTCACCCCCTCACCCGCTCACACATGCATGGCACTCTCTCTCTTTCCTTATAAATTTTGATAGTTAGCATAGTATGGGCCATGTTATAAAAGTTTAAAAATGTTTGTGACTTGGTGAAAGTCACCCAAAGTAGCAGAACCTCTAGCAGGCTAATTACAGACTTTTACTACTATTACCTCCTGAACAGACTTCTTAAGATTCAGAATAAATTCACCACTCCATTCCATTCCAGCACCTAGAATATTTCTTGGTACATATGTAAGTACTGAAAAATACTAAAACTATAAACTATATAAAATGTAAACTACATGAAACTATAAACTACAGAAAATATAAACTATATTTACTATATAGGCAAGTAGCTTATTAAGATAATAATCTTACGGGGCGCCTGGCTGGCTCAGTCGGTTAAGCGGCCGACTTAAGCTCAGGTCACGATCTCGCGGTCCGTGAGTTCGAGCCCGGCGTCAGGCTCTGGGCTGATGGCTCAGAGCCTGGAGCCTGCTTCCGATTCTGTGTCTCCCTCTCTCTCTGCCCGTCCCCCGTTCATGCTCTGTCTCTCTCTGTCTCAAAAATAAATAAAACACGTTAAAAAAATTAAAAAAAAAAAAGAAGATAATAATCTTACAATGTAGAAGAGGCCCTTTTGATAATCGCAAATTGTCATACCTAGGAAATGAGTTTAGGACTCTTATACCTGCCAGCCTGAGCTCTAGCTCTGAGGCTGGAGTCTATCTACAGATTTATTTTGAGGACTGGCTCAGAGCCTCAGAACAAACCTAGACTTTTAAGACTACTTAGAAAAATCTCTCAACCTTCAAATCATTCTACTGGAATCTGAAACTGTTTTTAAACAAAAGCATAAAGGGTGCTAAATATAGCCTATATTTGGCTGTTATGAAATCTTGTTCATCTGATCTAATCTGTTGACAGGGGAAAACTTTCCATACCTCCCTCCAACACCTAGTGCCCAGGGAAAATATGTGTTTGAAATGTCAACTTCTTTAAATTACTGATATAGTCACAAGATTTCTGCATCCAACAATGGAAACGTGGGGCCCAAGTACATTTTATTTCTTTAAAAAGGCCTGTGATGTGCTACAACTAGTAAGCAGATGACTTCTTTGGGCTAGCTTTAGTCATTCTGTGAAAAGACAGATCTATGGCCTTGATCTTGGAGGAAAGATAAACTTGGCATCATCAAGCTTTTGTTAATAGAAGAGGTCCATTCTCACATTATGAAAAATTTTTAAAAAGAGGGGCCAGGGCGGAGGGAGGGGGGAGCACCTGGATGCCTTGGTCGGTTGAATGTCCGACATTGGCTCAGGTTACCATCTCGTGGTCCTTGAGTTCAAGCCCTGCGTCCAGCTATATGCTGACAGCTCAGAGCCTGGAGCCAGCTTTGGATTCTGTGTCTCCCAGTCTTTCTACGCCCCTCCCCTGCTCATGCTCTATCTCTCTGTCAAAAATAAATAAACATTAAAAAAAAATTTTAAACAAAATAGAAGTCCATTCTCAATTACAAAGTTTGCCCTAACTGCTACTGAAAAATCCATAATATTGACATCATTCCCAGTCTTTTATAACCGAAGAGGAAAGTAAATAGAAAAATTGCCTGTTATATAACTTTGGATGTAGCATTTTCTTGAATTACACCCTGAAGCTAAATTACACTTTTCCCAAGGGTAACAAAAAAACTCTGTTGATGATAGTTCTGTAAAAATATCTAATCCCACTTAAAATAAAATTGGAATATTTATAGTGACATCTATGTATAGCAAAAAAGGGCAACATTTGATAATTCTGCTGATCTCTGCTCTTTATTAAAATATGCACCTTCAAAAAATAAGGTAAAAAACAAGCCCAAACTGGGAGAAAATATTTGCTAAATATGTATCTAATTAAGGACTCACATTTAAAATACACAAAGAATGCATAGAACTCAATAAAGACAATAAACAACTCAATTAAAAAGTGATTAAAAGTTAAAAAAGTAAAAGTAATTAATAATTGGGCAAAAGATCTGGACAGATACACGGACATCTCACCAGAAAAGATATATAGATGGCAAAAAAGAAAACGTATAAAAAGATGCTAAACCTCATATGTCATTAGAGATTGCAAACTAAAACAGTATTTTCTTGTTTATGTAACTATTAGATCTTGTATTATCATGTAACTATTAGAAATAACTAATCTCCAAAACACTGACAATACTAAATGCTGACGAGGATGTGAAGCAACATGAACTCTCATTCATTGCTGGTGGGAATGCAAAATGGTACAGCCACTTTGGAAGACTATTTGGCAGTTTTCTTACACAAGTAAGCATGGTTGTACCATACCATCATGGGAATCATGCTCTTAGGTATTTACCCAACTGAGATGAAACTTAGGTCTACACAAACACCTGCGCACAAATGTTTATAGTGGCTTTATTCATAATTGTCAAAAATTGGAAGCAATGGAAATGTCCCTCCATAAGCGAATGGATAACCAAACTGTGATACATCCATCCAAAGGATACCTTGCAAGGATATGACATCCTAGAAAAGGCAAAACTGTAGAGACACTAAATAGATCAGTGCTTTCCAGAGGATGGGGAATGGGGAAGAGAGGAAAGGATAAATAGGTGGCGCACAGGGGATTTTTAGAGCAGTGAAATTATTCTCTATGATACTATAATAGTGGATGCATTATATTACATATTTGTTGAAACCTATACACTGTACAACACAAAAAGTATTTTTAAATTATGGATTCTAGTTAATAGTAATGCATCAGTAGCAGTTCATTAATTGTAACAAATGTACCACACTAATGCAAGGAGGGACAGAGGGGAGGGGAAATATATGAGAACTCTTTATACTACTCTATACTACCTGCTCAATTTTTTTTTAATCTAAAACTGTTGTTTAAAAAAGTCTCTTGGGATGCCTGGGTGGCTAGTTGGTTAAGCTTCTGACTTTGGCTCAGGTCATGATCTCACAGTTCTTGAGTTTGAGCCCACATCTGGCTCTGCGCTGTCAGCACAGATCCTGCTTAAATAAAATACAAATAATTTCCTTTTATCTCTCAAAGTGCTTTCTCTCATGTTAATATTTTTTATAACCATGGTAAAATTACCAAGAACAGATCATTAACATTGGAAATATATTACTAATTAAACTACAGACTTTATTTGAACTCTGCCATTTTTTTCCATGAATGTCCTTTTCTATAGTATCTTAATACTATCCAGGGTCTCACAATGCATTTAATTGTAAAAATTTCAGTCTTTTTTGTTTTTCATCTTTCATGATCGTGACACTTTTGAAGAGTACTGATTAGTTATGTTGTAACTTGTCCCTTAATTTGGATTTGTCTTAAGTTTTCTCATGGTTGAAACGAGGTGATGAGTCCGGAAAGAATCTCATAAACATAGCATTGTGGCTTCCTTCTTATCAAGGGATTTATGTCACCACGTCTCGTTACTGGTGATGTTAACCCTAATTACTTGCTTAGATGGTGTCTGCTGGGCTTCTCTTCTGTAAAGTTACTGTATGTTCCTTTGTATTTAATGTAAGTGTCTTGAAAGAGATACTTTGTAACTATGCAAAGTGTATTTACTCTAAAATTTTTATCCACTAATTTTAATATTCAATATACATTGGTATATCTTGCCTGCAAAAATTGTTACTGTGATGTAAGCCCAGTGGTGATTTCATATTCCTATATTTCCTTTTACATTTACTGACTGGAAATTACATGAGTAATTTTTTCTTCTTATATGTTTATTTATACCAAAATAAACTCATAAATAGAAGGGAAACTTCAAATGTTGAGTAAAAAGTCACAAAAAATATATCACATTTGTGAATATCTATGCAACAAACAACAGCAACTACCTTTTTAAAGCAAAAAGTAGTCAAGACACAAAAAAACAGATATAAGCTAATGATAGCAAATTTTAACATGTCATTCTCAGTATACTATGGATAAAGTGGACAAAAATAAATACTGGTTAACATTAAAGATCTAAACAACATAAACAATCATACAGACTTTATAGATATATATCAAATGTTTTATTCTGATACTACAGAATAGATCTTCTTCCAAGTATACCATGGAACAAGGTATATTAATTGAATGTTTACAAAATATTGATCACATATTAGGTTATAAAGTCAACATTAGTAAATTCTATAATGTAGAAATATTATAAAATGTTTTCTAACCACCATGCAATAGAACATTATTTAAAAAAATTTTTAAAGATTCATTTAAAATTAATAAAATTTTCTACTAAATAGGTCTGGATAAAAAAAGAAAATAAAATCTGAAATTATGCTAACAAAATACTACATATCAAAATTTATGGGATACGTCTAAAACAGTGATCAGGTGCGCTTGGATGGCTCAATCAGTTAAGCGTCCGACTTCGGCTGAGGTCATGATCTCCCAGTTTGTGAGTTCGGGCCCCATGTCAAGCTCTGTGCTGATAGCTCAGAGCCTGGACCCTGCCTCAGATTCTGTGACTCCCTCTGTCTCTGCCCTTCCCCCACTCACATTTTCTCTCTCTCCCTGTCTCTCAAAAAATAAATAAACGTTAAAAAAAATTTTTTTAATTAAATAAAACAGTAATCAGAGGAAAATTCATAGTACTATACACTTTCATCAATTAAATCAAATAATTTAAATAAAATTAAATTCCAAGCTTAAAAAAAGCAAGTAAACAAAGTATTAAAGGGAAATCATAATTTAATAAAACAGAATTAATGAGGTAGAGAAAAGAAATAGATTAGGTATAATTTTGAAATGATTAACAAAGTAGACAAACCACAAGATAATTTGATCAAGAAGCAAAAGGTAAGGCACAAATATACAAAATAAGAAATAATAAGAGGCAAACAGTGACATGCAGAAAATTTTAGAAAGTCTAAGAGGCCACTTTGCAGGGCTCTATGCAAATGTATTTGAATGATTTGCTAGTGAAATATAGATGAACAAAAGCAGCATGTTTGAAAATGAAAACTTAAACAGACTAATTTTAGTATAGGCAATTGAAAAGGGTATCAAGGAACTAACCCACAGGAGCACAGGCCAGATGGTTTCACAGGAGATTTCTAAGAAATGCTCAAAAACCATAGGTAGTCACAATGCTCTGTAAATTGTTCTAGAGCACCACAAGTGAAGGACAGCTTCCTAATTGTTTTTACATAGCAAAAATAACTGAACCTGATAGTACAAAAATTATGAATCAATATCACTTATGAATATTAATGCAAAGTATTTGATAAACTACTAGCAGAGGACAAAAACCACATTAAAGAAATTCCATGATCAAGTGGAATTTATTACATGAATGCAGGATTGTTCTGTATTCTAAAACCATCAACATAACACCATTTTAATAGATGTAAGGAGTAAAACATGAAATTATTCATGTTGAAAAATCCTATGACAAAAACCTATTTCTAACAACAAAAAAAATCAAGAAAAAAGAACTTGATGGATACTCTCTTAACATAACTACATATATAAACCCAAGTTAGGCTTACTTACTAAATACACCTGAAAGATATTTCCACTGAGAGTAAGAACAAAACAACAATGCCCACAATCTTGACCCCATTCTACCTAGTACTGCTGTTATTGGCCAACGCAAATAGACAAGAGAAATCAATTAGAGACATAAAATTGTTTTTAAAAATCTGAAACTACCCCTATTTGAAGATAAAATTTTTGTATGCCTAGAAAACCCTAATGCATCAATAATAAGACTTAGAAATTTTAGTAATAGTTAGATAAAAATTAATACACAGAAATTAATTACCTTTCTATATTCAAATAATAGGACATAATGGTAGGGAGAAAAATCCTTTTTTCAATAGTAAAAAAAAAAAAGATTAAATACTTAGGAACAAAATCAACAAAAAATATGAAAACCCATATAGGTTAAGGGAAGTTTTTAAACCACTGCCAAAAGATACAAAGGTACAGTATATGTAAAGAAATGGAAAGATTTCTGTTCTTGGATAGGATGACTCAACATCGTAATGATGTCAATTCTTCCTAAATGACTTATAAAGCTGATGCAATCCCAATAAAAATACCTATAAGACTTTATGGAGTTAGACAAGTTAATACTAAAGTTGGTATGAAAAAACAAATTTGCAAGCCAAGACAAAACTGAAATAGAAAACTCTTGAGAGACATGTAGTCTTGCTAGACATTAAAATACATTGTGAAATCTCTGTAACTAAAACAACGTAGGCCAGAGTAGTAATAGATAAACAAAAAGAACAGAATATAAAGGTCAGAAATAGATCCAAGTGCATATGAAAATTCAGCATGTGATAAAGGTAGCATCTCAAATCAATGCAGGAGAAAAAGATACTCTTTAAATAAAATGTGCTAGACAATAGTTTTGTTACTTGGGAAAAGGCAAAATTAAATACATACCTCAGATCTACCAAAGAACTCTAAATGAATCAAAAATCTAAATATCAAAAAGGAAAAAGGAAAAAGGAAAAGCAAACAGTGTTAGTACTAAAAAAACAAAAACAAAGGGGTGAATTTCTTTATAACCTGGGTGTAGGAAAGGTTTTCTAGCTATGATTGAAAATCCAGACCATACAATTTAAGGTCAATAAACATGACTATATAGCATATTTTAAACATTCATAGCAAACAAAAAACCCATAAACACATTCAAAGGACAACTGACATTAGAAGCAAATATTTGCAACATAATGCTTCTATCCAGAATATATGAAACACTTTTAAAAATGGATGGAATGAAGTATAAAACAAAAACAAAAATAAACAAACAAAAACACCTGATAGAAAAATGGCAAAGATACGACACAGAAAGAGTGTGAAAAAGATATATGAATAGCCTTTAAGTATGGGATAGAATTTTTGCTCTCACTCATAGTTACAAACACACAAATTAAAACTATACCATAGATACTATTTCTCACCCATGAGGTTAAGGGAAATTTAAAAGTTTGACATATTTTGGCTAGATAATGAGGAAACAGATACTCTGGTGCATTTCTCATGGATATTCAACTGGTACAACCCTTTCGGAATAGACTTTACGCATTTACTATTTGACTCAGCAATCCCATATCTAAGGTCATGGCTGCAAGGTGGATCCAAAAAGAAGAGGAAAATTAATAGGGGCATTATTTGCATAAAGAAAGGAAATATTTTTCCTAAAATCCCCCAAAGACTTTCCCTGTTACTCATCAATTCCAAATGTGTCAGATGGTGACTCCTCACTGCAAGGAATTGGGGGAAGCAGGAAGCACTGTTAGTGGACCACATTGGCACTCAGTCTGGTTAGTAAGAGTTTGGCTACTAAGGAAAGGAGGAGCCTGGGAACTGGGGACACAGCAAGGAGCACCTGTCACAGCTGTGTTTTTTACAGGGCGCTCAGTGTCTTTTGATAACCTTCTTGTATTTGTGGAATGTCCCACTTTCTGAATCCCATCTCTCCAAGATTCAGAAGCCAGAACTCACTTTTCCAAGATCTCTTGCATCTAAGACAGAGAGACATGTGACTTAGAATTTGCAGTCAATGTGCCTGTGTGAAACTTCAGATCAGAAAATGAAAGAGTAACGCAAAATCCATCTCTTGGTGAGGATATAACCAGAACGTTTTGCTTTTCAGGAATAGTGATGATGAAACAGTATCACTGTTGTAAACTGTGGTGTCAGTTTCCAGTGGTGGCACATTGGGATCACTTATAAAGCCATGGCATGGCATGGGTTGTGTGTTAGTCCTTACTGCACATCCTCTAAGCCTGGCTCCTTGGTTCATCCAGGCATGCTGCAAAATACTTAATATAATTTAATATCCCCTGTGTCTGCTAAAACTAGAAATTAAGTATATAAGTATCATAAATACAGTATGCTATAAATAACAATCATCTAAACGTATGTAAATATATATGCTAAATATATATAAAATAGTTATGATTATTATTTATATGATATCTTTATATTATATAATATATATAATCTGCAGGGGCGCCTGGGTGGCTTAGTCGGTTAGGCGACCGATTTTGGCCAAGTCATGATCTCACAGTTGGTGAGATCGAGCTCCCCGTTGGGCTCTGTGCTGACAGTGTGGAGTCTGCTTGGGATTCTCTCTCTCTCTCTCTCTCTCTCTCTCTCTGTCTCTCTCTCTCTCTCTCCACCCCTCTCCCACTTGTGCATGCTCACTCTCTCTCTCTCTCTCTCTCTCAAAATGAATAAAAATTAAACATTATATATAACATCTGTTTGTTAACTATCCCTCCTAGTATGTAAATCCATATGGACAGGAATCTTGTCTCTCTTTTTTCATTTTCTCCCTAGAGTCCAGCATAGACCACGGCATGGACTCAATAAATAATTACTGACTTAGGTAATGAATGAGGAAGGAAACTTCTCCTCTGGTAGGTGAGAAAAGAAATAGCGACAAGCTCAAACTTAGATACGTTTGCAGGTGAGATTGTGGGAAGTTGAAGAAATTCTACAGGAAGTTCTAAATTATCTTGCACTTTATTCTTTAGGAAATAGAGTGTATAAAACAAAACTGAGCTTTTTTTTCTTTGATGGTTTGGGATTATCATGATAACTATCAATTATTGACTATGCCTCAGTAAGATTAGGATAATATTGAAAAACATATATGCTAACACTAGTATTACCATTAAGGTACCATATTCATGTTAGTTTTTTGTTTGTTTGTTTTCCTGATTCTTTCCAGCGATTCCCATGATCACTTCTTGTGTTATTTGTAAACTTGTCTGATGCCTGACTTTGAGAAGTTCGCATAGTATACTGGAGAGAAAATGGATTTTAGAATTCAATCCATTTTTGAATTCTAGTTATATCTTTTACTGCTGTTGTGTCCTTGAGAATGTTACACGCCTTGAGCTTCAGTTGCCTCTTTGATAACATGAAATTATTCTACCAAATAAATAAAAATATTGAAAATGTTTTTATAAAGTGTGTAAGGTTTTCGTCCATAGTAAGCTCTCAATAAAATGTAGCTGTTATAAGAAAGTAGACCTTAATCAGTTTAAACTCTGGGCATTTTAGCCCATTTCTTTGCTATATCAGGCGCCTGATAAATGTTTGATTAATTCCATCTGCTGTCAATGAATCTGTTTCCCTTTGTTTCATTACAACTTGTGTACTGTTGATGTTGCTGATGTCTTCCCTTTTTCCAGTCTCGTTTCCTTTTTTTATTTTCTCTCTCCAATTACAGCCATTTCTTCATCATACTGTTGCAGTAAAATTTAATTCATATATATATCTCACGAGACAGTACTTGTTCTAGGTGCAAAATCATGCTGTAATTTTCTCTCTTCTAGTTTCTCCAAATGTCTGTTTTGGTTTTGTTTCTTTGGTGTCTCTCCTCCAGCAGAAGATTTTTTGCTTATTTTTGTTTCTGTGGTTAGAGAGGTCATTTGAGGGGTACTTATTTTAAACACACTTTGCTCACTGAAGAAGACATTTACAGTGCAGCCTCTCCAATTTCCTATTGAAATACCTCCTAGAGAAATAAAAGAAAAAAGAAAACTCAAAGCAACAAAAATGAGGACTGTCAGTCAACCAGCCGTCAGAATCCCAAAGGACTTTTCACTAATTAAATATTAGGAAACCTCACTGTAGGTCACTATCAGAGACTGACCCACAGGAAATAAAGTGATGCTGGTGTCCAAAGATAGGAATACTGTCTATGTTTTTTACCTCCTTTGTCTGCTCAATCCTATTTTTGTGTTTTAGTCAAGGAAGGAACCCTTATTATTATGTGCTGACAAAGTTCCAATGCTAACCAAAGGTTGAACTGCCAGAATAGACTCCTACGAAATATTCAGGTATCTATTCTCAGTAGATAAGTCTATTAGGCTTTACAGGCACAAAGAGCTCTTCAAATAGCATCAGAAGCCAGAGTTCTATAATTGGCTCTGAAACCCAACTCTAGGAACATCACAAGGTCAGAGTTATTGCAGCTCTAATTTGGGATTTGGAATGATAAACTCTTCATAGTTTGAGAACATAACTTACTTAAAAGCAAATCATCTTTTTGTCATCCTTCAGGTACATGTAGGTTTATTCTGTTTTACAGGTGTTTGTTTTTTCTTCTACCCACACTCTACCACCTCCAAGCCCAGGAGCATCTAAGTACATAAGGTTGGAGGTGGTGCCATTGAGGAGCAGAGCCTTGATACATGTAAAATATTGTAATGGAGTGTACAAACCGCCTTGTCCTTTGTTTCATCAGTGGTTGACAAAGATAGGTATGCATTTAATTTGGGCTTTTGTAGTTTGCAATGGCCTATTCAGTCACTTGTGATAACTGACTTTAGTTAATTGTAACTTTTGTGGGGGTTATCTGAACCAAGGTAAATAGTACCAAGGACTTTCCTAATCATATAATTGGAGAAAGATGTGAAATAATAGATGGTTGTGGTTGTGATAATTTCTTACAAAGAAACTGATAACCAATACCATTAATGGTTTTACAATACCTTTTCAGAGAATCTGCACTGATCAAGAAAGAGGGATAAATTGCAGTTATTTATGGCCATTGGGAAAAGAAAAAAATGAACACCTTATAACTGTGATGTCTTCTGACTTTAACCACTATGCTTTAGTCTCATAAGGGATACAGATGGCAGGGATCACCAGTCACTTTCTACAGACTAGGAATCTGATAGGTCCAGAGAGGCTTTCTGTCCCAGCAATACCGTGCATACAGCAAACCAGCCAAACCTGGACAGGACCTCTACTTTTCATACGTCTACCCCCACAATTCTCGTTGCTAGACCACTGTGCCTGCTTGCCATGTCTATTCAACACTTGGTTGGCGGTCAACTAAATAAGGAAGCTGGGAAGCATTAAAGTGTTTAGCTTTAAGCTGTAATGCCCAATATAAGAGTGGGAGTTGGAATGAGACCTAACAGCTGTTACATTATTTTATAAGATACTTTATTAAAACAGATAAACTGTCATATTATATATAGCTCATGACCTAATTAGCAGATCCCCCATCTACTCTTCCTGTATCAGCTACTCGGTAAAACTGGTTCTATTTTTCTGGTTTTATTGAAGTAAAATTGACATATAGCACTATGTAAGTTTAAAGTGTACAGAAGCATGATTTGACTTACAGATATTGAGAAATGATTATACTACAGTAAGTTTAGTTAGCATCCATCATCTAATATAGATACAAGAAAAAAAGAAAAAAAAGGTTTTTTACCTTGTGATGAAAACTCTTAAGATCTACTCTCTCAACAACTTTCAAATATGCCATATAGCAGTGTTAATTACAGTCATCATGTGGTACATGACATCCCTAGTACTTATTTATCTCGTAACTGAGAGGTTGTACTTTGACTAGTTTCATTTGATTACCCCTCCCCCAACCCCACTGCTGGTAACCACAAATCTGATCTCTTTTTTTTTTCTGTGAGTTTGGGTTTTTTAATTTCATTTTTTTTAGATTCTACATATAAACGAGATTACATGATGTTTAATTTTATTGCATGTTAATAAAAGCACTTAAGACTGAGATGGAATTCCATTTCTAGAGTTTCTTCAGTGTTTGGAAAGGCTCACTTAGAGCTTATAAAACTTTATGAGGCTGGAGATGAACTGGAAGAAATTAATAAGCAGTTGAAAAGGCTTACAAACTAACAACCAAGATGGTTTAGCTTCCACATTCAAGAATGCACCTGTTCTAAATCAGGAGACTATAGATGCTGGAGAGGATGTGGAGAAACGGGAACCCTCTTGCACTGTTGGTGGGAATGCAAACTGGTGCAGCCACTCTGGAAAACAGTGTGGAGGTTCCTCAGAAAATTATAAATAGACCTACCCTATGACCCAGCAATAGCACTGCTGGGAATTTACCCAAGGGATACAAGAGTACTGATGCATAGGGGCACTTGTACCCCAATGTTTATAGCAGCACTCTCAACAATAGCCAAATTGTGGAAAAAGCCTAAATGTCCATCAACTGATGAATGGATAAAGAAATTGTGGTTTATATACACAATGGAGTACTACATGGCAATGAGAAAGAACGAAATATGGCCCTTTGTTGCAACGTGGATGGAACTGGAGAGTGTGATGCTAAGTGAAATAAGCCATACAGAGAAAGACAGATACCATATGTTTTCACTCTTATGTGGATCCTGAGAAACTTAACAGAAACCCACAGGGGAGGGGAAGGAAAAAAAAAAAGAAGTTAGAGTGGGAGAGAGCCAAAGCATAAGAGACTCTTAAAAACTGAGAACAAACTGAGGGTTGATGGGGGGTGGGAGGGAGGGGAGGGTGGGTGATGGGTATTGAGGACGGCACCTTTTGGGATGAGCACTGGGTGTTGTATGGAAACCAATTTGACAATAAATTTCATATATTGAAAAAAAAATAAAAAAATTAAAAATAAAAAAATTTAAAAAAAAAAAAAAAAAAGAATGCACCTGTTCTGCTCCAGGATGAATTGGTATTTGCTTATCTGAGATCTATGTTGACTTGTGAATCACTAAAAATATTTCTGCATGACCGTAGTTTCAGTCTTGTCTTTAGATGTTTGGATAAAGAAAGCATGAGGGGCGCCTGGGTGGCTCAGTCGGTTAAGCACCCGACTTCGGCTCAGGTCATGATCTCACGGTCTGTGAGTTCGAGCCCCGCGTAGGGCTCTGTGCCTACAGCTCAGAGCCTGGTGCCCATTTCAGATTCTGTGTCTCCCTCTCTCTCTGCCCCTCCCCTGTTCATGCTCTGTCTCTCTCTGTCTCAAAAATAAATAAACGTTAAAAAAATTAAAAAAAAGAAAGCATGAGACATGATAGTAAGACATTTGGCATCGTTTTATAAATGAGGAAACATATTTGGGAGGACAAAATTATTTTACTCAAGCTAAGAAAGTACTAAAATAGCCATCTTAAAACAGACATCCTTAAAACAACTGCTTTTCTCTGATTTTTAGTTACTTTACTTTAGTGTTGGATCATTTGAAATTAGAGAGCCTGGCTAGGATAGTAGCATTGTCACCAATCATGATACTTGATTAAAATTGTAAATCTTCAGCTTGTTTACTATAAAAAGAGATTACTGATGCTACAATCCTTATAGTATTTTAAAGGTAGGATCAAGCAACTTAATAGCTATAAATTACATAGTATGGTGTCTATGACATAACTTTAATTGAATGCTGAAGATCTATTGTTATTTAATAGTAGTTTCTTGGGGCACCTGGGTGGACTTCAGTGCCAGACTTCAGCTCAGGTCATGATCTCATGGTTCATGGGTTTGAGCTCCACATTGGGCTCTGTGCTGAGCTCAGAGCCTGGAGTCTGCTTCAGATTCTGTGTCTCCCTCTCTCTCTCTGCCCCTCCCATGCTTGTGCTCTGTCTCTCTCTCAAAAATAAATGAACATTGGGGTAGCTGGGTGGCTCAGTTAGTTAAGCATCCAACTTCAGCTCAGGTCATGATCTCACAGTTCCTCAGTTTGAGCCCCACGTCGGGCTCTGTGCTCACAGCTCAGCCTGGAGCCTGCCTCACATTCTGTGTCTCCCTCTCTCTCTGCCCCATCCCCACGCATACTCTGTCTCTCTCTGTCTTAAAAGAAATAAAACATTTTTTAAAAAATAAATAAATATTTAAAAATTTTTAAATAGTAGTTTCTTAAACGATAACAATCAGGCAATGGGGCCATGTTTTTCCTGCTTCTGGAGAAGAAATCTAGAAAAATGATGTGAGGGAGAAGGAATAGGGATTAGAAAAGCATAAGGTAAAATCAATTATATTTATTAATTTTAATCTACCTTATCTAGGAATAGATCATATCAAACTTTGGGAGGAAACTATGTATTATGAAGTACATATCAAACATTAGAAATATTCTTTTACTCCATGAAATATATTTTCCAAAATATTTACCTGGCACTTAACCTATATGCTTTTGAGAGCTGGTTACTTTATTTCTTCATTTAAGTTGTGATGTACACAACCATCGCTCCCTAGGTGACACTTTGAAACATGAACAAGCCTGGTTTCTAGTTCTACAACAGGTTTGTACTCCTGTTAGAATTTCTGGGCATTCCATTCAATAAGACCCAGATGAAATGTGTCCTCTTCCATAAAGCCTTACTGAAGTCCTTCAGGCAAAGGCAGCTTTTCCCTTGGGCTTCCAAAGACATTTATAACTACTCCTGTTACACTGCATTCTAAACATTTATTTACATACTTCTTTTCTCCACTAGATGGCAATCACAACAGTACAAAGTTAATTTTTTTTAAGTTTATTTATTTATTTATTTTTGAGAGAGAGACAGAGAGAGAGAGAGAGAGAGAGAGAGAGAGAGCGCACCAGCAGGGGAGGGGAAGGGAGGGGGAGAGAGAGAGAGAGAGAGAGAGAAAGAGAGAAAGAGAGAGAGAGTCCTAAGCAGGCTCTGCACTGTCAGCACGGCTTGAAGTCACCAACAGTGAGATCACAACCTGAGATGAAACCAAGAGTCAGACGCTTAACCTACTGAGTCACCCAGGCACCCCTGAAATTTTTCTTTTTATTTCATCTTTTTCAGAGAGGGCATACATAAATATTAACTAAGTAAGTAATGAAAGGAACAAAGTTGATCCTCTACTGTGGAATGGAACACAAAGAAATATGTAAGATACTGACATCTATATCTAAATGTCAATGTAGATACAGATGTACACACATGGTATTTAGAGAGAAACACAATCACTTTCTTGCTTGACCTCTGTGGTTACTTCCAATGGTATGATGAAGAAGGCTGAGACTCCTGACAATTCCCTCTGCTCCCACAGTGGCTTCCCAGCAGCAGCTTCTGGCAATTTTTCTTGGCAGTGGCTCCCAGCACAGGCTCCCAACAGCTGCTCCCATCTGCAAGGGCTCTTCTCTGAAATGGGTCCCGCTAGCAGTGAGTTCCATTACCAAACTCCGGGGCAGCAACAACTCATCCTACCTTGAAGGACACTTGCCTGTTCCCTGCTCTCCTAGCACCATTTCTAGGGACAGCATGCAGCATGATCCACACACAGCCCTTGGGGCAGTTATAGAGTAGAACTTCTCTTTTCAAGAAATAAGTTCAAAGGTATGAAGATAAAAATCCTAAGTTATAAAATATATTTGCTATATTCTCTGGAATTTTCTATGGTCTACTCAAGGCTTTCTGAGGTTTGGGATTCCCCTCTGGAGTTGTAACTGCTTGTGGACATTCCACCAACCCTTAGTGACTGGCAGAACACAAGCCTACTGGACACGTTTTTGTCTCACCTTATCTGAGAGCACACATCTCCCCTTTCTTCTGGTGAAAGCACTCTGATGTGCTTTGAGGGATGCTTCCCTCACCTAGTGTCAGTGCGTGAGGGTGAGCTGAAAAATAGATGACACCTACCAACCCTTTTGTTCAAGGGATTATGCTATGTTCTATGTTGCACAGATTCTATATTGTTTTCAAGCAATAGAATTCCAGGAATTTTATCTATATAATCTATTTAATCTATGCATTAAAAAGATAAACTTTCTGATGGCCTTGTTAAAGATAAAAGATTATATAATCTCTAGCTGCTCATGGCAGTGTGTGGAGATGGCCTGCTTATGAGGATGTGTGTGTGTGTGTGTGTGTGTGTGTGAGAGAGAGAGAGAGAGAGAGAGAGAGAGAGAGAGAGAGAGAGAAGGCCCTGAAAATAATATTTGAATGCCAGGACTTAACCTGCTTGACCAGCCCTACCCATGGGCTTCTCTGTTACGTGACTTAATAAATTATTTTATTTTCATTTTTATTCTTATTAGCTGCATAAACTAGTTTGAATTAGCTTTCTGAAACTTGTAAACAAAATGGCTCAACTAAGTGATCAGGAAACTAATAGAATCATGGAAGCACTAAATCCCACTTTCCCATCTTTCTCTAAGTAGCAGCCATACAACCAGGTCACCAGAATTCCTAGGACAGTTTTATTTCAAGTATTTCCTCCTATTTTCCCTATCAATATAGTTTTAATTTTCATATTTTATACTTTATTACTTATTTTCTAGAAATAAACAGTTTTATGCCCATTGGGCTGAAGGACACCAATGAGAACCAAATTGCCCCATAGATACTTTGGAACTTGCAGTATTCTTTTACAAATCCTAAAGCACAAAAGGGATTAATGACAGCTACTCTTCCACACAGAATTGTTGCAAAAATTAAATAGCATTTATAAAAATAGGAAGATATATATATAGAGAGAGAGATAGATATAGATATAGATATAGATATAGATATAGATATCAAAGAGTAGTATGTCAGTTTATGTAGTATATCAAATAACAAGTGTATAAAAATGTGTGGTTTCAATATTGTCATTCCTATGAAAACTTTGCAATGATTGTGAGGTGCTTATGGATGGCCACATCTTCCCCAGCGCAGCTTAAGTCTTAGAATTAGCATTGGTGCCCTTGATGGCATTTAGCACAGTTTTTGTTGCATGTGAAAATGCCCTTGGTTGGCTGCTCGATCTGGATATGGTCCTCAGGAATGTTCTAGTTGAGAACACGTCACTAAAATCAAGTGGTTCTAATAAGTAGGGGGTAAATGGAAAATGCTCATCCAGATAATTTAATCCTCCCAAAAAGTATAAGAAAATTTCCAGAGAAATGAGGTATGTTGTAGGAATAATAGTTAATTGCTTTGTATTTCTGTTTCATTCTACGTGTGCAGATGTACTTAATACTTACGTGATCTAGTTGGAATTCCATAATAAAATCCTTATTTTATCCTTGTCCTGGGGAGTAATTTCCTTACTCATGGATGAGTTGGGGTGCCAGGAAACTAGCTTCAGTCTTTCTTGGGAAGTCTTCCTAGATCCAGTCAGCACTGTTTGAAGAAAGGCTATGAGAAGAAAACCAAGAACTTAGTGCCCACCCATTTCATTCTCTCACTTTTCACATGAATAAATCAAGCCGCAGAGAGCTTTCACTGACACATGGATATTCACTTGCTGCTATAAACCATTGCCATATTCTCCATTACTCAGTCACAAATTCTACTGCACTGGGCATAACTGGGGCATACATAGAAGAGCTTTTTGTTTTAATAACCATATATTTAACTTACTGTATATTTAAAAATTATAACAATCAAACTTGAGATTTCATAAGTATTAGTACTAAGGATAAGGATAAGTTAAAAATAGTAGAGACAGTTGGTTTAAATTGGATTAGTGAAAATTAAAATGACATGTGAGAGGTAGGTGGCTGTGGCCAAAAATTATGAATGTGATGAGACTGGCAAAAATCTGAAAAACCATTCTTTTCATGACATGTGGTATGACAATATGTATATATGCATACATACTATATAATAGGAAAAGTTCTTACAAAGATGTAAACTTGAAATAATTTTGTTTCATTTTGAACAACTGATTCTATTGAAAGTAATAAAAGTTGAGGAAAATATAAAACAAAATAAGCATCAAGTAAACGGTTTTCTATTTAAAATTTTTTCTAATATGGAAGTTCAATTTTCCAGGAATTCTGTTTTCTTCAAAATTGTTAGTTCTCTTTTTTCTAACAAGTCTTGGCAAAAATAAACAAGTTATTTGGGTAACTGAGACAAATTAAACTTATTCATTAGTTAGTGATGGTTTTTTCAACTATTAAATTACTCATTTGATTAAAATTATTAAAGGATCCCCACCTGCTTGGCACTATTCTAGGCACTGGGAACACAACAGTGGGTAAAAAGTAAAAATATGTACTGTTCTGGAGTTTACGTCAAAGTGAATGAGGAAGGCAATAAAGAATGGGTATATAATATGTTAAAAAGTGTTAAGTACTATCATAAAATGTATAGCGGGGCAAAGTGATAGAGATTGACCAGAAGAGACTTCTGTGTTAAAAAAAAAAAGTCCTCTCTGAAGAGACATGTGAACACTGTCCAAATGAAGTAAGAGAGTGAGCCTTATGAATATTTGGGAAAGAACAATCTGGGCTGAAGGAAAAGCATTGGCCAATCACTTCATAAACCCAACATATCTTCCCTATCCCTTAAGTAGTATACATTTTAGGCTGTGCCTGTGATTCTCACCAACATGCAACAAAAGAAATTTCCAATCAGGGTGTGATATTTAATGCATGCATGACAACGATATATTTAAAAGTCCTTTTGTATGCATTGTTATATTTGGTATGCACACCCACCTTGTGGTATGGAAAAGCACTTTTTATCATCTCTACTTTATAGGATAAAATTTTTAGAGAAGTTAAGTGATATCTCTAAAAACATTCAGGTAATATCCAACAAATCCTAGCCTCAGATCTAGGTCTGGTGTAGGAAGTCTATTCCATTAAGCGAGGAAAGAGGGAGGGAGGGATGGAGGGAAAAAAGGGAGAAAAGGAAGGAAGAAGAAAAAAGTTTACTTTGATTTCTTAAAGTTAGAAATATTTCTTTTAGAAACACTTTAAAAACATGTAAAAGAAAAAGAAAAAATCATATCTACACTTTGATACACATTCAATTATTTTATACATTCATTCAAATAATATCTGAGTTCCCATATGTGCCAGGTACGGTGGCAGGTGTTAGGGATACAGCAGTGAACAATTAAGACAAAAATCTCTGTCTTAATGGACCTTATATGAGGCCCTTTTCACAGAGTAAGAGGGTCAATAGACAAGATAAATAACTGAAATATAAACATGTTAGATAGTGATGAGATCTGAATATACAATAGAATGGGCATATACCATGAAATGATACTTCACATTTAAAACAATGTTTTACAAATAAAAGTATTGGAAACATGTGCCCTAAGAGAAACTCACTTCCCCTCTACTTTTAAGTCTGAGTGAAAAGGCTAATATGGACTACAGGTATTTTGATCCAAAAGAGGACACTAACAATGTCCTTATATATAAACTTATATATAAATAAACTTATATATAAATGCTTTAAAACCTTGAGTTGGAAGAAAAATGATGTAAGGAAAATCCTGATATAGTCCAAACATTCTAGAATAAAGATTTCTAATCTACTTCAGCAAAATGTAGAAATTGGGGGTGAGGTTGGAGAGAGAAGAAAGACACTTGGTGGACTGAGGTGGGGGTGGGAAGGAAGGGGTGTAGGGGAGAGTAAAAATACTTTACAGATCTCTCATCTTATTTGTGTTCAAAAGAAATGGGGGATAGTTTATGTTGTGGGAGAATGCATTTGTATTTTATTTTCAAACACTATTAAAGATATGGGTGTGGTTATGAGAGTGGGAAGGTAGATATTAACAGAAGAGAGGAGTAAGGTAGGACTTTCACTAAACATGAGGAATAAATGAAAAGAATAATAATTTGATCCAACTAGCAAAGAAAAAAAAGTAGAACTAGAAACAGAGAAGACTAATGCAAAGTAAATTTAATCTGGGGCGCCTGGGTGGCTCAGTCAGTTGAGCGTCCAACTTCAGGTCATGATCTCATAGTTTGTGGGTTGGAGTCCCATGGCTGGCTCTGTGTGCACAGCTCAGAGCCTGAAATGAAGACTGCTTCGAATACTGTGTCTCCCTCTTTCTGCCCCTCCCTTGTTCATGTTTTGTCTCTTTCTGTCAAAAAAATAAATAAAATAAAATAAAATGTTAAAAAAAATTTTTAAGTAAATTTAATCTATTAGATGGACTCTATTAGATGGAATGAATAAGCATGACTCCTTATACTGACAGGAAACAGACCATTTTCTCCAAACCGGAGAAAAAAGATAGTAAAAAATGGCTGTTAAAATAAAATCTACATACTTTTTATTAACACACATACACACACGTACACACACACACACACACACACACACCTAAAATATAGTGGCAAAGATGGTTTAGAAATTAAGGAGATAGACCAAGAAACACCAGTTAAATCTAAGCAAAACAAAAAAATTCAAAATTGAAATATCGATATTGAAAAATCACTATTTAAAATTCACTATTAAAAGAAGTAAACAAAATAAAAATAAACATCATATAATTATAAAAGACACAATTTATAAAGATACAGCAATTATAACGTCTATGGCTCAAAAACATTGCATATGACTATATAAAATGTTTTAGAAAGAGATGTTAAAAATGAAATTTTAGAGAAAGACTTTGAACTATACATGTAGTGTATTGGACAGATGTATAAATCCCTTCACTCCTGGTTTTAAAAAAAAAAAAAGCTAGGGGAACAGCATAAGTCAATCAAAAACCTTGACTCAGTAGATCCATATAATTTCATGTAATACAAACATATGCACTTATGATTTAAGGGACATTATTTATTTATAATCCATTGAACATTTTCATAAGTTACACATGTACTTGGCCAAAAAGAAACTTTAACAAATTTTTAAAAATCACATTCTCTGGAGGTGCCTGGGTAGCTCAGTCAGTTAAGTGTCTGACTCTTGATTTCGGCTCAGGTCATGATCTCATGGCTCATGAGTTTGAGCCCCACATAGGGCTCCATGCTGACAGTGTGGAGCATGCTTGGAATTCTCTCTCTCTCTCTGTCTCTCTCTCTTGCTCTCGCTCTCACTCTCACTCGTGCTCTCTTTCTCAGCCCCTCCCCCACTCTCTCACTGTCTCAAAATAAACTTAGAAAAAAATCATTCTCTGACTATAATCTAAAAATTAGAAATTAATAATAAAAACTTAATATTTTGAATTTAGAAACACATTCCCAGATAGCTCTTAAATTTAAGAGGAAATTAAAAAGAAAAAACAGGGTGCCAGGGTAGCTCAGTTGGTTAAGCATCTGACTCTTGATTTTGGCTCAGGTCATGATCTCATGGTTCATGGGATCAAGCCCAGCACTGGGCTCCAAGCTGACAGAGCAGGGCCTGCTCAGGATACTCTCTCTCCCTGTCTCTCTTCCCTTCCCCTGCTTGTGCTTTCTCTCTTTCTCAAAATAAACATTTCTAAAAAAAGAAAGAAAAGGAGAAAAATCAAACTATATGGAAAGCAATAAAAATTTCATAATAGAATCTTTGCACACAAAGAAAGTTGTGCCAAAGAAAGAGTTTACAACATGCCTTTAAATGTTTTTATTAAGAAATAACAGTAGGGGCGCCTGGGTGGCTCGGTCGGTTAAGCGTCCGACTTCGGCTCAGGTCATGATCTCACGGTCTGTGGGTTCGAGCGTCAGGCTCTGTGCTGACTGCTCAGAGCCTGGAGCCTATTTCAGATTCTGTGTCTCCCTCTCTCTGTGACCCTCCCCCGTTCATGCTCTGTCTCTCTCTGTCTCAAAAATAAATAAACGTTAAAAAAAAATAAAAAAAAAAAAGAAATAACAGTAAAATTGAGAAATATATTAAAATAAAAAATAATTAGAAACTAGGAATAAAAAGAGAAAAAAGCTGAAATTTATTAAATAGAAAAATAAAAAATAGAAAAGGGAACAAATAAATCCTCCCTTGAACCTTCATGTAAGTAAGAAAGAGAGCGAGCGAGAGAGGGAAGGAGAGAAGGTGTGAAGGAACTGAAGAGATGGAGCAAGCAAAAAAAAATAAGCAATGTTGGGGATCAGAAGATATAACTATGGATATAAGAAGGATGATAATTGTAAGAGAATACTACATGCAGCTCTATTGAAACAAATTTGAAAACCTAAGAAGTAATATATATTTTACAGGTAAAATAAAAATTATTAAAATTTACCCCAGTTGTGGAAAACATGAATAGATCAATTTTCATAGAAAAAACTAGAAAGGTGATTAAAGACCTATCATAGAAATAAGAACCTGGTGGACAGAACAAGTAGCAGACAAACCAAAAACCTACCGCCCCCCCCCCACCCTCCAAAAAAAGGAAAAAAAGCCTCGGAATAAAGTTTCTTGGGGGAATACTTGTTCAGAAGACCCATCTCATTTCCTGAAGTAGACGTAGTGCCCAGAACTGGACACATGATCAGAAAAGACCAGAGAGAACCCTAGGCTTGCACCTCTGACAGACATATAGGTTCTGGACTCTGCTCAACATGCTGATAAAAGCTAAGGCTGTTTTATGCAGTGCATCTTAGTGACGAGGAAGTGATCAAACTTAGTGCCAAGCTGCAAAAAACTAAGAGAGTGGTATTTATGCTCATCCTCTTGGCTCTAGTAATTTAAGGAAATCTCTGTCAGGTCACTGACTGACAACTGAGAAAATAGACAGAATTCAGTGTTGATACTTGACAATGAACACAATCTCGGCAAAAATAGTTTGGAAACACCGCCAAACAGTCGGATGACTGAAGCCCTCAATGGTTATCAACAGAGAATCCTGGAGAAGAGAAAAATTTGATTTCCTGCATTGCTACATGACGATATTCAACATTTATTTTCAACAAAATAAAAATGACAATAAAAATCATAAGTCATACAAAGAAATAATGAAGTTTGGCCCATTCAAAGGAAAACAAAAAGTTGACAGAATCTGGCCCTAAAGAAGTCTAAACATTATACTTACTGGATAAATACCTAAGGCAACTGTGTTAAATATACTCAAAATGCTAAAGAAGACTATGGACAAAGAAGTAAAGGAAATCTGAAAAGTGATGTATGTGCAAAATGAGAACATCAATAAAGAGATAAAAATATTATAAAAGGAATAAAAAAGAAACACTGGAAGTAAAAATTACAATAACCAGCGGTGCCTGGGTGGCTCAGTCGATTAAGCATCCGAGTTTGGTTCAAGTCATGATCTCACGGTTCATGAGTTTAAGCCCTTCATCAAGCTTTCTGTTGTCAGAACAGAGCCTGCTTAGGATCCTCTGCCTCCCTCTGTCTCTCCCTGTCATTCTCTCTCTCTCTCTCTCTCTCTCTCTCTCTCTCTCTCATTCTCTCAAAAATAAATAGACATTAAACAATTACAATAACTGAAAAAAATTACAATGACTGAAATAAAAAATTCCCTAGAAGTATTCAATGGCAGGCATGAGCAGGTAAAAAATCTGTGAACTTGAAGATAAACAATTGAAATTCTCCGGTCTTAGATCCAGAAAGAACAAAGAATGAGGAAAAGTAAACAGTCTGAGGGATTGTCTGGACACTATTAGCAGATCAATGTATTACTGTATGGGAGTCCTTTAGAAAGAAAAGTGAGGAAACACTGTTTGAAAAAGTAATGGCTGAAAACCTTGCAAGTTTGATAAAAGATATGAATCTACACATACCAAAAAAATCTCAACAAACTCCAGGCAGAATAATGTAGAGATCAACACTCAGACACATTAAAATCAAGTGAAAAACAAAGAAAACCAGAAAATATCAAAAATAGCCAGAGAAAGTGACTGGTCATGTATATGGTATTCTCAATGAGATTATTAGCAAACCTCTCATAAGAAACCATCAAGGCTAAAAGGCAGTGGGATGAAATATTTAAAGTTTTAAAGAAAAAAAATATGAAGGAAAAATTGCAAGTCTGGCAAAACCATCCTTTAGAAATGCACAAATTAAGACATCCCCAGAAACAAAAGTTAAGAGAGTTTTTTGCCTATAGCCCTGACCTACAAGAAATGCTAAAGAAAATCCTTCAGTCTAAAATGAAAGAACACTAGACAATACCTCAAAGCCATATGAGGACATAAAGAACATTGGTAAAGGTAAACTACATAGATAAATTTAAAAGCCAGTGCCAATACATTCTTCAGTTGTAACACTTGTTTTATTTTCTACATGATTTAAAAGACAAATGCATAAAATAGTCATTCTGAAACTATGTTAATGGGAACACAATGTATAAATATAATTTGTTAACAATTTAAAGGGGGTGGGAGAAGGTGTTGTCTTATTTCCTGAAAACTAGAGCTTACAATTTATCCTTACCTTGAATCTCTTCCCATTCCCTTTTGCCACAACATTTACTATTCTGCCTTTAAGCAGAACCTCTCCAAGTTCTGTTTTATATGAAGTTAGTCCCTTTGGGAAGAGATTAGGAGTTAACTTCTTATAACCTGCTTCTCCACCCAGAGAAATTTCTGAGCCAGAAATCTGGAGGTGGGTGTCAAAGGGGTGAGGTGGGAAGGGAAGAGGGACAAAAATAAGCTTCTTTCTGAGTGATACACTCACTCTAAGAGCTAAGTGCTTGGTGTTGGTGGAGAAAGTAGCCTGATGTCATTTTGGCTTGCCTCTCCTGGTATGGAACCAACATTGCATGAGCTGAAGTAGGGATATTCAGAGCCCCAACATTCTCAAGATGCTGTGTCTTTGGTAGAGCCAACATTCCACGAGTGGAGACTGGATGGAAGACAGGAGTGCCCATCTCTCAAATGTACTCTCCAGGAACTTAGCCTTAGCAACAGGCTGTTTTCAAAAGACATGTAATTATTTAAATAAAATATAAGATTATTTTAAGGGATTTATATATGAAAGGTAAAAGAAACAAAAACAAAAACAGCACATAGGATGGAGAAGTCTAATGCAATTTTTCTATCATAAAGTTCTTTAGTACCATAATATTAGTATCTAAATAGACTGTTATAAGTCAATACTTAATATTGTAATCAATAGACCAATTATTTTTAAAAATGTATACAAAGAAGTATAACTAACTTGTCACTAGAGGGTAAATAGTAGAAAAGGAACAGAAAGCAGAGAGAAACAATAGAAAAAAATAGCAAAATGGTGAACACAAACATAACAATATGTATATTACATATAAATATAATTATACTTTACATTTATAAATATTAGCATATTTTATAAATAAAAAGTCATTGACACTAACAAAAAGGCAAAGATTGATGGTCTCCATATAAAAATATCAACAACCAACTCTATGTCTTCTATAATGTATAAACTTTAAATATAATGAGATAGAAGTGAAAAGCAAAATGATAAAAAAGACATACCATGTAAATTAGCATAGTCAGCTGGCCTGGCTATATCAGTATCAGATGAAGAAAATTTCAAAACAAGGAGAATTACCAGAGATAAAAATAAATATTCTATAATGACAAATGGGTCAATCTCTGAGGACGGCATAAAAATCCTAAATAAATAAGCTCCAAAACTAAAAATAGAAGGAAGTTTTTTCAATATGATAATTGATTTTTTATAAAGGTTCAAAAACAATTCAGTGGAGGAAGATAGTCTTTTTAATAAATGGTGTTGGAACAATTAACTGGACATCTGTAGTCAAAAATATCAACCTTGACTTAAATGTAATATATAAACACTAACTCCCAATAGATCATGGATTTAAATGTAAAACATAAAACTATGAAACTTCTAGATGAAAACATAGAACATCTTTGAGATTGAGGACAAAGATTCTTAGACATGATATTACATGTGTGATACATAAAAGAAAATAACCAATAAATTGAACCTCCTCAAAATAAAAAGCTTTTGCACTATGAATGACTCTTAACAGGATGAAAAGACAAACTACAGATTCAGGAAGAAATATTTGCAAACTATGTACCTAATATATATTTTTATACACATAGACTATGTAGAGAACTCTCAAAACTCAACAGCAAAAAACAAACAAAACAAAATAATCTATTTTAAAATGGACAAAATATATGAATGGATATGTCATCAAAGGTATAATATGGATGGCAAGTAGGCACATGAAAAATTACCAATATCTTAGCCAAAACCATAGACAAGGGGAACATTTCAGTAGTTGCTAGAGAGCTGGGATTGGATTGGGAGGAAGGTGGGTGAGAACACAAAGAGGTAGCATGAGGAAGTTCTTTTGTGGTAATGGAACAGTCCTATCTCTAGATTGTTGTGGTTACATGCATATATATGTGGAAGAAAATTTCACAGAACTATATACATAAATGTACACAATGATTGCAGTTATAGAAAATGGTAAAAACTGGTCAGGTCTGTAGTCTAGTTAACAGAATGATACCAATATCACCTTCCTAGTTTTGATATTGTACCACACCTGTAGAAGAGATCACTGTTTGGGAAAGCTAGGGGATGGGTGCACAAGACTCTATACTATTTATACAACTTATATTGAGCCTTAATTATTTCAAAGTAAAAAATTTTGAAACATACACCAATATCCATATGTAAAAGAACACAAACCCATTTTCTGTAGTGAAAGAGAACCACAATAAAGGGGGGAATATGATGAACCTACAGAATATTTAAAGTATAAAGAAATAGAGTATAAGTAGATGGGTGAATCTAATGCAAGAAGTGGTATTTGAGTTCAATTTCTGATTCTGTTAAACTTAGAAATTGCTGAAGAGTGACCTCAAGGAAGAATTAACACATTACCTTCTTGCCTTCTAGCTTTGCAAGAGTATGCTAAGTGCTTCAGACAGGTCTCCCTAATGTATAAAGCTCTTATGAAGTATTTTCAGATATTCATCATGTACACAAGAAGAGGAAAAAATGGCATACTGTCTGAAGGCTGCAAGGGATCACTCACTCCCAAACAAGCCTGGATCTAACCAGTGAGATTTTTTTATAATGTTGGAAAATAGCTGAGTAATACAGCTTTGAATATACGTGCACATTTCTGACTTAGCCAGTCAACCAAAGTAAAAATGCAGTTCCCAGGAAAAAGTGACTATTCTGGTTTTTAAGTGTCCCTTAAATGATATCACTTTGCCGCTTAAGCCAACAGAAACTGAATTGTTGCTATTCGTTTCTGATACTTCTCAACTCAGTCCTGTTCATTCTGCATGCTTTCACCATCTTCTGCCCTTTAATACTTCCTTAAATGGAACTGTCCCTTTACTTTCTCAATCTATACACATTTTCTTTACTTTTTCTTATTATTTTTTAAGGTGCTTTGCTTCACTCTTTTTTTTTACACTCAGGACTAATACAAAAGAGAGTTATTTATCAAGTATTTCATATAAGACTCTAGCTGTTGAGATATCTTGCAGTTGTACTCCAAGGGAAGTGAGACAAAGATATGAAACAAAGCTAAAGTATAACAGAGGGAAAACACAGTTTGACAAAGCTCATGGAATCTTTAGCTATTTTATAAGATACTATAATGTTCATTGATCCATAGGACTTAAGCTGTGGATCTATCCCTATAGTTTAAAGAGAAACATCTGTTTAAAACATTCAATAATTTTAGTAACTTTATATAGTTGTGCAAACATCTCTATAGCATCTTTTAACAGGGCTTGGCATACATGTCAAAAAACTACCAGTCAGAATTACCAGTATTTCTGAAACCTGAATATTGGCCCTAAAAGTTTGGCTTGAGTCCTCCTTGTATTCATGGTAAATAGATCAAGTAGATACCAAAATTAGACTAATAACCATTACTAACTTGTGGAAAGAGTGCGTCAAAACAATGTGTCAAAATAAATTCAAAATATTGCCAGGTGACTCTATTCAATAGATGAGGAAAGATAACAGAATTATAAACTAGCTTGTTTAAGAAAATAAAAAGGGAAAAGAGAAGTTTTGCATTAGGTAGCCACTTTTTAAGCTAAAATTCTCTCCTAATTCAATTAGACCATTCTAACCACATATATTCCATAATGTAAATAAAATTATATTCTTACATCAAAGTAGATATAGATGTATGAATGAAAATAGATCAAGTTGAGGAAACTGTACGTATTTAATAAGTGCATGGAGTTAGCATCATTTGTTTTAATATCCTACTTATTTAGTAGCTTTCAGAGAGAGCATTTTAGTTAATCCCTAATAAAATGAGCAGGATGATATTGATTTTTACCTCTGAATATTTCTATTTCTCTTTGCCTCTCCATCCCCTTGTTTACCATTGTCTGATAAATCCTCTCAGTATCTAGCATGGTGCTGAAAACAGCATATTGCAATATATTCTTGTTAATTGAACTAAAGCATCAGTGACATACACAGAAGATGGGTTATACTGAAAGCCCCAAAGTGAAAATGGGAGTAAGCCATGATAGGTCCAACAAGGAAGTGCCCCTGGTGAAAGTGAAAAGGGTAAAAGTATGGAAAGAGTGAGAACATGTAAAAACTGAGTAAACCAGGGTGAAGCAAGGTCCTTGAAACTCAGGTTTAGGAAGTGTGTATTTCTTCTTGAATTATTCAGAGCCCATGAAAGGTCAAGAAAGCATTATCAAGTAAAAACATGTTTCTTTTTAATTAAGAGTCTTGCAGCTCCTTGTATAAATGTGTATGATTCACTTGGCACACCTAGAAATTTATTGTTTCATCTTCCTGTCCACTTTCACTTTTCCTGATACAGATGAAACATGACGAAAAACAGGAATGAGACCATGATATCAGAATTCCTTCCTTGGCAAGGCCGTGCAGGACCAAGTCTGAAGTGCACATAGGGAGCCTATTGCTGTATTCCAGGCTCTTGGCTCATGTGAATGTTCAAAAATCTCGTAGGTGTTTGGAGCCTGAGCGGCAGTCCTGCTCTGGAATTGCAGAAAATGCCAAGGAGACAGCTTTGTAGGGTAGCCCTCCCCATGGTTTAGGAATGTCTGTTGCTTCTTTTTTTTTAATAGCGAATTTTTTTGTCATTCAAAATACAAAATAATACAAGTGATGATACAAGAAACAATACTAGTGACGGCTCATGTGTTTGTGTTTTCCATAGTGCACAGCCCTTCCTCACTTCTCAATCTCCTTGCCATCCTCTATCTCCCAGGCCTACTTTCTCACAAGTTTGCAGTTGTACAACCATCTTGGTCAATTTCAATATGCATGTTGACAATATATTGTATAGACTGGGTTCAGTATATTCAAGTATATATTCAAGTATAAGGGACTTGTCTCTATTCCACACTCTACTCCCTTTATTTCTGCCTGGATTTTGCCATTATCTAGAACTGTCCCATACCTGAAATCTACTTTTAGAAAAAATTTTCCCTTTAGTAATAATTGATCATTTCAGAAATTTTGAAAAAAAAAAACACGCACAATCCTATCATCTAGAACCATGTCAGAGTTTATTAGTGCCTATTCCACCTTTTAAATTAGGGAATCCAGCAGTGGGAATGGGTTTAATTCTTGTTGGCTCCTCCACCTCCTTCTAGGGATTTAAGTATGGTTTTATCTGGTCCTGCTAACTCAGTTCCACTCTCTACTCATTTTTCACCTTCCAAAATTCTTGACATCTCTTTTTCTGCTGTATCTCCTTCTTTTAATCCTTGTAGGGTTGTATCTTCTTGTTTCTTTTATCAGTTTTTGGGAGGGAGCAGAGATAAACAAGTGTTTTCAGTCTGCCATGTTAAACTTCCCAGTTACCATCAGTTCTCAGCACTGGCCCACTCAGCTTTGCTTCCTACCTTCCTAATCACCCTTTACCATCTCCTTCACCCCCTTCACTCTATTTTTCCCACTGCATGTGCCAGTATCCAGACATACCCACCCTTTGATGTTACACTTGGGGAATCAAGATCCTTAAAAAACAATATGGAACCTGCCACTGTTCTTGTGACCTGTCACTTGTGGTCTTAACTATACACTAACGCCATTCAACATGGGCATCTGGGTGGTTCAGTTGTTTAATTATCCAACTCTTGGTTTCAACTCAGGTCATGATCTCACAGCTTGTGGTTCGAAGCCCACATCAGGCTCTGCGCTGGTAGCATGGCGCCTGCTTGGGGTTCTCTCTCCCTCTCTCTCTGTCCCTTCACCACTCAAACTCTCTCAAAATAAATAAATAAACATTTTTTAAAAAGAGCCATTCAACAATCTTCTGAGGTTTTCTTCTCTTTCTTTTTGCAATCCCTCAGCCACAGTTCTAAGCCTTCACTATGCTTTTCAGATCATGAAGTACAGGTCTCTGGAAGTTTATTGCCTGAGTTTGCATCCTGGTTCTAGAATTTACTAACTCAGTGACCCTGAGCATCCTGCCTAACTTCTCGCTGTCTAAAAATCACTCGTCTATAGGATAGCGGTGATAATAGTTATTAATATAGTTGCAGGGACTACTTGAATCATAGGAATATTATACTGATTAAATGTGTTAACGGATCTAAAGCTTCTAGAAGAGTTTCTTATATATAAAAAGTGTTATAACCCCTTTCCTTAAATAAGTAAACTAGTTCCCTTCTACTCAGAGAAAATCAAAGCTACTCATTGTTAACTCCATTATTTTATCACATACTCTTCACAAATGTTTACACCTGTGTACGTATTTCTTTCCTTCTTCCCTATTTCAGAGGAAAATGTGCACTACTACAAAATAAAGTACACATGATATGTATAAGGTAATGTCTGTATAGGAAACTTGTAGTACCTAAGGCATCCCAACACCCTAAGAAGGCTTTCAGGAAGAAGTGACACAGCTGGGTTTTGAAGAATGGATATGAGCCAGATGACAGCCTGGAGAAAGCACTTTAGGCAAAATGAATCTCCTGTACAAACATGTTAGGATATACACAGTATGCCACTTTGAGAACTATAACCATTTTTAATGGAGCAAAGAATCCCTATGTGTGAATGGAATACATGTGGGGATTTCTCTTCTTTTTATACAGCACTTCTGAGCATTTTATTAGCTGATTTACATTCTTTTTCATTCAGTTTTTAAATCTATATCTTCTCCTCAAGTTGTACATCTCATGTGGTTTGGAATGACGTCATATACTTCCTTTGACTGCTCATGATATATACCACATTGCCAAATGTGTTGTAAGCCTCAGTAAATAATTATGAAATAATTAATTTTTTGAAACTCAAAGATATTTGCATTACTTCACTCAATAATTTTTTTAGTAATCAAGAAAGAGTTAATTTAAATAGTCATGTTTTTAAATTGACAGTAAACATGTAAACATGAGAGACATTAACATAAATTGGAGCTTCACATTATACCTATAGTTAACAGAAATAGAACAATGAATGCATGTAAAGAACATAATGATTTTATATGCTCTCATGCTAACGTGATAGTCCATATGAAGATGCAACAAAGTAATATATTCTTTAAGATGAAACTTCTTTTATTAAATGTATGCATGCTTACAAAATTTTGATGCATTCAAAAAGCAATGTTGATCAATGGTAATGCTTATATTAAACCGAGTTTGCACAATTATTAGGGGAAAAACTCCCCTAGAATAGCTTTTACTTCTGCCTTTCAAGTGCAGAAACTGGAATGTATGTCTTCTGCATCAGGAGCTTCCCCCTCTGTACTTCTCCTTTCCACTCCATATTGGAGTCATTATCCTTTCCACTTTAAAGCCTCTAGAGCCCTTCGACCTCCTGTGTCACATCATGCTGTTGAAAGATGGAACCTAGCTAATGCAATTTGGATATGCTTTTCTTAATGCCTCCACCTTTTTGATACTTCTACTGCCTTTTTTTCAGTTGCCCAGAGTCCTTTTTCTGAAAATTCCCTTCATTTTATGGACAAACAGGAAATGATGATAATATGAGCCATTTATATATGATGAGTTTTGACGAGTTACATATTAATATTAAAACATTTGAGTCAAATGTTCCTTCAGTCATGATTTACATGTCAATTGCTTTTTTCTTCTGATGGCGAAATGTAGGTTTTTGTTTCTGTCTAAGGAATTTAGGTTTTCTGCCAGCAAGTGAAGAAATGTGTAAGTTGTGTTCTTCAGGGATATTCTGAAGTCATTGTGAAGTATGTAGCTTACACAGACAAAAGCTCTAGTAAAATAAAATTCTGTAAATAGCCTGGTCATTTGGTGTTGTCTCCTCTGGACACTCAAATCTTCACTCTAATGATCAGGAATAGTACATTCACTTCAGGTACTTAGGAGCACTTATCTACTTTAGACTTTGTGGAAATGGAAATGGAAATGTCAGATATAATTGAACCACTTTTTGAAAAACCCTGACACAAGCATAAAAATGCATGGGGTTGTGGCCTGCCTTTTTTGAATTAGTCTTCTGCCGGATTCTATGAGTCTCCTTTGGAGACACCTAATATACTTTACCTGTGGCTATATTACTTGCTTCTGTGTGTCAGTTTAATTCTTCTAAAGATAATAAAATTTGTTACACATTTATCCTGTACAAATCACAAGGGCCACTCTATATCTTTGATAGTTCACTACCCGACTCCTTTGATCTGTCCAATGTTTCCCTGACCCATCTTACAATGTAAATTTTTTGAATTATTAACTCTGAGCTTCTCCCCAGGATTTCTCTTCTTAGGTTCCTTAGCTTGTCTGTGTTCTTTATTCTTCATGATCTCTTTCTCCATTTGGATTCATGATGCTACATAGTGGGGAGCTCTTCCCACAAAGGGGCACCTGCACTCCTCCCTTCGCCCCTCCCGCTCCACCACAGGCTGCCCAGACCAGGTCAGCACACCCCACCTGACCAGATTCCTCCCCTATGCTGTTGCCTGTCACAGATGCTCAGCACATCTTGCTTATTACCTCTCCAGCCTGGCCTAGAGCCCTGGAAGGCTCCAGGCCCATTGTCTGTGCTAGTGACAGCAACTCAGAACACACCCAACCTGTTCCCAAAGCATCTGCATATCCTTCACCTCATTGGAACCTCACAACATCCCTGTGAAGAGGACAGGAGGGGGTTTTGTGCTTATTTTGCAGATGAGAAAGGGAAGCCTAAGAGAGGAAGGTGGTTTCCCAACACTGTATGAGACAAGGGGGTGGAGGCTGAACTCACCCCAAGGTTTGGCTAAATCCCTTGTATTTACTGAGAACTACTAATTTTTGAAATCATAAATTCAGGCATCCTTCTCTCGTGCTACTAATTCCTATTCCTCCAGCTTTTTCACTTTATTATTTCTCCATAGAATATGGGTGATTACATGCTACAGTAGTTAATGGCATAGTCTCTGAAGCTAGATTTCCTGGGTTTAAATCCCATCCCTATCACTTAAATATATATAACTTCGTGCAAATTGATTAGTATTTGGAGCCCTTAATTCCCTCATCTACATATAGAAGGAAAAGCATCTAATTCACCAATAATTGGAGAGCTCTGATAGGTAGAGTAATAACGTTTATTGAATACATATTATATGCCAGACACTATTTTACATGTTTTAATATGAATTAATTTAATTTTCAAAGCAATCCTATGAGTTAGATGTTATGTACTATCTTTTTCACTATCTACAAACTGCTTCATCCATTTTTCTTATTTCAGCATAGTTTCTATCAGGATGAAAATTTTTCCTCTACTACCTTAGGTTGAAATGAATGGGTGCCTGCAAATTAACTAACAAGAGACAGATTAACAGGGGAAAAGACAAAGTTTATTCATATGCAAATAGAAGAGCACAAAAGAAGTGGTTTTCTGAACACCTAGAAGTAGGGGTTTGTTTAACAACTTTATAGAGGGAAACAAACAAATGGACTTTTAGGAAAGAAAACTGGGCTTTGTGGGAAACAAACGGAAAGTATGACAGTTTGTGATAATGTTTCTTTATGCAGCCTCTCATGTTGGTGCTAATGATTAGTTTCCTCTCTAGGGGATTATGGCAACTGTGTGTTTTGAGAGGCATATTTTGTCAGCCAAAGAAATTTAGATGATATTTGTTCAGAATTGTTTAGTTTAAAATAATCTTTGTGCCAGTCCAGAGAGCTGAGAATCTATACATTTCCAGGGCATTTAAATTTTTTGCTAACAATCTCAAATACCATATAATATCATTCTATTGCATGGTGAGGGTAGTATGACAGCTCTGGATCAAGCTAAGAATCTACTTTGTCCATTCTTACATCTAAGGGAGTGAATTTTGTAGAATTGTTGTAAGATGTGTTAGTCTGTGCAGGGCGCCATAAAAAAATATTGCAGACTGGATATCTTAAACACACTTATTTTCTTACAGTTCAGGAAGCTGGAGTCCTAGATCAAGGTCTGGTAGGACTGATTTCTGATGAGAGCTCTCTTCCTAGCTTGCAGATAGCCACTTTCTCATGTATTCTCATATGGTGAAGTGAGAGTGATCTCTGATGTCCCTTCCTCTTTTATAAGAACATCATTTCAATTTAATCACCTTTTTAATGGCTCTTAACTCTCATAAGGCTTCAACATATGAATTTGGGGGGAAACCCAGATATTCAGACCATAACACATGACCATACAGATAGGTAAAACTATAAATTCATGTGATAGACTTTGCCCACACCTTCAAAATAAGCCACAATCCTTTAATTTTTTATTATTCAATTTTTTCCTCCCATTCTTCACAGTACTATTTAAACTCTTTACCCTCTTCAATCTTTGGTCTTATCATCTCCACAGGTCCTGGGCCAAAGACTTCTCTTATTTAACTTATAAAATAGAAATATAACAACTTCTGTTATGTAACCTGCAAAAATCTTTTCATGCTCATTTGAAAGATTTCAAATGGACGAATTATTTAATCTTGCTTAAACCTAATTCCTCTACTTGTTTTCTGGATGTCATCCTTTTCCATCTACTCAGGGATCACTTCTCACTCCTACAATTCACTGTTTCCTTCTACAGGCACCTTCCAACCAGGATTTAAATACACTATGTGTTACCCATCTCAAAAGTATAAAACAGAAAACTTCCCTAGCTTCCATGTCTTCCTTCAGCTACCAGCCTCTCTCCATCCATTCACCGCTTCAGAAACAAACTTCCTACAGTTTTGTGTGTACTTATTCTTTCCTCCTAGAATTTGTTTCAAAACCCATAACAGTCTGGCTTTAATCTCCACAATTCCACAAAAATGCTATGACCAGAAAAAGCAACTTGACAGCATATTCAGGATGCTTTTCGATATTGACCTTTGCTACATTTGATCCTGTTAACTTCATATTCCTTCCTGGAAGACTTTCTTCTCTTGCATCTGAAGATGCAATTCTCTTCTGGTTTCTAGCTGCCATTCTGGTATCTTGCATTCAATTGTTTTTGTGAAGTCTTCTTCTGACTTTCTGCAAAATGTTGGTGTTCCTAAGGATTCTATACTAGGCCCTCTTTTCTTCTTCCTCTAGACACTTATATTTAATAATCTCATCCACTCCTATGACTTCAATTCTACCATGTTGACTTTCTAAATTTCAAGTTTTTGTTTAAATTCTATTTAGTTAACATATATGGTAAAATTCATTACAGATGTAGAATTTAGTGATTCATCACTTACACACATATCATCCAGTGCTCATCACAACAGTGCCCTCCTTAATACCTACCACCCATTTAGCCCATCTCCCTGCCTACCTCCCTCCATCGACACCTCACTTTTTTCTCTTGGTTAAGACTCTCCTATTGTTTTCTTCCCCTGTCTCTTTTTTTCCCTTCCCCTATGTTCATCTCTTTTGTTTCTTAAATTCCACATATGAATGAATCTTATGGTAATTATCTTTCTCTGACTGACTTATTTCATTTAGCATAATATACTCTAACTCCATCCACATTGTTGCACATGGCAAGATTTCATTCTTTTTTGATGGCTGAGAAATATTCTATTATATATATATATATATATATATATGTGTGTGTGTGTGTGTGTGTGTGTGTGTGTGCGCACGCACACACATATGTATACCACATCTTCTTTATCTATTCATTAGTCAGTAGACATTTGTGCTCTTTCCATAGTTTGGATAATGTTGATAATGCTGCTATAAACATCAGGGTGCATGTGCCCCTTTCAGTCAGTATTTTTGTATCCTTTGGTAAATACCTAGTAGTGCAATTGCTGGTTTATAGGGGAGTTCTATTTTTAACTTTCTGATGAATCTCCATACTGTTTTCCAGAGTGGCTGCATCCGTTTGCATTCCTATCAACAGTGTAAGAAGGCTTCCCTTTCTGTGCATCCTTGCCAACATCTTTTGTTTCCTATGTTGTTAATTTTACCCATTCTGACAGGTGTGAGGTGGTATCTCATGGTGGTTTTGATTTGTATTTCCCTGATGATGAGTGATGTTGAGCATCTTTTCCTGTGTCTGTTAGCCATCTGGATGTCTTCTTTGGGAAAAAATGTTTGTTCATGTCTTCCACCCATTTCTTAACTAGAGTATTTATTTTTGAGGTGTTGAGTTTGACTCAACAAAGCAGGAAAAAATATCCAATGAAAAAAAGTGTCTTCAACAAATGGTGTTGGAAAAACTGGACAGCAACAGGCAGAAGAAGGAAACTGGACCACTTTGTTACCCCATAGACAAAAACAAATTCAAAATAAATGAAAGGCCTAAATGTGAGACTGGAAACTATCAAAATCCCAGATGAGAACACAGGCAGCAACCTCTTTGAGGTTGCAACTTCTTACTACACACGTCTCCTGAAACAAGTGAAAAAGAAAAAAACAAAAACGAACTATTGGTATTTGATCAAGATAAAAAGCTTCTGCACAGCAAAGGAAACAATCAACAAAACTAAAAGACAACCTAAGGAATGGGAGAAGATATTTGTAAAAGATGTATCTGATAAAGGGTTAGAATCCCAAATCTATATAGACTGATGGATCTAAATTGCTTTATCTCCCTCCATTTATCTTTCCTGAGCTTCACTCAGGAGTAAGCAGGTTCATTCAATGGCCCACTAAATATTTCTGGATTTCCTACAAGCACACATAATAGTCAACATAGAAAAAATAAGATTCATGTCATTTTATGCAAAACTACTCCTCCTCCAGTGATTTATAACATAAATTCAGTCATTTATTCATGCTAGAAACCAAGAAATTATCCTCACGCATCCAGAAATGACATACTCAGACACTCCTATCCATAATCTGTTCACTGCTATCTTTCCCACTTCCCTTCTAGATGATCACCATTAGACTAGTTAACAAAGTATAAATACTGATGTCCTCCCTGCTCAATAATAATATAACTCTTGTATTGCCAAGCAATTGTCTAAACACTTACTGCACATTACTCATTTAACTCTCGTAACAACTGCACCAGGCACGTGTTGTTGTCAGTTCCACTTTACAGTGCTAGAGGGAGGGCTGGAACTAGGGGTTGGGCTCTATAGACAGTCTGAAAAGGATAGAATACCCAAAATATAAGATGAGAAATCACAAAATTCAAACATTAACTAAATAAAGAAAATTAATTAAAGATAATACATACATTTCTCATTCTTTGTTGCAACCAGACTGCAGATTTAGATGGCTAACTAAAGAAAACAACTTCATAGTAGAAGGAATTCCATTTAGACAAGGATGTTTTATATTGCTCCCTTGATGGTTTCAAGAAGAGGAGACAAAATTAAGCAAAAAAAGTTTTCTTCCCTGATGATAAGCAGACATACTATAGCTTTTGAAGCTTATCCCAGAATCTGATATTAGACTTGCTCTGGTCAAGAAAATAAGTCACATCTGTGTTTCTTCATTCATTAAGGGCGTTTTAAAAGATGGGCAAAATACAGAAAGATGGAACAAGTAAGAGATATGACTATCAGGTGAAAAAATGAATCTTGATTTTATTCCGATGAGGGAGGACCCAACATCATGGGTTGGGTCATGAAAACATGTTTTCAAACATCTTTTGCAAAACACCAAAAACTATAAGATCAATGATAGAGGAAGTTGTATCATAGCACAAAAATACAGACTGAAACACTCGGCTGACTCCAGCTTTGGTATCATTACCCGTCCTTGCCCCTCACTATCCCAAACCACAGTAAAAAGAACAAAGAAAATATCAACTCTGAACCTGGATTTAGCTAGTTTTTTAATACTTACACTAAGAAGAATATCTATCTACCTATTTTTAAAATATATATATAATTTTATAATGATTTATGTATATAATTTTAAATGACTGAGACTGTAAATGTTTTTTTTTTAATATAAAACTTTATCTGCTCTCCAGGTATTATTTTAATTATGGTCCATGGTATTTTAAAATGTCTTTTTTTTTAAATGTTTATTTATTTGTTTTTGAGAGAGAGATAGAGAGTGAGCAGGGGAGGGACAGAGAGAGAGGGAGACAGAATCCCAAGCAGGCTCCATGCCATCAGCACAGAGCCCAATGTGGGGCTTGAACCCATGAACCATGAGACCATGACCTGAGCCGAAATGAAGAGTTGGATGCTTAACCAACTGAGCCACCCAGGCGCCCCATGTCTTTTGAATTTACATAGAATTGAGTTCAATTTATCCTTCAATTTATTGTAAACTATCATTATCATTCCATACAAGGTTTTCTCTTTATTATTATTTATTACTTTCAATTCCACCTCTCATGCCAGCCACACCTCTCTTTAGGCATCCACCTAATGGGTTTGATATTTGGTTTTCAATATGCATGTATCTTTGGATATAGTATTTGTAATTACAGTGTTTATTTTACATAGGAGGTACTGTGCTATAAACTTATTCTCTCTCTCTCTCTTTTTTTTTTTTTTTCACTCAGACTTTGCTTGGAGGATCTATGGTGCTATGTATGTGTCAAGTTCATTTTTTTTCTATATGGTATGTGCCTACCACATATTGTCACAGACTTTGAGTCTGGAGTTCTCTCTTGTCCAGCAAGAGAGTAGATAAGGAATTAAATATGAGAGAGGCTGATGTCCAGGAGGAGACAAGAGCCCCAAGTAAAGGTCCTTGCTCCGTATTTATTAGGATCAGAAGGCTTACAAATGTGATGATGTGCAGAAAGAGACAATGAAACAGTGAGCATTAACTCACATGTGTGAAAGAAAGGGGGTTTTGAAGATATGCAGTGTTAAGGGTTTGGGTCAATATAAAACAAAATCCCAGTGCTGAGCAGATGGCTGTTTAAGGCAGGCACTAGGCACCATGTCTGTCTATCTTAACTTGCCTATGGGGTAAGACATATAGAGCATGCTACCTCAGGGTCAACAAGACATCTTTCTTTTGCCAGTTAGCTCCAGGCAATTTCACCCTGCTGCAGTGGCCTTGAAAGGGCGGGCCTACGCTCCATCTTGTTCTGTGTCCTTCACCTAGACCACTCCTCCTCCACTTGAGTAACCTCCCACTCACCCGTTCAAACTTCCTGATCAAAACACGTCCAGCGACCTGCGTAACAGGACTCAGACCCTTCCCCAGCCAATCAGCTGAGGCCACAGCCATTACCTCACCAACTGCCCCTAGACCCCTATAAAACCTTTGTGCTTCTGAAACTCGCTCTCTCTCCCCGGTATCTCACCGCTGCGTTGGTGCAGGTAGGAATTGAGCTCGAGCTAGCTCGAATAAAGGCTCTTTTGCTTTTACATCGGACTCGGCTCCCTGGCGGTATTTGGGGATCACGAATTCTGGGCATAACAGCCTATCACCCTGTTTACGTGTTTACCTATTCTGTACTCTTCCATCCTGTGGAAGTGGCTTCCTACTTTTGTTCTGTGCTGGGAGTGCTTTTGCCCTGTTTACCTATTCTGGATGCTTTCGTCCTAAGCCTTGTTAACCCATCAATGCAAGCTCAGGGGAATTCCTAAACTTATTCCCCACAATATTACTAACCATTTCCCTAAAAATGGACATAACCTATGTTTCTTTCAATTCTCTACTATCATGGGGTATAGAAGTGCCATGATGATAAGACTTGTTATGATTAGAAGAAATAATAAATGCAAAATGCATTAGAAAGTTGTTTGACACCCAGCAAAAGCTACCTGAATGGTAACTATATATATGTATTAGCTCCCTTATGAGGGACAGGCCTCAACACCCCCACCCGTCAACCAGGTGGGATATGTGTGATATTCCTCGGGTACTCCTGGCTGCCCAAGAACAAAGGAAAGGGGAAAAACAAATGGTAAGCTAATAAAGAGATCATAGTCCTTCAGGACCTAAGTCTGCATCGCCTGTCCATAGTAATGTGGGAAACAAAGGCAGAAGGAAATGGCAGATAGAAATAAATTTCCTTATAACCTGCAGCCCATTGACAAATACTTGAGGCTGGCAGAGTAAAATGTTTCTCCAGGGACTCCTTATTGTCTTAAGGACCATGTTAATGGTTTGCTAGAGGGAAAAACAACCTTAGCCTGACAATAGCTAGGCCTCCGGTATCCTGTGAGTCTTCTCTAGCAGGTGAAAATCTCACTGGAAACTTCCCTTGGACTTTACCTCACCCCCAACCCCATGGTATAAAACCAGTCTCTTCTCGTGGTCCTGGGGCAGCTCTTCCTGCCCACGGGTCCTGTCTCCATGCTTCAATAAAATCACCTTTTTGCACCAAAGATATCTTCAAGAATTCTTTCTTTCTTGGCTGTCAGCCCCAGACCCCACGAACCCCATTGTCACCACCAAAATCCTCATCTATATCTATATCTATATATTTGTTTTAACTGAAAAACATTTTGATTATAGCTACCAAGCTCTCATGGCCAAATGTGCCTTCCAAATCGACTTGGAACAAAAGATCAGAGCCACGTGTCATCATACATCCTGTCCCGCACAGCAGTTCCTCCATCATTTTCCTCCAAGTTCTTTCCTCCTTGCCAACACTTTAATCATGGCATTCTCCAGAAGGTAGGGAATGGAGTGGAGAGCTAGGTGATGCATCAACCTCGAGTACTTCCTGATGCTGTACTGAAGCCTTTTCTCACCAAGACAGAGTTCCAAATGGGCCCAGAGCAGACCAGGCCTCAGCTTGCAGCAGCACACCTGAGTTAATTCTCACGCCGCAAGTCAGGCTTCTTCCCAATTACAGAGAAGAAAGAACGAGACTCTCTCTGAAGAGGTTGTTACAAACATTCTCATGGCAGCCAAATTATTGGCATCCAGGCTGTTGCTAACTAACCACATCTCCAACCAAGTGTATACCAGGGAACCAGTGAGAAACAATATGAGGTAAATAAACAGTTTAGGGTTTACTTAGCAGGAGCAGTAATATTTAATAAGCCAAAAAAAGAGAAACTCCTGATAGGCTACTCTTTGCTTTCAAAATCCTTTAGAGACCCTGCTGCCTACAAATATATGCCACAAATCTGGGATGATGAAACAAGCAGTGGATGGAGAGTAGGTTCTGCTGGGTTCTCTCAGGGCTCTGGAACCCTCTGGTGGCATGATCTCAGACACTTTATATTCTTACTCTTGATTCAGTTTTCACATCTGTAGCATGAAGACATTAAATGATTTTTTCTTTATGTCTTCTTCAAAAAACTAGTCTCCATGGGGAAGCTAAGGTGGAAAACTAAGAACTAAAGTGAAAGCTCTACTATAGGAAGGGAAGCTGACGTATAAAAAGAATACTGGCTATGATATGAACTAGCAAATGGCGGTTGTCCATTTGGTGTAACATTCTAGCTACTCTGTGAGGCACTGCTTGAAATGGTGTCCATTTTGCTACCAGAAGCAATCATCAATACTTTTTCTCTTCTGGAAGACTTTTGGCACTACTCTGTTTGTAATTTCCCTGGGCTAATCCAATGAATCATGGCTAGGGATCTGCATTGCCCTAAGAATAGGCTTATGAAGAAGGAAGGCTCCCTAATTTCAGGACCACAGGACTGCTGAAGAATCACCTGCATTTGATTAGATTCAGGTAAGTTTTGCTTTGATTTACCTGAGACATCATACTTCACAAAATGACCCAGGATTGGTTTGGAACTCATGTAACGGGAAGACAGTTGTATACAGGGGTACATGGTTCCCTTTTTGCTACTTGCTTTCAGTCTGGCTCAAACCTGCAGTAGTTTCTAAGTTGTTTTATCATTGCTAAGTCCCAGCCTAGTGCAGAGCCAGTTGAGGTGGTCTAGTTATTTCTCCTTGGGTAACCTATAGTCTGCTCTTTGCAGTCTTCATATTTAATCCAAATGGAAATCCACACCCACAGTATATAATAATAATAATAATAATAATAATAATAATAATATAATATAATATAATATATACAAAATAATATTTGGAATGTATGAAACTTGGAAAAACCCAAACCGTTCTTTTTATTCTCAATTGCACCCTTACGCACTTGCTGGCCGTCTCTCATTTTCTCCCCTATACTCACTTTGGGACCTGTTCAGAAAATTTACTCTTTGAATCTGAAGGAGGAGAGGAATATATTGTGTTAAAAGTGTGATGGCCTGGTTTGACTCTCAGTTTAGCACATGAGCCCTGTCCCTGCAGCCATCTTTATTTCAATCTAATAGAAGCTTTCAGTACCTCTATTTCTCCACTTCTGATGAGGCTTACTCCATGATCAATAATATTTTCCTGAGAGGAATATCTAAGGTATTCTATGGTCACCCTATTTCCCCTCACTAGCATGAATATGTTTGCCACATGAGTACATCCTTACTTCTGAGCCAGAACTTTTCAGATGTATTCCTACACAAACTATCTTCTATATTAAGTCCCTTACAATACTAAATAAATGCCTTAGGGGTCAGGATGATTGGCAATATTACCTCTGTAAGGGAATAATAAGTAAATTATACATTTATGGTCAGGAGGATGGCTATTGATTATGCTGTTTATTCTCCATTAAATTACTTCTAACACCCACTTTTTCCCTTACTGATGGATAGCCTAGCAATGTACTGTTAACACTTTTACACTTACACACAGAAAAAAAATTTCATATTCAATTTGACCATGAAATATAACTGTTTAATGAAAGGTAAGTGAAGGAGTAAATTATTTCTGGGGTATCTTTTTAACCCATAATATCTGACATAGGTGAAAAAATAAAAATAAACTAAATATATCCAAGTATCTCCAAAATTTAAGTAGATCCTAAAGATACCTCTGACTGAAACAATCTGGAAACAAAACCTTTCTCCATTTCTGACAACATAACTTTATTTTTTATATCCAGGATTTTTTACTTGTGGAAGAACAACGGTCTTTGACCTGGTAATAACACCATATTTCTGTTCCACTCCTACCAATTCTTCTAGTCTGACATTTTCCCCAACCCCTATTCTGCTTTCACTCATCCCAAAAGACACAGGAAATGATTTCAACATTCCCCTGGAGGATGTGCAAATTGGTACAAATCTTTTGAAGGGTAATCACACAACATCTTTTAAATAAAACACCCATACCTTATGACTAAGCATAAAGTATTTGCCCTACTAGTTATCCACCCTAAGAGAAATACCAGTCTAATGAAGACAAAGAAACTTGTCCAAGAATACCTGATGGTAGTTTTCTTTCTAACAACAAAAATTGGAAAGAACCTTTTAGATTTGAGGAAGGGTGATATCAGTGGAGGTAGTGAGAAGTGAATAAATTTGATATAGGCCTAGTTAACAGCATGTGTTGATTGATAAGATAAGGGTGACAGATAAAGCACTGAATCCTAGAGGTCTCAAGAACCTTTGGCCCAAGGAACCTGGAAGAATAAAGTCGCCATTTACTAAGATGAGGAAATCTGTAGTTAAAGCTACTTTGAGTGGTAGTGGTAGAAGGGGGAATCAAGAGATAGTTTTTGATTAAGTTTTAGGTGCCTATTAGTAATTAGAAATATGTATAGAGGTTCAAGTAGAAAATTGGATATATACATGTGGAGTTCAAAAGAGAAGCCTAGGCTAATGGCATATATTGGGGGAGTAATCAACAAATAGATGGTATTTATAGACATAAGATTGGGTGAGTACATATAGGGATTAAATGTAGAGAAGAATCTCAGAATTTAGAAGACAGGATGATAAGTAGAATCAAACAGGAAGGAGAAAGACAAGGAGGTAAGATGGAAATCCAGGAAGGTTATCATCTAAGAAGGCAAGTGAAAGAAAAAGGTGCAAAAAGGGAGTGAACAATTGTGTTAAAACTTGAAAATGCTAAAACGGTGTCAAATTGTGTGTTAAATTTTGAAAACAGCATCTGTGTTTAAGTCAAATTTCCAAAACATACCAGAATATGCCAAGAACCTGAAATATTTGAAGCATTAAGGAGTAAAGCCAAGTAATCTGTGTGGCTCATGACTTTAGCAACTTCCCTATTTGCAAAGCAAAGTGTGCTGTTGAAATTTTATTAAGTCATTTACATAATTCATAACTTTTATGAAGAGAATACACATTTTATTTTCATTGGTTTTCATGTGATTTTGGAACCAATTTGGTAACTACAGATTTAAGTTTCCAGTTCAGTTGTTCAGAATGGTTATATAAGTGAAATTCTGATAGCTTGGAGCATGTCTGACATGAGTAAACCTACTTCTTAGGTAGTTGGGTGGTTTCAGTACCAGGAGGTTTAGACATATTTTTGAAAGCCTTCCAATTTACCTGAATTTCATACATGTTTACACATGTCAATAGGCAGTCAGTTTGTACTTTTTTTAAAGATTTTGATCCTGTACCAACTTCTCATTTGCTTATTGCCACTGGAGAAAATCATAAACTAATTAATCATAATTAATTTAAATGGCCCTATAAATTAATATTCTCCAATTATAGTTCAATTCTTGATGCTTCCTGAGAATCCTTCTAGGTTTCTCAATTATTGTTATTATTATTATTATTATTATTTCTATTTTTCTGTGGTCTCCACTTGATTAAAATCTTTAACCTCTTTATACTTCCCAAATATCTCTCAAAACTAATAAAATTCATCTATGCAAACTCCTTTCGGCACAAAATCTACACATTTACATCAGCACTATCCTTTCTTCCTTTTCTCCTGCTGGTGGAAATGATACCACCCATCTATATATGGTATACTCTGACAACCACATTCTGGATGCCCCCTCATTTAGAGACCTCCGTCTACATTGTTAGTTTTCTTTCCTGTATCTTCAGACTTTTCCTCTTCATTGGTTTGTTTTCATTGATATTTAAACATGTTTAAGTTTCTACCATCTTAAAACAAAACACAAAAACAAATTTCTCCGTGGCCCTACATTTTCCCCTAGCTACTTCCCCATCATTCTCCTCTCTTCACAAGCAACATTCTTATCAACATGATTCTACCTCCCCTTCAAATCACCCTTCAATTCAGGACAGTTTACCCTCTACTCCTGCCACTGCACTGAAATTTCTCTTTGCCCAAATCACCAGCGATTTCTTTGTTCCTAAATCCAAAGCACATTTTCTTTTAGTGTAATTGAACCCTTTAGACCATTTTATTTTTTTATTGTTTTTAAACATTTATTTATTTTTGAGAGACAGAGAGAGACAGAGAATGAGCAGGGGAGGGGCAGAGCGAGAAGGAGACACAGAATCAGAAGTAAGCTCCAGGCACAGAGCCCCATGTGGGGCTGGAATGCATGAACTGTGAGATCTTGACCTGAGCTAAAATGGGATGCTTAACCGACTGTGCACCCAGGTGCCACATAGACCACTTTATTTTTTTAATGACATTTTCCTATACTTTGTCTACTCGGACATTACATTCACTCCCTTGGTTTGCTTCCTCTTTTTGGCCATTTCTTCTCCATTCTCATGCTGTTCTGCCTTTCCTTTAAATGTTGGTCTTCCTGAATATCACGATTTAAGCCTTCTTTTTCTTGCATTTAAGACATTCTTCCTGGGTAGATTTATCCACTGTCATGGTTTCAATTATGATGCCATAATGACATTTATCTTTTAGGCAAAACCAAACTGAAATAATAATTACTACTACTAATAATAAAGTATAAACTTCATGAAAAGTGTTGAATTAGAAGTCAAGAAATCATGGTTCCAATACTGTGTCTACTATTCATAATTAAAACAAGACTTTAGGAAAGTAGTAAGTTTCCCCTTTAAAGATTTGATTTTTTAAAAATAGGAATTAAGGGATGCCTGGGTGGCTCAGCTGTCTAAGTGTCCAACTCTTGATTTTAGCTCAGGTCATGATCTCACAGTTCATGAGTTGGAGCCCACTCTGTCAGTGCAGCTTGCTTGGGACTCTCTCTCTCCTTTTCTGTCCTTTTCTCACTCACACTGTCTCTCTCTCTCTCTCTCAAAATAAATAGATAAAGTTTTAAAATAGTAATTAAAAGACTTCTACTTATAGACAAAATGGTTTTGAAATAGAGTAAGATTATTAAAGAGCAGTGAAAATTATATAAAAGTATATGAATATAGATATTTTATGATTATATGTAAATTTGTACATGTATATCAATGGTTTTGTACACATGCATATTATAGGACTATAAAATGTAATTCATCATATAGGACATTACTGTTCAGCTTAGACTTCTAAAATACATATTTTTCTAATGGGTTTATTTTATTCCCCATGTGCTTAGAATATAATGCTTTAGAAAGCTATGAGGTAATCAGTATGTTTTCCGTAATATAAAAAAGGAAACTATAGTTAATAGATATTAAATAATTTGTCTAAGATCATACATGTAGAAAAGTACAGAAATGTAGTTGGACACCAAACTTATATATTTAAAAAAAGCCATCTTTCATTTCCTGCCACATTATCAGTCCTCAGTCATGCTTTCAAGAGGTGTCCACTTTTAATCATCTGTTTCTAGTTTGCTTTTTTTTCCCCTGGTGATTGCCATCAAATTTCTACCTTATATATTTATGTTTCCATTACTTGATTTATTAATTTTTAATATCTATTGACTTTCTCTTGGGAATGATGGAGTATTTTAGCTCATTTATAGTTTTTCACTTCATTTCCTCTATTTTTTTAATTATTATTTTATTCAGTGGCATGGTAAGTTAGAAGTTAATTTTTTTGCTTATAACATTCAAATGTGAGGCAATTTCCCTCCATTCACGGGGGGCCCTTTCAGTCTTGTGGCTCTATCATCCCAGAGATCTTCACTATCCTCTGAATGCAACCAGTAGAATGCAAAAGAGTCTGAAAAGACACATTCACTTCTTAAAGCCCTCAGCCTGCAAGTAACATACATATCACTTATGATCTCATTAAACTGGCAAGTGCTAGTGGCACAGCTATGCCAAGGACAGATGATGAAAGCAAGGAAATATAGTGCTAGGCTGGACAGCTGCTTCCCAAAGATAACTCTGTGGAAAGGGAAGCATGAATTTTGGTGTACAGATGAAAGTCTCTACCCTCATTTATATCATAATAGTGAATCTCTTACTGGCATCTCATATAATTTTCATTGCTACACTAAGAATCAGCTTTAGAGGAGCTCTTCCAACTGTAGGTTTGTTATTTTTACTTCTAGGTTATTGCCACAGTTGCCCTTTGCCTCTACACACAAACAGGGGGGCGGTAGACTGGATGCAGGACACCACAGTTCAGCATATCGTTTTTGAAATAATAACATCAATTACTATCACTGCCCCACAACACCAGTCCATTCTTCACACCTGGTGATTCTTTGTGGTCCCTCTAGGATAGATTGGTTTCATCTGTCATATAAAGAACACCTACTTCATTTGCTTTATGCCTTCAAACTAGCCTACTGATCTGCTGCTACACTTCTTGTTCTCAATTCCATTATGGATTTGGTGCATTTTCATTCTTATTGCAGTGGGGTTCAGGAGGGAAGATCAGTAAATAGTGTGTGCTCCATTTGCTACGGAGAATTGGAATACAAACCAGTGTCTTTTCAAGGACATAGATACTGAACTGTTTCAGAAAAATATTTGCTTGTTATTGCTTATTTTATCATTTGGCATTTACACTAGGTCTATTAGGAATATTTTGAAGTGCTGTTTACATTTTTAAAATTAGTATTATATAATACTATATATTATTGTAATGAAGTGAGCAGGAGCATAAAAAACATCAAACCTAGTTCATAATTTTTGGGTTTTCTTTTATCTTTATAAATAAAGAGTAGCATAAGTAAATAGCTCTATATTTATCAACTATCATTTGTGTGTCCTTATTTGAAGTTTGTATCAAAATGTTATCACCTTCCAATATTTTACCAGATTCCAATGTAATTTGGACAAATGAGTCCAAATTAGAAAATGAAACTGCCCAGTAACTCACATTAAATACTTTATACTCCGTTCAATTCCTTACAGTAATGTAGAATTGAGTCAATATTGAATGTATGGTTGCTTAACAGGACACAGTAGAAAATGTATTCCTTTACCTCATTATGGCAGAGAAGTCATTTGGACATTTTTTTTCCTGAATACCAGGAAATACCAAAATAAATCTGACTGAAATTTGTTGAAATTATTGATTGAACTTTCAGTTATTTGAGCCCTTTCAAAGAGCAGTAAGGGACTTAAAATTAATCTGTAAGAGTAATATGGAAAGAGAAACTTTGATCTAAGGTATGAAATTCAGCCCATATCTCTGTAGTCTCAGAAATTTTAACTATTATTTGTCCAAAGTAACATAAGAGTTCTACAGTTATTACTGTCCTTCTCCCTTAGTCAACCTAATGTTAAACATTAATTACAGCTCTATCTCCCAATAAAAATATAATATCTTTATGCAATTGGTCAATTCAATTTGCCATGTAAGAAGACAAGTGTCTGGCTCTAACTTTTCTCCAGTAAGACAAAGGCAGAAACTAATATTAAGACGTAAACACTATGACAAGTAATAATGAATATAATAGAATTAAAAACCAATGAAGATTTTTTACTAAAGCAGTAAGTGTATTTATTGTGAGTTCTGCTAGAGTTACTATAGTTCCTGAATCCATATATAAAATGTCTGGTTTTGATGTTTTTTTTCTTGTTTTTTACTTTATTGAAATTCCAGTTAGTTAACATACAGTGTAATTATTAGTTTCAGGTGTACAATACAGAGAATCAACACTTCCACACATCACTCTATGCTCATTGCAACAAGTGCACTTCTTAATCCTCATCACCTATTTAACCCATCCCCCCCCTCCCCCCCCCCCCCATCTCCTCTCTAGTAACCATCACTGTGTTCTCTATAGCTAAGAATCTGTTTCCTGGTTTGTCTCTCTCTCTTTCTCTGTTTTTCCTTTGTTCATTTGTTTTGTTTCTTAAATTCCACTTATGAGTGAAATCATATAGTATTTGTCTTTCTCTAACTTATTCACTTAGCATTATACCTTCTAGCTCCATCCATGTTGTTGCAAATGGCAAGATTTCATTCTTTTTTATGGCTGAATAATATTCCATTGTACATATGCCACATCTTTATCCATTCATCAATCTATGGGCACTTGGGCTTCTTCCATATCTTAGCTATTGTAAATAATGCTGCTATAAACATAGGGGTGCATGTATCCCTTTGAATTAGTGTTTTTGAATTCTTTGGGAAAATACCCAGTAGTGTTATTGCTGGATCATAAGTTCTATTTTTAACTTTTGGAGGAACCTCCATACTGTTTTCCACAGTGGATGCACCAGTTTGTATTCCCACCAAGACAGCATAAGTGTTCCTTTTTCTCCACATCCTCACCAAAACAGGAATTTGCCTCTGATTTGTAGCAGCAACCAAGCTTATTGCAGTCTCCCTGAGTTTCCTGTGTTTCCTGTCATTTCCTGTGTTGTTGATTTTAGTCATTTTGACAGGTGTGAGATGATACCTCATTGTAGTTTCGATTTGCATTTCCCTGATGATAGTAATGATAAACATCTTTCCATGTGTCTATTGGCCATCTGGATGTCTTCTTTGGAGAAATGTCTGTTCATGTTGTCTGCTTATTTCTTATTTGGGCTAGTTGTTTTCTGGGTGTTGAGTTTTGTAAGTTCTTCACATATTTTGGAGACAACCCTTTTAACAGATATGTCATTAGCAAATATATAACATGTCTGATTTTGAATTCCAACTTGCTACTACTAGCTGTGTGGCCTTGGGCAAATTACTTAACATTTCCAGCCTCAGTACTCTTATCTTTAAAATGGGAATGATGATGAGGATGATGATAATGATGATAATACCTAAGTCATAAATCTATTGAGATGATTGTATGAGGTAATAAAAGTAAGCAATGCCTGGAATATGTTGAGTGCACACAGTAAATATTAGCTGATTATGATGATAATGATAATTACATTCAATTTTCAATCCACTAAATGTTACAGTTCTAAATGTTTAGTATATTAATAAAGTCTCAGAAATTTGGAAATCTTTTTTGAATTTAACTGATATTCAAGTGTTGGGAAAAAAGTTGACAATTGATTGTGATACAAAAGCTCATGAATTCCAGGACAGACTATGGGTATTCTGTATGTTGCCACTGAGCATTCATTGCATTGACTGCAATCCGGGCTGAGAAATGCTAGTGGGTTTCTTGTGGGTTTTTTTTAGGGGGGAGGCGGTTATTCCTCATAAATACTTCATCTTATTTGGCCATTTGGCTGCCATTTCACTTTGGGAAGAATGAGAAAAAGAACTGCATACAGCACACTATGGAAAAGAAAAGTAAAATTTAATATAAGGTGGGTTTGGTGGCTTATTTAAGAAGTTCAGGGGCACCTGGGTGGCTCAGTTGGTTGAGCGTCCGACTTTGGCTCAGGTCATGATCTTGCAGTTTGTGAGTTCAAGCCCCACATCGGGCTCTGTGCTGACAGCTCAGAGCCTGGAGCCTGCTTTATATTCTGTCTCCCCTTCTCTCTGTCCCTCCCATGCTCGTGCTCTCTCAATAATAAATAAACATTAAAAACATCTTTTTAAAAAAAAAAAAAAAAGAAGTTCAAACCTCAATATTTCAACTTTACATAAATAAGTTGAAGCTGCAAATTATATTGATCTGAGTTTTAATAGTCTTCCAAGTTATCTCTCTAAGAGTGGACATAAATTGAAATCCAGTCTTTATCTGGGAATGGTGGAAAATTGGAGCTTTACTTAAAAACGTATAGACTATGAGCTACTTGTGTTTGGTAAATTACTCATTTAACAAGTACTAGGTACTCCATTTAAATGACTTTTCAGACACACAATGATAATCTAAGTGATATCTGTTCAGAGAGAGGCAAAATCAACATTTACTGCTAAGGCCAGAAAATATGAGGAATGACTCTTGAGTTATGTTCTAGAGGGTGGGTAAGATTTGGATGCTTGTAGAGATGTGAAGAGGAAATTTGAGGTCTTGAGATCAAAATGAGCAAAAGATCTGAGTGAAGCCTAGGGAGAATCTGGGATGGTGTAAAGGTGAGATGATGAGCAGACATTGAGATTCTGGGTCTAATACTACAGGCAAGTTTACAGGCAAGTCAGAATTGTTAAAATGAGATTAAGAACATGAAATAAACTCTTTAAAATAATCCGCTTAGTTAATTTAACAAACAAAAAATTGAAGACAAGAAGTCTAAGATTAAAAATCTTATCAAAAATATATTTAAAAATGATATTTTAAAGGTTTTGGATAGGCTAGAAAGGGATGATAGGGAAGAAATGGGAGGAGATAGAGAAACATATTGATTAATTAACTATAGAATATCAAAGAGCAAGAAGAAAGGAGTCACTGAGACTTGAGCATGGTCATTATTGACAGAGTGGGACAGTTGACAGAGAAAGCAAATTTGTTGGTCTAGATAGTAAGTTCCTTTTTGAATTTGGTACATTTTAATTGACATGTGCCTGTTGAAATATGGATGTGAAGATAATAGACTTTTTTTTTAAATCCCTCTCAGTACCTAGCTTAGTGTTACAAGCAAAAAAGTACTTAGATAATATTTATTAAATAAACTAGTTTGGACATTTTTATTTGAATCATGACATTCTATCATTATGTGCATAACACAAAACATGAATTTGTATCACCAAAACAATGATTTTATTTTGTATAAAAATTGAGTAGCTTAGGGGCGCCTGGGTGGCGCAGTCGGTTAAGCGTCCGACTTCAGCCAGGTCACGATCTCGCGGTCTGTGAGTTCGAGCCCCGCGTCAGGCTCTGGGCTGATGGCTCGGAGCCTGGAGCCTGTTTCCGATTCTGTGTCTCCCTCTCTCTCTGCCCCTCCCCCGTTCATGCTCTGTCTCTCTCTGTCCCAAAAATTAAAAAAAAAAAAAAAAAAAAAGTTGAAAAAAAAAAATTGAGTAGCTTATAAAATATATGCTACTAAGGAACCATACATTTAATTACATATTTTATCAAACTGACCTTATTCTATACTCTTCATATGAAATAATTTCCAGAGACATCACAATTTATAGCTACATTTAAAGTTCTAAGATTCCTTTCTAACCATTTCACTTCTAATAAGGAAAGAGTAACTAGCTAAGTAATGGACTCATCACTTCACATAAACAACTATAACATTTTACTAAGAAATTCATTAAATAATTTATGATATGCCTTAATCGTCCAGACACAGAATTGTTGTAGTGATATGCAGTGACCATTTTTAGATTCTAGTTTATTTTCCTATAATATTTATTAGGACATGATTTTTCATAATTATGTCTCATAAAAACTTCAAATGAGATATAAATTGTACTGTAAAGAGGTTCCAATGATGTTAGACTCTCAGACAAAATATATCATTAGAGCTCTATTTAACGTTTCCTTCAGAAGAAAGATTCTTGGAGAAGCATCCTATCATCTTGCCAGTATGGTGATGTCATATAACTAGTAATCTAAACTTCTTTGTAGTATATGAGTCCTTTGATCTTCTTATGAGCACTTAGCTTAATAGTGCCTAAGAATATAAATTATTGCCATGCAAAAAATAAGCTTGAATCTAAAGCCTGTCACTGAATGTGAGAAAAACTCTCCAACAATTCTGTGACTACACAATTAAGTCATGTCATAAATTGTTTAGTTGAGTTGGCATAAATCTCACAGTGCACAAGGAGTAGAATGCTATACAAGAAAAACTTGGCAAATCTTTTCAATTACTGACATTAATGAAGTGATGATTATACAAATACATCTGGAATTAAAGGTTTAAGCACAGTCATTAAGTCACTGTTTTAATAAAAGTCCTCTGGTAAGAACATTTAATCTGACTTTATGTAAGTGCTTAAAAATATAGAAATTAGAGTATGATTCAGATCTGGGGACATTCAGACCAAATGATCTGTAGTCAACAGTAATCCCAGTTCATGGATATCCTTCTTCATGATGATTTTTAATGAGGTGTATCCTTGATTATTTCAAGAAAATGGTTCTTCTGTATTTAAATTTATCAAGACATTTTAGTTGATGAATATTTCCTGTATGTAGTAAGTCTTGAATCAATTATTTCCATTTGCTTATTTGAGACAAATAGCACTTACTTGCATTAGTTAAGGTTGTCTCATTTAAGCTTCAAATGCTCTTTCTTTGAGTCATCTGAAAAAGTTTCTGTTCACTTTATTCATCTTATTCATTGTGTCTAAGTTTCTGGTCATCGTACCCTTCTCAGGCTACAGCTACTGCACTTGTCCATTTACCAAGATTCGGCAAGACAGTATGAAGAGGAATTCAGGTGGATTATGTACCCACAAAACATATTCTTCCCTGTTCCCAGTGTGTAAAAGCAGTCCTACTTCAGAGTCAATATTTCAATGTCAATTGCCTCTGCATCTCCTTTTATTGCCAGCATTCTTGGTCATCAGCCTGAAATGTCAATGAGGCATCAGATCTGCATCTTACTTTAAAATAATTCAGGAAAAAAATTCTTTTTTTCTCTATTCTGTAAGATTGTGGTTGTTTCATACATATAGGCAGATGGATAGTTACACATATATATGCATTATAACATCAAATATGCGTGTTTTACAGCCTTCTTTATCCTCTGAGGGTTTCCTTAACATTGTTATTACTTCTCCCTTAATATTTTTGTAAGATCGTTATTTTTCCTTCATGTTTGTATAAGATTGTTACTATGTGATAGAATTCACCAGAAAACTGTCTGAGCCTGAAGTTACTTCTGAGTAAGGTTACTGGTTTTGAATTCAATTCCTTTCTTTTATTCGACTGAATTCAATTTTTAAAAAATAGGAATAGAGCTATGTAGATTGTATATTTCATATTGGGTCAGTTTTGGTAGTTGTTTCTCAAGCATTACGTCTGATTCAACTTAGTTTTCAAATATATTGGTTGAAAGTTGTTTATGCAATTTCCGTATTATCCTTTTAAATTTCTGTAGTGAAATCATTTTATTCATTCCTGATATTTCTCTTTTTTTTAAATATATATTTATTTTGAGAGAGAGAGAGAGAATCCCCAACCACAGGATTTCACCAATCGTGAGATCATAACCTGTGCCAAAATCAAGGGTAGGACACTTAACCAACTGAGTCACCCAGGCTTGTCAGTTCCTGATATTTCTAATTTGTACCTTTTCTCTGTATTAGTAAGGTTTCAATCATGAAACAAAACCACTATGAATATTATAGAAAAAGTGACTTATTCCCCAATACAATTGTAGGCTATTGGAAAAATAAGAGTCACATAAGGTCTATTAGTGGGTCACAAAAAGCTCATAAAGCAGCTGCATCCACCATCATGAAAAACTGTCATAATTAGACAATTTGGAGCTGGTAAGAGAATTTAGGGGGTCAGGCACTTCTAGATGCCAGATCTGATGATCTTCAGAAAGTAATGGCTGCTGCTTCACTTCTGTCTTCCAATGTCTGTTTGTTTGTTTATTTGTTTTTAGTAGGCTTCACACCCAGCATGGAGCCCAATGTGGAATTGGAACTCATGACCCTGAGATCAAAACCAGAGCTGAGATCAAGAGTCCAATGCTTAATCCACTGAGCCACCCAGGCACCCCATGTCTTCCAAATTTTGTGCAAAATTCTCCTGGTCAACTCTAATTCAAAGCCATATATGGAAAGAAATTATAGGAAGCATCATCACCTGGTTTTATAGGCATTAATGATCCCATTGCCAACGGTAAATGGAATACTAATAGTCCATTGCATGCAATAGTAAAATAGTAATTTATATTATTACTCATTTGCCTGTAATCAAATGATTGCAGCTTTGGGTGGCTGAATTATTGTTTCTGTCAGATATTTTAATGGATATAAGAACTATAGTAAGGTTGGTTGATGACTTCTTTTTTTAAATATCTTTTTTTAAGTTTATTTATTTATTTTGAGAGAGAGAGAGAGAATGAGAGTGGGAGAGGGGCAGAGAGAGAGAGAGAGAGAAAGAGAATCCCAAGCAGCACAGAGCCTGATGTGGGGCTCGAACTCACAAACCATGAGATCATGACCTGAGCCCAAATCAAGAGTTGGACACTTAACAGAGTGGGCCAACCAGACACCCCTAGTCGATGATTTCTAAATGCTTGTGAGAACTTGAAAAAAGAAAATTCTGTTCTCAGGACATTATATTTCCAGATTTTACTCCTGCTACTTGTCTCCCTTCTCCATACTCATACGTATAGCTTCATAGGGAAAGAAAAACTTCAGGACAGGTTTACAGATGGTTGCGGATTATATGCTGGCATTTCCTGACATGGACAGTTATGGCCATGGAAGAAACTTTCCAAATGAGTACAGATTGTAAAGATATTGGTCCCACGCGAATGTTCACCAAATAAGCAAAGGTGGATCTTAATAATCAAGTGGATAAGATGATCTGCTTTGTAGATATCAATCAGCCTCTTTCTCCAGCCACGGCTTTACTTGATAAGTGGGCTTATGAATAAATTGGCCATGTAAGCAGGGTTAGAAGTTATGCACGGACTCATCAAATGATTTTTCTACTCACTAAGGTTGACTTGGCTAGAGCTTCTTCTGAATGCCTAATCTGCCAATACCAGAGACCAACAATAAACCCGTCATACCACATCATTCATCAGGAGAACCAATCAGTTACCAGTGGCAGATTAACTACATTAGGCCATTTCCTTCATTTAAAAAAAGGGCAGTATTTTGCTCTTATTGAAGTGAATATTTACTCTGAGAAACATTTGTCTTCCCTGATCACATTACTTCTGCCAAAACCACCATCCAGTCTTACAAAACATCTACTATTCCACATAGAATTGCTTCTAATCACAGAACTCATATTTCAGCAACTGAAATATGGCAATCATCCCATGCTTAGGGAATTTACTTGTCTTATCATGTTCCTTATCACTCTAAATCAGGTGACCTGAGTCCATAGTGAAAACCATTTTTAATGTTACATTCATTCGTTTGAAGGTAGCCCATCTTACTTCTCTGGCTGATTATGAGATTTTTCTCTTTATTTTTTTTGTTTTCAGCATTTCCATATTATATTTCTAGGTGTGGATTTCTTTTTATTTGCTTTGCTCTGTATTTTTGGCCTTTGAATTTGCATATCGTTATTTTCTATCTATTCCAGGAATTCAACAGCCATTATATTTATATATTTTTTTTAATTTTTTTAATGTTTATTTATTTTTGAGAGAGAGACAGATTGTGAGTGGGGGAGGAGAAGAGAGAGAGGGAGACACAGAATCCGATGTAAGCTCCAGGCTCTGAGCTGTCAGCATAGAGCCCAACACAGGGCTTGATCCCAAGGACTGTGAGATCACATTCTGAGCCCAAGTCGGATGCTTAACTGACTAAGCTACCCAGGTACCCTGCCATTAACTTTTTAAATATTGCCTCTTCCCCATACTTTTTCTTCTACACCTCTTGGACTTCAATTAAATATATGTTAGATCTTTCTATTTTATCTTCTATGTTTTTTGCTTTCCCTCTCCTGTTTTCTTTTTTTTCTCTCACTATTGAATTTTCCATAGTGTCTCCTGACTCTGTTGTTGTTTTGCTATTGTTGTTGTTATTCTTCATGCATTTCTGAAAATCATTTTAAATCTATTGGAATAAAGTGGAGTATAAAACATAATTCTCCAGGGCTCTTGGATGGCTCAGTCGGTTGAGTGTCTGACTTTGACTCAGGTCATGATCTCGTGATCTGTGAGTCCGAGCCCCGCATTGGGCTCTGTGCTGATAGCTCAGAGCCTAGAGCCTGCTTTGGATTCTGTGTCTCCCTCTCTCTCTGCCCCTCCCCTGCTCATGCTCTGTCTCTGTCTCTCTCTCTCTCTCTCTCTCTGTCAAAAATAAATAAACATTAAAATTTTTTTAAAAGCAATTCTCCACATTTCCATGTTTTACTGTATTTTCCAAATTATTATTGCATTCTCTGTATTTCTGTGAATTTTAACTGAAAAGTAATGAAGATAAAAAGGACAAAAAGGCAGCAGCTTAAAGATGGCAGTGTCAGCCTATTCATACATATAAGTATTGAAGTAAAGCAAAACAGATCAGAAATAGCAAAAAGGAAGCAGTTACTTGAGATATGACAATGTTATCAATAATATGAGTAGGGCAGGAAAATTAATAAAAAATATGGATCAGAAAGTGCTAAAAAGGAACAAACAGCTGGAAACATGGGAATTTGATCTCAGTGTACAGTGAGTGATACAAATTTTACATATTTGTTCAACAGTAATTGAGTCAGAAAAAAATTAAAATGGATGTTCTGTTTTTAAAATTTTACTCACAATTACAGCATCTGTGATGGTTTATGTTGTGCATTCCCTCATTTCCTGCCAAGTGCTTATTTGAATCATTGACAATCTGCTGCTACCTGCTAACAATAGTAATGAGTGATAGCACACTGAGTACAGTAGATGATGTAAACACATTCAACAGATAATAATGATGTAAGAACATGTGTTCTTTTAAATTATTACAACAGATACTTCTTCTTAATAATCAGTAACATGCTTGAGGTATGTTTTTATGAGCACTGAGAAAAAAGAACTCTTCTTAACCTTGCCTTTAGCATTTTCCCCTCATATTAAAGCAAAATAGTATAGTGGTTAAATGTACTTTTTGGGCTGACTGAAATGGTTAGATATTTAAAATCTATTGTTTACTATACACATTATTTCACTTCTTTAAGCTCTAGCTACTTAACTGGCAAAATGAAAATAAAATGTTCCCTTACGTTATAGATTTCATTGGGTTCCCCTAATGAGAAAATGCATAAAAAGCACTTAGTATGAGTTCTTGATACCTAGTAAATGTTGCGAGAATTGTAGGCTATCACTATGATCTCCTGGTGGGGCTGGCTTCCAGGTAAGGATATATCTGTATGGAAGGAAACATTGAATTTTACTCATGGTAAAAGAGACTAGGGAGCCCAAGGACTTTCAAGGTTACAAATGTTTTGAGGTCCCCGAATATCTAAGGATGTCACATGCCTAGGGCTACAGGAGGAGCTGGGTCCTACCTCACACCACACTTGAATTTTCCCCCAACCCAGCAATTTCATTCAGGGCTGCATAATACTCGAGCTTCCACATAAAACAAAAATGAAGCAAAACTTAAAATCATGGTGGGGTGGGGAGTGGAAAACGAGGCAAACCAAGAAATAGACTCTTAATTGTAAAGAACACACTGATGGTTACCAGTGGTGAGGAGGGGGGGGGATGAGTGAAACAGGTCATGGGGATTAAGGAGTACACTTGTGATGAGTACCAGGTGCTGTATGCAAATGTTGAATCAGTAAATTGTACATCTGAAACTAATATTACACTATGTTAACTAACTGGAATTTAAATAAAAACTCATTAAAAAAAGAAGCATACTAAAAGATCTGTATGCTTGAAAACAAATAGAAGAGAGTAGGATATAGGAGAAATTCTGGAAAATGGGCAAGTGAGTAAAATCAAGAATGCTTCTATAGGAGAGATGGAAAACAATACAGAACAAAAACATTTTAAGACTTTGTGCTGATAGAGGAAAATGGTGATAAGTTTCGAAACTGGATATTGACATACATGGACAGGGGCACCTGATTGACTCAGTTAGTTAAGCACCTGACTTCAGCTCAGGTCATAATCTCGCAGCTCACGAGTTCAAGTCCCATATCAGGTTCTGTGCTGACAGCACGGAACCCACTTAGGATCCTCTGTCTTTCTCTCTTTCTGCCCCTCCCCAGCTTCTGCTTTCTCTGTCTGTCTCTCTCTCCTTTTCCCTCTGAAAAATAAATAAACATTAAATAAATAAATAAATAAATAAATAAATAAATAAATAAATAAAATACATGGGCAGTGTCTACCGGTAGAGTTAGGTTGTATGCATACATGAGAAGAGGGCGTGTAGGAGAAAGAAATAGGATATATAATCACCTCTAGGCTTGTTAATAAGAGTGCCTATTTTTCTTGTAATTTGAGGGACTAATGTAAAAGATCATAATAAATATAATGGCTACACAGATTATTGAATAATATGTCATCTCACTGTGTCCTTCCTATCTATAAATAAAGAAGGCTCCATACAGGCATAGGGATAATAAAAGTACTATCAAGGAAATTGTAATAGATTTTTCTGGTTCATCAACTATGCTGAATAGTTGAGTCAAATTTAGATCAGTCCCAATCTGCCCCTGAGTCAAGATGACTGTAAGGTTTTTTTTATTTTTTTGTTTTTTGGTTCAAAAAGGTGATTTTATTGAAGCACAGGGACAGGACCCATGGGCAGGAAGAACTTCCTGTAAGCTCATTTTCAACATAAGGTTTAAATAAAAAATTAAAGTTTAAGTCTATAGAAATTATTAGAATAGCTTATTTACTTAAGCCAGTCAATGGAAATGTTGCTAAATTTATAAAATTTTGAACCTTTTGAAGGCTTTTAAAATTAACGTAAGTAAAGAGCAAATGTCTCCTATCAGAGAAACTCTCAACAAATAGAAATTTTTGAAAATGATTACAGGTATACAAGAGAAGGACTTTTTTTCTCTTCACTAGATTAACATATTATCTCCAAACTTCTTAATATTCATATATTTCAAACTTATAAAAGTTAGGTTATATGTGTGGAGGCATGAGTATCATACACTTGTAGATGAGGAAATGACCATGCATTTACATTAGACTCCCCCCAAAAATATTTCACCATCAAAATAGAGGCTTCATTACTTCTGAAAAATGAAGCAAATTTTAGTATTTAATAATACTAAAATAAAAGATAATCCTCTTAAAGTATCAACTTAGGTCATATATATAATATTAACTCCATAATTACTTCATAATTTCTTAGAGGAAATATTCTTCATTTCCAGTTGAAGGCTATGTATTAATGAAATTGGCATCACAGTAGCCCCACTAAATATTAATTAAAATGGCCAGAACAAAAATCAGAAAGAAAAGCTAACTTACAAAAAAGTAAGAAATTAGCAAAATCAAAGCTATGCAGAAAAGCTGCTGATAGCAGTGAAGACTGAAGAGAAAGCAACAAGGAAAATTTAACCTCTGTAGGTCTTGGTCAGGTACACAGTCCTCTGAAAATAAGTTATACATTCTGAGGGACTGGACCAATTGTCTCCTGTTTGGAAAGTCAAAATTTGGAAGCATAGGAATCTTGAAAATGTATTGTTGAGTCCCATTTGACTCCCAAGAATGGCAGAAACAGGAAATATATATAGATATGCCATCTTTGCAAAAAGTATATTTCAATGTGGAAAGATTGAGAATAAAAAGTGCAAACAGTTCTTTGGCTGATGATTTTAGAAATAAATGCAAAACTTCCTTATAAGGAACTCTTAAAATATAAGAATTCACTACTGGCCAGAAATAGCACCTGAACTTTGAGAGTATAGATATACCTATAAGATAGTAATATCCATAAAAGTATTCAAATAATTCTATATTGTTTATTTCTGCTCTTATCTTTATTATTTCTCTTGTTCTGCTGGGTTTGGGGTGTCTTTGCTGCTCTGCTTCTATTTCCTTTAGGTGTGCTGTTAGATTTTGAATTTGGGATTTTTCTTGTTTCTTGAGATAGGCCTGTATTGCAATGTATTTTCCTCTCAGGACTGCCTTTGCTGCATCCCAAAGTGTTTGGATTGTTGTATTTTCATTTTCATTTGTTTCCATATATTTTTTAATTTCTTCTCTAATTGCCTGGTTGGCCTTTTGTAGCAATGTGGATGGAACTGGAGAGTGTTATGCTAAGTGAAATAAGTCACACAGAGAAAGATAGATACCATATGTTTTCACTCTTATGTGGATCCTGAGAAACTTAACAGAAGACCATGGGGGAGGGGAAGGAAAAAAAAAGTTAGAGAGGGAGAGAGCCAAACTATAAGAGACTCTTGAAAACTAGAACAATCTGAGGGTTGATGGGGGATGAGAGGGAGGAGAGGGTGGGTGATGGGTATTGAAGAGGACACCTGTTGGGATGAGCACTGGGTGTTGTATGGAAACCAATTTGACAATAAATTTCATATTAAAAAAATAAGAAAAAAGTATTAAAATAAAATTTAAGCATGTTGGCTTACCCCAATCCTTTAGCACCTCTTTACACTATCCTTCAACAGATAACTGATCTATTAAGAGTGGGTGACATGAATTCAGCTGAGTCACAAGATATAAAATCAATGTACAAAAATCTGTTGCATTTCCATACACCAATAATGAAGGTGCAGAGAAAGAAATAAAGGAATCAATACCATTTATAATTGCACTGAAAACCATAAAATACCTAGGAAAAAACCTGACCAAAGATGTAAAAGATCTGAATGCTAAAAATCATAGAAAACTTATGAAAGAAATTGAAGAAGACACAAAGAAATGGAAAAGCATGCTCATGGATTGGAAGAACAAATGTTGTTAAAATGCAAAAATTCCTTATAAAGAACTCTTAAAATACAAGAATTCACCAGAATTAACCAGAAACAGCACCTGAACTTTGAGAGTGTAGATATACCTATAAGATAGTAATATCCATAAAAGTATTCAAATACTACCCAAAGCAATCCTTACCTGCATTCTTCACAGAGCTGGAACAAGCAATTCTGAAATTTGTGTGGAGCCAGAAAAGACCCCAAATAGCCAAAGTAATGTTGAAAAGGAAAACCAAAGCTGGAGGCATCACAATTCCAGACTTCAAGCTGTATTAAAAAGCTGTAATCATCAAGACAGTATGGTATTGGCACAAAAACAGACACAAAGATCAATGGGACAGAATAAAGAACCCAAAAATGGACCCACAAATTTATGGCCAACTAATCCTTGACAAAGCAGGAAAGAAAATCCAAAGGAAAAAAGACAGTCTCTTCAGGAACGGGTGTTGGGAAAACTGGACAACTGGACAGCAGAAGAATGAAACTGGACCACTTTCTCACACCATTCACAAAAATAAACTCAAAATGGATGAAAGACCTAAATGTAAGACAGGAAACCATCAAAATCCTAGAGAAGAAAACAAGCAACAACCTCTCTGGTCTCGGCCACAGTAACTGCTTAGTAGACATGTCTCTGAAGGGAAACAAAAGCAAAAATGAACTTTTGGGGCCTCATCAAGATAAAAACCTTCTGCAAAGAAAAGGAAACAGTCAACAAAACTAAAAGGCAACTGATGGAATGGAAGAAGATATTTGCAAATGACATATAAGATAAAGTGTCAGTATCCAAAATCTATACAGAATTTATCAAACTCAGCACTCAAAAAACAAGTAATCCAATGAAGAAATGAACAAAAGACATGAGCAGACACTTTTCAAAAGAAGAAATCCAGATGGCTAACACATGAAAAAATGTTCAACATTACTCATCATGAGGGAAATACAGATCAAAACCACTATGAGATACCACCTCACACCTGTCAGAATGGCTAAAATTAACAACACCAGAAACTATAGGTGTTGGTGAGGATGCAGAGAAAGAACACTTTTGCATTGTTGGTAGGAATGCAAACTTGTGCAGCCACTCTGGAGAACAGTACAGAGGTTCCTCAAAAAATTAAAAATAGAGCTACCCTATAACCCAGCAATTGCACTACTAAGTATTTATCCAAAGGATACAAAAATGATGATTTTAAGGGGCATATGTACCTCAATGTTTATAGCAGCACTATCAACAATAGCCAAATTATGGAAAGATCCCAAATGTCCATTGACTGATGAATGGACGAAGAAGATGTGACCTATATATACAATGGAATACTACTCGGTGATCAAAAAGAGTGAAATCTTGCCATTTGCAACAACGTGAATGGAACTAGAATGTATTATGCTAAGCAAAATAATTCAGTCAGAGAAAGAAAAATATCATATGATTTCACTCATATGTGGAATTTAAGAAACAAAACAGATGAATATAGGGGAAGGGAAGGAAAAAAGATAAAAACAGTGGAAGGAGAACCTTAAGAGTCTCTTAAATACAGAGAACAAACTGAAGGTTGCTGGAGAGGTGTTGGGTGGGATGATGGACATTAAGGAGGGCACTTTTGGGGATGAGCACTGGGTGTTATATGTAAGTGATGAATCACTAAATTCTACTCCTGAAATCATTATTACACTATATGTTAACTACCTTGGATTTAAATAACATTTTAAAAAAAGAAATTAAAAAAAAAAAAAAAGAATGGGTGACATTTGGGAGCCTAGGTGGCTCAGTTGATTAAGCATCTGACTTTGGCTCAGGCCATGATCTCATGGTTCATGAGTTAGAGCCCTACCTTGGGCTCTCTGCTATCAGTGTGGAGCCCACTTTGCATCCTCTGTCTTCCTCTGCTCCTCCCCTGCTTACATGCATGAGCTTTCTCTTTCTCAAAAATAAACATTTTAAAAAATTAATATAATAATAATAATAAAGAATGGGTGACATTTTAACATGAGTATGAACAAGAAAGGAACCAGCAAGGAAATGGGAAGAAAGGACATGCCAAAAAAAAAAAAAAATGAAAATGAAGAATATAAACCATAAAAATATGCATATGAAGTAGATAAAAAATGCAAATAATTCTTTATAAAGTGAACATTCTCTCTGAATACTGGTGAAATAAGAGCTATACAAGCTCAATGAAGACATAAGACTACTGAAAACATCCAAAATTAGCTCAGAAAAGAATATAAGTCAAACTATTTCAATTAAAAGAAGTATTCAGTAACATTTTTATATACCAGGTCAATGTAAAAAATACATTCCTATAAACTAACAATCAGATAATATAGTCTTTTAAGTCATATATAGCACATATATGAAATAAATCTAACCAAGGATAACTGAAGCAAATCCTTTATATGTAGATATGCCATCTGAAAATCTATTGGAATATTTAAAAAAAGACCAAAATAAATATAGATGAGAGATATATAATGTTTATAAATGGTAAGACTCAATACTGTGATGATAGAAATGTTCACTAAATTTATCTGTAATTTTAATCACATATTTTTTGTAGAATACAAGATAATCTTAAATTTGATATGGGATGGTTTAAGCATCTTGAATGATCTGGACAATTCTGAGCAGAAAAAGTATAAGAAAATAATGTGTCCTATTGAAAATCAAGAAATATTATAAAGTTGTACTAAATTAGTGAGTATTGATGCAAGGTAGACAAATAGATCAGAATAGACAGCTGACAGAAATATCTATACATATTATACATGTTAAATATATATAATACATATAAGAATTTTATAAATGAAATAGCACTATAATTCAATGAGATTTATGAGAAAAAAATTAGAGTCCTATTTTATACCATTTACAGAAATAAGTTAAAGGAATAGAATATTCAAAACCAAGAAGGGAAATATAAGAGATTATTTTTAAGAATTAAAATTAGGAATTTTAAAAATAAGACTCAGAATTTACTGAATTTGTTAATTAGTTACAACAGTTTTCAGTTGACCTTTAGGATTTCCTACATAGATCATATCATCTGCAAATAAACACACTTTTATTTCTTTCTTTGTGATTTCGATGCCTTTTTATTTCATTATCTTGTCTGATTGCTGTAGCTAGGACTTTCAGGACTATGTTAAATATGAGTGGTGATAGTGGACACTCTTGTCTTATTCCCGATCTTAGAGGAAAAGCTTTCAACCTTTCACCATTGAGTATGATATAGCTGTGGGTATATGATATAAGTCCTTTATGATATAGCTGTGGGTATGTGATATAAGGAATTACATTCCTTTTATACCCAACTTCTTGAAGGTTTTTATAATGAAAGGATGTCATATTTTGTCCATTGTTTTTTCTACATCTATTGAGATTGTCATTTGGTCCTTATCTTTCAATTAATGTGGTGTACCACATTTATTGATTTGCATATGTTGCATCGCAGGGATAAATCCCACTTAACCATGGTGTATGTGCTGTTGAATTTGGGGAATGTAAATTGGTTCAGCCATGATATAAAACAGTATGGAGGTTCCTCAAAAAATTAAAAATAGAATGATCATATGATTCAGCAATCCCACCTTTAGTTATATACCCAAAGGAAGTGAAAACAGGATTAACAGAAAGATATATGCATTCCCATATTTACTTCAGCATTACTGATAATAGCCAAGATATGGAAACAACCTGAGTATTCATCAATGGATGAATGTATAGAAAAATATTATACTTATATAGGTGTATATATGTGTATATGTATATATAAGTATTATTCAACCATGAGAAAGAAAGAAATCCTGCTAATTGCAACAACATGGATAAACCTTAAGGGCACTATCCTAAGTAAAACAAGTCAGACAAAGAAAGAAAAATACTGAATGATCTCACTTACATATGAAATCTAAAAAAAGCCAAATTTATAGAAATAGAGAGTATAATGGTGGTTACCAGGGGCTGAGATGTGGAGGAATTGGGGAGGTGTTGGCCCAAGAATACAAACTTACAGTTATGAGTGAATTCTTGAGATCTAATGTACAGTATTGCGATTATAGTTACCAATACTGTGTTATATACTTTAAAGTTAGTAAAAGACTAGATCTTAAATGTTTTCACTACAAAAAGGAAATAATAACTATGTGAGGTAATGGAGGTATTAGTTAACACTATGGTGGTAATCATATTGTAATATATACATGTATCAAATCAACATGCTGTACACCTTAAACTAACACAGTTTTATGTCAGTTATGTCTCCATTTTTAAAAAATCTCAAATCATAAAAAGATCAATAAACCTATCTCAATAAAATTTTAAATTTCTATATGACAAACAATACCATACACAAAATAAAAAAGCAAGCTCTTGACTGGAACAAGATGTTTAAAAATATAACTGTCAAAGAATTAATATTAAAGTATTTTTTAAAGAAATAGAATAATGAAAAGCAAGCAATCTAAAGAGAATGATCAAAGTATGTAAAAATACAATTCATAATAAAGAAGAGCCAAATAGCCAATGAAAAAAATTTTAAGTGTTCAGATGCACATTGAAATTCTATTCCACATCAGTCAGAACAGACAAAAAATACGTCTAATAACAAGTATCTGTAAGTATGTGAAGGAACAGATTCTCATACCCTGATGATGGAAATGGAAGTTGGTATAAACCCTTTGGAGAATTATTTGGTTATATTTATTAAAGTTAGTATGTGCATACCGTATGACTAGCAATTCTGCTACAATGTATCTGCATTTAGGAAAATCCTCACAAAGAAAGTATTTACTAGGATATTCATAGCAACACTGCTAATAATAGCCAAAAAAAATTGATAAATCCCATTTGTCTTTCTATAGGGTACAGAATAAACTTTTTTTACAGTGGAAAACTATGCAGTAGTTAAAATATAATAAATGATTCTCATTGTATTACCATCAGTAGCTCTCTAAAAGTAATTTTGGTCTTAAAAGTCAAATTGTTGAAAGAAGCAGTGTAATACCATTTTTTAAATTCTTGATTCAAAAAATAATTTCTTATCTTGTTTATAAAGATAAATATTTATGGTCATAGTTCAAGAACATTCAAAGACAGGAACTGTGATAATATCAGGGTAGTAATAAACTTGTGAGGCACAGCAAAGGAGAACATGTGTTGTCAACATTTAATTTCTCAAAAAGAAATCTGAAGCAAATATGTCAAAATATTAACAACTAATTTAAGTGTTAGATGTATATTTGCTAACATATTAGCCTCTGTATTTATGCACTTTGTTGTGTATTTATAACTTATTTTCAAATAAACATTAGAAAGATTTTGCCACAAAAGGGTCAAATTCTTGACCCAAAATATCTTTCTGGAATCAAAGAACTTAAAGAAAATGTATTGTTCTCTTTGATCTATAAAAAGGAGAGATACACGGGCTTAGGAAGAAACTGATAGGTAACGGAAGGGGATTAAAAATGACCTGACATCCTTGCCACTTTGACATACTGGTAACTAATGTGCTGACGTTCCTTCCAACTTGTTGGGGCTCTGCACAGTTTACTTGCTCCTTTTGGTCAGTATCTTCTCATCCTCGTGTGCTCTTAAGCATTTGGAAGACAACACAAAATCCTTTAAAAAATTTTTAAATTTCAGTATCGTTGACACACAATGTTACATTAGTTTCAGGTGTACAACATAAGTGATAAATTCCGCTATGCTCCCTAAAAGTATGATACAAGAAAAGAAAAACTAAATGAATAAAAACATCATCCCTGTGGGGAAGGAAGCTCTGCAAACCTGAAAGCCACAGTGAAGTAAATCTCCACGTGTAGCCTGCAGTAGTGACATTTTATCACAGTTTTAGAAAATGTCTGATTTCTAGCAATGTTAGTGCCTTGGACTCCTATAACTGTTGGTTGACTTAGGCCACCAATATCCTTGTGATAATATTTGAACATAAAAAGTAAAGAAAAAATTTTAAATGACCAGATAGATGTCAAAAATCAAATGCAAGAAAGGGCGCCTGGTGGTTTAGTCGGTTAAGCATCTCACTCTTGATTTCAGCTCAGGTCATGATCTCATGGTTCATGGGTTCAGTCTCCACATTTGGATCTGCACTGTGTGGAGCCTCCTTGGGATTCTCTCTCTGCTCCTCCCCTGCTCGTGCTCTCTCTCAAAACAAGTGAATAAACTTTAGGGGAAAAAAAGTAGCAGAACATATAAAAAAAATGTACATTTTTTCAATTGCTGACCATATTTGTTGTTTTCACTTTTCTCTCTTCAAAGAAATTTTAGATAACTTATCTACCAAAAGTAAGTAAAAGTCATTGGTTGGATTTGATCTTGGCTCTGGTGGGAGTCTCCCATGGTTTGAAAGCAACATTTCAAAATATTGTTTTTCAAATTCAAATGGAGATATTTCAATTGCTAATTTAAAACTTGTAAAAAGAAATACCCCAACTTTCATATTCAAACATTCAAATTGGCTGCTGTTAAGAATATTTATGTACAGGAATTAGAAAGGTAAATTGCATTTGCAGGATAATAAATAAAGAATCACCCCTTCAAGTGTTTATTTTCATCATGTAACTGCTCCCATTTCACTATTATTACCCTCTTCCTCTTTGGCTTGTACGTGTGTGTGCTTCCACATGAAAAACTTAAGAACGAATTGGTTATTAGGCAACACACCTGGATGAGTGACCATTGGTTTACATTCAGCCGGTTGTCCCCATCATTAAGCGAGGAAAATAACCCTGGCATTGGTGGTGGTGTTGAACCAGCTAGTTAACAGAAAAAGCCAGAAAAAGCTTTGCAAAAGAAACAATTTTTTTCATTTTCAAAAAGAAAGCTACATCTTTTTAAGTAATAGAAGAAATGCCTTTAAATCTACAGGTGGGATGAGTCATTCAGGCTTTCTTTTTACAAACTAGTGTGAAGAATAAGTAAAATCAATCACCAAAGTTAGAGACACTTTGTCTTTTTTCTGGGCGTGAGCCACCCATCTCCAAATCTTTTCAAGGACTCAATTTTTGGAGTGAGTTTTAGAGAGAGCTGATTAGAGGGTATAGAAAAAGGAGAAATATGCCAATTGTTTTGAGCTAAAATGTGTTTATTGTGGAAGGGGAATTGTTATTTCAGTAAAAATCTGAAATAATATTACTAATAAGACTTTAAATGAAGTACAGAAAAAGGTAGAGGGGGTAAATTAGCATTCTTATCCTTATGTATCTTTTTGTGTGTGTTCATATTTCTTACCAGAAAACATTTCTGCTAAATGTTATCTCATATCTGTAAAATTTTTAAATTTTAATTATTAGGTTGTAATTACCAATGGAAAAAAAATAATTTGTTAACTCCATGAAAGACTAAATATCTCTTATTTCGAAGTTTATCTTCAACAAAGCAAAAACTGTCTGAAATTTCACTGTCAGTAATTCACTCTGCCATCTTATTTATTTTATAAACGTAATTCTTAATGTTGTCCCTCAAAGTTCCTCCTCAGAATCACCTATTTCAGTTCACTGAAATCATCTAGTCACCCAAGTTACAGACCTTTGAGCTTTTCTTTTTAATCACTTCATCTTTGTGATATACTATACTTCCAAACTCCAAGAATTATTCTCTCTTCTCCATCCCGATTTTCATGACCCAATTCAGGCTTCTTAAAAATGCTCAGATGGGGAAGCCTCGGTGGCTCAGTTGGTTAAGTGTCCAACTCTTGATTTTGGCTCAGGTCATGGTCTCATGGTTCGTGCGTTCAAGCCCCACATGGGGCCCTGTGCTAACAGAGCAAAGGGTACTTGGGGATTTTCTGTTTCCCTCTCTCTCTGCCCCTCCCCTGTTTGCACTGCCTCTCTCTCTGAAAATAAATTAAAAAACTTAAAAAAATTTTTTTAATGCTCAGATGGATCACACTACAATTATCTCACAACGATTCTTTTGCTTGTCAGACTATCCTCTTTTTTTTTAATTCAATAATACATTATATATATATATATATATATATATATATATATATATATATATATACTTTATGGTCAAATTGGTTGGGACTATCCTTATCCAATACCTCATGCTGCTTCCAAACTGTCCATCTACCATGGACTTAATCAGGACATCTTGGAATTAAGGAAGAAAGAAAATAACAACAACAACAACAGTTAAAAAGACAGATGGTTCCTGATGTTACCCACAGAATAAAAATTTCAAAATCCTCACTGAGTGATTGAAGATGGTATGGAAAGAACATTGGTTTTGCATTGTTGTTCTAGTATTTATTAGCTTTTTAATCTTATAGAAATTATTCAAATTCTCAGTGTTAATTTCTTTATAAAGGCTAGTAATACCTACCCAAGAAAGTTGCTGTCTTAGTAAAATAATACCATGCACATGAAACTGTTAGTAGAGCAGAGAATCTAGAATATATTTTTCTCAATATATTCCCAAACTGCTTTTTAGATCCTCCTGCCAGGCCCAACCCCTTGCAATCTGAGCTCTAACATTCCAATTTCCCACGAATATGTGCACACCTGTATCTCATTTCTTTTGCCTGGAATTCGTCCCTCTCTTAGGCTTCTTCACTCAGCTAGCTTCTGCTCATCTTTCAAGACTTACATCAGATATTACCTCTCCTGGGACAATCTCCCTCAGCCATCTGCACTTCCCAATCTGAAGAGATTTCTGAGTCCTCTGGGCTGACAACACCACATTTCTGTGTTTTCACATGGTTTTTTGTCAAGAACTATAAAGGATGTGAATTTGTAACTACTCTCAAGCTGACAAGTTAGTCTGTCACACTTTCATGCTGGCAGAAGACAAGAGAATCCTGTACCAGAGACAACAGACTGTTAAGCAATAGCAAGCAGCAAGAGTTGGTTTTCCTTGCTCTCCAAGTCCGGCGGAAGGGGCTCAGGTAGGTGCAGAGCACGCAGTGGAATCCTGAGCTTAGAGAATCTGCATCTGTTAATGAGCTGGGAACAAATCTGCCAATGTTTGCCTCACCTTTCTTATACTGGACAATACTTGGCTCTGCAAGGAGAGGCTAATTTTAAGCCTTTCACTCTACAAAAATATGTGAAAAGGTAAACTAGAATGAAAGAGCAAGTAGTTCTGCTTGCAAATTTTGCAGAAACATGAAAGACTCACAGGACTCACTCCCAATACTTTCATGGGAACTTCCCCTTTGTTTCCAAGTTGGTAGTAGAGAAGGAGGATATACACACATTGGACATTGTCCTATTCCCAGTAGGACCCAGTGTCCACAAAACAGACATCTGCTGTATGTTTCAGAATAGAAAATCTCCAAAGAGGAGCAAATCAAGTTGATAATCCAAAGTAAGTAAGGTAAGCCCAAGTTCTAGAATAGTTTCAAATACACATTTTTTTCTCTTTAACACAAGTGATTATAAATTATTTAACTATAGATTTTTTACTTTTGTAGGGTTTCTGATGTAAATAAAATCACAAAGCCCTACAAATTTTCTTTGTTTTTGGTTGGAAAAGTACAAGTCTTAGAGTTACCAAAAATTCATCTAAAAGCTATAAAGAGTAGCTATATCTTAACGGGTATATTCTGTGAGCCTCACCTTTTATCTACCTCATTAATCTTCATACCCATGTGAGGAAATGTCTATGTCCCAAAGTTTTGGACTGAGTGGTTAAGTGGCTTACACAAAGTGACAGAACTAATAAGTAGAGGACATATGTTCTTTTGAACCCAGTCTTTTTGGTTCCAAATTCTATAAACTAAACTTTCTCATGCAAATTCTCCTCTAAGCTTTACTCCTCCTAACTCCACTGGTAGCTGAGACTGCAGGACTCTGTGACTTGGAGTTAATTCTGGAGGTTGGCCCAGACTCAGGTCTGTGAGTGACTACATGGATTGTGCTAAGCAATAAGCAGTAGCCACCAAGAGCAGATGGAAGAGCAGTAAGTCTCACTTCACCTACCTTCCAATTTGGGGTGACATCTGTCCTAATTGTAGGTATACTGGAACACAGTGGTTCTCTTTTCACTTCTTGGGAAGGGCGGAAGAGCCTCTCTTTGGTAGAAGAGATGGGACCACTTAGAAATGCAGAACAATTTTATAAAGACTCCTATTAGCATTTCTATTTCTCAGATTAGCATTGTCCACAAAGCCTCAGATGGTTTCTTTCAATCATCCATTCATTCATCTCCTCATCTAGTCAACAAATATTAGTGGCAAGCCAATGAAGTGCCAGATAACTCTACACGATAAAGAGAGGACTCAGTGTAATGGAAGGAATGTGAACTTTGAAATCAGACAGAGATTAGTTGGATCCCTGCCTCTACCACTTGTAAGATAAATTTTCTAACCTATCTGAGCTTCTGTTTCATTGCATGTAAAGTGAAAATAATAATCCCCCTTTCTACAAATGTATAAAGATAAAACCAAAGAACTGTATCAGTTGCCTAGCAGAATGCCCAAACAAGAACGTTATCTGCTTCCTTCCTCATTCAGACACTATAAGACTATGATGTATTATGTGCTACTCCTGGGAGACTAATGGATAACATAGATAAAGAAAAAATTTGTCTCAGATAACTCAAATATTTAATTTTAGATAAAGCTGTCTTGCAAACTGGATTTGGATTTTGGACCATAAAAGGAAGAAGCTAATATGCCTAGGAATGCCATTAAAGGAACAGCAAACCCTTATGCTCAGTGCATTTTTTACAGAGGAAATTCAAAGTTTGGCTTCAAAATTTTAAAAGTTGGATTATCTGTGGCTGTTGGACAAATTGGGTGGAGCACCCAGAGGTGATCAGCAGACTATTCTCTAAGTTGACTAATACTCCAAAGGAGACAAACCTGTAGAAATTCTGTAAAACATAGGTGATGACAAAACTATGGTTTTTGCTGAAGCTAAGAAAAAAAAAGCAGATTTTATTGCAACTTTTCTTGTTTAAGAGAAGTACTGATAGAAGTACAACTAAAAGTACTGATAGTGATCTGGAACAGAGAGAGAGAGAGAGAGAGAGAGAGAGAGCAAGCTCTTAGGGATTTTCACTGGGAAAGTGCCAGTCCCATCTACTTTGGTAGCTGGCAGAGAGCTGGATATTGAAAATGTTCAATATGTTATCAATCTTTATATTCCTTCCACTAGTGAAGAAAGTGTTCTTTGAATTTGGTGTACTGGTCATTGAGGGAACACTGGCAGAGCAGTTTCCTTTTTTTGCTCAGATAACCATCAGCTTGGCATCTAGTGAGAGTACTGTTGAATCTCAGCAGAAGGCTCCTGCCTTGAGTGCATATGTCCTGGCTTCCGTGACAGTATAAGAGGAAATGTGTTTGCATTAGTTAATACTCAAAAGAATTATTGAGGTGCCTGAGTGGCTCAGTCGGTTAAGCGTCTGACTTTGGCTCAAGCCATGATCTCACGGTCCATGAGTTCGAGCCCCGTGTCAGGCTCTGTGCTGACAGCTCAGAGCCTGGACCTACTTCAGATTCTGTTTCCCTTTCCCTCTGACCCTCCCCCGTTCATGCTTTGTCTCTCTCTGTCTTAAAACTAAATAAACATTAAAAAACAATTTTTTAAAAAGAATTATCAAGGCAAGAGCACTTTTAACATACAAAATCTTTTCCACAAGCTCCCAAACCAGTATGATGATGACGAGACAGGATTAAAGTTAAAACATTGAAGTTTGTGCTATAATTTTATTGCGGAAAAACAGTTTTGATTTTTGAACTTTTAACACAAATGTGAAACCTAATATTCTTGTGTCTCCTGTCCTTCTATTCTCACTCCTACTCTTTAAGAAATAAATCCTGGGGTGCCTGGGTGGCTCAGTCGGTTCAGCGTCCGACTTCGGCTCAGGTCATGATCTCACGGTCTGTGAGTTCGAGCCCCACGTCGGGCTCTGTGCTGACAGCTCAGAGCCTGGAGCCGGCTTCGGATTATGTGTCTCCCTCTCTCTCTTCCCCTCCCCTGTTCATGTTCTGTCTCTCTCTGTCTCAAAAATAAATAAAAACATTAAAAAAATTAAAAAAAAAGAAATAAATCCTTACTGATTAATATGAGATGCCAAAAATAGCAGTGTTGCAGTTACTGATGCAAATGACATGAACTACAAAGATGAAAGCATTCTAAAAGCCTTGCAAAAAAATAAATTCTTTTAAGGAATTTATAGTTTATTTGGGCAGAGAATAGAGACTAACCAGAATAGAAGACAAAATATTCTTCAGGCCATAAAACAGAAAGAAAGTTGGTACAATGGGAATATAACGGAAAAGCTACTTCCAGACTGTGATACTGAGAATTTCATCAATGTGAACTTGCCCTTCCTAAGTCAGTAGTAGTGACCTATGAGATGGTTTTCCTTCTAAGCAGTTTGATTGCCCCCTCTTGTTTTCTTTACTGGCTGCAGCATGATTAGAGAAACAGAGAGGAAAGGGTCAGATGGAATCAAGAAAAGGAGCAACTCGAGCATCAACTTTTTTCTGCCCTTTCCAGACAGGATAGTATTGACATCAGTTCTCCACCCACATCTCTACCCTGTGACTTTGCCCAGCCTATCTGTGGCATTTGTCTAATCTTTTGTAAAGAGTCTAATCTTTTGTAAAGAGTCATATATGCCCTCGAAACCCATATAGGAGTGAAAGCCACATACGGCTCTGCCAAGCATAGCTCATCTCTTAACATCTTTCCTTGGTGCTGTCAGTTTACCCTGGTGGCAGTGCAAGTCCTTTAAAAATGGAACAGCTTTTGCTTCGACTTTTACATGAGTTATCAATAATTTGTTTCCCAATTCTTATTCTTTCTGCTCCGCCCTCTTTCCTTTTTAAGGTAGCAGAATTTTATTTTACTCTTTTATTTTGAAATAATTATAGATCCACAAGTAGTTGCAGTGTAACCTTTAACTCGTTCTCCCACTGCTTCCATCTTTCATAATTATAGCATCAAAAGGAGGACTTTCGCATTAATACAATGTATGTGTATAGAGGTAGCACATTTTTAGATTTTTACTTTCCTTATTGCTTTTTCTTTTTTTTTATTTATTTTTGAGAGAGAGAGAGAGACAGAGTGTGAGCAAGGCAGGGACAGAGAGGGAGGGAGACACAGAATCCGAAGCAGGCTCCAGGCTCTGAGCTGTCAGCACAGAGCCCTATGTGGGGCTCGAACTCACGAACCACGAGATCATGACCTGAGCCGAAGTCAAGTTGCTTAACTGACTAAGCCACTCAGGCACCCCTTTTTATTGCTTTTTCTTTAAATTCTTCTTGTGAGACTCACAGTTTCTTGCTGTGATTAACCTCCAAGTTGGGCAGACAGTATGCAGAAGTCAAAATGATGCCAAGTGTGTCCTGTGTCAATTTTTCTTCAGGCACAAGTTTTCCAAGATAAATATGTCTCAAATGTCAGGAATCCTTTCTATATAAACTTTGGCAAGACAGTTAAAACACACACAGTGCATGTAGGAAATGTGGTTTGCTTAGGAAAATATCAAAATAAGATATTTGGTTACTGTATTGCATTTTAATTGTTGTTAGAGCCAATAACTATAGTTTATACTAACTTTATTCTACTGTACTGTGGTTACTTTAGGCTACTTTATTGTGGAATGCTTTGCAGTTAATAAAGTGTTTGTATATCTATGTTTTCATTTCCCTTTTAAATTACATTATATTGAAAAGTATATTTTTTCCTATTTGACAAATATAAAACTGTGGCTTACAGACAGTGGGAAAAAAAATGGATGGAATGGGGGGAAGACATTCAGTGCTAGGAGAAAATTGTCCTACTTAAAATAAGAGCATTTACCAATTCTATTTTCATCTGAATATCAGCAATCTGGTTAAAAACTAAGGTGGAGTTTAAGTAAACTACCTTATCCCTGCTACAAGAGCAGGCTATAGTAGCAACTTTTGATCTATAGGTAAAATTTCATACTCTAACTAGAGACCAAGAAGTGATTAAGAAAGACCGCTGTTATGGACTGAATGTTTGTGTGTCTCACAAATTCATATATTAAGCAAGCCCCAGCCCTCAGTGTGGTGGTATCTGGAGGTGGGGACTTTAGGAGGGGATTAAGGTTAGATGATGTCATGCTGGTAGGGCCCGTCAAGATGAGATGAGTGCCCTCATAAGAGACACTGAGGGAGCTTCCCCCATCCACCACCACCAGGTGGTGACATAGCAAGAAGGTGTCCATCTACAAACCAAGAAGAGACCCCCTAACAGAGAGTTGTTACTAAAACTTGGCCATGCTGGCACCTTGATCTCAGACTTCCAGCCTCCAGAACTGTGAGGATGTAAAGTTCTGTTGTTTAAGCCCCCCAGTCGATGGTATTTTGTTTTGGCAGCCCAATCTGATTAAAACAAACTTAGGCTTTGGAATAGTTGTCTCCAAATTTCTATACTCTAAAGCTCACTAAAAAACTCAGGAACTTAACTAAACATGGATTGAAAAATGACCAGCAAACTTGAAAGTGTGGTCACCTCCTGAGATAGAAATTAAGCATGAGAGGGCAAATGCTCTCATTTTGTTCAATATATTTTGTATACTGTTCAAATATTTGAGTATTTTACAGTTAATGTATTTATGTAATTCTAAACCAAAAAGTTGGCATTTTCAGTGCCTTAATTTGTGTGTGTGATAATGCATTTTGTTCTTCAAGTTGTGGCAGAAAAAACAGGTGAAAAAAGTTAGCAAATTCAGGCTGTAACCTTCATATGATTTTGAGGCAGCTACTCAAGCCAAAAATGTTACCTTAACCTTCCTTACCCTCATGCCATCACTATTAAAAAATCTGAGCCACCTGCTCTTACCTGCACTATGGTAATATTTAGGGCTATCTGTAGAGGATTGCAGGGTCTTGGAAAAGTCACACTCTGTACTCCTCTCCAATATTTTTATTAAGAATAAATATTTGTAAGTCATTTTCAAGAATAGCATCAAGGGGAAAACCAAGCTAAATAACACAGTATAAACACAGGTTTGTACAAATATGAGTGCTGAGTTGTACCGCCAAGCAGGCAGCCCCAGATCTGAATTGAAATGTCATAGATCATTTTCAGAATCACTGACATCTCATTCCAGGGATAGCTGCAAAGTTGTTGCAGCTGATTCTCTACAGCAAAGAGGCTAAGAACACAGTCAGCTTTGACTTAAAAAAAATCGTTCTTTTTCTAAAACATGCTCATGTAGTATGTCCCAGGCATAGTATAGTAGACATAGACATTATAGTATAATGTCCCAGGCACTAGACTAGTGTTGGGTGAAGGGCATGGGACAAGCAGAGGGGGTACACAGTCTAATGATTCTCAATATACATTTCTCCAAAGGACTCTCTTAAGTCACAAGAGGCTGGAAAATTTAGTTGTCTGATAAGCATGCATGAGTGGAAAAAGAAGCAAGAGTGTGAAAAGGGAAAACACATATCAAGGTTCAGAGGCAGGCTAAGGGTCAAAAGCAGAACTATGAGTCTGAACCAAAGTAAATCCAAGGCATCCATTCTATCCACCCATCCATTTCAGATACCACTAACCAAAAGTCTGCTAAGCATAGGCATCTCGCTATCTGCTGTGGGGAATGCAGATATGAAAACCATAGGTCCTGCCTTCAAAGGGCTTACTTACAGACTAATGAGGAAGATAGTATAATCAAACAATCCTGACATAGATCAGCATGCATTAAATGTCATAACAAAATTTAAGTCAAGGGCCAAGAATCCCACGGGAGTGAGGTAGAACTTCTGGCTAGGCAATCCAAGAAGTCATAATGGAAGAAGGTTTATTTGAATAAAGAGAATGATTTTAACAGGAATGAAACTGTGGAACACCAGAGGAAGGGTTTTGGGGCTGTGCCACTGGCAGAATCAAGGACATAAAATCAGTCAAGAGGAAGATGGGGGCATTCAGTGCCTTAGGACTTGTGAGAGTCCACCAACCCAGAAATGGGGTATTCAAATGATCTTCAACAGATCTTGAGGCAAGTGGGCTGTATAGGTTATTTGTCAACCTAAGTCCTCCCATGATATTGTCTATATCTGATTTGTAACTTGGGAGGAACCTGGGTGGCTCAATCAGTTAGGCATCTGACTTGATTTCAGCTCAGGTCATGATCTCACAGTTGTGAGATCAAGCCCCGAGTAGAGCTCCACTGTGGAGCCTGCTTAAGATTCTCTCTCTCCCTTTCCCTCTTACCCTCCTTTCTCTCTTTCTCTCTCTCTCTCTCTCTCTCTCTCTCTCTCTCTCAAAAAAAAAAAAAGAGTTATGGTTTGTAAATTGGATTTCTACATAAATTTTATTTGGGGAAAACAAGGCTCTACTCACTAAAAATATTTTAAAGTCTGAAAAATCACTGAACTAGTGCATTGGTTATGTATGGAATGAGAGAAATATGCTCAGAAGAACTTTCAGTCCAGATCCTGGGAGGCATTAAATGCCCCAGAGAATGTCATTTATATGGTAATATAAAACTCTGCAGTAGGTTAAGCCTACAAGACTTAGTTAGGAGTTACATTAGCAAACATCTGTTGTGACTTGAGCAGGCTCTTAGGGGGTCTCACTCCTACACGGCTTATGAACTCACTTTCCCTCATAAGCAATGTTCTCCCTGAAGACTTTAGATAGATCTGTTTTCCCTCCATCCTTTCTCACCTTTCCAGTTATGTTTGGTTCCAGTGATGGTCAAACACCCTTGTAAACCAACTCTTCAAGTTTACTTGGCTGAGGCACCCATATAGATTCTTCCTAGCGGCTTGCGCATCCCTACCCTGGCACTCCACCTCCACTCTTATATCTCACAGAACTTCTGTCTTTCCAGCCTCAGGTCCACTTTTCAGTTCAAGGGAGTGATCAAGCCCCCATTGCTGTCCTGTCCTGTGGACTGTAGGATCTCTCCACCACCCTTCTTTCAAGCCACAGCTGACACAAGAAAAGAGAGGTCAAGTTCTTTCCTCCTCTATGTCCTTAGGACCCTAGGTCTTCTCTTTCTTGGCAGTCTTGCAGCAAACTGGACCCACATCGTTTTCTGCCTAGGTGACCATCCAAAACAGAAGCTCCTCTGGTCATCTAACTCTTCTTTGTCCCTTTCTAATGTTTAAATGTTATGACAGGATGTTACAATGGCACTCTTCCTGCCTGTTTCCAACCAAGGTACTGACACATTATATATTATAATTCAAAGTCAGTATGAGACAGATTCCCACATGCAAATTTTGCAAAGGAAATGTACTGGAATCATTACACAACGTCTGTAACTCTCAACCAGATCAAGGATATCAGGAGTCACTAGAGTGTGGGGAGAGAAGACTGGTGAGGAGATTTTTCTTAGAGCCAGCTATGATCCTGCTGGGAATCCTCACTCCTACCTTAAGTTGTGTGCTGAGAGCTTCTGTGGGATCATGTAGAAAGTTTTGAAATATGTCTTGTGTAGCTTGGAGATGTAGTATACAGATACCTGACTCTTGGAAGAGAAAACTAAAAAGTGCTGTCACAGCAAAACAGAACTGGCAGCCTGGAGTTTGGTCTGTACTCAGAGAATTTGTCAGGAGCTAAGGTGGCCAAAGACTACCACAATTTTTTTTAAACAGACCTCTCAATGAGAGGTAGGTACCATATTCCTTCCCCTTAAACTTAGATAAGCTCTGTGACTGCTTTGACAATAAAATACAGTGGACATGACTTTCAATGCCAATTTCTGGTCCACTTCCTCTCTTTAAAAAATTCTTTCTGGGAACCCTGAACTACCATGTAATAAGTTTGGCCCTGAGACTACCACGTTAGAGAAGCCATGGGTATCCACTCTGGACAACCACCAACTTCCCAGCCAATACCAACCAAACCATCAAACATTTAAGTCTTGGGCATTGCACACCAGTCTGTCTTCTAGCTAAATATCACTGACTGACTTCCACCAATGCCACATGGAGCAGAAGAAGTGCCCAGTTGAACCCTTCCTGAATTCCTGGTGTAAAAATTCCTGAAATATAATAAAATAGTTGCTGTTTAAAGCCACTAAATTGTGGCATAATTTGTTACACAGCAGTAGATAACTAGAACACAGGCAAAGAAATGTTTCCCATGCTACTATAGGGGCCTCCCAGATAAGAATTGCAGCACAGTGGTAGCACTTGGGTTAGGGTTATGCCTAGAGCTGAGTCCTGTCTAAAATGCCTTCCTATAGAGATGCTCGTGGACCCAAGCATCAGGAAGCTGGAGGTGAACACCAAATTGCTCAGGGCTATGGGGGGAGTTGAAAGCAGCCACCCAGAATGAAATTTGTCTGCTCTGGTCAAGGGAATTGCAGTTCAATGAGCTTTCATGGAAAAACCCATGAAAGTATCCCAAGGGAGAAGCCTTACATGACCTCTAGACCAGAGAATGCAGCTTGCAGTAAACTGAAAAAAAAAAAAAATAGTCTGTTTTCTATTGATCTCTTTCCTCCCAGAGGTGGCCATTTTTTTCCCCTTGTCTCTATCTTTTGTGTTATTTGTCATAAAAAGGAAAACCATAAAGTAGAACATAGAAATATGTTCTACAAGCCTGTTGTTCAAGTCAGACTCACAAACTGGTAAGTTCACAGTTCTTACCAAAGTATCATTTATTTAGACAAATTTTGCTGTGGGTTCCCTGTGTAAAAACTGGATGAGGTTTTCCTTTCATCTTGTTCTATGTCCTTAGAGCTTGGCTTTGTAGTCAATGAGAATATTCTCTCTGGTCTCTGCCAGCCAGAAGACGCATGTACCAGCTTATATTTGGTATCCAGTTGAATAGATGGGGATTCAAAGACATGAAGTCACAAGCAGCACTGACCATGCAGCTCTCAGGAAAATTTGTCATAAGGAGACCCAGTCCATAATGAGCCTTTGATTTCTCAACCTTCATTATCTTGCTAGTACTGGAAAAGTCCCATTCTGGTAGCACCTGCTTAGTGACATGGATAGCAAACCTGTGACTGGAGACATCCTATGGTCTCATGGGAAACAGGCGCCATTTTCTCTACATCATTCTTACCACTTGTGACAGTGAAGGTCTTTGCTTTCTTAGGCTAACTTCCTAGATCTTGTGAGGGCCCTATCTTTTGCAACCTCTTTTGGGATACTTCTTGCATCCCTTGTTATGTTATAAAAGAGCTTAATGGTTTGAGTCACTATTGAGATTAACATAAGATACTATTCATCAATGACCAGAAGAAGGATCCTTTGGAAAAATCTTCTCTACTTAGGGGGAAAAAATGGATATATCTTCCTAAACAGTTATCTGATTGCTACCTATGGAAAGACCAAATTAAAAGGCCAGAAGAAGGATCCCTTGGAAAATCTTTTATACTTAGGGAAAAAATTGGAGATATCTTCCTAAATAATTATCTTGTTGCTACCTATGGAAAGACCAAATAAAAAGTGGATGCAAAGGAGTATAATGGCTAGCCATTATGGACTCCCTTCACAAGATGAGAGGATAGAAATGAGATTTAGACAAAAATAAAGTCCACATTCAACATAGATTCCCCTTCTTAAAATCTGTCCCCGTCTCATCAACAAATTCCTTTAACTCCCCAAACTCCTCCACCTTCCCCAGAAAATCACTTAAAGCACCCAGCTGACTATTTTAGCTTCCCTCTTCCTACAGGATTTACAGACAGCACTTCAGCCTGTTTTCTAAGGCCAGAGTATACAGCTTACTCATGTAAATGCTGGAAGCCAGAAAGTGAATATAGCAGAAGCACCCAGGAATGGACAGTAAGGCTCACTTTGCTGGGCTCTATAATAAGGTTATCCCATCTTCAGGCCTTCCTGTACAATGTCCTTTGTGGATGTGTCCTGCCTCCCTTCCCCGCCAGCCCCTGCCTGCAAAGAATTCATGTCCCTTGGACAGCAACAGATCTTTCAAAGTATGATGCTCTTTTGCCTCCACTTTCAGAAGATCCTACCAAACTCAGAAAGGGATTAGAATGATTAGTGGCCATTCATAACTCTACACAAAAGGACTCTACATAACTCTACACAAATGATTGTCTGTTGAGGGATGTTCTTCCCACCCAGACATCACCATAGAGGCAATGGTGAACTGATCTAAGGTTCACTGTGTCTGTGTTAAATGCTTTATACAGACCTTTCAGAGGCATACTACACTGAACCCTGGAGCTCCAGAACATAGAAATCTTTTAATTTCTGCCTTGCTAGGAAATTTTCTCCCTGATATAAAAGTTCTAAGCAATACAATGGAAACAGCTATGCAATTCTTTGAGGACAGCTTGCAGGAATTCAAGAAAAAGGAGTTAAAATCAACAATGGACTGACTTCCCATTTCCACTTGCTAGTGGGGTGAAAAAACGAAAAGGACTATCATTTTAACCAAAAGGGAAAAACAGCATGCCCTTTTGAGTTGTTCTACTAAAGCCTTTGACTGAAATTTCCCCTTCTTTGATTACAAAGCTAGGGAAGTGGTGGTGATGTCCTCACTGCCAGCTTCTAGATATTCCACATTTATGCTGTTTCTGTAAGGCAAAGTCAAAGGAATGGATGCCTTATGCCACATGAGGGTTGGATGACCTTGCTATATAATGGGTTTTTACCAGGATACATGAAAGCTATTTTGTTACACTTAGCCCAATGCATACCAGTTTCTACCAATCTAAAGACCTTAAAATGGACACCCACATGGCTGGAACATATCTAAATGGGCATTGATGAAAAAGGCAGGGGGATAGACCTAATACCTTTTAGCCCCCCTCAATGGTCAATTTTATCTTTGCAAAGAAGGCATTTTATCAGTCTTTTAAAATATATTTGTAAAGAGGAGCAATTTTATTGTTATAGTTATGCTAATTATCATTGGGCCAAAATAAAATCAGTGCATCATTCTACAACCAGGGGAGTCTTGCTTGGTCACAGTGGATACCGGCAGAGTCCCATAGGTAGGAAATGGAGAGGTAGGAGAAATTGGGAAAGACAAGGTCAGCTCTCAGAGGTAGGGCCAAGCCTGGGTAAGAGCAATTACTCCCAGCACCTTGAGATACTGACAGGGCTTTTGGCTGCCAGTCACATAGACAGCAAAAAAAACAGGGCCAGGAGATGAGGCTTCTCCTGGCCAGCTATAAGGAAATTGAGATAAGGGACACCTTTTCCTCTTTTTCCTATAGATGCGTAATTCCCCAACCAAAGCCAGTACTCCTTAGGGATGCATTCTGGAAAAACTGGGAGGATTTTGACCCACAAACCCTAAAGAAAAAACAATCATTTTCTTTTGCACTGAGGCTTGGCCTCAGTACAAACTGGGGGAGGAAACGTAGCTGCCAGAAGGAAGTATCAATTACAGTATTATCTTACAATTGGACTTACTTTGCAAACATGAAGGGAAATGGGGGAAGTCCCCTATGTCCAATGTTTTGGGGATTTAAGAAAAAATCAGTATATGTGTATGCAACGCAAGGTCAACCCTGGCAGCCCTTTCCAAGGTCCAGCAATCAGAAGGAAAAAAACAATTAAAGCTCCTTTGCCTATACCCAAAGCGGACCTAGAGAAGGAGGAAGGGAAGCCTTCTACTTCAACCTCTTCCTCCTTGAGTCCTCAATCTATATATATAGATTTAAAAACACTCACTTCTGCTCTCTACTGCCCACCTAATCCAGGCCCTCCTAGAAATATGGCAGGCATGTTTCCCCTACAGGAAGCTAGAGCGTGGGGAGGGGAAACACTGTGACCAAGCAAGACTCCCCTGGTTGTAGAATGATGCACTGATTTTATTTTGGCCCAACGGTAATTAGCATAACTGTAACAATAAAACTGCTCTTCTTTACAAATATTTTAAAAGACTGGTAACATTGTTTGCAAAGATAAAATTGACCATTGAGGGGGGCTAAAAGGTATTAGGTCTATCCCCCTGCCTTTTTCATCAATGCCCATTTAGATATGTTCCAGCCATGTGGGTGTCCATTTTAAGGTCTTTACATTGGTACAAATTGGTATGTATTGGGCTAAGTATAAAAAAATAGCTCACTGTGGTGAGAATACAAATGCCTTTTTCATTGCAAGACAGATAAAAGGAGATCTAGGTAAATTTTCTGATGATCCAGATAAATACATAAAGGCTTTTCAGAATATTACATGTTTTTGAACTGACTTGGAAAGATATAATGCTTTTGTTAAATCAAACTCTTAATGAAACAGAAAAACATGGGAGTTCTGGCAGCAGCTGAGAGATATGGAGACGAACAATTTCTTAATTATCATGGGACTGGAGGTCCTATAGGGGACTTCTAGTTCCTTACTGGGGCTCAGGCAGTCCTGCCCCAAGATCCTATTTGGGACCATGACCCTCCTATTGGGGGATGGTATTTCCATTGTTTTAATATTTTAGAAGGATTAAAAAGGACTAAGGTTAAGCCCTTATATTATGCTAAATAAGCCACTATTTTATACACACAGAATAAGGGCCTGGTGGCCTTCCTGGAGAGGTTGAAGGAGGCTCTCATTAAATATACAGCTATCTCATACCCTGACACCCCTGAGGCTGAGATGACTCTAAAGGACAAATGTGTCACTCAATTGGCCCCAGATATTCGGAGGAAGTTGTTGGCTGGGAAGGGACCCTGGAGGAGCTCTTAAGAACTGCCAATCTGGTATATTACAACTGAGATCAAGAGAAGGAAAAACAAAACAAAACAAAACAAAAAAACAAAACAAAACAGGAAAGGAAGCTTAAGAAAAAATCTGAGGTCTTAGTCGCGATCTTATGTACTGTATCAACCAAACTTCCCGAGTTTCTGGCACCAAATGCCACTTATGTGGTCAGTCAGGACACTGGAAAGGAGACTGTCCTCAGAAGGGACAACAGAAGTTAAAACCCCCACAAGCCATGCCGCTTAAGTGGAGACAATCACTGAAGTCTGGATGCCCTCGGGGACCTCTGTTTGTGAGGGCTCAGATAATCAGTATCCCTGAAAGGGACTGATGGGCCCCAGGGCTCTTCACTGTGGTTCCCCCCAACCAACTATCTGTTGGAAAACCAGAGCCTCAAGTAACTCTGGAAATAGAAGGAAAACCAGTTGATTTCCTTCTTGATACCTGAGCCACCTTTTGTGTCCCCCTTTCCACTTCTGGCCAACTATCCAAATGCAGCATGACTATTAGAGGCATCTCCAGAAAACTTATGACTAAATTTTTTTCTCAGCCCTTGGGATGCATATGGGGAAACCTAATTTTTCTCATTCTTTTTTGATAATGCCAGAGAGCCCTACTCCCTTGCTAGGAAGGGACATTACAACTGAATTAGAGACTATAGTGCTACTAGCTCCAGGACAAATAAACAATTGCCTGAATTTATAGTAATCTGGATATCAAAGACCAATCTTTCCTTGAGGTAGAACTAAATACACCTCATGGAGTTGTTCCTATGGAAACTGGATGTCCGAAATTTAAAAAAAAAAAAAAAATGAGGATTAAGGACCGAAAACTAGTTCTGGTGCTTAATTATTCTAAACAACAATACCACAAGATTCAGATACATATGGAAGAAAGAAGAAAGACTATGGTCAAATAAATAAATAAATATGTATGTATATAGCCAGGCCTGTCAGGGATTTTTTTGAATGGTTGCAATGTGTCTTTCCTTCCTATGGTGTGACCTCTTCCCTAGGAGGCATTGTATTTGGAATATTAATGTTTGTCAGTCTAATACTCTTTTTGTGTGTCATTTGTAGATGCTGTCGCATATGCCAGAAAAATAAAACTTCCAAGAAAGTTTTGCTAGGCCGGATGTTCCAAACACCCTCCCATTATATCAGACCTCTGGATCAACCTCTAAACCTGTCCTGACTGGCCTTCCCCTCACATCACCTCCTTTCAGCAGGAAGCATTTAGGATCAGTCGTCTTCATCCTGGGTTCCTATCAGCAGTTAGGAGTCACATGTTCAGAGGGGAGAATATGATAGGTAAAGATAGGGTTAAATAGGCAGAGAGGGAAAGGTGAGGACTTGAGGCCCTTGAATGTGGAAAAAACACACACAAAAAAATATTTTAAAATAGTGCCAGGAATGTCTGACCATGAAAGAGAACCCCCCTCAGGTCTGACCATGATAAAAGCTCCCTCAAACATAAAGTTTTTCTTAAGAATATAACAAACACTATTACTACCTCATTTACTCCCTGACTGTGATAATGTGGTTCTCATATCAGATTAAGAAACGGTTGCCTTGGCTCTTTTGCTGGTAGGGCTCCTGGCTCTTGGAAAAGTTTTACACTGTGAAATAAAGCAAACTGTCTGTTTACTCAGAAGAACTCCAAATGACTCCTCACAAGCATTAGATGCTTTAATCAAGAATTAAGTAAAGTTAAGTCCAGACTCTTGGAAAATTGAGCCACCATTAATTACTTTCTGCTCCTCCATCACCTGGGCTGTGAGGCATTCCCTTACATGTGTTGTTTTGATATAAACGATAATTCCCATAAAGTCTCACAAATGATAGATGACATTCAGGCACAATTGGACAAAGTCAGTGTCTCTCTTGGATTGTTTGACTGGTTTGGGAACTACGAACATTATCCTAGAGATGCCATCTTTTTGGTCAGTTTAATCTTTAGTTTGTGTTTTTCTCTTTGTGTCTACCAATGTTTGTGCCACCTCATTCCTGCCAGCCTTCCTGTGGAACCACATCATGGACCACTCGACTGACCCTTGGGTAGACTCTGACTGCTGTACCCCCATAATGTCTCTTGTCAACTTGAAGAAGCCAGAGCAGTCATCGTCCTTGTTAGGGGCCCTATTCCAGGGGGAGGAATGAGTAGGGAATGAGTTAACAGTAGGCAGGGAAAGATAAAGATAAAGGACCCTCAGTGAGGCTGACTGAAGCTGTGGGGGCTCCACCCAGCTGGCCACACCCTAGGCAACAAGGCTTACCACAGCAGCCCTCCTACTCATTGCAGTGTCAACCTTGTGCCCGCCACCCCTGCCTGGTGCTGCAGCTGCAGTAGGAAGCTGAAGCTATGGCGGGTTTGGGGGAAAAGAAAAGGATAAATGAATTCCAGACCTGTCTACGTTACGTGCCATGAATGGAGTCTTACAAAGTGTTATCCATTTCCTGATAAGGTCCCAATAAAAAATCAGAGACAAATATCCTTAGCAGCAACCCTGTCGGGACCCCTCTCACTCTTGAGAGCTTTGTACTTTTACTCAATACCTAGGGTATTGGCAAAATTGATTTTGAAAAGGGCTCTATTTAATTGGCATAAAAATAAGTGCTTTTGAAAGTATTCCTAAAACTCAGAAATACAGAAACTAACTCAAATGTGTTCAAGTTCATGTGATTTGGGATATTCTGCATTAAATATAACGCAGACATGCAATGATTATTCTACCTGGGTTTGCTAGCCCAATAGGTTCATGTTATCTCTTCTGTCAGCAAGGAAAATACCTTGGGATTATGGCTTTCTCTAATGTCTCATGAACTTTTAATGTATAATCTAAACATATTTGTTGTAAGCAAATGGTTTAGATAGATGTAAGTAGAATAAAAGTTTATAAATAAACTTTTCAGCAATAATTATTTTTCCCAAATATTTTTGGTAACTTGAAGCCTCAGAGTTTTACTAAGTTAAATGGTGGATATTTATTAAATATCTAGATGATTTCCTGATAAGACAATATACTGACACATTAATTACTGAACATAGGCTTATCTACTTTTGGCTTCCTATTACCAAGAAACTAAATATACTTGGTTCTGTTAGTAAACATGTCCTGTACTATACTGAAAGACTACACTATGAAGAAGCTTGTATTTCTAGAAATTATGAGCTGTATTCATAAATTTGCCAATCTTTTTTTTTAATAAATTTGCCAATCTAACAGAGAGTTAACAAATGCTTACTTCTTAGTTTTCATTACAAATTAACACATGTAATATAAAACTGGGAAACAAAACTGGGAAGCAACTCTGTATAGAAGGAAAGTAGGATGTGTTTTCAGTAAAAAAAAAAAAAGGCAAGGAGATGCATTTTTATTAAGGAAAAAGAAAATAAATTTGTTCTAAAGTAAAACTAGGTTTTTTTCAGAGTGGGAAGGAAGAAAATGAAGGACAAACTAAATGTATATAGAAAGTTAAGACATGGAAAGAAAAAGAGAGACAGAGTGAGACTTGTGTAGTCAACTTGGCTAAACACTGAATTGTTATAAGCGTTTTTAAAAGTAAGCTTTAATATTAATAGTTTGCTTATGTAATTTTCTGCTAAATATCCTGCTGAAAAGAAAAAGTTTTCTTAGACTATTGATCTGTTCTTGATAAAATATTATGAATGGTTTCTCTTTACCTTTTAAGTAATTATATCTTACTAAAATAATTTCCTGTGCTTCAAGTTCTCTCTATCAAGGCTTTCATTACTTAACTGTCTTAATAGTAAGACCTAAGTTTTGCTTAGAATTATGTAACTTTTTGTATTTTCCTTTAAAATCTTCTTTCACTTTGGTTAAATAGATAATTAAATATTGTTTATAGTGAACCGTGATCCTATTTAGTCAAGTGTCCAAATCTTTTGATATTTTTTAACAAACTTTCCAAAATCAAATCCTGAATGAAGTTTTTTGACTTGTAAGAAACTTGGGATTTTCCAGAGCATCCCTGAAACATCTCAAAAGATTTGTTCTCTCCTTATAAAAAGAGAAATAGTAAACTAATTAGGCTTATTTGATATGTTAAATTACAAAGAAAGCATTGTCAAATAAGTGATATTAAACCTTCTTAGATTATATTTGTGTGGATATATGTTATTAATATGTGTTCTAGTAATTGTATAAAATTCCTAAAATTCTGATATATTTTGGTAAAATGTTATCAGTTGTAATTGTAATATTATCTTAAACATTTTGTGTCATGGAAATACCTATTTTTTTTTTTGCTAATAATGAACTCTCATGAGACCTTTAACAATGGCTATTTTTTAAGTCTTTTTGCAATTTACAAAAGTTATTGTTTTACTCTAACGCTTTTGCAAAAGTATTTCATCTTTAGAGAGATTCAGAGAAAGGAATCCAAAAAGCATAGGCTTCTAGTAACTTTCAGATCATATCACTAACATGGGGAAGAATTTACAGAACTCTAATGGAAAAACTAATGGCTTCATAAAAGTAACAAAATCAAGATCGACAAAAATTAATTACACAGGACTAAATGAACTGACTAGGATTATAATAATTTTTATGTTTTTTATTTGAAACATTGTTAGTTCTTTTATGTTTTATTTTTCCAGGTTTAAGGAAACCTTTGTCTTTTCTCTCTTTTTTAAAACTTTTATTTAGATTTATTTTTTTTTTTTTGAGAGACACAGAGCATGAGTGGGGGAGGAGCAGAGAAAGAGGGAGACACAGAATCTGAAGCAAGCTCCAGCCTTGAGCTATCAGCACAGAGCCCAAACTCAGGGCTCGAACTCATGAACTGTGAGATCATGACCTGAGCTGAAGTCAGACCCTTAATGGACTGAGCCACCCACGCGCCCCTCCATTTAAAAAAAAAAAAAAAAAAAAAAAAAAAAAAAAATTTATTTATTTATTTATTTATTTATTTATTTATTTATTTATAGAGAATCCCAAGCAGGCTGAACGGTGCCAGCATAAAGCCAGATGCGGGGCTCAAACTCATGAACTGTGAGATCATGACCTGAGCAGCAAACCAAGAGTCAGATGCTTAACCCACTGAACCACCCAGGTGCCCCTCTCTTTTCTCTTAAGCCATCAGAAATGTGGTAAAATATAGTTTTGTGGACAAAGAAAAAACATTTATCTTTTTGTCCTTGTCTGATCCCTCCAGAATTCAGAAACTCTTAGTGAATATTCTTATCTTCGTGGCAATATAGTTATTTGCATAAGCCCAATAAGAATCTGTTCTCCTTGTATCAGGACACAATTGAAACATTAATTATATTACCAAGGCTTTGACTAGAATGTCACATTTGAGAATGATGTGCAAGGATCAGATATAACCAGACAGTTTAAGGAACTAAGGTTGACTTTATGGAAGAAATAAAACCCCTTGTTTACAGGGTTCCAGACAACCTTACCAGGTAGCAAGGAAGATCATTTCCTGGTAAGTTCAGTAACCCCAAGCTATTTGGGGAACTTCAAGAAGAGAGGAATGTATAGGTTTTGTAGGTAGTCTGATGGTGATTCTTTGCCTTGGCTTCCTAACCTCAAGTGTCTTTTAAAAGTTCAACCTGATATTCTTTATGAAAATTTCAGCAAAGCAGATTTAAAAGAGCCTATATGCTACAGACAGCATTTGTTATGATGAGCACTGGGTGTTAAAGGTAAGTGATGAATCACTAAATCCTATACCTGAAATCAATTTTACCATATATGTTAACTAACTACAATTTAAATAAAAACTTAAGATCAAAAAAAGCAAAATAAATCAAAACAAAATGCCTATAAACAAAACAAAACAAACAAACAAAAAGAGCCTATATGGCCAATTGCTATTCTTGCTGCACCTATGTTAATAATCAGGCCAAGTTTAACAAGACTAGACTTATTTGGCAAACAAATTAGTCTTACTTTATCTCTGATAGAAAGGGGGATTACTGTAGACAGAAAAATTATGCTTCAATAGAAAACTTTAGTACACCTTTTTGGATATCCGATTCTAGTGCTGTTAACTGTCTTTGAGTTTTTGCTTCCTACCTGCAAACTAACCAAATCTTAAATTCTTCTAGTTTCTTCCAATATTTGGCTACAACTCTCCAAACTAACATTTCCAATTTTCTGCCGCTTTGATTTGGAACCACTAAGAACAAAAATTGCCCTTTTCCCAGAAGTCCTGAAAACTGAGTGTAAGTGACTTGATATAAACTTCAGAGAAATCACCATAATAACTTGTGTTTAGACAATCTTTGTGCCTGTTGCTGTGTGGGCTACTCAGAAAGTTTGCGTGAACACCCAATGACATCATCAGAGATATTCAAACAGCAGAAGATGATTTGACCCTAACATCTAGAAATCTTCTTCACTCGCTGCCACTTAGGCTCAGAAACTGGTTTATAATTTGCTCCAGTCATTAACCATTATTTTTCTTTTGTTTCCATAAAAATGCTTTATTAAATACCTGATTTCTCACACAATATAGGTCTAACTGTGGGATCCCAGGTGCATCACCATCTCCTAAAATGAGACACAACTGTTTAATCGAACTGACCTACTTTCATGACTGAGAGATTAAGTCAATGAAATAATAGATCAACTTACCAAACTCAGTTTCTAAATTGTGAAGCCTCTTAAAGTTTCAAAAGTGGGACTAAAGGGGCAGAATATGCCACCCCAAAATATGCCACTTAGGCATATTGATTATTTTGAATTAAAGTTACTTAAGAAACAGCCAGTGCAAGACACTCTGACTTCCTTTGTTGCCCTGAAAGCAGGAAATAAATCCATGTGAAAGGTACCCTGTTTGTTCTAGGAGAGTTGAAGGCATTCCTACCAGAGATAGGGAATTTAGGGCCAAGAAGGCTTTATAAACAAACCTTGTTACTTCATTAATTTACTACCCCAAGCCCAAACTCCTTTGTCTTGTCAATTCTTCACAAATTTGTTGTTTCCTTGTCTACAAGATACAAAAGCTGCCTACTTTGGTTAAACTTCGAGTCTCACATAGTTATGGGTTCCCACATGTACAGAATTAAATTGGTTTTTCTCCTGTTAACCTGTCTTACATCAATTTAATTATTAGACCAGCCAAAGCATCTAGATGGGAAAAAGGGAAATTTTTTTCTCCCCTACATGTAGAACAAATGCATGGAGTACCATTGCAGATCGGTTCCATCACCCTAAAAATCCCCTTCTATGTACATTTTTTAAAACGCTCTAATAGCTCCAGCCTTTTTCTTGGACACAGTTTTTTTTAAGTTTATTTATTCATTTTAAGGAACAGAGAGAGAGAGAGAGAGAGAGAGAGAGAGAGCATGTGTGCATGTAAGTGGGAGAGGGGCAGAGAAAGGAGAGAGAGAACCTTGGCACTGTCAGGGTGGAGACTGACCCAGGGCTCAAACTCACAAAGCATGAGATCATGACCTGAGCTGAAATCATGAGTCAGACGCTTAACCCACTGAGTCACTCAAGCACCCTCTTAGACACAGTTTTACCAGTAACTTAAATCTCACTGAGCCCTAGAGTAGCAAGCATGCTTTACAAGAGTAAATAGAAAAAATAGAAACAAAAATGTTTTGCAGGAGTAATGACCAAATTTGCTTGAAAATAAACTTAAGATTCAATTTAAAAGCTTTTTTTTCCCAGCATTGTTGTTATTTATCTGAACAGTGGAGAAGGCAAACTGCTAAATAGGACCTTTTCTGTATACATATATTAAAGGAATCACCACAAATAACAGTTTTGATTGTCATCAACTTTACAAATTCATGTGTCTGATGGATCTCTAGGGAAGTGAGTCATAAACCCAAACTCCTTAATTCTCCTTTGTTTCCCTATTCTTAAAAAAAAAAAAAAAAAAAAAAAAAAAACTCTTTTTAATGTTTATTCATTTTTGAGAGACAGAGAGTGTGTGAGCAGGGGAGGGGCAGAGAGAGAGACACACACACACAGAATCCAAAGCAGGCTCCAGGCTCTGAGCTGTCAGCACAGAGCCTGATGAGGGCTTGAACCCACGAACTGTGAGATCAGGACCTGAACTGAAGTCAGATGCTTAACAGACTGAGCCACCCAGGTGCCCCCTTTGTTTCCCTATTCTTACTGCTTTGATTCAGCTCCTATCATCTCTCACCTAATCTATTAAAATAATTTCCTAACTGGTTTCCCTCAGGCAAAGTCCCCTGACTGAAAAACCTCTGCCTACATATTCTCCAAACTTAATCTTTTTAAAACCCAAATCTCATTATGTTTCTCTCTCAATTAAAAACTAGTTTCCCATCAGGAAGATCCCCAAATTCCATAGCATGGCACACTTATGACTCGCTGACCCTTCCAGCCAAATCCGTGTACTTCACAAACACACCTGTTTGACCACGCAAAACTCATACCCATTCCCCACATGGACCACCCGGTTTCTCCTCTATGCCTTTCTCCCTATTCTCTCTTTGCAAACACTAACCTATCCTTCAAAACCCAATTAGGCTTCACCTCCTGTGGAATCTTTCACCAGTTCTCAAAACGAATTCACTTTTTCTTTTTCTTGCGCTTTGTGTTCTCATGGCCCTTCACGGCATATCATGTTGTGTAGTACTTCTTTAGATCTGTCTTTTTTATAAAGTTTGAGCTTCTTAAAGGAAAGACACTGTCTGTCACCTTTGGTGCCATACTTAAGACCTAGAAAATGCCTGGCTTATTAGCTGGCATTTGGTAGATATTTGCGGTGTGAGTGAATGAGTGATCAGCTAGAATGTGAATTTAGACAGTCACACCAAAAAATAAAATGACAGAATCCTGGAAGGCTTTCGCTGGCTTATTCGTTTATTTTCTTCCCTAGGTTGCTTGCTGAATCAGAGAAGTGAGAAGTAGATGATCATGGGATAGAATAGCAAGGCATAAATGTCAGCTCCATCACAAAAATACATCTGACAAGGGTATAAAAAATAAAATAGTAAAAATATAGTTAAATATTTTAATAGTAAAAAAATAGTTACTCAGAGATGCTCTCTCCTTAATTCTGGGGCTGTGTTGTATATTGTTTACCACTGAAGTAGCTATAATCATTTTTTAAATCTTTGGCAGTTGTTTTTATTTTACATTAAAGGTAAGAGACAACTTAACATCATCAGCCATATACTAAAATCATCTCTTAGAATGAGATACTTTTAGAAAGACTTCATTTAGGAATGAACCAGTTAATTAACTAATAAGACCCAGTGGTTTTATTTAGTATCTGTCTCCAGGTCTCTCACATCCTGTGCATTCACTTTTTCCCTCTGTGCGTGAGCTGAGACAAGAAGAAAAGAGCTGGCATCTTTAGCCCCTTAATACATACAGTGCCCTCCCTTCTTTTCTAATATCCCTACAATATGGGCCCCTGTGGGGTCACTATCTATACTCTGGTTGAGTAAAGAGTCAAAAATGTACTTAAGGAAGCTGTGAATGGACTTGAAGATTAGAGAGAGAGTGCCTTCTGTTCATTTAGTCCTGGGTCTTCAGATGAATTTACAGATCAGATAAACATTTAATTTTTGAAACTTCAATTCTTGCCCATAAGCTACTGCTTTCAAACTATCTGGAGTCTCAGCTTTGATCTTCTCTTAGCTTTTCTACTCTCTCTGCCACTCACCCTACCTATATCACTACTTAAAATTACTATCAAACAAGGGTGCCTGGGTGGTTCATTTGGTTAAGTGTCTGACTCAATCTCGTCTCAGGTCATGATCTCATGGTTTGTAAGATCAAGCCACATGTTGGGCTCTGCGCTAACAGAGTGAAGCCTGCCTGAGATTCTCCTTCTCTCTCTGCCCCTCCTCTGTTCGTGCTCTCTCTCTCTCTCAAAATAAATAAATAAATAAATAAATAAATAAATAAATAAACTTTAAAAAATTACTATCAAACATGAAGATTATTAGCATACATAACTCCACTTGAATCAAGAAGAATTAACATACATAACTCCACTTGAATCAAGAATTCTTAACTTTTGAACAGTTGTCTGTAAATATCTGACAAAGACTTGCCCTTGGAGAGATTAGCTATCAGTTATCATTTTTATTTTTTTAATATGAAATTTATCGTCAAATTGGTTTCCATATAACACCCAGTGCTCATCCCAACAGATGCCCTCCTCAACACCCATCACCCATCCTCCCCTTCCTCCCACCCCCCATCAACCCTCAGCAATTATCATTTTTGAATAAAATTATATATATATATATAAAAGAAAAATCATTTTAAACTATTATATCTAAAAAGGGTTAGACTTCCTATAGTAGCACATTGTCCATCAGAAACACATAGTTAAGATATTTAGGAAATGTGTGCATTTGAACAAGGAATATTCAATACATGAAGTGTAAACACTGGAAAGTTCCTGTATTCATACTGAACCAGGAGATTTTGTTTGAAAAGTGTTTCATAATGATGCAACAGTGCAAATGCCTCTGAAATTAGCTTTCTCCTATACCAACTTTGGAGGGCACTCATTTGTTCTGCTAAATAAACCAAAGTATATGACCACTGCCCCCCCTTAGTTGAGTCTACCCATTTCTGTTCTAGACCAAGAGTAGGTATAGTGCTCTAGGCCCTGTAAAAGAATCTAAGGAATTTACACTTGTGCCAGTTTTCATAGTTATCTCAGTTTGGAGAAAGTCATAAGTGACTAAAGGACTCACCTAAGCCATATATAAATTATAGAGAAAAGAACAACCTTTTTAAAGTGAGTCTAAGGAGGCAGGTACAGGCATTTGCTGCTGCATGGGTTGCTTTGCCCTTTGCTCCTGGAGGTATTGACCAAATTCCTTGAAAGAATCATGTAGCACTGTACTTACCATTAAGAAATTGATGCCAAGATTAAAACTTTGAGCCTCTTAAGAGAAATGTCTTATAAGTTAATGGAAGCAATACAGACTCTGGAAAAGAATATGCACTACTAAATATAAATTTTTAAAAAATATTGTGAAACATGCTCCCTCTCTTTCTTCCCCTCCCCAGCTCATACTCTGTCACTCAAAAATGAAAAAACATTAAAAAAAATTTTTTAAGCGGCTGGGGGGCACCTGGGTGACTCAGTTGGTTAAGCGTCCAACTTCAGCTCAGGTCATGATCTCATAGTTCATGAGTTCAAGCCTCGCATCAGGCTCTGTGCAGACAGCTCAGAGCCTGGAACCTGCTTCAGATTCTGTGTCTCCCTCTCTCTCTGCCCCTCCCCAGCTCATACTCTGTCTCTCTCTGTCTCTCAAAAATGAATAAACATTTAAAAAAATTTTTTTAAATATTGTGAAACATGGATTAGTCTCCTGTGAGCTAATTTAGCCTGTTCTTCATGGGATACTCATATAAAATACATTGTCTAAAAAACAAAGGTCCTACAAAAGAGTAAACTCAAAGGTAAAACCACAACATTCTGGCAAACCTCTTGGTTAACTGATGGCATGCTTCCACAGAAGTGATCATATAGAAGCCAAGGGCAGGCTGCCCCAAGATGGGCCCTTGGCATGAGGATTATTTTGAGTTGAAGGCAACTGAGACCTACAGGCTCAAGAGAAACTTCTTCCTCTCCCTTAACTACATAGAAGAATATAAATTGGGAGTCTTTCCAGAATAAAGGTTATTACCACAGATAAATTTTATCTGAATCACCCATCTATATGGCAAGGCAACCATCTAATTACTAAACATCTGTTCTTCTTTTTCTTTCCCTGTGAATTACATTCCTTCCCTTTAATTTCCCAGACAGCTATGCCCTTCAGGATGACATATATACCCCATTTTCCTGACTGTCTTTGCAAATTCCATGTCTGTGTAGATTCCCTGTACATATGCCATTAAATTTTATTTTCTCCTGTTAATCTGTCTCATGTCAATTTGATTCTTAGTCCAGCTAGAAGGACCTTGAAAGGAACAGGAATTCTTGCTCCCCAACAATGGCATTCTTCCTGCTCTGCCTGCTTTTCTCCATTTGAAATTCCACAATGACCAAATTGAATAATGACCTCACATGGGATCTAATTCCAGAGGCCTTTTTAATAACAATTATCTTTTTGGTATTTGTCTACATATTCTTTAAAAAGAATTCTTACTATTTTTCTTACTAAAATGAGGCTTAGAGTGATTAAATAATTTATCTAGGCTTATAGCTAGTACAGAGCAGAAGTGGGATTTGAACCAACGTTGCCCTGCATGGATGCTTATGTCACCCCCAGGGTACTACACAGCTGTCCATCTGTTTTTTTTTCCTCAAATGAATAGTTGAGTAGGTATGACTTGTTTATTTGAATAACTAGCATTTTGGCAAAGATGATTATTAGAGTCTACTATGAACAAATTAAGCCGACAAATTGGATAACCTAGACGAAACAGATAAATCTCTAGAAATAGACTGAATCACAAGGAAATAGAAATTTCTGAACAGACTGAAGTATAGAGATTGAAGTAGTAATCAAAAACTTCCCAACAAAGAAAAGCCTAAGACCACATGGCTTCACTAGTTAAAGCTGCCAAACATTTAAAGAATTTAAATGTTCCAAAAAACTGAAGAGGAAGGAATACTTCCAAACTTATTTTACAAGGTCAGCATTACCCTCACACCAAACCCAGATAAGGATTCTACAAGAAAAAAAAAATTACAGGCCTATGTTCCTGATGAACATAGATACGAAATCCTAAACAAAATACTAATAAGAGAAATTCAAAAACACATTGAAAGGTTCATATACCATGACAAATTGGGATTTATTCCTGGAATGCAAGAACGATTCATCATATGCTAATCAAGAAATACAACAGAACACTTTAACAAAATGAAGGATAAAATTTATATGATCAGCTCAATAAATGCTGAAAATTCATGTGACAAAATTTAACATCACTCATGATAATTTTTTTTTTATTTTAGAGAGAGCAAGAGAGAGAGCACAAGTGGGGGAGAGAAACAAAGGGAGAGAAAAAGAGAGAAAGAGAAAGAGAGAATCCTAAGCAGGCTCCATGTTCAGCAAGGAGCCCCAGAATCTTGGGACAATGATGACTTGAGACCAAAATCACGAGTCAGACACTCAACCGACTGAGCCACCCAGGTGCCCCAAGAGTGCCCATTTTCAACACTTCTAATCAATAGTGCAGGCAATCCTGGCCAGAGCAGTTAACCAAGAAGACAAAATAAAATGTAGGGAAAAACAAGTTGGAAGCAAAGAAATTAAATATGCCTCTGTTTCCAGCTGACATGATCTTATATATAAGAAACCCTAAAGACTCCACCAAGAAACTGTTCAAACTAATAAAAGAATTCAGTAAAGCTGCAGGATATGAAATCAATGTACAGAAGTCACTTGCATTTCTACACACTAAAAACAATAGTATCAAAAAGAATAAACTACTTAGGAATAAATTTAACCAAGCTGGTGAAAAATCTGTACACTAAAAATTATAAGACACAGAAAACAAACTAATGAAGATACAAATAAATGGAAAGAAGTTCTTGGACTAGAAGAATTAGTATTGTGAAAGTGTCCATACTACCCAAAACTATCTAAAGATTTCAATGTAATCCTTATCAAAATTCCATTGGCATTTTTCATAGAAATAGAAAAAATCCTAAAATTCATATGGAGTCACAAAAGACTCCAAAGTAGTCAAAACAGTCTTGAGCGCAAAGAATAAAGCTAGATTCTTTCTTTGAGTTAAGATGGCAGAGTAACTGGGAGACCCTTTGCTTGCTTCATCCCTCCAACACAGCTAGATAAATATCAAACCATTCTGAACACCCAAAATATCACTGAGAGAATAAACTGTACAACAAAAAGGAGAAAAGAGGCTACATCATGGAAGGTCGGAGATGCAGAAACAGAATTTGGGGGTGAAAAGAATCACGAGTGCTGCAGAGGGGAGGGAGCCCTGATCACGGAGAAAGGAGGGAGAGAGAGTGACTGAGAGGGAGAAAGCGCAACATGCAGAGGATTACACAAGAAAAACACTTCCCCAAAACCACTGACTGGGAAAAATGAGTAGGGCTGATATTGCAAGTTTTGATAAGTAATGGAGTTCAAGGTCTGAAATTTGATAAGTCCACACCATAACTGGGCTGGAGCCTGGTGAGCAAACAGTACTCCTGTAGAGAAGGAGGGAAGGCAGAGGCCCAGGAGCAGACAGCATGGTCTGAGGATCCCCTGCGTTGCACTGGGAGAGATAGTTCCCTTTCTTGGAGTACCTCTCAGGGAACAAAAGAGCCAATGGGTACCACTGACCTGCCTGATTTATTAGCATAGGCACAGAGGCGCCTACTGAGGACAGTTAACTTGGATGCCTGCTTTTTGCTGTAGTTTACCATAGAGTCCAAGTCCCTGCATGTTCGAGTGACTGCACTTCTGGAACAAACCAGCACCAGCCACAGTACAGTGAGACACTTCCCCAGAGGATGAGCATGAGTCTATGCTGCGCTGGGTCCCTAAAATTTGGAGTATCAAAACCCAGTTGAAAAGCCTCAGATAAAACACAGGAGCACTGCACCGCCAGGTGGATGGATGACTCAGACACAGACAGGGTGAAAGCAGGGATCTGAGGGATCCCTGGAACACACGAAAGGATATTGTCCACTCTTCTGTGAGAGCTTCCTGAACAGTGACAGGTGCAAACTCCCCTCTCCAGGGAGGAGAGAGCTGGCTGATGCCATTTTTATTCCCCACCCATCAGCACAGACTTACTTCAGTGAGCAACACAGTGTCCTCAGTGAAGGTTTGAGCTGCTTACACCAAGCACCACCTTCCTGTGCTGTTCTGGTGCTTTTTTATTACAGCAAGAGAGCCTGAGAGCTAGAATAGCAGTGGGCCCCTCCCCCAGAAGACTAGCACAAACCCCTTGCTGTACACACACCAAGTCGACTGACCATAGAGTCCTGTAAAACTTCAGCTTTAGTGGAAATTAGATCTAGTCTTTTTAAACAAGCAGGCCAAAACACACCTAGTTAAAACTCACCACACAGTGGACAAGGTCTAAACACTCCCCAGTGCAGGCAAGATGAAACTCTGACGTTGGCTGTAACTATATCTTACTAGATATATCTCCAGAGGCAATGGAAACAAAAGCAAAAATGAACTACTGAGACTTAATCAAGATAAAAAGCTTCTGCACAGTGAGGGAAACAATCAACAAAACTAAAAGGCAACTTATGGCATGAGAGGGCAACTTATGGCATGCGAGAAGATATTTGCAAATATCATATCTGATAAAGGGTTAGTATCCAAAATCAACAAAGAACTTGTCAAACTGAACATGCAATAACCAAATAATCCAGTTAAGAAATGAGCAGAAGACATGAATAGACATTTTTCCAAGGAAGATATTCAGATGGCTAACAGACACATGAAAAAATGCTCAACAACACTTATCATTAGGGAAATACAAATCAAAACCATGATGGCTAAAATTAACAACACAAGAAACAAAAGATCTTGGTGAGGTTGCAGAGAAAGGGGAATCCTCTTACAGTGTTGGTGGGAATGCAAATTAGGGCAGCCACTCTAGAAAACAATATGGAGTTTCCTCAAAAAGTTAAAAATAGAACTACCTTATGATCCAGCAATTGCACTCCAAGGTATCCACCCAAACGATATGAAAATATTGATTTAAAAGGGCACATGCACCCTGATATTTATAGCAGCATTATCAACAATAGGCAAATTATGGAAAGAACCCAAATGACCATCCACTTCTGAATGGATAAAGAAAGAAGATATATATATATATATATATATATATATATATAATGAAATATTACCAAGTCATCACTAAGAATGAAATTTTGCCATTTGCAATGACATGGATGGAGCTACAGTGTGTTATGCTAAGTGAAATAAGTCGGTCAGAGAAATTCCGTATCATGATTTCCTTCATACGTGGAATTTGAGAAACAAAACAGATGAACATAGGGGAAGGAAGAAAAAATACACAGGGAAGTAAATCATAAGAGACCCTTAACTATAGAGAATAAAGTGAGGGTTGCTGAAGGGAAGGTGGGCAGAAGATAGGCTAAATGTATAAAGGAGGGCACTTGTGATGCACACTGGGTGTTACACTTAAGTGATGAATCACTAAATCCTACTGCTGGAACCAATATTACACCATATGTTAACTAACTAAAAATTAAATAACCAGTTAAGATGATGGAGAAGTAGGGGGCCCAGGATTTCTCTTGTCCCTCAAACACAACTGTATTGAGGTCAGAACACTTGGAACACCCAGGAATACAGGCTGTGGAGCGACAGAAAAACCTCTACAGGTAGATAGAGACAGCTTGGCGGGACAAAGGTGCATGTATGCAAACTGGGAGAGATAAAAGGACAGGAGGGGAGGGGACCCCTTCCATGCAAAGACAAAACGAAGAGAAAGAGAGGCTGTGGAAGTGTAGTATTGTATTTGGACAAGAGAAAAGCCTCTCCCAAAACGGACTGGGGAATAAGAAATACAGAGAGAGCCTGTTTCTACTTTGCAAACAGCCCTAGGAGTTCAAGAATGGAATTTTCAGGGCGTGTGCAACCTTCTCCAGACCTGAGCTACCATTATGGGTCCGCACCTTGGTGGGGGGGGGGGCACGCTAGTGATGTCAGGGGCGCGCTGGGAGACAACAGTCTCTTCCCTGGAGTACTGTGGGAAGAGGGCTTATTGCCCCCACCCCCAAGGACAAAAGATCCTGCAGGCACCAGCCAGAGGCCCTTTGTCAGCCAGGCAGAGTGGCACTACCCCAGAACCAGCTCCATGAAGTGTGGGATCCTTTAACACATCAAGTTTTGAATCCCAGCTGAGTGCCTAGTAGGCACAAGACACTGTGGAGCAGGACAAGCCAGCAGCCTGCACTACTCTGTGAGGGCTGCCTGAATAGCATGGTTTGGGACACCTGGTCTGGGGAGGAGAGACTGGGATGTCTCCCCATCACCAAAAGGTGGAGCTTCAAGGAACAGGACAGTGGCCCCCAGTGGAGGCAGGACCTGCTTACACCAAATCCCACCCCTCTGTGCCTGGTAACTGCTTTTCTACTGTAGTGGGACTGACACTGACCAAACCAGAAGGCCTCTCCCCTCTGGACAGCCACTAGTCCCAGGCACCAACAGACAACTGTCCTGCAGTTTTGTATGTTAGTCTGTTTTTAATTTTTTTTCTCTTTTCTATTCTTTTCTTCTCTTCTCTTTTCCCTTCTTTTTCTTTCTACCCTCCTCTTTTTTTCTTTTTTCTTTTTTTCCCTTTGGAATCAGGCTTATAGTTTCTGATTTGATTTTTGGTCAATCTTTAATTTCTTTCTTTCCTTTTTCTCTGTTCAGGTTGTTTGTTTACTCAGGCATTTTTACTCTGGTCTTTTTACACCTTTTCTGTATCTCCTTCTTTATTTTCCTCTCTCTCTCTCCCTCTCTCTCTCTCTCTCTCTCTCTGATTAAGCCTATTGTTTCTTTGATTCTCTGCTGGGTCTTTTTTTCCCTCCCCTTTCATTTCTCTCTTTGTATGGAATAAGGTACCGCCCTCCCAACTTTCCTTTTTTCTAGGGTTACTTCAATGAACAAATCAGAGCACACCTGGTGGAAGGTCCAAACAATCCACCACTATAAGCAGTGAGACAGAGCAGCCAAATATGCAATAACAGAGTGCACGCAACACACTCCCCAAACACTTCCTGAAGTGCCAGCCCTGGACAGTGTATGATCCTTTTTAATATAATACTGTCCACAGGTACAGAATGCATAACAAGCTATTAAAACACACAAAAGACAGAAACATAGCCAAAATGACAAAATGGAAGAATTTTCCTCAAAAGAAATTCCAGGAAGAAATGACAGCCAGAGAATTGTTCAAAACAGATATAAACAATATATCTGAACAAGAATTTAGAATAATAGTCATAAGACTAATAGCTGGCCTTGAAAAAAGCAAATAATACAGCAGAGAATCTATTGCGGCAGAGATCAAAGACCTAAGAAATAGTCACGATGAATTAAGAAATGTTGTAAATGAGATGCAAAATAAACTAGATGCAGAGACAGCAAGGATGAAAGAAGCAGAGGACAGAATAGATGAAACAGAAGATAAAATTATGGAAAATGATAAAGCTGAAAAAAAGAGGGAAAGAAATTACTAGACCACACGGGGAGAATTAGAGACCTAAGCTATTCAATGAAATGAAATAATATCCGTATCATAGGAGTTCCAGAAGAAGTGAGAAAGAAAGAAGGTTTATTTGAACAAATTATAGCGGATAACTTCCTTAATCTAGGGAAGGAAACAGACATCCAAGTCCAAGAGGCACAAGAGAACTCTCTTCAAAATCAACAAAAACAGGTCAACAGCATGACATATCATAGTGAAACTAGCAAAATACAAGATAAAGAGAGAATTCTGAAAGCAGTTAGGGACAAACAGGCCTTAACCTACCAGGGTAGACACGTAAGGGTAGTAGCAGAACTGTCCACTGAAACTTGGAAGGCCAAAAGAGAGCGGCAGGAAATATTCAATATTCTGAATAGAAAAAATGTGCAGCCAATAATCTTTTATCCAACAAGGCTGTTATTCAGAATAGAAGGAGAGACTTCTCCTAATAGAAGGTTTTTCCAGCAAAACAAAAACTAAAGGAGTCCAGGACCCCTGCAGGAAATCCTATGGGGGACTCTGTGAGTGGAAAGCAGCAAAGACTACAAAGAGCCAGAGACATCATCACAAGCACAAAACCCTCATATAACACAATGACACTAAATTCATATCTTTCAATAATAACTCTGAATGTAAATGGACTAAATGCCTCAATCAAAAGACATAGGGTATCAAAATGGATTAAAAAAATAAGATCCATCTATATTCTGCCTACAAGAGACTCTGTGCCAACCGCTCAGAGTCTAGAGTCTGCTTTGGATTTTGTCTCCCTCTCTCTCTGCCCCTCCCCTGTTCACACTTGCCTCTCTCAAAAATAAATAAACATTAAAAAAAATTTTTTAAATGAAAGCTTGAGTAGCCATACTTACATCAGACAAACTAGATTTTAAAGAAAGACTTTAAAAAGAGATGAAGAAGGGCATTACATCATAATTAAGGGGTCTATCGATCAAGAAGAACTAACAATTGTAAATGTTTATGACCCCAATGTGAAAGAACTCAAATATATAAATCAATTAATCACAAATATAAATAAATGTATAGATAATAATACTGTGATTGTAGAGGACTTTAATACTTCACTAACAGCAAAGAACAGATCATCTAGTCAAAAAATCAATAAGGAAACAACGGTTCTGAATGACACATTGGAATAGATGGACTTAATAGATATATTCAGAATTTTTCATCCAAAGCAGAAGAATACACATTCTTCTCAAGTACACATGGAATATTCTCCAAAACACATCACATACTGGGTCACAAAACAGCCCTCAACAAATACAAACAGATTGAAACTATACTATATAGATTATCAGATCACAACACTATGAAACTTGAAATCAACCACAGGAGGGGCGCCTGGGTGGCTCAGTCGGTTAAGCAGCCGACTTCAGCTCAGGTCACAATCTCGTGGTCCGTGAGTTCGAGCCCTGCATCGGGCTCTGTGCTGACAGCTCAGAGCCTGGAGCCTGTTTCGGATTGTGTGTCTCCCTCTCTCTGACCCTCCCCTGTTCATGCTCTGTTTCTCCCTGTCTCAAAAATAAATTTTAAAAAATTAAAAAAAAAAAAAAAGAAATCAACCACAGGAAAACATTTTGAAATCCCTCAAATACATGGTGGGTAAAAAACATTCTACTAAGGAATTAATGGGTCAACCAGGAAATTAAAGAAACAACTTAAAAATATATGGAAACAAATGAAAATGAAACCACGACAGTCCAAACCCTTTAGGATACAGCAAATGCAGTCCTAAGGGGAAAATACATTGTAATGCAATTCAGGGCTATCTCAAGAAGGAAGAAGTGTCCCAAATACATAACCTAACCTCATATTTAACGGAACCAGAAAGGCAGTAGCAAAGAAATCCCAAAGCAAGCAGAAGAAAATAAATAATAAAGATTAGAGAAGAAATAAACAACATAGAATCCAAAAAACAAAATAAACAAACAAACAAAAAAACCAGATCAATGAATTTAAGAGCTGTTTTTTCTAAAGAATAAATAAAATTAATAAACCCTTATCCAGACTTATAAAAAACAAGAGAGAGAGATCCCAAATAGATAAAATCACGAATGAAAGAGGAGAGATCACAACCAACACGTAGAAATACAAACAATTATAAGAGATATTATGAAAAATTATATGCCAACAAATTGGGCAGTCTAGAAGAGATGGATAAATTCCTAGAAACATATAAACTACCAAAATTGAAACAGGAAGAAATAGAAAATGTGAATAGACCTCTAACCAATAAAGAAATTGAATCAGTAATTAATAATCTACCAACAAACAACAGTCCAGGGCCAGGTATCTTCCCAGGGGAAGTCTACAAAACATTTAAAGAAGAATTAACACCTACTCTTCTCAAACTGTTCCAAAGAATAGAAACGGAAGTAAAACCTCCAAACTCATTCTATGAGGCCAGCATTACCTTGATTCCCAAACCAGACAAAAACTCCACTAAAAAGGAGAATTACAGGCCAATATCCCTGAAGAACACAGATGCAAAAATTCTCAACAAGATACTAACAAATCAAATTCAACAGTATACTAGAAGAATTATTCATCATGATCAAATGGATTCATTTCTGGGCTGCAGGGCTGGTTCAATATTCTCAAATCAATCAACGTGATATATCACATTAATAAAAGGAAGGATAAGAACCATATTATCCTTTCAATAGATGCAGAAAAAGCATTTGACAAAATATAGCATCCTTTCTTAATAAAAACCCTCAAGAAAGTCAGGATAAAAGGAACATACGTTAACATCATAAAAACCATATATGAAAGGCCCACAGCAATATCATCCTCAATGGGTAAAAACTTAAAGCTTTCCCCTTAAGATCAGGAACACGGCAGGGATGTCCACTCTCACCATTGTTGTTTAAGATAGTGTTGGAAATCCTAACCTCAGCAATCAGACAACAAAATGAAATAAAAGGCATCCAAATTGGCAAAGAAGTCAATCTTTCACTTTTCACAAATCACATGATACTCTACATGGAAAACCCAAAAAACTCCACCTCAAAACTGCTAGAACTGATACATGGATTCAGCAAAATCGCAGGATATAAAATCAATTGTACAGAAATCTGTCGCTTTTCTATACACTAATAAAAAAGCAGCAGAAAGAGAAATCAAGGAATCAATCCCATTTATAATTGCACTGAAAACCATAAAATACCTAGGAATAAACCTAACCAAAGGGGTAAAAGATCTGTATGTTGAAAACTATAGAAAGCTTAAGAAAGAAACTGAAGAAGACACAAAGAAATGGACAAGCATCCCATGCTCATGGACTGGAAAAACAAATATTGTTAAAATATCGATATTACCCAAGGCAATTCCCATCAAATCCCATTCAATGAAATTCCCATCAAAACACCACCAACATTCTTCACAGAGCTATAATAAATAATGTTAAAATTTGTATGGAACCACAAAAGACCCTGAATAGCCAAAGTAAGACAACGTTGAAAAAGAAAACCAAAGTGGGAGGTATCACAATCCCAGATTTTAGCTTCTACTACAAAGCTGTAATCATCACGACAGTATGGTGTTGGCCAAAAACAGAAACATAGCCAAATGGAATAGAATAAAGACTCCAGAAGTGGATCCACAAATGTATGGCCAACTAATCTGGAAACTGGACCACTTTCTTGCCCATACACAAAAAAAATTCAAACTGAATGAAAGACCCAAATGTGAGACAGAAAACCATCAAACTCCTACAGGAGAAAACAGGCAGCAACCTCTTTGACCTTGGCTGCAGCAATTTCTTACTTGACATGTCTCCGAAGACAAGGGAAACAAAAGCAAAAATGAACTATTGGGACCTCATGAAGATAAAAAGCTTCTGCACAGCAAAGGAAACAATTAAAAACTAAAAGGCAACCGATGGAATGGGAGAAGATATCTGCAAATGACATATGTGAAAGGGTTAGTATCCCAAATCTATAAAGAACTTAACCAAACTCAACACCTGAAAGGCAAATAATCCAGTGAAAAATGAGAAGACATGAATAGACACTTCCAAAGAAGACATCCAGGTGATATACAGGCATGAAATGATGCTCAACATCACTCATCATCAGGGAAATACAAACCAAAATCACATTGAAACACCACCTCACACCAGTCAGTGTGGTTAAAATTAACAACTCATGAAACAACAGATAACGGCAAGGATGTAGAGTTTGTGGAGGATCTGGATCTGCACTATTGGTGTGAATGCAAACTGGTACAGCCACTCTGGAAAACAGGGTGGGGTTCCTCAAAAAATTAAAAATAAAAGTATCTTATGACTGAGCAATAGCACTACTATGAATTTATCCAAAGGATACAGGAGTGCTGAATTATAGGGGCACATATACCCCAATGTTTACAGTAGCACTATCAACAATAGCCAAATTATGGAAAGAGAATGGATAAAGAAGATGTGAGATACACACACACACACACACACACACACACACACACACTACTTGGCAACAAAAAAGAATGAAATCTTGCTATCTGCAACAATGTGGATGGAACTGGAGGGTATTATGCTAAGTGAAATAAGTTAGTCAGAGAAAGGTAGATATCATATGATTTCACTCATATGTGGAATTTGAGAAACTTAACAGAAGACCATAGGGGAAGGGAAGGAAAAATAAGATACAAACAGAGAGGGGAGCAAACCATGAGACTCTTAAATACAGATAACAAACTGAGGGTTGATGGGGGGGGGGGGGGGTTAGCAGGGTGGAGAAATGAGTGATGGGCATTGAAGAGGGCACTTGTTGAGATGAGCACAGGGTGTTGTATATAAGTGATGAATCACGGGAGTCTACTCCTGAAGCCAAGACTACACTGTATATTAGCTAACTTGACAATAAAAAAAAAAAACTTGAAACAAACAAACTAAAAGAATAAAGCTGGAGGCATCACACTTCTGATTTCAAACTATATTACAAAACTACAGTATTCAAAACATGATGGTACTGGAATAAAAACAGACCAATGGAGCAGAATAGAAAGCCCAGAAATAAACACATATATATACAATAACTAATCTATGACAAGAGTGCCAAGAATAAACAATGGAGAAAAGACAGTCTCTTTAGTAAATGGTGTTGGGAAAACTGGATATTCACATGACAAAGAATAAATTGGGCCCTTATCTCACACCACATACAAAAATCAACTCAAAGTGGATTAAAAACTTGAAATAAGACCAGAAACCAAAAAACTCCTAGGGGGAAAAAAAAACATGTTAAGTTTCTTGGCATTGACATTGGCAACGATTTTTTTGATATAACACCAAAAGCACAGGCAACAAAAGCAAAAATAAACAAGTGACATTACATCAAACTAAAAAACTTATTTACAGCAATGCAAACAATCAACAAAATGAAAAGGCAACCTATAGAATAAGAGAGACTATAAACCATTTATATGGTAAGGGGTTAATATTCAAAATATATAAGGAATTCTTACAACCCAATAGCAAAAGAGCATAACTTGATTAAAACATGGCCAAAGGACCTGAATAGACATTTTTTCAAAGAAGACATACAAATGGCCAACAGATACATAAAAAGGTGCTCACCATCACTAATCATCAGGGAAATGTAAATCATAACAATGAGATATCACTTCATAACTGTTAGGATGGTTATTGTCAAAAAGATAAGCAATAAGTGTGCGAAGGCTATGAAGAAAAGGGAGCCCTTGTACACTGTTGGTGGAAATGTAAATTGGTATAGCCCTTATGGATAACAGTATGGAACTTACTAAAAAAATTAAGAAGAGATTATCATATGACCCAGCTGTCCCCCTAGTGGGTATATATCCAAAGAAAATGAAATCAGAATCTCAGAGATATCTGCACTGCCATGTTCATTGCAGCATTATTCGTAATAGCAAAAATATGTAAATGACCTGTGTCCATCAACAGATAAAGAAAATGTGGTATACTTATATGTGTATATAAATTTGTATGTGTATTTAAATGTATACACACTCATATACATATACCTACACACCCACAGGAAAGTTATTAATCCATTAAAAAAAAGAAATCCTGCCATTTGTGACAACATGAACGAATCTTTAGGATATTATGCAAAGTGAAATACACCAGGCAGAGAAAGATTCATATGATCTGACTTCACTTATATGTGGAATTTAAGTCATTGAACTTACAGGCTGCCAGGGGCTAAGGGATGGGAGAAAATAGGGATATGTGGCCAAATGGTACAAACTTTCAGTTACAAGATGAACAAATTCTGGAAATCTAATGTACAGCATGGTGAATATAGTTAAAAATACTTTATTCTGTACTTGAAATCAGCTAAGAAAGTAGATCTTAAATGTTCTCACCACACCCCCCAAAATGGTACACGTGTGAGGTGATGTATGTGTTAATTAGCTTGACTGTGTTAATCATTTCACGATGTATACATATATCAAACTATCATATGTACATCTTAAATATATATATGGTTTTAATTTATCAATTATGTCTCCACAAAGTTGGGGGTAAAAAAGTTCTTTATGTTGCTGTTTATTAATTTTCAGTGGGCAAAGTTTCTATTTGGTGATTCCTGGTTTCAATTTCATTGTTTTCTCAATTTTCTTCTATCAGGTTATATGAGATAACTTATGAAAACTTCAGTTTTCTTAGAGTTAAAAAAACCAATTTCCCATTTCTGTCTTTTCTCAGATCTTTCTAGGATTGTCAGAAAGTTTTTATTATTTCTTATATTAATGAGGTGAGTATTCCAAGTCTGACCTCATACTTAAACATAAAAGGCCTGAAACACAGAGACTATAACATGTAGTAAATTAATCCTCTTTTACCTATGACTTTTATAATCTATATTTATAATAAACAGGAGGAGTGTGTGGGAAAGTCAGCTTTGCCAAAAATAGTAATATCCTCAGTCTTAATGCTCGATAGTGGATGAAGTACCTCCAGGGCATTACTGTGGGACTGACCACCCAACCCCTCTCTCATTTTGAAAACAGCTCCCTCTTCCCCATCCATATGTTGGTAGAAGTAGCTTAATTAATGCTTAACCCTTGCATTAACTGGGTATTGGGTGTTGGTCTGGATCTTAGCATCTTACCCAAGCTGAGTCAGTGAGATTTGGCAATTCTGAGACTGGGACTTAGAACATGATCATACTATGTACTCCTAGTATCAATTTCCTTCCCAATTTATTGTTACTTATCTCAAGTCTATGTGTAAATGGATTCTCTTCCTGTATTGTCCACATAGCCATTATGTCACAGTCCTCACTATGGTCCACCATAATATTTCTAGCTTCTCCATAAGAAAACTTTACATTGCTGCTGGTCGCTCTCTATCTGCTGGGACGTAGTCACCTCAATAATATACTGTTGTCTGTGCCAACAAAAGTTGGTACTGGTACCAACAAAAGGGTTACTCTGTTTCAGGGTACATTTCCTGTATTACCCATTCTTTAATTCCACTGAGTATCATTACATGAAGTAAACAGCTGTATCAGTCTTTACAGAAAGATTGAAGTAACTAAAGGAAATTACAACATAAAAGGGAGAAAATTAAACTAAGTAGTATAACAACTACCGCAGTGTTTCGTAACTTTGTGTGGAGAAAATGTCCAGACCATGAACCATACAAAGGTGACCATCCAAAAGTATGAATAACATGATAATGCTTCAGTTGACTTATTTTTGGTCAAACATGCATTCTATTAATTTAAATGTATTTATATATGTCTTCTAAATTGAACACTGTCAGTACGAATGTGCCTCTGAGTCACACACAAGGAAGGGATGCAGACAATGTCAAAGTAAGGTGATGGGTACTTCCTCAGACTGGCAGAAACCTGCTATGGGCAACTCCATATCTAATGAAATATGGATCTGCTGGCCTGTGAATCTCTGTGGGACCAAGAGATATATGGGGATCTTCCCTGTACCCTGCACCCATGATGGTGCCATATTGTCTTGTTTCTTCTCTAGACAGATATTTTTGAAACTAAATAGCTTTCTGTAATGATATATTTGTTGACTAGCATCTGCTGTGTACACTATCTTACAAAAAAAGGCAACCAAGAAGTTAAATATATAGACTAGCTTCTCATGGATGTCCCTGATCCCTAACCTCTTGTCTTTCTGATCTTCAGTCTGTCCCTTTCTTTAATGTTCCATATGCCTTTTGGAAAAGTATGCCCATGATAACAGGAAACTATTTTGCTTTCAGATGCATCTGACTTCTCCCTGCAGCATATTTTTACAGGTCAGAGTTATTCAGTCTGAAATAACAACTCTTGGATTCTAAAATTCTCTGCACCAGTAGTAGTCATACAACTTGTCTTATTCTTCCTACTTCCAACACACATACACACACACTCCTCCAAAGTATAAATATCATGTGTTATAAAACAGGATAATCTCAACTCATAAGGCAGAAGACAAATATTTTTCTTTCTAGCTTTAAGGCAAGAAATCTCACAATTAACTATTTAGTATTCTTATTGTGCAGATCAGTGTTAATTCCTTTCTTTTATCCCCAATTTACACAAAATAAATTTTTGACCAAGAGATATCCTATTTAGATTGTCTCCTCCTCCCCACCCTTTCCTCCTCCCTTTTCTTAGAAAGAAGGGGGGGCCTAGTTTCTTTCTTCCAATTGCAAAGTTACCTTTAGGTGTTAGTGAGGGGTCATGTTTTCTACCACATGGAGAAAGCCAGTGCATACACATAGGGCAAGAGTCAATGGGAAAAAGAAAAGAGACCTGAGGGCATTGCAGAGACTGGGACTGGTTGTTTCAAACCAGGTGAATTCCTGTCCTTCTTATAAATGAATTGTTCTCTTCCTTTCATTTCACCAGATATCATCATATCTCTCCAATTTCCTAACAAAGGCTAATTCAAATTTGCCTTATGTTACTTAAAAGCAAAAGAAATCTCACTTGTAAACCAAACTAACAACAACAACAAAAATGCTTCCTTGTCTCAGACCACCTGATCCTGTTTGAGAAAAGGCAGACATTTACTCCAACTTTATCATTTGCATAAATGTTGTAGCATTAGCTCAAAATATTAGTATGCATGCTTTCTATGCATTTCACTCCCCCTTTTCACTCTTACTTAAGAGCTAGCTTTCCTCCTCCAGTCTACTACAAGACAGAAGCAAAGTTAAATCTGAGAGGAATATTCTCAGATCTAGGTTTACAAAGCCAGTTTTCTTGTTTAATAGACTAGAGCATTTGGCGGGGAACAGGAGGGGGGTAGGACAAAGGACAAAGAGTACATCCAGGATAAAGATAGATGAGAGAGATCTTTGAAGAGGGAAGAAGAAGGAACATTTTTGTCTCTAATACCAGGAAGCAGAATATAAGGGACAACAATGACCAAATGTACTCAAGAGTCAGCATCATCCCATGCCATCCACCTAAGGACAAGCCACAGTTCAACAGTTCTGGAAACTTCCTTGCCCCTTAACAGGAAGATAAACATCTGGACGTCCCATGTGGGGATGGAAGCATGAAGGGAGCATTTGCTCCTGACCATTGGAGAACAAAAAAGAATGATTTGGGGATATCCCTATGTGAAACATCAGTACATGTATAGCACCTGGTATAGAAGAAAGCAAGTGCCCAATCCCAAAGGAAAAACCCAAGATTTCAACCACTTCTCTGAGAAACTAAAACCTTACCAAAACCAAGAGAGACCTTAGGGTTTACCCATGAAAGGTAATAAGTTGCCCAAAAAAGAAGAGATAAAACCAAATAATAGTTGGTTTCAAAACACAAAGCTATAAGTAACAGTTGGTTACTGCTTTTTATTTTTCTGCTTTCTCAGTTGTCTTCACCATATACCATTCTGTAAGAATTAACTATAATATCAGTTTTTCAGGAGTTTACAGTACCTCCTTCCCTCATCTTGCCTTTCTTGGGATTCCCAAGGGCTCCTTCTTGTTCATTTGTAATGTTAAAAATAGTCAGCACAAACCTAGGGCTTTGTGAAAGCATTCCAGGTCTGTCTTCACATTCACACCCTAAGAACAGCAGAACTACATGGAATACTCCCATTTCAAAAATACAAACTTGCACTTATCTATGACCTATGTAATTATGTATGTAAACAGGAGATATGATAGCCAGCACTTCTAAAAAGCTGTGTTTCAACATTTTAGCTCATTAATGGTGAGTTTCTTGGAGCTCTAGTGTTTATGCTGGATGACCCCTTCTGCTTTTCCAAAGAAGACAGCTGAACTCCTTTGTTTACCTTTCTTTTCTTGTCATTTATTTTTCTCTACCACCTTCCCTCCTAACTTGGATCCCTGGAGTGCATTATTTCATAACAGCAACCTAAAGAACATGTTTCTTATCTGCTCCATGATATTGGGGTGATAGCAAGAAAAGTGAAAAGAATGGGTTAGTTGGCCTGATTTTTTTATATGGGGAAGTAACAGGAAAGATGTCAACACATGGGTTATTCCATGTTCAAATTCTGATTAATCTATCTGATTCAAATGTCTGTGGTTTTCATTATGGCTCTCTGTCCCTCTCTTCCGCTCACCTGTGTCATGATTTAAAGCCAGATGAAGGGTAGAACTGCTAGAAACAAAATACTAGTTTACTCCTTTAATTCTTTGCTTATATTCTGAGAAATGTTGCCCAACTCCTTTCTTCTTTGAAATGTTTATGTATTCATCCAGTCTTTCTTCTTTCCCTCATCTATTCCCCATCTTCCTAAAACTCACCTAAGTTTCTGTATTTTTACTTTCTATTTCTTAACATCTTTCCCCAAAATTATTTCTCCTTCCTTCTCCTTCCTTATTCATTACAGGATTAAGTAGCTTGGTTACAAGGTATTGAAAAGGTTTAAGCAAAGGAGGTACTAATCAAATTGTCATTTTAGTAAAATTATTCTGAATACAATCATCTGAAAAGTGACCACAAATAAAACATTAGATAAACATTCCTCTTTAGGCTCATCCTGAATGCAATTAAACTCTGAAGGCTTGAGCTTCATGTTCACCAGGGTAGCATTAACTCTTAACCCTGAGAGTCAGAAATGTTCACAGACCTTCAATCTGTTTTTCTTGGTCACTGCCAATTAAGTTCTTGAACTGTTGTATTCTCCTTACTTTCCTCTTTATAAGATTTATTTTCTATGATCCAAACTCCCACTGTTGATCTCATTCTTTACTCCTCCCTTGGGAATTCCCATTCTAAGATTAATAAGCCCATATACCTTCATATTCTTTATTCATATTTTTTACAATGCATATCATGTACTAAAAATGGACTGTCCCCAGGGGGGGAATGGACTCCCTGAATTTGCTCAATCATTTTCCTGTGTTTCAAGTACAAGACTGCAAGATGACATCAGGATCCTCCTTGCTCTCCACTGTCACTTCTGGACAATTACTCCTCTCCCTGTAAGCCCTACCTTCTACTCTTTCACTTCACTGTCACCTAACCAGTCCCACTTCCTTTTACTCATTGACGTCTTCGTTCTTTTCCTCATCCCTAAATCCTGTCATTACCCTGAGGGATATATAGCTGATCCATCCCAAATCTTAGCTCCTTAGGTTTCATCACCTCCTTATTCCTAAGGACCTCTCCTCAGCTATATTTCAGGCACTCACTTCAATGGCCACATCTTGAGCCTCATTTTCATATGCAGTTACTTCATCACTAAAATAATACATAAAACTTCTTTAAAATGACACCTTCCTATCCTTCTAGCTTGCTTTGTCTATTATACTCAATCCAGCATCATCAATCAAGATCATCAATCCATGAATTCCTCTAATTTTCATTATCAACCATTCGTCTCTTCTCTCACCATTCTCTTTATTATTTTTTTTATGTTTCAATTTTTATTTAAATTCCAGTTAGTTGACATAGAGTGCAATATTAGTTTCAGGAGTAGAATTTAGTGATTAATCGCTTACATATAACACCCAGTGCTTATCACAAGTGCTCTGCTTAATATCCATCACCCATTTAGCCCATTCCCTGCCTACCTCCCTCCAAAAACCCTCAGTTTGCTCTCTATAGTAAAAAGTCTCTTATAGTTTGCCTCTCTCCTTTTTTTCTCTTTTTTCTATGTTCATCTGTTTTGCTTCTTCATTCCACATATGAATGAAGTCATTTGGTATTTGTCTTTCTCAGATGACTTATTTCCCTTAGTATAATACACTCTAGCTCCATCCACAGTGTTGCAAATGGCAAGATTTCATTCTTTTTATGGCTGAGTAATATTCCATCATATATATGCCATATCTTCTTTATCCATTCATCAGTGGATGGACATTTGGACTCTTTCCATATCTGGCTATTGTTGATAATGCTACTATAAACATCAGGGTGCGTGTGCTCCTTCAAATCAGTATTTTTGTATCTGTGGTTAAATACCCAGTAGTGCAGTTGCTGGGTCCTAGGGTAGCTCTATTTTTAACTTTCTGAGGAATCTCTATACCACTTTCTTTAAGTATAGATAATTATGTTGATGAGACATAAAGGAAAAAAATGTGAAAATTTTAAATGCTGTTTACTTTACTGCAAGATTACAAGCAATTTGACACCAACTCCTTCATTTTCTCCCCATCAAATGTTCAAAAACATGGACCTGAACTCAGTTTGCTGCTTCCTCTCTTGCACAATGCAGGCATTGTACATCTCAAATTGTGCTCTGGTTGGCACAACTTGACTTTGCAGGGTCTCAATGTCTATAATTATCTCTTTTCACTTTTGCATCATCACTGTTAGCCTCTACTAGATCAATCTCTATTACAGATGATCATCCATCTTTCAACTTTCAACTTCTCATTAACATTCAATACTCCTGACTTCCTCTAACTTAAGACACTTTCTTCTTTTGATTTGATGACTATGTAATCTCTTAGTTTCCCTTCTATCTTCTGTGGTTGCATATTGTCCAACTCTAAGCTCTAGGTATTAGAAAGCCTTATATCTCAGTCCTGGGCCCTCTCTTCTTTTTAATGTAGATTCTCTCTTTGGGTAATCTCATCCAGTCTCATGATTTTAAATACTTGGTATATATTGTGTATACTGAAAACTCCCATAATCATATATCTAACCCGTGACATTTCCATTTGGATGTTAAAGAAGCATCTCAAACTTAAAATTGTGTTTGGCATCCCCCCTTGTATAGTAAAAAGTTAATTCAGCAGGCATGAACTATCTAAACTGCCACATTCCAAAGGTCTTCAAGCCTGGTTCTTTATTTGCTTCTAGTAGATAACTCTGAGCCTTTAAAATATTTTGCCTAATAAAGTGCCTTTGTTTTCCTGGAGCACTAAGTCATGCTCTATCAGTTTAAAACCTAGGGACTTGGGGGTTAGACACTGACTACCTAAGGTTAGCCATATGAGTATTCCATGCCTATGTGAATGATCCCCCATAAAAGCCCTGGACACTAAGACTCAGATGAGCTTCCCTGGTTGGCAATACTTCATACATGTCATCCCACATTGCTGCTGGGAAAATTAAACTCTTCCCATGTGACTCCACTGGGAGAGGACTAGAGGAAGCTTGTGCCTGGTTTCTTCTAAACTGCACCCTAAGTCACTTTCCTTTGCTGACTTCAATTTATATATTTTCACTGTAATAACCCATAACTATGAATATAATAGCTTTTTGGAGTTTTGTGAGTCCTTGTAATGAATCGTAGAACCTGAGGGAGGTCTTGGGAATCCCTCAGCACTCCCCTGAAACTTGTTCCTTTTCTACTTTTCCCATATTAGTAACTGCCATCACATCCACATACTCACTCAAGCCAAGAATCTAGCAAACACCTTTGAATTGTACTTTTTTTCTTATCCCACTCATCCAATCCATCACCAAGTTCTCATTGTTCCAGCTCCAAAATATATTCTAAATCTATGTGTTTCTCTCCATCTCATTAATTACCATGCCAGTTCAAGTCAAAGCCATCATTCACCTGGATTATTGCAAAAGCCTTCTAACTGGTCTCTTTAGTTCCATACTTAAAACCCTATAATCTGATCCCTATAAAGTACAAAGAGTAATCAGCCACATTTTCAACCCTACAGTAATTTATTCTTGCACTTAGAATAAAATCCAAACTGCTTTCCTTTACCTACAAGATCCTATATGATCTGTCCTGTCTATATCATTTTCTACCACTCCTCTCATAACACTGCTCAAGCCCTCAGTCCTTCTCTCTACTCATCCAACATTCCAAACTCATTTCTGCCTCAGATCAGGTATACCTATTTATTGTCTACCTGAAATAGTCTTCCCCAACATTATAACTTGGCTTACTATTCAGACATCAGCTCAAATGTCATCTCCCAAGAGGCCTTTTCTAATACCTACCACTGCCTTTCAGCACCTTCCCTCTCAGTACATATCCCTGTTGCAGTTCTTTCATTGCCCTTACCATGAAATGAAAGCCCCTTTTATGTTTTGTTTAGTGATTTATTATATATGTCTCCAACTATAATATATGCAACATAAAAGCGGGGTCTTATAGTCTTATTCTGTAACATACCTTAAAACTGTCAAGTATGCATTTGTTGAATGGCAGTTAGAAGAGTTAGAACCATGGAAGTTAGAGAAGACAGTCAAAGGGGAAGATATTGGCAATATCTGCTCAAGCTTGGAGAAGAGACAAATTTAATTACAAAATGTAATATATCTCCTACTCTGAAGACCATAATTATATAAGATAAATGTGTCATAAATTATATGAGATAAACTTTTATCTGATTCCAGCAGATGTATTTGTATACATCTCTTTCCACTAAGTCCAGGCTTTTTTGTCTTCACAGATAAATCTTTTTGTCCTCATAGATAAACCAAGTGATGGCCTTTGCCAATGACACTTAAAATTTTGATTATAAATTAGTTTATCTTCTGACTGTTACTTGCATTATTTTCATGGCATATAGCCCCTGATATTGCCAAATAATATTTGAATACTTACTTTATCTTTGACACTGTTCATGTTCTACTTGTCCAATTCCCTCAGTTCCTTTTCTGGCCTCCTGCCTGCCTCTACTTATCCTTCCATTTCCTAAATGAGAGAATAAATCAGTTCAGTCCTAGGCCTTCTGTTTTTCTAAATATACACTCCCTTTCACACACCAGCTGCTATTTCTAGCTTAAAGATCTCAATTAGGCTTCAGTGAAACCCAAACCTGAATCTAACTCACTTTAGGGCTCAATAAATGGATTGTTGAGTGAGTTTCAACTTTTATTCTGGTCCCTCTAGGCCTCATAACTGGCCAGTAAGCATCCCACTTAGACATTTTCCCATTTTGGCCAACTGTATGTGTGTTAAAGTTTTCATCCCTCCTCAAAATTGAGCTCTTTCTTTATATTTTCCTATTTTTCTTAGTGGTGCTATTGAATTTTTTTTTCAGTTTCCAGGGTTTAAAAGTTTGCAGCAAGTCTTAACTTCTTCCCTCTGCATCACTCATACTCCCAGGAGGAAATAGAGTTTACACCTAAATCATTCAAATTAAGAGTCTTTAATGAAAAGATTACTTTTAGAAGTATCAACAGATTTGAGGAAACAAAAAATAGTGATAGCCCCAACAACTAGCAACAGCAGAAAGCTGTTAACAGATGTAGGGGTCAAGGCCCAGGGAACAGAAGCTCAATGAGACTTGGAATCATGTAGAAGTGAACCACTTAATAGCAGCTACAATTGTAGAAGGCTGCAGTTATTGCCACAGCACAGATCAATAGTAGGGAGGGAAGAGGAAGACACACTCTCATCTCTGTCTTCTGCCACCCTCCAGTCTATTGTTGTTCTTCCCATTGGATGAGCCCAACTGGAAGCAACATGACAAGGGAGCTTGGGTGAGGCTCAAGGGTTAGTCTTCTATGGCACAGAGCAATGCAGAGAAGGGACAATGATGGAGGGTCAGGAGGAGAAAACTCAGAACCTTTCAGGTTCTGGCTCCACCTCCACACACTTAATATTAATGTCTCAGCAGTTGCTGAGTGTCATTAATTTTCCTTTTAAAATATCCTCTGTAAATCAATTTTAGGGTGCCTGGGTGGCTCAGTTGGTAACATGCCTGACTCTTGGTTTCGGCTCAGGTCATGATCTCACAGTTTTGTGAGCCTGAGCCCTGCATCGGGCTCAGTGCTGACAGTGCAGAACCTGCTTGGGATTCTCTGTCTCTGTCTCTGTCTCTGTCTCTCTCTCTGCCCTTCCCCCATTCATGCTATCTTTCTTTCAAAATAAGTAAATAAATTTTAAAATAAATAAATAAATAAATAAATAAATAAATAAATTCCTTTGTAATTCTACTGCCAATACTCTTGTATAACCCCAGATCACTACACTTCTAAATTACTGCTATAATTCCTCCCTTGAAAAACCCAAAGTACTTATCACTACCAGATTAATTCCCTTAAAACATCTCTTTATGGATGTCACTCCTTCTCTCCAACACTTTTACTGGTTTCTTCTGCTTAGGTCTTCCTGGAATTCATAATCTCATATCAAAATACTCTTCTAGGGGCACATGGGTGGCTCAGTCAGTTGAGCATCTGACTTTGGCTTAGGTCATGATCTCACAGCTCATGGTTTGAGCCCCACATCAGGCTCACTGCTGTCAGTGTGTCAGCACAGAGCCCACTTCAGATCCTCTGTCCCCCTCTCTCTGTCCCTCCCTTGCTTACGCTCTCCCCAAAATAAGTAAGTATTAAAAAAAATACTCTCCTAATCTTAACTCACACTAATAATCTACATCATCATCATCATCATCAACAACAACAACAACACATACTAATTAATCACTATGTCCCAAGCACTAGTCTAGGTATTGGAAGTCGGCAATCCACAAAATTTCAAAACATCCTACTTTCATGGAGCTTTTGCCTAGTTGGAAGAAAGAAACAATAACCAAACACACAAAAATAAGTAAATTATATAGTATATTAAACGGTAATAAGTGCTATAGAAAAAAGATGAAGAGTGTCAAGGGAGTCTGTAATTATAAAAAGAGTGATCAAGGCAGACCTCATGAAGTAGATAACATCTAAGAAAAGACTTGATGTAAGTCGTTGAAGTAAGTTGTGTGAATATCTAGAAGGAAGGTATTTGTAACATTAGAAACAGCAAATGCAAAGGCCCTGAAGCTGCCTGGGGGTGGTGGCTGTGCTGGTCTGGAGGAGAGGCCAGCTGCGTTGAGTCAGTCCATCTTGATCCAGTATATAAACAATTACTACATGAAATAAGTCAGTCAGAGAAAGATAGATGTCATATGACTTCACTCAAATGTGGAATTTGAGAAACACAATAGATGAACATAGGGGAAGGGAAGGAAAAATAACATTAAAACACAGAGGGAGGCAAACCATAAAAGACTCTTAAATACAGAGAACAAACTGAGGGTTGCTGGAGGGGGTGGGGTGGGTAGAGGGATGGGTTAAATGGGTGATGGGCATGAAGGAGGGTACTTTTGGGGATGAGCACTGGGCGTCATATGTAAGAGATGAATCATTGGGTTCTACTCCTGAAATAATTATTACACTATATGTTAACTAACTTGAATTTAAATAAATTTAAAAAAGATAAAAGCTTCTGCACAGTGAAGGAAACCATAGCAAAACTAAAAGGGAATCAATGGAATGGAAGAAGATACTTGCAAATGACATCGGATAAAGGGCTATATCCAAAATCCATAAAGAACTTACCAAACTCAACACCCAAAAAATAAACAATCCAGTTAAGAAATGGGCAGAAGACATGAAAAGACATTTATCCAAAGAAGACATCCAAATGTCCAGAAGACAAATGAAAAAATGTTAAACATCTCTCATCACCAGGGAAATACAAATCAAAACTATGATGAGATACCACCTCACACTTGTCAGAATGGCAACCAAAATTGACAACTCTGGAAACAACAGATGTTGGTAAAGATGCAAAGAAAGGGGAGCGCTTTTACAGTGTTGGTGGGAATGCAAACTGGTGCAGCCACTCTGGAAAACAGTATGGAGGTTCCTCAGAAATTTAAAGTTAATGCTCCCCTACAATCCAGCAATTGCACTAGGAAGTATTTATCCAAAGGATACAAAATACTGATTCGAAGGGGCCTATGCACCCCAATGTTTATAGCAGTACTATCAATAATTCCTAAATTATGGAAAGAGCACAAACGTCATACACACACACACACACACACACACACACACACACACACATACATACAATGGACTATCACTCAGCCATCAAAAGAATGGAATCTTGACATTTGCAATGACATGGATGGAACTAGAATGCATTATGTTAAGCAAAATAAGTCAGTGCAAGAAAGACAAACACCATATGATTTCACTCATATGTGGAACTGAAGAAACAAAAGAGATGAACATAGAGAAAAGAAAAAAAAGTAAAAAAAAAAAAAAAAAAAAGAAAAGGAAAAAAAAAGAGAGGCAAACCATAAGGGACTTCTAACTATACAAAACAAACTGAGGGTTGCTAGAGAGGAGGTGGGTGGGTGGACTAAATGGATGATGGGCATTAAGGAGGACACTTTTGGGGATGAGCACTGGATGCTATATGTTAAGTGATGAATTACTAAATTCTACCTGAAACCAATACTACACTATATGTTAACAAACTTGAATTTAAATGAAATCTTGGAAGAAAAAACAAAGAAGCATATGCAGCTTCCCAAGAACCAGAAAGGAGCACTTTCTTCACCTCAGATCCTTAGCATGACCTTGCTAAAAACATACCATAGAGTTGGTTGGTTTACAATTGAAGAAAATAAGGCAGATAGAAGTCAGAAGCTTGTCAAATATCACCAAGTGAGGAGGAGGCAGGGCAGTCACGCTTGCTCTGCCACTGCACTCCCTATTTGGTGTTCATATGCCTCCTTAGTGTCCCTGGTCAGGTGGGGAGAGGGCATGCAAGCAGCACATCAGTTGGATTAAAAAGTTAATGTTAAAAGAGAGCATATTCAATAGACATTTCATATTACTATCTAACATTATAAAAGCTTGCAGTTTATGATAATAATAATATTCAGGGGGCACCTGGGTGGCTCAGTCATTTGAGTATCTGACTTCAGCTCAGGTCATGATCTCAGGGTTTGTGAGGTCAAGCCCCACATCAGGCTCTCTGATGTCAGATCCTCTGTCCCTTTCTCTCTGCCCCTCCCCTTTTTGCACACGCTCTGTATCTCTCTCAAAAATAAATAAAACATTTTTTAAAAATAATAATATTCAGATCATCTTAAAGCAACTTCCTTAAATATTCTTTATTAGAAGTGAATCATGGTGTGGGTTCATGTTTGTTTCTTTTAATTAACAAAGGCTATAGGTTGGGTAGACACTGGGATACTGTGTGCATTACTATTATCCGGTATGGCATTTTGTATCTAAAATTAAAATATACCTTAAAGTCTCTACCTCATCCACATAAAATTCAATTATTAAAGGAAATTAGTAGAGAAAACAACTTTCTCTTCAGACACCTTGGCCTGTGATAATGTTGCAAGCTAGTAAAATTAGATGAGGGCTAATTCATATTATTTTGCAAATTTTCTCTGTTAGCCTCATCATCTGCATTATCATTCTCTAAACACCTGGCAAAGAGCAATAACTTTAGAGATTTAGAAAAAGTTAGTACATATATCTATCAAGATACAACACAAGATATCTTGTGTTATCTGTTCCTAGATGATTAACATCCTTTTGTTTTAGGAATCTGCTCTTATATTCTACCTCAGTAACTTCTAGTAAAGAGGCTTTTTTTATTCCACACCCCCAACCATGTGAGCTAAGCTAGGTCCATCAGAGTCCTATGACTTCTAAAAATGGAAATTAAAAAAATGTCTTATCTTTTTTGGTATTAAATCTGTATGTGGCTGATAATAACAGTTCTGGACACCAGGAAGAGGCTCTTCAGGAGTGATTTCAACTTAGAAAAAACAGAGACAGATGAGAGAAACTTTTGAGCCCCAAGACAATTGTTGACCTTCACACTGTTCATGTAAATGAACCAGTGAATTCAATTGTTCTTTTTTTTTGTCTAAGTTAAAGTTGGTTTTATTCACTTGTAGCCAAAAGAATAGAAACTACTACCAAGAAAATGCCTTAAATCATGATTGCAACTTCCTTGAATACATGAGCTGAATCTTTGCTATATTTTTTATCATGATTCTCACTCAGTGAAGTACCAAGCATATTGTAATTTATTTTTAAAAAATGCTTGTTGGCTTTCACTTAAAGGAATGGCCCTAATAATTTGAGGTCACAAGGAAGAATGGTGCAGACCTGGAGGGAGAGCAGATACTTTTGATCAGGAGTTAGATAGTGTGTCCCTCAATTCATTTTGCACAAGCAAATTTTTAGGCATGGTCCTTGCCCTAGTTGTGTAATGCTAGACCTCACAAAATGCAGCTTACAGTCTCAAGTCATAGTACTGTAAATAAAAAGCTCCTAAATTTGTACAAACTTTTTCTTTCTCTCAGACTAAAACTGGTTTATGTCAAGATGTCTTTACTAATTTGAGCACAGACATTTAGGTTTTATTTAAAGACTTAGGATTTGTGGTAAATAAATGTGTCTGCTGTATGACTTCTCTAACTAGGAATACACAATCTGATGAACTCATGACCAGGGTACAGCCTCGCAAGATCAAATCCTGAAGAGGTCAGTGACCACTGGCCAAAACGTGTTTACAGAGGCCATTTATGGAAAGGATTTAATTCCAGATCAACATCCTCCACATCTGACCTTTATTCTTTCCTCATTTCAAAGGCCTGTATCTTGACTTCTTGCCTCATCACCAATGACATGCTGATTTCCCAAAAGATAAATATTAACAGCCTAGCAAACACATGTGCTTTACATAATGCAAAGAGCTAAGGGTTAGACATGACTTGTTTATAAATTTGCTAAGAGCTTCCAGAACTACTTTAAATGACAGAGTCCCAACTTCAAGACACTTACAAACAACAGAGGAGATAAGAAAAGAACATGTCAGCTACCAAAAAATAAAAGCACAAAAGTGTATTGCTGGGAAAAAAGAGGTTGGTGATTGTGTTGATAGATGGAAGAATACACTGTATAATAATAGCAGCTATCATTTTTGAGCAATTACTGCATGGCAAGTGCTTTATCTCAATAACTTTGCAATATATATAGAATTGTCCCCACTGAACAGAGCAGAAGGCTGAATTGATAGAGTTAAGTGATTGGCCAGATGCCATGTAATTAGTAAGTAACAAAGCTAGAGTTCAATCCAGATATATGTCCAACTTTTAGTCATTTTTTTAATTGCTCTTATTCCTTGCCTTGGAGCTGACTGTTGCACTCCCTTCTCCTGCCCCACTTGGTTCCAGTGTTCCATTTTAGACCTATCTAATTCAGAGGCCAGGTATTTCCTACTCATCATGCTACTTCGGAATCCCACATGTTTCCTAAATCAGCATAGGTCCCTTCTACTCTGTCTGTAGAAACTTCTCATGAAGTATAAAGAAAATGGGTTAAAGGAGAGTAATTTGAGGTATTGATTTATTATTTGTTCTTCACTCCCTCATCCCACCATACCCACAAACATATATAATACATGGTCATATTCATTGCACCTCAAGTGTCAGGTCAACTTTTTGCCTAGGGAGACACTTAACATCTGGAATAGTTCATTCAGCAGCAGTCCAGCTCTCTTGGCCAGAGCACAGTTAAGCAACTTGGGACCTTAGATCAATGGTCCTTCAAGGTCAGAAGTCTGGCTCCAACAAAGTATGAAGGACTGAGAAAAATTAGCATTTGTAGGCTAACTACAATGCTAGTTAGCCTACTTGCTAATGCCTTGAAAAATTCCCTTCCTAACTATCCATTACCCCAACGCCTCAGACAGTGTAGATAGAAGGTACCTAATACATAGGTGGGGAATAAATGAAAGAATTCAAGATTTATCTAAACTGTTCTTGAGCCTGTGCTTAAGAGCACCAACAGGAAATAACAGCCCACTCCAAGACTTTAACTGAAGAGAGTTTATTACCAAACACATAGGCATCCAGGGATTTCCAACAAAGGGAACTTGCAGGCCTGAACGGCAAGGAGAGGAATGATATCACTAGAGCCTAGTGAGAGTTGGAACCAGGAAAGGCACCCATCCACAGCACAGGATGCATCTTACTCACATCTCCTATTACTCAAACCTGAACAGAAGCCAGGAAGTAAGGGAGTCCAACTGATGCCAACCGTAAGGGTCGGCTTTCAGGGTACAGAGCAGGGAAAGAAACAGACTGGATCTAGGGTAGTTGGAGCTAGGGAACCTAAGGGAGCAAGCATAGAATGCCCACATACTCATTTATGTTTTCAGGGGAAGGTAGGTCTTTATTTTATCACTAATGCATAAGAAGTAGAACAAAAGACATTTTCATGAAATAATAAAAGTTCAGACTTTACCTTCTCAGATTGGGAACTCCTAACTTTTTTTTTTTTACTATCCACAGACAAATCTCTGTGAAACTGTGTATTTAAATGTAATAAAAATAGGCTAGAAAGCCTAGGGTCAGTGGTGAAGGTCACCACTTTTGCTCACTTTTCATTACTCTTCAGACGGCTGCCCTTCTAAGGGAAAAGGGGAACCAGTGCGGAACAGGATTTGTAGAGAGAAAGATTTGTAGTTGGAAAGAGGGTTTCAGCATATGTAAGCAGTTGACAACATGATATGAATCCAATGGCACTAAAAATGTGCCTTATGAGCCTGCTACATAGCTGGCATTCCTTCCACGCATTCCTTCTTTAAAGTCTTTTTAACCACGAGGTACTTGGGTGTCTCAGTCAGTTGAGCTGAACGTCTGACTTCAGCTCAGGTCATGATCTCATGGTTTGTGGGTTTGAGCCCGCCTCGGGTTTGCTGCTCTCAGCTTGTCAGTACCGAACAGGCTTCAGATCGTCTATCCCCCCCTCTCTCTGCCCCTCTCCTGCTCATGCTCTCCCTCTCAAAAAATAAATTAAAAAACATTTATTTAAAGTTTTTTTTAACCACAACTCAATAATGTTAAAAAAAAAAACAAGTCATCAAGTGACATTTAATGAAGTCATGATCAACCAGCTCACTAGTATGTAGGGACCCAGCCGAAAAGCAGATTTGAACAAAGTGGGATTCTGAACAAGTATATTTTGACAAGGAAGGAGGCATAGGTGAATATTCCCAAGAGAAGATGTCCAGCATAAATATTATGCAATAAGTTGAAAAGTAAAATTTTCACTTATATGACAATCTTTATTATCTTATTTTCCTCAGATAGTATTTCCCAAATCAAGCGAGAGTTTTCTGAGCTGTAATGACATGTAAACATCTGTTTTGCTGACCTTGAGTTATTTTTTTAAGGCTAATACAGTTATAAACTTAAGTCCATGTATCTATACCATGGCCAATGATACTCTTTTACCCTCAAACCAGAACTGGTTACCAGTGCCTTAGGAAAAAAATCTGCAAATCACAATCTTGAACCTGGCTCAAAATTGGGGGTTCCTAACCAAGTGTCAAATCAGAACTATATCTAGGCACAGCAGGGTCAAGAGTTGTCTGAAGTGAGGTGCAACCCAGCAGGGCCTGTCTTCTCTCCCCACTGTCCTCATTCCCCAACTGACCTGTCAAGACAATGCATCCTAGTCCCCACACACCTTCCTTGCCCTAACACCCTCAAATGAGTTCCTACCAAGGGCAATGTTATTGCCTTTAGATGATTCTTGTTCATGACATCTGAACATTCCTGTTTATCAAATCTAAACAAAATTTGTCTCTGGAAAACACATACACTCTGCCCTATGTAAAGATGACACTGACAATAGGTTCCAATGACTAGACTACGACAATGCCAAAACTCGAGCAAATAAGGAGTGGTACAGCAAACAGAGAACAGACCTGGGACAAGTAGCTCAGAGAGACCACAGCAATTGTCCTGACTCTCCATATTCTTGGGATGCTTTCCCTGACAAGTATGGATGTTGCCAGACGTCCTCTGACTCACTCTTTTACTTATGGGTTGACATCAGTGATGGTGATGAGAGAGGGCCAAAACACAGTTGAGCCATCTCCTCTCCACTCTGTCTGCCCAGAAGAAGCATCCTCATACTCAAACTGAACACACTTCAGATATGTCTGACAGCAGCTAGGAACGTACAGTTACTTCTCTATTTCAAGTCACTCTGCTTCTCCTCATGCAACTTCAAAGATTTCATAACCTTTTTGTCAAACTGTAAATTCATATTGAGGTTCCTTCCACCCATCCAAATTCTCAAAGTTCAACAAGAACTACTTTTGGAACAGTTATTCTTCATCCTGGAGATACATGTATTTGTTGAATACTGTATTAAAGCTTTATAGAATTCTGTTATGTTTTAGAAAATAAGGAAGATAAATATTCAATAAGAAGAAAAGCAAAAAGAAAGACACGAAATGAAAATAAGTGGGCAAAATAATACAATGCCTTTTTCATGCAGGTTCAAAACAAGGGTTGTTGATCCAGACTGTATTTGGGGAACACTTGGATATGGGAAATGAGTCAAGTCTTTTTAGATATGGTTTTTGGAATCAATATTTACTTTGACTACAGCCCAATCATTCAATATAGAAATCTGAAAATGAAATATGAAAATTGCTCAAAAAGCAAAAACTGAAAAATCAAAATATGTTTCTGTTTAATAAAATCTAATTTCCTGCTTTATCATAAATATAAAAGGAGGATTCCTCTAAAGGAGTTAGTGAAGAGAAACTTTAGAGGAGTTATAATTCTCCTCAAATATTCAAATGCTATGTGCAGAAAGCATGGACTATACAAAGACAGAATAATGAACAAATAAACTTTCCTGCAACACAAAGCAAAATCTCTTAATACTTCAAACTATTAAAAATGTAGTTGATCCTCTGCCAATACTGAAATTTCCATCACTGGAAATGTGAAATAGAGCCTTGTTATGAAGAAGCAGGTAACAAAAATCCCTATACTATATGGAAGCCCATGAAAAATTATATTGAAACCTCCCTCCCTCCCACCACCAAAAAACTGAGAGTCTCAGAATTACCTACTCAGATTTGCAGATTTCAAGAGTTGTATTTGTTTGGTTAAGACTTTGTTTTTTAATAGAAGTTTTAGGTTCACAGCAAAATTGTGAGGAAGGTACCCTACCCCCACACAAGCATAGCCTTTCCCAATATCAAGGTCTCCCAACAGAGTGGTAACTTATTACGACTGATGAACCTACACTTGATACATCATAATCACCTGGAGTACATAATTTATATTCTGGTTCACTCTTGATGTTGTACAATCTATGGGTTTGAACAAATGTGTAACATCTATCTATATCGTTATGGTATCATGCAGAGTATTTTCACTGCCCTAAAAATCCCCTGTGCTCTGCCGATTCATCCTTCCCACCCCACCTCAACCCCTGACAACCACTGATCCTTTTATTGCCTCCACGTTTGCCTTTTGCAGAGTGTCAAACAGTTGTAATCACACGGTATGTAGCCTTTTCAGATTGGCTTCTTTCACTTAATAGTATGCATTTAAGATTCCTTCCATGTCTTTTTGTAGCTTGACAGGTCATTTCCTTTTAGTGCTAATTACTATCCCATTGTCTGGATGAACCATAGTTTATTTATCCATTCACGTATTGAAGGACATCTTAGTTGCTTCCAAGTTTTGGCAATTATAAACAAAACTACAAATACCAATGTGCAGATCTTCATGTGGACATAAATTTTTGACTCCTTTGGGTAAATACCAAGGAATAGAATGGCTGAATTGTCCAGTAAGAGTACGTTTAGTTTGGTAAGAAACTGCCAAACTGTCTTCCAAAATGGCTGTACCATTTTGTATTCCTCCCAGCAATAAATGAGAACTCCGGTTATATCATATCTTTCCCAGTATTTAATGTCATCAGTATTCCAGATTTTGCCCATTCTAATAAGCTTCTAGTGATATCTCATTGTTTTAATTTGTCCCTCCTTGATACCATGTGGAGCATCTTTTCATATGCATATTTGCCATCTGTACATCTTCTTTGGTCTAGTGTCTTTCAAGGTTTTTGGCTTATTTTGTAACCAGGTTGTTTGTTTTTATTTGTTGTTTTTTTTCAAGTATATTTTAGTAGAAAATACTTGTATGCATTTAACCACATCATGATACACATGGCTGTAAGATAATTAAGACATAATATTTAACCTGGCATTTGCCTATCCTAATTGCTAAAATATAGAGAAAAGTTACTCAGATTGAAGTCTCAGAGTCACTCTTGAGTCTCTTTTTTAATCTCACACCCCACATCCAATCAAACAGCAAATCCTATTGACTCTATCATCAAAATACATCCAGAATCTGTCCACTTCTCATCCCATCAATTATATCCACCTTCATACAAGTCACCACCACCTCTTATTCAGCTTGTATGGAATAACTTTAGTGCTGTTCTCCCTGCTTCCCACCTTGCCCCCACATGGTGTTGTTTCAACACAGCAGCCAGAATAATCCTTTTAAATAAAGATTATGTTATTTCTCTGTTCAAAACTATTCCATGATTTTCTTTCTCATACAACAGTGTCTGGCACACAACAAGGTGCTCAAAAATTGTTGATTAAATATTGTTAAAGTCTTCCCAAGAGATTCTATGACATAAATTTTAGAACCATTGATCTGTGAAAAGAAAGGGTTACTTAGTATAAAAAAATTTGGGATTAGACAGTTTATTCTATTAAAGGATTAAATGTTAGCAAACACTTGAGTGTCATCAAAGAAAAGATGTATAGGATACCATTCTTTTTTTTTCTTCCAAATTTTTACTTAAATTCTAGCTAGTTAACATACAGTACAACACTGGTTTCAGGAGTAGAATTCAGTGATTCATTGTTTACTTACAATACCCAGTGCTTATCATAACAAATGCCCTCCTTAATACCCCTCACCACCCCCCACCCACCTCCCTCAATCAACCCTGTTTGTTCTCTATCTTTAAGAGTCTCCTGGGGTGCCTGGGTGGCTCAGTTGGTTAAGTGTCCGACTTCAGCTCAGGTTATGATCTTACAGTTTGTGGGTTCCAGCCCCACGTCAGGCTCTGTGCCTACAGCTCAGAGCCTGGAGCCTGCTTCGGATTCTGTGTCTCCCTCTCTCTCTGTCCCTCCCCCACTCAGGCTCTCTCTCTCTCTCAAAAATGAATAAATATTTAAAAAATTTTTTAAAAAGAGTCTCATGGTTTGTTTCCCTCTCTTTTCCCACCTTACTCCCATATGTTTATGTTTTTTTCCTTAAATTCTATATATGGGTGAAATTACATGGTATTTGTCTTTCCCTGACTATTTTGCTTAGCATAATACACTCTAGCTCCATCCACTTCTTTGCAAATGGCAAGATTTCATTCTTTTTGATGGGTGAGTAATATTCCAATCTCTCTCTCTCTCTCTCTCTCTCTCTCTCTCTCTCTCTCTGTGTGTGTGTGTGTGTGTGTGTGTGCACGCATACCACATATTATTTATCATTCATCAGTTTATGAATATTTGGGCTCTCTCCATAGCTTGGGTATTGTTGATAATGCTGCTATAAACATCGGGGTACATGTACCCTTCCAAATCTATATTTTTGTATCCTTTGGGTAAATACCTAGTAGTGCAATTGCTGGATCATAGGGTAGTTTTACTTTTAACTTTTTGAGGAACCTCCATACTGTTCTCCAGAGTAGCTGCACCAGTTTGCATTCCCACCAACAGTGCAAGAAGGATAGCCTTTCTCTGCATCCCCACCAACACCTGTTGTTTCTTGTGTTGTTAATTTCAGTCATTCTGACAGGTGTGAGATGGTATCTCATCGTGGTTTTGATTTGTATTTCTCTGATGATGAGTGATGTTGAGCATCTTTTTCATTTATCACTTAGCCATCTAACTGATGTCTTTCCAAAGTCTTCTTTGGAAAAGTGTCTTCTCATGTCTTCTGACTATTTCTTAACTATTTGTTTTTTGGATGTTGAGTTTGATAAGTTCTTTATAGGTTTTGGATACTATTCCTTTATCAGGTATGTCATTTGGAAATATCTTCTCCCATTCCATAGGCTGCCTTTTAGTTTTTGTTGATTATTTCTTTTGCTGTGCAGAAGCTTTCTATTTAATGAAGTTCCAATAGTTCATTTTTGCATTTGTTTCTCTTGCCTCTGGCGGCATGCCTAGAAAGAAGTTGCTACGGCCAAGGTCAAAGAGGTTGCTGCCTGTGTTCTCCTCCAGGATTTTGATAGTTTCTTGTCTCGCATTTAGGTCCTTCATCCATTTTGCATTTATTTTTTGTATGATGTAAGAAAGTCGCCCAGTTTCATTCCTCTTCATGTCACTGTCCCAACACCATTTGCTGAAGAGACTGTCTTTTTTCCATTGGATATTCTTTCCTGCTTTGTCAAAGATGAGTTGACCATATAGTTGTGGGTCCATTTCTGAGTTTTCTATTCTGCTCCATTGATCTATGTGTCTGTTTGTGCCAGTACCATACTGTCTTGATGACTACACCTTTGTAATACAGTTTGAAGTCTGGAATTGTGATGCCTCCCACTTGGCTTTTCTTTTTCAACATTGCTTTGGCTATTCAGGGTCTTTTTTGGTTCCATACAAATTTTAGGATTGCTTATTCTAGCTCTGTGAAAAATGCTGGTGTTATTTTTGGTGGGGATTGCATTAAATGTGCAGATTGCTTTCGTAGTATAGACATTTTAACAATGTTGGTTCTTCCAATCCATGAGCATGGAATGTTTTTCCATTTCTTTGTGTCCTCTTCAATTTCTTTTATAAGTGTTCTATAGTTTTCCGAGTACAGATCTTTTACCTCTTTGGTTAGATTCATCCCTAGGTATCTGATTTTTTTTGGTGCAATTGCAAATGGAATCGATTCTTTGATTTCTTTTTCTGCTGCTTCATTTTTGGTGTATAGAAATGCAACCAATTTCTCGGGGTGCCTGGGTGGCTCAGTCAGTTAAGCATCCGACTTCATTTCAGGTCATGAACTTGCTGTTCATGGGTTTAAGCCCTGCATTGGGCTCTGTACTGACATCTCAGAACTTGGAGTCTGCTTTGGATTCTGGGTCTCCCTCTCTCTCTGTTCCTCCCCCCATTCATACTGTCTCTTTCTCTCTCTCTCTCTCAAAAATAAATAAAGGTTAAAAAAAAGAAATGCAACCAATTTATGTACAATGATCTTATATCCTGCAACTTTGCTGAATTCATGTATCACTTCTACCAAGTTTTTGGTGTAGTCTTTCAGGTTTTCTACATAGAGTAGTCTGCAAATAGTGAAAGTTTGATTTCTTCCTTGCTGATCTAGATGCCTTTATTTCTTTTTGTTGTCTGATTGCTAGCTAAGACTTCCAGTACTACGTTAAATAGTAATGGTGAGAATGGACATCTTTGTCTTATTCCCAACTGTAGGCGAAAGGCTCTCAGTTTTTCCCCATTGAGGATGATATTAGCTGTGGTCTTAAGTATATAGCCTTTATGATGTTGATGTAGGTTCCACCTATCCTTACTTTGCTGAGGGTCTTTATCAAGAATGGATGCTATAATTTGTCAAATGCTTTTTCTGTGTCTATTGAGAGGATCATATGGTTCTTATCCTTTATTTTATTAAAGTGGTTGTATAGAATACCATTCTTATCAGGTCTTTAAAACATACTTGCTCTTGGGGTGTCTGGGTGGTTCAGTAGGTTAGGCATCTCTAGATTTCAGCTCAGGTCATGATCTCAGGGTTGTGGGATCAAGCACTGCCTCAGGCTGTGCACTGAGCATGGAGCCTGTTTGGGGTTCTCTCTCTTCCTTTTCCTCTGCCCCTCCATCCCCCTAAAAAAAGCATACTTTCTCTGTTTTTAGTTCATACTATTATTTGTCTTATAATAAGGTAATACAATGAATATTTTTGTTTAAAAATTAGGAAAGGATATATATCATTTAGAGAAGAAGACCCAAGGGAGTGAGAAAAGATCTGAAAACTTAGAAATTCTAGTGAAGGGAGAATCCAAAGGTGAATAATGTGCTTATAAAGGAGAATCTTGGGTAAACTGACAACACTGGAATGCGAAAGTGGATTAAATTATTGTATCAATGATAAATTATATTGAGGTTGGTATCTGTACTGTGGTTATGTAGGGTAATACTTCTAATCATAGGAAATATTCATTGAAGTATTTAGGAATAAACAACCATAATGTCTGTGATTTACTCTCAAATACTGTGTAAATGAAATCTTTTTTTGTATGTGTGCAATATTCTATGGCTATAGCCACTTCAAGCAGGCATAGAACCAGACAGGTATGATGCCCATGAGGTGCAGCAGGAGTCAGAACCATAAATAGAATGGGCTGGCACATGCATTATGTCCAGTGAACAGAAGGAGACCCAGAGAATTTTTTAATAGCATCTTAGTTAGATACTTTTAAATTGACTCTGAATATTCATTCTTCCTTTATTTCTTAGTAACTGAAGTGTAGATCTCAGCTGAACACTTGATAGAAGAATGTGTTTCCAGTCTTCCCTTGCATATCCCAGGGAAGCTAATTATATTTACTTGACAAAGGTATTCTTTCCACAGGCCTCTGGAAATACTGAGAGCATTGTGGAAGATTCTGGCAACATACCAAAGCAGGTAAGAGCAAGATCCCATAAAACATGAGTCATTACTATTCATGTGGCCCTTTTTAAAATCTTTGTAATGAAGCCTGGAGACATTTAGTCTGTACTATAATAACAAAAAATAAAATGGTCAAACTCTTTGATGTGGCAGATATGTTTTATCTATATTATCAGATTTGATATTGCTAATTGACTCTGACAATTCTTTCTTCCTTTATTTCTTAGGACTAGAAGTATGGATCTCAGTTGAACATTTGATAGAAAAATATATTTCCAAACTTTCCTTACAGCTATATTTAGCCACATAACTAACATTAAAGGTGGAAATTTTGTGTGAGATGTCTAGAAAGTCTTCTGAAAGAATATGGATATGATGGCTAGTGCTCCAACTGCCATCTTGGGACATGAAGCAACATGCAAAAGAAGGCCAGAAGAGCAAGATAGAAGGAGCCAGGGTGTCTAGTGACCATGGTACACTTCCAGTCCTACATTCCCTACATCCAAACTTCCAGAGAAATAACCTACTGAGTATTTAGGATCTTCTGTTATGGGCAACTCAATTTCGCCCTAACTAATACAGAATTCTTTGCCATCACTAAATATGAAACGCTTTTATTTTTTACAACCACAAGGTTTTTCCTCATTTGGTCTGACTGGCCCTATGAGAAGCCAGGGAAACCGGACACAGTGCTTTAGGATAAAGTTTTTCAGGCAGAGATGGATCGTATTAGGTAGGGCATTTGCCTAAAACTGCTCTTGGGTCAACCAATTTACTCAGGTCTGACTTGAGGTTAGTTCATTATTATCATGTATTTCAAACCATTGTTTGTTTTGTCTTGTTTTCCTTCAATTTCTAAGGTAGAATAGTGTGATCTTTTCCTCAGAGAAGTGTTAACACCAACAGCTGGACCATGGCTGGTTATTAACAATGATGAGAGTCTATAGCTATTTTCCATCAAACGCCCATGTTGGTATCAGTTGTAAATGCTAAGAAAAGAGTTGCTGTAAATTGTACTGCTTCCTACCAGAGTAAATATTTTCATATTTTTGGTCCCATTCATGCAGAAGCTTGGGAAAATCAGATGTCTTGGAATTGCAGTGCCTGCCTAGACAAGTAGCAGCCCTCACTAGAAGAAATAGTGTTAGAAGAACCAAACTGGAAATGGGGATACCAGTTGCAGGTTTGCAGCAGGCTTTCTCTGGTTGTCAATAGATTCCAGTTTTCCCAGAAAGGTTATGTCTGGGTGAACACCCAAATTTATTTTCTATTTAATGATCTATCCCTTTTCAGTCATAAAATAAATAAAGGGAAGTCAGAGAGCCTACATCACTCCTTCTGAATCACCACTGATCCAAATGTCATTGGTGAGGATGTTAATTCAATATTTAAGTTAGGCAAAAATACTATTTAAATCCTACTTATCAGATTATGCTTTGGTGTAGAAGAATTTAAATATCCCTGTGGTAGCACAGAAGAAAATAAACTTCTAATATTGCCATGTGAAAGCAAACTACTGCTGGGAATTGAGATGTATTGTTCTTGGAAAAAAAATATCTTCACTTATGAATTAAGGATAATTTAGAGATCTTCCTGAATGGAAACCACATCAAGCACAGCACTTGCCATAGTTGACAATTCCCTTCACTTTCCTGTATTCCCTAGATAAGGTCTCACATCGGGATACTGATGGCCAAACTGGAAAATAAATAGAGGTTGTTGGGATGGATCACCACCCACTCATTTCCGTTTCTCTATCTCTACTTTCCAATTCCCCTGTCAGAGCCCCCACTTTCCCTGAAATCTGAAACTACTCCATATTTTTATTTTGGAGGTATGCATGGCTCCATGCCTTCCCCTTTGACATAGTTACTTGCCAGTACTCTTCACTTTATGTATTCTAACCACTCAAGAGGCTTTCCTCCCCAAAAGATAAAAAATAATTGCAGTAATACACCCAGGAAGAGGGGGATCCATCTTAAAAAATTTATTTGGTCTTCTGTGTCAAACTCAAAATGTTAGCACAACCATTTAATTCAAGAATGTTTCCTCCATATCTTTCAATGGTCAATTAGTCCTCAACAGATCCAAGCTTCTTGGAATTACAATTAGTCCTGCAATTCCTGATATTCTTGAATATATTGTTTTTTCTTAAATACTTACATCCATATTTAGGACCTATGATCTCCCTAAAGAGGTGTGATTTTTTAGTATATCTGAAGGTAAAAGAAGATGAAGTTATTAGGCCAAGACTCTTTAAATTCAGAGGTGAAAATACATTTTAAACTTTTAACATAAAAAATTATAAGTAAGATTTAAATATTAAAACAGTGATGTTGTATTTATTTATTTATTTATTTTAAATTTTTTTTTAACGTTTATTTATTTTTGAGACAGAGAGAGACAGAGCATGAACGGGGGAGGGTCAGAGAGAGAGGGAGACACAGAATCTGAAACAGGCTCCAGGCTCTGAGCCATCAGCACAGAGCCTGACGCGGGGCTTGAACTCACGAACCGCGAGATCATGACCCGAGCCGAAGTCGGACGCTGAACCAACTGAGCCACCCAGGCGCCCCAACAGTGATGTTTTAAAAATATAAACTTTAAATATCATTTCTTAATGTTTCAGTACAGAAAGAATTTCACCCTTAAGATTTTTGGCCTTACCCTGATGCTCTCTCTTTTTTCTCTGTCCTAGAACTCTGGACTATTTAGGCAAAGTCTACCATGACTTTGGGTCTGGTTGCAGCCCTTTAGTAGTTGTATGGTTCCTGAGAATATCATTTTCCAGTGCTGCATCAATATTATCTGTAATCTTACTAACTCAAAACTAGACTCACTTGGGATTTGAAATGCTGGTATTACAAAAGCAATTTGCCATATTCAGTCATGTTCTCTCTATTCAGACTAGGTAACTGACATGTAAGCAGAACAAGAGACTGACTACTTGAAGTCTTTCTCATTATCATTCTCAATAGTAGCCCTTCTCAATCAAAAGCTATATGAAGAGAATGACTGAAATCTTTAGAAAGAGTAAAGAAGTCAATTTCTTTGCACCTCAGTGAGAATCAAATTATATGGGTGATTGAGAAAATCTGTTCTGCTTATCTGTATAGCAGTGTACAGATACTCTTTTCTGACTACCTTGGCTCCTTTTATAGTTTTCCTTGGCTGAGGTGTCCCAAATTTGGGCCATCATCAACTCCATTTACTTACTCTCCATATGTATAAAGTACTAATTTCCTCCTATGCATCCAACTCTTACAGAACCGTATTTAGGAGAGTGACCTTACTAAGATTCCTAGGATCCTACTAACAAACTCTCCAGAAATCTGGCTAGCCATTAAAACTAGTCCTTGATAGTTATGGTTCATAGAGTCTCTGGTTTAAGCCAAGCAAACAAATCTACATGGATATGACTAGCTTGCTGCTTTTTCTCCTTCAAGGGATTTGCTTATCTCATTTATGCTACAGCTGATTGAGAATAAGTGTGTCTGCTGACAACTTTTCCTTTCTCATTAAGGCATGAAGGGGTAGGTATCCAATATTCTCTATCAGAGATATACAAAGAAACAAGTATGTAAAAATTACAACAATAAAGCATAGAATGTTCAGACAAAAAAAACAATCGCATGTACTTATCCCATCTAGTTATATTTGTTTTTTTTAATGTTTATTTATTTTTGAGAGAGAGACAGAGCACAAGCAGGGGAGGGGCAGAGAGAGAGGGAGACACAGAATCCAAAGCAGGCTCCAGGAACTGAGCTGTCAGCACAGAGCCTGACACAGGGCTGGAACTCACGAACTGTGAGATCATGACCTGAGCTGAAGTCAGAAGCTTAACTGACTGAGCCACCCAGGCGCCCCGATATCTTTTTTTTTAATTTATTTATTTTTTCAGAACAGAGTGAGAGAGCAAGTGAGGGAGGGGAAGAGACACAGGGAAAGAGAAAATCCCAGGCAGGCACCACACTGTCAGTGAGGTGCCCGATGCAGGGCTCAGACTCACAAACCATGAGATCATGACCTAAGCTGAAGTCAGACACTTAACCGACTGAGGCACCCCTGCAACCTGAATCTAGTTATATCATAAATCATCCCTATCTTGAGAAAATAGAATAGCCTAATCCATCTTTCTTAATTATATCTTAATAGTTTACTAAGTCCATGGGCTCAGAGTTGAAGGAAGAACTGTCACATACTAGATGGCCAAGAAAATTCCCTTGGTTTGCTGAGGCAGGGGTATAAGGTCACCTAGGTTGCTAGGAGCCTATGTCTCCAATATAAAATCTGAACGAAGTAATTAATAAATAGAATAGGAGCCAACTCTCAGTTTAAATTTATTATGCTTCAGTCACTTGCAAAGCTGAGTGGGAAGGTGTAACTTGGATCTGTGGCCAACATGTGGTTCTCCTACTACTCCTCTTAAGTCTAGATCTTGGGATCCATATGCAGGAAGAAGTGAAACTACAGAGCATCCTGAGTATATTCAGGTATTGAGACTTAAAGAAGACAGCCGATACTGTCTTAACCCGGGAATAAAGAGAGAAATCCACCAGGGTGGGCCATGGTTTTCAAGATGCTAAATCTACCCATTGACAACCAGGCTGTTGTCAAGACTGTATGCTCCTTTTGATGGAGAAAGTAACAAAGAAAGTGGAGAGAGAGAGAGATCAGAAGTATTTTACCAATTCTGATTCCTCTTGGGCAGTGGGGTGGGAATTTTCCCCCATCTACAGAAACGTGAGATGTGTGGCACTAAATCATCTTCCCATAAAAGAAGAACAAAGCAGAGTGTCAAAAGCCAAGGAGTTAAGAAACTGAAAATGTCAAGTGGTTTGAGATGCAACCTAAGAGAAACACAATGATACCAGAGGCCAATTCTATTGGATGTTGGCAGCACACCCATTGGCTTGAGAGAAAGTTTGTAAAAAATGGCCATTGCCAAATCAAAGTAAAAGTCTTGGTGGTGGTGTCTTTTGGTTTTGGATTTTTTTTCCAGGCATTGAATAATTTATTTTGTTATAGTTATAGTTGGGTATTTCAAAACATCCTGAATGGCAGGTTAAGAAGAGAGAATGGAGTAAATGCTTGAAGGCAGGAATTTTGTTAGTCATGCCTTTATTTGTCAAAGAGAAGAATGTAAGCCCTCGCCAGGCATGTGTCTTAGGGTTGTGGAGTGGCAAGTGGGTGGAATTTTTCAAGTATTAGCAGGTGTTCATTTGGTTGTGCAGTCAGAAACCTCTCCTTTTTTTTCTTTCCATTATATTGAGATAAAATTGGCATATAACATTGCATTAACTTAAGGTGTACAATGTAATAATTTGATATATGTACATATTATGAAGTGATTATCACAATTAGTTAACATCTATCATCTCGCATAGTTATAAATTTTTTTCTTGTGGTAAGAACTTTTAAAATCTACTCTCAGCAAGGGCACCTGGGTGGCTCAGTCTGTTAAACAGTCGACTTCAGCTCAGGTCATGATCTCACAGTTCTTGAGTTCGAGCCGATGTCGGGCTCTGTGCTGACAGCTCAGAGCCTGGAGACTGCTTTGGATTCTGTGTCTCCTTCTCTCTCTGCCCCTCCCCCACTCACGTTCTATCTCCTTCAAGAGTAAATAAACATTAAAAAAATTAAAAAATAAAATAAAATCTACTCTCAGCAACTTCCAAATATCCAATAGAGTATTGTTAACTATTGTTACCATGCAGTACATTACACCTCCAGAACTTATTTATCTTATAACTGGAAGTTTGTATCTTTTGACCACCTTCTTCCATTTCCCCCATTCCTCACCACCCATCTCTGCCAACCACCAATCTGTTCTCTATTTCTATGAGTTCAAGAAAACTTTTCTTCTTTTAGTAAAGACAAATACAGATGACCTGCATTTTTCTAAATTCAGTGAAATAATCTGGTTTTGCTTTGCTATGACATTTTTAGGAAGCCTACAATTCAAGTTCAAATAAAACTAAAAGGGTAGTTGGAATGGAATGCCTCTTCTGATCTTACAATTCCATAATATAACTCTAAGGCTGGCAGTACCTGTACCTTAAAAATCTGGGATAAGTAAGCTCAAGCAGCACTACACTATGGTCTTTTGTTTTCTTTTTTCTTTTCTAGGGCTTTTATTTTCTTACAGGTCCCTCAGCTTCTATGTCCTCACATGTCATTCTGGTATCCATTATAATGACCCTAATATGAAAATGAATCCCTTTTCTGGTTTTTACTCACACACACACACACACACACACACACACACACACACTCACACACACACACACACACAATCTTATTTATTGACTCTGCTATATAAGATAAGAAATTTCTTATCATATATCCTTGTTCTGGTCATTTGTTTTAGTTATATTGTATTACTTTTTCTATTGTTCATCTTCATGATTTTACATAACATACTAAGCCTCAATTTTGTATTGTTTTAACTTCAAAGAGTAACTCCTAAATATGTATTACATAAAATGAGAAAATTGCATAGTATATTTATACCTCTTGCCATGTACATCTTCTTTTTCCTAACACTTCCCAAATTCTGTCAAGTATAATGTTTTCTAATACAGTTAGGTTTTCTAATATTTGCATTCTGTGCTGTAGCCATGACTTTTTCCACTCTTTGATCATAGGTTTGTTTGGGAAATCAAAAGCAAATAACTGTTGGGGCACCTGGGTGGCTCAGTTAAAGCATCTGAATCTTGGTTTCAGCTCAGGTCATGATCTCATGGTTTCATGAGCTCAAGCCCCACGTCACATTCTGCACTCACAGTGAAGAACCTGCTTGGGATTCTCTCTCTCTCCCTCTCTCTGCCTCTCCCCCACTCACGCTGTCTCTCTCTCAAAAATGAATTAAAAAAAATTTTTTTAAAAGCAAATAACTGTCATTAAGAATATTATGATAGTAACTATGCATATTCACTGCAACACCAAATGATATGATTGGAACTAAGAGAAAAATGCATATATATTATGTCATAAAATCTGTTCCCTTTGAAGGGGAACGTTTCACATAACAGGCTCAAAAGGATTATCTCTAGTTATACTCCATTAATCATGCCTTATTATAATTTTCCTTACATTTGGTCCTTGATTTTTTTTTTTGTATGAATTTTGTTTGGCTTTCATTCTTTTGGCTGAAAAAAAATGACTTCTCTTCTAATCACTAAGATATTCCAAAAGATTACACATGCTATTTGTGGAAGGCCTTAATATTTAATAACTTGAATACAAGGACTGTTAATTTGAGATTTTTTTCATTGCATTCCTACTGAGGTTTGTATTTCATATTCATCTGTTTCTGATTCCTTCTTTGTTTTGCTAGATTATTTTCGCAAGACGTTTTTTGAGATAAGAAGCATGGAAATAAATTTTGAATGCACGCATGTCTGAAAACTATTTTGCTTTCACACTTGATTGATAATTGTACTGATTACAGACTTTTGGAATCAGAAGCATTCCCTGTCATAACTTTGATGGAATCCATTGTCTTCAAGTATCCAAAAAATACTTGCCTGAAAAGACGTTTAACAGCAGCTTGACTCCTCTTCCTTTGTAGGGGGACTTATTTTTATTGTTAATGTTTGTCTCTCTCTTTTATTTTATTTTATTTTATTTTATTTTATTTTATTTTATTTATTTGAGAAAGAGAGAGAGAGAATAAAAGTGGGGGGAAGGTCAGAGAGAGAGGGAGAGAGAGGATGTCAGCTGGGCTGACAGCACAGAGCCCGATGAAGAACTCGAACATACAAATAGTGAGATCATGACCTGATCCAAAATCAAGAGTTGGACACTCAGCTGACTAGGCCACCCGGGTTCCCAGCTGTTTGTTTCTTATGAAAGATTTTAGGATTTTCTCTTTATCCTTGTGTTCTAAAATTACATGAAGATGTGCTTAGGGATATGTTTTTGTTGTCATCAGTTTTCCTTTCCTACACTCTGTAGTATAAAAATCCCTTAAACTTGTCTTTCTTTAGCACTGGGTATTTTTCTGTTACTTCTTTGACAACAGTACTTCCTGCTTTCATTTTGCAATATGACTTTTTTTCCAAATATATTGTTTTGATGTTGTGTCTTCTGGATTGATCTTCTAGAGCTCAACATTTTCTCTTATTTTCTATCTTTTTGCTATACGTTCCTGAGATTTTCTCAACTTTTTCTTATGGCCTTCCTATTAAATATTTACCTAAGTAATAATATTTTTTAATTTTCACATCTTCTTCTTGGGCTTAGAAGGCTTGCTTTCACTTGGTTCGGTTTGGTGTTTGAAGGTTTGTTTCATTATTTTTGCTTTATAATAGATATATACTATCTTCATAAATCTTTATGAAGGTAATTAATGAAATTCTTATAAATTTAAGAAGACTATATCATATTTTGTCTAAATCTGGGCACTTTTGATAGAAGAGGTGTGTTATCAATAAAACCTAGGAAAACAGAAACAAGGTTGTCGTGCAAATTGGGATTTATTAGCAGCATTTTAAAGGTGCTTTTATATTTTTTGATTACTTATCTCCTCTAAGTTGGTTGTTCTGTTTGTTCTTCTTGATATGGCTTCTTTGTGCAGCTATTTTTTTCCAAATGCCTAGAGAAATGGGATTGTTTAAAATTGTTTATAATAGAGAAGCTTCTCTTTCAGTTAGCATATGTAGGTTTTCTCTGACCTTTCCCTTAAAGAGGTGAAGTAACCACAAGCTCTGTGATCTTAGGTAGGTCTTTTGACCTGCAAGCATCACTAGGTACATCGGTTGGGAAGAGCCAAAGGCTCTGGAACTCAACCCCCATTCTGAAGGCATTGGCCTTCTAGAAGATTACTGAATTTCATTAAGATTCTTTGCCTGGCAGCGCCTAGGTGGCTCAATTGGTTAAGCATCCAACTCTTGATTTCGGCTCAGGTCACGATCTCATGGTCCTAGGATGGAGCCCGTGTCAGACTTCATGCTAAGTGGAGCCTGCTGGGGATTCTCTTTCTCCCTCTCTCAAAACAAATAAACATTTAGAAAAAAGATTACTTCCCTGATTAAAGCCTGTGTATCACACAAAGTAACACACAAAGAATCACTTAATCACTTCTCTCATTTCCTAACTCTTCTTCCACAACTGCTAACCCTGCTCTCAGTATATGTTGTTTTGTGCTGGTTTTGCTCTGGAAGAAAACTGGTTCTCACTTCTGCTTTAGCCATTTCTTGTATGGGCTTGGACTTTACCTCCTTGTTTGTAATTTATCCACCACTACAAAACCATCCACTTTTCATTTTCCTGAAAAGTACCAAACTCTGACCATGCCTTTACCATAATTCTCAGCACTTTTTCTTTATAGTAATTTCAATGTATTTCATAACAAAGAAAACCAATGTTTATGATTTGTCTACCAGCTACCATTTAGCAAATATTTACCAATCATATTTACTAGTGAAATTTATTTCCCAAGTGATTTTTATGCATCAAGAACTATGTTATAGAGGTAGGAATACAAAGATAAATAAGACATGCACCTCAGAGTGCTCAAAACCCAATGGGCAATTTTTTTCTACCACTCTGAGCTTGATTATTTAATTTCAAAATGAGGAGGTAAGACTGACTATGAATTATCATGTGTATATTTTTAGACCAGGAGCCTGCAGGATCTTCCTCCAAAGTAGCATTGCTCAAGAACAATCATTTTCAGCTCACTATCCTGTCATCCAGGCCCACTAAAGTAGCCCCATCACTCCCACAGATCTATAGGAGTAAGACAGCCTTGCTCATCTGGCTCTGTGGGGTGCCCACAATCCTTCAGCTTGGGGAGGAGCTGTGATCTGGTCCCTCTGATTCTCTGTGAGGGCGCCCTCTATGTGGTTCTCTGCATGAGCAGACCTTCTGAAACCAGTGGGGAAGTAGCCTTGCCCCTGGCCCAGTAATGGGAGTGGCAGCCCTGTGATCTCTGAATTGCTTTAAAATCATTCTTCCCTTGCTTGAAAAACTAGTGCACATTCACAGTCAAAGAGCTCTATGGTCACATTCTATAAAATTCAAGAAGTCTGACAACCTTCCTTCACCCCAGTCCCACTTTTTTTGCTCCTTTTAATTCAAACTGACAGTATCTCTGCTGATAAAATCCCATCTCTATCCCAGCTTCTGTTGAGTTGTCCAGTTAAGTCCATGAGTTGCATTCAAGATCTCTTTATCAAATGGTTAGTGTTCTTTTCAGAACCTGTTTCTCATTTTTTATAATATGGATAGGATGAGAATTTTCCAAATCTCCAAGTACTGGTTCCTTTTTCAACTCATACCTCTCCTTTCAAATTTTACTATAAAGTAGTAAGGAGGACCCAGGCTACATTTTCAATACTTTGTTTAAACACAAAAAGACTCTTAAAGACAAAGAACAAATAGGGTTTATGGAGGGAACTGGGTGGGGGATGAGCTAGACGGGTGATATGTTATTAAGGAGGGCACTTGTGATGAGCACTGGGTGTTGTATGTAAGTGATGAATCACTGAATTCTACTTCTGAAACCAATATTGCACTGTATGTTAACTAATTAAAATATAATAAATCAATCAATAAATAAAATTTTTATATTAAAAGAAGAAATCTACCCTGATAAATACCCCATTTCATCACTCACAAGTTCTATCTTCCACAAAACAGTAGCATACAATTCAGCCAAGTTATTTGCTACTTCATAACAAAGATCACCTTCCTTCCAGTTTCCAATAACCTGGTCCTTGTTTCTGTGTGAGACCTCACCAGAATGGTCTTTAAAAATCCAGTATTTCTACCAACAGTCCCTTTATAGCAATCTCAGAGTTTTCTAATGCTTGGCTCAAAACTCTTCTAGCCATAATACATTCACCCAGTTCCAAGGCCACACCCACATTTTTAGGTATTTGTTATAGCAGCACTCCACTCCTAATGCTAAAATCTGTCTTTGTCAGCTGGGGCTGCCATAACAAAGCACCATAGTCCAGGTAGCTTAGACAACAGGAATTTATTTTCTCACACTTCTGGATGCTGGAAGTCTAAGATGAAAGTGCCAGCTGATTCCATTCCTGGTGAGAGCTATCTTCCTGGCTTGAAGACAGTCACTTTTTCACTTTTTCCTCACTTGATGGAAAGAAACAAAAAAAGAGAGAGAGAGTGAGAGGGTGCCATGGTGTCTCTTCTTATAAGGACACTAATCCCATCAAACCAAGGCCCTACCCTTATGACCTCATTTAACCTTAATTGCTTTCTTACTCCAAATACAGTCACATTGCAGGTTAGAGTTTCAACATAAAAATTTAGTGGAGGAACACAAATATTCAGTCCATAGTGGCATACTTATGTAGCTCTTTCAAATAGGACCCTGAATCAGTGTCTCCTCTTTGTTCATTTCATACTGATCTAGTTATGGCCTGCATTTAGTACTTACTACTTAAAAACAATACAAAAGAAAGTAAGTTAGATTCCACCTTCAAGGAGAGATCAGAACAGGAAACAATAACTACAATAAAAGACAATTTTCTTTTTCTTTAGGAGAATTAGACTTACTGTATCATGAAGATTCAGTGAAGTGAAAAATCAATTGAGGGGATTAGGAAAGGCTTCATGGAGAAGGTCATGCTTGAACAAGTCTTGAGATATCAGGAAGGAGGATTTCAGGATTTAGAGGGAGAGCTTAATAGTGAAAGTAACTGCATAAGGAAAGGCTCAAAATGAGGAAAGTGTAGACACAATCAGGAAACAGCAAGTAATTCAAGATTGCCAGAACATAGGATGCATAAGGATCAGAGTAACCAATAAGGCTAGAAAAGAAGTAGGTAACATATTATGAAAATCTTGAGTGCTAGAGAAAGAAATGTATAATTAATTGAGTTACCAATGTGAAATAATAAAAAAATTCTAGAAAAGAGCAATGTGACCAGAGCTGGTGTTTACAGGTAAGTAGGCAAAATAGGAGCACCTCTTCTGCTAATTGCAGTTCAGCAAAGAGCCATGAAGATGGTTATGACTAAAACTCTCTTGCAATAAAACTCATCTTAATACTCATCAGCAACTCAAGTTTTGTAAGGTTATCCCATGAAGATGAAACCTAACCCACCCTCAGTATTACTATTCCCCACTATATTCCAGCACTTAAGCAGTGCCTGGCATGTAGTAGAAATGCAATATATATATATATATCTTAAACGAGTAAATGAATGCTATAAAAATTTACATAAAAACCTTAGTTATTCCTTAAGCTCTAAAGGAACTGTCACAAACTGACTCAAATAAATTATTTTAAAACCTTGGAAACCAGTAGAAAACTATTGAAGTTATGTGACATCAGTAAGAACTATCTTTTAGCATGCCAAACTAGTCTATTGATTTTATTTACTTTACTATGTTACTTCCATCGAGGGTACCAAATTGGAATATAAAAAATTTATTCTCTGATTTAGCATAAAGGTTTATCTGGTATCATTCATTTAGAAATATTACTTTTAATTATAAAGGTTGATGGGACTGGCCCTTCTCCACTAACATTACAGTAACCATTGTTTCTGAATATTAATATTACAACTAAAACATACAATATTACATTCCAGTTACTCCTATTACCACACCTCTAATAGCCATCCCTAGGCCACTCCTAAAGCCAACAGATGGACACACCAGTGGAAACTCTAGCACTCAACAAGATGAACCAGGGAAGAGAACTGTGCAAGCTCCAAAAATGACCCCAGGGCCATTTGGATGGGAAAGTCTGGAGATCCAGATGCCCTTTATGTGTCTTACAAGAGGACACACGGGCTATAAGCATACACTTCTCATTGGACCCATAGACACCTATCCCTGTGGGCTTGGGCATGGCTGGAAATGACTCAAAGTTGGGTTCTCTATACCATACAGTTGAGAAGAGTATCCTCTTGCTCAAGTTTCAGAGTAGTTTCATCTGAAATATGCTTCTGATTTCAGACAATTGTAAGTGGAAGTTAAAGGGAAACTGACAGTGTAGCAGTGAATTTTAAGGGTTGTGGTACCTTTGGTACCCACCGTTTAAACACTATAGGGGGAAAGCAGAAAAGAGAAACCCTTATAACAGCAAATTCTGGATTTGAGTATTACATAGACATCAGTTTGGATTACCATGCAGAGTGAGTAGAAAGAACATCCAATGAAAAATAGAGAAGAGATACAATAGATGAATGTCTTCTATTAACTAGAAATATAATTGGAGTTGCGTCCATCAATGTAATCTCCAGTTGTAGATTTAAGCCAAGGATCAACTAACATTCCAATGGACAGAGAAGTAAGATCAGACAGAGTATGGCTGTCTTTCAACTTTTTGAAGGATGCAAAAAGGAAAACAAAAAATAAAAAAGAGACCTAGGTTGGGGACTGTGGGAAGTGGTACAAAGTAGAAGGAAATGCATCCTGGGGGCTTCAGAATATATGCCATAGCAGAATCTAGAAGAAAGTTTGGTAACTTCATTGATAACCTAGAAAAAGTACAAAACCTGGCCTTTATAAACTGGAAGAACATGTAAAGGAAAAACATTGAAATGAGAAGGTAACAGAAAAATAAAATTTAAAAGAAAAATTAAATTAAAATTAAAAATAAAATAATGAAATGAAAGATAACAAAATGAGATGAAAAAGAAGACGGAGATGGGTGTGATGAAGAGGATTTCAGGAAATCCAAAACTGTAAAACAGCAACAGACCCACACTGGAGGCAGTTAAGAGTGTAATTAAAATCTTGGACAACTGAATCACTGAACATGAGTAACTTCCTAGGAATACAGAAGAAAATGAAAAGAAATTAAAACCATAAAGTAAAATATTAGGTTATTCTACTCAATAACTCCTATAGCAAAACTAAATTAGAGATTATCCAGATGTTAAACATAATGAAATTGCTAAAACTTTACTCAAAAGAAAATTCAGGGCATTAAGAGTACTTCTTAAACACAGTAGCAAACAAAAAATAAACAAAATAAGCTTTTAGAATAATAGAAGCTAGGTAAATAAAAAATATGTGCCTACAAAAAGCAAGAAAATAATTAAGAATTAAATTTAGAAATTAATAGTAAAGTAAATTAAATAGTAATTTAAATTAAATAGTAACTAAATTAAAAACAGGATAAATATACAAGTTCAAGAACTGGCCTCTTTGTAAAAGAAATACATTACAAAACGGCAAGAATATTCTAAAAAGGCAGGGAAAAGGCACAAATATTTAACAATTAGAATAAGAAATAAAATAATGATATAAATAATCATTTACTTATGACAATGTGCCAGAAACTTCATTGAGTGATTTACAATCAATGATATCAACCTTATCAAGTAAATATCATTGGTATTCTGATTTTCAGTTGAGTAAATGAGTCTCAAAGCATTAAGAAACACCCAAACCACAAAGCAAGCAAATGATAATGCTGGTACTGAAATCCTGCAGCCTCTGGAAGCCTGCAACCCCAACTATTAAGAAGACAGACACCCAACCTGGAGAAAAGTTTTTAAATTATGGGGGATACTGTGAGCCACTCTAGTGAACAATTACAGATTTCAATGAAAAGGGTGCATTTCTAAGAAAATGTAAATAATCAAAATGTGTGAAAAATTCAGTAAGGAAAATGCATCTAAATCAATTTAAAAGCCTATACCCCCAAAAGCTCTGAATCCATGGGTTTTTAGCAGCAGTAACTTCCATAATATCTTCAGCTGGTAGATCATACTTATCCTATTTATTTTCCAGGACAGAGAAAAAGGTGAAAAACTATTGGTGTGAAGCCAAATAATTAGCTGATGTCACAGACCAAACGTGAGTACCATGTAAAGGAAAATAAAGTTAAAACTTAATTGTGAATGTCTACACAAAATTTACAAATAAAACATTAGCACTTGAATCTACCAGTACAGAGCTTTCCAACTAGGAAATGTTTTAGAAAATTTTGTATAGATGTGCTGCAAATTGGATGCAGGTATTCTGGGAGATCGTGGGTTCTCTCATCCCATGAGACAGCAAGACAAGGCTTGGGAAGCTTGTACCCAACACCTTATGTTTCAGTGATAATCTTGGGGTGAAAGTAGGGCATAGGGGGTTCTCCTGACAGGACAATAAACAAGAATTAAATTTTAAGATTAATAGTAAATCGTAAAACAGAGTAGGAAAGAATAGTAACAGAGCTGTCACCACAAAAAGAAAGCAAGGTGAGGATGAGCTAGCCTGGCACTCACTGTTCTGCTAGAACCTGCTGAATGTTGCCGAGGAGATGGTACCACCTGGACATCAACCTCAGTAGTCAGATGCCTGCTCAGGGATAGATAATGGGTTCATAAAGGCAAGACAAAGGTACGGGGTGCGGCGCATACCTTGGAGCTGGGGACCCAGTGTGTTTGCAGCTCCTGTTCTCTTCAGGGGGCTTCAAACTAGTCATGAGGGGCTGTTCTTAAAATGAATGCATGTTCTTGCCATGGGGCACCTAGGTGGCTCAGTTGGTTGAGCACGTGACTTTGGCTCAGGTCAAGATCTCATGATTCATGAGATCAAGCCCCCACTGGGTTCGCTTCTGTTAGCACAGAGCCCACTTTGGATCCTCTGTTGCCTTCTCTCTCTGCCCCCCCCCCCAAATAAATAAAACATTTTTAAAAGTCTCACCATTATTTTGAAGCACTTAATGTTAAAACATTGGATTGGATTCAAATTCCACTCACAATTATGACAAGAAATGTCACCATTACATTTGTCAATGAAATAAAAAATAAAATTTAAGCTTGAAATGTAATTTCAACTATTGAACTATTTAAAAAATTAATGGATATCTACCTGTATGAATAAAGTTTCTTGGTGATAATTTAAAAGAATTTAAAGATAACATCACCAAGCCTTCATCGGGGAATTGCGTGTAACCATTTAAGGCATAAATCCTGATATAAATTTACAAAAAAAAAAAAAAAGTTATGTCCATGGGAGCAAGATAAACTTTCTCATTAAAAATTTAAATAGTATCTATTTGTAAGTTGAAAGTTTTATTCAAATGTAATGATTAATATCTTCCCAAATATGTTATATTTGATTTTTCTTATAATATAAAATATAATGATTATTCTCTTTGCATTCCATATGGACAATCCTAAACTCCCTCCAGTATACTTCAGACAAATACTGGAAAAGTCCCACTGAAGAAATGGTTCTCAACTAAGTGACTAGGAGGAGAAGAAGGCTATAGACAGATCAGAAACTTGTAACTATCTGTACTTTGAGAAAAATCCAACTGGGTATTCTAAAAGTACTCTGCCCTCAACCTGAGAGAAAAGAATGCTCATGTTAGAAATACGATAATGATTACTGCCACCACCATTATATAACTATAATATCGTATCATTTTTATTTGCCAGATTAAATAAGCAACTCACTGCAATTTTATATATGAATTACCACTGTCTTCTGCCTTAAACTGGCAAGGATCATAAAGGATAGCAACATACAAGTTGAAATACTTACAACAAAACGACCATGACATACTTCTGTTTACTACCTAGAATTCCTAAGAATTTAACATCAAATAATAACTGGAAAAATGCACAAGACATTCAGCACAGGTCATTCATGTTCAAGGCCCTTTAACTATTTTATAACAACAAAAGAACACAACAAAAAGCCCTCAATGCCCAACAATAGAAAAATAGTTAAATATAATTATACCCATAATATTAAAACCCCATATAGTTATTAAGAGATTTAGTAGATGAATTCTACTATCTACTGATATGTAAGAAAATATCCGCAAACTTTATGGCGTAAGAAAACAAGAACATTTATTTTCCTTACAAGTCTGCAATTTGTGCAGGATTTAGCAAGGAATACTTGTGTCTGTTCTACTCATAGTCAGCTGGGGTAACTCTAAGGCTAGGGACTGAAATTATTACGTATCTGACAACTCAAACCAGGGTGTATCTATCTCTCTTTCCCTCCCCCTCTCTCTCATTATCTGTCTCAATCTCACCTCACTCTTGGTTACCCAACATGGTCTCCCCAGCATGACTTTTTCAGGATAGCCATACTTTTTACATGTTAGGGCTCTGAAGCTACGTGCATTTTCCAAAAGAGAAGGAGCCAAACAGAAGCTGCAGTCACCTTTTACAAGATATTCTCAGAACAGTGATACTACTAATAGTTAGTAGTGATACTACTAATAGTATCACTACTCTGAGTATTAATAGTATCACTATTCTGAGTATTAATAGTATCATTATTCTGAGGATATCATAGTATCACTCTGCCACATGGCATTCCTTACAGTCAAGTCACTAAGGCAGCCATACTCAAGAAGAAGAATTAAACTCCAACTTTGTATAGGATGGGATGGGAATACCAACAAATTCAAAAGCATACTTTAAAATATCTATATGATGTATATTTATCAACTTTTTAAAAAAGTCTGTATATATTATGAGTCAAATGTTAACATATACACATGTTAATCACTTGAGATACATATACGTAATTATACATTTATATATTTGAGGTATAAGTAATTAGTAAACTAAATATAATCTCAAGGTTATGCAGCAAAGTATTAGCAGTCTTTTTATGTGGGTAGATGAGTCAAATGGCAAAACCATTTATTTTGGTTGTTCTGTGGTTTTTCAGTAATTTCAACAAACATATGCCACTGTGAAGTTTATAAGAAATACACAAATAATCCTTTTTGTGGAGTACTGGGGAGACATTCTTTCTCAGAAAAAAGGACATTTTATAGTTGAAGACAGAGGTAAAAGTTTTCTCTAAGCACTAAATGGTTTAGCAAGTCTCTGAGAGGTCGGGTTGGAGTTCTGCTTCTTCATTTTCATTGTGGAACTTCTACTTAATCTTTAACCCCTAAAAAATATGCCAGCTCTTATCAGTTAATGATCTGGACAACAAATATGTATTCAATCTTCACAGGGAACAGAGCTTCAAGGTACACAGAAAATTTTAAATGGTAACATATCCTTAATATACTTTGAAAGCAATTAAGGAAAGAAGTGACAAAGACAAAAGAGACAAGAGTTAAAATGTATAAAAATTTAAAAAGAAGATAAATAGCTGATATTCTTATATAATTAATTGGATTCTCTGCTCTTATTTCTTCTAAATTTACTTTCCTGAAGATCACTAACATTTCTGGTAAAGAGAAGGGACAAAACATTATATATAAATGTTTAGGCAAATTTCCAGCAAATATCACACAGTGTGATTTTCCCAGTTTCAAGGAAGTATGCCATTTCCTCAGGCTTTGTTCCAGAAAATGACTCTATTCACAAACAATGTGCAAGCCTCAGACCTATCCCAAGAAAAATCTAGTAGTTGGGAAAGTGTGTTTTAGGTGTCTCCCCAGTTTCTTTGAGGGTAATTTTTCCCCATGGTCCTTCCTTCTGTGACCCCCACAGCCCAGAGACCACATGTATGCTTAGAGACCAGGATCTTCCTCTGCCCTGGATGTTCTTAATCTGTCTACAGAAAGATTCGTGATTTGGCATCTTCCCAGCTCAATTCTTCATTCCATCACCTCCAACAAGCATTAGTTGTCGTATGAGTCAGTTTCCTCAGGGTCTTTTTCTTTACTTGGTGACATCCAGAGGTAAAAATTAACTCACATCTGTGACGAATGAGGGGAATTCTTGGAACTCTTCACTTACATTTTCATTCATTCAACCAGTGTTCAAATCCCACCTATTTTCCATGTTTATAAATGAAGACACAGAGTTGAATGAGCCTGGCAGGCAAACATAATTGCAATGCGATTAGAGTAGCATTAATAGATAATTATTAATAAAGATTTATGAGAAAACAGGGAATGGCTGTGCCATTTCAGGAGGGATTTTAAAGGTTTCATGCAGAAAATACTTGAGATGAGACTGGAAGGATGATTTATTTTATTATTTCTACTATGTTTCAGTATTTTTGAAATTCTCAGAGAAGAATGAAATGGATGAGGATATTTAAGAGAAACTAGTTATTCATCATGACAGACAGATGTCCAGTTTGAGGTGCAAATGATCTCAAGCCTTAAAGGGAGATTGGATCAGGAGGCTTGGAGATTCTAAGAACTGAAGAGTTCAATCAATTTTGTTTAAAACTTATTTGTTCACCTACCACATACTGAGCTCTGTGCTAAGCACTGGGGCAAGAGCAGAGTCACTCCAGTGATTTAGAGTCCAGGAGGAGAAATAAACATATAATTTAGTGCCAAGATGAAAATCTGTTTGAAATGTAAATTGGGAGTACAGAGGAGTTCTTATTTTACCTAGGGAAGAATGAGCAGGATGGTAGTTTAGTGGGGACAAAAGATGGAAATATGTGAAGGAAAGTGGTTTGTATTTGTAAAATTCATGCCTCCACAGGTAGGGACTTTAAGGAGGAAATCTATAGATGAGATTTCTAGATGCCTGGTGGGAAAATTATTTGAGGTTGGGCTCTTTTAATATTGTACCACAAAGATTTAAAGTATTTATACTACCTGCCTCTGATGCAGCCATTCCAAAATCTCACTAAAGTATCAAGGGAGAAGTCTGATAGCTAATAGCTATTAGTATTTACTATATGTTAGGTAAAATTCAGAGAGCTATACGTATATTAGATTTACACCCTTATAGCACTGTCATTACTACTCTTACATTATGAATCAAGAAACTGAGGAACAGGGAGGTTAAGTAGTTTGTCCAAGTTCACATAGCTAGTAAGTAGTTGAGCCAGTATTCCATCCCAGATAGTTTGGTCCCAAGACCATGATGTAGAAACATTGCCTCATAACTCATCACATTGAAAACTAGGACCAGTAAAGACATCTCCAGATCCAAAGAACAATTCCAGATACTGTAATTTTGATGGGACTGAACTGAAATTGTTTCCTGGGCACCCATTTGTGCTATCTCTAAAAGTAGGAAGGCAAATTCTTTATCACAATCCTCACTATGGACTTTAATTGAGGAATAATAGGTCATCGCTAATTTTATTTCCAAAAAGGATGATTCCTGTTAACTTCAGCTAACTTTGTTTTGGTGAGTGGGGTTTGCAAGTTTAGGCTAGATTGCAGAAGACAGTGGAAATCTAAAAGTTAAAGGATGCCACTGACAATCTTTCTTTTTACCCTTTTCCTTAGTTGGCCCCCAGCTCACTAAGTAAATATTGAAGGAATGGTTTAACTTTAGTGGTTTGGAAAGTGGGGTACAAGATAATTAGCCTACCTGGGAAGTCTATATATTTTAGCTGAGTCCAGCCTCCATCAATGGCCACAGCTCATCATTGGGCCCTTGGGCATGGAAAATGGATGCTTGGTTGACACAGTGACTTACTGAAAATATACTCACAACATTGATCATCTATCCTTGCATCAGAGCTCTGCAGCTAGGCTTCTGGCCAAGGGACAGACACCACATGCCTGAAGCAAATGCAGTTCAGGGCTCTGAACCAGAAAAACAGGAAAATATACCTGTTTGGGGTATGCCTGCAACTCTCTTCCCCCTTTCCTCTCATCCTACTGGTGGGAGGACTAGCTGGCCCACTAACTTCAGCTCTCTGTGAACCTGATGAAAACACTTGCTGCCTGAAAGCAACAAAATCCATCCATAACTGACGGAAGTACACTCATCTCTACTTACCTTAATCCCTAACCCAGGTGTCCCCGAGAAAGAGCCAGCAAGGTAATGGCTGTTAGTTGGGCATTTCTAGCTATGGGTAGCAGAGAAGTGTTCAAGTAACTTTGCCCTCTTCTGATTATAGGAGAGGGCATCTGGGAGGCACATGTCTGTTCACCCCACCACTTTTCCAGCTTGAGGGAGAAAGGGAAGGGTTTTCCTTTCTTCTTCCATATTCCCCCTTCAATCACATTTCATTTTTAAGTAGTACTTACTTAATAGTTTGCTTTTCTATGGAAGGGCTAAAATTCATAGATGCTGTAGATCAAGCATGGTTTTTAATGTTTTCCAGTCAATGATAAGGTGAAAATAGGAGAAGAAAGTTGGAACACAACTGCAGGGATTTTCTCAAGAGCCATATGTAGAAACAAAATTTATATTCAAAGGTAAAACTATTGGCAGAGCCATTATTATCTGTCCTCAGATCACTTAATTTTTTAAATTATTATTTCACTTAAGGTGGTAATTTCTACTTATAATTTTTTCTCTAATCTTTCATCCACCCTCAATTTCAAGTCAAGGATTTTTGGGCCACAGTACTGAGATAGAACTATAACAGGAATAGTAAAAATATCATTTTTTTCTTTGCCTTTCTAAGTTGGAAGATCTAAGGGAATTGTTACTTGTCAAGTTTTCTTAACGTTTGCCCTAAAGACTTGTTGAGTATCAAGTAATTGTGATGACAAATATCCTTTTTTACTATTGTGGCCTCATTGCAATAAGAAAGGTCCCTTTCTTAGTTTTCTGAATTGAAAAGAATTTTCTAATTGGCAAAGGGTACTGTTGGCTGTGGCACTGTTAATTATGCCAAGGCAAGAGGTAGGCCTTGTCTTCCAGCAATGCGACCTGAATAACAATATAGTGATTGGCTGAAAAGGCATTTTGGCTAAGGCATACCATCGACACTTCCAAACAGCCAAAGGGCATGATTTTGATAAATAACATAATTTAAATTTTACTAGCTCCTCTGAAAAACCTGTTGATTACCTTCATGCTAAATAAAGACTACAGCATTAAATTAGGATTGTGGAAAATATTATTCCTCCAATTGTACATGTATCAATGGAAATTATGAAAATTTGGGAAAGAAACCAAAAGAAAATCATTCCACTAAACTCAACTTTTTTCTACGAGTTACTGTTTAAAATGAGTAATATCTTCTTGAAATTCCCATACTAGAGGGTATATATTTTGGAGAAAGGAAAGGATGAAGATAATGATATTAGGAATTCCCCCGAGTTAGAAAACTTAAAACATTATAAATAACTAATGACCACTTCAACAGAGAATAAAGAATAAAAGAGTATTCTGTTTTTGGAAAATATATTTTTATCTTAGAGTAAAAAATTATATATGTATATTTCTAAGCCATACAAATAGAGGAGTTCCTAAAGCAGTCTATATCATTGCTTTTCTCCAGGGTTCATATAAGAGCCTGATAAAATTGGCCTATTCTTTCTCCACACACCTGTTGTTCACATTTACTCTACTTTTCAACTTAGACACTGTGCTAGTCTGCTATTCTCTCACTTTGTATATGTAAACCTAACTTCCACAACAAATTACAAACTCTTTAAGGTCAAAGAATGTAACTTTGATAGTTCTCACAATATTAAATACTACCTACACAATAAGCATTATATTAAATATGCTTCATGATTCATTAACCCATACTTCCCTCTGGTAAAATTGCTTTTTAATAGACTTCATACCCAGTGTTATGATGCAATGTTGAGATAAATATGTGGCAAGAAAGTACATTCCCAGTCAGAAGACCCTGGGGATAAAATAGCTCCTAATCATCACTGTAATAGTTTAGCAAGTGCAAAGAAGTATACACCCTCTCCTTAACTGATGCCTTTAGCACCTGGTTTAATGTCCTTCTCTGACCCCAGACTGGCCAATCACCTGGCAGACATCAGTGTCCACATGAATGACCCATCCAAAGCTTAGTATCTTTCCTTGACTTCTCATTTTTCATTGTATTTATTACACATTTATAAACTACTTCTACAGCCAGATACTAAAAATTATTATCCCACATAATTATCCACTCTGGAAACATTAATTCTTGATCATGACCTCAGACCATGTCAGCTCCATCACATATACCTTCCCAACAAAATTTTTTTGATTCTCTGTTTTCTCCCAGTCCTTCCTCCTCTTCTCACCTCCTTTCACATATATATACCTTTAGTTATATTGTCCACCCATCTCTTTATCCTCTATCTTGCCAATATTATCAGCTGTCTTGGCCCATTTTTTTTTTTCTGTCACATCTCTCTGGAAAAAAAAAATATGTGGACAAATGCAAAAGCCCATCTGCATCAGAGCTGCTGAGTGTTGCTGGTAAAAATCATATAGAATTATACAACACATTTCCACAGGACGAGAAGTTTACGTTCTTTGACCCTCCAGAGTAGCCAGAAATTGTTTGTCTACTGAGTTTTACCTCCAAATCTCCACAGCAGTAGTCATTATAATGTGCTGGGTTTCTATTATTTTGTCTTCCCAGAATAGTATCTTCTCTTGTTCTGACAAATGCTTCTTTGAATGGGAGATAGCACTTTTGTACAGATCCCACTCACTGTGTACTGTGGATGGTCTAGGGTGGGCACCTGGGCTAAGCCTGAGGAGACCTAGCTCCCTACTCACCAGCCATCCTTGATTCATACAGAAAAATATTAATATAGTCCTTCTGGAGATATTCTCGAACTGGAACTGGAGAAGGAGAAGGATAAGATGCAAAGGAGAAGGGGAAAGAGAAGGAGAACCACAATTGCCATTAAAACAAATCAACGTTAACACCCCGAGCTCCCTCCCTCTGGGAGTCAGAGTCCAAATCTCAATGTGTCTGGAGCTGAGTCAGAGTTCTTTTTTTTTCCCAACTGAAATATAACAAGCATACTATGTTATATTAGTTTCAGGAATACAACATACTGATCCAACAATTCTGTATCATCTCACACCAGGCAGAATGGCTAGAATCAAAAATACAAGAAATAACAAGTGTTGGTGAGGATGTGGAGAAAAAGGAACTCTCTTGCACTGTTGTGGGAATGCAAACTGGTGCAGCCACTGTGGAAAACAGTATGGAGGTTTCTCCAAAAATTAAAATGAGAAATACCACATGATCCAGGAAATCCACTACTATTTACCCAAAGAACACAAAAACACTAATCTGAAAAACATATGCACCCCTATGTTGGTTGCAGCATTGTTTACAATAGCCAAGATAGGGAAGTGTTCATCAACAGATGGGCGTGTAAGAAAGACGTGAGATATATATAAATAAATATAAATACAAAAATAAAAAGTATAAGTATAAATATAAGTATAAATACAAATCAAGGGAGGGGAGAGAGGTCTTAACTGCTATCAAACGGATTGCCACTTCAAGCAATCACAGCTCTCCCCAAACTCCCAGCTACCACCCTTCTTATTCAGAAGATGACCTTAATTCCCACTTTAAAGAGACAATATAAATCAAAAGAGGGAAATCCCTCAAATTCTGGCAATCATACCTGCACAGGTTTCCACATCCATACACCTCTCTTCCTCTCTCTTTATAGCATGGAAGAGAATGTCCCCTTCAAAGGCTTATCTCTCCCAGTGGTATTATTCCAGCCCTCCAGGTCAGCACATCTCTGCCCTTTTGGTTATTTTCTTTCTCTACTATCTCCCAGCCTCATTCTCATTACTGCCTCTTTTCTACCAGCATAAAATCATCCTCAAGTCTTGCAATTCTTAAAAAAAAAAATAACAAATTTATCCAGCATGTCCCCTCCAAGTACTACCCTACTGTTTTCTTCCCCACATTATGATCAAATATTTTTCTTTCATCTGACCTCAGGTGCAGCATGAAACTAGATTAATCATGATTCATGATTCATGATAATTGGTGGTCATCACTCCAAGCCTGGTCCACTTTTTTGGTTGATTCCTTACTTTTAACTCTGCAGTAAGCTGCTATGGAAGGACTATCCCAAACAAAAGCCAAGTTCTTCAGATAAGCATGCTGCCTCCCCATCCCATCTTCCTACCCTCCCTGTTTCAAGGTGCCCTCCTCCTGAATCCTATGTTAATCATTCACAGGCTCTCCTTTTAATATTGTTTATTGCATCTATGTATTCTTTAAAGTATGTTGTTATTTTAACCTTATAAAAACAATGCCATTAAATAACGTCGACTTATCCATCTTCTTATTTTTTTAATTTTTTAATGTTATTTATTATTGAGGGAGAGAGAAACAGAGTGTGAATGGGGGAGGGGCAGAGAGAGAGAGGGAGACACAGAATCTCAAGGAGGCTCCAGGTTCTGAGCTGTCAGCACAGAGCCTGATGCAGGGCTTGAACTCACAAACTGTGAGATCATGACTCGAGCTGAAGTTGGTTGCTTAACCGACTGAGCTACCCAGGTGCCCCCATCATTTTAAATGTCATTATAACTTACTTGTCTTAAGTGCTATATGGTATGCCTTTGCATTCACTGTTTATCAGGTTAAAGAAGATCTCTTCTACTTCTAATTTACAGAGTTTTAAATAATGAATGGGCAATATTATCAAATTTTCCTCTGGATTTTTGTTTTTGAGCTGGTTACATGAATTTTTCTTTTTTAAGCTATTAAGGGGTTAGTTATATTTATTGATTTTTCTAATATTAAACCTTCCTTATATTCTGGGATAAAACCAAGTTGGCTGTAGTCTATTATCTTTTTAAAACACTATTGGATTTTATTTGTTAATATTTTTAATTTCTTCATTTATAGTAATAAGTGAAAAAGACCTTTTCATAATGTCCTTATGTTATTTTGGTATTAGGATTGTAAGACTCATAAAAGCAGTTTGGAAATGGTTTCTCTTTGTTATTATCTGGAAGAGTTTACACAAAATTGGGATCATCTGTCATTTGTTTACTCATATTAACAATGAAGAACACAATCTGGAAATGATTTTTTGGATATGGTACTAAAAGCACAGGCAACGAAAGAAAAAATAGATTGGACTACATCAAAATTAAAAACTTCTTTGCATCAAAGGACACAATTAACAGGTCGAAAATTTAACTCATGGAATAAGAGAAAACATTTTCAAATTATGTATTTGATAAAGGTTTAATATCCAGAATGTGTAAATAACTCCTATAACTCAACAACAACAATAAAAAATAAGAAAATAAAACATTAAAAAATGAGAAAAGGAGTTGTGTAGACATTTCTCTAAAGAAAATATACAAATGGCCAATAAGTACATGAAAAGATTTTCAACATCCTTAATCATTAGCAGAATATAAATCAAAACCATAATGAGATACTACCTCATAGTATTGAGATGGCTATTGTCAAAAAAAATCAGAAAATAATAGGCTGTTAACAAGGATGTGGAGAAGTTGGAATACTTGTGAACTCTAAGTGGGTATATAATGGTCCAGCTATTGTGAAAAACTGTATGGTGCCTCCTAAAAAATTTTAAAATAAAGTTGCATATCAATTCCACTTCTGGGTATGTACCCAAAAGAATTGAAAGCACGATCTCAAACAGATATTTGTACACCTATGTTCAACAGATATTTGTACACCATTATTCACAATAGACAAAAGGTAAAAGCAGTCAAAGTGTCCTTGGACAGATGAATGGATAAACAAAATATGGCATACACATACAATAGAATATTCACCCTTAAAAAGGAAAGAAATCATGACACATGCTACAATGCAGATGAACTTTAAGGCCATCAAGCGAAGTGAAATAACTCAGTCACAAAAAGAGAAATACTGCATGATTCCACTAATATGAGGTACTTAGAGTAGTCAAATTCATAGATACAGAAAGTAGAATGGTGGTTGCTGTGGGTTGGGGATGAGGGAAGAAGGGGAAGATATCGTTCAATGGGCATTTCAGTTTTGCAGTCTGAGGAGTTCTGGAGATGGACAATGGTGGTTGCACAGCGATGTGAATGTACTTAATGCCACTGAACTACACACTTAAAAATGGTTACGTTGGTAAATTTTATGTTTGTTTAACCACAATTAAAAATATTTTTAAATGAAGCATACAGATATCATTCTGTGTAGCTGGTGTGGCTTTCCTTTTTTTCACAAGAAGACTTGGAATTAATTTATTTAGTTTCAGTTCTACTCCTATCCCACTGCACCCTTAGTATTTGCTAATTCTTAGCATGGATTTTGTGTGACCTCCACCAGTACAATCAGCTCCTACCTTCCTAATACAACTTCCAGGATATATTCTGTGCCGTGGAGCTCTTTACTATGTTTTATCCATCAATTTGTCTCCCGCCACTTCTTTTTATATTTGTTGAAATTTCTTATTCATTAATGTCCTCAGCTTTCATATTTTTCACTATATATTAGAACAGAAGACAGTCAATTCTCATAAGCAAAGACTTTATTGCTACATACTACTGGAGAACATCACTCACCAGATTATAACTTAAAACAAGTCTCTTGGAATGTGCAATGATTACCTTTTAAATACATAAGTAAGTTCAGGTTTCATGCCCCATGAATTTACAAATCCCATGCAGTCAGAAGTGTCCTTTAACTTCAGTCACATTCTTTGCTTAAATAAATAAACTTATCTAACTGAATAGTTGACAAAACTGAAGTTTTATAAGTAGCTTTTGTAAATAAGAAGAAATACTTTCTTTTTTTAAACATCTATAAATCTCAGCCACCTGGGCATTTAAGGAAATTCTGAATTAAAAATTTTAAAGTCATTTTCCCCTGGAAGTCTTCCACCAGCCCTCATGTATTTCAAAAGGTTCAGTATCCATTCCCAAAGTTTTTGGTAGGGAAGGAGAGGAAATTGGTCATAATTCTAAATTTTCCCAGAAAAATTGTAATGAGGCTCTCCCTGTCCCCCATTTTTATTCTTATTGTAAAGATCCTAAGAGATGGAGGAGAGAAATGGCTGTGCTCAGTCTAAAGTATTATACTGGAATCTTCTTTATTTTTAACTGGCACCTTAGTGACTTAAAACTACTTTTCAATGATTTGACTACATGCTCTCCCTACTACCTGCTATAGAGAATAGGATATGAGGCACCTGGGTGGCTCAGTCAATTGGGCATCCAACTTCGGCTCAGGTCATGATCTCAGGGTTCAGTTTGTGAGTTCAAGAACTGCACTGGGCTCTGTGCTGACAGCTCCTAGCCTGGAGCCTGCTTCAGATTCTGTGTTTCCCTCTCTCTCTGCCCCTAACCCGCTTGTGCGCGCTCTCTCTCAAAAATAAATAAACATTAAAAAAAAGAACAGAATGTGGTCCTACATGTTGATGACAAATTTATTGTATGAACTAAAAAGGAATGATCTCAATTTAGGTTTTACCACTTATCACTGCAAAAACAACAACGACAAAAATAGCCTTAAAACAAGCTACCACAAAGTCAGATCAGTATTTTTGGTGGATATCTTAGAAAAAAATAATAGATATATATGCAACAAACTTATATGGCAGGTTAACTTATTTAGGAATGAAAAGGTATATTTTATTTTATTTTTTAATTTTTAAATTGTATTTAAATCCAAGTTAGTTAACATACACTATAATAATGATTTCAGGAATAGAATTTAGTGATTCATCACTTACATATAACATCCGGTGCTCATACTAAAAGTGCCCTCCTTAATGCTCATCATCCATTTAGCCCATCCTCCCACCATTCTCCCCTCCAGCAACCCTCAGTTTCTTCTCTGTATTTAAGAGTCTCAGGCACCTGGGTGGCTCAGTCGTTTGAGCCTCCGACTTTGGCTCAGGTCATGATCTCACAGTTCGTGACTTCCAGCACCACATCAGGCTCTGTGCTGACAGCTCAGAGCCTGGAACCTGCTTTGGGTTCTGTGTCTCCCTCTCTCTCTGTCCCTAACCCACTCACATTCTGTCTCTGTCTCTCAAAAATAAACATTAAAAAAAATTAAAAATAAAGAGGCTCTTATGGTTTGCTTCCTTCTCTCTTTTTATCTTTTTTCCTTCCCTTCCCCTATGTTCATCTGTTTTGTTTTTTAAATTCCACATCTGAGTGAACTCATGATATTTAGCTTTCTCTGACTGACTTATTTCACTTAGCATAATATACTCTAGTCCCATCCATGTTGTTGCAAATAGCAAGATTTCATTCTTTTTTTTTTCAGTCAGTACTATTACATTATATATACATACACACACACACACACATATATATATATATATACATAGACACACCACATCTTCTTTATCCATTCATCAGTCGAGTCGATGGACATTTGGGCTTCTTCTATAATTCAGTTATTGTTCATAGCACGGTTATAAACATTGGTGGGCACATGCCCCTTCAAATCAGCATTTTTGTATCCTTTGGATAAATACCTAGTAGTGAAATTGATGGGTCACAGGGTAGTTCTATTTTCAATTTTTTGAGGAGCCTCCATATTGTTTTCCAGAGTGGCTGCACCAGTTTGCATTCCCACCAGCAGTGCAAAAGTGTTCCCCTTTCACTGCATTCTTGCCAACATTTGTTGTTTCCTGAGTTGTTAATTTTAGCCATTCTGACAGGTGTGGGGTGGTATCTCATCATGGTTTTGATTTGTATTTCCCTGATGATGAGTGATATTGTGCACATTTTCATGTGTCTGTTAGCCATTTAGATGTCTTCTTTGGAAAAATGTCTGTTCACATCATTTGCCCATTTCTTCACTGGATTATTTGTTTTTTGGGTGTGGAGTTTGGAAAGTTTTTTATAGATTTTAGATACTAACCCTTTATCCAATATGTCATTTGCAAATATCTTATCCCATTCTGTCGGTGGCCTTTTAGTATTGTTGATTGTTTCCTTCACTGTACAGAAGCTTTTCATCCTGATAAGGTCCCAACAGTTCATTAGTGATCTAGTTCTACTTAAACAAAATAGTTTTTGTTTCTCTTGCCTCCAGAGACATGTCTAGTAAGAATTCGCTGTGGCTGAGGTCAAAGAGGTTGCTGCCTGTTTACTCCTCCAGGATTTTGATGGTTTCCTGACTTACATTTAAGTCTTTCATCCATTTTGAATTTATTTTTGTGAATGGTGTAAGAAAGTGGTCCAGTTTCATTCTTCTGCATCTTGCTGTCCAGTTTTCCCAACACCATTTGTTGAAGAGACTGTCTTTTTTCCATCACATATTCTTTCCTGCTTTGTCAAAGATTAGTTGGATATACATTTGTGGGTCTATTTCTGGGTTCTCTATTCTGTTCCATTGAACTATATATCTGTGTTTGTGCCAATACCATACTGACTTGATGATTACAGCTTTGTAATATGACTTGAAGTCTGGAATTGTAATGCCTCCAGCTTTGGTTTTCTTTTTTTTAACGTTACTTTGGCTATTCGGGGTCTTTTCTGGTTCCATACAAATTTTGGAATGGTTTGTTCTAGTTCTGTGAAATGCTGGTGTTATTTTGATAGGGATTACATTGGAAACTCGACTAGTATCTACATTTTAGCAATGTTTGTTCTTCCATTCTGTCAGCAGGGAATGCATTTCCATTTCTTTGTGTCTTCTTCAAGTTCCTTCTTAAGTTTTCTACAGTTTTTAGCATCTAGATCTTTTACCTCTTTGGTTAAGTTTATTCCTAGGTATTTTATGGTTTTCGGTGAGATGGGATTGATTCCTTGATTTCTCTTTCTGAAGCTTCATTATTGGTGTATAGAAATGCAATAAATTTCTGTACATTGATTTTATATCTTGCAACTTTGCTGAATTCATGTATCAGTTGTAGCAGTTTTTTGGTGGAGTCTTTTGGGTTTTCCAAATACGGTATCAAAAAGGTGTATTTTAAGTCTAAATCAACTTGAAGAAATCACCAGTAAATTATAATAACTAAAAGTTAGCTACTTTGTTTTCAATTACTTATGATCATATAGAGTGTTTTCTAATTAGTCTCTTGAAAATTTGACACCTAAAATTATTTTAACTATTTCTGGTATAAAAATCAGGAAACCATTGGCGGCTTCTCTCCAACATACTACAGTAGACCCAAAACCCACTTTCAGCCCATCTCCATGTGGCTTTGGGATGATCATCCACTCAGATATATATCTTAGAATGAGTTAATATACCCATGGTTTTTGACAAAAGCATATTAACTTCACATTTTTTTTCACTTGATAATACAATCTATAAATCAAACCTTAATGGACAATATTTACTATTTCCTTGGTTGTGAGACATAATATTCTTGGATGATTGCCTAAAATAATGTATAATTTATACACTTTTCCAGGTGTACTAGATTTTATCTTGCATCTGGCCATAGCATCAAAGAGGTATACCTATAACACATTGCTTTGGCTGCTTAAAAATAATTCTTTCTGTGTTGTAAGTTCACATCATGATATCTACTTATTTTGAGCAATAATGAAAACTGAAAAATTCATTCTATTTATCATAGTGTTTAGTTAAGAGTTTTCCCACCACATCACTTAGCATGAGGGTGACTCATGGTAGAAACACCTTGAAGTATGACATTGTCCAAAAGCCTAATTAAGGATCAAATAAAAATGGGCCTTCTTGGGGCACCTGGGTGGCTCAGTCGATTAAGCCTCTGGCTTTAGCTCAGGTCATGATCTCACAGTTGGTGGATCATGAGTTCGAGCCCCACATGGGGCTCTCTGCTGTCACACAGAGCCCACTTGGGATCCTCTGCCCCTCCCCCTCTCTCTTCCCCTCCCTCCTCCCTCTCCCCTTCCCCTCTGCCCCTCCCGGCTGGTGCAAGTGTGCAAGTGTGCACACACTCTCTCTCTCTCAAGAGGGGCCTAAGCTCACTGGAAGTGGGGCTCAAGCTCACAAACCAAGTGATCATGATCGAAGCCAAAATCGGAGGCTTAACCGACTGAGCCACCCAGGTGCCCCTGTATTATGGATTTTTAAATTAACTGTGTACATTTTACATCTTAATTTCTTATCCTGATTTTACCTTCGCTCATACTTATTTAGCAGTATTTTTTATCCTACTATAATTTATGTGTATGCATAAACCACCTTTACTCTTTTTAGAAAAAACAAAAGGATAATACAAAACAAAGAACACAAGTCACTCCATAGGACAAAATGCAAGCAAACAGCTAAACGACTACATCACTGGCCCCACTGTCCTCTTTAACCTTGCACTAGACTGACTTATAAAAACACAGATCTAAAAAAGCATTTATCATACATTTGTTCAACCATTTATTCAGAAACATTCATGATATACCTATGGTGTGCTAGGTGCCATGATCATTGTTGAGCTTGGAAGATATCTAACTCATGGCCCTTAATACTCAGAAACTCAAACTCCAGTAAGAAAAGCAGATGAGTGCAATAAGGCACTGTAAGTGTAACAGTAATAAAAAGTTTAAGGTGACATGTATCTAGCAATATATAACATAATATATATATTACAATTGTTATGTCTCAGTTTGATGAATTATAAAACTTAAGATGTATCTTAAAGAAAGAGGTAAAGCAAGCCGGAAGGATGAAGTATGGAAGGACAGTTAAAGCAAAAGTAACCACAAGTGAAAAGATATGGCACTGAGAGATTACTTGTTGTATTCAGGGTTTTATACGGCTGGAGATTCTTGTGTTTGTGTGAATGTGCAGAGCTGGAGCACCATGTGAACCTGCACAGGTTGTGCTTGTATAAATCAAGGTAAGGTAGCCTCATTTACTGAGATTGCAATGTGAATTATGGCCCCTACTGAGGTGCAGAGCAAAACTTACATAACTATATATGATGGTAGGAGGTTGGGGACAGGGATGAAAGGAACTATGACATCCATAAAACCTTGTTACTCACTGTAAGGACACTAAAATCACTTCATTATAACAGTTCGTTCTTTGTAACATTATGCACCTTAGTGAAATTTTACCTATGTTTCACTGCTTTGTTCACAGGAAAAGAATCATATCCATACGCAACCATATGTTGATTATGTATCATCATTTATCTGGGTGAAGCTGTAAACTATGGGAGAATTTTTCAACTTTAAAATCCTTGATGTGAATGTTTGCTTAGTCATGGCCAACTTCCCTGAAATAATTCCATGAGATTAAGTTTCACATAAATGGTATACAGGTGGGCTGGAATTCTGGCACCATGTATATTTACAAAATCATGTAACTGTCAGCCATATCTCTCTAAATTAAGAGAAGGGTACCTAAAAACCAAGACTAAAGATTTGTATACTATGAGCTGGAAAATTGCCATTTTAATAAAAAGAAGGCCAGTGAAGGGACAAAAATCTATCCTAGATGAGGCCATGAGGCTTTCGCACAAATCTGGAGAGTGGCAGCCAAAGTTCTGTGCTTTGTTACTGCGATAATCCTAGTAGATGTGCCAAAAAAAATTGGGCCTATGTTATTCAAAGAGGAACAACATGACTGGGGCCAGAAAATAGTCGGGCCCATTGTAGAGAGGGGTATAATCTCATATGAACATCTCAGGACTGATCTGGATAAGTCTATGAGGAGTTTACTAAAGAGACATTTGGTGTTTCTAGATAAGAAACCAATAAACATATTCTATCATGGTTCCTGCAAGTGATAATTAATCATGACCCATCTCAAAAACTATACCAAATATGAATGAGAGATTCTCTCTGAAAAGGCAGAATTTTTAACTGATGAGACTTCAAATTTCATCTATTTCAATCTCTTCTTTCACTTATAAGGAATCAGAGAAGCAAAGGGGTAAAGTGGTCTATGTAACAGCAAAAGAATTTGTGGAAGAGCAGAGTTAAAACTCTTTACAATTTGACATGTTGACCCTGAGACCAACTTCCATAGCATTCAGCTTCTTCCTAAATTTTAAATTAAAAAAAAATGTTTTCTTTATTTTTGAGACAGAGAGAGACAGAGCATGAGCAGGGAAGGGACAGAGGGAGAGGGAGACACAGAATCTGAAGCACGGTCCAGACTCTGAGCTGTCAGCACAGAGCCCCACACGGGGCTCAAACTCACAAACCGTGAGATCATGACCTGAGCCAAAGTGAGACGCTTAACCGACTGAGCCACCGAGGTGCCCCAACTTCTTCCTAAATTTTAGATGCAGGCTGTGTGTAGTTCAGATGACATATGATCAAATGTTCTGACTTATCTTTTAGAAGTCTGGAATCCAAATATCCAAATGAGGGCCTGCTTTCTTTGGAGTTTCTAAATTTATCCTTACAACATGCTTGACTGGCATGGCTGTCTGCTTTTGAATTTTTGCCCCTACTCTTGCAAAACCAAACCTAATGTAGTGACTAATGTCACAAGGTTATTAACTCATTCATTCAGCAAATGTTTATTCCCCAACTTTTGGGGAGTTTGTTTCCCAACACCCTCTCTACTTTCTTAACAACAATGTAGATTTTTTTGAGAAATGACCTGTTTCCTGTTTAATACAACCCGGTTAGATTCTAATTAGTAAACTTTCCTCCCTCGGTGGAGGAGAGTGACATCTCAGCTAGGTCATTAGGATGTTCTTTGCTGTCACTTGCATCTTTAGCTGAGAGTCTAAGAGACTGAAAGTGGCTGGAATCCTATCCTGACCACCAGCAGCATTCTGATCATTGACAGGAGGACCACTGGGCTCTAGCTCCCATCAGCTCTAAGAACTTCCCAAATCCTTACCACAATTTGCTTTTGCTTATATTAGCCATAGTTGTTTTATCTTGTTTGAAAACAAGGGAGTTAGCTGAAAACTCTCATGTATTCACCACTATGTTAGATGGCAAATACTAATGACAGAAAGAATATCAATTAATTAAAAGGCAGAGCCTCATTCCTCCAACAATTTCCTATACAGTGGAAAAGGCAAGACATACATATAAGAAACAAACGCATAATGCAATAGGACATTTATTACCAAATTGATTATTCCAAACAATAAGAGTTGTAGGAATCCAGAGAAGAAAGAGGAGATCAGAAAAGGCTAGATCTTAAAAGATGGGTATAAATGCAATAGCAAAAGGGAACTAAAATGACCATTTAGATGTGGACAATCAAATAAACCAGGACTTTGAATCCAGAATAAACAAAGTGTGCCAATGATAGTGTTATTAATAAGACCATGCCATTTTATTGAAGGCAAGTGAATAGAGAGAGAAAATGAAAACAAACAGCTGTTGTGAGCCATGGAATGCACACAGAAAGGTGGTAGAAGGGGAAGCCAGCAAAAAAAGAAGCCAGAAAAATAAGTAGAAATGAGAGAGCAATGAGCAAAGGTCATTTGAACTGGACTTTAAGGTACAGCCTTAACTTCTCCATTCCTCAGTTTCTTCATCTTTAGAATGGGGGTAATCATGATACCACCTCATAAAGTATGGTGATAATGAGTTATATATGTAAAACACTTAAAACATAGTTGTACTAGATTAATGAATGATACAAATCTACAGTTTCAAGAACAGCATGCTCTCTAGCTCTAGCCTCCAAGAAATTCAAGCCAAGAATAACTCCTCTAAATTTAGTTATTAGTTCACGGCTGAGTATCAGGACAACACTTTTGAGATAGAAGTGAGATCACAACAGTTTAAAGAGAGAATAAGTGGTGAAAACATGGGTGTGAGTTTTTTATTAAAAAGTTTGGTAGTGAAATGAAAGTGAGAGAAAATATTTTATAAAGAAGAGACAGATACCACAACATTTTTAAGTCAGGGGAGAAGGATCCACGAGGAGGAAGAGGCAAGGATGACAATGAGATGAGTCTGAGCCTAAGATTTTCACTGGAGTTAAAAAAGAAAAAGAAAAAAAAAAGATCCAGGACACAGAGCAATTTATCTTAGGAAAGTGAATACTTTTTCGAAATCTAGAGGGAAATAGAAGCATATTAATAGAGAAAATGAAAAATGGACGTAGAAAGGTCCATAATGAAATTCAGGGCCAGTAGACATGACTTTATCAGGAAGGAGGAGAGACCAAATGAAATAAAGATGATGGGGTTATGGAGAGATGTGATGACAAATTTTTGTGCATCTTATTGAGACTCTCTACCATCTCAAGGAATTTTAATAGGGAAATTGTAGGCAAACTCCCCTTATGAATTGAAATATAAAAGACTTATTTTATCTTATCTTACAATAAGATAAAAACCTATTTCAAATAGCCGGTTAGGCTGAATGCTTGAAACCAAAACCCTAATTCATGAAGAGAGAAATAGTCACTGGAAGGGCTCAGAATAGGTAAGAGATGTCATGGACTACATTTCTGCACAGAATAGAAGGAAAGAAAAGAGAATGTCCAATGCCCCATTCATTTCTTTGATACCACAAATTTATATATCATCATCATTCTCCAAACTGGAGATAACGTTACTTGTTTTGCAAACTTCATTGGCCACAAGGGAAAAAAAATTAAAGAGTACCTTGAGAAACTATAATTGCACAGAACTCACTTATGAAATGCTGTTTAGACTTTTATCATTGGTAATGACATGGGTAATAATAATGAGTCTCAAAAGCTCTCTCTGGATCTCTTACCAAGAATCCTACATTCCTACAAGTTGACATCCTGGAAGCATGTGTAAACTGCCCATGACTTTCATTGTCCTCCCCTCTCTGGAGCTCCATCCACCTCTCAAGGCAAACTCCACATTTTCTCAACATGCACAGTCAGGAAGGTAGAAACCAAAAGTGTCCTGTAGTTTTCATTTTAGGGAACTGAATATTGCCTCAGGCCCCAAGGACTAGGAGAGGTAGAACATTCTGGGGAATGCTAGGGACTAAAGGGTAAGAGAATATACTTGTGAGGAGGCAGGGGTAATGAGGGGAGAGGAGTGGGGGTGTTTGGTGTTTACATGCAATTTAAATGTATTTATTTATTTTTCAATATCTTTATACTTGCAACTGGTAATAGACTCAAAATATACATGGGAGTATAGAGTGGAGAGAAAGACTCTCTTTCCCATTTTCTCCAATAACCCTATACCTTTTCCCCATGTTCCCTTATATTTTAGTAAATGAAAATGAAATACATAGACAGGCAGCTAGCTATCTAGAATCCAGAAAAGTTTATAATTAAAAACATTTTAATGTTATTCATAAGAAACTCTGTAAAATAATATGATCAATATATAACAGAGGCAGCATCTTAAATATGTAGGAGTTAACTCGATTATTTAATAGAGAGTACAAGGTCAGCTGGACAGCAAACAAGGAAAATAATCAGATGTCAACCTTTAAAAATTTCAGAGTGAAACTACAAAATAATGTGCTATAAAATAATGCGTATAGGGGCGCCTGGGTGGTTCAGTCAGTTGAGGGTCCAACTTCGGCCCAGGTCATGATTCTGCACTTTGTGGGTTCGAGCCCCACATCAGGCTCTGTGCTGACAGCTCAAAGCCTGGAGCCTGCTTCAGATTCTGTGTCTCCTTCTGTCTCTGCCCCTCCCCCACTCTGTCTCTTTGTCTCCCCCCAAAAAATAAACATTAAAAAAATTTTAAATAATGTGTATATATACATACATATATTTGGCATTTTTATACAATCTTAGCTAAGCAAGACTTCCAGTTTTTCTAAATCATGGAATAAAAGATTGTCAAATCTGGCAATGAAAAAACTTTTAAAAACAATCTTTATAGATTAAATTCAATTAACAAATTGAAGAGACATATGGCAAATAAAAACTATCTTCAACATATCAGCAGGAGAAAAGGCTAGTTCAATTCAATAAGAAAATCCAAATTTCCAAATAAAAAGGTAGGCAAAAAACAAAAATAGGCAGTTGGCAGAAAAAGAAATATGATAAAAATGAAAACCTCACTTACAATTAGACAAATTGGAATTTAACAGTGAAATAGTCACAATCAACAGAGTGAAAAGGCAACAAAAGGAATTTTTGAAAGTATTTGCAAATCCTATTATCTGATAAGAGGTTATCATCTAAAATATGTAGTGAACTCCTATAACTCAGCAACAAGCAAACAAACTCCTATAACTCAACAACAGCAACAAAAAAAAAAAACAAATTAACTCCATTAAAAAGGGCAAAATGCCAGGCGTAAGGGATGGGGGAAATAGGAAGAGGCTGTTAAAAGGGGACAAACTTCTGGCTGTAAGATGAATAAGATCTGAGGATCTAATGTAAACATGATGACTATAGTTGATACCACTGTATTGTGTAATTGAAATTTGCTAACAGAACAGAACCTAAATGTTCTCACCAAACAAAGGAAGGGCAAATTTGTGAGCTGATGGATGCATTAATTAACCAGATGCTAGGAATCCTTTCACAGTGTATACATATGTCAAATCACCATGATGTATACTTTAAATACCTTACAATTTTATATGACCTCAATAATGCTGAAAAAAATAAAAATCGAAGACTCAGATCTTGGTGTTTAAATAGAAATGGGCCAAAGATTTGAATAGACATTTCTTCAAGGCAAATTCACAACAGCATATGAAAAGATGCTGAAACTCATAAATCATTAAGGAAATGAAAATCAAAACCACAGGTAACACCTACACCCATTAGGATGGCTACTACAAAAAAGAAAAAATAGAAAATAACAAGTGGTAGCAAGAATGTATCACTTGTGTGCATCACACGGAGTACTCGCTGCATAGAAAAAGAGCTCCTGTGCCTGTCTCTATGCCTTCCTACTCCCTTAGCAAGTTTCTGAGACACTTATTTTACAGCGAAAGTAAAGATGACAGTGTCCTTTCAAATATAAAATCCTATAGGGGGCACCTGGTTGGCTTGGTTGGTTAAGCATCTGCCTGTTGGCTTCCGTTTAGGTCATGATCTCATGGTTGGTGAGATCAAGCCCCACAAGCTTCCAGCTACAGGCTGACAGCACAGAGTTTGCTTGGAACTCTCTCTCTCCCTCTCTGCTCCTCTCTCTCTGTTTCTCTCTCTCAAAAATAAATAAATAAACTTAAAAAATTATATCAAATATAAAAAACTAGAAGCCAGTTACCCAAGCAGCCTTGTGTTAATCACTCAGTGGTCTGAAGCCTTCTCATCCCTCCTCAGCTCACTCCCATAAGGCACTGGGTGAGGTATGTGATGATAATTATTCAATCTGGTCATATTAAAATGGCCATAATGCATAATAGGCCAGGCCATTCTTCCCATTCCCCACTCCCTCTCCACCTCCCATCCCCCTCACCCACATACAAACAGAAGAATCAATGCATTGCAATCAGTGAGTTTAAGGGCATGTGCTCTGTTAGAATTCCTGGCAGTGACTATCATGCAAATCATGGCATTTATGAAGATTATAAATGCTGTCCAGAAACTTAGAGTGAAAAGAACTCCTGGAAGTTCAGCCAATCTTTTTCCTCCTTTACTTCCCAGTAGTACTGTCTTGAACTACCCCAAGAAAAAATTAAAGGTGTTTTTCAAAGTTCATTAGTTAGGGTAGCCCATGCATTACCAATGGGATCAACAAGCACCCCTGGGGGCGGGGCAGGGAGTGGGAGAAAAAATTGGTTCTTGGCAAGGGCGTGGGAGCAAAAAAAATCCTTCTGTCTTTATTTAAAAAGCACAGATATACATATAGTTCATAAACAGAAAATTGTTATACTTGTGGTATTAAAGTTTCATGAAGGGGGAAATTATGGAAAAAAAAGTCTAATAAATCTACCATGAGAAGTGATAAAAAAAATAATGTTGAGAAACACTGGAGTAGTCTAAACTGCTATAACAAACACTCTGCAAAACTCAGTGGCCTTACAAAACAATTTTTGTCTTACTGATAGCGCATTCTGATGCTTGATAGTAGGGGCCCTGGAGTGTGCTCTCCTCCACATAGTCATACAGGAACTCAGGCTCCTTCTGTCCAGTGGCTCCACCATCCCTTAAGGCCTTTGAGAATCTTCCAGAATCCTCTTCATCTGGCTGCCCAATGATTAAAGAAAGAGAAGCGGAAGATAATAAAAGAATATTTTGGGGACTAGGCTTGGCAGTGAGTGCACAATTTTCACCAACTTTATATTGCCACAAATTAGTCAATGGCCTTTTCTAAATGCAAGGCAACTGGGAAATACAGTCTAACCCCATGCACACGAGGGGAGAATAGAATACTGCAGAAAAACAAGTTAGTCTTTGCCTCATAAGACAGAAAATTTGAAGCTTTACTGGGGTCTCATAGTTGATGAAAACTGAATTATATTTAATACTTGCAATGATAAAATGTACCCTAGAAAAAAATGGAGAAGAGCTTATTTTAATCCTATTCTTCAGCTTTGGGCTTTCCTTCAATCTTCCTTACACTTTACTAGCAGTAAGCATTTTAACTGGTTAATAAACAGGAAAACAAATTAAAGGTTTGTTTCCCAACCTACTGAACATATTCAATGCTGGAAAGAATATGGAGAAAAAGATACAATTACTCTTTGTGTAAGCGGCAAACACATGTGAAGGGCACCTTGATAATATCTATAACAATTTTGCAGGCACATACCCACTGACACAGCAACTCCATTTCTGGACATTTATCCTGGAGATATTATTACCTCAAGTTAAAATAGCTCACCCTTACATACTGCTTACCATGTGTCAGAAGGCACAGAACATGCAGTCAATTCCCCACTAATAACTGACAGAGCAGGAGTCTCAACTGAGGAAGTTCATCTCTAGTCTCTATCCTTAACTGCTATCTTCATCATGTGCACAGACATGTCAAAGGATTGAAAATAACCTAAACATCCATCAACAGGGGACTAATTCAGTAAACTACAATAACACCCAAATATCCACAGACCACTACAAAGCTATTAAAAATAATGAGGCAGTTTTAAATATACTTGTGCGAAACAATCTATACGATATATACTTTTTAGCAAAAAAGAGAGAGAGAGAGATTACAGTGGAAAACAAGGCATATAAGTAGGATATCACTGTATCAAAAATTTTGAAATGAATTTCTTCAGGAAAAAAATTTCAAGGAAAGAGGAATATTGACAGCCCCTTAAGAGAGAAACTGAGAATTTGGTGGGCAACATTCTCTGAACATCATTTTGTACCACTGGAATTTGGAAACAAGTGTTAATAATTCCCACTTGAAATAAACATAATTTTCATTTATTGTGCAAAAATGATGGCAATTATATATGCATTGGTTTAATCTTTTCTAATACATAAACTTCCTTTGCCTAATCCAACTAGAAGTAGAGTGGATCAACTGATCTTCATTGCCTTTCTTTTCCTCCCATTACCTGTGAAGTAGCAATTCATAGTTCTATTCAACTGGGTGGAGGTGGGGGGGGGGGGTGTCTGATTACATCAGCACATTATAGAGGTCTGATCTATTGTCTCAGCATATTTCTCATTACCTTAGCTATCTTTGTTATCCTTAGTACTTGCTGCCTCTGACTGAAATACTAGCTGGGTCCTCTCAAAACTCTCCATTCTACTTCCTGGGGTTTCCCGAGGACTGATTCATGTTCTACCTAATTCAAAAAACTTTTTCCTGTGAGGTCTCTATCAGCATGGGTAAAGGCTTCCCCTGAAGGTAATAGGATGTGAATCAGAGCTGTGTAAATCCCCTTGAATTAGAATAAACTTTTTATTTACACATTTATTTTAAATGTGTTTGAAATGTATTATTTATTTACACATTAATTTTTAAACCCCACCAAAAAAGAAAAAAATGAAACTTTTAAAGCATTTTCAGGAATGGAGCTTGGTTTTCATAAGGCAGGGACAGAGCAAATAGAAGGTCAACATGAGGGCCAGAAAAATTAAGAAGCCTCATAGGGTTGTCCAATTGGATAAGACCTTATTCCCTCACTTCTCTCTTTCAGTAAGGATCTCAAAATCTGAACTTCCTGAACATGTTGCAAACTTCCTCTTCTCAGTCCCACCTATCTGGATGCTCAAAAATCACCTGTATTTGATAGGATGCATTTCTTCTCCAGTTTTTTCCATTTAAAGAATGTTACACTGCCTTTCCTCACCATGTGAAAGTGGCCAGTGTTTTGTGCTTTTAGGTAGCCTTTTGGAATGCCCTAGCAGTGCTTATCAATTAATGTACATTAATAGAGATTCTGTTAAAATGCAGTTTCTAATTCAGTAGCCCTGGGTGGGGCCTGATATTCCACATTTTTATCAGGTAATGCCAATGCTGCTGATCCACAGAATACATTTCAAGTAGGAAGGTCCTAAAGAAAACTTGATGCTAAGAAGAAGCCACAGCAAGCAGTGCCATTCTGAGTATGTGCAAAAGTGTATGGAGAATCTGTAGCAGGCTCCAGACTCTGAGCTATCAGCACAGAGCCCGATGTGGGGCCTGAACTTGTGAACTGCGAGATCATGACCTGAGCTGAAGTTGGACACTTAACCGACTGAGCCACCCAGATGCCCATAATATTGTCATTTTTAATGATTTTATTTTTGAGGTGGGGGGGCAGAGAAAGGGGTGACAGAGGATCCGAAGCAGGTCTGTCCTGACACTGGGGTTTAAATTCATGAACCATGAGATCATGACCTGGGCCAAAGTCAGACGTGGAACTGACTGAACCACCCAGCCACCCCATATATTGTCATTTTTTCTAAGTCAGAAATGGCCAAATGTGGGTAATTTTATATGATTCAATCTAGCAGCACCACTTCTTAGAGCAGTTGCGAATATTAAAATGGATAGTATATGTGATGATCATTACACAGTTCCGGAAAAGTAGAATAAGAACACAATAAATTCTAGTATATATTACTTTAATGTACACATGTATACTTTAAAGCATGAGGATGGGAAGAAAGTGGATATTTTTGTTCTTTCTCCTTTATCATTTGGAGTTTTCTTGGATCTTTTTTCTTTCCTTTTCTTTTTTTTTTTTTTTTTTTTTTTTTGAACAATATAACTTTGTGCTTAAAATCACTAACTCTGGAGCCAGACTGCTAGAATTTCAATTCACCAGGTATTAGCTGTGTGACTTTTGGAAAGTTACTTTACCTTCCCATGCCTCAGTGTAAAATGGAGAAATAATAGTATCTACTTCATTAGGATTGTTGTGATACTAAATAAGATAATATTTACAAATTGATAACAGCAGTGTCTGGTACATCCTAAATGTTATGTAGATAGATGGATAGATAGATAAATAGACAGATAGATAGATAGATAGATAGATAGATAGACATACATATGTATATACCCTACCTCTGACTATCTGACTACTCTTCCTAACATTTCTTGTTGATAGTTGGTTAATTCCAATAAAATAATTATTGTTAACCAATAAAATAACTGGTTAGTAGTCAACAAAAACAAGCCAGTAAAAGTTTAATGATTTTCCCTTTTCTCTGGTCCATATGAACACTGATGTTAAAAAAAAAAAACCTACAGAAATGCAGAATATGAAATCTGAAAGTTATCTTAGAGACAATCTGTTAAATTCCTTCATTTTACATAGGAAAATGAGATCTCTTCAAAAATGTACCTCAGTGACTTAGGGATGGGAGATGTCCATGAATTCACCCTAAACCTTCTCATCTCCCTTTTGCTACCATTGCCAATTTCCTCCCCCAGCAAATCTCTGATCAGGTACTATCAAGTTACAGAATTTTTTGGTCTCACTTTCACTGTTTTCTCTACTTTTACTAACCATCCTTTGTGGAAACAGCAGAATAACAAGCTACAGCCTTTGGAATAAATCTCCTGAAGTCATAGTTCAGTTGGCCATACAATCTATACTCATGGACTCAGGGTGGTTCTTAAGTGGGACTGCCTCAGGACCTCAGGACTGATACAATCAGGTTTAATAAATATACTTATTTGCTGTTTTCTGCAACTGTTCAAAACAAAACAAAACAAAGCAAAACAAAACAAAACAGCAGCCCAGACTGGAATCGATGTTGAAAATACAAGAGACAGTCTAAATTGTTCAGTACAAGCACAGTTTAAGACATTAGTCAGAACTACTACAATTTCTTATGTATTTTGTAATGGACATGGTGGCTCATAGAAAAGTAACAGAATGCGAAACTAATAAGCAATAGTTAAAGCTGAGAAGGAAAGCTAAACATGGCTCTCTTGGATATCTGGAATTGACTGAGTCATAGATGATACCATCCATGATTCAAGTCAATGAGACTTTAAAGAAACAGGTACTCCTTCCCTTTCCTTTCTTTTTTCTTGAAGGAGGAAAGGGCTACAAAGGGCTGCATTCTGTTAATTCTTTTTTGCAGGTTTAATCTTTATTTTAATAAACATTTTTAAGTGAAAAGTTAAAAAAAAAGAAATAAACAGATAAAATTAGAGTTAACAATTTTCCAAATAGAACACATCCCACAAAATTATATCAAAACATATGGCAGTCTTACTCATCTTAGAGCTAGATAATTTATTCTAAACTTGTACTCTGTTTTGGTAGAATACCCTTATGTTAATTTGGGCAGACCAGAGACTGGAACAAAGGTCAGTCACTTAAAGAGTAAATAATTAATTTCTTTCTCATATAACAAAATAAAACATGCCTAGCTGCAAGGAGAGCTAGGTAATACAGCCTCTAGCTGGACAATCACTTTTCAGTCACAATTTTATTAATGCCAAGAAGAAAATAACAGGTTTCAGAGAACAGCTAGAAGTCTTCACTACATTCACAAATATGATTTAATAAAATGATACCTTAGTGAATCATAGTGAGAATTTTAAGATCATCTGAAAGATAGACATCTTTTAAGATCAATATCTTCTAAGTTTTTTGTAAAGTAGTTTATATCAGATTCCAGCATAATAACTTTGCATCTAGTAAAACTAATCCTCCAATCCTACTATACCACCACTATCAAGTGTCTTTTAATGACTAATTTCAACCCACACTGATCTTCATTTTTTCTTATAGCCTATAATATTTATTCATACTAGTCTCTCCAGCACTTCATTATATATTGATGTCCTGTGCACACTTCTAAAAGACCACAAATTTCTTAAAGATACCTTAATATTAGTAGTACTCAGTAAAATGCAAAATTCAGAAGGTATTTAATAAATTCTTAAAGATTTGAAGTAAATGCATCTGAGCCAGAATCTATCTACTACATACAAGACAGAATAGCTGCTAACATTTCAATAGATACTACCTTAATAATTTACTGATAACATTATAGACTTCCTGTGACTAAAAAAAGAGTGAAAATAGAATTAATACCAATACCAAAGTGGACCACAAAGCAAAACTTTGCTCCCAGAAAAGTAGCAAAAACAAAAGAAAGAAAGAAAGAGAGAGAGAGAAAAAAAGAAGGGAAGAAAGAAAGAAAGAGAAAAAAGGAAGAAAGAAAGAGAAAAAGAAAAAAGAAAGAGAGAAAAGAAATGGTGGCAAAAACAAAGAGAAGAAAGCAGATGTGGAATTGAAATAGTAAAAAGCAAATGGTAAAGCAAAATGGTTCAACCCAATGTAAACTCTATATAATACAAAATAATGGTTAAATCAATCTTAAAGTAAGCAAAATTGCAAGAAAAAGTACATTTCAAGAAAAGAATAGCATATTTTGGATAGATCATCAATTTTTTTTTTATTTTTTTATTTTTTAATATATGAAATTTACTGTCAAATTGGTTTCCATACAACACCCAGTGCTCATCCCAAAAGGTGCCCTCCTCAATACCCATCACCCACCCTGCCCTCCCTCCCACCCTGCCCTCCCTCCCACCCCCCATCAACCCTCAGTTTGTTCTCAGTTTTTAACAGTCTCTTATGCTTTGGCTCTCTCCCACTCTAGCCTCATTTTTTTTTTTTTTCCTTCCCCTCCCCCATGGGTTTCTGTTATGTTTCTCAGGATCCACATAAGAGTGAAACCATATGGTATCTGTCTTTCTCTGTATGGCTTATTTCACTTAGCATCACACTCTCCAGTTCCATCCATGTTGCTACAAAAGGCCATATTTCATTTTTTCTCATTGCCACGTAGTATTCCATTGTGTATATAAACCACAATTTCTTTATCCATTCATCAGTTGATGGACATTTAGGCTCTTTCCATAATTTGGCTATTGTTGAGAGTGCCGCTATAAACATTGGGGTACAGGTGCCCCTATGCATCAGTACTCCTGTATCCCTTGGGTAAATTCCTAGCAGTGCTATTGCTGGGTCATAGGGTAGGTCTATTTTTAATTTTCTGAGGAACCTCCACACTGCTTTCCAGAGCGGCTGCACCAATTTGCATTCCCACCAACAGTGCAAGAGGGTTCCTGTTTCTCCACATCCTCGCCAGCATCTATAGTCTCCTGATTTCTTCATTTTGGCCACTCTGACTGGCGTCAGGTGGTATCTGAGTGTGGTTTTGATTTGTATTTCCCTGATAAGGAGCGACGTTGAACATCTTTTCATGTGCCTGTTGGCCATCCGGATGTCTTCTTTAGAGAAGTGTCTATTCATGTTTTCTGCCCATTTCTTCACTGGGTTATTTGTTTTTCGGGTGTGGAGTTTGATGAGCTCTTTATAGATTTTGGATGCTAGCCCTTTGTCCGTTGTGTCATTTGCAAATATCTTTTCCCATTCCGTTGGTTGCCTTTTAGTTTTGTTGGTTGTTTCCTTTGCTGTGCAGAAGCTTTTTATCTTCATAAGGTCCCAGTAATTCACTTTTGCTTTTAATTCCCTTGCCTTTGGGGATGTGCCGAGTAAGAGATTGCTACGGCTGAGGTCAGAGAGGTCTTTTCCTGCTTTCTCCTCTAAGGTTTTGATGGTTTCCTGTCTCACATTCAGGTCCTTTATCCATTTTGAGTTTATTTTTGTGAATGGTGTGAGAAAGTGGTCTAGTTTCAACCTTCTGCATGTTGCTGTCCAGTTCTCCCAGCACCATTTGTTAAAGAGACTGTCTTTTTTCCATTGGATGTTCTTTCCTGCTTTGTCAAAGATGAGTTGGCCATACGTTTGTGGGTCTAGTTCTGGGGTTTCTATTCTATTCCATTGGTCTATGTGTCTGTTTTTATGCCAATACCATGCTGACTTGATGATGACAGCTTTGTAGTAGAGGCTAAAGTCTGGGATTGTGATGCCTCCTGCTTTGGTCTTCTTCTTCAAAATTACTTTGGCTATTCGGGCCCTTTTGTGGTTCCATATGAATTTTAGGATTGCTTGTTCTAGTTTCGAGAAGAATGCTGGTGCAATTTTGATTGGGATTGCATTGAATGTGTAGATAGCTTTGGGTAGTATTGACATTTTGACAATATTTATTCTTCCAATCCATGAGCAGGGAATGTCTTTCCATTTCTTTATATCTTCTTCAATTACTAGATCATCAATTTTAACAGTAACTTGTCATAGCTACTCCCTTTCCATCCACTGCTGATTTTTTGGCAGCGGATAGCCATTGGAATCCTACAGCAGGAGATGGAGACAAGGAATAGGATGACTATAATGAAGTAATCATACATAGAGGGAGATAAGGCAGATAAGGCAAAAGAGAAGAGGTAAGGGATAAAGCCACATATATAAGAGCAAGTGAAGCCAGAGTGACAACCAAAGTCAACAGATCCTCTTCAAACACCAGGCTGTCCTATCATTGTCTACGCAACACTGAAGCAGTGCTTGCATGTAGTAAAAACAAACATCAGCTAACATTTGAATTGAAGTGAAGTGAAATAAAGTAAAGTAAAGCAAAGCAAGAGAACAAAAGAAACATGGGAACAAAACAAACAATAATGACTCAACAGTCAATGCTGGAATGAAAACAAACTGAATTAGGAGAAAAAATTTTTATTACCAGTTAAAACAACATAATTAAGCAGCAATAAGATCAGACTTCTGATTTCAAATGCCAATTAAAGTTGCAATGACCAAGGCAACATAAAACCAATCCAATGCTTTTGGAAAATTATGATGAATAATTTAAGAAAAATTATTCAGATAGCTTTAGTCAGGTTGCATGGAGATACAGAAAGATACCTGAGTTCTAGTTTTAGTTCTGCCATTGACAATTTGTGGCCAACAGTAATATAACCCTCCTTATATATTTTAAAAATATTGAAATTTGGGAAAAAAATAAAATACTAGGAAAAATTACATTTACTCAAGGTAAAATGAGAAGTTGCATTAAGGTTCAATGAATCTTCAAAGAAAAAGAGTGATTGTCTTTTTGCTTCTATCTCTTTGACACATCTTTAGCAGAAAGCTGAATTGGAAGTTTATAATGTATTAATATAACCAAATACAGATAATACCCATTTCTGATTAATTTTGTTTCCAAATTTTGAACAGTGTGTCCCCTTTTAATTATATTCTATTACCAGGGTGCCCGGGTGGCTCAGTTGGTTAAGTGTCCAACTTTGGCTCAGGTCATGATCTTGCAGATCATGGGTTCGAGCCCCATGCCAGGCTCTGTGCTGACAGCTCAGAGGCTAGAGCCTGCTTTGGATTCTGTGTCTCCCTCTCTGTCTCTGCCCCTCCCCTGCTCATGCTCTGTCTCTCTCTATCAAAAATAAACATTAAAAAATTTAAAAACAAAAATAAAAAAAAACTAATAACTATATTCTATTAGCATTATTCACCAGCTCCAATTACTTTTGCAGTGACATTTAAAACTTACTGCCAGGAACTGTGCTAGGTCCAAGCAATAGTTATCCTTTCAGTCATCCTCCACAGTCATTATTAGTGTGATTATTCCCACTTTTTCAAATAAATTATTATTATTCCCATTTTACAAGCAGGAAATGAAATTTCTCCCAGCTAAGGAAATTTAAATTGACCAAAATTACACAGCTAGTAACAGGCAGAACTGGAATTAGAAAGTGAGGTTGTATAACTCCAAAGCATGTTCTCTGTATATAGCACTGTGTGGGTCCCCTTGGACCTTCAACTGAATACTAATTGGCACAGGCACATAAAGACAATACCAGATGCCAGGAAAAGATCACATAGAAGGGGGAATGAGAACAATCTCAAGCTCACACAAGGCCAAGAATAATATGTGACCAATGTGGAAAAGCTCATAATCATAGGTCATCAGGTAGACTACTCAGAAAGTTATAGCCATTGTCTTGAGGGAAATACTACCCATAGACTACTCTGATTCCACCTAGCAAAACTTAAATGCAGGAATCAAAAGAATGAAACCTTCCTATTAACTATGTCCCAGAATAAAGTTCAAAAATAGTCAACTCCTAACAAGGCAAAATTTACAAATCTACAATATCACTCATCCAATCAAAAATTACTAGGAATGCAAGAAAGAAGAAAAATGCTACCCATAATGAGAAGAAGAAATCAATCAGTAGAAATAAATCCAGAAATGACAGATAAAAGAATTAGTAGAAAGAACATCAAATAGTTAATATAACTATATTTCATATGTTTAATAAGATAAAGACATGATTGAGCTTATCAAATACATACATAAAAGATATTTTAGAAATCCCAAATAAAATTTCTAAACATGAAAAATGCAAATCTGAAACTAAAAATACACTGGGTGACATTAATAGCATATTAGACCCAGCAAGAGAAAAAAAATGGTTAATTTGAGGAATAACAATATAAACAATATAAAATGAAACACAAAGCAAATGTTGGAAAAAAACATTTAAAGAATTGGTGAGGTGCAGGACAACTTCAAGTGGCCCAATACACATATAATTTGTGTTATCAAAGAAGGGGCATTTTCCAAATTTGATGAATTTCCAATTCCAAATTCCAAATAATGGCTATTTTCCAAATTTGATAAAAACTATAAATACACAGATTCAAGTTCAACAAACCCTAACCACAAGAAACTTCATGGCACATCATAGCCAAATAGCTTACAACTAATGATTTTTTTCTTTTTGATGCTATCATAAATCACATTATTTTCTTAATTTCTCTTTCATTGTTAGTGTATAGAACTGCGACTGAGTTTTGTATATAAATTTTATATCCTACAGATTTTGTAAATGTATTAGTTCTATTAGTTCTGATAGCTTTTTCTTTTGATGGTCTTTTGGGTTTTTTATATATACTATCATGTCATCTGCAAATAGAGACAATTTAATTTCTCCCTTTCTGATCTGGATGCCTTTTATTTCTTTTTCTTGCCTAATTGAGCTGGATAGGAATTTCAGTACTAAGCTAAATATAAGTGGTGAGAGTGAGCATCCTTGTCTTGTTCCTGATCTTAGAGGGAAAATTTTCCGTTTTCAATACTGAATATGTTAGCTGTGGACCTGTCATCTATGGCCTTTATTATGTTCAGTTACATTCCCCCTATATCCATTTTATTGAAAGTTTTTATCATGAAACGATATTAAATTTTGTCAAATGCTTTTTCTGCATCTATTGAGATGATCATATGATTTTTACTCTTCATTTTGTTAATGTGATTGATTTGAGATGTTGAACCATCCTTGCATCCCTGGAATAAATTCCACTTAATCATAGTGTATAATCCTTTTTGTTGTTGTTGTTTTGTTTTGTTTTTAAGTAGGTTCTACACCCAGCGTGGGGCCCAACATGGGGTTTGAATTCACAACCCTGAGATCAAGACCTGAGCTGAGATCAAGAGTCAGATGATGCTTAACTGACTGAGATACCAGGTGCCCCAATGTATATTATCCTTTTAATGTAACTGATGAACTCAGCTCGCTAATATTTTATCGAAGATTTTTACATCTGTGTTCATCAGGGCTATTGGCCTTTAATTTTCTCTTTTTGCTGTGCCTTTGTCTGGTGTCGGTATTGGGTAATGCTGGCCTTGTAAAATGAGCTTGAAAGTATTCCTTCTTTTCCAATGTTTGGAAGATTTGGCGAAGGGTTGGTAAGACTTATTCTTTAAATGTTTGGTAGAATTAACCAGTGAAGCCAACTGGTCTTAGTTAGGAGGTTATTAATTGCTAATTCAAACTCCTTACTAGCAACTAGTCTGTTCAGATTTTCTATTTCTTCATGATTCAGTGTTGGTAGGCTGTACATTTCTAGGAATTTATCTATTTCTTCTAGGTTGCCCAATTTGTTGGTGTTTGTTCATAGTAGTCTCATGATCCTTCGTATTTGGGTGGTATCAACTGTAAACATCTACTGTTTCATTTATAATTTTATTTATTTGAGTCTTTTTTTCTTGGTTAGTGTGGCTAAAGGTCTTTTTTGTGTATATTTTCAATAAACTACCTCTTAGTTTTACTGATCTTTTCTATTGTCTTTTTAATGTCTATTTAATTTATTTCCATATTGATCTTTGTTATATTCTCTCTCCTGCTAACTTTGGACTTAGTTTGCTCTTTTTCTCATTCCTTAATGTGCGTTCTAAGGTTTTAAAATTTTTTTCTTATTTATTTATATTTTTTTACTTGAGATCTTTCTTTTATGTTAATGTAGGCTTTTATCACTATAAAAGTCCCTGTTAGACTACTTTTGCTGCATTCCTTAAGTCTTGGTATGTTTCCATTTTAATTTTTCTCAAGATTTTTTCCCAAGAGGTTTTTTTATTTGGGGCTCCTGGCTGGCTCACTTGGTAGAGCATAAAACTCTTGATCTCAGGGTCATGATTTCAAGCCCCAGGCTGGGCGTGGAGCCTACTTAAAAATATTTTTTGTTAAAAAAAAAAGCTTTTTATTTCTTTTTTTTATTTTGCCTTTGACCCACTGGTTGTTCAAGAGTATTTTGTTTCATGTGCATATATTTATGGATTTTCTACGTTACTTCTTATAACTGATTTCTAGTTTCATACCATTTTGGTCGAAAAGTATCCTGGACATGATTGACATGATTTCAATCTTGTTATATTTATTAAGACTTGTTTGTAGCTTAACATATGATCCAATTTGAAGAATGTTTCATATGTACTTGAGAAGAATGTGTACTCTGCTCCTTTTGGATGGAATGTTCTGAAAATGTCTCAGTCAGTCCATCTGGTCTAATGGGTCATTTAAAAACAATGTTTTCTTACTGATTTTCTGTTTGGATGGTCTATCCATTATTGAAAGTGGGTACTGAAGTCCCCTACCATTACTGCCTTGCTGTCTATTTCTCCCTTCAAGTTTGTTAATATTTGCTTTATATATTAAGGTGCTTCTATGTTGGGTGCATACATATTTACAACTGTTGTATCCTCTTGATGAATTGACTTCTTTATCATTATATAATGACATTAAAAGTTACTAAGAGAGTAAATCTTAAATGTTCTCACCACAAAAAAGAAATGGTAATTATTTGAAGTGATTCAGGTGTTAGCTAACACTATGGTGGTAATCATTTTGCAATATATAAAAGTATCAATCAATACTTTGTACAGCTTAAACGTACACAATATTTTGTAAATTATAGTGTGTGTATATTTGTGTGTGTGTATATATGTATATCTGGGGCGGGGGGGGGGGGGGCGGTGGTGGAGGGGAAGAACCAGTGATGAAAAGAAAATCTTAAAAGCAGTTAGAGGGAGAAAACAGCTTATGTTCATCCTCATGTCATAAGGGTGACAGCAGATTTTTTGGGGGGTGGGGGAGATAATGCAAGCTGTCAGATATTAGAGGAACTCTTTAAAATAATGAAAGGGAAAACTGTATTTTCAGCAAAATATCTTTGAAAATTGAAAGCAAAAAAAAAAAAGGAGGGAAATTCAGATATACAAAGTCTGAAATAGTTCATTACCTGCATATCTGAAATATAAAAAATGCTAAAGAAAGTTACTTATTAAATAGGGAAATATGAACATATAACACAAAGAAGGACACAAGATCACTTCTCAGCCTTTTGACTAAGATCAAGTGAAGAAGGACAAAAGAAATAATAACTAAATGGCTAAATACATAAGGTAAATTTTTCTTATTTTAAAAATCTCTTTGAAAGGTAACTGCTATTTTGACATATGATTAATGTAAAATTTAAAAAAATATATAGAACTAAAATATGACAGCAATTGGATGGAAGCCAAGAGGGAGGAATCAGAAATATACTTTAATAACACACCTATACTACATAGGAAATGGTATATTAATTGATGGCACACTGTGATAATCTAAAGATATGTACTATGAACTCTAAACAGCCAAACTCACAAAAGAACTAAGGCTAATATGCAAAAAGGCAATAAAATAGAATAAAAAATATTGAATTAATTCACAAGAAGGCAGAGAAAAAGAAAAAGGAAACAAAGAAAAGATAATTTTAAAATAATTATAATTATATATATACATACATATAGCACTTTTACACACAATTAGATACATATACATATAAAATTATATGCAATTATATATTTTATATACATAAAAAATGTCCACTTAAGGAAATGCTTTTTCCCCACAACTTGTCAGATAGATAGGTATGCTATGGAATGAATGTTTGTGTCTCCCCAAAATTCAAATGTTGAAGCCCTAATCCACGAAGTGAAGGTATTTGGATATGGGCCATTTGGGAGGTGTTCAGGTCGTGAATGTGGAGACCTCATGATGGCATTAGTGGCCTAATCCTAATCAGAGTCCTAATAAGTGTCCTGAGAAGAGACACCAGAGAGATGATCTCTCTCTCTCTACTATGTGAGAATATAGTTGTGTGCAAGCCAGGAAGAGAGCTCTAATCAGAAGCTGTAGCAGCTGGCATCTTAGTCACTGACTCCGGAGCCTTTAGAAGCATGAGAAATAAATGTTAACAACAGTTTATGTCACCCGGTTTATGGTATTCTGTTAGAGCAGCCCAAGCAGAGGAAAACACACTTAGTCTCACTCTGCAACTGAAAAATGACTCATGAAGATTGTTACTACAAGCCCTTTGCAAAAGGAGATAAAAATGCCCCATGGCTGCTCATTACATCATTGCTCCGGCTGTTTCTCACGTGCTTGCTTGTGATGCCGCACACTCCCACTGAGACACCTAGTGGTGGACAGTTTATCTGAAGATGAAAGGAGACCTGCATGCTCAATGTTTTGCATTTTAACTCATAAAATGCACAGCTGGGCCTCTCCCCAAATACTCAAGGGCTTTTGATATATTAACTCCTCTTTAAATCACCCCAGTGAGGCATAAAGAGAAAACAGAATGTGTAAGCAAATTGTGCTGGGTCAAAGTCAGGACCATATGCCCTCATCTCCTGATTCCTGTACTGACCATTCATCGACCTGCTACATTTAAATGTTAATTATTAACAATTAAATAATATTTTAATAATAATTTTTATTATTAGCCCTCGTGTTTCTTTTTAAAAATCATTTGTTTATAAAATAAGATCTACAGAGGCTCCTGGGTGGCTCAGTTGGTTAAGCGGCCGACTCCAGCTAAGGTCATGATCTCACCATTTGTGAGTTCAAGCCCTGAGTCGGGCCCTATACTGACAGCTCAGAGCCTGGAGCCTGCTTCAGATTCTCTGTCTCCCTCTCTCTCTCCCTCTCTCTCTCTGCCCCTCCCCTGTTCACATTCTGTCTGTGTCTCTCTCTCCTTCAGAAATAAACATTTAAAAAAATTTTTTAAATAAATAAAATAAAATAAAATACCATAAGACATCATCTGAATCTTTGGATTTACTTCTGTGCCACTAATAGTTGCTTAATAAATATCAAATAGGACTGAATTACATTATAATGAGTCAATGTTCTAGGCCCTAAACAGAATGCAAATATAAGCATCACATTCTGGATTCAAAGGCATAGGTCTAAAATTATCAACATTATTCAAAAACAATTGTCCTCTAGAATAAATCCCTTAAAAATTAAGTCACCAAGTGAAAAACTCTGACTTTACAAAGATTCAAATATACATGGGAAAAGTAATTCAACTCACTGTATCAGAGAATTTTGAGGGGTTAGAGGGAAAACAAGTATTCTTCATTGAATTAAATTACAATAAAGTTATAAATTGGCATGTTCTTCTAACAGAAATAACACTGACACTATAATTCTACAAATCTCTTCTTTCAAACAGGTGAGAGAAGCCCATATTCTCTAAGATATAGAGTTACTGAGGTTCGTTCCTAGTTTCGTAAAATAAAAAAGCATGAAGAACTTACTGTATACCTTTGTTTTTAAATTTCATCTTTTCTTTTCAAATGCATTTTTGAAATGACCCTTCTCTAAAAGAGATTAATCCTCAAAACTATTCGGAGTAACTGAGAAACGATTTTGGAACATGGGAGTGTAATTAGTCAATATTTCTAGTTACTTAATGTGAATTAGAAGTTTATACTTTGATGAACAAGAGTAAGAAGTCAGAACAAAATGGGGGAAAATTCTCTTGATTGAAAGACTATAGTCAGGAATAAATTATGATCTGGGGCCACAGAAACCTTACACATCATTAATGATATATATATATTTTATTGTAAGCACAACAAAGGGTCAACTACCAAACCTATTATAAGGCTAAGTGGTATGATTCTCTAAGTGGTAGAGATCTGTAAACTTTTTATGTAAATGGCCGGATGCCAGATATTTTAAGCTTTGTAGGCCAGATGGTTTCTGTCTCAACTATTCAACTCTCTTTGCCATGCAAAAGGAGCCAGAGACAATGCTGTAAAAAAATGGGCATGTCTGTGTTCCAATAAACTTTATTTACAAAAACAGGCACGTGAAAAGGATTCAGCCTACAGGTTGTAGTTTGCTGACTTCCTGCTCTAAATTCCCAGCATCTGTTCTATAAGTGATAGTACCACCTGAGGACAGGCCCCAGGTCAAACTCTTAGACCCCCTATTTCTTAGCTGTCCACTTATCTTCCTCAACTTTCCACCATCTCCTCCTCTTTTCTATTTCTTCCTCTTTCCGCCCCCACCCTGAATCTGGAATTCTCAGGCAGCCCTTTCTCAGAAACTCTGACTGGCTCTATGGGAAGAAAGGAGGTCTTAATGAGGCATAACCATAAAATGGCTATTAGAGGCTTATTACATTTAAAAAAGGAAATACTTAGGATGATTGTTTAACCCAGATACTCTTATTGATAATAGTGGGATTCACCATAGGGGAAATACTTGAAGGGCCTCAGACATACCAAATGAGAAATAAGCTAATTGTTCCCACCTGACTCACATAATGGTCATTTTTCTTAAAACCCTTTTATACACAAACACTGAGGGCTCAACTATGAAGCAAGTTACACAACAGAGTCAAGTAGGTGTGTAGCTTTCTTACAAATCCCAGCTGATGATATTACTAGGAAGAGATGTCATTTGCAAAAAAAAAAAAAAAAAAGGAAAGTTGCAGAATTTCTTACAACTCATCTTTTGCACTTAAACTAAGAGCAGGGAAACTTTTTTCCTAAATATTAAAATTTAATTATACAACAATCACCATTTCCTGTGTAAAAGTTACAGAACTAGTATGATGCCACAAGGCAGACACAAAAGGTGATGAAGCTGATGACTTCAAGTGAGGACACACTGGTGACCACTTGTAGCTAACTGTATCAGTCAGGGGGCCCACAGGAAACTAGTGGCACACTCAAACTGGGTAACTGTAGGAGAGTTTAACAAAAGAACTATTTACAAAGTGTGTAAGTAGGGAATCAACAATAGTCATATAATTTATTGTTAAACTGTGCCACTTTTAAGGGTAAAAACAAGTTTTATTAATAAATTATGCCAGGACAATGGGTATAGACCGGGACTGGCCCAGTCAAATTGTAACTATTGCTAGCTATACCTGCAGGCTAGCAAGAATAAGGGGCTATTATTACCCTTAGACCTAAGGACACAAATAAAGGGAATGGTAACCAAAACCTGGAAGTAAGCAAGATGAAAAGGTCAACCAACTAGCAGGAGCTAGGGCCCCCAGGAGAGAAAAGCATACAGTCTAGGAGAAGCCACCATGGAGAGAGTGGGTGAATTAAAATTCCAACTTCACTGTTCTCCTACTCCCTGATTTCTTGCCAAAATCTCCCAGTGGCCGAACCCAACCAGAAGCTGGAGGTCAAGGGAGCCTGTTGATGCAGTTTGTATGGGTCAGCTTCCCTAGAGTACAAAGCAGGGTAGGGAAGGGTGGACAGTGTATCTGGAGAAGAAAATAGAAGGTATTCAGTATAGTAAAATTTCTTTGCAAAGGTATTACAATTGGAACTATTTTTCAGCTCTGACCTCTTCTACAACTCTTTTGAAGCATTCTAAGAAAGCTCAACTGCTACCTTTTTCCTGAACAATCTTCTCCCTGTTTATTGCCTTATTAGATTGTAGAAAAAGAGCAGTGTAAGCAAGATCTTTTACCCCCAATTGGCTGAGGGTAAGACTGTTTACAGACGAATGAGCGCAAGCATGAGGTCCTTATACATCTATTTGGCCTCTTTCACTCCCTAATTCAAAAATAGCTGGGAACATTTCTCAGCCATAGACTGGTTAGGTAGGTATCACCAGCTTAGAAATAAAATAAAATAAAATGACACGAAATGAAATGAAATGAAATGAAATGAAATGAAATGAAATTAAATGAAATGAAATAAAATAAAATAAAATAAAATAGATATTTTTTGCATTCATCATAGGAAACTCCCTCACTACTTCCTGGTCTAGAAATGTCCCCAAAGGACCTTAGAGGAAGTATGTTATTTGGTAAAACCAATCAGTGGTTCAAACCAACAGCAAGGGTGCTGGAGTACAAACGTGTAATGCAAAATTGATGGGCAAAATGGACATGTGCTGCAGTCATAACAAACCATACACTGGCCAATTCACATTACATAAACGCTTTACCTGACTATGAACAAGGAAGGAGAATATGAAGAAAAAATGTTCACCTCTGCAAAGTGTGGCCCATCTTTTCTGCATGAGTATGTGAGAACCAAGAGGTGGAGTGCTTATGTGACGAGAATCCTGGCAAGTTTATTGTAATCACTTTACTTCCAGGCCCAAAAGAACACCCAGCTACTAGGGAAAGTGCATCTTCACACTTCGTAAAATATCACCATGCAAAGGTTGGTGTCATCATCTTTTCTCACCCCATAGTAGAAGATCTCTCCCCTTTCATCAGTAATAGCCTTTTCATTTTTTAAGTCCAATGAAACTATGCTTTAATAAAATAAAAACTTTTAATTACAAAAATAGCATATCTTTTTCCTGACAACTTGGATCTATGTCTTCAAACACAAACTTAATTTTGCATGAGGACTAGGCTACCGTAACTATTCAGGACAGTTACAAGAAGAGGAGAAAGAAAGTAAATTTACAAGGAGGCAGGGAAAGAATAAGAGAGGAACCTGGGTGGCTCAGTTAAGTGTCCAACTCTTGATCTCGACTCAAGTCATAATCTCACAGTTTTTGAGTTTAAGCCTTGCATGGGGCTCTGCACCGACTGCTAGGAGCCTGCTTGGGACTCCCTCCCTCCTTCTCTGCCCTTACCCACACTAGCACATGCTTTCTCTCAAAATAAAGAAACATTTTTTAAAGAGAGTAAGAGAATGAAAAAGAAAGAGAACTATTATGAAAAACAATAATGAAAATATTAAGAAAACAAATGAAAGACAGATGTTTCTAGTGAAGGTAAAAGAGCTGTATTATGGGCCATTTTCTGGCCCAGCTCACGGGTGAGAGTATTGCTTAAGTTCTCTGAGTAATCAGAGTGTCCTAGAAATGATCTCACTTCTGTTTCCCACCAGAAGAAAGACACTATTCCTGACCTAACCTAATATTTCCCTAACTACACAGGTAGACATGTAGATACTGTTCACACCTTCATCATTTGAACAAATTGAAAGAGAAAACAAAAAAAAAAAACAAGAAACAAAGTTTTTCAGCATGCCAGGAATTTTCAGAGATCCTCTTACCTGAATGACAGCCCGAGGCAAGCCATAAGTGGATTCCAGCAGGAAGACAGCAAAAAACTAGGAGAAAAAAAACAAAGACAAAGATGTCTCTAGGGAGATTCTTTCAGATGAAATAATTTGCTTCCTAAGAATGATCTCTGAAGAAGGTTAATGTACTCTAATCTATTGAGGATTTATTGAATATCTATTACATGTAGCACATAAGACTGACCCCTGTGATGGTTATGATGAGGACCACAGGCATAAAACAACCCTTTCCATTCTTTCCTTTGCAATGGTTACTTGGGAAATCAGAACCACTTTTGAGCTTGTCTTAATTCCTCAGTTCTTTTTTTTTTTTAATTGAAGTGTAGTTGACACACAATGTTATATTAGTTTCAGGTGTACAATGTAGTGATTTGACAAGTCTATTCACTATACTATGCTCACAAGTGTAGCTACCATCTGTCACAGTCCAGTGCTAATACCACTGACTATATCCCCTGTGTTGTACCTTTTATTCTCATAACCTATTCATTCCCTAAATGGAAGCTTATATCTCCACTCCTCTTCACCCTTAATTCTCTAGTTCTTAATAATATTTTCTATGGATTCTTGTACCTGATCCTTGCTTCCTTTAATTCCTTGGTTTCTTTCTTTTACCTTAACTATTTCTTACCTCTTGATACCAATACATTTACTGGAAGTCACTGCCAATGTTTTTGGAAAAAGTAAATCAAGTATTATAAAGCATTTCCTTCTTCCAAAGAACTCACAGTTTAATAAAAAGACAAAGTTGAAAAATTGTTGGAATTTTACATCATGAATGGAAGTCATAACACAGAAGCCCAAAACAAGTATTTCTTTTTTTTTTCAATATATGAAGTTTATTGTCAAATTGGTTTCCATACAACACCCAGTGCTCATCCCAAATGTGCCCTCCTCAATACCCATCACCCACCCTCCCCTCCCTCCCACCCCACATCAACCCTCAGTTTGTTCTCAGTTTTTAAGAGTCTCTTATGCTTTGGCCCTCTTCCACTCTAACCTCTTTTTTTTTTTTTTTTTTTTCCTTCCCCTCCCCCATGGGTTTCTGTTAAGTTTCTCAGGATCCATATAAGAGTGAAACCATATGGTATCTGTCTTTCTCCGTATGGCTTATTTCACTTAGCATAACACTCTCCAGTTCCATCCCTGTTGCTACAAAGGGCCATATTTCATTCTTATTGCCACGTAGTACTCCATTGTGTATATAAACCACAATTTCTTTATCCATTCATCAGTTGATGGGCATTTAGGCTCTTTCCATAATTTGGCTATTGTTGAGAGTGCTGCTATAAACATTGGGGTACAAGTGCCCCTATGCATCAGTACTCCTGTATCCCTAAAACAAGTATTTCTTAAAGGGGAGGAAGGAGGTCACATGCAGGTAGGAGACCACTTGTGGAGATGTTCGGTAAAATGAGCATTGAATGACAGGAGAAATGTCAACACCTGAGGATGTGAGGCTGAGAAGAAGAGAGCTTAAGGCACATTTGGAGCATATTAACATCAGATACTATTTGGCAGAAGCCTAACAGAATGAAGGAGATAAGGCTGGGAAGAGCTTGGAGCCAAGCAAGGAGGGATGATTGTAAATGTTAAGGCAACCGCTGGGAGTCATACCAAGAGTTTCTGAGCAGAAAAGTGATATGCTCAAAGTGATTTCAGAAGTCACATAATTATAGACAAGGAAACTGGGGGCCCCACGGATAGGTGTTTAGCAGGCAAAGAGATGACTTCCAGGATGCCTGAGAAGGAGGCACCCTGTCCACATCATCTCCACAAAGACCCACAGAGATACAAAGTTTCAAAAGAAGAAAGGAGGCAACGCAGTCACACTCTAGAAAAATGCAAGTCAAACCTCAGGGAGGGCTGCTTTCTTCTGTCCCCATCCCATCAGCATACCCCAACTCAAGTGAAGAAATCTGTGTTCCTAGCTCCTGCTTGCTGACCAGAAACACCTCTGATGTCACAGCAGATGAATCAAGCTTTGGCATCATCCCACAACACCCTGAAAAGTTGGTGATGGGGGAAGGGGCAGCGAGATTTCTTTCCCAAAATTTGCTGTTTGCTGCTATGACCAAAAAAAAAAAAAAAAAAAAAAAAAAAAAGACACCTAAATTTGGAGGATTCCAGAAAAGCCCATTTAGAAGTCATCACTGAATCAGCGGCTTTCCATGACTCCTGTTAGCACCACATTCTTTATTTCCAGGCCTTAACCAGTGAACTGGGTCCAGCTGTACTGGTACAGCTGTTGAGCGCCTTCTATGAAAAAAGTTCACTTCTGGCTCAAGTCTCCACCCCACCCCCACCCCTGAGTCTGTGCTTTTCCCGCTTCCCTCGCCACCCCCTGCTGTTCTTCCCAGGCACCGCTCGGCCTGTGACCTTTGCTAGGACTCACGTGGGGCGCCCTGCCTCGTCTGCTTTGGCGGTGATTCCTAGGAACTTCCCAAGGACCAGGGCTTTGCAGGCTCTGACACGCAAGGGGTGGGGGTAAAGGGAGGAAGAGGGGAGCTGGGTGTCTGGAGAGCCCCGGGCGGCGCGAGCCAAGCTTGGGTGGAGTGGGGTTCATCCCCCAGAAGCCCAATGAGTGCCGGCATTCCGTCCCTTCAACCCTTGGTTGGCGTGGCCACAGCCGAGAAGGCGGCGAGGCATCCTCTCGGGAGCTCTCCCCGAATCATTTGGCTGCGCTTAAACTCCCTTTTCCGGATGAAGGAGGGCTTGCAAGTACAAACCCGAGCCCTCCACCCTTGAGGGTGTTCAAGCCCCAGGTGCCCGAAGTTGCTAGGCTGCGCAGGCGTGGGGCTAAGCGCCTAGGACGCACAGGGCGCACGAATCTTGCGCGCCTTCGCGAGAGCCGCGCGTTGGACAGCACCTTCCGCCGGTGCGCACCGCGGCACATCGCGCGACGCAGTTGGGTCCCGCTGGTCGGTGTCGGCGTCTTTACGCTGGCCTTTAGAGTGGGGCTGTGAAGGTGGAGGGGAGTTGGATTCTGTGGTTTCAAGAGTTTTTGACACCTATAGAACATGCTCGAGAAGACCGGAGCCCCTGAGGTGCCCCCAGTCACCCAAGAGTAGACGCTTCTTTCCTGAAATTGATAAGGGAGTTTTGAAAAGTAAGTGTTCTGAGTGCGAGCCCCATCAGATCTTTTCCCATTCATGTCAACTTCGAATCGGCTCTGAGCTTAAGGTTCTAGTCACCATTGCACTTCAGTGCCTTCACATGGAAGAGAAGCCTGAAGCTGCACCCACCCTCCAAAGCATCCCATTAAGTAAGCACATGAGTTTCTTTAGTTGCCACAGACGAAAGAAAGTACTAGTTGAAAACGGCCAAAAGAAATACTCAAGAGTGTACAGCATGAGTGAGCATTGGTACCTAGTCCTTAGAGTGGCTGCCGTTTGGGGATATTTTTTTCTAACAAGAAAGGGGCTTGGTCATGGAAATGGCCCTGCAGGAGAAAGATGTAGGTATCTGTTTCTTAAAGCACCTTCTGGCACATATCAAGGGTTTAGGGCAAAGATAAAAGGAGGAAGGTGAGGGAAATTCCTGATGGTTTTTTACCAATGTGAAAATTCCATAGATTTGGCTGGTTCTATTTTTTCTTTCATGTAACCAATTCAGAATTCTATGAAGGAAGAGAATGACATCAAGGAAAATCATTGGTCTAGGAGAAAAGAGCCCGTAGGCGTTTAGGTGTTATATATGTGGAGCCAGAAAGCTCTGGAGCATCAGGGAGACTCCAACTTAAGGCAACAGCATGGGTGAATATGGGCTTCATGTGCACTGGGAATGAGAGACAAAGACTGGTGCCTGGGCATGTGCCCCTAAGGCAGGCCTTGCAGATCTAGAGGCAATTCAGTGTGGGTGGAAAGACTTTAGTGTGAAACAGGGGTGGGATTGAGTTTCCAAGTATATTGCCTGATGCCTTATTATTTGTTCTGTCAGTTTTTTTCAGGAAGATCTTCATCTTACAACTGGTAGGGCTGGTGCTAACCTACAATTTCACTGACTGTGACTTTGAGAAGATTAGAAAGAAGTATCAGGAAGTCATTTATCAAGCCCTGAATAAATACATGAATGGGGTAAGTGAAGAAACATTAAAAATATTTTTTTTCATCAAAAGAATAGGCATACACACATGCAAACTACAATTTAATTTTTAAGGAAAGAAACATGATTTGGAAAAAAATCATGGCCCAGCATTTTGTCAGACTTTCTTACAAGTGATACTTAAATATACTAGCCTCTACCTAGAAATTGGGCACACATTAAGTGTGCAGATGCTGATGAGGAGCAGATATTGATGGATAATATATATCTATCAAGGTGTCTATCCTCTGCTGAAGTGCTGCTCTACCAGTGCAGTAAGAAACAAAACTGGGTAAGGGCTTGAGAGAGAAAGGGGAGTAAAAAATAGGGACTTCTTGCGAGCTAAGCCCTAACCAGAGAGGACAGCCCTGGGAAAGGTGCACTGCAGGTCTTTCTAGTGTTCTAGGAAGCCTTAGAATGCCATTATGGGATAAGGTGTGCTTTAGGATTTTAATATACAGTAGTAAAATTATTTTCCTGATTATTCTTATTTCTGGATAGAGTATGCAGGTGTGAAATGCATGAATGGTTACAAGGCTGATGTGGGCTTTCGAAAGATGGCATTATTGCTCACTTGTGTAGTTTTATGTACAAGTGTGCCCAGTTTGGTGCCGGGGGGCGGGTCTCTCTCTAGGACCAGGATCCTTTAATATCCGGTTTCAAACACTAGCAGGTACTATCTGAATTCCAAGTGTTTCACTACCTTGTCAATGGTAAGAACAGCTAGATGCGCAGGAAGCAAGTGCCTAAGTGGAAACTGCTTTCAGAGCATCTTTAAACCTGGAAGCAATGGGGGCGTGGGAGGGGGGGGAAATGATTTCCCTTGTGAACTAAGGCTTACTTATTGTCTTCTTTTTTTTCTTCTTTCTTCCAGGTCAAGAGCACCGAATTCAACAACTACATCTACTGTGAAGACCCGGTGAGTGGGTGCTCTGCACTGCTGGCTTTCTCCAGAGACACACCTGGCATTCCTGAGAGAGGGTAACCTGCGGCGCGTAGAACCGCAGGCGGTGGTGGCTGGGCTCCCAGGCGACGCTGATCGAGTAGGGACGCCTGGGCTGCCAGAAACCTCCGGGCCAGTGCCCTGCTTGGGACGCTACTTCTGTTCCAGTTTAGGGAGAGGAAGTCTCTCCTGGGAGCCAGTGGGATTCCGGGAGAGTCCCCTCTCCCCCAACCCAGGCCCCCAGCAGGAAAAGCAAGTCTGGAATAGTGACCAGGCAACGACGTCAGGGGCACCTCTCCCAGGGTGCAGAGCCTCTGCGGGGCGCGCCCCGCCTCTCGGCCGCATTCTGGGCGGCGAGACTGGGGCGGAGCCAGCACCGGCGCGCGTCCTTTCTCCTCCAGCGCGGCTGGCACGCTCGCCAACGCCCCTAGTTCCTACTCCGTACTTGGGTTCTCTCTCTCTCCTCTCTCCTCTCTCTCTCTCTCTCTCTCTCTCCCTCTCTCTCCCCTCCCTCTCCTCCCTCCCCCCTCCCCCCTCTCTCGCCCCCTCTGTCTTCTTTCTCCCTCCCTCTCTCCCCCCCTCCCTCCCTCTCTCCTCTCTCTCTCTCTCTCTCTCCTCTCTCTCTCTCTCTCTCTCTCTCTCTCTTCTTCCGCCGAGATCTCTTCCTCCCCCTCGAAACGCGTCTGTGGTGTCTCCCGCTCCCCTCCCCCACCTCCCCCCCCCCCCCCCCCCCCGAATCTTCACTCGTTTCTTATGATTCTCTTTTTTTGTCTCTTTCCGTTGTTTGTTTTTCCTGGCGTTTTCCCCCCCGGCGTTTCCCCCGTTTCTCGTAAACCTTGCCGCCCGTGAGCAGCCAGATTGCCTCGCTAAAATCGACCTCATTACCTTCTATCCCACCCACGGCTGCACGACACTGGCCAAGGAAATCTTTGCGATAAGAACTAACGCTACGCTCACTCTCCAGTGCCCAGGCTACTCAGGAACGCAGGTAAGCTTTCTAAAGCCTTGGAATTAACCTTGAAGTGCACTCTGTTGCAGAAGTCATTACGATTTTTATTCAGGTCCTATCTCCTGAAGAGCAAAGGAGCCTGTAACAGCTGTAGACTCAGTACACACAGGGTCCCCCCAAACCCATCTATTTCTAGGGTTCTGATTCTTTTGGCCCAATTATAGTTCTAAACCTTAGGCAGTGTTTCAGGATATGATCAGTGAGCCTGTATCCTGGTTGCCCGAACATGGGAGAGTAATTATCCAAAATGCCAATTCCCAGGGACCCAACCTAGACCTTAAAAATCACAATCCCTGTGCATTGACTCCTTATGAGATTCTTATCCTAAATTGGAGCAGCATTGTTTGGGCTTCGCACTAAATAATGTGTGTTTCTTTCATAAAATTTTAAATTATACATTAAATCTCTACCCCACATTTGCTTAATTGCTTATATAGCTCTCTTTACATAGTGGATTTTTTGCATATGCAGTTACGTGCATTTGAATGGATGTGTAACTTTAAATAGAAACAGTAGTGCAGAGTTAGGAGCAGGAAGTCTGGAAGACAACCTTTCCTGACTTTGGATCCTAGCCCCAAAACTTCTATTTTGACATAACTTCTAGCCTCTCTGTGGTCAGTTTCATGTGCAAAATGAGAGTCACATTAGCGAGTCCATATAGAGTGTTTATGAGGATTAAATGAGTCAATAGATGTGAAAGTACTTAGGAGTGCCTGGCAAATGACAAGTATTCAATAAATATTGACGTTTTTATGAAGTATTTATAGAGTATTCAATAAATAATGCAAGTAAAGCAGGGCATTTATCTTCCTGATGACAAATTTAAAAAGACAAAAGAGAGACAAGTACAGATATGTATGATTGCTGTGAACTTTCTCAGTCTGCACACTGTGTGGCCAAGGCCGTCACATTTTTAGGGATTAAAGATTGAGCCATATGGTCCATCCATATGGACATCCATAGAGTTGAATGCTCAACACCAAACAGCCATGTGAAAAAACCTGTTTGGCTCTATGCCTTCCGACAAGGAGACGCTGGCAAATCTACAGATAGCCACAGTGACATTCATCCATATAAGAAGAGCATAGAAGACAGTCTAGATCAAGTTCTAGACAGCATGCAAGAAAGAGAAAGTCTGAGTAATTTATTTCAGCCCCCTCCCAAGCCCAAAGGGAGAGGCTAAGACCAATATTTTAGATTCAGTAGATTTTAGAGTAAGATTTTTGCTTAGTAACCTGATGAATTTTATTTATCTGAATATTGCATGTCTAGAAGGCCTAGTCTGTCACTATTCAAGAGTAATTCAGGTGAAAGAATACACAGAAAGATTATCACAATCTTTTTTTTTTTTTAAGTTTAGATTCCTTTTTAGTCTGTGGCACACTTCGGTGGCAGGAGGGACAGAAAGCAGCAGCACTTTGGGTCCAAATAAGAGGTTTACTGAATTACATCTATAAAGAGCATAAGCTCTGTTCTTGAAGAATGTATGGTCTTGTCAGGGACATCATGAAACCACCACTTAATCATTTATTTAGTCATGCAATAAATATTCAGCGTTTCCTACGTAAAAGACATTGTTGTCAGCACCACGGGGAATACCCCCATGATGCAATAATAAAACTGGCATGTGAGAGACAAGTTAAATGAAATACACTCTGAAGCACTAGAAGAGTTTCCAAAAGAAAAGTTTGAGCAATGAGCAGAGAGCTTGTAAAGGAGGTGGTGCTTGGCGTTGAAGCAAGAGTAGGTGGGTGGAGAGGAGGGAGGGCATTCCTCTAGGAGAAAACACATAGGAGCACATGTAAGCAGGTGTTTGGGGGACACACTGAGAGATGGATTTGCATAAAGAAGACCCTGCCACTCAGTGGTTGTTAAAGATTGTGACAGTCTTGACGATTGATTCTCGTATTCCACAGATAAATAATACCCAGGCAAAGAAGAAAAGAAAGAAAAGACAAGTTACAACAAATAAATGCCGGAAACAAGTCTCACACTTAATGAATTGTGGCGTCGATTCAGTCGCATTTCATAGAAACAAAATACACCTTCCTTCAGGCTGTATTTCACCCCAACAAAATAAATCATCTTTATTAAGTAGATGTAATGTTAACTCTAACTGTGACACTTAAAAGATCACCAGTAGTTATTTTTTTAATTACAGAAGGGTTTCTTGTTTTTGTAAGCTTTTATTGTGTGATGTGGTTTTATAATGCAGGGGAAACACTACCCCTCAAATGTAGGGGGAAACTGCCGTAGCAGTGATGCCTGGGCCACTGGCCCTGTGCGGTAATTCTCTGCTGGAACTACATAAGCCTTACTTCAAGGGGAGAATCTAAACATGTAGCAGAAGGAAAAAGAGAAGGCTGAGAAAGGAAAAGGTTGAACTCAAGAGCATGTAAAACCTCTGTTTAAAAGGCAGATGTTTCGTCTATGTATACTGATACTTACTGTGTTCTCATGCTAAAAATGTACAAAAGAAAATAAAAGCAAAACGTGTGCACAAAAAGTTGTACACATAATGAAGCAATCTGAAAGAATGTCCAAGTAAAATATTGTGCAAGTATTATACATCAAGTTTTAAAAATTATCTGACAAGAGTGACGTATATGCAACCAGGTCCTGAATTGCCTTTATTAAAGCTAAAATATATATTTTTTTAAATTTATGGAATATATTTTTTATTTATTTGTAAGCACTTTTTAAAATGTACATATTGCTTTGTAATTGACACAATATATTTCTTAATAAAACAATTCTCAAATTAGCTTATGAATGGTCTTTTTAATGTGGTTAGTAGACTGAGGTGCATCACTTTTCTTCAGTTTTTTTTTTTAACTCTAGCCTTAATTTTTTAATTAATTAAAAATTTGTTTTTTTATCAGTATAACTGACATATTCATTTCAGATGTACAACATAATGCTTTGGTATTTGTATATATTGCAAAATGATCATCACAATAAGTCTGGTCAGTATCTATCAACATACATAGTTATAGATTTTTTGTGTGTGTGATGAAAACTTCAAAGATCTTCATTTCTTTAGTTCATTATGTCCCCTCATTCTTGGAGCCCACTGCTATGCCCCCTCTTGCTTTGTAGCTTGGCCCTACCTATGGAGAGAATATTTGGGGATAGGTGGCTTCAGGATGCATTCCGATTATCTTTTTCTCAAGCTATGTCTCTAGTCCTTTCTTTCCCCTGTTGAATTTCCCCCACACCTGGAAGACAGTGGAGAAAAAGGTAAACAATGTCAAATCATCCATTTTCCTATTCTTGAATGCCTGCTGACAGGTAAAGCCACAGGCACTCTGTCACTCACCTCCCAGTTAGATTGTTCTGAACACCAGTGGGAGGGGCGACCCTAGCCATAGAGTCCAGGCCAAAATAGGGCAGATAGAAACACATGGATTTTTCCTTGAGTAGAAACTTTCCCCTGACCACTGCTCTGAGGACTGGTGCTCACAGGAGAAGCTCAAGGTCCCTAAATCCACTTAGCTGCCAACAGGTAAGAGGAAGTTTACATTATGTACCCCAAAAACATTTATGGAGCACCTACTGTATGCCATCCCTTCAGCTAAGTACTAGGGATAGAAAAGTAAATGAAACACAGCTTTTACCCAAAGAAACTCAGAGTGTCGCTGAATACGCAATTTCCTTTGCCCTGAGGGAGTTTCCTTTGCTGTCTTTCTAAAATAAAGCCCTCTAAGAAAGAGACCCAGCCCAGGGACCTAAATGCCATCATAAGAGAAATTTCTGTGGGTATAGCCTGGGCTAGTACTCATTAATTTTCTATGCAAAAAGGTGGGGAAAGAAATGACCATTTAAACCTATTAACTCCATTTTTCTAGGGATCTAGGGATTAACTGATGAGATTTCACCCCACTGTGAAAAGAAATATGCTTACAAATTTTCTCAAGGTTATTGCCAATTTCCCTAGAAGCAGGGAGAAATGAAGAATTGAAGATAGAAGAGGCAGCTCAACGTGTTGATCGAATGCAGTTTCTTTGAGTTTTCTGCTTTATCTTTAAAAATGTGTGTAATTTATATATTTCATTTTTCTATGCACCCCAAGGGTGTTTTAATATAAAAATAATCATTTTAATTACTAACTATCCACTAAAAGTACAAGTAGATGCACCATATTAATGTAGTAAGAACTTTTCCAAATGTTGTAAAGGAAATGTGGATTATATATTTCTACTTTTTGAGATGAACTGAGGTTTTCTGGTGGACTCATATGTTGTCATTTTTTTCAATGTTTGTTTTTGAGAGAGAGAGAGAGGGTGCTAGTGGAGGAGGGATCGGGGGGGGACAGAAGATCTGAAGTGGGCTCTGAGCTGACAGCAGTATGCCAGATGTGGGGCTCCAAGGATGAGGGGACATAATGAACTGAAGAGATGAAGATCTTTGAAGTTTTCATCACAAGAAAAAAAATCTGTAACTATGTATGTCGACACATACTAACCAGACTTATTGTGATCATAACTTGAGTCTAAGATGCTCAACTGACTGAGCTGCCCAGGCGACCCTCGTATGTAGTCAGTTTTATAAATGTTCCATGGTCAGTGGAAGGAAAGCTGCAAATTCTGGTTTAAGCATATATCAACTAGGGCTCCTGTGTTAATTATGCTATTTACATCATCTATAACCTCATCTTGTGACATGTAGTCAAAAGCATGCAGCAACAATTGTAATTGGCAGTTATCGTACGATCGTCTCTGAGCTGAAGCTGTGAATGGCAAATAAGATGGAAATGGCCTGAGGTTTTAAGTGCACAACCGAATGGATGGATCAACCAAAAGCGAAGTCGGCCCCACTTCTTTATTTTTCTTTGTGTGAGCTACTTGAGTAAAGGTTTTGTTTTGGCTTTGATTTTGGTTTTGGTTTTGAGTCTTCATGGTTGTTACTTATTGCTGAAAGCAGCAATTTTTCTGAGGGCCAAAAAGAGATAAGATTTGATTTAAGGAGTAATTTGAAGTGGGGCAGGGGGTAGGGGGTGTTGAGCAAGATGAAGTCAGGCCTTAATAACATGGGGAACAAAGCCTAAGTTGTGACCTTAGTTGGGGGCAGGAACCAGGTCCCGTGTACAAGAGTGCCACTCTTTAACATATTTCATATTCCTTCCTCTAACCAAGTCTCTTCTTGCCTTAAAGATTATAGCTAAGATGCTACTTTTCTAGAATGTGCTTTTATGACCCTGTTCCCTCCCTTTCTACTCTCCCTTGCACTATTTATGCTTCTTATGGGGAGGGAGATGGTAAGAGATTTCAAATTGTGTTGAGGATGAATTTAGACTGTGTTTGGAGGAGATATCTTGGATATGAAAATTTGTGGAATCATTAAGGGTAAATAGATCACATGGATGTGGAAGCTGAGGAAGACCTAGTGAAATCTTATGAGTATTGCTCATACTTTATCCTGGTATAATAACTAACACTTGGTGGATTCTCAGTAAAATACTGAGTAAATTAAATGAATTAAACTGAAATCAAAAGTTAAATACCTGTTTCCCAAGAATAAACTGTTCCTTAAAGGCCAGCATGAGTCAGAAATGGAAATGTCAGCAGCAACTATCTTCTGGTGTCTACCACCTGCTTTCTGCCCCCCCCCACCCCATTACTTCTGTAGGTATCTAAAAGGCAAAAATATTATCATATTCCAAAATTAATCAATGTTGTTGCAGTCTGCCACTAATCTCCACAGGCTTCTTTCTTAACAACTCTCCTCTGCCTATTCCTTCCCTCCCCCCAAATGCAAAATAAAGTATTCAAGATCAAATATTCACTAAGCCTCTATATTGTGTCATCTCTGGGCACATGGCTGAGAACATAGATAATATGAAAATCTTAAAATCATACCAAAGGATATTTATCATTTGTGAACCTTGTGTCCCTCACCTTCTCAAGAACAGCTTTAATACTTCTATAAAGAAACACATACTACATTTAAAAAAAAAACAACCAGTTTTATATGCTACCTTTCACACACTTCTTCAGAAATTCCTATAGGCCTTCACCAGGTTACAATGAGATAATAAACAATCATCAAATCCCACTGGCTTGCGACAACAACAGTCAGTTGTCACTCATGTTGCAGATAAGCTCCAGGTTTTACCCACACATCTTCTCATTGTAGGATTTAGGCTGAAAAAGCAACCCCCATGTGGGACATGCTTTCTTCTTGTGACAGAGGAAAAGAGCAGAAACATGCAATCACTCTTCAAGCTTCTTCTGGGACATGGTGTACATCACATATGCTTATGTGCAATGAACAAAATAAGTCAAATGCTCCCTATCCTGCTATAAAGGATTTGCTATAAGGCCCAGGCAAAGGGCAGGGATAAATCTTATAGGGAGGGTGTAAAATATAGGGAATCCTCAAATAATATATACTACTCATACTCTGGGAGGGGATATGACTGATTTAGGAAAGAAAAAACATTTCATATTTTTAGCATTTTATATGTAGATTTTTTTCATGAAGCAAATGTTTATTGAGTAACTCTTATGTTCTAGGCACTGTTCTGGGTGCTCGTTGTGTATCAATGAATAAAACAAAGAAAAAACTAACCTCTACTTTCATTGAACTTATCCATTATTAAAATAAAATAAATCTATTAGATAAGTTCATAGTATAGTAAGCAGCTCTTCTCTCTTTTTGAATTTGAATAAATATTTACAGATAGTTAGCATCTTGATCACTGTCAAAGCACATCTCAAACATGGCTAGAAATGTGCACTGCTATTGTGATATCCAGAGTAAAAATGAAAGTTCAAGTAAGTACAACATGTCAAGAACTGGTAACAAACTACCATTCTGCTAGCATCTGCTCTTTAATTATCCCAAGTGTTCAAGACTATTTGTGCCAAGTACTATAAATCAAGATTTCCTTGTTCAGGAATGTACAGGTCAGATGTTCAAGTTAGCGGGCCAGTTATTCTCAACAATTCAAACCAGGAGCACTAATTAAAGAGGAAACCCTGGACTAGAGAAGTTAAGTGATGTGGGTCAAATGGTAGAAAAAGGCAACACCTAGTTCAGTACTCTGTTACACTACACTGCCTTTCTCCTTTGATTCAGATGTCCATCTTCTTATAGCCACATCTGTGTTTCTGAAGATCTGTATAGCTCGGGACAAGGCAAAGTCAGTCTGTAGAGTTATCCCTGGCTTCCCTTGTAAAGAATCACTATCATATCAACACCACTGGCACACACTTGGGCCACAATGCTATGCTAGTATAACATATATCTCCGTTAAGCACGTCTACTTCAACTGATTATTAGTGCCAGCGAGTGAAACCTAACATTGCAAGTGAAATTTGGAGTTATGAATAATTTTGCTTTGTAGGTAATGATGTTTGTTGGTACTGTGAGTCAGAATTCAACACCACCTTGGCAAAATAAAATAGTATACTGTTCCCAACTGGTTGGTATGAAAAAGAATGTCTATTGCAAAAGCATTTTTCAGTTTTCCATAAGTAGTTTAATATAACATTTTTTATTAGAAAGAGAAAAGAGAAATCATATTCAACTTTTTCTCTGTTTCAGCAAGTTAAACTGAGCTCTATAGATCATCTCTGTGCTGTTAATGCTAACTTATGTAACATCAGAGTCTAGCCTTAAAATGCAATAATACAGAATGCTTTTTATATTATCAAAAGGAAGCTTAGATGAAGATAAAGAAGCGTTCTCACCCCTACACCCACAGAAGAGGAGAGATCATTCTTTGTCATTTACTATTTCAAAGAATCTGATTTGATTAAACATCATATCATAAATTTTCACAAGAATAATCTGGTTTTCCTGTGAAATATATGGGCTTATGTAAATAATCACAAATTTTATCAATTCTTTTTTCCTCTGTTACTAAAAATCTGGTTTGGGAAGTGGTTTTGGGTTGGAAAGCTCTTGTAAGGCTGAAAATTTTAGAAATTATTGTCAATTCTATAACCTATAATTCTGATTGGTGCCATTTTCAAAAAAGTCAGGGAGGGGATACAGAGAGGGTAGATACAAGGAAGGAAAATTTAAAAATGTGCATTACAGTTTTCCTTAGAACAAGATATTGACAGTTTAGTGATATTTTTAATTAATATTGCTATGAAAGTATTATAGTTTGTCATTTTATTTCAAAACTATAAGAGTTTTAATTTCCTGAGAGAGATAATATGAAAAGATAGAACAAAAAACTCTCCTAAGATCTCATTCCATAAAAAAAAGAGTCCTACTTCCATTTTTACATATTATGAATGGCACCTCTAAGTCGGATATTTTTTAGGCTCTCCAGTTGGTGATATCACATAATACAAAAGGAAAAATTCTTATTTATGCTTGAAGGCTGTTGCTGTGGCTGGTGGTGGAGACCACCTCCCTCTAAAGATGTTGAAAACGCTGAAAAGTTGTTTTCCCCACTCTCTGTCACCACTAAAATATGAACATACAATGCAGCCTTGGTCAACAGGACCTGAGGTAAGTCTGCTGCAGGAATTCTGGAAAAGATTTTCTTTTCTTACTCTTCATAACTTGACATTTTGTTTCTACATATTATTTTTAGAATAGCTGCATTCAACTGTTAAAACAAAACAAAACAAAAATCTAGACAGACTTTTCCCAGAAGCCTCTCTCTAAAATCTCATTGGCCAGAATTAGGTCTCAAGTCTTTCCCTAAGCCAATTTCTGGCAAGAAAAATATTAATTTCCACAATTAGCTTAGATTAGTTAATGTTCACTCACTGGAGCTGGGGAGGGGGTTAGCCTCTATTGAACCATTACACCACCTGCTATGGGAACATAATGGACATTCTGTTAATTAAGAATGAAAAGAAAGTATTTATCTGTCACAGAAAACAAGCACTAAGTGAAGTGACACTGAAGAGTTCAGAGAAAGGAGAACTTGTGGGATAAAAAACTCAGAAAAGACTTTTGCAGAGGCAGTAGAACTTGAACTGGGTTTGGAATAAAAGGGAACTGTTATCCAGAAGGAAGGTATGGGGATGCTGTGCAGAGAAAAGAGCTTAAGCAATGGAATAACTGTTGTTACAAGACATTTAATGTGTTCAAGTTACTGTTGCTGTGTTATAAGCCACTCCAAAACAAATACTGTATTGTTATTGATTCTGTGGTTCAGAAATTTGGAAAGAGTACAGCAGAGATGGAATGTCAGTTGAGAGAACTGAAATCTGGGAGTGAATCAACACCTATGGGCTGAAATATTCTAGAGGCATCTGTAGTCTCATGCCTGGTGGTTAATGCTGGCTGTGAGCTTAGACTACAGATGGGTTATGGGTTGTAATACTTATACACGGCCTCTCCACATGGCTGTCTCTCCATATGAACTAGTTTGGGCTTTCTCTGCATGGAGGCTAACTGCAAAAGTGGGTATTGCAAGACAGCAAGGTGGGAATGCACAGGATTTTGTCTTGAAAGTCACATGCTCACCATACTTTGTTATTTGAAGAAGTCAAAAAGACCCACCCAGGCTCAAGGGGAAGAAAAAAATCCCAAGACAGGATAGTAATAATGTCAAGATCACATTGTATTAAGAGCATGAGGAAGGGGTGCATGGGTGGCTCAGTCAGTTAAGCAGCCGGCTTTGGCTCAGGCCATGATCTTGTGGTTTGTGGGTTTGGGCCTTGCATCAGGCTCTGCACTGCAGAGTCTGCTTGGGATTCTCTCTCTCTCTCTCTCTCTCTCTCTCTCTCTCTCTCTCCTCCCTCTCTCTGCCCCTCCCCACTTGTGATCTCTCTCTCAAAATAAATAAACTTTTTTTAAAAAGAGCATAAGGAATAGGTAATATTGTTGTGATCATTTTTGGAAACTCAATCTGCTACAGAATGAAACTTCTTCTAAAGTCTCAAAGCTGAGAACAGGAGGTTCTTTGTCTTCCTGTGTCTAAGGAAACCTTGCAAGTCATTCATTTAGGACTTGCTTAAGAGGTGGCCAAACTGATCTGGTGACTGTAACCAGATCACAAAGTAAGAGAATGCCAGATAGTAATTAGAGGATTAATTGAAGAGAATTTGTAGATGTAGAGAGAGTTGTGGTTTTTCCACCAGTCCTCACCAAGAAGAGGGGAACTGAGTTGTCCAACACCTGCAATTCTAAAGCTAAATGATGAGCACCCCCCCCCTCTTACAGAGATTAGGAGTATGTACAAGCAAGTCAGATGGATGATTTACTCCCAGCCTACTGAGTGGCAGAATTTTGTAGGCTCAAACCAAGTCCACCTAAATGAAATGCAAGATGGTACTTGGAAGATCCTCAAATGTGTCTTTGAAGATGAGTCATAGTCATTTTTATGAGAGTGCCTAAAAACAAGGTTTACCTCTCACTGGGAGAATTCTTAAGGGGAGGAGACTGGTCAGAATAGACTCTGCAATGACTAGGATCTTGAGAGAGATCAAGAGTTGGTCAAGATGTATGACAGAGAGGGCATTTGACAGTCAAGAGACTAGTACAAAGCGTACCTTTGAAATACAATGTTTTCTTACATTTTCCTTTTCCTGACCCAAAAGGAGCAGAGTCAAGGTGGCAGGGGCAAGAAGAGTAAAAGAAGAGGTTAGTAGGAGCAGGTCCGGTGCCTGTCTTTTCTAAAGCATGGTTCTCTAGTTTTTCCTTTAGTTCTATATGCATTCTCAGCTCCTATCCCCACCCCATTGACTAGGCAGAATCATTTTTTTTTAAAGTTTGCTGCTTTCTCTGTGCTTCTGACCCAAATATTTTTTTTTTAATCTTTATTTATTTTTGAGAGAGAGAGAAACAGACAGAGTGTGAGCAGGGGAGGGGCAGAGAGAGAGGGAGACACAGAATCTGAAGCAGGCTCCAGGCTCTAAGCTGTCAACATAGAGCCTGATGTGGGGCTCGAACTCATGGACCGTGAGATCATGACCTGAGCCGAAGTTGAATGTTTAACCAACAAAGCCACCCAGGCCCCTCTGACCCAAATATTTCTAACTAATACAGATACAAAGAGTATTAGGAGATTGAGGAGGATATATAAGGGCAAAACAAGGGAGTTTTCTTAGGAAAATCAGTTTCTTATTTTTGAAATATTTGGATATACCTCTCCTATATCATGACATTTCAGTCAAGATATCAGCACAGCTGCTGTCATCTGAAGGCTGCAGGCTTGGCTGGGACTGAAGAATCTGGTTTCAAGGTGCTTCTACTCTCACATACAGTGAAGTAGTTTTGGTGGTTAGCAAGAGGCTCTCAATTCCTTGCCACGTGAAATGCTCTATGGGACTGCTTGAGTATCCTCCCAACATGGCAGTTGACTTCCTACAGAGCAAGTGACCCAAAAAGGAGCAAGTCAAAATCTTCAACATCTTTTATGACCTAGCCTGGCTACTCAAGTCAACACTATTTAGTGCGAGAGGGAACTTTACAAGGGCATGAATACCAGGAGGTAAAAATCATTGAGGGTCATCTTGGAGGTTGGTGATCACATCACATGAAGTCACTGACTTCATGGCCTTTTTATTACAAAAACTACACAGAAACAGCCATATTTAAACTTTTTTAAAAAGTTAGAAATGACAACATGACACAGCTGTATGTTTAATTTACCTGAATCTTGTGAAGCCCCAGTGTGTTGAATCAAATTGAAAACCATCATTTGTCAATGCTCTACTACATTTCCATTTTCTTTTATTCTTTGTGACTAGTATCCTTACGGGCATCTCTAAGCAAAAAGAGTAATAGCTAGTTCCTTTTCTCCCACCACACATTCACACACTTTGCTGGCAGCTGAATAGGAAGCAACTCAGGGAGGCAACTTGTGGGGAGAAATAAACTTTGGCCAACAGTTAAACTGGAAAACTCACAATCAGCCACTAACATCCCCCTTAAAAAACCACAGCACAACAGCTGGCATGTGTATCTACTGCTACTATACTACTAAATCTTCAATGATGGCTCTAATTTTTTAAACTTTTGCCTCACTGTCCAGATGGAGGTTAAAGAACATAAATCTGATTGTCAGAGATAAATTCAAATTGCTGACTACTATTAATTAAGTGACCCTTGGTAAATTAGGTAATCTCTGGGAATTTCAGGTTCCTTATCTAATGTGAATCCACACCCATTCTGTGACTGAAAGTTTGGTCTTGAAAGTGTGACTGCTGGATGCATATTTTCCTATCATCCAGCTGCCCTTCAGCGACACCCCCCCCCCCCAGCTTCTTCTCCTTTTCTAAACCTAGTGCTAGTCTGGATTTGGATGCTAAAAAATCTCAGAACTTTGTACAAATCACTTAACCCCAATGAACCAGTTTACTCATTTAGAAAACAGTAATACAATATTTGTCCTAAATTCACAGCTTTAATTTGAAGATTATATTAAATAATGGGTGCCAAGGGCTTGTGAACTGTAAAGCCTGAAGACGTTTTTCAATTTTCTTCTCAAACTGTCAATACATGCAGACATCTTAACTTTATTATAAAAGCAACATCTGCATTGCACACAATTTACAAAACTCTTAAAAATGCATATCTAGTAGTTAAAATCATTTGTACACATTTCCATCAGTCAGATTTAAAGTAACACATCAATATTACAATTTTTTTTTACTGTAAACAAACTCAGTAAAAAACAAACAAAAAAATCTTTGTATTATGGAAAATTTCAATTTTATACTCAAGCATAGGGATAGTATTGTGAACTCTCAAATACCCAATCCCCAGATTAAACAATTACCAGCTCTATTTCATCTAAATGCTTCACCTCATCCCCAGTTATTTTGAAAGCAAACCCCAGATATATCACTTCATCCGTAAATATGTTGGTATCTATCTACAAAAGGTAAGAATCTTTAAAAGCATAATCACAATGCTAATATCACATATAAAAATTAACAATAATTTCTTTTGTATTATTAAAAATTTTTTATGTTTACTTTTGACAGAGAGAGAGAGAGAGAGAGAGTTAGAGAATATGAGTGGGGGAGGGGCAGAGAGAGACAGAGAGAGACAGAATCTGAGGCAGGCTCCAGGCTCTGAGCTGTTAGCACAGAGCCTGACGCGGGGCTCGAACTCACCAACCCCGAGATCATGACCTCAGCCCAAGTCGGACGTTCAACCGACCGAGCCACCCACGCGCCCCAACAATAATTTCTTAATATCATCAAATATCCAGTGTTCAGATTTTCTCGAGAGTCTCATGGTTTTATGCAATTTTATAACTGCACGTTTAACTTGACTCTGTCAACGCTACACCTGGTCTCCCTTCACCGTCCGGGTCGTTCCGCTTCCCCTGCCGCTCGCCCTCCTCCAAGGTCCCTGTTGCAGTTTTCTTTCAACCCCACCAGACGTGGGGAACACCTCTGGAACCCTGGAGACGACCGCCAGCGGAACCGAAGTCGCGCCTCCTCTGCGAGCTCCGGTGGGAGTTCTTTTTCAATTGCACTAAGAGCCGTGTCTGCTAACCGATTGGCAGGGGAAACCGGAAGGTCTTGTGAGTTTGTAGAGCGGCTAAAGAACTGCCACGAGAAGAAGTGAAGGACCTGGTCCGCTGGTTTTCATCGGGGCTGGAGCTCAGAGGAGCCTGGACCGCAGTATCGATGGAGGGTGGGACGGGAGGTCGAACCAGCAGCGCGCTGTTCGCGGGTTTCCGGGCTTTGGGGCTTTTTAGCAACGACATTCCACACGTGGTGCGGTTCAGTGCTCTGAAGCGCCGATTCTATGTGACGACCTGCGTGGGCAAGAGCTTCCACACCTATGACGTGAGTGACTTCTTCCTTCGCCAGCCTCCCGGGAACCACCCCTTTAGCCCCCAGCTGAGAGCTGCCTCAGCGCTCTCCAGGGGCAGTCCTGCTCTGCTCCCCCACTGATCAAGGGCTTGCATTTCTGCCGTCTCTTCCCTAATTCCTACCTGTCCAGTTTCATCACGAGTTCACATCCACGTGCTGTTGTTGTAGCCCTTGCAATCCGCTTGGGGCGAGTTTCGGAGGATGTCCTGCTAGGGAAAAGTACCAGAGAACATTTCAGTTCTATAGCAATGTATTTGTTCAGTAAATGTCTGTTCAGGTTCCCTTGAAGATGTAAACGTGATTAAGACCAGTTTCTGCCCCCTCTTAACCAGAAGAAGGACTTGTAAGACATTTTATTGTGCAATTTCTGACACGCTGGATTAGAAATTCAGACTAAACTACATTGGAAGATCTTGGAGGGGGTGAGATTAATTATGATTTTGGGGACTGTTCACATTTGGTAGCAAACTAGTTTCCTTAAACTTCCCCTGAGCATCTATTTTCTACTAACATTTGAGGGTCTCGTACGGTGCTTCTTAGTCTAAGCCTGGCAGCAACTTCTTTGTGAGATATGTATCGTTTACCGTTTTCCGTAGCACCCTTGTATAAACTAGGAAACAATCTCAGAAATTAAGTTATTTGTCCCAGGGCTTCCTGCTTGTTAGTGATGGTTTTTCTCCTTTAATTTCTTATGAATCATAGTCTTTTGTTGCTGTTTACTTTTTCCCCTTCATCTTCTCCGAAGGAATGCATGCTCTGTGAAATCAGGGAGCTTTTCTTTATGATAAAGATGATAATAGCCAGTGTTGATTAAGCACTTTTTGTGGAAGCTGAGCTGTGAAGTTGCATTCTTTCAAGGATTGTGGGAAGCAAATGTGTTAGTAGCAAGAAGAGTTGGTTGTTGGTAGCTGGTTGAGTTAGTGGAAGAGGAAAGTGAGGGACATGCCCAAAGTGGAGGTGGTGCTGGTGATGGCAGCTAACGTTTATTAAACGTTAATTATGCCTGGCTCCGTTAACACATTTTATACATTGAATACTCATAACAACTCCATAAAGCAGGTACCTATTTTATTTAATTTTTTTTAAGTTTATTTATTTTGAGAGAGAGAGAGAGAAAGCACGCACGCACGGGCGTGCTAGTGGTGAAGGGGTGGAGAGAGGGAGAGAGAGAATCCCAATCGGGCTTTGCACTGACCGTGAGGAAGAGGGGCTCCATCCAATGAACAATGAAATCATGACCTGTGCTAAAATCAAGAGTCGGATTCTTAACCATCTGAGCCACTCAGGTGCCTGGTACTTATTTTAATTCTTATTTTACAGATGAGGAGGAATTTGAGACACAGGGAGACTGATTAATTTTGTCAAGGTCATGTTGCTGGATCAGTAACCATAGATTGGGATCAGCTAATTACAGCCTGCAAGCCAGTCCTATCCTGCATTTGTTTTTGTATATATGTGACATTTTTGTTTATCTTTTTGAGTTTAAGTGTTTTGAGTTTATTTGTTTGAGTTTATTCTAATATAATGATCTCTAAGTAAAATTTTCCACAGTAGTAGAATACAATATAATTAAATTTTGCATGGTATGGAGACCTGTGTGTGTTTACATTTAAGAAATATAGGATATGTAAAAAAAAAAAAAAAAAAAAAAAAAAAGAAAGAAAAAAGAAATATGGGATATGTAATTTGATCTCCAAGGGCCCTTTCAGTCTTAATATTCTAGCATCTCTGGGATTTGAATTTACACTTATACCTCACTGAACTCTGTGCTTCAGAGATGGGTGGTTTTGACATTTAAAAAAAAATTTTTTTTTAACGTTTATTTATTTTTGAGACAGAGAGAGACAGAGCATGAATGGGGGAGGGTCAGAGAGAGAGGGAGACACAGAATCTGAAACAGGCTCCAGGCTCTGAGCTGTCAGCACAGAGCCCGACGCGGGGCTCGAACTCACGGACCTCGAGATCATGACCTGAGCCAAACCCGGACGGTTAACCGACTGAGCCACCCAGGTGCCCCAGTTTTGACATTTTTAAATGGTTGGAGAAAAAATAAAAACTAATAATATGTCATGACATATTAAAATTACATGAAAATCAAATTTCTGTATACATAAGTCAAATTTATTGGAATAGAGCTGTACACATTTGTTTATATATTATATGTGGTTGCTTTCAAGTTTTGTTAGCAGTTGCATAATTTCAGCAAAGACCACATAGCCTGCCAAGCCCTGAAGTATTTACTATATGACCCTTTGTAGAAAACGTTTATGTCCCCCTTCCATCACCACTCTTGATGAAATAGTTGAAAATATAAGTTTTCCTAATAATGAAAAATTAGGGTCAGTATATTTTTTAGGAAAGAGAGCATAGCAGATTTATGTATGAGATTATCTTAGTTTTCAAGTGTTAAATTTTCATTAACAAAAGCAATTATAATCTAATATATTTTTTTTTCTTTTTAAAAACAGGTTCAGAAACTTAGTCTGGTGGCAGTAAGTAAGTATAAACTTCATCCTGAATTTATTCATGTTTAGTGTCTTTTAAAAATATTAAATTTGGGGGGCACCTGGGTGGCTCAGTCCATTAAGCGTCTGACTTTGGCTCAGGTCATGATCTCGTGTTTCGTGAGTTTGAGCCCCGTGTTGGGCTCTGTGCTGACAGCTCGAGGCTTGGAGCCTGCTTTGGATTCTGTGTCTCCCTCTCTGTCTGCCCCTCCCTCACTCATGTTCAGTATCACTCTGTCGCTCAAAAATAAATGTTAAAAAAAATTTTAAGTATATTAAGTTTTTGACATTAATTTTAAGACTTAAAGAATATATAAGAAATTCATTGTGTATTTCTGATAAACTTACATAGTTAAAAAATAAGTTCAGGATAGGATCAGATGTTGCATTTAGTTGTCATCTCTTTAGTCTTTTTAAATTTAGAATAGTTCATTAGACTTTGTGTTTCACAGCATTGATATTTTTGAAGAGTATAGGCCAGTTCTTTTATAGAATGTCCTTCAATTTGACCTTTTCTGCTGTTTTCTCATGATTAGATTCAGGTTATGCACGATGGCAAGAATAACAAAGAAATAATTCAGAATTCTCAGTGAATTTTATTAGCAGGCACATGCTGTTGATTGGTTCTATTCCTGGCAGTGGTAACTTTGATCATTTTATTAAGGTAACATTTGTCAGGAGGCTCCATTTTAAAGTTTTACTCTTTGTAATTAATTTTAAAGTTTTACTCTTTGTAATTAATAAGTATCTTGTGGTTAGATACAGTGAGACAGTGTAAATATCCTGTTACTTTTGAGAGTTTTACCCACCGTTTTGTCACTTAGTGATGGTACTTGCCTGAACCAGTTATTAGAATGATGATTACCAAATAGTGATTTTCGGGTTCCATCATTCCTTCTACTGTCAGGAAGGGTTTTCCCTTTTCCTACGTTTTGATACTTTTCCAATAGAAGGAAAATTTATTTTTTTTTGGAAACCGTTTTACAGAATAAAGGGCCTGCCAGGGCTGAGAGATTGTAGTATAACCATGAAATGTGATCTCTGTAACAGAAACAGAGGAGAGCTATAAGGAACCTAGTGTATGTGTCTGATTAACTTAAAATTTTAAAACGATTATAGAAGGGCACTATAACCTAAGTTGAATACAAAGTGATTAATAAACCTATAAAAATAGTATTTGGGGAATGAAATTTTTTTTTAAGTTTTATTTTGTTTATTTTGAAAGAGAGCAAGCGAGCACGTGTGTGGGGGAGGGGCAGAGAGAGAGAGAGAGAGAACCCCAAGCAGGCTCTGCACTGTCAGTACAGAGCCCAGTGTGGGGCTTGAGCTCACGAACCGTGAGATCATGATCTGGGCTAAGATCGAGAGTCAGACGCTTAACAGACTGGGCCACCCAGATGTCCTGGGAATGAAATCTTAAAGTAGAATATGCAGCATGAAAAATACTTAAAACAATCATCTATCTTCTAACTCTCCTGCCCCTAAAACAAGGAATAAGAAGAAAAGGCCAATGTGACCATGATAGAGAGGAATAAAGAAATCATATCGTGTGAGAAATGGCTAGAGGTGATAGGCATATTTGCCTTGGAGAAGACTGAGTAGATAACTGTATTGTTCATTTAAAGGGTCAGGATTTAGAGTATCATAGGGAATTTTTCTGAGGTTTTCCCAAAGCATAGACTTAAATAGGGGTTAGGTCTTGATTTACTTTAAAAATTTTCCTAGAGTTATAAGTAAATGTGACATTCCTGAAGGCATTTACATGAAGGGTTGATAACTATCTGCCAGTTTTTTTTTTTTTTTTTTTTTTTAATATATGAAATTTACTGTCAAATTGGTTTCCATACAACACCCAGTGCTCATCCCAAAAGGTGCCCTCCTCAATACCCATCACCCACCCTGCCCTCCCTCCCACCCCCCATCAACCCTCAGTTTGTTCTCAGTTTTTAACAGTCTCTTATGCTTTGGCTCTCTCCCACTCTAACCTCTTTTTTTTTTTTTTTTCCTTCCCCTCCCCCATGGGTTTCTGTTATGTTTCTCAGGATCCACATAAGAGTGAAACCATATGGTATCTGTCTTTCTCTGTATGGCTTATTTCACTTAGCATCACACTCTCCAGTTCCATCCATGTTGCTACAAAAATATCTGCCAGTTTTTTATGTGAAGTGTGAATTTTTTCCAAATAACCTCAAAAAGCTTTTCATTTCTTTAGGATTACATTTTAATGTCTGTAAATATTAGATTTTAATTCTCTTAGGGAAGATCAAGTGATTTAATATTCTCAGTCTGGTAGTTATTATTAAAAGTATAAAGTAACATTGAAGTCAAGTTTATACCGATTATTAGTTTTTATTCATATATCTACACATAGATACATATTTTTTAATTATAGCCATGAAAAATGGTATATGTATAATTGAGATTTCTATCTGTGCCAAGATCTTACAATTTCTTATTTCTTTTATATTGTCTTTTACCTAGGTAACTCTGTCCCACAGGATATCTGCTGTATGGCAGCTGATGGGAGGCTAGTCTTTGCTGCTTATGGGAATGTTTTCTCTGCATTTGCCCGTAATAAAGAGGTTTGTATCACTGAACTATTTTAATGTGTTTTTTGCAGTTAATAGTTAATTGTAGTGAAAGTGGAGGGAACTTTAATGTTGCTGTTCTTCTACTAGAATGCTCTGGACATGTACTTGTTTTATTTTAAACATTTATCTTGTTTTCTGGAGGAAGAGAAAGTTGATTTCATCAAATTTTCAGAATTAGTTAAAACTGGCACTTCAGTTTTCTTCATCAGGGTTGAACATCAGAATTATTTGGGCAGCTTCTTCAAAATTTTCCTGCCCAGTTGGGTCTCATATCCTGAGCTTTCTACTTTGTATTTTTGGGTGGGTAGGATTTAGAAAATACTTTTGAAAATGCTTTCCCAGGAGATTGGGTTTTTTTCCTTTTCTTTTCTTTTTTTTTTTTTTTAATCCAAGTTAGTGCGAGGCGCCTGGGTGGCTCAGTCAGTTGAGCGTCTGACTTCTGCTGAGGTCATGCTCTCACAGTTTGTGGGTTTGAGCCCCATGTCAGGCTCTGTGCTGACAGCTCAGAGTCTGGAGCCTGCTTTGGATTCTGTCTCCCTCTCTCCCTGCCCCTCCCCAGCTCATGCTCTGTTCCTCTCTCACTTAAAACAATAAAATAAAACGTTAAATTTTTTTTTTAAATCCAAGCTAGTGAGTGTATAGTCTAATAATGATTTCAGGAATAGAATTTAGTGATTCATACTAACATAAAATACCCAGTGCTCATCCCAACAAGTGCCCTTCTTAATGTCCATCACCCATTTACCTTTTAGCCCATCCCCCCACCCACCACCCTGCCAGCAACTCTCAGTTTCCTCTCTGTATTTAAGAGTCTTTGAGTGGCTTACAGAGTGGCTGCACCAGTTTGCATTCCCACCAGCAGCACAAAAGGGTTCCTCTTTCTCTGCATCCTTGCTAACATCTGTTGTTGCCTATGTTGTTAATGTTAGCCATCCTGACAGGTGTGAGGTGGTATCTCATTGTGGTTTTGATTTGTATTTCTCTGGTGATGAGTGATGTTGAGCATCTTCTCATGTGTCTGTTAGCCATGTTTTCATTGGAAAAGTGTCTATTCTGGTTTTTTTGCCCATTTCTTCACTGGATTATTGGTTTTTTGGGTGTTGAGGTTGATAAGTTGTTTATAGAGTTCAGATACTCTTTATTTGATATGTCACTTGCAAATATCTTCTGTTCCATTGGTTGACTTTTAGTTTTGCTGATTGTTTCCTTCGTTTTGCAGAAGCATTTTATCTTGATGAGGTCCCAGTAGCATCTTTGCTTTTGTTTCCTTTGCCTCCAGAGACACGTCAAGTAAGAAGTTGTTACAGCTGAGGTCAAAGATGTTGTTGTCTATTTTCTTCTCTAGGATTTTGATGGCTTCCTGTCTTACGTTTAGGTCTTTCACCCATTTTGAGTTTATTTTGTCTGTGGTATAAGAAAGTGGTCCAGGTTCATTCTTCTGCGTGTCTCTGTCTAGTTTTCCCAACACCATTTACTGAAGAGACTCTTTTTTCCATTAGATATTCTTTCCTGCTTTGCCAAAGGTTAGTTGGCCATACGTTTGTGGGTCCATTTCTGGGTTCTCTATTCTGTTCCACTGATCTGAGTGTCTGTTTTTGTGACAGTACCATACTCTCTTGATTACAGCTTTCTGATACAGCTTGAAGTCCAGAATTGTGATGCCTCCTGCTTTGGTTTTCTTTTCCAACAGTACTTTGGTTATTTGGGATTTTTTTCTGGTTCCATGCAAATTTTAGAATTGTTTGTTCTAGCTCTGTGAAGAATGCTGGTGTTATTTTGATAGGGGTGCATTGAATATGTAGATTATTTGGGGCAGTATCAACATTTTAACACTATTTGTTCTTCCAATCCACAAGCATGGAATATTTTTCTGTTTCTTACTGTTTTGTAGTTTTCAGAGTATAGATCTTTACCTCTTTGGTTAGATTTATTCTTAGGTATCTTATGTTTTTGGTGCAATTGTAAATAGGATTGATTCCTTGATTTTGTTTTCTGCTGCTTCATTATTGGTGTATAGAAATGAAACCAATTTCTGTACATTGGTTTTTATATCCTTTGACTTTGCTGAATTCATGTATCAGTTGTAGCAGTTTTTTGGTTGAGTCTTTTGGGTTTTCCACATAGAGTATCATGTCGTCTGCAAATAGTGAAAGTTTGACTTCCTTCCTGCTGATTTGGATGCCTTTTATTTCTTTTTTGCTGCCTGATTGCTGAGGCTAGGACTTCCAACACTATGTTGAATAACAATGGTGAGAGTGGACATCCCTGTCGTGTTTCTGCCTGTAGGGGAAAAGCTCTTAGTCTTCCCCCATTGAGGATGATATTAGCTGTGGGTCTTTCATATATGTCCTTATGATCTTGAGGTGTGTTCCTTCTATCCATACCTCTTGAGGGTTTTTATCAAGAAAGGATGCTGTTTTTTGTCAAATGCTTTTTCTGCATCTGTTGAGAGGATCACGTGGTTCTTATCCTTTTATTAATGTGATGTATCACATTGATTGATTTGCAGATATTGAACCAACCCTGCATTCCAGGAATAAATCCCACTTGATCATGGTGAATAATTCTTTTAATGTATTGTTGGATCCAGTTTGCTATTATCTTGAGAATTTTTACATCCATGTTCATCAGGGAAATTGGTCTATAGTTCTCCGTTTTAGTGGGGTCTTTGTCTGGTTTTGGAATCAAGGTAATACTGTCCTCATAGAATGAGTTTGGAAGTTTTCCTTCCATTTTTATTATTTTGGAACAGCTTAAAAAGAATAGATGTTAACTCTTCTTAAAATGTTTGGTAGAATTCCCCTGGAAAGCCATCTGGCTCTGAACTTTTGTTTTATGAGAGATTTTTTATTACTGATTTAATTTCTTTACTTGTTATGGGTCTGTTCAAATTTTCTGTTTCTTCCTGTTTCAGTTTTGGTAGTTTACATGTTTTGGAATTTGTCCATCTCTTCCAGATAGCCCAATTTGTTGGCATATAATTTTTCATAATATTCTCTTATTATTGTTTTTATTTCTGTGGTGTTGGTTGTGATCTCTCCTCTTTCATTTGTGATTTTATTTATTTGGGTCCTTTCTTTTTTCTTTTTGATCAGTCCTGCTAGTGGTTTATCAATTTTGTTAATTCTTTTAAAGAACCAGCTTCTGGTTTCGTTCATTTTTTTTCTACTTTTTTTTTTTTTAATTTCGCTGTCATTGATTTCTGCTCTAAAATCATTTCCCTTCTTCTGCTGTTTTGGGCTTCATTTGCTGTTCTTTTTTCAGCTCTTTTAGGTGAAAGTTTAGGTTATGTATTTGAGACCTTTCTTCCTTCTCTAGGAAGGCCTGAATTGATATATACTTCTCTCTTATATTGCCTTTGCTGTATTCCTGAGGTTTTGGACTGTCATGTTTTCATTTTATTTATGCCACTACTTTATGTGGATTGACTTTTTCATTATGAACAACTCAGCCCATGACTCCTTTCTTTTCTAAGAACCAAGTGGTTCTCTGTATAGAGAAAACTAGATTCTCTGTTTTCTACACTGGTAAGGAAGGGTCTTTTCTTAATCTCTCATTTGGTTTCTAAGTTTGTTCTGGAAAAACAGCCTTGAGAGATGACCTGGCTCAGGACGTCCAGAATGAAAAGGGAAGTGGCAGTATGGCTGCCTAGATAGCCAAGGATTCGGATCAGTGTACTTGTCAAGGTCTAACTTGGACTGACATTTGTTCCCAGGGTCCTCCATCATCACTGCCTGTGGCAGAGGAGGGCAGTTTACCTGTGGAGGTCTTTAATGGGACTTGTTTGAATTTTTAGAGTCAGGAAAAATGTCCTTTTTTTTTTTTTTTTTTTTTAAATACAAAATACTGCAGTTTGTAGTTTTCCCTGGAAGATACAAATAGAGAGAAAGTAAGGGTGGCAAGGCATGGGAGACAAATTGCAGGAATTGTAGGAAGCTGCTACTACTTCTAGGTCTAAAGGACAAGGAGAAGAAATAACATTTCTGGAATTTGGTGAGAACTGAAATCACGGAGAAGGGGCTGTAGTTCTTAAGGAATGCAGCTACTGTAAGGATAAGGGTCTCTGTGTGTCAAAACAGAAGTACTCTATCCTCCCTATCTCATCTGGAAGCCAGCTGGTGATGGAGCTTATAGAGTTAGCCTTCTAGAACATAACCATTTTTTTAGGATGCATGGAGTAGTGCTGGTTAGATTGGGTGAACAACCCGGCTGTATGTGTCCTCCCTAAGCTCAGTTGTGAGGTTGAACTTCAGAGGTCTCATTTCTATGTTTCTAGTTTAGCCTTCCTTATTATTGGACTGGCTGAGGGAGCAGGTGAAAATGCCTGGTTCCTTGCCATTTGTTAATCTAACCTTGGATAATCAAAAGTTGGATTACGTTTCTTAATGAGAGCATCTTTAGGATTAGCATGTTTTTGGTTAATATGAATAATGTTAAATGTTGAATGAGTAATCATATTAAATTCTTTTGAACTTTAACATTGTAGGTAGTACACACCTTTAAGGGTCATAAAGCAGAAATCCATCTGTTGCAACCCTTTGGGGATCACATTATCTCTGTTGATACTGACAGCATTCTTATTATTTGGCACATATATTCAGAAGGTAAGAATGAGCCAATTTATTACATTATCATGGGGGCGGATAGTATGTGTGCAACTAAAATTAAAAACCTATGTAATCACAACTTCCATGTCAGAGGTTTCACATGTAATCAGAAAAAAATTTAGACTCTTTAATATATATGAAGAAAAAGGTTGTAAGTAAAAAATGGATAGATAATTTTAGTCAGCTAGGAGCTAACTATAGTATTTATAACATGTTTAATGTATTAATTTCAGCTAATACATCTTCCATTGCAGTTCTCCAAGTTCAGTGATGCGTTAATTATTTTCTCTGTAGAGTGCATTTTGGTATATGATTACACCTGAGTAACTCTTGGTTTGTATTTTCAACTTTCCGCAAAGGAGATTGTGGTAGTAAACTAAAGATCCTGTAAAGATCCTATAACCTAAAGGAAAGTATACATCCTTTCTCTAAGAATATGAGTCAGTGTTCTTTAAGTGTGATAGTCTTATACAGTGGTAGCAAGCTATGTTTGGTGGAAATGTATGAGAATCACTGTTTTTACTTTCACCAAGATTTGCCTCTTACTTTTTACATCTTTGAGAGACCCATCAATCTCCCTAGATATTTGGCCTTTCACTCCATGGAAGAGTTCAGTATAAGTACTTCACTTTGGAATATTCACTCTGCCTCTTGATCAAATTATAAAAATAGTAAGACTGAATCCTTTTTTTAAACCTTATTTTTTATTCCTATAAACAAGTTCAGCAATGAGTGGAATTTTTAATAGTACTGATATTAGAATTTTAGAAAACTTTTGACAGTCTAAATTATTTACAAGTTGCCCCTCATCACATTTAATTTCTCAAGGAATGTGTAAAGGTTCGAATGTAAGTCTTTGGTTTATATTAAGACATAAATCTCTGATATGGTAGGCTTACTTTAAGGGCTGGATATATGAAAAATAATTACATGTTGTTTATAACTTTTACTTTTGTAGAGGAATATCTGCAATTGACTTTTGATAAATCAGTATTTAAAATTTCTGCAATTTTGCATCCAAGTACCTACTTGAATAAAATACTTCTTGGCAGTGAACAAGGAAGCCTACAGTTGTGGAATGTAAAATCCAAGTAAGCACTTTATTTAGAATATAATGTAGGTGGTTCCCATCTTATCCTTACCTACTACTCCCTAACGCATACTTAAGTCTCTCAATTCTCCCTGCCTTTATATGTTTACCTGAGGGCCTTCTATAAGTATACCTACTTTTGGTGTTGTATCACGGTATCACATAGGCAAAAGGTGGCATATGGTCCTGGCACATGGTAGGCAGCTTCATAAGTACCCATTTAAAAGTATATACTAATGGCCCTAATCTGTAAAGAATCCATATAGCTATAGAGAAGACTCTAGTAAAGTAACATAAGAAAATAATTATGCGCTGGTCACTGGACAGCATCTAGTTTCAATAAACTGAAGAAGTAGGAGAAGGCAAAGTCAATCAGTATTAATTTAGTGCTAGCATTTAGGAATCATTTTTAGGGTGAAAGTCCTTTTATTATCAACCACAAACTTGATGGACATTTACTGTAATATTATTGGTATAGCTGGAGGGCTAGATAAATGGTTTTGAATACCTCCACCTGTTACTTGAACATTTATCCGGAGAAAAAAGTGATAGTTCAATCTTTGTATAGCATTAAAAAGACAAAAATATTTGACCATCCAAATTGTACTTTCTAAATCCCTCATAAATTTGAAAGGGAAAATAAGATTATCAAAGGTTTAACATTTATCCTAATTCGTAGTTTTAAATCAGTGTTTTCATTCAATTTAGCAAATATTGACTACCTACCCTTGTAGGTTTAGGGATAATGACAGAAGTATTGTCTCTGCTCCTGCATTATATATTGAGGCTCTTTATGTGATGTTTACACACTATTTTACATTAAATATTCCTTGGATAATCATTGAGTAATCTGTGCCCACTTACTAAATTTAGTATATGATTTAATACTTTATTGAATATCATTATAACAATTTCAGAATCTCTGTTTCTTCATGGACTTCTTTATCGTTTGTGGCTTGATTCTGTAATTTAGAGCAGCATCACTATTGTCATGTGACAGTTATATAACATAAGTATCATAGTTATATTCCCATTGGTAATATTTTTCTAGAAACACATTGCAGTGAAAAAACAAGATCCACCTACATTCTAAGATGGTTTTTTGTTATAGTCTGTAATATAAAATGATTTTTAGCTTGTATTTTTTTTCTATTTCTTAAAGAGTTCACATAGTATAGTAGTTACTAGCAGCATGGGGCATAGGATCTGGAGTTGGTCTGTCTGGGCTCTATGAATTATTAGCCATAGAACCTTAGCTTAATTGTTTCACATAATTAAGTTTCTTATTTTCTTATCTGGATAATGGTGATAATATCTACCTCATGGAATCATTTTGAGTATTAAATAAGTTAATATATATATACTTAGAATACTGTGGGTCAGAGAAACAACTTAAATATCACCCATTATTATTTTGCTTTTTAATATATAGTCGATTTTGTTTCCCTAAAAAATAAAAACTTTCAACTACTTTTCTTCCTGTAGTAAGCTTCTGTATACGTTTCTGGGATGGAAAGTTGGAGTCACAGCTCTTCAGCAGGTTAGTATTTTTTTGTTAAGTCAGAGAAGAAATGAAGTTAGTAGTGTGATCTCTCAGTTTCAGGGGTCAACCATATTTTTTAGACCTAAAGACAAAAATAATATATAAAGTAGTTTATTTTTATAAATATTGCCCTAAAAGGTAGTGTTTTGGAAATGTCATTGAAAACAACAATGCCTTTGCCTATAAACATTTATGGAAATCTTTTACCTGGAATTAGGCTCTAAACCTATAGTTGCTATGGAACAATGTTTACCAATCGTTTTGTAAACATGTAGTCCAGTGCCTTGTGCAGAGTGGAGATGATGGAGATGAGTTAGTTGTTCAGTAAAGCAAGGGAGATTGTAGGTCATGCAGAGAAATTTGTTCTAATTTTGAAGGTTGTAGCTTGGAATAATTGGGACCCGAATCCTAACATTTTTAATTGCACTTTTCCTTAAATAACTGCTTTTGTTTTCATGAGACTGCAGAACATGTATGAATGATGTAGGTCTGCAGAGAATCTTACATTGGACACGTATACTGCCAGTATATCCTTGTCCTTCTGAATAACTCTTGCTTATACCTGCCCAACTTATATTCATTCTTTCATTCTCTCTCAGTACCATCAACCTTGCTGTGCTTTTGCCTACCCATAAGACCCCAAAGGTATCAGATGATTAGGTCCCTTGAGGGCAAGGAATCATACTTGTTTCAATATCCCCAGGGTCTCATGCATCAGGGTCACATGATGATAGATTAATAAAATGGTTAACGTGATTCTATTCTGTAATGGTATTGAACATTGATCTTCTGTGCTAAAATAGAGAAACTTATTATAGAGCCTGTATGTAAGACCATTTATAAAATGAAGATTCTATTCATAAAATATTAGAGCTGGGACAGACTAATCCTAAGACTTTTTTGCCTTTTAACATGTTTTATAGGTTTTTGTTTCCTTGGATAAAAAACTGTTCACTTCCTGTGTAGTTGGCCTTTTATGTTGCCAGGCATATGGCAAGCCTTTTTATGTTTTCTAAGAGCTGTATCTCTTTTGTTTCTTTCCAGTCACTGATCTGTAGTGATTTCATATATCAGATTCCTTTTCTTTTATGGCTGTTTTCTTACTGAGTCAGCTGTGTTTTAGGAATGAGGGGATTGATGGTGACTACCAGATTTGAAGCTGGGAAGTAACTTGAAAAAATCATTCCTAAATATTTCTATGTGAGATAGCAATCAAAGTATGCTAGAATGGTAATACTTACTAGGTTGGTTTTTTTTTTTTTTTTTTTTTTGCCATCCTCAAGAAGATATTCTATTATTTCTTTTACATAATTAATGATGCATAACATCAGGATTATTGAAGCTATTTTGATTAAGAATAAAAAGTGAGTAATTTAAATTTCAGGCACCAGCTGTGGATGTTGTTGCTGTTGGTCTTATGTCAGGTCAGGTTATCATTCACAACATTAAATTCGATGAAACATTAATGAAGTTTCGTCAAGACTGGGGACCTATTACTTCGATTTCATTTCGTACAGGTAACTTTTAACTTAATTATTAGTAAGAGTTAAGAATGTTTAAAATGTGTACTTCGAAGCTTATAGAAATTTTCCAAGTGGATGTTTTCTTGCAAGTTAATGTATTTAATAGAAATAAGTGAAATACTGCATTACAAACAGCCATAGGAATATGGATAGATTATTGGTGCATAGTTTTTTCTAACCTTATGTTTATGGATTAAAGGGATGGAGAGAAGAATTGTTACGTTTGGTTGTTTTATGGCGCATGTTTTTCTTAATGTATTTTATTTTTAATAACAGATGGTCATCCAATAATGGCAGCTGGAAGCCCATGTGGCCATATTGGACTCTGGGATCTAGAAGACAAAAAGTTAATCAATCAGATGAGAAATGCACATTCTACAGCGATTGCTGGACTGACATTTCTCCATAGAGAGCCCCTTCTTGTCACAAATGGTGCCGACAATGCTCTGAGGGTATTATTATTATTGTTATCATTTTCCTGGCTTCTACCCTTGGGGTTATTGCAAGCCTGTTTTAGTGTATCAGCCTAAAACCTAGAAGATGAAAGGAAAATGGGATACGGTAATGGTATAGATGAAACAAAAGTACAGCAGGTTACATGATTGCAGTGAAGTGAAAAAGAGTTACAGTTTTTCTCTCCCCAGCCCCTTCTCCAGAGTCAGCACTACCCAGTGCCAGTTGATAGGTGTAGAAGATGACCTGACTGCTTACAAATCATTTAACACATTGTGAAAGAACCTTACCTTTTTATTTCTTGGCAGATATGGATATTTGATGGTCCTACAGGTGAAGGCCGGCTTTTGAGATTCAGAATGGGACATAGTGCTCCTCTTACCAAAATCAGATATTATGGACAAAACGGACAGCAAATTCTTAGTGCAAGTGAGTTTCTGCTTCATCCTATTAGTTTATTCCATAAGGTATTGAGAGCAGGGTATTTAATAATTATTAGGTTTGGTATTGAATTTTCAGATTCAGATTTGAATTTGAGTGATTTGGAAATCTGAGTAGATGAGGAGATTCTTTTTGAAAGCTTCAGGAAGCACTGTAGATACTATCTTCATTTAGAATGTTATTTTATTTACTGATCTTCACAGACAGGTGGCTGGATTCTGAAACTGTGGCCCTTGCCAAGTCTCATAATCTGCTGAAAATTATTAGTAACTCATATTATCCTTGCTTCTTACTAAATGGCATTCTTTGTACAGGTGAATATTATAATGAAGTAGTTGCAGTTTAGCTCTCCTTTTAAAGTATCCCAAACTGTAACTTCAAGTTTTAAGAATCATTAAGATCTGTCATTCAAATGATCCATTGTTTTGATAAAGTTTGATAGGTATTTTCTATGTATATCAACAGGTCAAGATGGAACTCTTCAATCATTTTCCACAATACATGAAAAATTTAACAAGAGTTTGGGACATGGTAGGTCATTTGCAAGACGGAAAAAAAAAGCTACTGGTCACAAAAGAAACGTTTCAAGATACTGTGAGACAACCAGATGAGGTTTCATTGATAAATTTCCTTTTTTCTTGGATAAAATTAAAAAACCCCTGTATGGAAGAGTAATAGATTTTTAACATCAGTGTTGCTGTAGAAGTGGTTGAGGTGCTGCTATAAGGTTATTGAAAAGAATTAGACAGCTTGGGTGGTAAAAACATACTGCTGCCACCCAAAAGACATCAATGACTTATCTTGAGCCATGTGTAGAGTGCAGGATTTTAAACATGGAAGGGACATTAGAGAAGGCATCAAAGTAAGCAGTGTCCCTTCTTTTTACAGAAAGAACTTACTTTATTCTGTATCTTTTCCCATAGTTTCCAGCATTTGAAAGATTTTATAAAGAAAAAAAATGTTTTTTCAGTTTTATTCATAATTACTCCTCTTTTTAGCTACTGTCCTGGCTATTCATGTTTGTATATACTTCCAGATGAGTTACAAGATCTTTTTTAAGGATCATTCTTTAATCAGCATTCAAAGTAATACTTCTAGAAATTAAATTGGAGAGATTTGATATCTTTAAGAATCTTCACATCTAGGGATATGATATATCCTCATTCAGGTTACTTTTTATTTTCCTTAGTGCTTTAATGAAGTTTTTGTTTGTTTGTTTGTTTGTTTTTTAGTTTTCCTCCTGTTGGTCTTCCATATTTGAGATTATTCAGTGGTATCTTAGTTATTTTTTTATAATATGCTAATATTTTTTTTTGCTAGTGTTATAGATGTAATCTTTGTTCATCATATTTCTATCTGCAATATTTAGTATTTAGTAATTAATATATAAGAATATGTAATATGTTATAATTACCAACTAATAATTATAGTGATCTTAAATATTACTGCATTGTAGAATTCACTTTTTTTTATTGGTTCTGTGTTTTGTCCAATAAAATGATTATTCTAATTATTATTTGGTTGTTTCTCTTGATTGACATGACTATATTACCATCGTATCATCTGTAAAAAATGATTTTTTAACCTTTTTTTCAATTATTTATATCTCATAGTTTATTTTCTTATCTAATTATATAGACTAAATTTCAAAAATGATTTAAGTAATAGTGGTTATAACATCATCTTTATTTGGTTCCTAACTTAAATAAGAGTATCTTGAGCTGTGTAGTTATATGACAAAGAATTGCTTCTCTTTTATGTTCATTTTCATTAAGAAGGATCCATAGCTATGTTCTTCTCTCCCTCAACTCCAGGATTAATAAATAAGAAGAGAGTCAAACGTAAAGGTCTTCAGAATGCCTTGTCAGTAAGGCTTCCACCCATCACAAAATTTGCAGCTGGTAGGTAACTTAACACTGTATTCCAAGAAGTTCTGTTTTTCTATTTTTCCTACTATTTTTAAGTTTTCTTCACTTTAAACAATGTTTTTGTAGGCATTAATAAGCATTTGGAAGTACCCCAAGTGCCTACTAATCTAATGTGAAGACTGAAAAAGAATTATTTATAATTTGCAGTTATCTTTTAATTTCAGGTTTTGGTCTTCTCTGTAAGACCTATTAATAAACAGTATTTGGTATCTCATTTTGTAGCCCTTTTTATTCTATTATGTGTCTGGTGTAATGAAAGTCACTAATATAAAAAGGTAAGAACAGAGAACATAAAGTTCTATTGTAATCAAAATCAGAATACACTGAGGTCCTTATATGCTACATTATTAGAGTGGTGTTTCATTCAAAGAATTGAATTGTTGATTGTTGAGTTTAAACTACCATAGAAATAAGGCACCATTTCCATTTCGAGGTTCTTATATCAACCTGATGATGGTTTCTTTCCTTTTTTTTTTTTTTAAAACTTTTATTTTGACCACCCTGCTTTCCATTTTTTATCTTAGAACCTGAGTGATCTCAGACATCTGAATCATGTTACTCACCTGCTTAAAAATCTTTCAGAGGCCCCTTACTGCCGGTAGGATGTAATCTCCTCTTATGAACACAGCTTTCACGACTTTGTGATATGGCCCCAGTTGCCTTGTCTGCTTCCCATCCTTCTCAGGAAATGCATCACTTACTTCTTTTTGTTCAAGTTACTCTTGAACCTATTTGTGTCCCCGCCCCCAATTAACTGATGTTTGTTTTATTGCTTCTTTCAGGGAGCCATTTATTACTGTCCTCAAGTCTCTTTGTAAACTCTTGCTGAGTGCTTTTATAAGACACTATCATTATTTATTATAATTTCTTCTAATCAGAATTGCTTTTTTTTAAATGTTTTTTTAAGTTTATTATTTATTTTTGAGAGATAAAGAGTGTGTGAGCAGGGGAGGAACAGAGATGGAGAGAGGGAGACAGAATCCCAAGCAGGCTTCTCACTGTCAGTGCAGAGCCCCACACAGGGCTTGAACTCATGAACCGTGAGATCGTGACCTGAGCCGAAATGAAGCTCAACCAGTGAGCCACCCAGGTGCCCCCAGAATTTCTTGTTAGATTAGAAGCTCATTGCTATCCGAAATTACCTGTACACCATCAGTCCCTAGTGCCTAATGATAACATAGAATATTATATTCTTAATAAGTAATAGGTAAATGAATGAGTGAGGGAATGAAAAATAATTTGATTTATGATTTTCATTATATTTTAGAGGAGGCTCGTGAAAGTGACTGGGATAGTATCATTGCTTGCCATCAAGGTAAACTGTCTTGTTCAACTTGGAACTATCAGAGATCTACCATAGGCGCTTACTTTCTCAAGCCAAAAGAGCTGAAGACAGATGACATAACCGCAACAGTAAGTGAGCTTGGGCTTGTTGATAAGAGCATTTTCTCCTGTAAAATTGTCCTGCAGCAATCTTGTTATACTCAAGTTTATTAATGATCATGTGGGTTGAAACAACAGTTTAACATTTTTAAATTATTTTCTAATAGTGTTAGGTTTTCCAACTGTAGAGAATTATTTTAGGTTTAAGGTAAGTTTTGCTTAATTAGATGTATATTAGTTGCTTTAGTTTTCTAATTAAGTAGGATTACTCAGAATACCCTCTGAGGATGAATTCAGCATTTATCAATGAACTTTCTTACCTTAATTATGCTGAGTATACAGAACTATATTTAATGAATGTGAATCTTAAGGGTTTTTTTCTTTCTTGATTTCTTCTGATATAGGAGTAAGATTTAGCTAACTCTTTAATGACTTATAGGTACAGAAGTTACTTAAAGCCTTTATTTTCTTATATTTGTCTCTTGAGATGTGCCTTATAGAGAAATTCTAATTGAGTTCTAAGCCTTTCTTAAATACACCTTTCATTTTTTATGTATATATTTTTTACTTTATTTTTGAGAGAGAGGCAGAGAGAGAGAAGGAGAGAGAATCCTAAGCAGGCTCCACACTCTTGGCACAGAGACCAATGCCAGGCTCAAACTCACAAACTGTGAGATCATGACCTGAGCCGAAACCAAGAGTTGGACGCTTAACCAACTGAGCCACCCCGGTGCCCCTTAAATACAGCTTTTAAATTCCAGTGTTTACTTAAGAGTTTACTCCTGTTTAGAAATTGTGTTTCTGTTTGCTTTTGTTAATATGTTAATCCACTTCTGTTGCATTCAGATTTTCAGATATAAAGAAGCAATGTTATATTCTGGTTTGCAGAGTTGTTCTTCTTTTTTGGATTTTGTTGTTGTTTTAGTGAGAGAGAGAGAAAGCACACATCTGTGCGGGGAAGGGCAAAGGAGAGAGAGACAGAGAATCTTACACGGGCTCTGTGGCCAGTACAGGGCCTGACGCAGGGCTCAATCTTAGGACCGTGAAATCATGACCTGAGCCAAAATCAAAAGTTGGGCATTTAATCGACTGAGTCACCCAGGTGCCGTCCTTCTACTTTGTAAGAAACAGTTTTATTAATATAATTTATAAACCATAAAATTCTCTTTTAAAGTGTACAGTCCAGTGATTTTTAGTATATTCATAGGATTGGGAAATTAGCACTAAAATCTAATCAGTCTAATTTTAGAATATTCTTATCAACTCAAAAAGAAATCCCATTCTCTCACTTCCCCTCTCCCTTCTCCCTAACCTAGCTAACCACAATCTGCTTCTTATTTCTATAGATTTTCCTATTCCGGGCATTTAATGTAAATGGAATCATACAAGATATAGTCTTTCTGATTGACTTTTCCATCACTTAGCATAATGTTTTCAAAGTTTATTCATGTTATAGCATTTATAACGTACTTGTTTTATTGTGGACACTACTACATTTATGTAGAAACCACATTTTATTTAGCCATTGATTAGTTGATGCTATTTATGTTGTTTCTACTTCTTGACTCTCATAAATAATGCTAACACTAGTGCATTGTAGCAGGATTTTCACAAAAGGAGTCGTGACTCCCAGGCTTTTCTTTCCAGGAAGTAACTTTATTTGTGCCAGCACGGCTCAGTTGGGTTTGTACCCAAAGAACTGAGCCCAAACTTCTCGTGGCATAGTTTTGTACATTTTCTGTTTCTTTGTCTACCATATATGGTAACACAGAAACATGCAGTCTGATTAAGTGGTCTCATGTTACAAGGTCATGAGGGATGTTGTTATCATGTACGGGTAGAGCCAGGTTGCCTTGAGGTTTTTTGTTTTTTTGTTTTGTTTTGTTTTCACGTTCTTAGGGAGGGGACCCTACCACACATAAGTTTTTATGTGAACATATGTTTTTGTTTCTCTGCGTTTATACCTAGGACTGGAATCATTAGGTCATAATGCAACTCTGTTTAACATTTGTGGGGAACTGCCAACCTGTTTTCCAAAGTGGCTGCCCCTTTTTATACTCTCACTAGCAATGTATAAGTGTTTCGATGTCTATACATTTTAATGAACACTTGTGATTGCTCTTTTGATTATTGCCATCCTGGTTGGTATATAGTAGTATCTCATTGTGATTTGTGTTTCGGACTCAGTGTCGAGCCTCTTTTCATGTGTTTACTGATTGTTTGTATGTCTTCTTTGGAGAAATGTCTTTTCAATTCTGTGCCCATTAAAGGGGTTGTCTTTTTATATTGAGTTGTATTAGCTGTTTGTGTATTCTGGATCTAAATCCCTTATCAGATATGCAGTGTTTTTTCCCCTTTCTGTGGGCTGTCATTTCATTTTCTTGTTGATAATCATTTTCAGTGTAAGAGTTTTTATTTTGATTAAGTCCAACCTATCTTTTTTTTTTTTGCTGATGGTTTTTGGAAAATTGTTGCCTAACCCAGGGCCATGAAGATTTACTCCTGTGATTTGTGCTAAGGAGTTTAATAGTTTTAGCTATTACATTTAAGCCTATAATCCTTTCGGAGTTAATTTATGTGTATGATGTATGTGGGGGTCCAAGTTCATTCTGTTACATATGAATATCTAGTTGTCTCAGCATCATTATTCAAAAGACTGTTCTTTCCCCCATTGAATAGTCTTGGCGTGCTTGCCAAAAATAAATTTGACATGAATATGAGGCATTATTTCCAGATTCTCAGTTCTATTCCATTGTTTCATATGTCTGTCTTTATGCCAGAACCACACTGTCTTGACTATGGTACCTTTGCGTTAAGTTTTAAAATCAGAAAAATTGAATCCTCCAAGTTCTTTTTTCAAGATTGTTTTGGCTGTTCTAATCTCTTGCATTTCCATGTGAATTTTAGGATCTGCTTGTCAATTTCTGCAAAGAAAGCAGCTAGGATTTTGGTAGGGGTTTTGTTGATACCGTAAATCAGTTTGAGGAGTGTTATCATATTAATATTACTTCTGATCCATGAACATGGGATGTCTTTCCATTTATTTAGATCCTTAATTTCTGTCAGCAGTATTTTGTGGTTGTCTGTGTACAAGTCTCATACTTCTTTGGTTTTCTGGTATCTTACTGTTTTTAATGCTATTATAAATGGAGTTCTTTCTTAATTTTGTTTTGGATTGTTTATTGCTAGTGTGTTGAAATATAATTAATTTTTGTGTACTGATCTATCATGTAACCTTGCTGAACTTATCTATTCTGTTTTTTAGTGAATACCTGTTTTTAACTTATTGAAAGTATAATTACATAGTTGATTCTCTTTTGTACAAGGCATTTTGAAAGTATGTATGCTCTATTCTCCATAGTACAAAAATCCAGTTTTAAGCTTTTATACTGTTTTGTAAACCATAGAGATTTTATCTTAAGCTTCTTAAGTTTACCTGCACAGTTTTGAGTAGCTGTTATACTAGTAGTGGTAACGATAATTACAGCTAACATTTTTTGTGTGCTTACTTTCTTCTAGGCTCTGTGCCTAACATGCATTATTTTTTTTTGAGAGAGAGAAAGTATGTGTGCATATGCACGCACGTGAGGGGAGGAGGGGCAGAATGGGGGTGGGGAGAGAGGGAGAATCTTAAGCAGACTCTATGCACAGTGTGGAGCCTGACATGGGGCTTAGTCTCACGATAATGAGATCATGACCTGAGCCAAAATCAAGAGTCAGATGCTTAACTGAGCCACTCAGGTGCCCCTAACAGGCATTATTTTATATTATCCTTGCAACAATCCTATGATGTTGTCTGTTGTTAGCCTCTTTTTATAGACAATAAAGTTGAAGCTTAATATAATAATGATGACCATCCTAATGATATGTTTTCAGTTTTATATCTGCTGTAGAGGCAATTACATAAGGTAAGGTAAAGAAATTAGGTGGTGGAATACTTTGACTTTAGCAGTATTGTGAATAAATTAAAATTGAAAGCCAGCTGAAATACAATTCTTCTGACTTTGTAAATTTCAATTGAGTTAACTTTGGTTATGTTTTATTTTCTTGGATAATAATTTCTGTATACTTCTTAGAGAATGGACATAGAATCAAGCAGTTATTTCTTATACACCCAAGTACAATGACATTATGTTTACGAAAATTAATGAGGCAATTCATTTAGAATGCTTCTTTTTTTTTTTTAATGAGGTAATTAGTAGGTGAAAAGACATTTGGAAACCATAAAGTACAGTAAAAATATTAGTTATTTTTTGTATAATTTGTGTTAAAATTTTTTTTCCAAAGGCAGTAGATATAACTTCTTGTGGAAACTTTGCCATAATTGGTCTGTCATCAGGAACTGTAGATGTATATAATATGCAATCTGGTATACATCGAGGAAGTTTTGGCGAGGATCAAGGTAATGAATTTTCTCCCTTTTTTTATTAAAAAAAATAATAATATACAAGGCTAATAACTAACTGTCTCCGGCATTTATAAAATTCTTGAGTGCCAGGCATTTTGGTAAGGTTGTAGATGGGTTATCGTCAACCCTATCTAGCAGTTACTGCCATTACACCTACTATAAACACCATGTTGAAATACTTAAATAGAATGAAGTTATTGATAGATTAGATGAAAGTAGATATTATACAAAATAAAATTTGCGTTTTCTTCCCCTTTCATTAAGCAGAAAATCTTAAGCTTTCTGGCATCAGCCGGATTGATATTGTTTTAATTACAGCAATATAATAATCTTCTGAAATCCAGATTAATTTTAAGATTTTAAGAGAGCTAAATAGAGGGAACTTAGATATTTAAATGAAGGAATCACTCTTTGTGTAGTGTTTAGAGAGGCAGTGACATTTTCTTAATGTCTTTTTCCTTTTAACATATGTTTTAAAGCTCATAAAGGATCTGTTAGAGGTGTTGCAGTGGATGGCTTAAACCAGTTGACAATTACAACCGGTAGTGAAGGATTACTCAAGTTCTGGAACTTTAAAAACAAAATTTTAATACACTCTATGAGCCTTGATTCGTCTCCAAATACGATGCTGCTACATAGAGACAGGTAAAGTTTTTCCTTTAATGATTATGGATTTTATTTTTGATGTTTTGGTAAAAGTCATAATGTACGTACATAATTTATCAGGTGGGAAAATTATACATTTAATGTAAAGGAACAGAATTTTGTTTAATTTCCCCACAGGTATGCTTGATTATTAAAAAAAAAATTAAAATGACTGTGAGATTTTAATGTGAAAGGTTTGTTGGTTTGTTTATTAAAACTGGTGTGTTTATCTTACTAGTGGCATTCTGGGACTTGCCTTGGATGACTTCTCCATTAGTGTTCTGGATATTGAAACTAGGAAGATTGTCAGAGAGTTTTCTGGACACCACGGCCAAATAAATGACCTGGTAAAACGAACTTTTGATGTTTAAATAAAACTTGACTAATTTCTGTTTCTGTTTAGGTTAAAATATATTAAAACTATTGCCCTTTAATAGAATTAAAGTTTTCATATGAGATATTCAAAATAATTTGGAAATTAATTTTCAAAGAATACAGTTTTAAAGAAAATTTAGAATATAAAGAAGTTAATGCCGTCAGATTGAAGTATAAATCTCAGAGTTCATCTTTTTCTCTTAAACTCTAAACAAGGCTAAAATATCCTTTGGAGAATAAATGATCTATTGAAACATAAGCATTTATGTATGGAAACCAATTTGACAATAAATTTCATATATTGGAAAAAAAAAAGAAACATAAGCATTTAGTATTAAACTAGGTTGAGAGAATTCATTTCTTATTTTCTGCATGCATAACAAATGAATAGTAGGGGACCTTGAATATCTGGTATCTGGTTTATTCTAGTTTAGTGTTATTTCTAGAGTTTAGATTTCTTAACTCTAAAAGAGTTTAATCAGTAAAAATGTGTTTTGGCTTACTATTACGTTTTTATAGTGGGATATAAGATACAAAAAGTACTCTAGTTTGAAAAATATATATTGAGGCTATATTAAGTTTATATATTATTTTTCATCACTCATAGACATCTTGATTCACTTGAAAACAGGAAAAAATTAAAATCTGGGCTATTGAGTGGCAATTCCAACATCTATATTTATTTATCCATTCTTGTACCAAAAATCACCAGTTTATCCATTCCCTTAAAAATATAGGGGAAAAAGCCAGGAAATTGTGTTGTTCTGCAGATAGAAAATTGGCAACATAATTTGTTGTGTTATCATCTGTAGAAATGAGGGCAGGAGTGGAGTGATTTTGATGAAATTTTTTGATGCATTTTTAAAACCAGTCGGTGCCAGCTTGCCCTTTCTTTCTTTCTTTCCTTTTCAAGCCTTATTTTGAACTTGTATGTCTGGAATTTCTCCTACTCAGCAATAAATTATTCCTGTTCAGTTAAATCTGTGAGCATATAACACAGATTACCTATCAGAGTCATTTTCCTTGTCCTTAATGTACATGATTCTGTAAATTGAACTCACTGTACCTTAAGGTTTGAGTTTTTGCTGTATCACTACAACCCAGTGAACAGATTGGAGTCCACTTATCCCAGTATCATCTGTTAATATGGATGGTGATAATCCCTGTGGTGTGTTTAAACTCCTGGATGAATAATCTACCATTATAAACATTAAAGTTTTTTTTTGGAGGGGGGGGTCTTCTTTCACATATGGCCTGATCTAAGCCTCACAACACTTATGTGCTACAGGAAAATGAGAGCTATTTATCCATTTATATCAACAGAAAAGATATAGCTTCTTTAAGGTGGCATAAGTAGTTTATTATTTACTTTTATTTTGCAATTCTAATTACCGTGGTCTTAAATTACATTTTGGAATTAAAACATCATTATAAAAGGATCTTTAACTGAAGCGACAAGTAAATAGAAGTTCTAGTGTAGTAACTTTAATATTTTAAGGGAGTTTGCATTCTTTTTTTTTTAATGTTTGTTTATTTGTGAGAGAGACACAGTGTGAGCAGGGGAGGAGCAGAGAGAGACAGAGACACAGAATCTGAAGCAGGCTGTAGGTTCTGAGCTTTCAGCACAGAGTCTGATGCAGGGCTCAAACACATAATCTGTGCGATCATGACCTGAGCCAAAGTCAGACGCCCAACCGATGCCCAACCAACTGAGCCACCCAGGCGCCCCAGGGCATTTGCATTCTTGTTTTCAAAATCATTTTGGACTCTAAGAAAGCCAGTCTAATATATAGATTCTTTAGTGAAATACAGGTTTTGTTTCTTTCACAGAACTTTATAACTGAAATTAGGCTAACAAAATATTTCATTGAATGTTCTCAGAATAGCAGTTTTATCCTGAAAATGATTGTAGTTATTTGTTAACTGTCTATAAATGTAGGTGGTTATGTAGTAAAAATTGAAAATTGGATGATACTGTTAATTTTTAAAACTTTTTATGATACATGTAAAAACCTAATTTTTATTTATATCCAAACAGTGGCATATAAGAAATGAATTTTTTTTCTATAAAATGCAGCAGTTTAAATTTTACTCAGACTTATTTTTTTATGAAGCCTGCATCTTGTTTTCATTCCTTGCATTCTTTAAGCTGTTAAATATACAGGCACAAATATACATACATAAATGCACACATGCATTAAATGTGTATTCTTGTTTTTCTTTTAATTTGAAGGCTTTCAGTCCTGATGGTCGTTGGTTAATAAGTGCTTCAATGGATTGCACTGTTAGAACTTGGGACCTTCCATCTGGGTGGTGAGTTTATTTTTAAACCCCTAACCTCTGTCAGAAGATTTCTCAGTCATCGTCTTTACATGTAACTTTTACCTATAGTTAATGGTTTGTGTGCCTTTTGAATGTGAATATATTTTGGGGATTTTTCTAGCCTTACTGTTAGATCAAAAACCTGTTTTTTGGGAGGGAGTAGTGCCATAAAAGATAATAGTGAGGAAAATGCAATCTCTCTTAGGTTTTCCGTACTTGCAAAATTGAGACATAGAAAGTGAGTTGAGTAAACTTTAAGAAAGCTCATTTGACCTTTTTGATACTCGAAAATAGAGTTCAGACTTTAGGATTGGAAATTCTTATTTAGTGTCTTGTTGTTGTTGATATTGTATTTAGTTAAAAGGTCGAAAACTCAACTTTACTTTTATATACTATGTATTTTCTGTCTCTGACATAATTCTTGTTTTGGATAATGTGTTTCTTAGAACTTGGGTAAAACCCAGCAGCATGTAGATGCAGAAATCCGTTTCGTAGATAGAAACTTGTTACAAAAACAGCATTTAAATTGAAAATTTATCTACTTCTGTTAAATAATTTGAACATTGGAGACCTACAGAGTGAGAGCAAGGGAGCTAGCTTTGTTGTTAAAAATTATGTAGGAATAGATACAATTTAAAATCATATCACTTAACAGAATTGCTTAGAGTATGAAAGTAGTGATAGAAACAATGAAGTATCTATTTTAACAGGAACATACTATAAGGTGGGGAAAAATGGGAAGGAAGCTGGCACTTTTTAAACCTCTGAAAAATTCCTAAATTAAGCTCTGTCCAATTGTACTTCCTCTTTTCTCAGGAATTGATAAGTTTATACCTGAAAGCAGTTTGACCTTTAGAAAGGAAAAACCCTGATAGACTCATTTCCCTTTAAGGTTGGTATAGGAATGAGGCACAGCTGTCCATCCAGCATACGCACCAGATTTGGAACATGCACAGCAAGAGTGTCTAAGGGGTCCAGCTCTAATAACTAGGAACCTTCTCTATAGGTGTGTCTCTCTTTCACTCAAAATATAGTGAAACAAAATCTAATTAGTTGGCTGTGTCTTGTAGCTTTTAAAAGTTCACTTAAAGTTTGTACTTCCTTAATTTTTAAAAACTCCTTTTTTGAAGGCTACATTAGAAATATTGGTTGTGCTCTTCAGACTTTCACAATCTTCTAAAAATTAACAATATAATTAAATTGCCTTACAGTAGGAAAGTTGTACAAGGTATACACCTTTTTAGTTTCAGTTCATATTAGATGGGAGAGATGGGTTAATGTTGAATAGTACTAAACTGGCAAAATATTTTTTAAAAGTGGTAAGGGGCACCTGGGTGGCTCAGTTGGTTAAGCAATTGGCTCTTGATTTCAGCTCAGGTCATGGTCTCACGGTTTGTGGGTTCGAGCCCCACATCAGGCTCCATGCTGACAATGCAGATCCTGCTTGTCCTCTTGATCTTCTTGATCCTCTCTTTCCCTTTCTCTCTGCCCCTCCCCCACTCTCTCTCTCTCACTTTCAGAATAAATAAATTAAAAAAATAAAAGTGGTAAACACGGGGTGCCTGGGCAGCTCAGTCGGTTAAGCTTCTGACTTTGGCTCAGGTCATGATCTCGGAGCTTGTGAGTTCGAGCCCCGCTTTGGGCTCTGTGCCCACGGTTCAGAGCCTGGAGACTGCATCGCATTCTGTCTTCTTCTTGACCTGCCCCTCCCTCACTGACGCTCTGTCTCTTTCTCTCTCTCTCTCTCTCAAAAATAAACAAACAAACAATAAATAAATAGTGATAAACTTATGTTTGGAATGTAAGAATTAGGTTCTTAAACCAGCATTCAAAGCTACCAGTCTTTGACTCAACGTTTACCCTTTTTGCTAAATTTCTTATTTCAGTAAAAAGTTGAATGGATTTAAATCTGACCGGTTTTCAACTCTGATACCTTATTTTTAGATGAACCGTGAGACATATTAAGTGAATACAGAGGGAAGCTGGGAGAAACAAATGGGCAAGAAATGAGTCAGTCATGTAAGGATTGTTAAAAGAAAATCTAATAATTTCTACCCTGATTGGACCAAAGTATATTTTAATAAAGAAAACCATAAATACTTACTTGGTTCAGCTATGAGGCACAGTGAATGAGAAAGCTTGAAAAGCAATGTCAAACAGCTGCTGCTGCCTGATTGCAGCTAAGCTGACTTTCATATGTGCTTGTATTTCCATCTTCCTTCATATCCTAATAGCTGTAGGTACTGCTACTGTTATTAGTCCCATTTTACAAATGAGGAAATGGAGGCTCAGAGAGAAGTCATTTACCCAAGGTTGCATAGTTTGTAAGTGACATTTTGCTGTAATAAACACAGAAGAAAGAAACAGATTTCCCAATAATTGTGATATCAACTTTGCCTAGATGTGTCATGCTCTGGGGATGAATTGATTTTGTAGAGATAATAAGGAAGTGAGGATCAGTATTTCATTTTACAACCCTAGGTAACTTTTGGATATTCCTAGTTCTTTGCTCAATAAGCAGTTTCATCATTTACACAACATGTTAAATTTTTTTTTTTAATTTTTTTTTTTTTAACGTTTATTTATTTTTGAGACAGAGAGAGACAGAGCATGAACAGGAGAGGGTCAGAGAGAGGGAGACACAGAATCTGAAACGGGCTCCAGGCTCTGAGCTGTTAGCGCAGAGCCCGACGCAGGGCTCGAACTCACGGACCGCGAGATCGTGACCTGAGCCGAAGTTGGGCGCTTAACCGACTGAGCCACCCAGGCGCCCCACAACATGTTAAATATTTAAACAATGAATTGACTTACGGTCTGAAGAGTGAAAGTATGGGCAAACCTTTGGGCGTGGTAACATACATGTGTATCCATCTGCAGTACCTATCTAAAGTAAATTGCATACGTTCTGAACTGTTTTCTGTAAAATGTTTTTAAAGTGCTGAAAATTTCCTTGTGTTTATAGGATTCTCAGAGAAGTAGAGTTGAAATTTTTTTCTCTGAAATTATCTGGCATCCACTACTTATTTCTGGTTGTTTTTCATCTATTAGAAATTCAGATTGAACCCCTTTGGGGTGAGGAAAATATAAAAGTAAATAGTTAATAGAATTTTACATTTTGTTCTTTCTCACCCTCTGACCCCTGCTCTCTGTGGAGCATTACACGAAAATAGTTGGAATACAACATTGTTTTGCATTTCTCACTGAGGCAAAAACCATCCCTTTTGTTTCTATTCTTTAAGGTCCTTTTGTAAGGTAATTCTGTCCCTTTGGAGATTGAACAGTTAGATGCTGTCTGCATTTGCTCAGAATATAATCGGAAATTACTTACTGTTAACCTGTATATGCAAGTCTCTGTGCTTGAAAATCTGATCCCTTAAAGTTTTATTAATGTTTGCTCAAAAAAAATTATAATTTACCTGGGGCTTTTCATTTTGTGGGATTAGCAGAAGACAGTGTGGTGATAGTTAGGTCTGAGATTAAGCCTGTACACTTATGCTTTATGAACTAAGGTGGCAGTGTAAAATACACTGTGTATGTGGAAACCACCTTTCTTTAATTTGATGCTTTTACATAATGGAGAGCCAATCCGCCCACACATAACAGCTGTGGAAGTCAAGTTGCACAGTGAATTCGACAAAATATAGTATCAAGTAACATAAATTTGCTCAAGCATTAGATTCTCTTTTTAACAGATTCTAAATGTGTTAGGAAGTTTCACTCCTCATATAACTTTTAAAGAGCAAGTATTGATCAAGAAAGAAGAAATAGTAAGATCTGAAATTGTTGTGTTTAGGTTTAATTTTCATCTGTATGTGCTGAGATAATGTTTCCGTCTGGGTTGTTGGCATTAAGTGAATTACCATAAATAATTTGTCTCTGGTATATAATAAGTGTTTAGCAAATGTTTCCTTTCTCCCACGTCCCCTTGATCGAAGAACAGCCATTTTTGTAAGCTTCCAAAGTAGGTTTAAACAGAAATCAGACAGGTTATTACTCATCCTTGTCCCCTGTAACTAAGAATTAAACAGCAGTCATTGTCCTGAGCACACTTTGTTGTGTGTTTGTCTTCATTGCTCCTAATTTTAGTTTTGTTTTCCTATTTTGCATTCATTATTTAAACTTTATATTTTCAATCACTCTGAGCAAATTAAGAAAGAGATTTTATCATGAAAAAGTCACTTAATGTCGCCACTGGAGAGTCTTCATTTACATTTGAGCTGCTTAGAGTATGTTCCATGCATCACCAGTGTAGGCATCCTCTGGGTCTGTATATTGCTATCTAGCTGTTCATTGTATCTTTAGTTTCAGTAGTGGTTTTACTGAGTTGATAGTGATTAAGTGTTCAGACTCCTTGGGTGACAATCTTTGGCTCAGTTGCTTTCTATCTTGAGCACATTTTTATTTATTTTTTTTTTTTTTTATTTATTTTTGGGACAGAGAGAGACAGAGCATGAACGGGGGAGGGGCAGAGAGAGAGGGAGACACAGAATCTGAAACAGGCTCCAGGCTCCGAGCCATCAGCCCAGAGCCTGACGCGGGGCTCGAACTCACGGACCGCGAGATCTGACCTGGCCGAAGTCGGACGCTTAACCGACTGCGCCACCCAGGCGCCCCTATCTTGAGCACATTTTTAAATCTTACTGGGCTTTATTTTTCTGATCTGTATAGTAAGGACAGATCTGCCTTAGAGGGTTGTGAGGATTAAATTGAGTAGACTTAAGTGCTCAGAGTACTTTCTAACATGGAGCGCTAAAAAAGTGTTAATTGCTATTATTTTTTAATTTGTTTTATTTAATGTGGATTTGAAACTTCAGTTATTTTGCTGTCCCTTCTCGTGGATAATGTATTGGCTTTAGTGAATAAAGTAGTATTTAAAACAGCCATGAATAAAACCAGTATGCTTCTCTTAAAGTATAAAAAGTGTTCACACTCAGCCAGTGTAAGAAGCCTCTACTGCAAGATGCCAATGGGTTAGACCTTTCTGCTCCCTAGATCCCCTTGTGTTACTTCCTGCCACCATCATTCTAGTTCAGCTCTTTATTGCTTGGTTAGGTGACTGCTACCATAATCTCACTATATACTTCCTGTTCACATATCTTGTACATTCTGATGGCACATTTTGTTATGAAAGTGAAGATCACACCAATATCTGCTCAAAAGCCTTTAGTGATTTTTCCTTTGATTAAAAGATAAAAAGCAAACCCAGATGTATGGTATTCAAGGTGCTGTACGCAGCCTTATGCTTATGCACTTGCTAATTTATCAAACTACTTCTCACTTACACCCAATTGTATTTTGACCTCACTTTGACCTCCCCATTTCCCTCAGCCAGGAAATACTTTATCAACGGCATCCATTGAAATCCTGTTCATTTGTAAGGCTCATCTCAGTCACTTTGTTCTCTGAGGATCCTGTTCTGTGTCTCCTGCCTGTGTGTAATTGCTTCCTCTCCCTCCCCAACTTTTCAATTCCTCCAGCATTTTAAAGTTGTGAGACTGGGTTCCATAAGCTCTGTAAGGCTTTGTGGTTATGCTCTGTAGACTGAATTTTCATGTTTCATGTATAGCATAGTTACCTATTAGAAAAATAGGTAGACTTGCACAAAAGTTATTCCGTTACTGTTTCTTAATCTTATTCACAGCCATTTCATTATTTCCTTTGGTTGCTTAAGCCTTTTTAAAATTTCACTGAAATAACAAAAATACAGGAGAGTACTGGTAATAAGACTTACTTTAAATGTGTTACGTCTTCAGAATTTGTCCCCAAGTCAGTCTACCAAAGTGGCTTTCCAGAAAAAGAGAGCATTTCCTCTAGTATTTTCCCTGTTGTTGAAGCTCTTTCTCTAGTTAATTGGTCTATTTAGGGTTCTAGGTCTTTCTCATTAAGAGAGATTATTTTCACATATTAACGTATTTGACAAAGCTCTTTGTTAGTGATGGCTTTCTTGTGTTGATTTGTAGAAATAAAACATGAATATTTTCTTCATCTTTCATACCTTGTTCTTTTAGCAAAAATATATTTTGCGAGTTATGTCATTTTTTGGTATTTGTTAAAATACTTTAACATTATAATTCATTTTATAGCCTTATAGACAGCTTTTTGTTGGACTCTGCTCCTCTCAATGTTACTATGTCCCCTACTGGAGACTTTCTGGCTACTTCCCACGTAGACCACCTTGGAATTTATCTTTGGTAAGTTCTTATATACATTTCTGTTCTGGGTAGGGAAGAGGATGATGATACGGTCAGAAAATCATAGTTGCTAACATTGCCATTTAGGTTTTTGTTTTTGTTTTTGTTTTTGTTTTAATTTATAAAATGGAAATTTCACATAAACAGTTAATTCACCATGAGTATATTTAACATCTACTTGATAATTTAGATAGCTTTGCTTCAGTGTGTATTCTAAACCACAGGACTGATTTTTAGTTATATTTGGTTTTTATTTGCAGAAAGGATAAGTGAATTTTAAAATTTAAAAGGCCTGGTCTGGCCTTCCTGCCACAGCCCTACTACCACTTTATGACTTTAGCCAACTTCTCAACTCAGCCTACTTTGTCTGCAAAATAAGGCATAAGTATGGGCAGAATGCTTTCTAAGATTCATTCTAGTTACATAACTCTTCATAACCATGAAATGGTATTTATGATGATCTTCCAACTCCATTATGATGAACATGTAAGAGTTCAAAATAAAGGTCCATCATCTGAGTCTAGAAAAGTTTTATCTGCTCCTGAATTTAGTTGTATAATTCCTTTAACTCTTACTATTAAGGAAGAGAAAAAAATTGATCCCTTTTCTAATTATAAAATTTTATAACTGGATTTTTAGGATATGAAAATAAATTCAATATATAATAGAAATAGACTCTGGCCACCTTAACATGCAGATTGGAATATCTCCTGGAATCTAAGAAGCTTGAATAATCAAGACAAGAAAATAGTAGAATACCTATTGGACCTCAGCAGGAGTATATAGTGTCACGCTTAATATAACTCAGAATCTGATACTCTCAATTATTATTATTATTTTTTATTATTTATTTTTGAGAGAGAGACAGAGGGGCAGAGAGAGAAGGAGACACAGAATCCAAAGCAGGCTTCAGGGTCCAAGCTGTCAGCACAGAGCCCTATGCGAGGCCTGAACCCACAGACTGTGAGCTGAAGTCAGACACTTAACCAACTGAGCTACCCAGGTGCCCCTGATAGTCCCAATTATTATATTACATTCCAGATTTATAATGTATGGGGAAGAGAATCTGATTAGCCCTTTGGGGAAGGTATCTTGGATTAGTCATCCAAGGCTATGGTGCAGGGTCAAGTAGCAGAACCATGATCACTTTAGAGGACCGTTCTACAGAAGGGAAAGACCATGACTGTTAACTGAGTCCATCTTTCCTTTAGTTATGATTTCCCGAAATGGAGGTGCCTGCGTGGCTCAATGAGTTGAGTGTCTGGCTTCGGCTCAGGTCGTGATCTCACAGTCCGTGAGTTCAAGCCCTATGTTGGGCTCTGTGCTGACAGCTAGGAGCCTGGAGCCTGCTTTGGATTCTGTGTCTCCCTTTCTCTCTCTCTGCCCCTCTCCCACTCATGCTCTGTCTCTCAAAAGAAATAAATGTTAACAAATTAAAAAAAAAAAAGACTTTCTTAAAAAAAAAAATGATTTCCCTAAATGAAGGTTGCCATTTGTCAAAACAATTTAAATGTTTGGAGGTTATGTTATCTTATGCAAGTATTCATTACTGATCTCTCAAATACTTTTTGTACTATATTAAAATAAAGACTCCATGGGGTGGCTCAGTCAGTTGAGTGACTCTTGATTTCAGCTCAGATCGTGATCTCATGGTTTATGGGATCAAGCCCTGCACCACTCTGTGCTATCAGCACAGAGCCTGTTTGGGATTCTCTTTCTCTCCCTCTCTCTCCACCCCATCCCCACATTTGCTCTCTCTCTCGCTCTTTCTGTCTCTCTCAAATAAATAAAAACTGTAAAAAAATAAAGATTCCATTGATAAATAAAGTTTATGCACAGCTCTCTAGCGATGACATTTATGACCTGAATCAAGGCATTTTCAAATTAATACTATCTGAAATTTTTTTTCTACTTATAAGTGATTGGAACCAAGCTGAATTCAAGATTGCAGAGATTATTAATGACCAGTAATTGAAGTTTTTCTGGAAAAACTTAAAAGTCTTAAAATATTGTTTATATTTTTATTTCTCAGGTCCAATGTTTCACTGTATTCAGTTGTTTCACTACGCCCACTTCCCACAGATTATGTTCCTTCAGTAGTGATGCTTCCTGGTACTTGTCAAACCCAAGGTAATCACAACATAGTAAAATAATTTTTGAAATGTAATCTCATAAACCTAACATGGGGGATATTACTACTGAAGGCAAAGTTTAATGCATTGAATCAAAGTATTTTCCAACTGATAGGAAATATTTTTAAAGACGCCATGAATTAATGCAAAAATATAATTTGTGGTATTGATAAGATATTAATAGAATACCAGTGGAGAAATGTTTTGTTTCTGGTGATGGGAATTGTAGATAATATGACAAGATGAGGAAGTAAAAGTAAATAGAGTTTTTAGGGCTATATTGAGTAAGCATGTTATGAAATACAAATGGATTTGGAATAAATTAAGTTGCTTTTATATGATAAAAATCTCATTCTGCATTAATATGTTTCACCTGAAATTTTTTTGTTTTAAGATGTGGAATTATCAGAAGAAACCATAGAACCAAGTGATGAAATGATAGAGTATGATTCCCCAGAACAGTTGAATGAGCAGTTGGTGACTCTGTCACTCCTCCCTGAATCACGGTGGAAAAACCTTCTTAATCTTGATGTTATTAAGGTAATGCTGTAGTACACTTAATACTGGTTCCTAAAGACACATTCCAGAAGCATTTTCTTTAGTAGAGATAGCTTCTTCTACTTGGAGGGTTTCAGGAGGAGCAGTTAATGCCTAAGGTAGTAGAGCATACCATTTAGTTGAATGCTGTTGGATCCAGTGATTATCACAAGATTCTTTCTCTATTGAAATTGACTTTCAGAGCACTGAGCAGACCTTTTGATATAGCAGAAGTACAGCCTGCAACTACAGAGCCATTAGAAGTTGGATGTTTTAAATCTAACCTAATAAACTACTTTTTTTAACTTCTAAAATGAGAAAAAAAATTGCTATCATGATGTGTGATATTTCTGTTGCTAGGCGTTTGAGTACTAGAAGACTTTCTCTGGTCTTTTAATTATGCTTCAGCTTCCCTTTGCCATTCTATACCTTACTCTGTCAGCTCCAAGAAGACCTTCACAGTTTGCTGTGTTAAGTGCAGGCACATAAGTTAATATGAACTAAGTACTGGATAATATCCCAAGGACAACAGCAGTGAAAAAAAAAACCCAACAAACCTAGCTCCTTTGTCCTTGAGAAATTTATAATTTTATATGAAAAATGGATGATTATGGCATAAATTAGTGTTTTTCAAAGCATATTTTCTGGCCCCCATTTGTGAGTAGCAAAGATAATTAAAAGGAATAGACTAGAAAACTTCAAAGGTTATCATCTGATGATAAAGGTAAGTGTTTATGAACGTCTTACATATCTTATGAGCATTAGAAAGTGTAAGAACACTTACGTAGATAACTATGACAAGGTATGGTAAGTATTTTTGTAACTGATTACTTAGCACCAGAAAAGACATGTGTATCTTGGGTAAGAAAAGAGTTTTCATGTGTTAATTTTCCTCACAGAAGGTTATGTTATGTAGGAACATAGTTGTGAAAAATCTCTATGATGTTATCCAGTGTGTCAGCTATAAAGGCAGTACTTTATGGAATAGCTTTAAAAGCAATGCATTAAAAAGGACAAGTAGGTTAGTGTGAAGGGTGCAGTCAGAATAATGCCCAATTAATTGAACTAAGATTTTGGACTACTCTGTTGCTTGCTTAGATACAGTTTTGTTTTAGAAACCAAGTGAATAATCTTTATGGTAGAAATATGCTAACATCTCCAATATTTTTATTTTTTTACTGAATGAAAGAAATTAGAATTTTGTCTTATGGGTAACTTTTCTCCTTTTGGTTTTCCTTATGAGACTGTTTCCAGTGCTCCCTGTGGAGCACTTGCAAAAGGATTTTTGTTCTTATTTACAGCTCAGTGACTCTCTCCCTTCCAACTCAAGAACAGCAAGTTACAAGGGTAACTGTGACTCTTACTAGAGTCTCCACCATCCCTAAGAAGGGCTGTGCGTATGCTGCAGTTGGCAGTCCCTTGTCCTGCTTTCATGTAGTAACTTTCTTTTTTGCTGTGCCTCCACAAGGCCACAAGTATCCTTGGTTTTCTTTCAAAAAACGAATCTCTCTAGGGTCACAGAGCTCCTAGAGAATGGAGGAATGATGTAAGGTAAAATTGTGAGACTTTTATTGGGCAGTTTACCACAGAAAGGCCTTTTCATCAGATGCTCCTGAGGTAGTGATGTGTAGCCTGTGGTCACCAAAACTAAGTTCTGTCAGTGGGAATTCCAATGGAGGTTTTCCTGATAGAATTTTACTAACACTTGTAATAATTTGTAAATGAGCACTATTGTTCTCTTGCTTCTTAAAGACTCAAAGTAAGGGAAAATCAGTAGAAATTTTAACAAACTAGAAGAATCAGGGCTATATTCTTCACAAGAAAATTTTATCAAATTATTTCTAATGGCAAAGTCTACCTTTGGCTCCACATTTCTTCTGGAGAAAAAAAAAAAAACTTGAGAAACTGTTGAGCATTTATGTAAGTTTTGCTTTCTAGCCCATTTTGCGAAAAAGGTTTTAGAAGTTCAGAATTATTTGATTGTTATTTCTTCACCTAAATATTCATGTAAATCATGTTGGAGGAAAAAGAGAGTTCATAGAGCTTCTCATGAACCGTGTCATTTTTCTTCTGCCTTACCAGCAAAGGTATTGGAGGCCTGCCTTGAGACTCCAGTTTAAAGATATCTGTAATATTGGTCAGTTGGGATTTTATTTTGGCATTCAAATTTGAAAATGTTTTGTTCTTTTATTTTACTTTTTGCACTTTGTTTTAAAATTGTTTGGAATTAAACATTAGAAACTTTTGTCACAATAATTACTTCATAGTCTTTTCCCCTTTCTGATTTTCTTTTAATCAGAAAAAGAATAAACCAAAGGAACCACCCAAAGTACCCAAATCAGCACCATTTTTTATTCCAACAATTCCTGGCCTTGTACCCAGATATGCTGCACCTGAACAAAATAATGATCCCCATCAGGTAAAAACCAAATTGGAACATTCTAAGTATATGGGGTGTGTTTTGTGTTGTGCATTTGTAGTTCTTTGTCAAGACCTAATTTTACAAAGTACATTAATGATAGCTTTTAATTATAAGGTATAATTTTTTTTGTTGCATTTGCATTCTTGGAATAATGTGCATTTGTTTTTCTTTAAGTCTAAAGTGGTGAATCTTGGAATTTTGGCTCAAAAATCAGATTTCTGCTTGAAACTTGAAGAAGGACTGGTAAATAATAAATGTAAGTTAAATTGTGAAATCTTTTACCAAGTATCACCAACATATTATACTTTGTGTGAAGAGAAATTGAATGAAATATTAGCAGATTTTTCAGTAGCTGAAATAACATAGTAAAAACTTAAAAAAGATCAAAATTTTGATTTTATTATGAAATAATGTTAGCTTTTGTATCGTTATATTTTTAACAAGTGACACTGAACTCAGATGAATGTCAATATTATAATATTTTGAGAACCTCTCATACTTTCTGTATGGAAATTAGTGGGCTCCCCCCCATCTCTTGCTTTTGTTTTTATTTACAAATACAGTTTGTAATATGGCAGAGACTTTTGTCTCAGTTGATTTTTAGATCTTCCCAAATTTTCCCATTAAAAAGTAATTTTAAAATTTATTTATTGTACTAATAGACTTAAATTTTGAAAGATACAGTTTGTAGCTAACAGTAAGAACTATAATTTTAAAAAAGATCTATAAGTGATAAACAGACAGTTACTCTCCTGTTTGATTTATCCTCTTGTTTTTTGGATCCAAATGCTTTGTTTTTATACCAGTATCACTTGAATCCACATTGGTGAAAAGTCAAATAATGCTACTGATGGGCCATTGCAGATGACTGAGGAATAGCAGAATCATAAAAGGAGTAACCTGTTATATGGGGGTGCACAAGGAAGAAGATACTATCATTTAGTATCTACTGGAAGACAGAAAATAAAATTTATTAGACTTTTGTCATTAGTGTCATTCCCTTTCTAAAAGCTAAAAGCATAATCATTGCCATTGTAATATCAAATGCTTGTTGTAAAAATAGTTGTAAGTATATAGAATATATATTCATAGGATGCATATAAAAATCAGTGCTGGGCATCTGTGTGGCTCAGTCAGTTAAGCACGTAATTCTTGATTTCGGCTCAGGTTGTGATCTCACGGTACGTGAGTTCAAACCCCATTCCTGGCTCTGCACTGACAGCGCAGAGCTTGCTTGAGATTCTCTCTTTCTCTGCCCCTCCCCTGCCCGTGTTCTCTCTATATATCAAAATAAATAAATAAACATTTAAGAAAACAGCAACAAGAAACAAGAATCCTTAAATCTAGAGAAAAGTTATCAATTTGGGATGGGTAAGAATGAGGTGTAGAGTCTTTCCCCTTTTATATATTTCTGTATTGTTAGTGTTTCATAATGATCATATGGTACTTTAAAGTTTTTTGTAACAATAAAAGGAAAGAAAAATAAATTCCCCCACCTCATCCTGTTCTCAGTGCAACTACTGTTAATAATTTGGTATGTACCTTATAGCCTTTTTATATTTGGATTTGTCTTGATTGATATGTGACCATCTGATTGTTGTAAGACCATCTTGAAGTGTCTGTTGCTAGGTATTGATTAGATTTTCTTAAACAGCAGGGAAAAACAAACTTACTAAGATGCAAAAAGTTTAGTGTTTTTAGTATTTTTATTGTACTAAACTGATTGCTCTCATCATTTGTACTAATTATTACTTAATTTGGGGTTCATTCTGTGATTTAACAGGAAAAAATAAAGCCACAGGAAGAATTTCCTGTGCAATTTAAATATATGTAGCTTGGGTATGAAATGAAGCTATAGTTTCCTAAGTGAGGTGATTGTAAGTAGTAATGGGATTCTTTTTAAAACTTAATGCAGATGAAGCTGCTCTTAACCTTCTGAAAGAATTAGGCCCATCAGGAATTGAAACAGAGCTGCGCAGCTTGTCTCCTGACTGTGGTGGGTCTATAGAAGTGATGCAGAGCTTCTTAAAAATGATCGGGATGATGTTGGACAGGAAGCGTGATTTTGAGTTAGCCCAGGCATATCTTGCATTGTTTCTAAAGGTAAGTCTGATGTAAGACAGTACTTCTCAGCTCGCCTTCCTCTAGGGTAGTACTGTCTGATAGAATTTTCTGCAAGGATGACAGTGTTTTATTCTGCATTGTCCAACATGGCAGCCACTTGGAGCTTTTGGCTATTGAGCACTTGAAATGTGGCTAATGAAAGTAAGATACCAGATTTCTTATTTTATAGAGATTTAATTAATTTAAGTTTAAATAGCGGTGTGTACTATTGGACAGCTGGACAGCACAACTCTGTAGTCTTTTCTTTTACTTAGCACAATTTTGACTCATCCACCTAACTTTTCTGTGTCCTCCATTTGAGTCAGTATATTGAAATGTTAACTTTTTCAAGTCATCACATTTTGGCAGTTTTTGTATGATCATAAAGAGAAAGTTAGGTTTTGTGTTGATTTTTTGTTTGTTTGCTTTTGTTTTTCCTGCTGCTGAAATCAAAATACTTCTATCCTGGTTGAAGGAGTTTCAAGTAATTTGGCAAGAACAGTTGTTTTTATGACTAACATAATGGAAAATTCCTGTTTATTGCAGTAGCATGTTTGTATTGAAGGAAGTAGATGATGCTGACTTGTGTTAACAGATAATGATACTTCATCTTTCCTATTTGTATCTAAAATGAGTTTACACTTGATCTAATTATGTGCAACTTAAAGTAGACATTTAGATGGTAGAATATAGGATGAAAAAAATAGAATGCCACAAATTTTTTCTCTATCTTTTCCCAAAATTATCAAGTATAGTTTCTGAAAATAAATGTACATAAATCTTTAGAAGATAAAGTAAAGGGCCCTCAATCATTCATTACCAGTAGGTTCCAATGAAAAGAGAAACCTTAAAGAAGCACAGAAATACAGAGTTAGTGTTAGAACTAGGACCTTGTTTCTGCATCTGTATTAGGACTTTCCTTAGGTAGAGGAGAGTGATGACAGCTTCAGTTCTACTAAGGGAGAGACAATACCATAAAGGAACTCATAATAAAAGTTCGATAGAAGAGAGGGAAATGGAAATTGGTAATAAACCAGCATCTAAGAAAAAAATACAATAGTATCTTCTGCTGTTCCTTGGTAAGAAGGTTAAATCTAGAATAAACAAAATTTTAATTTTCTTAAATGTTACAATATTTTTCTTTCAGTTACATCTTAAATTGCTTCCTTCAGAACCAGTACTTCTAGAAGAATTGACAAAGTTGTCATCACAAGTGGAAGAAAACTGGATCCATTTACAGTCACTCTTCAATCAAAGCATGTGTATTTTAAATTATATAAAAAGTGCTTTGTTATAAAAACAAATTTAAATTACCAAATAAATCAAAGACTTTTGTATTAAATGGGTTCTGTTTAAGTCATACCTTATTTTCCAAGTTTCATATGAAAAGAAATGCCAGTGCTACTAACTAGTCAGTCATTCTTCACTTTAAATGATAAATATTATCTTGAAATAAAATTTTACCTGTCATTTGTTTTAAAGACTTATAGAATCTACTCAATGACTTATTTTCCAAGTCTCTTCACATCAGTTACCTTGTATATGACTTTATTGAATTATCATCATCAGCTCCTATTTTTTAAATATCTATAATGTAAGAGATGCTAGGTATTTCATGTAAAAAAGTGCTGAATTGAAAATAAACATATATAATACAGTATAAAAGTGCCTTTATGATTTGAAGGAAAAAGGCATGTTTCCTTCCTTGGTGGCCTTTGATGAAAACATGGATCATTGACTCTTAGAGCTTAGTTAGATCATTGACTCAGACATTAGTGCAGTCCACCTGTAATGCAGAAAAAGAAGCTGCTAAGGTCATCTTGGGATCTCAGTGACAGATCCAGATTTTCTAATGCTGCCCAGTGCCCTCTCCATTAGAGCCTTTCTAAAGCAACTTGTTCTTTTATAAGTAAGGTGAGAGGCACTTTCACAAGGCAAATTGCTATAGGAGACAGTTGAATTAGATACCTAAGATAGGGGAGGGAAATTCTGGGCTCCATTGAAGATATCCTTCAAAAATGTTTTTGCCTTAAAGATGATCTTTTTATTTGGGAAGAAACTACTGACTATGTACTTTTCTCTCCTAACCATTTCAAAACCAGATAGCTCTGGAAGTTTCTCTCATTATTGTTTTATTTTCATGATTTAAGACTTGAGCGAAACATGAATTAGCAAGAAGCAGTTCCTTCTCCTTGAAAGGTGCTGGAGGTCATCATGAAAGCTGCTTTGCCTCCTGTTTGTGTCTGCTTTCCCTACTACCAAAAAAAGTCTTTTAGGATGGAGCTAAGGTCACAAATGAGTGAATGAACTTTTCAGTCTTCGTATCCGTTAACTGAAGCCCCATCAGTATGAGAAGTTGATAGAGGACTTAATAGTGGGACTATGCTATCACAAATGCAAATACTTTCCCAAATAGCAGAAAAAAGCAGAGGACAGTTGCCACTTACATGGTAGATCTTCGAGATACAATGTGGTATGACTGCTTTGGTGTTCTTTTTGTCCTTGTAGAGGTGTGAAAAACTATGTTACTACAGGCAATTTGTTTAAGAATTGAAAGCCATATTGATAATGTAATATTTGTAAAGTTTAATCTACTTAAAAAAGATAAAGCAATTCCTAAAAGCACAGTCCTCTGCAAACAATTTTTAGTCTATACATTCATAAGTAGTAGTATTCATAAAATGCAGCTGGTTGTATTTGAATACCAATATTCTCATTAGAAAAGGTTTTACAGAATAATCTCTAGAAAGAATAGTCCTCACAAGATGATCAGTGATAACTTTAAATATCAAAGCATTTTTGTTTATAAGCTTAATAAAACTAGTGACTGAAATGTTAATAATGACTTAAGTCTAAAAACTATTTCCCTCTGCCCCAAATACTATATTCTAAAGATATGGCAAAATGTCAATATATAACCATGTACCATGTGAATTTTATAAGTAACTAAAAAACAAAATAATAAGAGCTTAAGTTGATACTGTATTGCTTTTATAAATCTTGAACTGAACTTTTTTCTCTCTTTCAAATGAGAATATAGGAGTTGAGTGTATCATTTCTATCAGAGGTATCTTTAGATAGTATTAACATCATTTTGGCAGGTAATCTTCCAGAATCTTTCCTGTATGTTCACATCAAGTAGGGAGGGAGAAAGAAATACAGAGAATAATTTTGAGTGTATATTTTTTCTTAAAATGTATTGGTTTGTGCAAACTGCTTTTCTTTACATTTCATATTACAAATGTAGCATATGACTGCATTTTACTTGTAAAATACATCAGAGAAAAGTCTATTTTTGACAATCACCTTCAATCCCAATATCCTCCCTGTTAAGCACCAATTGTTAACTTTCTACCTAGACCTTTTTCCATGAATGTATATACATGCTATATATAAGCACAGGAAATGAAGTGTATAGTTTCAATTTTTACCTAAATATATGCATATCATTCTACAACTTTTCTACTTGGCTTATTTCAGTATAATCACACCTAATTTCTTTATTTTTGTTTAAAAAAAAAAGAAAGATTGTTCCACAATTATTTAGTCTAAAATGGACACTTCAGGGAGTTTTGTTTTGTTTTTTCCTGATTACAAAACAATGCTAAAGGAACATCATCCTGTATTACACTGTGCATAAAAGGATTTCTCTGTAGTATATGCTTAGGCTTTGAATTGTTGGACCCAAGTCAGGCAGTTTTAAAGGGATATTTCAAGAGATACTTCAGTTGGCTTCCAAAATGGCTGTTATCAATTTGCAGTTTCTTCGCAGCAATGGAGGAGTATCCATTTCCTAGGACACTTGATATTAGATTTTTAAATTTTTTATTTAATGAGTAAAAACTTGTTTTTTTATTGTTTTAATTCAAAACTCTGACAGTAGTAAGGATGGGCATCTTTTCATGTTTATTTTAGACTATTTTTATATTTCTTATGTGACTTGCCTTTTGGCAACATGGCTCATTTTTTTGTTGAATGATTTGTCTTTATCTCATGTTTTGTTTTGTTTTTTTTATATGGTGTAGATATTAGTCTTTTATGTCTGTTACCAATGTTTACTCATTGATCACTTGTATTTAAGTTTACTTATGGTGTCTTTTTTTAATAGATGTTTTATATTTATATATACAAGTTGATAATTTTTATTACTTATTTCAAAATATAAAACATATTCTGTATTCTAAGACATTTATCATGTGTGCATCCCATCAGTTCTTCGTTGAGACTTGATTTTTGGAAGAGTAAGATATAGAGCTACTTTTATGCAAAAATACAAAAACATTAATGAATTCCTCTTTTCTCACTGATTGGAAATGCTGTTTTATTATGTGCTAAATTCTTTGAGATATTTGATATCCCAAATAAATAATAAATGGCTTTGTTTCTAGTTTGCTGATGTATTTTCAGTTTTGTTGGGGTTTACACCTGGCTAATGTTTTTCCCAAAAATGTCTTGACTGTTTGTGAGCATATCTTGAAGTTATGCTTTTGTGCTAAATTAATAGGATTTGGAGAGATTTACAATAGTATTTCTCTTCAAGAACAGTATGAATTCATTAAACTAGATCTTTTGTGGACTTGGTTTAATAAGACTTCTTTACATGCATTTTTGACAGATTTATTTCTGGGTGTTTAATTTTTGTTGCTATAGTGAAATAGACCTTTTTTCTAATATATTTTATAATTGCTCATTGCTGTCATGGCAAAAGCAATTTTGTTTTTATATACTAATTTATTATGATGCTGCAGAACTCCTTTAAAAGTTTGTCAACATTCTTACTTAAAAAATCCACAAGAATCCCATCTTTTCCAATTGATGAGATTATTTCCTATACAATATTGGTATTTTATTTAATTGTTCTTAAGATTGCTTTAGTTAGTATCTAGCACAGAATGTTGGATACTGGAAGTGTCTAGAAAATAATAGTCTTGCTACTGACTTCAGTGAAAAAACTTTTAATGTGTCACCATTAAGGATAATATATGCTATGAATTTCTAGTAGATACCCTTTGTTCAGTTCTATCTTATGATTTTCTACTTAAAATTTAAACTAGTAGGTATAAAATTTTATTAAGTGATTATTCTGCATATATTGGAGGATCAGTATCTTTAGTGTCATTTAGTGAATTTTATTCAAAGATTTCTAATATTAAGTTATTTTTCATTCTTAGGATAATAGAACTGTTTCCAAGTAAGATGAAACTGGTGTATTTTTCTGTTTCAAAGAGTTATCCTTGATTTTTTTTTTTTTTTTTTTAAGTAACCTCTACACCCATGGTGGGACTAGAACTCATGACCTCGAGATCAAGAGTTGCATGCTGTACTGACTGAGTCAGCCAGGTGCCCCTATCCTTGGTATTTTTTTAAAACTTGCTTAGTCAAAGGGGAAAAGTCTTGCACAAAGTCTTTTTTTTTTTTTTTTTTTTTTTAATGTTTGTGTTTGAGAGACAGAGCATGAGCAGGGCAGGGGCAGAGAAAGATGGAGAATCCAAAGCAGGCTCTAGGTTCTGAGCTGTCAGCACAGAGCCTGATGCGGGGCTCGAACTCAGGAACTGTGAGATCATGACTTGAGCCAAAGTGGGATGCTTAACCAACTGAGCCACCCAGGCGCCCCTTGCACAAAGTCTTTGTTGAGATTTTTGCCCATTTAATTTTTTCTATGGTTACTGAACTAATTTGTTTTGCTATCTCTTCACAAACCAGTATTGGTAAATTACATTTTCCTTACAAATCATGACTTTAATCTAGATTTTGAAATTTATTAATGTAAGTTATATTAGGGTTATGCTTTTTTATTAATTGCTTGGTTCCAAGTGACAGAAACCCAACTCAAATACATGAGTGTCAAATACAAAGTCCAGGGATAATGTTGGCTTTACCTACCGCTATATCCACAGATTTCTCAAGAATCAGTCAGGTTCTCTAGATCTCCTTTTCGCTGCCGTTATTGACTAATTGTATAGTCATGATCTCTTCATCCTCTGACTCATCAGATACTTATTGAGGACCTACTATATACTAGAACTTTTTTGTGTGCTAGAAATATACATGATCAAAACTTGAGGTAATACAGCTCTGAATTGGCATGTTTTCCCCATGAACTAATTAGAGATTATCTTTAAACAAATCCTGAAATACAAGTCTACTTAAACTTTGAACCTGTAGTTGAGGAGTGGGCCGTATAATGACATACTTAAGCAGAGGGAGAGGCCAGTGAAAGTTTACACACACATTTCCATGTGGGTGACATTTGGAGAACTCTGGAAGTTTCCACCTGCTTCTTGAGGGAAATGAGGCACAGAGTTGAGAGTATAGTGCCAACAGGCTGTCTCTAGAGTCATTGGCAGAGTGATCTGTAACCCTATAGGAGGGTGTAGCGATACCATCCTACTTCAGGGACCAGTTGGAAGGTCGGCTGAGATTCAGGGCACAGGCTAAGTAGGATGAAGATGGTGGGTGGAGGGAAGGGGCGGGGAGGATCTGGCAACACAGATGGCTTTCCCTCTACCCACATGCCACCTTGGAAAGGAGACGGGACTGGATTGGTGTTTGTGAGCACTGAAGAAAAAGTTCTCACTTTGAGCTGATGTTCAGGGCTGCTTTGACCAGCGAAAACAGCAGCAGCAGCAAACTGCACATAGCTTTTATTTTTTTAATCAGATATCAATATTAAAGAATATCAAGGTATAGAATGAGAAAACAAAGGATCTTCTGGTGGTTATGTGAAAACATGCAGAAAATACATGCAGCTCCAAGGAGTGCCAGAAAGTTACAAAGGATTTTGTGTCTAACCGTCATCTGGGGAGATCATGGGGCTCTGTTCTCATAATGCTATCATGTATGGCAGCTGTGAGACCAGAACATTGCTGACAATTCAGCAATTACCCCATTCATCCTTCAGGACTTAACAATACATTTTCTAGAAGTAACTCCACATCTCCCCTGTTTTGTTTTTTATTAGCAGGACCAAGAGTTGTCATGGAAGTGAGCAACTGGATATTGCTAAAGAACATCTTGGGTGACTTGTTAGGGGAGGAAAGAGACCTCATCGTTTTGATAACTTCAACAAAAAACAAGATCATTAGCAGTATTATAATAGTGTTAAACCAGGAGTATAGATTAAGCCCAGAGAACCAATTTTTTGGATTGATTCAGTTAGAAATATGAATTAGAGTGTCAATTGTGGCCTGTTGGCTTTCTTGTTGAAGCTCTAGTAATTGTGCAATCTGATTTCCAAGTTGTTAATGGAGACGTTTAGGGGCGAGTCAAATGCCTGATTAAGATGTCTATGCATCTGATTCCAGGACTCATTGTATTAAATGGGAGTGATACAGTAGATCGTGAAACTTGAGCCACATACAAGTTGTGATCAGGTCCATAATGCTTGTTGATGTTCTAGCCAGACAATAGCAGTTTCTGATGGCTGAAGTTGGGCAAGGATTTGTTGAATAATTCTCATTTGTTCTTCCATATCTAATATAGTATTATGCATATATTGATTTATTTGGTGTGCAGTTTTTAAGGAGATAGCTAAAGAGGTGGCTGCTGTATTTGCTGTTACTGCAAGTGCTGTATCAATGTTTAGAACAATTGTACTGGACCCTTCTAAATTGGTCCTTTATTCTGTACCATACTTTGGGTTTTGGGAGTTCTGTTTTCATTTGAAAATAACCTGAGCATAGCATAAGGAAAATTTCTAGTTGTAAATAATTTAATGTAAATAGGGCTCTCAATCTGGCTGTAGGGGTGACCTTTCCCCTTTTTTTGTTTTAGTAATAATAGCCATCAATAATAGGCCCAGAAACTTCTTGGTTCTTTTTCTTTCTTCTAATGCAGAGATAAGCTGTTGCAATGGGAACCCCCTTTGCCAAGGTCTATTTAATTGGACCAGCAACCTGAGTTGTGCTTTTTGTTTGGCGATGTAAACAAAGGTTACATGTAAATGTGATATGTTTGTAGTAGAGAAACGGGGTCACCCATGTTTTGTTTCCTATGAAAATAGTATGTATCTTATTAAAATCTGGAGTTGCAGATGTAAGAAAGTATATGATCTTGTAGTACATATAATAATGCTGTTAATTTCATTGGTATAGGACCAGTTAAATTTGCCATGCATACATAAATGTAGCAGGACCATGTCTAAATTTTTTTTGAACAAGTGGTAGGCCAATCCTCCAACAGGAAGTTTTAATAGAGGAATAGGCACTAGTGGAATATTTACATCCAAGTATCAGACCGACAAATCCGGGATTCCATCTGGGGTTAGAAGCACCATAATGGAAAGGAAGTGACCAATTCCAGGTATGTCCTTCCCAAGTTCTATTACTTTTTATCACCGTCAGTCCTTAGGGTCCCCAATTTGTAAGAATTGTATTGTTAAATAGGGATATTTGGGTAAAATTATGTGAATGGCAAAGGTTCCATGAAAAGCCATCATAGGACTCCATCTTTAGCCAGGGTCTGGTGCATATTGGCACTGGAGGTTTTGGTATTCATTTTCCCTCAGTCATGTTTCCTCCTATTACTATTGTGAGAACAAAATGTTGATATTTGATAGTACTTACCCAAGATTCATCTTTTGGTGTTTTAAGTATGCTATTCATGTACCACCACTTGTCAAGAGGGATACAGAGGCTTTTGTTAATATTGCTAGTGTTAGGATTATAACAGAAACATAGAGGGATGCCCAAGTGAGGAAAAGACCAATTTATTGAGAGTCTGTGTGATGGATAGTTAGATGAATCATCAGCATTAATGGGAATCCAATGTCTTCCAGTAATAGAGGAGTCATTAGACAAGAAAGGAGTTTGGGGATCTTCCCAAGAAACTAGATCAAACACAGGAAGTCTAAGAAGATAAGCTCCATAGGTAAAAGTAGAAGGTGAGTGAGCAAAATCAACAGGTAAAGAATGCAGACATATTAGCAGGAATATTACCTTTACTGAGTTGGCAGGAAGGCAAGAGATGATAGGGTCATCTCTTTTCAGGGGTCACGGGCATGGCCGTGTTGATTAGAAACTCTTCACCCTGTGAGGTTAGTTTTTTAACATTAGCCTCCATCTCCAGGAGATGCCTCCATTGGCTAAGTGATCAGTCTTCTTCTATGGATTTGACATCCCGCTGGGAGGGGTCATTGTCATCATTATAACCTTGTGGGTTATAAGGAATTCCAGTGGAGTGGTATGTTCCAGGTAATATTCCAAATAAAAAGGCCCAATTGGTCAAAAGATTTCATTTATAATTTAAATCTTGGGAAGTTTGTTGAAACCTTAGAAAGTTATAAAGCACATCCTAAATAGGATTACAATAGATCATTATAAGTCTTAATTATTTATTTAACCAAGGTGGCAATAAGTGATTTTTTTCAAGACAAATATGTAGGGTTATATAGTTGTTTGCAAAATTTAGTTCTATTAACATTGAGAAGTTTTAACTAAGTAATCAAAGACCCGGTAAAGACAAAACATAAAGCTTTGGTTTTTTTGGCAGACAAAAGAGAAAAGACCTTTTTTTACCTTTTTTTTTTTTTTCTCAAGAGCAAATCAACAATCCAAGAAAATCTTGTCTTTTCACACAGACAAATGGAATAGGATAGAGAACCCAGAATTGGACCCACAAATGTATGGCCAACTAATCTTTGACAAAGCAGGAAAGAGCATCCAATGGAAAAAAGTCTTTTCAGCAAATGGTGCTTGGAGAACTGGACAGCAAAATGCAGAAGAATGAAACTAGACCACTTTCTTATACCATACACAAAAATCAACTCAAAATAGATTAAAGGCCTAAATGTGAGACAGGAAACCATCAAAACCCCAGAGGAGAAAGGAGGCAACAACCTCTTTGACCTCAGCTGCAACAATACCTTACTAGACACATCACCAAAGGCAAGGGAATTAAAAGCAAAAATGAACTATTGTGACCTCATCAAGATAAAAACCTTCTGCACTGCAAAGGAAACAACAAAACTAAAAGGCAACCAATGGAATGGGAAAAGATATTTGCAAATGACATATCGGATAAAGGGCTAGTATCCAAAATCTATAAAGAATTTACCAAACTCCACACCCAGAAAACAAATAATCCAGTGAAGAAATGGGAAGAAGACATGAATAGACACTTTTCCAAAGAAGACATCCAGATGGCCAACGGACACGTGAAAAGATGTTCAACGTCACTCATCATCAGGGAAATACAAATCAAAGCCACACTGAGATACCATGTCACACTGGTCAGAGTGGCTAAAATGAACAAATCGGGAAACTACAGATGCTAGCAAGGATGTGGAGAAACAGGAACCCTGTTGCACTGTTGGTGGGAATGCAAACTGGTGCAACCACTCTGGAAAACAGTGTGGATGTTCCTCAAAAAATTAAAAATAGAGCTGCCCTATGACCTAGCAATAGCACTACTAGGAACTTACCCAAGAGATACAGGAGTGCTGATGCATAGGGGCACATGTACCCCAATGTTTATAGCAGTGCTTTCAACAATAGCCAAATTATGGAAAGAGCCTGAATGTCCACCAAATGATGAATGGATAAGAAGATGTGGTTTATATATTCAATGGAATACTGCTTGGCAATGAGGTAGAATGAAATCATTCCATTTGCAGCAATGTGGATGGAACTGGAAGGTATTATGCTGGGTGAAATAAGTTAGTCAGAGAAGGACAGATATCATATGTTTTCACTCATATGTGGATCTTGAGAAACTCAACAGATGACCATGGAGGAAGGGTAGAGGGAAAAATAGTTACAAACAGAGAGGGAGGGAGGCAAACCATAGGAGACTTTTAAATATACAGAGAACAAACTGAGGGTGGATGGGGGGGGGGGGCGTAAGGGAGAGGGAAAATAGGTGATAGGCATTGAGGAAGGCACTTGTTGGGATGAACACTGGGGTGTTGTATGTAAGCCAATTTAACAATAAATTATATTCATAAAAAAAGAACCTAGAAAAAAAAAACCTTCTCTTTTGAACAGAAAAAAGCAGAATTTCAATCTTGTATTGGTGTATTTTAAAAATCCATTCATTTTAACCTTAGTCTTGACCGTACATAAAATTCCTTTTCAGACTTCCCTTCACGAACCTCCTGTAACTTGCCTTTGCATTTAGATTTTGTCCCAAGCCATTTCTCTTCAAGCCACCAGTCTTATTTAGGACAAAATTATTTTCTTTTACCTTCATCAAAAATATATTTCTTTTTCTTATACCTTTTTTGACATATCTCCTACTTTTCTACATACAGAGTTGCTTTATTTTCATCAGCCTTAATTACATTTAGCAGAATTTTAACTCTTAGAAACCTTAGTTTCCAGTGAAAACCGGAAGTAGTACTACTGAAGTAGTAACTAATTGTGAACTGTTACATTCTTTAAATGTAATGTTAGAATTCTTTAAATGGCAAATTTACGAATCATTTAAGCATAAAGCATTAAGCTTTTGGGCAGTAGGCCCAAATATCCTTAGTTTTCCAGTAATAAGTCAAAAATGTAAACCTACATTTAATAATTAATGCTTCAGCATTCCATCTGATTTGGAAAAGGCTTAAATGTCCAATGAATTTAATTTTAATTTATTATCCAAGCAAACCTTTAAAATTTTGGGTTATCAAAGACCCTGAGAGCTATCTTAACAATTATTCATGAAAATCTTTGAGATAGAATTAGCCATCATTTTAAGTCATCTTTTTGTTAACAAATTGCAACAGAGATAACATGAGCTTATTTGACCTTCAGTAAACATAGGTAGAAAAAGTTATATATTTAATGTTGATAATTCTAAAGACAGGTGTATTTTAATGGAAACAATAAACTTAAATCACTTTAACTACCAAATATGTTCAATTTGGGTCCATTTGAAAATAAGCAATTTGTTTACCATTGTCAGTTTTATCTGGGACATTGGTGGGGAGACTGGAAATGGGTAGCGTAAGTCTAAGGGGATGCTCTTTGCTTCTTGACAGCAAAGGGAGGAGGTGTCGATGGTTCCAGAGGCATGGAAGATGTAGGCTGCACCCAAGGTGGTGCAGAAACCGGAAGAGGGTGAAGGGAAGGCAGAAGAGGTGAGGTGCCTCCAGGAAGGCTGGAGGTGGATAAAAGTCCAATGGACAGAGAAAGAGGTTTTCCAGTCCTAATGCCCGTCAGCTAGGACAGATGAGCAGATGCAGGGTTTTTTTTGTTTGTGTGGAAATGGGAAGTTTTCCGAAACAAAAGGAGTTTCAGCAGCTTAGGAATATTCCTTAAAACCTCCTTCCTGAGGTAGACTAACCAGAGACAATTGGCTCCAATTCTCATAGTCTAATTAACTCAGGTAATGAATGAGGGAGAGGCCCCCACATACAATTAGAGTAACCTGAGTCTATTAGGAAGGATGTACAGTGAGAGCAAAAGAAACAAGAAGACAAGGGATTGTGCACGCCTGATTGGAACAGAAAAGATTAAGGATATTTTTCTCATCTCATTGTAAACATTGAGTGCCCTAGTTCCTACCTGGATGAGCGGATGGACTTTCCCCATTTTTGGGCCTGAGAGATGAGGTGCGCAGCTACAGCCTGGAGGCAGTCAATTCTGCTGGTCCCTTTTGGGCACCACTTGTTGCCTCGCACCGAAGAAAAAGTTCTCAGACACTTAGATTGAGCTGACATGCAGGGCTGCTTCGGCCAGCGAAAACAGCAGCAGCAGCAAACTGCACACAGCTTTTATTTTATTTTTTTAAATCAGTTATCAGTATTCAAGAATATCAAGGCATAGAACAAGAAAACAAAGGATCTTCTGGTGGTTATGTGAAAACATGCAGAAAGTGCATGCAGCTCCAAGGAGTGCCAGGAAGTTACAAAGGATTTTGTATGTAACCCTCATTTGGGGGGATCATGGGGCTCTGTTCTCCTAATGCTATCACCTATGGCAGCCTTGAGACCAGAACATTGCTGACTCAACAATTACCCCCATCCACCCTTCAGGACTTACAATACACTTTCTAGAAATAACTCCACAGATTAGAGCACTGAAAAGAAAGAAACAGACTTAGTAGAAACTTTGAACATTAAATTTCACTATTCAGAAAAGCCTAGGCTAATGTGAAAGAGATAGCATACTTTTTACTTGGTAATTTTGTACCCCCACCCCCTACTCCAACTCCAGTTGTATGAGGGCTTATGGATGATATTTTATCAGTTATAAAACGAATTTTATGGGGATTTTTTTCAGTGTCTGTTCTATATGTTGAATTTCCCAGTTCCAGTTATCCAGCTGAATTCTACTAAATACCTATAAAGAGGTATATACAACAGTTTTCATCTCCATTTTTAAAAAGTGATTTATTTGGTCCACAAAATATGTAGATACAATGACTTAATGTTCACTGAAAAGAAATAAGTGGTATAAATACTAGACAAATAATTATTAGTAATATCATTTATTTGCTGTTATGTCCAGCAATGAGTATTTCCAATCAGAGTTTTGGTTGGTTGGTTGGGGTTTTTTTGCTACCATTTAAATATTTTCCACTATCTCTGACTCAGTTCCAGTCTTTACAACTTATTTATTTTGGCTCTTTTGCGTCATCTGAACTTTCCAAGTCTGGCATCTTGTCCTACAATTCTGGCCCATGTTTCCTCACTCCTAGTCACACCCTGCTCTTTAGCATAAATATTATGCAAGCCCAGTGGGCGAATGAGTGGCAGGTGACTGGGTTGCCGGGCCTGGATTCACCCTAAGAAGTATATACCAAAGGTGACAGCCTTCCCATCCAGCAAGGTGTTGCACTTCTTCCTTCCTTAATTTATTCCTTCTGTCTCATCACATACTTAGCACCTTCTCTGTCTCAGATGCTGTTTTATGCTCTTGAAATGCTTAAGAAAACAAAACATATAAGGACTCTTGTCCTTAATTTTAGCTCATTTGTTTATATTATTTTGCTTGCCCTTTTGCCTTTGCTCTCTTTTACAGCAAAGATTAAAAAAAATTGTTTCTGAGCCGTTACTCTGCAAAACATGGGTTGCCAGGAGTTGGTTTCAAAGCGAGGAAAACGCGTGCGTGAGCGGAGGTGCGCGTGTGCGCGTGTGCGCGTGCGTGAGGCGCGTAGGGGCGGTCTCACGTAGCTTCTGAACGTACTTGCATACTTGCGTGGTGGCGCGGGCGGAGTGCAGTATGACAAAACCCGTGCTTGCTTTTTGCTGCCATTCTCGTTCTAACAAAGGATTTGATTGTAACTTTGAAAGGCAGTGCATACGAAGAGATAAAATAATTAGGGAGAAAAAAACAAAACAAAACACCATACTACCTCCTTTTGGAAGACATCACCTCTCCGTTGTCTGGAGGAAACTGGTTGGTATCAGATGGCCAGATTCAGGGAAGCGAAGATGAGGAACAGGCCTTGCCCTACTTGTTAGACCCGGACTATGGATCCCAGGGTAACTGCCCAAGGGACGGTGAGGTATGGTGAAGGGCACTGCACAAGCCGGACCTGTAAGGGGTGAGAAAATAGATGTATGTTGGAATTGTGTGTTTATCTCTCACAAACTGTCACATTCCTTTTCCTCAGTGGTTCATCCAGTAATTCTGTGTGGAATTCAACAAGATGTTGGAGACACGAATGCAAATGAGACAAGGTTCCTGACCCCCAACTCCAGGAGATAAACCATGCAGGAGGGGAGGCTGCACAGCACCTGCCCCTCTGGAGCCGGGGAAGGTTACGTGGAGAAGAGGACAACTGCCACGGATCTTGAAAGAAAGGTGAGTGTCAGGCGGGTGGTGATGTAGAGACAAAATTCAGAGACCGAAGGGAAATGAAAAGGGCAGTGGAAAATCAGGAGTGACTAAATGCATGCTAGTTATTACCTTTGGGATATATGGAAACCAGTGACCTTTGAACTCAGTGCAAAGAAAGCTAACTTTTCTGTATTCTGTCGTATGTTTTATTTAAAATTAAACAAAACAGGTTGATTAACAACTGTCGATTCTAGGCTTTGTTACATATACATTTCAATACTCTTTTTTTTATTTACTCCATTTTATTTTACTCTTCATTTAGTTTTTCAAATAAAATTTACATATATCTTACCATCCATGTACATCTTGTACATACCATGCATGTATATACACTATTATATACATGGTTGTGGTATATATACCACAATCTGTGTGGTTGGCCAGAATTTCATTTCCTTCTGGAAAGTGAGCCCTGGAAGCTACAACTGTGTTTGCTGCCTGAACAGGTTTGACGTTCCCACAAACCTCCAGGTACCACTTGACCTGATGATGCTTGGATGTGAGCCTCTGATATTGGCTTTTCGAGGGGGGCAGATGGTCTCCAGGTTCTGTCTTCTTCTCTCCTCACTTGGCTGACATGAGCTGGAGTTAGGAAACCCATGGACGTGGCACTGACTCACCTAGTGCTTGGCTGAGCCTGGAGCTCCTCCAGGAGGTGGTGGGAAGGGCAGCTGTTGGCAGAAGAGATCCTCACCTGAATGGCACGCGGTTTCCCAGAAAGCCTGAGGAATATCGGGGTGGAGAGTTTCACTTTCCTTTAGCAATAAACAAATAATCCACTTGATTCCAGATGAACTAAATGTCAAAGGGTGACATTTTCTCACTTAGCTTATCTCTTTACCCTTTACCAGAGCTCAAAGAAGGAAATTACTATTCCCCTTCCTGCCTGGAAATGACAATCACTCAACAGATATACCACACCTTGTATCACTTGAAACCAATTTTATTTATTTATTTATTTATTTATTTATTTATTTATTTATTTAGAGAAAAAGACAGAGAGCAGAGGAGGGGCAGAGAGAGAGAGAGAGAGAGAGAGAGAAAGAGAATCTTAAGCAGGGTCTTCTCAGTGGGAAGCTTGATTTGGGCTCCATTTCACAACCCAGAGATCATGACCTGAGGAGAAATCAAGAGTTAGACACTTAAGTGCCTGAGCCACCCAGGCGCCCTGAATCTAATTTTATCTTTAAAAACAAATACTAATCCTTAAATATATATATTTTACATTATATATATACATTATATATATGTCTATATGTATGTATATTTATTTGCTATTTGATATTAATAGCAAATACATATATACATGTATGTATACATGTATACATACATACACATACATATATACATATGTATGTGTATGTATGTATGTATATACACATGTATATGTATATATATATGTGTATATATATATATATATTTTTTTAAACAAAGGTCCTTTTTTCTTATAGTTCTTACGTAGTTATATATATATAACTATATATATATATATATATATATAGAACTATATATAGTTCTTGGGTAAATAGCACTACCTAGTGGCACTTAGGGTAAAATTTAGATCATACAGAGAAGTATGTCTCACTATTTTTCCTCATCTTCAGTGTGCTCAGCCCTGGTTGGTTTCCTCCTCTTCTGCCAATATGGCAGTCATATTCTCATGGTTCTGCCTTTGCTTGTGCCCTCGAATGAACTTCCAGATTTGTTACAGAATCCATTTCAATGTTGGGCAAACAATAAGTGTTCAATAAATACCTAATTCCATGGTTTTCATTGAGTGCATCAGTGTTCCCTAGGGATTCCTGAAATCCTTTTAGAGGTTCAGCAATGTATTATGAAAAACCATTTCATAATAAGACAAAGAAGTTAATTGACTTTTTTTTTTTTAACTCTTTTTGATCTCAGTATTTCAAATACAGGGAATATCAGCAGATATAATCTATATAATCAAAGCTTGGTAAAGTTCTTAGTGGTTTTTAAGAGTGAATAGATCCTAATTACACTAAGTCCTGGAGTAATTAAGAATTACTGCCCTAATTGATTGGTATATATACTAGCACCAAGAGGTGCTAGTATATATAATATATAGTATATATTAAATATTATGCAACACTCAATTCTTCTCTCTGAGAATGTTTTAAAACCTGATGTTGCAAGATTTGGAATATGAATCAGTATTACTCTTAGATCCTCTAAGAGGATGAGCGGGGCCAGGATGGCTCTCAGGTTGTGAGATCCTGATACTCAGCTGCAGATTAGTTGGGATCAGTAGTCTGTTGAGTTCAGTTAGTACTAGATAGATGATTGGCTTTGGACTAAAACAATGAAAGGATAAATCAAGAACGTTGAAATTGTTAATGAAATGTATCAGTCTGAGTGTTTAGAATCAGTTTTAGCTATTTTCAGCAGAAGATGAATTTATTAAAGAGAGTTAGGAATCTTTCCAAATTTTTGTGGCCTTTATGGCTGCGAACAGTGTCCAGATCATCCCAACACATTTATATGGCCAGTACCGGCCCTAGATGCTGGGTGTCCCTGGTGCCTCTGAAAGCTGGGGGGTGTTGGCCATCACCCTCACTGGAATAGATTACACATAGCACCTCCTCCATAGCAATGACTTAAAATTCATATTGTCATAAGAGTACATCCAATTGGGAACAGTCCAGTCACACCTGTACCCAAGTCACAAAGGAAGCCAAGAGAGTGAGATTCTGTGCTCTATTTTGGAGATGCAGGGACTTCAAGTGTGAAATTCTCCAAACACAGAGTGTGCACGAGGTATTTGGTGTCAAAAAGTAGGTCTTCCCATAGTCTTCTGCTTGGCTGTCCAACACATACACTTATTCCATACTTTAAATTCCTAGCAACAGTAATACAACACTAACCTTCAAACAAATAAAAGCACACTTACCCTCTCCCCTAAAAAGAGAAACAATTATCAGTTAAAAATGATTTTAGGGGCTCCTGGGTGGCTTAGTCAGTTATATGTCTGATTCTTGATTTTGAATCAGGTCATGATCTCACAGCTTGTGAGTATGAGCCCCAAGTTGAGCTCTGTGCTAACAATGAGGAACTTGTTTGGAATTCTTTCTCTCCCTCTCTCTCTGCCCCTCCCCTGCTCACTCTGCCTCTCTCAAAATAAATAAATAAGTCATAAGATGGCTACCAATAGCTGTAGACATCAGATTTCATCAACCCTTCCCGAGCAGGAAAAAAATGGAAACAGACAAAATTACTTCTCCATCTGAGGCTTTGTTCTTTTAACTGGGGGGGGGGGGGGGAACCCCAACTACCAGCCAAATATTACTGGGCAGACCTGACTCACATTGCTATCATTTGGCTAGTCACTGATAAAGAGGAATGATTAACTTAAGACCAAACATGGTTTATCACTTAGGGCTGGGGAAAGAGCAATGGTCACCATCTAAACATGAAACTGGAATGCTGTTAGAAGGAAAGAAATGGCAGACATTAGTGTTACATTGGCAATGGATACTGTCTTCTGATTCATAATACCAAAAAAACCGCTTATACCATTCATTGTTTGCTAGAGATTGTTTTTATTGAGTTATGGGTTAAACATGTTTTAAGCAAAATAAATTTGTTTTTGTGTATAATTTAACAATGGCCAACTATTTTAGTATGAAAGGAAAGTGTGTGGATGTTAAAGAGTTAAAATGGTCCAAATAGTCCAAATTTTCCTGCCTTGTGAACCTGGCTCACCATCTCTGAGGAGCTATAAGTGATGAATACAACACTTCTTGAATTGGTAGCAGCATGGCTCTTAGAGAAGAATCTAGAAGGTAAGATTTAAAGCCATAGGTGATATTTGTGACAAAGGCTCCTGTATAAATGTAACCCTGCTCTCCAATATAAATTTGCTTTAAAAAAATTTTTTTTTGTTAATATTAGAAAGAGAGAGCGCAGGGGGGAGAGGGGTAGAGGGAGAGAGAAAGAATCCCAAGCAGGCTCCATGCTCAGCGCCGAGCCCAGTGCCGGGCATGACCCCACTACCCTGGGATCATGACCTGAGCTGAAATCAAGCTCAACTGACTGAGCCACCCAGGTGCCCCAAATTTGCTTTTAATAGCCTCCAAAATTGCAGGCTTTCTCCAACTTAAGGTATGGTGCCAGATGGTCTCATTGCTCTCACCTGACCTCTCCTCAGGTCCTCACTCAACTGATTAAGTCAACATGAGCATAGTAGCTCCTTGGATAATTGGGGTTTTTAAAAAGCTTTATAGAGGTATAATTGCACACATGTAGTATATATATATCTAGATGAGTTTGGACATATGCCATGATACCCATGATAGCATCGCCACAATCACAGTGGGCTGGGTCACAGTGCCCTCTGCTGATTCCTGGAGTCCCATGCTCATTCAGCACAAGGAAGGAAAGTCACTCAGATCTAGTACAGGATGTGTGGGCAAAATGCTGATGGAGTCCCTCTTTTCAGCACCTCATTGGTCAGTATCAACACCTTGTGAAAGTTAAGGATCCAAAGGGCATTTCAGTCAAGTGATGGCAAAAAGAGCTAGTTTCGTCTCTTTTTCTCACTTAAAAGTGTTAAGTGACCTAATATTTTTTTATATGAAATTTATTTTCAAAGTGGTTTCCATACAACACCCAGTGCTCATCCCAACAGGTGCCCTCCTCAATGCTCATCACCCACTTTCCCTTCCCCCCCACCCCCCATCCACCCTCAGTTTATTCTCAGTTTTTAAGAGTCTCTTATGGTTGGCTCCCTCCCTCTCTAACCGTTTTTTTTCTCTTCCTTTCCCCTCCCCCATGGTCTTCTGTTAAGTTTCTCAGAATCCACATAAGAGTGAAAACATATGGTATCTGTCTTACTCTGTATGACTTATTTCACTTAGCATAACACTCTCCAGTTCCATCCACGTTGCAACAAAAGGCCATATGTCATCCTTTCTCATTGCCAACTAGTATTACATTGTGTATATAAACCACAACTTCTTTATCCATTCATCAGTTGATGGACATTTGGGCTCTTTCCATAATTTGGCTATTGTTGAAAGTGCTGCTATAAGCATTGGGGTACAAGTGCCACTATGCATCCCTAATATTAGAAAGAAGATGTTAGCGGGGCACCTGGGTGGCTCAGTTGGTTGAGCGTCCGACTTCAGCTTGGGTCATGATCTCATAGTCTGTGAGTTCGAGCCCTGCGTCGGGCTCTGTGCTGACAGCTCAGAGCCCGGAGCCTGTTTCAGATTCTGTGTCTCTCTCTCTCTCTGACCCTCCCCCATTCATGCTCTGTCTCTCTCTGTCTCAAAAATAAATAAACGTTAAAAAATTAAAAAAAAGAAAGAAGATGTTAGGGAAGGTTTAGAATGTTTTCAGGGGGGTTATATTGAACTAAAACTATCTCAAGATATCATCTACATGAAAATATACTACATTTGGAAAAAATAATGTTTACTTATTTTAAAGTTTATTTATTTTGAGAAAGGGAGGGAGAGCGTGATCAGGGAAGGGGCCGAGAGGGAGAGAGAATCTCAAGCAGGTTCTGCACTGTCAGCACAGAGCCCATTGAAGGGCTCGAATCCACAAACCGTGAGATCATGACCTGAACCTAAATCAAGAGTCAGACACTTAACCAACTGAACCACTCAGGTGCCCCAAGAATGTTTGCTTTTAAAAATAAAATGAACAAATCAGCAGACTATAGATGCTGGAGAGGATGTGGAGAAACGGGAACCCTGTTCCACTGTTGGTGGGAATGCAAACTGGTGCAGCCACTCTGGAAAACAGTGTGGAGGTTCCTCAAAAAATTAAAAATAAATCTACCCTATGACCCAGCAATAGCACTGCTAAGAATTTACCCAAGGGATACAGGAGTACTGATGCATAGGGACACTTGTGCCCCAATGCTTATAGCAGCACTCTCAACAATAGCCAAATTATGGAAAGAACCTAAATGTCCATCAACTGATGAATGGATAAAGAAGTTGTGGTTTGGAGTTGCTTTTTATTACAGTTTAGTTTTGAAGGTGAATTATATATTTTGGATAGAAGTTCTTTCTCAGAATTACAGACTTGGCAATGGAAGAAGATGGCGGCGTAAGAGGACGCTGGGCTCACCGCGCGTCCTGCTGGTCACTTAGATTCCACCTACACCTGCATAACTAACCCAGAAAACCACCAGAAGACCAGCAGAACGGAGTCTCCGGAGCCAAGCGCAGACGAGAGGCCCACGGAAGAGGGTAGGAAGGGTGGAGAGGCGGTGCGTGCTGCACAGACTGGCAGGAGGGAGCTGGGGCGGAGGGGCAGCCTGCCGGCCAAGCAGAGCCCCCAAGTCTGGCTGGCAAAAGCAGAGGGGCCTGATGGAGTGTGTTCCGACAGCAAGCGCGACTTAGCATCTGGGAGGTCATAAGTTAACAGCTCTGCTCGGAGAGTGGAAAGGCTGGAGGACAAAGGGAGGGAGAGTTGCTGAGCCCCAGGACGACAGAGCTATTTGGCGGGGAACAAAGGCGCTCGCCAGCGCCATCTCCCTCGCCCATCCCCCAGCCAAAATCCCAAAGGGAACCAGTTCCTGCCAGGGAACTTGATCGCTCTGCATAAACACCCAACGCTGTGCTTCTGCGGAGCCAACCCTCTGGCAGCGGGTCTGACTCCCTCCCGCTGCCACAGGGCCCCTCCTGAAGTGGATCACCTAAGGAGAAGCGAGCTAAGCCTGCCCCTCCTGACCCCATGCACCTTGCCTACCCACCCCAGCTAATACGCCAGATCCCCAGCACCACAAGCCTGTCAGTGTGCGAGTAGCCCAGACGGGCCACGCCACCCCACAGTGAACCCCGCCCCTAGGAGAGGGGAAGAGAAGGCACACACCAGTCTGACTGTGGCCCCAGCGGTGGGCTGGGGGCAGACATCAGGGCTGACTGCGGCTCTGCCCACCAACTCCAGTTATCCACCACAGCACAAGGGAAGTGCCCTGCAGGCCCGCACCACTCCAGGGACTATCCAAAATGACCAAACGGAAGAATTCCCCTCAGAAGAATCTCCAGGAAATAACAACAGCTAATGAACTGATCAAAAAGGATTTAAATAATATAACAGAAAGTGAATTTAGAATAATAGTCATAAAATTAATCGCTGGGCTTGAAAACAGTATAGAGGACAGCAGAGAATCTCTTGCTACAGAGATCAAGGGACTAAAGAACAGTAAGGAGGAGCTGAAAAACGCTTTAAACGAAATGCAAAACAAAATGGAGACGACGACGGCTCGGATTGAAGAGGCAGAGGAGAGAATAGGTGAACTAGAAGATAAAGTTATGGAAAAAGAGGAAGCTGAGAAAAAGATAAAAAAATCCAGGAGTATGAGGGGAAAATTAGAGAACTAAGTGATACACTAAAAAGAAATAATATACGCATAATTGGTATCCCAGAGGAGGAAGAGAGAGGGAAAGGTGCTGAAGGGGTACTTGAAGAAATAATAGCTGAGAACTTCCCTGAACTGGGGAAGGAAAAAGGCATTGAAATCCAAGAGGCACAGAGAACTCCCTTCAGACGTAACTTGAATCGATCTTCTGCACGACATATCATAGTGAAACTGGCAAAATACAAGGATAAAGAGAAAATTCTGAAAGCGGCAAGGGATAAACGTGCCCTCACATATAAAGGGAGACCTATAAGACTCGTGACTGATCTCTCTTTTGAAACTTGGCAGGCCAGAAAGGATTGGCACGAGATCTTTAATGTGCTGAACAGGAAAAATATGCAGCTGAGAATCCTTTATCCAGCAAGCCTGTCATTTAGAATAGAAGGAGAGATAAAGGTCTTCCCAAACAAACAAAAACTGAAGGAATTTGTCACCACTAAACCAGCCCTACAAGAGATCCTAAGGGGGATCCTGTGAGACAAAGTACCAGAGACATCACTACAAGCATAAAACATACAGACATCACAATGACTCTAAACCCGTATCTTTCTATAATAACACTGAATGTAAATGGATTAAATGTGCCAACCAAAAGACATAGGGTATCAGACTGGATAAAAAAACAAGACCCATCTATTTGCTGTCTACAAGAGACTCATTTTAGATCTGAGGACACCTTTAGATTGAGAGTGAGGGGATGGAGAACTATTTATCATGCTCCTGGAAGCCAAAAGAAAGCTGGAGTAGCCATACTTATATCAGACAAACTAGACTTTAAATTAAAGGCTGTAACAAGAGATGAAGAAGGGCATTATATAGTAATTACAGGGTCTATCCATCAGGAAGAGCTAACAATTATAAATGTCTATGCGCCGAATACCGGAGCCCCCAAATATATAAAACAATTACTCATAAACATAAGCAACCTTATTGATAATGTGGTAATTGCAGGGGGCTTTAACACCCCACTTACAGAAATGGATAGATCATCTAGACACATGGTCAATAAAGAAACAAGGGCCCTGAATGATACATTGGATCAGATGGACTTGACAGATACATTTAGAACTCTGCATCCCAAAGCATCAGAATATACTTTCTTCTCGAGTGCACATGGAACATTGTCCAAGATAGATCATATACTGGGTCACAAAACAGCCCTTCATAAGTTTACAAGAATTGAAATTATACCCTGCATACTTTCAGACCACAATGCTATGAAGCTTGAAATCAACCACAGGAAAAAGTCTGGAAAACCTCCAAAAGCATGGAGGTTAAAGAACACCCTACTAACGAATGAGTGGGTCAACCAGGCAATTAGAGAAGAAATTAAAAAATATATGGAAACAAACGAAAATGAAAATACAACAATCCAAACGCTTTGGGACGCAGCGAAGGCAGTCCTGAGAGGAAAATACATTGCAATCCAGGCCTATCTCAAGAAACAAGAAAAATCCCAAATACAAAATCTAACAGCACACCTAAAGGAAATAGAAGCAGAACAGCAAAGGCAGCCTAAACCCAGCAGAAGAAGAGAAATAATAAAGATCAGAGCAGAAATAAACAATATAGAATCTAAAAAAACTGTAGAGCAGATCAAAGAAACCAGGAGTTGGTTTTTTGAAAAAATTAACAAAATTGACAAACCTCTAGCCAGGCTTCTCAAAAAGAAAAGGGAGATGACCCAAATAGATAAAATCATGAATGAAAATGGAATTATTACAACCAATCCCTCAGAGATACAAACAATTATCAGGGAATACTATGAAAAATTATATGCCAACAAATTGGACAACCTGGAAGAAACGGACAAATTCCTAAACACCCACACGCTTCCAAAACTCAATCAGGAGGAAATAGAAAGCTTGAACAGACCCATAACCAGCGAAGAAATTGAATTGGTTATCAAAAATCTCCCAACAAATAAGAGTCCAGCACCAGATGGCTTCCCAAGGGAGTTCTACCAGATGTTTAAAGCAGAGATAATACCTATCCTTCTCAAGCTATTCCAAGAAATAGAAAGGGAAGGAAAACTTCCAGACTCATTCTATGAAGCCAGTATTACTAACCAGTATTCCTAAACCAGACAGAGACCCAGTAAAAAAAGAGAACTACAGGCCAATATCCCTGATGAATATGGATGCAAAAATTCTTAAAAGATACTAGCAAATCGAATTCAACAGCATATAAAAAGAATTATTCACCATGATCAAGTGGGATTCATTCCTGGGATGCAGGGCTGGTTCAACATTTGCAAATCAATCAACGTGATACATCACATTAATAAAAGGAAAGATAAGAACCATATGATCCTGTCAATCAATGCAGAAAAGGCCTTTGACAAAATCCAGCACCCTTTCTTAATAAAAACCCTTGAGAAAGTCGGGAAAGAAGGAACATACTTAAACATCATAAAAGCCATTTATGAAAAGCCCACAGCTAACATCATCCTCAATGGGGAAAAACTGAGAGCTTTTTCCCTGAGATCAGGAACACGACAGGGATGCCCACTCTCACCACTGTTGTTTAACATAGTGTTGGAAGTTCTAGCATCAGCAATCAGACAACAAAAGGAAATCAAAGGCATCAAAATTGGCAAAGATGAAGTCAAGCTTTCACTTTTTGAAGATGACATGATATTATACATGGAAAATCCGATAGACTCCACCAAAAGTCTGCTAAAACTGATACATGAATTCAGCAAAGTTTCAGGATACAAAATCAATGTACAGAAATCAGTTGCATTCTTCTACACTAATAATGAAGCAACAGAAAGACAAATAAAGAAACTGATCCCATTCACAATTGCACCAAGAAGCATAAAATACCTAGGAATAAATCTAACCAAAGATGTAAAAGATCTGTATGCTGAAAACTATAGAAAGCTTATGAAGGTAATTGAAGAAGATATAAAGAAATGGAAAGACATTCCCTGCTCATGGATTGGAAGAATAAATATTGTCAAAATGTCAAGACTACCCAAAGCTATCTACACATTCAATGCAATCCCAATCAAAATTGCACCAGCATTCTTCTAGAACTAGAACAAGCAATTCTAAATTTCATATGGAACCACAAAAGGCCCCAAATAGCCAAAGTAATTTTGAAGAAGACCAAAACGGGAGGCATCACAATCCCAGACTGTAGCCTCTACTACAAAGCTGTAATCATCAAGACAGCATGGTATTGGCACAAAAACAGACACATAGACCAATGGAATAGAATAGAAACCCCAGAACTAGACCCACAAACGTATGGCCAACTAATCTTTGACAAAGCAGGAAAGAACACCCAATGGAAAAAAGACAGTCTCTTTAACAAATGGTGCTGGGAGAACTGGACAGCAACATGCAGAAGGTTGAAACTAGACCACTTTCTCACACCATTCACAAAAATAAACTCAAAATGGATAAAGGACTTGAATGTGAGACAGGAAACCATCAAAACCCTAGAGGAGAAAGCAGGAAAAGACCTCTCTGACCTCAGCCGTAGCAATCTCTTACTCGACAAAGGCAAGGGAATTAATTGCCCAAAGGCAAGGGAATTAAAAGCAAAAATGAATTACTGGGACCTTATGAAGATAAAAAGCTTCTGCACAGCAAAGGAAACAACCAACAAAACTAAAAGGCAACCAACAGAATGGGAAAAGATATTTGCAAATGACATATCGGACAAAGGGCTAGTATCCAAAATCTATAAAGAGCTCACCAAACTCCACACCCGAAAAACAAATAACCCAGTGAAGAAATGGGCAGAAAACGTGAATAGACACTTCTCTAAAGAAGACATCCGGATGGCCAACAGGCACATGAAAAGATGCTCACTGTCGCTCCTCATCAGGGAAATACAAATCAAAACCACACTCAGATACCACCTGACGCCAGTCAGAGTGGCCAAAATGAACAAATCAGGAGACTATAGATGCTGGAGAGGATGTGGAGAAACGGGAATCCTCTTGCACTGTTGGTGGGAATGCAAACTGGTGCAGCCACTCTGGAAAGCAGTGTGGAGGTTCCTCAAAAAATTAAAAATAGACCTACCCTATGACCCAGCAATAGCACTGCTAGGAATTTACCCAAGGGATACAGGAGTACTGATGCATAGGGGCACTTGTACCCCAATATTTATAGCAGCACTCTCAACAATAGCCAAATTATGGAAAGAGCCTAAATGTCCATCAACTGATGAATGGATAAAGAAATTGTGGTTTATATACACAATGGAGTACTACATGGCAATCAGAAAGAATGAAATATGGCCCTTTGTAGCAACGTGGATGGAACTGGAGAGTGTGATGCTAAGTGAAATAAGCCATACAGAGAAAGACAGATACCATATGGTTTCACTCTTATGTGGATCCTCAGAAACTTAACAGAAACCCATGGAGGAGGGGAAGGAAAAAAAAAAAAAAGAGGTTAGAGTGGGAGAGAGCCAAAGCATAAGAGACTCTTAAAAGCTGAGACCAAAGTGAGGGTTGATGTGGGGTGGGAGGGAGGGGAGGGTGGGTGATGGGTATTGAGGAGGGCAGCTTTTGGGATGAGCACTGGGTGTTGTATGGAAACCAATTTGACAATAAATTTCATATATTGAAATAAATAAATAAATAAATAAATAAATAAATAAATAAATAAAGTTGTGGTTTATATACACAATGTAATACTAGTTGGCAATGAGAAAGGATGACATATGGCCTTTTGTTGCAACGTGGATGGAACTGGAGAGTGTTATGCTAAGTGAAATAAGCCATACAGAGAAAGACAGATACCATATGTTTTCACTCTTATGTGGATCCTGAGAAACTTAACAGAAGACCCTGGGGGAGGGGAAGGGAAGAGAAAAAAAAACGGTTAGAGAGGGAGGGAGCCAACCATAAGAGACTCTTAAAAACTGAGAATAAACTGAGGGTTGATGGGGGGTGGGGGGGAGGGGAAAGTGGGTGATGAGCATTGAGGAGGGCACCTGTTGGGATGAGCACTGGGTGTTGTATCGAAACCAATTTGACAATAAATTTCATATTAAAAAAAAGAATAAAACAATTAAAAAAAATGAAATACTCAGCTGTAGCCCTTGCCCACCATTCTCCGTATCATTTAATAAGAGAATACAAGCTTCAGATATTAACAAACCTGGATTTGAAACCCAGGTCTCCTATACAATGAGTACTTGACTTTGGATAAATGTAGCATGGAAGACTTGCAGCTGCAAATATCAAAAATGGAACTTGAGAAACTCAACAGAAGACCATGGGGGAAGGGAAGGGGAAAAAATAGATACAGACAGAGAGGGAGGAAGGCAAACCATAAAAGACTCACATACAGAGAACAAACTGAGGGTTGATGGAGGGGGTGAGAGGGGAAACTTGGTGATGGGCATTGAGGAGAACACTTGTTGGGATGAGCACTGGGTGTTGTATGTAAGCGATGAATCATAGGAATCTACCCCAAAACCCAGAGCACACTGTACACACTTGTATGTTAGCCAACTTGACAATAAATTATATTTTTTAAAATGCAAAAAAAAAGTAAAATAAAGACATCTATAAATTTTATTTTCCATTAAAAAAGTGGCAGAAAGAGAAATGAAATTTTAAGTAGAGAAAACATGTCACATCACTTTCCAGGAACAATTAATGCTACATTTTTAAATGAATCCTGAAGAAATAAAATATAAATAACATAGAATATAAGAGCGCTTCATGTTTTTTCTCTTTAAATTTATTACAGCAACTTAAAAATATATCTCTCTCCTTCAAAAACAATAACCAGCAAACTGCCTTCTTAAAAACCCATATCATTTGGCACTTTTTTTGTGACTAGAAAGTGTTGGCTGTGGAAAACTAAATTGCCAGTTATTATAGTTAGTGTCCTGTAAAAAGTTTGTGCTCCAGACTTTTCCCAAGTTTAAGGCTTTAACTGCTCCCAAGCCAAGGGCTTGCCCTATACAGGAATGAGTAATGGTGGCTTTGAATCATTTCATACCTAACTTTCTTAACTATAACCTCTTTGACCATTCATTTTATGAGCTGTATCTAAAGTGATGAAGTGAAGGGATATCAGGAAAGCAGGACGAAGAGACTGTGGAGAAAAGACAGCATGTTGAGAGGTATTGCTCCTCACCACTTGGGACTAAGTATATCTGTAATTTCTGGCTTCACCCAGTCCACATTCCAGTCTCTGGTTTGCCAATGGATGGAGTACTGCCTCGTTCTGCCATGCAAGCCCAGAATACAACACAGTACTGGGCCTGTTTCTTTGCATTCCACAATCCAACCATACTCAACCTATTCTTTTCCTGAACACGTGCTAATCTTTAGGCGCTTATACTGCTTACTTGAAATTTTCCAATATGTCCATAGCTTTCCATTCCCGTGTTTTTGCATAAAAGCATTCTTGATGCCCATTCTTGATGCCCTCTCTGCCGATCTCCAAGAATAAAAGGAGAAAGCATTGCTTCTGGAATAAACCTCACCTGCTGGCAGGCCTGATGGAAGCTTCATAGTCTTTTCAGCTTTGAAATGAGGGTTTAATAAATTCACTGCTAAAAAAAAAATGCACTGCTCACTGGGGCTCTTGGAAAATGCCACATCCACAACAAAGCCTGTTTTCATCATCCAGGTAGGACTGCATGTCTCTTGGGCACCTCCCTGTGCTGTATGTCTGAGGGGGTTGACTCCCATTCTTACATATGGTGTTCTGTTTAAGTACCCTCATGGTTGAAAATAAATCTGTGTCCTGGAGATCATAGGTCTGAAATAATCTGGCCTACCTTTTTGGAAATGACATTTTTTACACTTCATAATATATGTGTTTGTTTTCATGTAAAATAATGCATAGCTTTTCAGTTGGTGTGTACCAGAACACATTGGTGATTCAGCAAATGGTCTCCAGGTATGTGTTGAGATCTGGAATGACCCCAGTCAAGTCGCCTCCAGCTTTTTAAGTATTTGTTTTGAGAGAGAGAGAGAGAGAGAGAGAGAGAGAGAGAGAGAACACACTTGAGTTGGGGAGGGGCAGAGAGAGAGGGAGAGAGAGAATCCCAAGCAGGCTCTGCACTGTCAGCACAGAGCCCTACACGGGGCACAATCTCCTGAACTGTGAGACCATGACCTGAGCCAAAATCAAGAGTCAAATGCTTAACTGACTGAGCCACCCAGGCACCCCAAGGCTGCCTCCAGCTTTAATCAGACTTGTCACTATACATGAGTGTGCCGCATATATATAGGCACTTTCTGTTTGCCAGTATGTGACACATGTTGAAAAACACTGCATAGTTGGTTCCTTGCACACATCCTGTCTCCTGCGGTCGTGCATGTGAGAGGCGTGTCTCTGGATAGACAGAGCTGGGCTATTATTCATCTGTGAATCCCCTTGTTGACTGGCAAGTACCTCCTCAGTGAGTGTCTGCTCCAGGTAATTGAGTTGAATGAAAGAGAGAGGAAAGTGGATCAACCAGAGCAGACCAAATCAGACCCGTTGCTACAATGCTGCAAAGACCCCAGAGCTTCCATTAGGCCTGCCAGGGTGTTTGGCTCACTCCAGAAGCAGTGCCTTCAACTTCACCTCATTTTCTTCCTTTCTCCCTATGGCCTCCATATTAAACTTCGACATTATTATTTATTTAAATGAATATAAGCCAAGACGATGTTATGAAAGGAAAAGGAAAAAGATACTAACCCAAGAAGGAGAGAAGAGAGGCATGCATCTTGTCCAAATGCTGCTGTTGTCCAATGGATCTGGAATTCAGAACTCAGTGGTGCTTGCCTGTCTGGCACTTGTACCTCAGGAATTTGGAGAAGGTGCCACAGTGAAATAGGAACACAGATCAGCAGTTGACAACATTGGCCAACTGGTAGTGGTGTCTCTGAGTGAATGCCTGAGGCTATGAGGTCCTAGTCTGGAAAATCTGCTAACAAGAACCAACCATTGCTTATGGAATGAATTACTTGTCTGGATCAAAGAAGTTCAGGGGGTCCTGCTGGCTGGAACCAAAAGGAATGTCTTCTTCCCACCCTAGCTTTGTAGTCTCCCTCCAACAATCTCTTATTTGTGGAGCCTGACCGGACACTGTCACTCTAATAAGTGGAGGCATTTGAAAAAGTTTGACCAAGACTATTGTTTAGTTAGTGGTATACAGTCTTTCTGTCTTCAAAGCCTGTTCTACTTAAGGAAACTGGCACAGTGTCATTAATATTGAACAGGAGTATTTTTGTACATCCCATAAATTCTGGGGTGTTCTGGCTGGGATTAATTAGTTACTAGCAAGCTCCTTTTCTCCACCTTGGGGAAAGATCTGTACTTGTGCAAATAAAAAAAAAAAGTGAGCTATGAATTTTCTTATCAACTGGAGAATCTTCTTACTGATCTGGTGCCTTGATGTGAATAGCTGTGAAAAGTTCATATCCAATTGCCCTCTAGACCTATTTGAGAAGTACATCAGAAAAACACCTGGCTAATAGAGGGCATGTCTCATTCATTACTGGCTTTTATTTCCTTCAGAGCCCAGCACACTTAGGAATATGGAATTATTTGTAAACTGACTTCCTGATTCACCTACTCTTCTGGTAAACCTTACTACTTCCAGAGGAGAAATATTACAGCCAGCCAGAAACTGATTGTTAAGCTGCAAACTTCTCAGCTTTCAGGAAGGCAATTAAAACTTAAGGGTCCTTAACTTATGGAAAGTGCTGGCTATTAAGGCTATAGGCAATATCTGATAGCCCTTTCTTTTCTAAATTTTCTGTTTGGAATTTAATTTACATATATGTAAATGTACATATATTAAGTGCTCAGTTCAATAAATTTTGGCAATTGTATACATTGATGAAACTACTAAACAAACTAAGATCTGAACTTTTCTGTCACCCAGAACACTACCTCTTGTCCCTTTCCAGTGGGTTTCCCTCTTTTCCACACACAGACCTCAAAAACAAGTATCTTGATTTCTATAACCATAGTGTTGCCTGTTCTTGGATTTCACATACATAGAACCAGTGTGTACGTTGTGTCTAGCTTCTTTCACAAAACAGTGTCTTGAGAGTCATCCATGGTTTTGTGTATTTCAGTAGTTTCTTCTTTTTATTGCTATTTAGTATTTCTTTGTATGAATTCCTACAATTTATTTCTCTATAGACATTTTGGTTGTTTCTAGTTTTGGATTGTTTAAATTTCCTTTTTAAACATATTCAGATTATTTAACTGGAGTAGACTTCACATAAAATTGTGAAAGGAGAGCATGTATTTTTGCAAAGAGGAGGCTTCTTTAACAAAGATTCATTTCTTTTCTTAACAGAAAACGGAACTGGGTTTGTCCTGGAGGAGAGAGGATTTCAAACAGACTTCCAAAAGTTTTCAACTGTAAGGTCTGAGGTACATGGAATTCTTTTCCAAGGGGACATGTAGCATCTCCTTAAAAAGTAAGACCTTAATGATATTCATTCTGATTTATTTGGGATGATTGGGATGAAATTCAGAGGCAAATGGAAGGGCCAAATCAGTATACTCCAGATGTTATTTTTTAGTCCTAAGCTGATAGAACCATGATTCTTTCAAGAAACTACTTCATTAGCTCCCCAGGTGCAGAGATGTGCAAGCCTCTCTGGTTAAATTCTCCACATTGCTTGTACAAGAACTTCAGCTTCCTTCCCCTAATATGTTGAAATTGCATCCTGTGCTTAATTTTTGTGTTCATTCCGTCATTTGTTTGTTTAATGCACATTTGAGTACCACCTCTGAGCTTTGATAGAGGTGAAGGTTGAATAAAATATACTTCTTTTAACATTATATTAATTGACTGAGGCCTCGTGTAAGGGTCCATTATAAAAGTATTTCCAGTATAGGGGAATGGGTGGCTCAGTCCATTAAGCATCTGACTCTTGACTTTGGCTGAGGTCATGATCTCATGGTTTGTGAGATCTAGCCCTGTGCTGACAGTGCGGAGCCTGCTTGGTATTCTCTCTCTCCCTCTCTTTCTGCTCTTGCCCCACTCACACATGCCCCCCCATAAATAAATAAACTTAAAAAAAAAAGTATTCCCAGTATAAAAGTATTGCTTAGTATATACTTAAGATACTAAGCAAATAGGTAGTAATCATTACATTTATTATGGCAAAAACCTAGGTTGTGCTTTTCTTCAGACTGGAAGGTCACTCCATGTCCACCTTGGGGTAGAATAATCCTGTTTGCTGAACTGTGGCATCGGTGACCTAACATTTAATCTTTGTTACTGGCTTTTCTCCTCCTACCCGTTAATGTCTGTCCAGGGAAGGATGGGTGACTGACTCAGATGATAGCAGAAGGGATTTTGTAAGCTCAGCTCAGTTCCTTTTCCCATTTCTCTGCTTTAGAGACTGTCATTGTCTAGTTTGCCATATGGTAAAAGTGGTCTGCCTCTAGAGAGTGAGGACAGTGAGAGGGCTGAAGTCAACTGTTCTGCTAAGAATTGGTGAGTCAAGTGAGTTTAGTTCAAGAGAAAAGTATTGGAAAGACCATTTGGCTCCAGCTCTAAAACCATGTTTTCCAGTCAAAATTTCCAGTGAAGAAAGTAGATATTTTGAATATATTATCTTGACGTGTACTGTCTTTCCTAAACTTTTATCTTTTACCTAATTTAATTTGTATTAAGGTGGGAAAGTGGAGTATGATAAAATATAATTTAAAAAAATTAAAAGTCTAGCTCTCATACAAATATGTGATAAGCACATATGAAAGATATATTATTCACTCATTAATGGTGGAACTATTAGTAAAGTAAAGCTAGTTAAAAGGGAATATGAAATTGAAGAAAAGTAAAAGAAAGACTGCTAAATAAGTTAGATATAAAACTAGTTCATGTTTTACAGAGCAATAAATTTCAAACTTTGGGATATCTTTTCTTCTAAAAAGAAATTATTTTATCTCTACTGGACAAAAAAAGTTGCAATTTATCAGTCTTCTCCAAGTAAACAACTTTGCAGAATTGGGGGCCTTAGTCAAAAGTAAATAGTACGTCAAAGTATCTTCTCTTATATCATCAGATGATCCTTGTTGACAATGTAGCTTCTTAAACAGTGATCTAGTATGGCTTCCAGAAGGAATGAAATAATCTTATTGTCATATTACCAAGTCTGGAGACGTTTTCTTCCTTAACAGTTATTGTTTATCAGGATACCACAAATTCTAGAAGACAAGCACTCATTGAACAAAAATAAAAGCAAATACCTTAGGTTGGAATGTGGCCAACTGAAGGCAGCTGTCACTAACTGGACACCTTAACTACCACAAAAACATTTCCTAAAACTAATCCATATTCAATAGCACCTGTTATGGACTGAATGTTTGTGTTCCCCCAAGTTCATATGTTGAAATCCTGATTCCCCAGTGTGATGGTATGAAAAAGTGGAGTCTTTGGGAGATAATTAGGTCTGCAGAGTGGAACCCTCATGATGAGATTAGAGCCCTTGTTAGAACACATGAGAGCTTGCTTCCTCTTTCTCTGCTCTGCTGTCTGAGGATAAAAGAAAACAGCCATTTGCCAAACTGGAAGAGGCCCTTCACCAAATACCAGACCTACCGGTATTTTGATCTTGGGCTTCCTCACCTCCGGAACTATGAAAAATAAATGTCTGTTGTGTAAGCCACCCAGCTGTGGTATTCTGTTATAGCAGCCCAAATTGACTAAGGCAGCATCTTTATGGTGATTGATTTGGGACAGAAATCTTTACCTTTTAGATAAGTAAGTTGCAAAATGTGCCTTCAGATGCTTAAATTGATTGACCTGTTTTATGGAGTTATTTACTGCCTGGACCGTGTGTTTATGTAGGTGTTAGGCTCTGCTTTTATGGCCCATATGAATACTAAGAAGAATCTGATATAAATTATGGCTTTATTGTCAGTCATTAATGTTTAGCTCTTCTAACAAAAATGGACCAGAAAGTTTCCGTTTCTTCTTGAAACCACACCTGGTTTCCATGCCGTAAACATAGACCGAACATTTTTCTACCTCTTAGCCATACCTGGAAGCTATAGAGCTGTTGATCTAAAAAATGTATCTCGTCATCCACTTAAAGGTAAGTGGAACTAGGACACGAAACCATTTTATGCCATTTTGTAATGGAATGTGTTCTGTCAACTGCCTATTCCTAGTAACTCAGAGAATCACAATTATTTTTAGGAAAAAGATTCTGAGGGAGCAGTAATAGCCTGGTATCTATTTAAAGATGAAATAGCTAGGCTCTTTGATTGTTTCTTTTTATGGTATCAGGAATTGATAGCAGGGGTATAATCAGAAATTGTATTATGATTCAAAACAGTGAAGAAAGTCTTAAATAACTTTGTAATTTTCTCAATTGTAATAAATAGTTCAGTAATACGATATTTTGTCCAAGATCTTTTTGTACCTTTCATAGAATATTCAGTTGATAAATTTGGGCTAGCATAGCAGGCCTGGGGGTCTCTGGGGACCAGAGGCCTGTGTGTAAAGTTGGTATAGATTTACAAGGAAATGCCTAAAGAAATTCAATGTTGCGCTTTTGAAATAGGAGAATGATTGCATAGTACGGTGTGTCTGAGAAGCAGGCTTAAGGTATAGATAGATATTAATATATAGGTTGTGTGCTTGGCTTGCATTAAAATTATTTTATATACTTATTTTACCGAGATGCATCAAGCTACATTCAAAGCTTGACATTTCCCTTTTCTTATGGAAGACAGTGGAAAGGAGCATTGTTAAAGCAAAAGGTGCAAATTTTCCTCTTTATTTAAGGATATTAAATTTTGTCAGAGAGAGTGAGATAAAAAACAAGCAGATGGGAAACACTTGCCTCTGTTAAGAGGCAAGTAAGTTGGTAACCCAACTTACACAAATAAAGGAAGGAAAGGAAAGGAAAGGAAATAAAGGGATGTTACACAAATAAAGGAAGCAGAGAATACGTGTGTGGACACAGAAAGTGACGGAGGGAACAAGTAGACACGAAGTATTTATATTACACTACCAATAGATGAGACCCTCCGTATTTGTGAGATCTTAAATCAACCATGTGGCACGCATTCCGGCCCTACCTATTCTCTGCCAGATTAAAGACCATAGCTCTTCATGAGAATAATTGGCGAGCTGCACTGTGGCCAGAGGCACTTACCCCTAGAATAGCTTGCCTGGTAGTGTACTTACAGGCAACCGTTGCATCAAGGTAATTTCCTATGTGACATCAGGAGTTGAGAGAAAAGATATTTCAGACTGTTGGAACACTTTTCATATACCTCAGGCAATTAGTTTTATGTTTGTATCCCTTTACATTTTCTCCCATCTTTTATAAATTTTTCTCTATAAAACACATTGCTAATTCTTAAGTGAATCATTGATGGTAATGGCATTTATGGTCCCTTCAGAGGTTTGGATCTGCAAGCTTCCTCTTCACCTAATTGTATGTTTTATGTCCCTTTTTCTCCCTCCCTCACCCCTTCTTCTTTCTGTCCCTTCTTTCCTTCCTCCTTCTTTCCTTCCCCTCTCTCTCTCCCTCCCTCTCACTTTTTCTATTTTTCTCTCTTCTTCCTGTCTCTCTTCTTTATTTCTTTTGATCTCTTTGCTGCTTCTTCTACATGGTTTATTTTAGAGATGTCTTAAGGTCTTTTAATGGGATAAGCACAGCAAAATAGTATTTATGAAAATAGGTGAAAAAGAATAATGAAAATCTTGGGTGGAGATACAGCACGAAACTAAAAATACTACACACCACAGAGCTTGCCCTGTTCAAGTTGAGCCACAAGCTAAGTTCTAAGCCTTCTGGATTTAATGTGAAAAGGAGAAACTGATCAGTCACTACATTCCCAGTTCTCAGGCACAGAACTGGTTTGAACAAAATTGGATGCTGTTAGTAAGAAATAAAAGGTCACTGGGTAGGAAACTAGAAGTTTCTACCACATTCCATCCCTTTGGCTTTGTAACATTTATGTATACCTTTTGTCCTATAAATTGAATACTTTCCCAGCCCCTTCCCAAGTTAATCAGTCATACAGTGTGTGATATTTCTTCAGAAATAGAAATACAGTTCCCTCTAAACGTTAGTAGGCCTTCAGTCTCTTCCAGTCAATTGTACATGTGAACAACCACTGCCAGAGATCTTCTGAGTTACAATGTTAAGGCCTGAGAAATATTGGTTCCTAGTGACAAGTTTTTATTTTCCATACGTCTTCCTCTCCGTTTAACTTAGTTGCCATTATCAATGTGAAATAATAAATTTGGAGGAAAGGAAACACGTTTTATCCCTTTTTACTGGCAGGTTTACTTCCTTTGTCTAGTAGAGAACATGAAAAAAGAACTGAGAACCCAATACCAGCCTCTGGTTGGTAGGAAAGGCTTCAGTTTGGGTAAGAAATCACATCATAGGCTTCTCAGACAACTTAGGTTCAGGCTGCAGGCAGAGACCTGCTCTCTTAGGTGTCAGACTAACCAGCTCTTGTCTGAATTCATCTTTATCAGGCAGGACTTTGCAAAAATCATCAATAAATAACTCACATATTTTGAATTTTCCTATAATTTCCTCAAATACTAGAGCTGGCATAAACTCAAAGTCTGGGCATGAAATCAAATGTTTAATCACCACATAAAAAAGATGATCAAATTTCCAGCTTGAAATAGGAGGGACCTAGTAGTCTCTCTCTCTACTCTTCTTTACCTGGAAAATTCACATTTTTGTTTTTTTAATGTGCAACATTCTGCTAGGTCCTGCATTTTGCATCTGTGAATAATACACATACAAGTAGCAGAAAACTTATTACAATGGCCTAATCAGATAGGTATTTGTATTGGTAGGCTCAGGCTGTCATAACAAAAATACCACAGACTGGGTGGCTTAACCAACATTTTTTTTTTTTCTCATCCTTCTGGAGTCTGGGAAGTCTGAAATTAAGGTGCTGGCTAATTAGGTTTCTGGTAAGAGTTCTTTTTCTGGCTTGCTGATGGCTGCTTTCTCTCTATCCTCACATGGAAGGGGTAAGGAGATCTCTTTCTCTCTCTCTGTAAGTCCAATTAAACTTTGATTTCATGCATAGAGAGAAACATATCTTTTCCTCTCCAGAGGTCACTAATTCTATCTGGTTAGGGTCCCACCCTTATTACCTTGTTTAATCTTAATTATTTCCTAACGGTCCCATTCCCAAATCCTGTCACACTGGGGATTAGGGCTTCAGCATATGAATTTGGGAGGGGGGACATAATTCATTCCAGAATTAGGCTCTCCCTCTCCCCACTTCTAGAGGAAAGGATTTCAGGACTGGTGTAGTAGCAGCTCCATGATGTCACCACTGTCTCAGGCTCTGTCTGTTTCCCTACCTTAGCTTTTGTTCTGTTCCACTGGTCACAAGATGCTTACTTCACATGTTCTCAGCTTGCTGGCAGAAAGATGATGAAAGGTCGTATGTTTATCAGAAAGCAGATTTTTTTTTCCCCAAGAAATTCTGAGCAGAGCCTTACATCCCATTGGTGAGAATTGTGTCACAGGGGGAGACCCCTAACTGAGGGGGTAGAGTGTTAAACATTGAGTTTTGTAACTTGGGATAATTTTACTTGAAACAAAATTGGAATTCTATTAGGAAGAAGCGGTGAATGGATGTGGAGAAGGCAGCTCTCAGTGTTTGTCACAGTGTCCCTTAGGCGGATAATAATACCCAAAGCATAATTCAGCTAAAAAAATCTGGAGTGGGGTGCTTCTAATATAACATATTCTGGATCTATAACTTTTATATTTTTATTTCATCCGCAGGAGTATTTTAAAGTTTTCTCTGTAAATATCCTTATAAATATTTTTTCTGTATTAAGGCACAGTTTGAACCACCATGGCTTTCATATTTAGGCCCAGCATCAGATTTTAGTAGCTAGTACTATTCTCTACTTAAAAGAACTAAGAAGAAAAAGGTGGCTGAATCTATGTATTTGGGGCCAGAAAAACAAAAATAAAAACATGTCTTCCCTCTCATAAATCACAATTACCTTCTGAGAGGAGAAGGTACTCTGCATTGGTTCTCTGTAGAAGTCTCCTCCCAATGCAAGGACTGAGCTACAATATCACATTTCGCCAGTAGGTGACAACACCACCTAACACATGAAGGAAGATTCCTGACTAGAAATCCCTCCAGTTTGAGACACTAATTGTTTACAGTCCTTATTTGTTTATAGATCTCTCATTTTCTTTTCAAGACTCTGATAGAATTGGATCAACATTCTGAGTGAGATGATAGCCTGCTGATGCAATAAACTAAACTAAATACGGGACAAATGCAACACCCCTTGTAGGTAAGGAAGCTTTAAAACAAATAAGAAATCTCAATATAAAATGCTTTGCCTCCCTGATAGTAACCAAACAAGGGCTTAAAAGGACGGGGAAGTAGAGGATGTTGGGTGAAGGATACTTAATGGTATATTTTGGGGATTTCCTCCTGGAATACCAAAGATTACATCTGTAGCAGCCCACTCCACCTACACATAGGCTCTACATGAATAATCTTATCTATTGGAAAAGTGACCGTGGAGTTGCTTCGTAAGTTTTTCCAGGGAAAGAGATGTGTGTGTGCATGCACATGTGTGTATGTGTGTGTGTTCATTTTGGGAAGCAGGGAGTAGAAAGGAAAAGTCAGAATGTTTGAAGCTTATCTTTTACTCTGAAAACATTTGATTAAAAATTGGCCATTACATTGTTGGAAAAATAGGAAACATATAACTTTGATTTCTATAAATGTAATTTACATTTATGTAGCACCTATTCTAAGCTATATGCTTCACACACAGCCTGCTTCAAATTTTATCTCTTTACCTAATCTCATTAAAATGTTGGTTAATAGTTTATAACTTTTCACCAAAAATTGTGGAAATTACTGAAATTATTCCTAGATATAAAAAAATGTTTTCCCAAATCTGAAGATGGTCATTTTCTAATTGTGTTTTTTTTTTTTAGAAGTCAAATTGTACTATGAATTGCTCAGAGTCATCTTTTATTTCCACAACAAAATGTATCTGTGGCATTTACTATTAAAAATATCTTATTGGAATCAGGGCTCAGTCGATAGTTTAAGTTAACTAGGAAGCAGCAATAAGGGAGGCTGTTGCCATCCTCCATTTTTTACCCATTCTAGTTGCTTTTCAGAAAAGTTTCAGTGAGCTGACTATTAAGCTGTGTCTTCTTGGGTTGGGAGGCCAGGTCGATTTCAAGGCTGTTTTAAGCCTGTTTCAAGGATGTTTCAAGGCTGCTGTGCCATACACATAAACACAGGAACAGACTGATAACTGAACAATAATAAGAACCATGGTAAAATAATGTACTTAAAATAAAATGCATAATTAAAAAAAAGGGGGGGGGGCGCCTGGGTGGCTCAGTCGGTTGAGCGTCCAACTTCGGCTCAGGTCATGATCTCACAGCTCGTGAGTTCTAGCCCCACATTGGGCTCTTTGCTGACAGCTCAGAGCCTGGAACCTGCTTCAGATTCTGTGTCTCCCTCTCTCTCTGCCCCTACCCCACTTGCATTCTGTCACTGTCTCTCTCAAAAATAAACATTAAAAAAAAAAATTTAAAAAAACAAAAAAATGTTGGTTAATGGTAAGATGAAGCAGAGTCTCAAAGGTATCATCAGAGGGATCGGCAAGTGAAGACTAGATTCTAATGACAGTCCTACCACTGCCCCAACTAAATAGAGTTACCTTGGGGAAGTTGCTTAATTTGTTAGACTTCAGTATTTTTTGGATGAAAGCCTATGAAATTGCTATTTTTGTAGATAAATAAGATAAGAGGTCAGCAATTTAATGAGACTGTTGGACCAGTATGAGCACATGACACATCATGTCTGTTATTTTCCATAATTATAATTTGATAACCACCATGATCTCCACGATCAGTGGTGATGAGGATGCAAGATCAGAGAAGTCAGTTGATCTCTTGGAAGCTACATTACGTAATGTCTCTGTGGGATGATTCCACCCAACCAGAAGCATGCTAAGAGGATTTTCTCTTGTGTGTGCCAGGTCAGAGCCTTTAAACTTGTATATAAAAAGCAAGAAAACATTAAGTCTTAGAATAGCATACTGTAGTCTGGACATGTGACAGATTGAAAGTATGAGGGCAGAGAACCCAAGGGAATTGATCTGAATTTTATTTTCCTTTTGCCTTGCATCCCAATTACAATACTATTTCTAGGATTGGCTGTCTCCTGGAAAGCCCTCAGATCTCTTTGTTGTAATCAGGATAGGAAGCCTAATGTTTTAGGATTCGGTAATTATCTTTCCATCAGCATTTCCCCCAGGGACTGACTGCAGTATTCAGAAAACTCTCCTTAAGGAAATGAAGTTGTTCTGATTTAAAAGTTGTGGTTTCTACTGGAACTTGTGTGGTCTCTAGCTTCAGAAGTTTAGGCAAGGAAGCAAGGGGAAGGAGCAAGTGGGCTTCTAGCCTCCAGAGCTGTGAGAAAATGAAGTTCTGTTAAGCCACTCAGTATGTGGTATTTTGTTGTAGTAGCCTGAGCAGACTAATCTAGCAATGAGTTCATTGGGAGAAAAAATCAGAACCCAGATTGAGGTAGTAGCTTTGGGTTTAGAGAAAGAGACAAACTAATGAAGTATAGTAAACAGGATTTAGTGATCTATTGCATTTGAGGTGTAAGAGAGAAGGAGAAGTCTAGGCCAACCCCAAGATTTCGTATCTGGGTAGATACGATTTCACTGAAAGAAGTGGTGAACTTGTGAGTGTGTGTGCATGTGTGCATGTGTATGTGTGTATTACTTAGCATAAAGCCAAGAAGCTATAAAAAAAAAAGACGCCCAATAATTTTTCTGTTGCTTACAAAGATAGACCTTTATTTCTCATATATCGGTACAAGATCAGCATTCCAGGTTGGTGGGTACCCCTGTTTCTCAATGACCCAGGTTCCTAGGTTGCTTCTTCATTCCTCAAAGCCTTGTCATCATCTACATGGTTGAAGGGGGTTGTCACAGATTCCAGCTGTTGCAAATGTGAGAGAAAATGAAATATGGAGGAAACAGATCTGTACATCGTCTCAGAGCTGGAAGTGGCACAATCACATCTGTTCACATTGCTTTCAAGAGAAATTGACAATGTGGTCACAACTAACATTAAGAAAAGCTAGGAAATTTTGTATGCCTGGGAAACCCCATGCCCAGCTAAAATTCTATTTTCTTTTTTTTTTAATATGAAATTTATTGTCAAATTGGTTTCCGTACAACACCCAGTGCTCATTCCAACAGGTGCCCTCCTCAATGCCCATCACCCACCCTCCCACCCGCCCATCAAACCTCAGTTTATTCTCAGTTTTTAAGAGTTTCTTATGGTTTGGCTCCCTCCCTTTCTATAGAAGGAAAAGGTAATGGATTTTGATGGGCAGTGAGCAATCTCTGCCATAGTAAGTGAAGGTGGCTAACGATAAATATTTAGGAGCCATTAAACTATGAGAATGGAGGGGCACTTGGGTGGCTCAGTAGGTTAAAGCACCCAACTCTTGATTTCAGCCCAGGTCATCATCTCTCTGTCATGAGATCAAGCCCTGAGTCAGCTCCTTGCTGGGCGTGGAGCCTGCTTGAGATTCTCTCTCTCCCATGCCCTCTGCCCTCTCTGTCTCTCTCTGTCTCTCTCTCTCTCTCTCAAAAAACACAAAAACAAAAAAAAACTATGAGAATGGAGGAGATCTCAAGAGACTGGGTATAGATGAGAAAATAATGCACAAAAGGAAACACCAAAATTTGGAAGAGGAGCCCATGCAGGAGATCCAGAAGAACCGGACACATCCTTATCTTTTTAGGCAGACACTTATCATTCCTTTAGTCTACCCAGCATCTAAGCACTCTTGCTATGTTTGAGGAATTTCTCACTTCATGAATTTTGGTAGGAGGAGAACCATCTCCAGATAGATGTGATGAGGCCAGGTACTTCTCTCCCAGCTGTCGTTGTATCAAGTGTGTAAGCATGTGATGTAACTCTGCCAACCATGTGTGTCTACTCAATCTCTAAGTTGCAACCTAGTAAGATAGAGCATGGGAAACTGGGGAATCCCTTAGTAACAGTGGTAATTGCAGTGGCATGGAGTATCCAGGGCAGCCCTGCAGTAGTAAGTACTAGGGCAGTGTCCACACCCAGTGCTGGTGATGTTGGCTATACAAGCTAAAGTACTTGGTGCTTGTGACAATAATGATAGCATTGGTATCTCAAGCAGGTTACTTCTGCTGGATTATTTTAAGTATTGCTCCTGTCTGCATAGCCTGTGACCTACCTTCTTCTGCTTCTTAGATTCCTCAGATCAATACAATAGCATTGCAATAAATTCCCCCCTTCTTTTCCTTAAAAAAATACAATCTCTTTCTTGTGTATCTTTTTTCAAATGCAAATTTTGGGTTGTCTTTTCCTTTTTAGAAATCCAGTGAGTATGTTTTAGAATATTATCTAAGAAGGAAGCATTTTTCCCAGAAAATTTTGAGGATCTAGATATGTCTAAAATAATATGCATGTGCATAATGTAGGTCATGAGATGTATGTTGTAGTTGGTTACAAAACCCTTCCCATGTTCAGGCAGGCAAACCCACAAATCATTATTATTTAGAAAATGTTGTAGGTTTTGTTTTTACTAATACAGGCTGGTGGTTTTGTAGGATTGCATGAACATTGATTTAGATCACAAGAGAAGCTGGGCAAGTTCTTTCAGCAGCGGTTAAGTAATGGGAAGTGCAGAAGAAACGCTAAGCTGCTAATGATGCAAATTTCAAACGTGATTTAAAATTCATTTTCCCCGTCAGTTGATGGTATCAGAAGTTAACCTATTCCCATGGGAATAAGTATATACTTTATAATTACAGATTTCATATTTCTTTATCCATTTCTGGGCTTAGCTGTTAAGATAAATTCTTTCTGATTAGAAGGACACAGATTTAAATAGAGATAGAAGATAGTTGATTATTCCATCAAAACCGAACTCTATTGTGGCATTATGATTATTTTTTAAAAACTTACTCTTTATGTTCCCAACTTCTTACCTTCTTCTCTTTTTCCTACCTTCATTTACCAAGAACCTAAAAAAATTTTTTTAACATGTATTTATTTTTGAGAGAGAGAAAGCGCGAGTGTGTGCAAGTACAAGTGGGGGAGGGGCAGATAGAGGGAGACAAGGATCGGAAGCAGGCTATGTGCTGTGAGTGCCCGATGTGGGGCTCGAATTCATGAACCTGAGCCGAAATCAAGGTCATGACCTGAGCCGAAATCAAGAGTCATCCACTTAACCATCTGAGCCACCCAGGTGTCCCAGTTACCAAGAACTTTTAAAGTGGGCATCCACTTCTCTATTTCTCATTCCCATCATTGGTCCTTTGTAAGTTATCCAACCATCCTCTTCATTTTTCATTTGAAGAAACTGAATAATTTTGGAAGTTTATGTATATGCTTATTAACTCAACAAGGCAGTCTTAGCTGTGAAGATAGAGGCCTTTAATATGTTTGGGTTTTGAATGAATGAATGACTGAATGAAACAACAATGACATTATGGATGAGGTCCAACAGGGGAGGACTGAAAAAAGAAATTTACTTCTAGCCATTGCTATTCTGTGTCTGAATTCCTAGTCTGAAATTTACCCAATCACTGCTCCTGTCTCTCTCTCTCTCTCTCTCTCTCTCTCTCTCTCTCTCTCCCCCACCCCTTCTCTCCCTCTCTCCCTGTCTCTCTCTCTTTTATTTAACTTCATGCCTGGCATGGAGCCCAGTGCAGGGCTTGAACTCACGACCCTGAGATTATTACCTGAGCTGAGATTAGGAGTTGAACACTTAACCAGCTGAGCCACCCAGGTGCCCCTCACTGCTTCTCATATATGAAAATGAGAATATTACTTTTAGGATATAATGACTAAGAGTGGAGCTGGGCTTATGCCCCAGGGATCTGAGTTCATACCCATTATTATAATTTAGGCTGCTCCCTGTCCATCAATGAGGTGGGGGTGGGGCATCAGTCCACAGCACAACCTTAGGGAGAGTTCTTGCTGCACACCTGTCACACAGCCTTTGATGCTCTCCACCTCCACTCCACCCCACCCCATGAGTTTTGTAAGCCTTTGGAGTCAGAACATCTGGCAGCCTACATGGATGGCACCTAGAATTATGTTGCTATTTTGATTCCCTCCAGTGCACAGTTCAGTTCTCTTCACCTAAATATTTCTCTACCTTGAGGCTTTACTGAAAAATAGTTTCTTATCCTTGAGTATCCCTAAAACTTCATTGGCTTCCCAGTTATTTCTAATATTTATTTTTATTATCTAAAGACTGTTGGAAAGAGTTTTGAAAATAGAAACAGGCTCCTAGCAATTCGTTTCTGTCCTGCTAAAGACCTTATGAAGTTTATCTAGTAAAATTACTGGCAAAAATGAAAACATGGACTTTATACAACTTACAACAGGCAAAAAAAATATTCCAATGATATAAATGTCTCAATACTGGTAGATAACCTTGATTATCAACAGGGACTTTGATATCAACTATATCAACAGGGACTTTAAGCCTTCCTCCTGCCTCAGTGCTAGAATCCTGAGAAGTCTGGGGCAGGGTGGGGGGGGTGCTTTGCTCTTGACTGAATCATTGCAGAGGTTATTGCTGATGACATTCAGGACCACAATTCAGTGTTTTTTGAAACACCATTCAGTGTAATTATTTTTTATAAGAATTAAGGAGAGAAAGATAAATAGGAAGGAAAAGATGAAGGAAAGGAAAGGACGCTGAGAAGAGGAAAGGCACTGAGGAGGAAAGGAGAGCTGGGAGAGAAGATGCAGGAACAGAGGGAAGAAGATGGGGAAGAGACAGAAGAAAAAATGTCAGAAAGATGATAACTATTATTCTTATAGAATTCCAGATGCAGATTTCTGTTCCTGTTAGCCTAGGCTGCCTTGCACTATCTCCAGAACTGAAAGAATTGGCCTCTCTTATGAGAATCTCAGCTTGCCTTTTTGGCTTTAAACAAGTAAGGGGAAACTTGGCACAATATTTTAGGGTCTTTGTTGTTCCTCATTGGAGAGCCTGCTTTGCAGGCTTGTTGGGGTCCAAACAGTTATCTCAGATAAAAGTAATTTTATGTCTCAACTTTTGCTTTTATATTGTGTCCAAAACAGGTTTGGATAATACGTCTGACTCATTGGGATGATCTGCCTCACTCAGACCAGAAAAGCTTGTGTCTCCTATACATTAGACTGTAGTTTTGGGCATAGTTTTTTAAGAAATATGTTGAACTTACTAGGAGTCAAGAAATGGGGCTTATACTCTCAATCCTTGGGCTTAGTAACTGTTAGTAACTTGGTTTTGAGCAGTTCACCTAAGCTCCCTGGTTCATTTGAGCATCCATACTATGATCAAATTGAATTAATCCTCCTCATTTTGAACATTACACAATTGAATGATTTCAGACATTTCTTGAGATTCCATACATGTCAGGTTTGAGGAGACCTAGGCCATACAGAAACGAACACAGTAGCTGTACATTGTCCTAGAAAGTGTGGTGAAGAGCACAGTTTCTAGAAGGCCTAATTTAAATGCCAGTACTTTCAGTTAACCTTAGGCCGCCTTAATTAATCCTTATTCCAAACTTAATCTTTGTGTCTTAAGAGAAAAAAAATGGTAATATAACTAATCCTAGTTTAAGATCAACCCTTGAAAGGGTAGGAGTAACCTGGCTCTCCCCTGACCTGTGTCCAGTCCAGTGAAGAGGGCGCATACTGTCTCTGTTCCTTTCTTCCAGTTTGCTGTAACACACCTGCTGCAAGGTTGCTGCTGCCCTCACCAAAGCCGTCCTTTGCTTTGTTATTGTGAAATTCAGGACATTTTTTTCTGGCCTTGCTGATTTTTTTCTGTGGTGTGTGCTACAGTCTTCTACTTCCTCTTTCTTTTAAAAAAAATTTTTTTTAATGTTTATTTATTATTGAGAGACAGAGCATGAGTATGGGAGGGGTAGAGAAAGGAAGAGACACAGAATCCGAAGCAGGCTCCAGGCTCTGAGCTGTCAGCACAGAGCCCAACGTGGGGTCCAAACTCACGGACCACGAGATGTTGACCTGAGCCGAAGTCAGACGGTCAACCGACTGAGCCACCCAGGTGCCCCTACTTCCTCTTTCTTGAAAATATTCTCTTGATTTCTGAAACACCTCTCTTTCCAGGTTTTCCTCCACCCCCTCAGGTCATTTCTCCCCTATTATTCTTAGTCTCTTTTCTATAAATTTCCCCACTAAATGTTGGTGTGCTTTTGGGTTCTTTCCTAGTAATTCTTATCACTCTCTGTACTCTCTCTCTTTAGAAGGTGTCACTTGGGCTGTCTCCAACAACTATATCTCCTAAAGAATCCTGTGTTTATCTTTTTTTTTTAAGCAAATCCTTGTATTGAGGGCTTACTTTAGATTCATTACAGCAAGGGAGCTGCTCTACTACCAACAAAACCCTGACATTTTTTTTTTAATTTATGTTTATCTCTTTTTCATGGGATTTCTCATAAACTGTATTTATTATTTAAATTTAAAAAAATTTCATCAAGGTTATACATACATATGACTTAAACAGTTGTACAAGCTTTTCATGAAAAATATGCCCTACTGTCCAAACTCAACTACTTTCAACTCTTTTGGTTTCCTCACCTAGTTCTTTTTTTTTTTTTTAATTTTATGTATTTATTTTGAGAGAGAGAGGAAGCACAAGCAGAGAAAGGGCAGAGAGAGAGAGGGAGAGAGAGAGAATCCCAAGCATACTCCGTGCTGCCCCCACACAGCCCAACACGGCACTCACTTCCACAAACTGTTGAGGTCATGGCCTGAGCCAAAACTAAGAGTTGGACGCTTAAATAATGAGCCACCCAGGCGCCCCGTTCTCACTTTGTTCTAACTCCATATCCCCGAATGATGAGCTTCTACTGCTTTTACTGCTATTTCTTAATTTCTTAGTCTTATTTCTGTGGAAAATAAGACTTTTTTCCCCACTCCGTCCGCAGCTCACCAAATAAACACACACACATCCACACACACAGAGATCTTTGACATTCCTTCTGATGTACATATAACACAGTGGTACTATATGGCTGACAGCTGAGCAATATAAAATTTTTGTTTCTCATGGAGAAGAGAGTAAAAATCTTTTTTTCCTAGTTTCCTTAGTTTTCTGTGTAGCTATCACTAAATCATCGGCACACTCTTTAACTTAAAAATTTCTGTCAGTAATTCAAACTTAATAGATATTTCTATGAATTTCATCTCTTTTTGCTTCCTCTCTTGGAGCCAACTATTCTGTTGTCAAAATTTGAAGTGATTTCTCTCTAAGCTTGTAGCTCAGCTGCAATTCTAGGTTCACTATCATTCTGTAGACTCGCTTTGCCTCTCATTGTATTGGATTCTCTATCTTATGTATCCCATGTTTTCTGCTTTCTTACTTTGTTGTCTTTTAATGGAATATCTCTTTTTGAAGCTTCCTAAGAAAGGATCTGTATGGAGATATACATGTGAGACTTTGAAAGTCTCAAAACATCTTTATTCCATTTTGATATTGTGGTGGTATTTCATTTAGTTGATTCCTTTGTTATTTCATGTTGGTTGATAATGTTTTTCAAATATGCTATATTCTTATTGATGCTTTCTTCTTGTTCTGTAAATTATTGGGAGGAAGGCATTACAATTTCTAACTGTTACGAGTTTGCCCATTTCCCTTTTTGGTTCCGTTTTTGCTTCTTGTATTTAGAATCTCTGTTATTAGGTACATACACATTTAGGATCATTGTGGTCTCTTGATAAATTGCTGCATTTTAACTGTTCTTTAGTTCTTCAGTGTTTAGTCTGCTGTTAACCCTATCCAGTGAAATTCTCATTTCATGTATTTTGTTATTCACTTCTGGTAGTTCGGTTGGGGACTTTTTTTTATGCCTTCCATTTCTTTTTCTTTTTTTTTATGGCACCACATTTATTGATAAATGTATTGCAGAAAGAAAGGCACATAGGTTATATACATGGATAGTTTAAAGAATAATAGTGAAACAAATAACCCATGTCCTCACCACCCAGCTTCAGAAATAGAACATTGTAATTCCTCTGTGTATCTCAACCTATGACAGTCCCTTGCTTTCATTAGAGGTTTTCACATGCATGTGTGTTCCTAAATGATACTTTAGCTTTTCCTTATTTGGCCTTTTATATAAGTAGAATCACATAGTTGTCCTTTTGTGATGTAATTTTTATTTTGTGTTAGATGTTGGTTTCAAAGATATATCCATGTTGATGTATGCAGTTGATTTATTTTTCCTATTTACTAATTCATAATTTAAATATAACCAAATTTAGGGACACGTGGGTGACTCAGTTGGTTAAGTGTCCAACTTAGCTCAGGTCATGATCTCACGGTTCATGAGTTTGAGCCCTGCATCTGGCTATCTGCTCTCAGTGCACAGACCACTTGAGATCCTCTATCCCGCTCTCTCTGCCCCTCCCCTGCTTGCATGCTCTCTCACCCTCAAAAGAATAAAATAGAATAAAATAGAATAAAATAGAATAAAATAGAATAAAATAAAATAAAATAAAATAAAATAAAATAAAATAAACCAAATTCATCCAGTAATTTTTGTGAATATTGGAATGTCTCCAGCTCTTTGCTATTATGGAAATGGTTCATGTGTAACTGTTCTATGCCTTGGATAAGAGTTAATGAAACAGAGAATGTACTTGTTCAGATGTACAGTGTAATGACAAACAGTTGATGTTCCCATTAACAGGCATAATGGGTCCTGTTATTCCTCATCTCTCCAACCTTTTCATTGTCATTCTTAAAAGTTTGCCCAACTGCGAGGTGTGAAAATTTGTTGCATTCTGAGTTTAATTTGCATTTAACTTATTACTAATGACATTGAGCATCTTTTAAAATCTTCATTGGACATCCATATTTCACCTCCCATGAAATGCCTATTTATGTATTTTTGGCCATCTTTTAACATCTGTTTGTGAAAATTACTTACTGGTTGCACGTACCACCTCCCACTTTAGTTCTTTTCCTTCTTTTCATAATGTCTTTTTTTTTTAAGTTTTTATTTTAATTCCAGTTAGTTATCATACATTGTAATATAGTTTCAAGTGTACAATATAGTGATTCAACACTTCCATACAGTTCTCATCGTGACAAGTACACCCCTTAAACCTGATCACCTATTTAACCCATTTCCCCACCCATCTCTCCTCTGGTAACCTTCAGTTTGTTCTTTATAATTAAGAATCTGTTTCTTGGTTCCTCTCTCTCTCTCTCTCTCTCTCTCTCTCTGTCGCTTTCTCTGTGTCTTTTCCCTTTGCTAGTTTGTTCTGTTTCTTAAATTCCACAGTTAGTGAAATAATATGGTGCTTGTCTTTCTCTGACTTATTTTGGTTAGCATTATACTTTCTAGCTCCATCCATGTCATTATAAATAGCAAGATTTCATTCTTCTTATGGCTGAATAATATTCCATTGTATATATACCACATCTTTATCCATTCATCAATAAATGGAAACTTGAGTTGCTCCCATAATCTGGCTATTATAAATAATGCTGCTATGAATATAGGGGTGCATGTATACCTTTGAATTAGTGTTTTTGTATTCTTTGGGTAAATACCCAGTAGTGCTATTGCTAGATCATAGGGTAGTTCTATTTTTAACTTTTGGAAGAACCTCCATACAGTTTTTCCACATTGGCCTCACCAGTTTGCATTCTGACCAATATAAGGGTTCCTTTTTATCCACATCCTTGCCAACACCTGTTGTTTCTTGTGTTTTTAATTTTAGCTATTCTAATAGGTGTGAAGGGTATCTCATTATAGTTTTGATTTGCATTTTCCTGTGTATCTTCCATTTCTTAAACATCATGTTCATGTTTTCTTATATCCTTTGAACATATAAATACATATGTTTATACACATGTGTATGTATTCTATATATATATACTGTATATCCCTATGTTATATATATTACATATAATCCCTATATATTATATATATATACACAACATGTATATATGCTGTTTTAATGTACTTTTCTCCTAATTTTATCATATTTAACATTTCTGTGCCTGTTTTATTAATAAAGATTATTTTTTATTATGGGACATTTTCCTACCTCTTTCATGCCTGACAATTTTAGAGTAGATGCTAGACATTTTCAATTTTACATTATTGGTTGAGGGCTTTTCAAAAAATTACTTCTTTAAATATTTTTTAATTTTGTTCTGGGATACAGTTAAATTACTTGAAAAGAGTTGGCTTCTTTCAAGGCTCACTTAGAGCTTTGTTAAACTGGGCCCAGAGCAGGATTGGTCTAGGACTAATTTAGTCTCACTATTAAAGCAATACCTTTCTGATGACTCCGCCCAGAGACCCATGTAATAGTAAGTTTTTCCATTCTGGATGGTGAGAACAAGCATTAGTTACACCCCTTTTTTAGCTATGAAAATTGTTTTGCATACTCTGTACCAATGGTTCTTTCCCCAGACTTGAGTAGTTTATTCACATATGTGCCTAGAACACTACTCAGCCACAGACTCATGTGAACCCTTCTGTAGATCTTAGAGGTCTCTATGAAACTCATCTCTCTCTGGTCTCCACCTCCCCTACCAGCTGCCCTACTTGCCTGCCTGCCACACACAAATTCTGGCTACCTTAGTCTTTGAATTTCCAACCCCTTCTTGTCAACTCAGCCAGACTGCTGAGGTCTCTTTGAAATCCCCTTCTCTGAATGGTACACTGGAAATGCTGTCTAGCAGGAGACTCCTTACTTCTTACTCTACAGATTTCATTTCTTAGAATCTTCCTAAATGTCATACAAAGTATACACTGTTTGCTTATTATTAAGGTGAAAGGGCTTGTGGTAAACTTCCTTAAGGTTACAATTTATGAAACATTTATATGTATTTTTATCCTAAATGAATAAATCACTATGCTCTAAATCAGTAAAATATATAATTTTTTCCTGAATTCCCAGAAAGGCTGTCAGTCCATGTAAATAGGTCCCAGCTCTCCCACTGGTATTTGGCAATGTTTTATTTCCTTTTGTATGTAGCTTGATACATGGGTGGTAAATTCTGATTTTTCAGGTATATAGGCATAGAAGTCTTTGCCACTGAGAATGTAAAACTCTTCCTGGAAATTCCAATACAATTTTTAGGAACCTAGTTCTAATGGCCACCATCTTGGCTGTGAGCAGGTTTGAGAAAGCAGTCATGTTCTAAAAGGTTAAGATTCTTGATCTGTCTCAAAGAGCTCTCAAACCCATATGAAGGCATCATTGCATTCCCAGTTTTAATGTGCTTTAATTACAAATATGGCATACTTTTCATTCGGGAAGATAACACTTAGCCTGGGCAAGAAGATTTATCCAGCATAAGCCCAACCAGCTGCATGGCATGCATTAGTAAGCAGGGGTTCTGCAAGTAAAATAAGTGCCTTTGAGAGTATCATATTTTCTTTTCTAAATTTGCAAGTTTTCCCAGAATCAAAGTGTTATTAGAATCTATAAAGGTCATAATTTTAGCATAGACCAAGATACAGCTGTAAGTGCTTGTTCAGGGAACATAGTGCCATTACTGACACACAGCAGTTGTCCAAGTGTGTTAGTTGCTAAAAGAAGACAGATACCTCCATTTTGTGTTACTGATGTGAGAAGGCAGAAAAAATGTCAATCATGCGTGGTTTATAAAGCAAGAACTTCCAGCTTTTCTAAGTTTTTTCTCAGGTGGGAGGCTCTTGTATAATAGGGGCTTTTCCATCCGTGTTCTGAGATGTATGTTGTTAGATCCAGTGTTGGAAATGTAAGCATTTTGCATATTTTTTGACATCTCAGATGTCAAATGAATGTATTGTTATATTTTTATTATGGTATGGATCACCAATAATAAAAGGTATAGTAATAGCTCTAGGTACAAATGCATAGTTTTCTGTATTTTTAAAACATTGAATATTTTTTGAATATCTGTATGGCTCAAAAATCAAAACAATACAAAAAAGTATAGCCTGAAGATGATTGCTCCCCTCCTAGCCCCCATTCATTTTCACACTTCCCTCTCTCTTCTGTCTTACTAGTTTCTTGTGATATCTTTCCAGTGTTTTTTTTTTTTAATGCAGACACAAGCAAATATAAATATGTATATTTTGGGGACTCCTGGGTGGCTCAGTTGGTTGAGTGTCCAACTCTTGATTTCAGCTCAGGTGATGATATCAGGGTCATGGGATTGAGCCCCACATTGGGCTCCATGCTGGGCATGGAACCTGCTTAAGATTTTCTCTCTCTCTCTCTCTCTCTCTCTCTCTCTCTCTCTCTCTCTCTCTCTTTCTCTCTCTCTCTCTCTCTGCCCCTCTCCACCACTCCCACACTCACTCTTTCCTTAAAATAAAAGAAAGTCTTAAATATGTGTATTTTTATTTCATTCTTTTTAATACAAATATTAGCATAAATGTTGAGTGCTATGAATTTTGCTCTTTTTTTAGTTTATTTTATTTATTTTGAGAGAGAGAGAGAGAGAGAGAGCACAAGCATGTGAGTGGGGGTAGGGCAGAGATAGAGATAGAGGTAGAGAGAGAGAGAGAGAGAGAGAGAGAGAGAGAGAATCCCAAGCCAGCTCTGCACTGTCAGTGAGGAGCCTGATGCAGAGCTCAAATCATGAACCATGAGATCTGACCTGAGCCAAATCAAGAGTCAGAAGCTTAACCTGACTGAGCCACCCAGGCCCCCCAATTTTGCTTTTTTTAAACTTAATAATAAAACCTTGAGCTCTTTCACCTGAGCATTGATATAGTATTGAATAGTATTTCTTTCTATGAATGTATCAGTTTCTTTAACCAGTCCCCTTCTGATGGATACTTGGGTTACTCCCAATTGTTTGTTATTATAATAGTGTTAAATGAAGAATCTTACAGATACTTTATTTGGTATATGTAGTATTTTAGTTGCAGGATTAATTCTTTGAAATGTAGCTTAAGTCAAAGGGTAGATGCATTTATAATTTTAACAAATATTATCAGATTTCTTTCAAGATGGACTGTGCAAGTTCTTACTCCTAAGCAGTAGAGTGACTTTCCCCATAGCTTTGCCACCAGAATGCATTGCCAAATTTGGATAATTGACAATATATTAAATAAGAAATTATATTTTAGTGAGCTTTCAATTTACATTTCTCCATTTATGAGTCAGGTTAAACAATTTTGATATGTATAATAATCATTTGTATTTATTTTTCTGTGAACTTTATTGTTGCCTTTTACCTATTTTCTACAAATTTGTTTACCTTTTTCTTATTTATATTTAAAAAATATATATAGTCAGAGAGATTGGCTCTTGGGATATGAGTTTCAAATGTTGAATTCCAGTGTGTCATTTGTTTGGGGTTTTATCTGTGGTATATATTTGCTAGTTAGTAGTTATTTATTTTAATTTAGTTGTTCTTTATGGCTTGCTGAGTCATAGAAAGGCCTTTCCAAGTCCAGGGTTATAAAAGAATTCTTCCATGTACTTTTATTTTTATGTTTTACATTTCTATATTTGACTCATTTGGAATTTACTCAGGTGTTGAGTTGGAGATATGGATATAATTTTATTCTTTTCTCTATGGCTCCCAATTCTCCAAACATTATGTATTAAAAAGTCAAACTTTTTTGGCTTTTTGATATCCACTTTTAAGAGATATCAAATCTAAGTGTCAATTGAGTGCTATTTCCAGACTTTCTGTTCTATTCTTTCAACAGAGTAGAATATGGGAAGTAGGAAGAGATCACTACAAAGTTGTCTGAAACTAAGTTAAATGTATTGCTTGTTAAGGAAGATAGAAAAATTTTTTAGGCCACAGTCTTTCTGAAAAAAAAAAAATAACAGCAAATAAACAACAGCAATAACATCAAAAAGCTAGCCTTTCAGAATTTGGGGAAACATGAAGGGTAGGGATTGACTGACTTTCAGAGTGGGATAGGAGCCAGGGCTGTACTGATTGATTGAATGCAGCTTGTGTAAACCAGTTTTGTGGTTACTTATTTACAACTCAGAATATGGGCAAGGAGGAGCCAAATTTGGAATGTAGGGACTCCCTGTTCCATTTTCTATCTACCTATTCATGTCCTGTGCTAATTCAGGCCTATCATTTTATATAACCAGAAGGCCTATTCATGAACATTTTATGAGGGAGACAGTTTCATCCATATGAGCTGTTGAGTATGTCTGGTTTCTGCACAAACCTTGGTGATTTTATTTTCACAATTGCATTTTGACCTTTTATTTCCCCCAATTGGTTCTGGGTGCCATCGGCAGATGAGGTATTGTTTAATCTTTAAGATTTTGCAAGATTCATTTGAAATACAGTTTCTAAAATGTATGCCTTGATTCTGTTAATAGGCAAACATATTATGAACTTGGAGTAAGTCATGTAAATGTCTCTTGCTGCCAATTATGATGTTAGTCTTTACACATATGTGTAAGTCTTTACAAATATGTGCCTATCCATCCCCCAAAGATATATACAATCATTAAAATATTTTAATGGAATCAGTACTTATCACTTGAAAAAACCTTAATCTAAATGTCAAAAGAATTCTCTCTAATGGAGAATATGAGTTGCCTGTGCCTTATTGGCTTTTCAACATTGTAGTCCTGACAGATTGAACAAGGGGTTCTCGCAGTGTTGAACAACACGGGACCTTTGGAGGCATCTTAGGTTTTATGGCCTTTTGGGTCTGCAAAATTACTCAGTACTCATCCATCTGGGTTTCATCTTTATCAGTTTCATTGCCGTAATTTCTTCTTCTGTTCTATCCTCCCATATGGGTTTATACCTTTAAAATTTTTAATTAAATTTTATTTTATCCTTCACTGTTGTTTCAGTAGGATTGTAATTGGGAGTGAAGATAAATGCATATATTCAGATATCTTATTCAATTAGAAACCTTCCCATGGCCTTGTAAGAATTATTTTATTCATCTCTCTCTAACTAATTTGGATATTCCCTGGGAGAATACCTATGACCTACTCATTTTGTTTAGTGAGAGTTCTTGCCCATGGTAAGCCATCATAGGTTCTCACTAGATTAGTATTTTATTTTATTCTTTATTTTTTTAATGTTTATTTTTGAGAGAGAGAGAGAGAGAAATAGAGAGAGTGTGTGTGAGCAGGGGAGGGGCAGAGAGAGAGGGAGACACAGAATCTGAAGCAGGCTCCAAGCTCTGAGCTGTTAGTATAGAGCCCAACATGGGGCTAGAACCCATGAACTGTGAGATCATGACCTGAGCCAAAGTCTGAAGCTCAACCGACTGAGCCACCCAGGTGCCCCAGTTTTATTTTATTTTTTGAGAAATAGAGAGAGAGTGTGCAAGTGGGAGGAGGGCAGAGAGAAAAGGAGAGACAGAATCCAAAGCAGGCTCTACACCCAACCCACAGGGCTCAATCCCACAACCAGGCCACCCAGGCACCCCAATTACTATTTTAATTAATTTGTACATAGCAAAATACAGATACAGCTGAGAGAAGGAACTCTGTAAAGGTTGTATTGATAGAGAATTTTCCATCATACTGTGCTGTGCTCTAATAGAATAGTTTGGATCCGACAGGAGGTGCAAGTTTTTCTATTCAGTTCTCATTATCTATTTTAATCCACTTATTCTCAATATAAGCAACTTTCTTAGATTTGAAATAAGATTAAATCATACCCAGAAAAAAAACAGAACATGGCAACAGAGAAAATTGCTGTCATTTTATGTCAAGGAAAATAAATCTCATTCATGATTATATATGGCACTCTACAATAAATTCCCAGCACACACAGTGCCGGTTTTTCCAGAAAAAAAAAAAAGTGAACTCTCCATTCCAGGAACTACTTTCTACTCAGAAAAAAAATTGTTTATGAAATGTTTAGCTTTTTTTTCCCTCAAAATCATTGAAGTGATGCACTTTCTATATGGAAGTCCGATGTCCATTCATAGCACTGGACTGTGCATTGGTTTCCAACACAGAGAACAAGAGAAACAAATTAATCATAATTAGAGCATTCTTATGTACATGTGTGTTTACATTTATTGTTTACATTTATTGACTTTACATTTAAAGTCGCATTTGACTTTAAGGATAAAAGAGCTGACTGTATTTTCATTTTACCACTTAATCCAAAAATGATACTGTGAGCGATGCTAGAGAAGTAAAAATTTCAGCTCTCAGGAAAATTAAAAGACCTAATGTTGACTCCTGATAAAACCCAAAAGTCAACATTTCTTCCATCCCTCTGTGCTTTTCTTCCTTCCTATTTTTCTTTCCCTTACTCCTTTGAAGGGGTAATAATAGATAATATATAGTAAAAAAAAAAAAAAAAGTTGAAGTACAGAGGTACACAGTAAAAGTGTATGCCCATCACCAACCTCTTGTTTCTGTCCTCATAGGCAACCACTGCAGCACAGTCCATTTGTGAATCATTCCAAATATGTTCTATGCTTTACCAGTGTATATGAACAGATAACTAAATTTTTAATTTTTCTCAAATGTGTGAATATCATAGATACTTTTTGATCGATATTTTTCACTTAATGTACATAGGGGAGCCCATTTTTTAGGGATATTCAGTGTTTCAAAGCTGCGACTACCATTGTATGACGGTAGCTGCAGTTAACATATTTATTCCCTGTTGATGAAAGTTTAGGTGTTTTTCACTTTTATGTCACTACAAACAATGTGGTAATATATATTCTGGTACATAATATTTTGTAGACACATAGTATATATCTGTAGAATAAATTCCCAAATATGTACTGGCTGGGCCATAAAGTACATATACTTAATATTTTGATAGAAAATCCAATTTGCCAGTTTATGGTCCCACTGGCAGTGTATGGATACTCTGGTTCCAACCCCCCCCCACACCTCATGTGTTATCAAATTTTAAAATATTTTCTGACCCAATTGAAAATTGAAATCTTGCTTAGTTTTGTTTTGTATTTTTCTTATTATAAAATAAGATTCAGCATCTTTTCACATGTTTTTTACTTTCTATGATTTGACTTTTCATAATCTTTGCTTATTTTTCTTTTGGATGGTTGATTTATACAAGTTTATTATATTAATGGCATTAGTTCTTATCATCTTTTTTGTTGTAGAAACTTTTTCCTGATTTTAATTCATCATTTGAACTTGTTTATGTGAAACTTTTTATTTTTTAGGGGTCAAAATGTATCTTATTTTCATTGCTTCTGGTTTTCATTTGATTGCTGAGAGAGAGAAAGACAGAGAATTAAAAATGTTTGTCACATTTTCTTTTAGTACCCTCATCTGCCTTGTCTTACATTAAAAAGGATGCTCTCCCTGGAATGTATTTTGGTGTTAGAGTGACATTGAATCCAGTCATCTTAATGTCTGTAAATTACTTTGAATATCCTTTAGTGTTTATATTATAGTATTATGTGTGTTACTTATGTTGAGCTGTAATGCAAGTCATTTTATCAGAAAGCCCGTACTCCTGAGAAGCGACTACAAGCTCTTCTGTTATAACCGGCTCCATCAAGCCTTACTTTTCTAATTAGCATGTTGAATGTCAGAAATTTTTTCTTTTTTTTTTTTTTTTTAAGTTTTTGTGTTGAAATTGTTACCTGTTTACTAATTTGATGAAAATTAGCAATGGAATACCACTGGTGAAATTAAAAGTATTTCAGATATATGGATGGGTCAAAAGATTTTAGAGACATTCAAACCATGCATGAACGGGGCTTAAGAATCCATTGAAGTTCCACTCTGCACCCTTTGGGATAGAGCTTGAGTCTTAAATCTCTAAGTAGTTCTGAATCCAGCCATTAGTTTAAAAGTGTGGTTGGTTGTATGATGCTGATTATCCCTTCTCAGGAATGTTCAGGTCTGGCTCATGTGAATCTTTTATGCAAGGTAGTGGTTAAAGTATCTTGGACATTATTTAACATGTAGAGTGTGTGTGTGTGTGTGTGTGTGTGTGTGTGTGTGTGTGTGTGTGTGTTTGGAAGCTTGCTTTCATTCTGACTAAAGGAATGTCTATAACTACATCCATCTCCTCAAAGGTTCAGTGGCTACTTTTATATAGTGAAACTTGGGTGCACATACCTCTATTACTTAAGTCAGCTTGCAACAACCTATTTCTTCATCTTTCTTTCTTTCTTTCTTTCTTTCTTTCTTTCTTTCTTTCTTTCTTTTTCTCTCCTTCCTTCCTTCCTTCCTCCCTCCCTCCCGCTTCCTTTTCTTTCTTTCTTTCTTTCTTTCTTTCTTTCTTTCTTTCTTTCTTTCTTTCTTTCTTTCCTTCTTTCTTTCCTTCTTTCTTTCCTTCTTTCTTTCTTCCACATCAGTTGACCTTTAATGTCTAAAAGAGGCATGCATGCAGAGCATAGATGTGGTGGGGTCAACCTAATCCATTTCTGTTGGTCATTCTTGTGTTATACTCTTAACTCTTAAGTAATCCATATTTCCTCACTGATTTGAAATGCCACATTTATCATATACTAGATTCCCATAGACATTTGGGTCTATTTCTGGATTCTTTATTTGGTTTACTCAATCTATGCTAGAATCAAACTTTTAATTAATTACAGCTTATTTTTCAGAATTTTCTTGGTTTGTTTTTTCATGTAAACTAAGAGCCTTGTCTCCCCCTACTCCCACCATAAAAAATTCCATCTTTATTTAATCTATCTGTCTGGCACTTACATAGTTCTTACTGGATACTAGGCACTGTCATGAACATGTTAAATTTACAAGCTAATTTAAGAAGACACTTTTATAATTTTTACTCTTCTTAACCAAGAATTGGTATGTCTTTCTATTAAAGTTTCTCTTATATTTTTCAGTAGGCTTTATCATTTTCTTCCTGTAAGATTTTATGCAGTTTTAAATTTATTTTTTTTATTTTAACTGAGGTTTTTTCCATTCATTATATTTTATAATGAGCTATTTCTTATCTATGAAAAGGCTGGTGATTTTCAGTATTAGTTTTGTAACCACCCAGAATATTAGATTCTCTTATTTCAGTTTCTAGAAATAAAACATAATCATCTACAAATAGTAAAATTGCCTTCTCCTTTCCATTGCTTATATCTTGCCTTTCTGGTATCTAAATGCATCAGCTAGCACTTCCAGAACTATATTGAATGTTCTCTCAGTGGATATTCTCACTGCATGATTTTAGGTTGTTTTAAGAGTCCCTACTGAAAAAGAAGACTCTTAGATATTTGGAGGGCCTCTCACTACATAACCTAATTGCATGGTTTAATTTGTTTTTGTTTCATTTTTGAGATTGTAAGGCCAGGACCTAGTTTAGTCCCTGGGACTTCATAGGTGCTTATCAATTATTTATTGTATGATAAATCAGTGAATGAATGAATGAATGGCATAGTTGTCTGAAGAAGGTATGCATTGTTTTTTCTTTAAAAAAATTTTTTTTAATGTTTATTTGTCTTTGAGGGAGAGACAGTGTGTGAGTGGGGGTGGGGTAGAGAAAGAGGGAGTCACAGAATCTGAAGCAGGTTCAAGGCTTTGGGCTGTCAGCACAGAGCCCGACTCCGGGCTTAAAGCCACGAACTGTGAGATCATGACCTGAGCTGAAGTCCGGCGCTTAATGGACTGAGCCACCCAGGTGCCCTGCATTGGTTTTTCTTAAACTTCTTGGTATACTTTTCTCATTAAGCTTCTTTCTTTTGTGTCACACTTTTTACCCTCAATGTCCTTTTGTTTTCAAAACTTTTTTGTTTTTCATGCTGTCTAGAATCCTAACTGCCTATTTTCCAACATCTCTGGAATCTGATTCCACCCTACCTATCCAAACCTAATTCTATCATTTCACCGTATTTGCTTATTTTTCTCCCTAGGTTAATCTCTACCATTCCATACAAACATGCTAGGTTCATTCCCACCTTAAGGGTTCCATTTTTAACTTCCCAATACTTTTTGCATTGCTCTTTGTCTATCCAAACTCTACCCATTCTTCATACTCTAGATGAAGGACTATCCCATAAACATTCCCAGTTCTCTTAGGCTTTCTTCTCCATATTTCATAACTCCAACGATATTTATGGCCAATAATGGACACCTTAATAGATAATTATGTACTATTTTGTGTTGCTGACCATAATTCATGACCATTCATCTTACCACCCAGAGTAAATTATAATCTTTTTGAGGGCAGTGGCCATGACTTAAGCAGTCCAATATAATCCATAGCATCTTGCACAGTGCTTAGCACAGAGGAAACTGAGGGTTGCAAAAGCTGGCTGTAAATAAATAAAGCCAATAAACTTGATTTATTTGGCCTGAAAATAGCTCTTTTAAAATGAAGTATTAATGCCTTAGGCTGTGCATGTTTACTTCTCATCACAGACTTCTTTGTTGTACTGTAGTTAGGATGGAGTTATACTTTTAACTTACCTGGTAGACAAGTCTGTTTGTGATATTACAGGGTTTCAGTATGGGTTAGCTGACCATTTCCTATACAAGAGGCAAGGTGAAGTGATAACCAGATGAGCGTAAAACATGGCTGATTTCAGTTTTCAGTCAGGAAATTAGTTCATTTGGGGAATGGGAATATTCTGGCTCTGTTGCTTAAATGTCAGGACAAGAGCACTTCTGTTTTTATAACTGAGTGACGAGAAGAGTTAGCACTTATCCCATCTGCAAGGGAGGCTGAGAGACTGAGTACTTTTCACTGGACACATTCATACTTTGAACAAAGATAGGATTATTCATTTAAGAAAGAGGAAATGGATATTGGTTAGGCAATGGCAGTCAGCCATAATATAACTTTTTAAAAGTAGAAGTAATTTAAAAATTCACAGGATTGAGTTTTATATCTTCAGAATCATTAGAATTTTCCCAATTACTTACTTATAGACAAAAAGTAAAATGTATTGAGTAATGTATACATTTAAAATTTATGTATAAGAATGGGCCCTAGATGGTCAGAAGCAAGATAAGGATGTCCACTCTCACCACTTTAATTTAACGTAGTACTGGAGGTCCTAGCCTCAGCAATCAGACAACAAAAAGAAATAAATGGCATCAAAATCAGCAAGGAAAGAGTCAGACTCTCACTGTTTGCAAATGAGGTGATACTCTGTATAGAAAACCCAAAGACTGCACCAGAAAAGACTAGAGTTGACACATGGATTCAGTAAAGTCACATATAAAATCAATGTAAAGAAATCAGTTACATTTCCATACACCAACAGTGAAGCAGCAGAAAGAAGTCAAGGAATCTATTCCATTTATAATTGCACCAAAACCCATAAAATTCCTAGGAATAAACCCAACCAAAGAGGTAAAAGGTATGTATTCAGAAAACTATAAAACACTGATGAAGTAACTGAAGATGACATAAAGAAATGGAAAGACATTCCATGCTCATGGATTGGAAGAGCAAATATTGTTAAAATGTCTGCTACCCAAAGCAATCTACACATTTAATGCAATCTCCATCAAAATACCTCCAGCATTTTTGACAGATCTAGAATGAACAAACAATCCTATAATTTTTGTGGAACCACAAAAGACCTTGAATACCCAAAGCAATCTTGAAAAAGAAAAGCAAAGCTGGAGGCATCACAATCCTGGAGTTCAAGTTATATTACAAAGTTGTAGTGATCAAGATGGTATGGTACTGGCACAAAAACAGACACATAGATCTGTAGGACAGAATAGAAAATCCAGAAATGAACCCACAGCTATATGGTCAACTCATCTTCAACAAAGCAGGAAAGAATATCCAATGGAAAAAAGACAATCTCTTCAACAAATGGTGTTGGGAAAACTGGATAGCAATGTGCAAAAGAATGAACCTGGACCACTTTCTTATACCATACACAAAAATAAATTCAAAATGGATGAAAGACCTAAATGTAAGACAGGAAACCATCAAAATCCTAAAGGAGAACACAGGCAGTAACCTCTTTGACCTTGGCCATAGCAACTTCTTACTACATATATCTCTTGAGGCAAGGGAAACAAAAGCAAAAATAATCTATTGGGACTTCATCAAGATAAAAATCTTTGGCACAGTGAAGGAAGCAATCAACAAAACTAAAATGCAACCTATGGAATGGGAGAATATATTTGCTAATGACATAGCTGATAAAATGTTAGTATCCAAAATATATATAAAGAACTTATAAAACTTGAACACCCCAAAAATGAATAATCCAATTTAAAAATGGGCAGAAGACATGAATAGATATTTTTCCAAAGAAGACATTCAAATGTGGCTAACAGACACATGAAAATATGCTCAGCATCACTCATCATCAGGGAAGAAATACAAATCAAAACTACAATGACATATCACTTCACACCAGTCAGAATGGCTAAAATTAACAACATAGGAAACAACAGGTGTTAGTGAGGATGGAGAGAAAGGGGAACCCTCTTACACTGTTGGTAGGAATGCAAACTGGTGCAGCCACTCTGAAAAACAGTATGAAGGTTCCTCAAAAAGTTAAAAATAGAACTACCCTATGATTCAGCAATTGTACTACTGGGTATTTACCCAAAGAATACAAAAACATTAATTCAAAGGGAGACATGCACCCTGATGTTTATAGCAGCATTGTCAACAATAGCCAAATTATGGAAAGAACCCAGATGTCCACCAACTGATGAATGGATGAAGAAGATGTGGTATATAGACACAATGGAATATTACTCAGGCATAAAAAAAGAATGAAATCTTGCCATTTGCAACAGCATGGATGGAGCTAGAGAGTATAATGCTAAGCCAAATAAGTCAGAGAAAGACAAATACCATACAATTTCACTCATATGTGGAAATTAAGAAACAAAATAGATGAACATATGAGAAAAGAAAAAGAGAGAGGCACACCGGGTAACAGACTCTTAACAATAGAAAACAAACTGAGGGTTACTGGAAGGGAGATGGGCAGGGGGATGGGCTAAATGGGTGATAGGTTAAGGAGGGTGCTTGTAGTGATGAGCACTGAATGTTGTATGTTAAGTGATGAATCCCTGAATTCTACACTTGAAACTAATATTATACTGTATATTAACTGGAATGTAAATAGATAAAAACTTATAAAATAAACATAAATCCTATAACTATGGGAAAAAAAGAATGGGCCCTAGACACAGAAAAAACTGCATGATCTCATTTATATGTGGAATCTTAAAAAGTCAAATATATAGAAGTAGAGGAGAATGATAATAGCTGAGTCACCACATGAGAACCTATTCTCATAATTTATATAAATCAAATATATCAGAAATGTATATAAATGAGTAAAAACCATACCAAAAGTATGAAAATAAAATCGATCAAAATAACACATTGGCTGACCAATCTCAGTGTGAACAATTTATCCTAAGGGGTAAATTATAGGATATTTGAGACGTGTATTTATTGATTGATAAGATATTAAAAAGATACAAAGTCAGAAAAATGAGCTTTCAAATGTGTAAGATAATTTTACTTTCATTACAAAATTTTATGTATACATGTAAGAATATATGAAAGGTTGTTAAACAGATTGCTAACCATGATTATATTTAGGTGGTTGAATTATAGGTAACTTTATTTTCCTTACATTTTCATGAAATGACAGTTTATCATGAATAAATATAATATTATGACATAAAAAACTTTGTAAAGTTTGCTTTATGGGAGAGTTGTTAAAAAAATATATACATTATGAAACCAGAACAGAATGGCCTCCTAGTTGAAGAAATGGAAATAACCATCTTATTTTACTATAAAGTGGAATACATTTACTATAATATTTTAGTTATAGTAAGAATTAGCCTTCACAATAGTAAGAAATAGTAGGTAATAATGAAAATGAATGATGTTCAATTATTAAGTCATTAGACCTAAATATGGTAATTTATTATTTTATTTAACAAAGAGAAAGAACAATTTAAAGTGTTTCTCTTTATATAAAAAAATGCCAGAATTAAGGGTCAAAATTAAAATGTTTGACAGCATTCTCTTTAATATGCTTTCTAGGATTTAATTTCACTGCATTAACCTTTACACTATAATCAGAAGCAGAGTTATATAAAAGAGTGAAGCTAGAACTTAGATTACTCTGGCAATCCTCTATAAAACATTTTCTTGCTTTTTCTCCAAAGCAAATTTTAAAATATTTTAAAAACCAGAGGGAAGATCTTTAATAAGTTACCTAATTTTTGATTTCTGTAGAAGTAAAGGAATTCAGATGTAAAAGAAAAAGGAGCTTACGAGACTGTAAGCTGTATTTTAAAAATTAAAAAATATATTCTTGGAAAATACTTACTTAAAATCTCACTTTAAGCTTCTACTTGATGAATCACAAAATAGGACTGTGAAATTCACCTTACACTCTAACTTGTCTTGCAGAGAAAATGTGGTTTATTTAGCCTAAAGCTACTCCTGCCTTTATCCTGAGTGCTAAGATTGACGCCTCCTACTGAAACCAGAAACCTGCCAAGTAGGTTTAGGCAGGAGTCTTCTTCTGTCCTTACTGTTCCAACACTTCCTCTTCTCGAGGCCAATACTAGATAGAGCAGACACCTGATAATGTCACTCTTTCCTCCTTTTATCTTTTCCTTCTCTTTCTCTCCTCCAGAAGCTGGAAGGCATGGGATTTCCTCACATTACCTTTCCAGTCTTCTCTCCCCACAGTGATGATGCTCAAGAAGGAGGTAAAGGAAGTAGGAAGGTCCTTGCTTAAGGCAGTAGCCTGGCTTGCAATATAATTTTTCTCATGTGATAGCCTATTTTGAATGGCAAATGCCAAATATTACGTAATTCTTTCTAGTAAAGGAGAAAAGTCTGATTCATGCTGTTCTATTTGAAATTCAGATTTATTTCCAAGTTTATGCTTCCTATTTACCATGCTTTTCCTTTTCTTTTTTTATTGCCTTGTATTAGAATAATTGAGGTTTTATTATTCCACTTTTCTCTCCTCTACAGATTTGAAAGTTCTGTTTTCTATTTTTATTCTTTTAATATTTACCCATACATTTGTAATAAAAATCTGATTTTAAAAGTCCAAAGTTAGGGGCGCCTGGGTGGCTCAGCTGGTTAAACATCCAACTTCAGCTCAGGTCATGATGTTGCAGTTTGTGAGTTCCAGCCCCAAGTCGAGCTCTGTGCTGATAGCTCAGAGTCTGGAGCCTGCTTTGGATTCTGTGTCTCCCTCCTTCTCTGCCCCTCCCCAGCTCATGCTCTTTCTCTCTGTCTCTCAAAAATAAATAAACATTTAAAAAATTAAAAAGTAAAATAAAATAAATAAAAATTAAAGTTCAAAGTTAATCAACAATTCCATCCACCTCTTATCAATACAAAACTTAACATGTTAAATCTAATCATTCCATGTCAATGTGCTCCTGTGTTTTAGTAATATCTTGTTTTTAAGTGTCTTCCCAGATTAGTCAGTAGCCTTTTAATCAGTGTTCATTTAAAACTTCTCATAAGTATCAATTTCTCTACCTATCATTGATTTATGTTTATAGTGAAAGAAACCTTTATTATAGATTTGGTCATATAATTAATAAATACACATTGTAAAAAATTCAAACAATGCATGTACATATGAGAAATAAAATTTTAAAATTTACCTGAAATCCCACACCCTGAGAGAATCCCATTAACATTTAAAAGACAAATCTTTGATTCATCTTTTTACTCCCAGGTGCATGAAGACAGAGCATATATGACTTTTTTCTTTCCTAATATGGAAACTCTTTTTCAAAATATAGTCTTACGAATGTATATGTGTGTGTGTGTGTGTGTGTGTGTGTGTGTGTGTGAACTTTTTCTCTTCATTTTTCCATTCTATGGCACCCACCCACTCCAACAACCAGTGTTATCAACATGCTGATGATCAACATATATGCATGCACACAAACACACGTAGTTCATTTTATAAATATGAAATCATAATTTATATATTTTGCATGGATTTCCTCAACAATACACATTGCAAGTCTCTCTGAATCAGCTGATATAAATCCAATTCTGTTCTTTTTAATTGCCATATTATTTTGTGGTGGGAATGAAGGACAACACATTTACAATTCATCTTTTAATTGAAATTTAAGTTGCTTCCAATGTTCTTAAAGCCAGGAGTGATATTAAAATAAACATTTTGTACATAACTCCTGCCAACTAATTGTTTTATTTTTATGGAATTAAAGGGGTTGTTAGATCTAAGGGTATGTGTATTTTTAAAATTTAATTACAATGTAACATAGTAAAATGTGAAAACATCATAAATGTATACAGATCACTGAATTTTCATAGATTTTACACACCTGTGTAATGGTATTTAGTTCAAAGAATAGAAGTTTACCAGCCCCCCCCCCCCACCTCCTGAAAGTCCCCTTTATGGTATTTACCAGTTACAGTTCCCACAAGGAAAATCATTTGCTTCATTTCTTTTTTTTTTAATTTTTTTAAATTTTTTATTTTAATTTTTTTTTTCAACATTTTTTATTTATTTTTGGGACAGAGAGAGACAGAGCATGAACGGGGGAGGGGCAGAGAGAGAGGGAGACACAGAATCGGAAACAGGCTCCAGGCTCCGAGCCATCAGCCCAGAGCCTGACGCGGGGCTCGAACTCACGGACCGCGAGATCGTGACCTGGCTGAAGTCGGACGCTTAACCGACTGCGCCACCCAGGCGCCCCTCATTTGCTTCATTTCTAACTGCTACATACTTTACTGCACCTTTTGTACTTTAAGTAGAATTATGTACTACGTATTTTTTTGTGTCTGACTTCACTTTTTAAAAATTTTTTTAATGTTTGTTTATTTTTGAGAGAAAGAGAAGTAGAGTGTGGGTGGGGGAGGGGCACGGAGAAAAGGAGACACAGAATATGAAGCAGGCTTCAGACTCTGAGTTGTCAGCACAGAGCCTGACGCAGGGCTCGAACCCATGAACTGTGAGATCATGACCTGAGCCGAAGTCAGACGCTTAACTGACTGAGCCACCCAGGCGACCCTGACTTCACTTTTCAGCATTATGTTTGTGAGATTTCTTTATACTATTGTGTGTGGTTGTGAATAATTTATTCTCACTGCATATATGATTCAGGTTTATGAAAATGCCACACTATTTACTTATCTGTTTCAGTATATCTTTGGTGAAGTTATGTGGGCATTGTATTAATCTAAGAGTGAAATTGTGGGTCGTGTAGAATATGCATATGTTCAGCTTTAAGAGACACTGCTACATGGTTCACAACATAGTTGTGCCATTTTTCACTCCCACCAGCAATGCTTGAATCTGATTTCCCACATACTCCTGATGTTTGCTATCTTGTCTCTTTATTTTAGCCTGGCAGGTGTTGCATTGTATTTTAAATTTCAGTTTGCATTTTCCTGATTATTAAGAAAGTGTTAATATGTTTATTGGTCATTTGAATACTCTATTTTGGGAAATATAGGTCTTTTCTATTTGGTTGACTATCTTTTTCATACTGATTTGTAGGAGTTGTTTATATTCCTGATATGAGTTGATTTATATATATGCTTTTCCATCCTATGGCTTGCTTTTAGAAAAAAGGCTCTTAAAGTATCTTGATGCCCAGAAGGATGTCATATTTTAATATAGTTCAATATATAAATTTTTTGGCTTTTTGTCCCACTTTAAGAAATATTTCCTAACTTGATAGCCTTAAAGATATTCCCTGTGTTTTTCTCTTAAAGCCTTATTTTGTTGCATTTTACTTAAAAATTTTTTTTGTACGTTTATTTATTTTGAAAGAGAGAGTAAGCATGGGTAGGGCAGTGGCAGAGTAAGATGGAGAGAGAGAGAATCCCAAGCAGGCTCTATCTCATGACATGAGCTGAAACCAAGAGTAAGATACTTTACTGACTGAGCCACCCAGGCGGCCCTGCCTATTGCTTTTAAATGTAAAATCCACCTGAAATTGATTCTTATGTATGGTGTGAGGGAGAGTCAAAATACATCTTTTTTATATGGATATCCAATTGACTATTGTATATTGAAAAGGCATAATGTCATTTTTGCCAGAAATGAAATATGTTTTTCCCCCCCACTGGTCAATTTGCATCTTTGTGTGGATACCACATTGTTTTAATTAATACACCTTTTAAAACACATTGATCTTTCTTTGTAATTTCTCCACCTCATTCTTTAAAATAGCTTTGACTCTTTCTAGTTCTTTGTATTTCTATATGGATTTTGAAAGGAGTTTGTTAATTTTTTTGCAAAAAAACAAAAAAGATAACCTGTTGATTTTTCGACTAGGATTGAACTGAATCTATAAGTTAACTTGAGGAAAATTGACACTGATGTCTTTTCACCGTGGTGTTTTCTGATTTATATGCATGGCTTATTCCATTGTATGTATTTCTTCTTTAATTTCTGTCAGTACTGGTTTTGTAGTTTTTTGTATAGAAATCTCACCCACTATATGCTCAATCTATTCCTAGCATAGGTATTTGGTGAGTTTTCATAATATTGTAAATGATCCTATTTTATTTTCTTTTGTTGTTGTTGTTGTTGTTGTTGCTTATATGTAGAAATATAATTAAATTTTGTACATTAATCTTGTATCCAGCAATCTTCCTATATTCACTTATTAGTTCTAATGTGATGAAGATTAAATGAGTTAGTGCCTGTAAATCACATAGCATCATGCCTAAGAAGAACAAGTACTTAATAAATTTTAGTGTATTAAGAGAAGAGATTTCTTTTACTAGATTGGGTGTTGATTATTAAGGTCTCTTCTAACTCTGAGACTCTATTGTTAACATTACAGATAAGGCTATACTCCTTATAAATTACACTTTCCCAGTAGTATACATCTCAAATCACAACTAAAAATAGTATGAAGGGAGAGGGAATTTTAAGGATGGTGATCATACTCTTCCTCAAGAGAAGCATTATTGCATTGTAGAGAAAGAAATCAAGTTTGACTCGTACCAATAAGCTGTGTAGGTAGCTAATATCAATTATAATGCAATTGATGCCAATGGCATTGTAACAAAACTTATTATTGTTAACCATAAATTAACTATGTGATCTTAGTGAAATTATGCTTTTATATTCTTAGTTCCTGTAATTATAAAATGATAATATATTATCCTTCTCAAACATTTGGAATGGGGATTATCTATGTATTGAGCATGACAGCATCTGGCGCAAAGTAGGTATTCCATAAATTATGTTATTTATTCTAAAGTATACTCAAAAATAAATAAACGTTAAAAAAAATTAAAAAAAAAAAAGGGGGGCGCCGGGGTGGCTTGGTCGGTTAATCGTCCGACTTCAGCTCAGGTCATGATCTCACGGTCCGTGAGTTCGAGCCCCGTGTCGGGCTCTGTGCTGACAGCTCAGAGTCTGGAGCCTGTTTCAGATTCTGTGTCTCCCTCTCTCTCTGCTCCTCCCCTGTTCATGCTCTGTCTCTCTCTGTCTCAAAAATAAATAAACGTTTAAAAAAAAAATTTAAAGTATAAGCTTCACAGAAAAACAAACTGTATTTTAGAGCCAAAGTCGGAAATAAAACACCTATATTTCTATTTATAAAGGCCATTTCCTAGTTGGCCCCAAATTATGTTATTTTATGTTACAACTCTCATAGTTTTCTTATATAACTAGTACTAATATATGAAGAAAAATGTTGGAGATTAGTTGATGTGTAGAAATTGGTTATAAGGCTGTAATTTAATCAGGGAATTCTAACACAGTGTCATAAACCAAAAGTATGAAATAGTTTGCTAATAGTTCGTTGGCAACTTGAGTAAAATTATGACATAAGTAATCTATTCTTTGTTACAAGGCAAAGAAAAAGCATCACATTTTATAATTTTTTTAATTTGATACTAATGGAAAAGTTTAATTGAATTCTAATCCCCTTGGGGGTTGTATGTGGTATAAAATAATACTAATGAAGAATTAAAACATTAAGTGTTTGAAATTTTTAAATGTGCATGTCCATTAAGATATAAAAGTATAATTACTGATACTTTCTGTTTATTACCTTTTATCTTTTAGCCTCAAACATACCCTTCTGTACTCTTCTCTGTGATCCTGGGGATACAACTTTGCAAACCGCATTTCTTCTTTGCCATCTGTGACTTCCTGCAAAATTAGGGCACAGGAGGCAGAAGGCAAAACTAGAGACAGGAAAAGGGACTTGCTCCTTCCAGTTTTGCTTCCTCCTCATGTCAGTGTCATGGCAGGAATAGTTTTTCACCCTGGTAGTGCCAGTTTATTTCTCATTCTCCCAGAACTGGCCTCATTTGTGTCCTCAGAGATATCAGTACCAACTTGCAGCTGCCCCCTTAGTGTCCCTTCCTTAGACTTCTGAGTCCCAGTCACATAGGTCTCTCTCCTGAGCTCCGGGGATACCAGCACCAGTTGGCCAGTTGTAATAACTTCATCCTTCTTCTTTGTTCCTCCAGCTGTAAAGATAAGTGTTGCTTTCTGTAATTCCTTTATCTGCTGCTTTAGTGGTTCCTTTTACCTTTCAGTCATCCTATAACTCTTTTTTTTAATGTTTATTTAGTTTTGAGAGAGAGCATGCATGAGAGGGGGCAGAGGATCCCAAGGGTGCTCCCTGATGACAGGAGAAAGTCCAATGCGGGCCTCAGATTCACAAACCATGAGATCCTGACCTGAACTGAAGTCAGACACTTAACTGACTGAGCCACCCAGGCACCCCAGTCATCCAATAACTCTTTAACCAATTCCTTAAATTAAATTTACTCTGTTAAAATAACTGTGTGGTTTCTGTTCCCACAACTATACCCTGACTTATATATTCAGTATTTGAAGAAGATAAGTAAATTAAAAAATTGAGTAAGGTGAGTAAAAGGTATACAGATTTTTAAAGTTTATTAATTTAGATGGCAGTAAAATATACAGAATAGAAAAAAAAGTGAATTGTAATCCTAATTTGGGGGGATTAGGAAAGAAATTCATACGTTAAATAATGTGTGCATAATAAAAAAGTATAAAATGACTAAATTTTTTAACATGTTTTCCATGAAAAGTTTTGGGAAAAGCCTCTTGATTAGTACTGATTATGCCTCACCTTACAGAATCTGTGTTTGTTATTTCAGAGTGGGTTTTTGCAAGGCCCCAAGTTGTCACTGAATTGGCTGCCCCTGGAGATTCCTCATTCACCATGCCTCTGGTTATATACTTTCAAGGCTGGGTCCCTATAAACTTGTGGGATATAACTTAAGGGTCTGATTTTAATTGTTTTTTCTCCTAATAAGTCATTTTTATTTTATGAGTCTCAGAAGTGCAAGAGAAAGAAGCATTAGAAGTGCACAAAATCATTGACATTCTGTGAAGAGAATTTGTTCAAATAGATGCCACTGCATTCAAGTACAATTTGTTACAGCATTCTGCTAAAGATGTTTCCACTTACCCACTAATGCAAATAACATCTTCCTTTGTGAAATGCCCATTCTGTCTATTAACTATGTGATCTTTCCACAGTGATATTAATAGGACCAATCCCTTTTTTTGTTATTGGAATCATCCTTTTGAAATTTGAACCATAGTTAAGTTTCAATAGAAATGTCATCAGAAGACCTAAATGTTTGTACATGAAACACTGATATTATTCCTTCTCAATTTCATTTAAATCTTTTTGCATTGGAGATTTTATATAGTATACATATATAATGTATATCAAGTTTAAGCCCAATTAAATTTAAGATTAGGTAGTTAACTGTAATATTGAAAATAACAGCTATTTAATGTTCACAATTCCTAGGAATTTAGGTTTCTGGTGGATTATAGATTATTATTTGGTCAAGCAAAGCACGTAGTGGAGGGATGATAAATTAAAGCAAACATCTTGCCCTGAAAGTGCTTAATGCTCCTAAAACAAATTAAGTCATGTATATAAATAGCCGTAATATGAAGTAGAAAAATTGACAAAGAGGAATATATTTGCTTTAAAATAGTGCTGTGGGGCACCTGGGTGGCTCAGTCAGTTGAGGGTCCGACTTCAGCTCAGGTCATGATCTCACAGTTTGTGAGTTCAAGCCCCACGTCAGGCTGTGTGCTGACAGCTCAGAGCCTGGAGCCTGTTTCAGATTCTGTGTCTCCATCTCTCTCTGCCCCTCTCCTGCTTGTGCTCTCTCTGTCTCTCTCTGTCTCTCTCTGTCTCTCTCTCTCTCTCTGCCTCAAAACAAAACAAAACATTAAAAAAATAAAATAAATACAATAAAATAAATAGTGCTGTGGAGGGGTGCCTGGGTGTCTCAGTTGGTAAGCGTCTGACTCTTGATTTTGGCTCAGGTTATGATCTCAGGGTTCAAGTTTGAGCCCTCCAGCAGGCTCTGCGCTGACAGTGAAGAGTCTGCTTGGGAGTCTGTCTCTCCCTTTCTCTGCCCCTCCCCTGCTCACGCATGCACTCTCTCTCAAAATAAATAAGTAAACATTAAAAAAAATAGTGCTATGAAAACTTGGAGTCTAAAGAAAATTACTTCCAGTATGTGATGAGAGAAGGCTTTCTCTTAGCATATAGTGTTTGGCTCAATCCTGGAAAACTGACAGTGGGGGAAGCACATTCCAGGCAGGGTGAATAGCGCCTGAGTAAAGGCAAGGGATGAGATTGGGAAGTACAAACCTTTTAGAAGGAGTCAGGGAGAAAATACGTTGGCAGGGAATTAAAGAGAATAGGGAAAGTGAAATGAAAAGTAAATTCACAAAAATTTTGCTCAAGGCTTATGGATTGGTACTTAGCTGGTATGGTTTAACTTTGGTATATAACCCTAAGGTAATCATAACCATTACCATAGCTGTTAACCATAATCATAACCAAAATCGCAATCACACCTATACCCATGTCCACAAAATCTTTGGGAAATCACATGGATTTGTGGCTCTCAATTCTATAGGATCAGATACCTCATTCACTCTTCTTTAATTACATTAGAGATAATACAACCTAAAACTACATACTTTTGAAAAATCAATATAATGCCCCAACTCTATTAAAAGTGGAAAGTAGTTCATGAAACAATGTAAATTTCACTATGAAAATATTGAATATGACTGTAACAGAAAACATAATGAAGAAGCCAAATATTTCCCTGTTATCATAATGAATAAGTTTGCACTTAAGAGAAGTTGATCTAGGAGCATCTGGGTGACTCAGTTGTTTGAGCATCGAATTCTTGGTTTTGGCTCAGGTCATGGTCTCATGATTCATGAGTTCGAACCCCCATCAGGCTCTGTGCTGACAGTGCAAAACCTGCTTCAGATTCTCTGTCTCTCTTTATCTCTGGCCCGCCCCCACTCATGTTCCCTCTCTCTTTCTCTTTCTCTTTCTGTCTCTGTCTCTCTCAAAAATAAATAAATACTAATTTTTTTTTAAAAGAGAAGTTGATCTAATACACTTTAAGTATAAGTAAAATCAAAGAGCAGAGGTACAGGGAACATAAAAACCTAGAATTGGGATAGGTAATAAAAGACAAGACTTACGAATATAGAATAAAAATGAACTAACCTCAGATGATGTGGCGATAACATCAGACAGTTACAGGCAATTACCTTCAGTCTCTGACACTTGGAGGCCAGGGACAAAGGATGGACTGAAACAAACGGAAACACCAGGGGCCGCCAAAGGCTGTGTGGCATACTCTTGCAACAGGAAAAAAGTAAGAGTAATCTGTAACTTCCAAAGAAATTTGTTTTGTTTTGTTTTGAGAGAGAGAGAGAGCACCTGCGAGAGCATGCATGCAGGGAGGGGCAGAGGAAGAATCTTAAGTAAGCTCCACAGCCAGCACAGAGCAGGCTTGATCTGATGACCATGAGATCACTACCGTGAGATCATGACCTGAGCTGAAATCAAGAGTTGGAAGCTCAACCAACTGAGCCATGCAGGCATCCCCAAGGAAATAGTTTTAATACGCAATTTTATAACCTAGATTTATCCTGTGCTACGATTAAACTTTACATAGGAGGTATTAATGTGAAAAATTAAAAACCCCTTTATTGACAAATTTAGCAAGATTCTTACTTATCATATGTCTTTGTTTATTTAAAAATATTCTTCTCTAAGTCTATTAGGAGTCTGGATCTCCTTTGTTATATGTTTGCAGATGAACTAAGAATAAGAATACAGGACAGTAGTGGTATATTGTATTGTCAACTCAAAACCACAGACAGCATTGCTTTCCCTAAAATGATTTCCTGAACTGATGATCAACATTCTAGTTTCATTCTTGAAAAATATTAAAACCACAAGAAAATACTTTGTGATTATCTTTTAAAGATTATAAATGTGTTTATATGTCAAATATTTTAAGCTCAGCTAATTATAAATTGGTCTTTCAGTTGCATAAACATCTCGTGAGGTGTTGGAAAGTTGTGCTCAAGTGAGGCAGCTCTTGACTGTGAGTGACCATTACTTTCTGAAGCCCTAACATCTCTTACCTATCCACTAGATGCAGGTAGTAGTCCCTAGTCACTGTAGTGACCCAAAGTGGCCCCATACATCTATAGAGTTCTCGTTAGGTTTTGGTGTAACCTTCACTGAAAATCACTGTTGTAGATGTTAATTATCAGTTTGCCAGGGTCAGACTCAAAGAATGAAAACTTTCAGCAATGATTTGAAAGATGGCCAAATCATTTTTGGTGTTCAGCATTCACTGAACTGCAGGAAGTAAGGCCATCAGGAGGAATAAATGCAAAAAGTGAAATTCAGAGGTGAAATTAAAACCTCATGTGACACAACACATATTTTTTAAAGTTTGTATCTAACTGCTGTACTCATAGGCTTTTGTAAGTAATTTTGTGCAGATATTTCATAAGCATCTTTCTGTGTTGGCATATTACCAGGGAACTATTGAAAAAAACTGGATTATGTAATTCACAGGTCTGTTTTCTATAAAATTCAATATGCTCCAGTAACTATTACATATCTGAATCACTTCAGAACTATAACAGTAAATATATCAGAATAAGTTCAGAAAAAAAATTCAAGTGGTTAAATGTGGAGGAGGAAAGGAACATTAGAAATTATTAACTTTCTTGAGAGCATAAAGGAGCAGTGCATGACCTAAGTGATGAAGTCACAACCTTGGGAGTCTCTCAGAACCTCTGTTAGTCAAGCAGATCATTACATCAGTAAATGTAATTTGTCCCCAATCCCATCCTGGAACTGTGATTGTTTTAAAGGACCTATGAACACTTGTTCTTATACACTCATTTATAAATGAGAAAAATGATTAATTAGGTGAGTATTTTTGCCCAGACATTTCCTTCGTTAAAAATATTTAATGAAAGGGGTGCCTGAGTGGCTCAGTCGGTTGAGCATCCAACTTTGGCTCAGGTCATGATCTCATGGTTCGTCAGTTTGAGCCCCGCTTCGGGCTCTGGGCTGACAGCTCACAGCCTGGAGCCTGTTTCGGATTCCCTGTCTCCCTCTGTCTGCCCCTCCGCTGCTTGCACTCTGTCTCTCACATTGTGTCAAAAATAAATAAACATTAAATGTTAAAAAAAAAAAATTTAATGAAAGGTGTGCCTGGATGGCTCAGTCGGTTAAGCGTCTGATTCTTGCTTTCCACTACCAGTGTGTAGCCTGCTTGGGATTCTTTCTCTCTCTTTCTCTACCCCTCCCCTGCTCTTGCTCTCTCTC